>NC_088321.1:12705824-15105824 GCF_910592395.1 Lineus longissimus
TCAGTCCCGAGGATGTTCTAAATAGAGAGGTTCAAATGTACATAAGTATATACTCGTATACTCTCTTTTACATATTAAGAGGTCAGTTCAAAGAGAGTACAGAGAACATGATTGTTATGTAACACAGCACAATGCTATGTTATGCTAGGTTAGCCTTGGTCCGATTCTGCTGAACATTGTTTTCTAGGCTGGCCTTGGTTTCGTTTTGCTGAACCTTTGTTTTTTTCAAGTTTGGCATTGGTTTCATTTTGCTGATTTTTGTTTTCAAGGCTGGCATTGGTTTCATTTTGCTGATTTTTGTTTTCAAGGCTGGCATTGGTTTCATTTTGCTGATTTTTGTTTTCAAGGCTGGCATTGGTTTCATTTTGCTGATTTTTGTTTTCAAGGCTGGCATTGGTATCATTTTGCTGATTTTTGTTTTCAAGGCTGGCATTGGTTTCATTTTGCTGATTTTTGTTTTCAAGGCTGGCATTGGTATCATTTTGCTGATTTTTGTTTTCAAGGCTGGCATTGGTTTCATTTTGCTGATTTTTGTTTTCAAGGCTGGCATTGGTTTCATTTTGCTGATTTTTGTTTTCAAGGCTGGCATTGGTTTCATTTTGCTGATTTTTGTTTTCAAGGCTGGCCTTGGTTTCATGCTGCTGAACCTTTGTTTTTTCAGGTTAACCTTGGTTCATTCTGCTGATCGGACCTATTTGCTCCAACTGGCCTTGGTTTCATGCTGCTGAACCTTTGTTTTTGCAGGTTAGCCTTGGCTTCATTCTACTGAACCTGTTTAATCCGTACGAGTGGAGGCAACGGATACAGAGGGGTGAGATTAAGGATTCAGAAGAGACCAATGACCAGTTTGGTGTCAAAGAGAGTCTCTGGTTCTCCTACAGTATGCTCGTCCTCCAGGGTAAGTATGTCGGTCACGCACATGTATTAGACAGTCCAGAATGAGATCAATGCATTGAACGGTAATTTCAATTCAAAATATGTTTCTTCTTGAATTGTGAATTAGGTGTATTTAAAATGAAGAAAATGATGAAGTTTCCGGCCAATTCGCTTTCTTATGTGATTTTGAGGCTCCGTTTAACCCGTGCGGTGAAAAAGCTGTCAAAATTACCCCACTAACTTCGGCAGTATCTAAAACCACGTACCACACACCACACACCACATACCACACACCACATACCACACACCACACACCACACACCACACACCATATACCACATACCACATACCACATACCCGACGATATTCCCATTTGGCAGAGTACCATATCCGGTGGAAATATCGACATAAGTTCTGGCGGTGGCGCCCTCTAAGGTCGAAAGATCGACAGAATTTCCTTCAACAATAGTTAAACCGTCATTGGATTGCCCCATCTGGAAAAAAATGGCATGTGGGTATGTGGGTATGTGGGTATGTGGTATGTGGTTTTAGATACTGCCACTAACTTCAGACCCCGATCCCTGACATTATCATGCACAAAGCACAACAAAGATTACATTGTTTGACTGGCTAGAATAAGTATTATTTGCTGTGAATGCGTTCCTCCTTGGAACGTCTCGGAAAAAGTTCGGAGCATGTAGAAAGTACCAGGTGATTTTCAGTGGAAAACGGCTTGAAACTTTATTACAGGTGCGTGACCTGTACATTACCTGTACCCCTGTTGGTGTAGGCCTATCGACCCCCATGTATCGAGCTCCATGAAAGCCGTTTCGTGGGGGTCGATGGTATCAAGATTTGCCCCGATGGCCCTTTGATAAGACTGTAGAACAATGGGACTTCAGATCCAGGTGCGAATCGGCTTAATCTAAATACCTTAATCTAAAATCTGGAGTCTTCCATTATTAAAAACCACCACTATATCATGCCCCGCAGCCATGGCGCCATTGGGGCGACGTTAAGCGACACCACAAGTTACTGTCCTCGGCGAGGCGGATCAGGTCACTGGTCTTTCTTCCAGTCCAGTGCGTCACGCCATTCATCTAAATTCTCTTTGGACGGCCGCGGCCAATGTGCATGGGGTAGGTATAAAAGATAACTGTTATCTTTCCATATAATTCCAGGTTATTCCAAGCGTCCCCTCTCCATAGCAGGAAGGGTACTTGCTGTCTTCTGGATGTTCTTCATCATACTTACTCTGGGTAGCTACATAGCTCTTATGGTGAGGAACCCGAACCTTGTCCTCAACACACAGAGCGGAGCAGACATGACGGTCAAGGGACTCTACTCATTTTATAATACGGATAAGCCTCCCATAATCACTCTTCGCGGCGGATCCACCTACGCCTACATCAAGAACACGCGCAGCGCATTTTATACGCGAATATATCAAAAGATGGTGAAGAATGGCTTCGCGAACAGCACTAAACAAGGTATAGAACGTGTGAAGAGTGAGGGAGTCGCTTTCCTTATGGAAACCACCATGGCGAATTATGTCGTATACAGAGATTGCGAGCTGACTCAACTAGGCGAAGAATTTGCCAGGAGGCACTACGCATTCGCCATGAAGAAGAATGATGAACTCAGACATGAAATCGACCAAGCTATTCTGGAGTTGTCAGAGGATGGGGCTATCGAGCGAATGAGGTGGATTTGGTGGCGTGTTAAGTCGCCAGCCCGCTGTCGCGCTACGAGGATCAAGGCCGGCTCCCACAGCGGGAACACGCTTCAGGCGGACCGCTTCACCAAGACGAGTGGTTTGGCGCTTCAGGCGTTCGGCGGGCCCCTTGTCTTCCTCCTCATAGGCTTGATCATCACGGCTCTTGTCTGTGTAGGAGAGATCCTCGTCTTCAAGCATTATGACAAGGTAAGCAAATGAATGGTATGCCACCATCGTAGTCACTGGTGCTCATGGAAAATAGAAGTGCTGTTACACACAAAGCCGTAGTGTTCAGTATCAGCAGTCACTGCTGATAGTATTGACAGCATTGGTATCTGTTTACACAACGGCAATTGTTTTGGTTGAAAAAGTACATCTAGGACCAATCAATCCGCACAAAAATTCATATTTGTCAAGAAGAACCCTTTGCCAATAGCATAATAACGTTTCACAACATTCCAATACCGATCGCCTGAGAAGAAATGATTTCCGTACAGCATATCCATCAAATCGTCACTCGCGCATTGATATGGCCCTGTCAAAATACCATTTCTAAACTGACCAGTGAGACCACATTTTCTTAAATATATTATCAAAAAGCACATTTCTGTGATGGCCGGAGTCTGAAGATTTAGTATCAACCAGAGATTGAGAATTAATTCCACTGTGATCCATCCCAGCCATGTATTTACCACAACTTGACATTTTAATAATCTGCCCGAAAGTAAGGAGAAGACACCAATGACAGACTAAGAGAAAGTTTATTAAATCCGTGCACTTTCCACTCCGAATAAGAAGAGTGTGTGAAGAGGGAGTGGGCTCCTGTAATATATCAGAATTCCTGTCCTATAACGGGGAAAACCAAACCAATGCAAGACAGATCCAAGAACATCCAACCAATCCGCACTTGTCTCGGAAAGCAACGCGGGGATGGGACTCCTCCTTATCAAGCTCGAGAACCATCGCGGATCATATCGATCGTTGACGCCCATGGCAACCCTTTTGGACGTAAAAGGAAACGATCCTCTCGATAGAAACATACAAAATACCCTACCATTTGGGGCACAATGCAGAAAGTCATATTTATTATTCGTAACACTGGCAATGCAGAAATTCATAGTTAATATTCGTATTTTTTTGCAATTGAGAATATTCAAATTCAATTTTTTAACGAACTGTGTAGGCCTACCCTTTTGCAGTGACATACGATTTTTTGACATGCTGTCTAACAATAACCGTGGCCACTTGTTAAGGTCGCTCTATACCCATGCGTGGCGCAAAACTGCCCAACTTCAACTCGTGATAATTCATTGATAACAATCTAAGTGAACTTTACTGAAACTTTGTATTTATCGTATTTGTATTTCTGTATCTGTCTACACAATTTCAATTTTCAAATTTAATTACTCATTTCAATTTTTTAACGAACGGCGTAGGCCTTTATAAGGCCCTAGCTTTGTGTGAAAAGTCATACGGTACTTACCCATCATTGTCTCTTCTTTTGCAGTCGCCAGGAGTTCCGTTTACCGGTTGTGACGAGAATGAGAGAGCCTAGCTTCCACGAGGACGTATTGAACTAATAGCACCATCTCAGGTCGCATGCGCTCATTGGAATGAATGCTGATATGAGGGACCATTGTTCATTTGAATATTTGGCATAATTTCATCCTTATCATGCAGCAGTCAGTGAAAGCACTGCCTGATTATGATTATATGAAAAAAGTACATATTCGCCAAAAAAAAAAGTATAATGATCAAATAGACATACTATATGTGGTATGGAGAACTGATTAATTCGCAGAATCGTATTTTTTAATTCAGTCGTACCAGTTTAGTTTAGTTTATATCTTATTTTTATCAAACAATTTGAAATTTCATATATACAACTGGACCAAAGCAATCCATTAGTGTCAAGCCTGCCCCCAGTCAGATACATTAGGGGGCCGCGTGCGCGTACCAATTTTCATGGGAAAGGGGTCTTTGGGTTGAAACTAGGGTGTTAATTCCCGAGAAAACGAAAAAAGGGGTACTTTTTTAGAGAGATTTCTTGCAACTCGTCAAAAGGGCTGCTTTTTCATTAAAAAGTGTGACAAGGTTACTGATTTTACCTTGTTTTCAGAATGAAAACGGAGACTTATGAAAATGAGTTGAAAGAAATGTGTGCGCGCAAGAAGTCCCCGGCCGAGAAAGGGGATCAAAAGTTAGATGGCAATCTCCTAGAAAGTGTGTGTGTGTGGGGGGGGGGGGGGGGTTCATGTTAGAATAGGTTCGAGCACTGCCCCCCCCCCTTGAAAAAACGTCAGTCATTGGTGGCTCTTGGTCGCGGGGAAATAATGCGAAACCCATTTCTATATTGTACTGAACAAGTCTTTGCTTATTCGACCCAAAGTACTGATAAGTATATGTTCGCATCCACGCAGATTCCATTCCCCAGAGGCCACTTTGAAAATACCCTTTCCGTGTCCATTGGACTCCATGTATATAAGCATGCTTAATAGACGAGAGAGGAACGCAAACCCGCCAATGCGGAAATAGGTTTAAAACTTGAACTTAAAAGGATTGCAAGAGTCTTGAATGGTCAATGCCGGGCTTAGGCGGGAGCTGCACATCGTAACCGAACAGCCTCTGTGGTGACGAATCCGCTAGGCGATTTTTCTCGAGGTGCGGTCAGTGTTGTGTCGACCATCAGGTAACGAATCAACGGTCGACACGTATCACTGAACGCATGATTCCCCTTTCAAGCCTCTTTGGCTACATAAATAGGTATTCTGATCGCATTCATGCACAATGATAATATACTTACTGGTCAGGAATAAGGACTGAGCCTAACATTGTAACATCTGTATCCAAGTATGGATTAAATCTTGATATCTGATCACGGGAAAGGGAACGTGACCCACTGATTCACGGTGAATTGGTTCTCGCAATGAGGGGATAGTTTAACCTCACTATTGTCACGTTGGCGACGATGCAATTTGTGACGAGATAAAATCAGTTTTACCGTGTCCAAGAAGTAGTTTGCAGTTAGTGCATATACTATTCAACGCAGAAGTAGTTCACAGAGATGGAAAGGAAGGACATTAGTAATGGATGGTCCCAATAAAGGTTGAAGGAAATTCATATGTTGTGTCTTTTCGTCTATCTGGATATGACATAAGTTGTGGAAGCGTCCCGCCAGGATCATCGTGGTGTTATGGCGCCCTTTGGAAGGTTCTTGGAGATTACTCGGGCGGGCCGGGAACTGGTTGGCGCGGGTCATTAGGCGTTGTCCCAGGCCTGTTGCCATGACACCCTGTCGGAGCGATGCTTCATACAAAGAGATAGCTCGTCTGTCGCGTGCAAACATATGCATTACAGAATCGAGCAGTCAACCTCTATTCCCATCAGGGGTAAATGCGCTCCTCTTCATATTGCCGGATATGAAGGGTGGATGATCTTGGTCAAGTACCTCGACATTTTATGAGCTCTCCTTCATGTACATCAACCAACCCCATATCAAAATTACCTCAGACATTTGCAGTGGACGGGTTACTGCATAGCCTATCATTGTATCGGACTTAGAGTGGTTCAAATTTCAAGAATAAGACGTTCAAGGACTTTTGCAAACAGGATCGTGTACCTCACATCCCGACAGCTCCGATACCAGATTACATCTCATGCTACAACGGGACTCGTGGGTTCAGAGTTAGATAACGCTGTATATAGCCCACCAGATAGGACTACCATATTGCTGTTCAGGGTCCAGCGGCCTCGCAATGGAGCAAAGTTTACGAGACACTCCGACATCATAGGCAAATCCGTGTACGACTGAACTTCGCTGATCGAGGCGGGAAACGGTATCATGGTCATGTCGTTTCCCGTTCAGGTCCGGTCTCGTACATTGTCCCTTAATAGACTGTAGGACCTTATGCCACCATCCAATTCTGAAGGGGAGGAGGGATATCTGGGGTTAGATACACCACCACACTCACATGATATTGTTAAACCGCCAGCAACAGTAAAAAGTTTAAAGTAACAACCATGTTCTGTGATTAGTTCATCAGCTGTCATTTCGTTAGTGACTACTATGCGTTGTCACGACCATGTTCTGTGATTAGTTCATCAGCTGACATTTCATTAGTTACAACTATGCGTGTGTCACAACTATGTACGGTTCTGTCATCTGATATTACACTTACAGTCACAACCATGCTCTGTGATTAGTTCATCAGCTGACATTTCATTAGTTACAACTATGCGTGTGTCACAACTATGTACGGTTCTGTCATCTGATATTACACTTACAGTCACAACCATGCTCTGTGAATAGTTCATCAGCCGATATTTCATTAGTTACAACTATGCGTGTGTCACAACCATGTACGGTTCTGTCATCTGATATTACACTTACAGTCACAACCATGTTCTGTGATTAGTTCATCAGCTTTCATTTCGTTAGACTAGTGACCAATATGCGTTGTCACAACCATGCTCTGAGTTTAGTTCATCAGCTGACATTTCCTTAGTCACAACCAAGCTCTGTGAATGGCAATTTCATATGTGCAGGTCGGTTCTTTGCTTTCCAGAGAACAGACTCCCACCCTTAAAATTGACATTTACTTCGTCTTGAAAGAGTTCCAATTGCTTTAGGTAAAATTGTGGCGCCTATGGTCAACCCTCAACTCTTGGAGCTTGAAGTTAAAGATGAAATAGGAATGTTCATAAATCTAGCTGGAATGAGCAATTGGCCTCAACAAACTTGGCAGGGGCAACACCATAGTGTTGCCAACTCAGAAATGCTTTTTTATGTCGATTTTCAAACCACAATCTTCATATGTGACCACAAAATCAGACAAAGCAGTAAAAGCAGATACATGTTACACAGAAGATGACCTGAAATGACAACAGGAGATTATGGGGAAATTGGTGTACTCGGATTTTAGAAAAGGCAGATGACAGTGAAATGACCAACCGGTCTGTCTCAACCTGCGAAGCTCAGGGCAATTTTACTTGCACCAGATTTTGCTGTGACGGGTCAGATATGCACCACACTTCATTTTCTGCACAGATATAAAAGCATCAATAATCAACGATATTAGATACAAATACAACTGTCACCTTTTTATTGTCACATGTTTTGATTACACCAGCAAAATGACGAAATGACAAAATAAAATGACTGACCATTTGTGCCTGTAGTGTGTTACCTTTACAGATACAGCCACAAAGTAGTTATTTGCCAAATCTATACAGGGAATGCGTGGAAAGCGCAGCGTGCAAAACCGTAAACCTTAAACTTTTTTTCAAGCTGTGTCCATATCTTGTTTAGACTTGAGATAAGGTTCATCTTCAATGGAGAATTCGTATTCAAATCTCCAAGCATATCCTGTTTAGACTTGAGATAAGGCTCATCTTCGATGGAGAATTTGTATTGGAATCAACCATATCTTGTTTAGACTTGAGATAAGGCTCATCTTCGATGGAGAATTTCTATTGGAATCAACCATATCTTGTTTAGACTTCAGATAAGGTTCATCTTCGATGGAGAATTTGTATTCAAATCTATAACTATATCTTGTTCAAACTTGAGATAAGGTTCATCTTCGATGGAGAGTTTGTATTGGAATCAACCATATCTTGTTTAGACTTGAGATAAGGCTCATCTTCAATAAAGAGTTTGTATTCGAATCTATAACCATATCTTGTTTAGACTTGAGATAAGGTTCATCTTCGATAGAGAGTTTGTATTCGAATCTATAACCATATCTTGTTTAGACTTGAGATAAGGTTCATCTTCGATAAAGAGTTTGTATTCGAATCTATAACCATATCTTGTTTAGACTTGAGATAAGGTTCATCTTCGATAGAGAGTTTGTATTCAAATCTATAACCATATCTTGTTTAGACTTGAGATAAGGTTCATCTTCAATAAAGAGTCTGTATTCGAATCTATAACCATATCTTGTTTAGACTTGAGATAAGGTTCATCTTCGATGGAGAATTTGTATTCAAATCAATAACCATATCTTGTTCAAACTTGAGATAAGGTTCATCTTCGATGGAGAATTTGTATTAGCCCTTAAAGCGCCGAATTAACAAAATCATATTACCCCTGAGCGCCGAATTAACCGAGCATTTTTGAAAATGATTAATAACAACGTTATTTTTGTTACAAACACCATGGAATGTACTGATGATTTTATACAAATGGTAATTCCCGTCGATTTTTGTGACATTTCCCGCCAAAATTTACTAATTAGGGGTTAATTAGTGCAAATACCCATAATCAACAAAAATATGGCCAGAACATACCTCCATCAGCTTTTTATACCTCCCTTGGTATTTTAATATGAAATCTGGGTCTAAATACATCGTTTCCATCCGATTCCTGGTCGAAGCATCCGTCTAATTAGTCGTAGCAGCGCTAATTACTCCTGATGACGTCATTCCCGCGAAAATGGGGCTTCAAGTTTTTGATAAAATACTCAAAAGCTTGTATAGAAACTTGAAATTTGTTCGATGCCATTTTGTGCTAAGCATCACTGTCGAAGTACCAAAGAGCGTACATGCACACTCACTGCCATCTCTTAGCAGACAGGTGGAACTAAATGTCTGCTGTCGACGATCGTCGCCTCTGGCGCTTTCCCCCTTATGTCGACGATCGTCGCCTCTGGCGCTTTAAGGGTTAGAATCAACGATATCTTGTTTAGACTTGAGATAAGGCTCATCTTCGATGGAGAGTTTGTATTGGAATCAACCATATCTTGTTTAGACTTGAGATAAGGTTCATCTTCGATGGAGAATTTGTATTCAAATCTATAACAACATCTTATTCAAACTTGAGATAAGGCTCATCTCCGATGGAGAATTTGTATTCAAATCTATAACAACATCTTGTTCAAACTTGAGATTAGGTTCATCTTCGATGGAGAATTTGTATTCAATTCAAGTATCAAAGTTGAGGTGTCCCACAATGTCTCTTACAGTCGCTATGAGGTGTTCATTCTCCTGAGGAGCGTCGAGAATAATCGTGTGAAGCTTCGCCATGTACGTGTCGATAGATTCCAGGCGAGGAATTTCGTTCGTTCCTGCAAGGAGAGAAAAAACACAATGCAGGAGCCGTTATCACCGATGCCATGGTCACTGAATATACTGACTCTGATCTCAAAGCTGATGGGTCAAAGTAACATTCCAAAGTAAGGCTGAAGCTGAGCGTGTGGAAGGTTCGTGACGTGCATTTGGATATTCTACCGAAAACACCGGCTGGTAGTATGTAAATGTTGAAACGAGCCAAATAAAACAAGCCAAACTAAACGAACCAAAAACACATTCTAAACATGAAATTGAAGATCACATTTAGATGTAATATGATTGCAAAGCGTAAGGTTTATATTTGCAGGAAATGAAAAATCACTTTTATTCACTCAGGCCAACTTAATTTGGCACTTTCATGTTTTAAACAAGCCAAAATAAACGAGTGAATGAAAATTTTCGTTGTGCACCTTGCAAAACATAAAATGAACCAAACTGAATGGGACTATGTGAATAATATTATATTTCATGCCATAAACATACTAGACCGAATCCTGCAATGAATATTACATGTAAACTTGATCTTTCAGCTCACCTTTATTTGGATCGTTTAGTTTGACTTGTTTCATTTGGCTTGTTTCAACATTTACATACTACAATGCACCATACACATTACCTTGGTGCACAATTCGAAAGCGAGGCATTCTCTGCAGACACTGTGGGGTAAACTACATGTGAAGTGTCCAGATAGCAGTTTGTATCAGTATGATCAGTCTGAACGTGATTCAAGCACTGGCCTCCAGACTATATTGGTAAGGCTTTATTAAAAACATGGTAATGCAAAGATGAATTGACCAAACTATTTGTATATCTTGAAAAATAACGCCAACATATCACTCTAAATGTTTTGGTTTATCATCATGTTGGTCTCAAAATACATTTTTTTGATTTGGAAAATGATGTCAGGGTGATCTGATCAGCCCTAGCAATACAGTCGCGGTAGTTCTGCCGGTGAAATCAGATCAGATAGTCACAAGGCCAATGAACTCAATTGGTGCCTAACCATAGTAGCACACATCAAACGCTCATCCTGCCTCCTCGCTGGAGAATGACCCATCCAAGTGCAGAGCCAACCCTGGAGAGGAATGAATGAGCCACAGAAATGATATCTAAACTTCAGTAGAACTTCTCTATTAAGGACACCCTTGAGACTGACTAGTGCTGTCCTTAATATAGAGGTGTCCTGATTAGAGAGGTCAACTTGAATAGAAACAACCAATTTGGGACCAAAACTAGTGTCCTTCATAGAGAGGTTGTCCCTTATAGAGAGGTGTCCGCTGAGGGAGGTTCTACTGTACCAACCTGGCAGAGGTACTGCAGCGAAGTTCGTGGTGAGAGTGGTCCGTAGACCATCCAGATGCTGCTGTAATGCCATGTTGTTGCTTCTCTGCTGCACCGCTTCCACCTCCAGCTTCTCGATGGCCTGTTTCATGTTTTCGATATGTTTACTCAGGATGGCATTCTGCTCCTCGAGCTCGGTGTTCTGTTTCCTCAACTGCCGCAACTCGGCCTCACGCACTTAGTGAAAGTAGATGTAGGTGACATTTTGTAAGTACAGTCCTGATCATATTAATATCAACACCTTCTTCATTCAATATCTCCCAAACCAACGCACCCATTCCAATGGGGTTTTCAGGACATTATCAGAAATCGTGTTTTCTATTTATGCATGAACAGTATGGCAGGAATGCGAATGCATGAGTCTTTCATTATGTAATCAGCCAAGTAAAAAACCCTTAGCTTTTATTTCAAAGTTTAAAAAAAATATTTTTCGCTAACGATAGTAAACTAAATTCTAAGAATACTGACAATAAATCATCAAGAGCGAAAGAGTGAAAATGAAGATAGCGTCATTTAACCTTTTTGTTAAATGAAGGGTTTCACTGCCAAGTGGCATGTTTTTTACGAGAAAAACATGCTTTTGGCAGTGAAACCCTTGAAAAACATGCCACTTGGCAGTAAATGCGCTGTTGAAAAATAGCTCTATCTTCATTATTACTCGTTCGATTTTGATGATTTTTTGTCAGTATTCGTCGAATTTTGAGTTTTATCTTTGCAGCGAAAAATATTTCAAAAAAATGGAGTAAAGCAAACGAGGGAACCCTCAAGGTTTGAGAGAAAGGGACCATCAATTTCTAATTTCTGCACAAGAACTACGTACCTTTGTTGTGGTCGAGGAACTCCTCTGTAAAGATGGGGATATCAAAATTCTTCTCCTCCTCCTTGTGCGTGTTGTCATTCATCACCTGTAACAACGGATAGCACTCAAGGGGCTCCACATACAGTAGACCCTCTCTATCCAGGACACCCTTTGACTGACAAGTGCCATCCTTAATAGAGAGGTGTCCTGATTAGAGAGGTCAAACTGAATGGAAGTAATCAATTTGGGACCAAAAAAAGTGTCCTTAATAGAGAGGTTGTCTTTATTAGAGAAGTGTCCGCTAAGGCACCTATTCCATAGAGGTATACGGTATACTACACTATACGCGAACAATGGCTTCACAAAGGGTGCATGACCATGAAACTATTGTTCGCGTAAAGTATAGTATAGGGTATAGCTCTATGGAATAGGTGCCTAAGGGAGGTTCCACTGTAGATTATATAATCATGATCGATGATCTCGATTTTTTTAAATAAGAAACTTGAATTCATGATCCTAGTTCTCTGGGTTTGTTTGATTATGCCCCCATCTCCCATATTTCAACATCATCATCATCATCATCATCATCATCATCATGGTATCATATCATTACCGGCGGCATAACCCTGTTGGATTTTTCCCAGAGGTATGGAGTCCACTATAGGCTACTGTCCACCTATGTGGGATCTTTTACTTGCCCCGGCATAGACACTCAGGTACAAGGGGTCACACCTTTTAGTCTCATCTGACAGACTCTCGAATATGTCATACGTTGTACACGTGTTATGAAGACCCAGGAATTTTAGTTCCTTGAAAGCCACATCGGTTCATCCAGAAATACAATCCTGGGTTCTCCCCGGGCCCTATTGCGTGGTAGCCAGCAGTGTTAACCACTAGGTCAATTTGATTCATTTCCGAACTTGACTTCCGACCATGAGTACTGCCACAAATATGCAGAACATGTACACACCATTGCCACTATTGCATATGCCACAGAAGATTATGAATGGTATCGTTTTTGAGGCTGATGATGACAATGCAGATGCCCATCAGTTTGTATCATTCATTCTTTCTTTGCTTTCAACTTTAAAAATATTTTAAACAGGACTATGAGGCGAACTTACCTCTAAAGCTCCTCCATTGACATCCGATAAATTACTGTCTTCATCCATCATCTCTGAAAGGGTGAAATTGACAAGTTACTTTGAGCTGTGTGATAGACATCAAGCGACACTTCTGATATGATATGAAACTGGCGTAAAGTGATTTGTCATCCTTGTAATTTTGAAGCTTTTGCAAAAAGATACTCCTATTGGATGTTATAAAGAATTCAACAACAATATTGTCCTGGGAAAAATTATCTGTCTTTTTGATTGCGTGGCGCTGAGCTGCACTTGACCCGCTAGAAATTAGCAAAGTTTGCTATCATAGGCAAGACAATACATACAAAATGATACCTCTCATCTTCATGGCTTCTTTTAATTTTTGTAAGGGGAAAAGATCATGCAAATCTATATATTCTCTATTTTCTCAATCCACATTTGCGTTTACCAGTGTTCTTCACAAGGCCATTTATCAGGGCATCCCACCCTACGCTGGCAGCTTACCACCCTACCTTGGAAGCAGCCACCCTTCCTTGCTCTAGAATTTTGCAAAGGGTTTCTGAAGGGCCACCCTACCTAAAGCTACTGGCCACCCTACCTTGTGTTGAACACTGGCAAAACTTCTCGAATATCCATGTTACTTCCCTACCTTGAGAAAACCCTGTGGAGAACCCTGTTTTACATATGCCAAGGTTGTGATAATATTTTTTCTGCAGTGTCTCCATGAAAGAAAATCATGTTCCGTGACAGTAATGATAATTAGCTGGGTCTTACCTCCTTTCATCTTCCTCTCATTCTTGCGCTGAATGAAGATCTTGTACGCCTCCGTCTTGTAGTAAGCCTCCAGCTCTCTCATGTAACGCTCCTTGTCATGCTCGGCCTCGTCAAGGTAGTGCTGGAAAGGAAACCATTCGATCATTGATAAGTTAGACCAAACGCCCATGTCAAAATTAGACCAAAAGAGTTTCATCATACATGTAGCAAAACGACAGAATTACATCCGTTTTCCCATTTTGCGAAAAAAATTTCTTCAAAGTTTGGAATCTGAAAATGCAACATTACACAACATGCATTGAATTTTGTAGCTCACAAGACCCACCTGTTTATCATGGAGTAGCAGCTTACTGGGACAACATAACACAACATGCATTGAATTTTGGAGCTCACAAGACCCACCTGTTTATCATGGAGTAGCAGCTTACTGGGACAACATAACACAACATGCATTGAATTTTGTAGCTCACAAGACCCACCTGTTTATCATGGAGTAACAGCTTACTGGGACAACATAACACAACATGCATTGAATTTTGTAGCTCACAAGACCCACCTGTTTATCATGGAGGGGCAGCTTACTGGGACAACATAACACAACATGCATTGAATTTTGTAGCTCACAAGACCCACCTGTTTATCATGGAGTAGCAGCTTACTGGGACAACATAACACAACATGCATTGAATTTTGTAGCTCACAAGACCCACCTGTTTATCATGGAGTAACAGCTTACTGGGACAACATAACACAACATGCATTGAATTTTGTAGCTCACAAGACCCACCTGTTTATCATGGAGGGGCAGCTTACTGGGACAACATAACACAACATGCATTGAATTTTGTAGCTCACAAGACCCACCTGTTTATCATGGAGTGGCAGCTTACTGGGATAACATAACACAACATGCATTGAATTTTGTAGCTCACAAGACCCACCTGTTTATCATGGAGTGGCAGCTTACTGGGATAACATAACACAACATGCATTGAATTTTGGAGCTCACAAGACCCACCTGTTTATCATGGAGGGGCAGCTTACTGGGACAACATAACACAACATGCATTGAATTTTGTAGCTCACAAGACCCACCTGTTTATCATGGAGGGGCAGCTTACTGGGACAACATAACACAACATGCATTGAATTTTGTAGCTCACACGACCCACCTGTTTATCATGGAGGGGCAGCTTACTGGGATAACATAAACATAACACAACATGCATTGAATTTTGTAGCTCACAAGACCCACCTGTTTATCATGGAGTGGCAGCTTACTGGGATAACATAACACAACATGCATTGAATTTTGTAGCTCACAAGACCCACCTGTTTATCATGGAGGGGCAGCTTACTAGGACAACATAACACAACATGCATTGAATTTTGTAGCTCACAAGACCCACCTGTTTATCATGGAGGGGCAGCTTACTGGGACAACATAACACAACATGCATTGAATTTCGTAGCTCACAAGACCCACCTGTTTATCATGGAGTGGCAGCTTACTGGGACAACATAACATTACATGCATTGAATTTTGTAGCTCACAAGACCCACCTGTTTATCATGGAGTGGCAGCTTACTGGGATAACATAACATAACATGCATTGAATTTCGTAGCTTACAAGACCCACCTGTTTATCATGCAGTGGCAGCTTACTCCATTCATTCCCCATGATTTTCGTAACCTCGGAAAACGACATGGTGGGATTCTCAGCACGATATTTATTTCGGCGGTCGTTAAGGTATCGGATGTAGCCGGTGAGTGGTTGGCGTGGAGCGTTGACATCTCGACGTTGGATCTTTTTTCTCCTGGCCCTGCCTTTTGGCCAGCCACCTTTCTTCTTCTGTAAACAAACAGAACAATAAAAGCTTTACTACAGGTAACAACTGGTACTTAGTCGGTACTGAAGAAGTCCTTTGTGTAAGGACAAAATATTTTCAAGGTGAATACTTTCTCTAATGTTCTAAGCCGATGAATCTATTTGAAAAGATGAGAAACTGACTTTTGCTCTCCATATATAGATATTAACTTAAAGGAGTAAACAATTCGTAACTACTGGTGGTCCAGGAAAATAGAAATGCAGTTATACACAATGCCGTAGTACAGTTATTATGCATACAAATTTGGTGAAACTTGGTAGTTACAGTATTTGTATATCTGTCTACACAAGAACATAGTCAACATTTTCTAATTCAATTACAAAATTCAAATATTTAACGACGGAGGAGGCCTTTGAAAACATTTGGCAAAGTGGGGAAAGAGCATTCATCCATTGTCATTAAAGGAGTGATCAGGCCTTACTCGTGTGCATGGTGGGCCTGGTTGATCGAAGCAATTTCAACGAAATCATAGCAGTAGGATGGATTTAGGTGTCCAAATCTAACTTACTACATCTTGGTTTTCATCCCCAGGATGCACAGCCCCTTGCTCCAACAGCTGAACTGGAAATATAACAAATACCACAAAGTCAAAATCATCCTGAGGGAATCGTTTCTCTGGCCCTGCAAACAAACCCCTGGGACATTTCCGACAGAGAAATGAACAAACAGTCTGTCTCAACCTGCCAAGCTCAGAGCAACATGCGACTGGTTTTGCTGTGACGGATCACACATTAGACATTTCACACAATTGGTCAGACTCATTTCTCTCGGCCAGTAAGTCAGTAGTTTCATTGGCCATCTCCACTGCCCTACTCCATGAAGGCTACAATGTCCAAAACATCCTGCACTGTCCTGGGCGGCTTACCTTGTGAAACGTCCGCCAGCATCCCAGGATTGGCTAGGGAAACATCCGCTTGGCTAGCTGGAAAAGCTCGCACATCAGATGTGGAAAACCTAGAAGTAGCAAAACAAAAGTGTTTTCTATTGAAAAATTTATGGTACATGTAGGCTACTCACCACAAGCGATTTATGACAAACGGTATCTAGTGTGGCCTTGCTTTCAGGTACCAGCTCCAACAAAATCCCTGTTTTTAGGATTGTTCTTATTGCATACCAATCATTCTTCACACTATACTCCAATAGCATTCTGCGAAGTTACTATTTATAGCTCACAAGGTCATTTGAATAAGATATTGATGACGTTTTAGTCACGTGACAGTCGGACATCGACACTTATTTCTACACATTTGAGCTTATTTCAAAGTCAATTATCTTTGACCCTGCATTGTTTTTAGCATGAATGACACCATGGAGTCAGAGAGAGAAATATTCAGAACAATTATGTAGTATTTCCAACACTCGGACATGTGCCAGATTGAGTCCAACTGCCCTAGTTAGAAAGCCTGAATCCATTACGAAACCGCATGTTTGTCCGACATTGCCTGTAATTCAGCGATGGGGAAATAGAGGGCAGCAGCTGCAGTGACGTCATCTTCGCGGGATGCTATTGGTATGAACTGGAATGGACGGCCAGTGACCAGCATACAGCATGGTGGTAGACATGATAGAGCCCTGTGGTGGAGGCCTACCGCTTGATGCTTAGAATACGATCAAATTCCACGAGCTTCAACCCCACTCTAATCCCCACTGTTTCATGGGCACCCTGGGTAGGAAACTGCCCCATAAATTATATTTTGGCCAGAATATGTATGATTGATAACATTAGCCAACTGAGTTATCTTTTTACATATTTTGTACAATGATTCAGTTGAAATAAAAGCTTTACCATGGCTCAAGCTGTAGAGTGGAAAATGTGTGGACCAATTTCACTTTGGGCCAATTTTATCCCATATTGCAGTAAGAAGAGAAGGGAGAAGACTTACGGAGCGTCCACAGTCAGATCATTGCTCTCCTTTGATACTTCATCTTCGAAATGTTCAAAGTTGTAATTTGGTAATATCCCCGTATTACCGGCCGATCCCAGATCCATGGCGCTTCACCTGAAGTGTTTGGAGAAGAAAATTACAGTAAACTAGCATAACAAGGGCGAGCATAACCCCTATAGGTGTATCAGACTTAGTCACATGCCCCCTGCAGCTTTTATCGCTGGCCATGCGCCCAGAATAGGCACTGAAGAAAATGCGCCCAAAAGGCACTCAAATCACACTACTACTAATTCATGGGCGTACTATGGGGGAGGTTGGAGGGTTGCAATATCGCCAAGGCGTCCTGTATAGAGGTAGTACCCCCAGGTATATGGCACGGCTTAACCCGCCGGCAATGAGGGAATTCCTTTATGGCCCAGTGGTTGGCGCATTGGTCCCCGAGTGGAAGTTAAGCAACGTTGAGCGCAGTCAACCTTTGGATCGGTGACCGGCACGTACATCTGGCAGACCTTCCCACACGCTGCGAGCTCTGGATTTGTATTGTAGTTCGGTATTGAGACGCATGAAGCGCTAAGTAGGATTGAGGACGACCCATCTCTGTCCGAAGGGGGGAATGAACCCCAGGGCCAGGTATATGGCACGGCTTAACCCGCCGGCCATGAGGGAATTCCTTTATGGTCCAGTGGTTGGCCCCAGAGTGGAAGTTAAGCAATGTTGAGCGCGGTCATACAAAAATACACGTCCCATTGTATCACCACTTTTTGGGAATTAACGTCATGACGTAAATGTCAATGAGAATGCAGATGTGGTGATGAATATCGCGCATCGTTACTCTTCTCATCATGTTGACATGAACACTACAGTCCAAATCACAAATAACATCCATCCTGCTTTGCGTCATTGATGGGCAACGTACGCACGCCAATGACACACGCTTATCTCTCTAACATATGTTTAGCGTATTTTACGAGTGACCTATGACTATGTCCTATGTGTGAGTTAAACGCGACCTACGTGCTGGGTAGCGCGTCAATGATGTGAATATAGGATGACAAGTTATGGCGATAGGCCTACTAGCCTACAGTCTACACTATACATCATGTATACATGTCACAATACAAGGCCTCATCAATGCACTAAACAGCCAGTGTCACTCAGTCTGTCTTTGCTGCTCTGAATGTTTGAGTCTGATGACAAGTCACTCCCACAATTGCCTCAAATCCCTGTGGATTTCCTGGAACCGGAGAAAAAGCATGTGTTTCCTATTATTCGCAATTCACCTTAGAGGGGTGTTCTGAATAATAAAAATGGCGACTGACAGGAACCTGTTCAGGCTCCGGGCAAGGATTATTGCATATGGAAAGTGTGTACAAAGTGATAAGTAGCTGCTCGGAGTATTACGCTGCTAGACTATGCTGCAAAAATACAGTCATGCCACTAATAAACTTTAGTTTTTGATTTCGTCATGTAATTATCAGAAATGTATCATTTGACAGAAAAAAAAATGTAGGCATTATTTTGAAGCCTCATAGTTTCATTCGTGAAAATTTGTATTATCAATATGACCATTTCTTTGCAACATGCAATTGTAATACATTACTACACGATACATTGTATTCATGTATAGTCTACACAAAATTGACCTAGGCCTACGACGAAATTGACCTAATATATTCGAAGGCGGGATATTGGACTTCTTTTGGAAGTGGTGAAGGAATTACATGTTCTATAGGCATTAATTGGATAGGGTAACCGGCTCTAGCTGTGAATTATAGAATGGTAAGTTTCCATCCAAATTTTTCATGATTTTAATGGGTGTGTACCAACCATGTGTACTGTACTGTGCTGCATGCAATGCATGCTGGTGCTGACATCATCATCATCATCATCATCATCATCATGACATGTTTTGTTTTGCCATCAGTTTTTGTTTTATTTTAATTTTGAGAATCTTGCAAGTGATTCTGCGATTCAGTCAAATGATGCCAATGACAATGAATGACCTTATATTGTCCTTATCTTATTTTTGAGTGATTTTATGTAAAAATAATGTAAAAAATGTGATGACGTTAGGCCTACTCCTGCATGAAGCTATGGTATTGAACAGATGAATCACATCAAATAAAACAAAATACCCATTTTCAAAAGGGTTGACCATTAATACCGCCATTTTGGCTAGACCTCCAAATCCTAAAGCAATTAAAACTATATCCAAATGAATACTTGACTTGCCAAACTCAGCTCGACGCCGAACTGCAGCGCCACTCGCGGACAAAGATAAAACAACTCGACATTTTTTTCACCGGTTTTCTGGCTGCGCATGCGTACCAGCATCATCTTTTGTTGATTTCCGCTGGTACGCATGCGCAGCGAGAAAACCGGTGAAAAAAATGTCGAGTTGTTCTATCTTTTTCCGCGAGTGGCGCTGCAGTTCGGCGTCGAGCTGAGTTTGGCAAGTCAAGTATTGAATGCTCATTTGAAATATGGGAGGCTGCTCTCTGGAAAACACAGAACAAACTCCAGCCCTTGAAATGAGCATTCACTACGTTTTGAAAGAGTTCCAATTGCTTTAGGATTTCAAGTTCTAGACAAAATGGTGGTACCTATGGTCAACCCTTGCCAAGATTTTAAAAAGGCTAAATATTGAAAAAATTAAATTGTTTTAAAGGGACAACTTGGAAATGAGATTTATCTGACCAGGAAGATAATACCCCTGCTTGACATGATACGTCGCTAGGCCTACTTGTAGTATCACACCAATGCTGATCTCTTATAGTGTTATGAGGCAGTTTTGGACATGGCTAGGCCTGTGAGTTTCACTTTCAGGCAGGCAGATGGTTACACCTCGTTCTAAATTGCATTTCAAAGATTTTTCAATGATCCTGTTTGGTTATGTTGCAGTCCTGCTGGAAGCCATTTTGTATGAAAAACTAACATACCCAAGTTGTCCCTTCAAAAGGAGTATGAAATAGAGTACAGAAGAACCTCTCTATTAAGGACACCCTTTGGGACCGATAAGTGCTGTCCTTAATAGAGAGGTGTCCTGATTAGAGAGGTCAAATTGAATGGGAACAGCCAATTTGGGACCAAAACTAGTGACCTTAATAGAGAGGTTGTCCTTAATAGACAGGTTGTCCTTAATAGGGAGGTGTCTGTTAAGGGAGGTTCCACTGTTTATTACTTTGTTGTCTTACATGTATCCGTTGTTTTATCGGGTAGCGAATAAACTTTTTAAAACCGTTCACCAGCCTTCTTTCAAAATTTGGCTTTCATTTCTTAAGTACAAGAGTCTAGACTAGCAGAGAAAAACATTTTTTCTCAAATTACAACTAAGAAAGGGTCAATGACATATTCAGCACCAGAAATAAGACATTTTTGTCTCAAACTCTCATGCGATAATTTTCTTTGTCGTTGCAACAAAACTCGCTTGTTTGCCAGTCATTTTAGGGACTCATCATCATCCTACGCCAGCAGGGAATAGTATTGACTTTCACTGTGGGCTACACGATCTATGACTAATGTTCAATGTGCATTACTTCTCAACACATGGAGGTTGGCTAATCTCCTGGTGCTTGGAATTTTTCCAGGTAAAAATTGTGGCTTTAATTTACAGTGCTGAGCTATTTTCTGCATTCATCATCTGTACCTGCTCACTCGCCAATGACTTCAAACTCTAATCTTACCCAGAAGTGAATTTTTTCTCTCTGATATCGGGGATTTTTAAAAGCTTGCCATCATTTCAAAGCCAAGCATCAAGTTCGTGCTCCATCTACATGAACTACTTGTGATAATCAATCATAGCTGAGTACACTTGACCAACTTTTTAATGATGATAAGTCATTTGTTGTTGGCAAGAATTAATTTGGAGGATTGTATTTGGAAGAATGAGGTTCTTTTGGTTCCTTGACTTCTTTTGGTTGCTTGAAAGCCATGCTGGTTCATCCCGAAATACAATCGTGGGTCAGGCGCGGATCCAAGGGGGGGCGTGCGCCGGGTGGATCCGCACCTTATTCCGGCATGGTGTAAAAAAATTGTAGCCCAAATTAAAGTGGTGCTTATCTTTTGAAAATCAGATGCCAGGAAATCGCATATATGGAGTCTTATCTTAAAAAATTTTCTGGGGGAGGCACCCCAGACCCCCCCGCCGTCGCTTCGCGCCTGCGGCGCTCACAATTCGGGCTTCGCCCTCAAAGTGCGCCCCCCATTTCGAAATATCCTGAATCCGCCCCTGTGGGTTCTTCCTAGGGTTGAACCTGGGCCTATTGTATGGTTGCCTGGCAGAAGTGTTCAACCCACTACTTGCACTAGGCTATGAGGCTCCTCAAAGAATGAGGTGCAAGGGGTGCTTAACATGACATTCATGGCGTGATGGTTGGTGGAATGACTGGTGGAATGACGTTGGGAATGATAAACATTGTTTGTTACTTTTGTTATCTCAGCTGATAAAAGGAGTCGGCAGATGTCGTTTATTTGTGACCAGTCGAGACTTATAAAAGACAGTAGATGTATTGATCAAACATGCCTTGAGATTCTGCTCCATTTGAGGGCGACATCAGCCCCTTGATTTGTTAGCACTAGTCGCTACCAGACAAACATGTTACTATGGATACGCCGTACAATTTCCTTTGAGATGAGAGCTATACCATAAAAGAGTTGCATTCACCCGAATTGTTGGAGTTGTTGTGGTTTCATAAATAAAGGAGCCTCATAGCCTAGTGGTTAACACTGCTGGCTACCACGCAATAGGGCCCGGGGAGAACCCAGGATTGTATTTCTGGATGAACTGGCGTGGCTTTCAAGGAACTAAAATTCCTGGCTCTTCACAACACGTACACTAACGTATGAAATACTCGAGGGTCTGTCGGATGAGACTAAAAGCCGTGGTCCCTTGTACCTGAGTGTCTATGCCAGGGCAAGTAAAAGATCCTACACAGGTGGACAGTAGCCTATAGTGGACTCCATACCTCCGGCAAAAATCCAATAGGGTTACAACGCCGGTAATGATATGATAAACATGTTGTATGGTGTCGCTCATCATTCAATGTCTAAAGCCCGTTACACACGAGGGACTTCTCACCAACTTAGTTGGTTTTAAAATTAAGAACAGGTGCACAGGTGACTGGAAGTTGAGAGTCGTTCACCCACTCACACGAAAGACATAATCCCAGCAATATTTAGGTCCTGCACTATTTCGGCCAAAGGAGTCAAAATATGGCCCAACTATGTTGTTGACTGAATCACACGGGGAAATTTCTCCCCCACACTCCTTATATAAACAAAAAAATCCTTATATAAACAAAAGATGTCGTCGAGAAATAGAACAAGTCGGTAGTGCAGCCAGCAACTCCAACCAATCGGGCAAAGTATCAGTTACCTGGTCTGGATACCTGTTATGAATTAAAATTCCAACTAAGTTGGTGAGAAGTCCCTCGTGTGTAACGAGCTTAACCCTATATTGACTGGGTATTTGTACCGTTGTCCCCCAACTGGCAGAGGCCCTGTCAACCCTTGTTTGTCATGTTGGTGAAGCCTTCCTATAATGACATGTCGGAAGCAAGGCCTCACCAACATGACCCTGCCAGCGAGGGGGGGGGGGGGGCAGACTCTCATTGTTTGTAGCATCAAGCATTGTGGGTAGCATGCATGCATGTAAAATTTGTTGAAAACGGCAGAAAATTACAATGGCGGCATATACATGTTCATGATTGAATAGTAAAACTAAACGTGGATAGGAAAATGGTTGGTCTGCACATGCTATATATCTTGTGGTATGTGCTTTGTATAATGATAAATGATGGTATCGTGACTCACGTTGATCAAAACTGGCAAAATATTGCCAGTCAGGATAAAAAAACAGATAAATTACTGTAATACTAGGGAATTACTGATAATTGACTTGCAGAGAAAATGATATCATTACCTATATGTAGTGCATTATTGGACACTGTATAGCCAGCTGTCCTTAGGGTGCTGGAGGCATTGTATGGCATGTTAAAATCCAGCACTAAAATACATAGTGCCAACTGATCTACAGTTAGATGTCGGTTGGGCTGCCAAGCCTGCTGATAAATTAGCTGTAAACTTTAAAAAGACCAGTCGTGACTCAAGTCTTTATTTAGACTAGCTGAACATAGTAAAATAACTAAATTGGTGACCAATCACTTATGCAGTTCATTGACTGGAGTCAGTAATGTTATGCTTACATTATACTGTAACATTTTTGAAAAGTCAACATTCAAGATTTTAAAACTGACAGCCTCGGTTCCAGTACTTCTCATGATGTTTAGCTGACCTGGTGCGCTATTTCCCTCGTCACAGACCTGCCATTGTCCGTTTTAACATGGTACATTTTGTAAGTGCTGACGCTATAGATAAGAAACCAAGATATAATCTCCTTCATAGTGTAGATCTAGAATGAGTAGGGATGTTAGGCCCTAGGTAGGCAAAAGAGGTTGAAAGAAGTCGTGTTTCCTGAAGAAGTTAAGACTTGCGAGGGTTAACTTCAAGTATGCTGCTGGTATTTAGTGACTCTAATCTCTGTTCTCTTTGCAGACGGTTAACAGGAGTAGCCCTTATTTAGCATGTTGCCTGAAAAGATTGGGCCTACATGGTCATCCTGATTATTTGTCCCTGTTTTCTCGGCTTTGTTTAACCATTCAAGGCCTCGTTCAATGAATATTTGAAATTTGTAATTGTATTAGACAATGCTGTTGTGCAGACAAATATAGAAATATTATACAGTAGAACCTCTCTATTAAGGACTGACAAATGCTGTCCTTAATACAGAGGTGTCCTGATTAGAGATTTCAAATTGAATGGAAAGTACCAATTTGGGACCAAAACTAGTGTCCTTGATAGAGAGGTTGTACTTAATAGAGAGGTGTCCGCTTAGGGAGGTTCCACTGTATATAACTGCCTTTCTATTTTCCTGGACCACCAGTAATTACAAACAGAGTCACCCTTGTTTACATGTAGCATGTTGTCTAAAATGATTGGGCCAGCATGGTCATCCCAATTATTTTGTTGCTTTTCTCTTTGCAGATAGTTATTTGACCGGCATTACCACGTTGAGCATGTTGCCTGACAAGAAAAGAGGTGAGAGTGGGGAGAGGAGGACGCAGCAGGTGTCCCAGCACTCCAGGTAAGCCAAAACACATTCACAGAAGAACCTCTCTGTTAAGGACACCCTTGGGACTGACAGGCGCTGTTCTTAATAGACAAATGATAGAGAGGTGTCCTGATTAGAGAGGTTAAACTGCAGGGAAACAACCAATTTGGGACCAAAGCTAGTGTCCTTAAAAAAGAGGGTGTCCATTAAGAGAGGTGTCCGCTATAAGAAGGGTTTCACCCTGCACTGCAGTTTACACTCTCATATTGCCTTTGATAAAAAATGCGTTTTGCATTATTAGCCTATACTAATGAATTACTGACGTAGCATTTTTAATACATCGAGGACCTGAAAAAAGTGAATTATTTGAGAATCGGGCATAAGGAATAAGCATTATGAATTTAAGTAGCCAACTTCTGGCTGGTAAAGCTTTTGTTCAATCCTCCATGGAAGTTCATCAGTCTGCTGACAGATGGCACCACGACTGTTGAGAGACTGACAATGTTCTCTGGAGTAACAGGTGAGCAAATGTTCCCTGGTCATTTCATATTTGGGCAGTCTTCTGACCAGTGGCGCAAACAATAACACAAAAAACAATTCACATTTGTGACCCGTCACAGCTAAACCAGGCGCATGTCGATCTGAGCTTGGCAGGTTGAGACGGACTGGTTGTTCATTTCTCTGTTGTCTGCCTTTAGTGAAATATGAGCACATCAATTTCTTCCATTATCTCCTGGTGTCATTTAGGCTCATCTTCTTTGCGACATGCACCTGGTTTTGCTGTGATGGGTCACATCTAGCTAAAGTAAAAGGGCCCGGGCCTCGTTGAAAAAAATAGAAGCTCTAACGAAACTAATGCGTGGGACAAATGTGCCTTAGGTTTTTACTGGGCCGTTCAAATTTCCTCGTAGACAACTTGCGGAAATAAATGTTGCCCATTTGAAAAACCCTATCCACAGGCAACGTATATCGCATAAAAGTAACATTAGACAAGCTTATTCAAGCAATTTACTTGAAGTTGTCCATTTCGTCCAATGTTCATGATATTTTGAATGCTTTTGGTGATGATTTGATTTAAACATATTTTTATAAAACTTTGGCTCTACATGTGTAGGTTTCCTTAAAATATCACTGTGGTTATAATTGAATCAGCTTAAGGAGGACATTCTCGGCTTAATGATTTAGCCGCATATCAACAGTGCCGTATGGCACTCTGTCTGGAAGTTGAAGATATTCTGAAGAAACCCCCTTTTCAGCACACACACACTGGACAGAGAACACAATTGGCTTTTTATTTGTTCAATGTTTCTATTTTGAGCTGCATAAATATTTCAGTGCATGTGCGGTCCACTCACAATAACATGCACAGTTGACTGGTTATGCTGTATTGTCGCACTATACACCATAGTATTGACTGGAGTTTACATGCAACTAGGTTTTAATCCTGCCTCCTTCTGTCAAAATGGTAAGTTCATGTTCCGATCTTTCATTTGTAACACAGTCGACAAATCTGAAGTAAGGTTGTGCTCACATACTCGACTCATTCTTTCTCATGCTCCTTTCCTTGCATGTTGATAGTTTGATCCAATTGCAAAGGAAGATATGCTGCAGATCTGGACGATTTCCACGGAGTTTGTTGATGGGCACTGACCAGTCATGCGTTTCACCTTGAACAAAGGGTCACAGTTGCTTATGGCAAAGTTGGAAGCTGGCTCAGGCCTTCTGTCCTGTTCTGAGTGTGCAAATTGGTTTTGTTTTGCCTTTTGTTGAAGTTGAAATTGTTCACATGCTCTGTTGAAAACCCATCCCAATTCATCGGAGTCAGCTGTGTCTTAGTCCAATGACCTGTTCACACATGTAGGCCTACAACAGTCTGGGAGAATGCGGTCTATTAGGAATGAATTATAATGAAAATAGGAGTGCTCCTGGTGGTTTTGCAAAAAAAAGTGGGCACTCTGCCTGCCCACATCTGAATTTTACGACTTGCTTATATGTACTGGAAAAAAGCGTATAGTTCCGCTGTTCAGCAGAAGTGGAAACATTCATTATTTCAGTACTTAGTGTTGGAAAGTATAGATTAATCCATACTAAGTTGGTGTTGGAAATATGCATCCAAATTTGGTTGTTTTCATTCATAAAAGGGCATCATGCTATGCATATCATTCATAAGTAACAACCTGTGAGTCACTGAATCTGGCTCAAAACAGTGTCTGGCATGGAAACAACCAATTCGGACCAAAACTAGTGTCCTTGAAAAATAGAGTGGGTGTCCTAAATAGAGAGGTATCCGCTAAGGAGGGTTCCACTGTGACAATCCCGGACAAATCCATATTCCTCTACCAGGAATGATACATGTCAGGTTATATCATATCCTCTACATTATGTACATGTAACACCGTAGGGTTTGATCGAGTGTTTTGATGAAATTGAAGTAAAGCGTAGCACATGTAATCAACAAAGCACACGTAATGTACAGTCTAGTCAATATCAACACCTGCTTCATACGATAGCACCATGCAGAAAACTAAATGCAAAACACTAATGCAATGCAGAGATTCCTCTAAGATTTGAATACAGTTGGTATCTCACTTGAATGGCATTTAAAGTAAAGCGTCTTGCCCGAGGACATGATTTGTATATATTTCTCAGTACCATGATGTTTGCACAACATGTCCTCTGTAACAATGATCTACCTCCTGGCAGGTTATTCAGTTTGTCTGCATGAAAATCTTAGTAAATAGCACATGATCATGATCCTATTATTTTTGAAAGATGATCAGTCCACATGGAGTGTTATTTACATTCTGTTGGGTTCACTTGTTAAGACGAATTTTCAGTTTCATGTCTGCAAGATTGCATGCCTCGATCTAAGGTGATTATCTACTACTAAAAAGAATGGGGAAACTTTGAAGCTATTTCCAGTTAAATTGGCACAATCTACATGTTAATAACTTTTTCCTAGGCCTAATCAGCGAGGAATGCTTTCACAGCCATAGATCTATCCAAGCCTGTCAAACCTGAATTTTGTTGTACAGTCCAAGTCACAATTGACGTCCTTCCTACTTTGCGCAGTTACACGCACAGTTGTGCGCCAGTGACGCACAGTGGGGGGGGGGGGGGCCTTGCACCTTCCTCAATTTTTGGCAGAGCAACAATGTTTTTACTAGGATTTACTCTTCACGTCAGACTGTCACTTGAACAAAAACAATCGGACATTTCACATCGTCACCCCACTGATGGGCCTATGCAATGCAAAACAAATGAGGCGAAACTCGTCTGGAGGTCTAATCAAAAAGCATCTATGTTTTAAGAAACTGTACACAGTGCCACCTGTTCCCATATCTTCACCCCTAGACCTAGACCCTCGCAACTGTATGCCCCCTTTTTCCAAATCCTGGATCCGGTTAAAATTTACAACCCTTGATCAGAAATGACTTACATGTAGTTTGTTCGCATTTGACTAGATAAATCTATTTAACAATGGCACTTATTTCGTCAAATGACTTTCTTTTTGGCCATGACGATAAACTTGTTCCCTGTATCTACCCCTGGTGTCGTCACTTCAGCATTGGCGTCGTGTTTCTATCGTTGCTAATCAAGCCAATCCCCTACAAATTACCACTTTGCCATAAAACACTAAGCTCCTGAGCAGATGAGGCCAGAAATGTTGGCTGCGTCTCAACACATAATTCCAGCTGAAATGGAGTTGACATGGTTTTAAAAATTGATCATTCAGGATCGATAAGTTATCCACCTGCTGCCATCTGGTAATGAACTTTTACACTACCATACCCTAGTGGAGCCCCCGAAATGCGACCAGTCATGGTACCATCTTCAAATGGTCGTGTTACCGGTTAGGTCACGTTGGTGAATTTGGAAATCTGGACAAAGTTCATGATTTAGTTAGTGTTCAAGTGCTTGACTGGGGAGGCTCCAGGATATCTCAGATCCATGATTCAGTTAAGAAGGATCGATCGCCAAAGTCTTAGATCAGAATCTGCGATGTTCCTTGAGGTTCCTCGGTTCAAGTGCCAGACTCTTGGTGGTCGTTCCTTTGCGGTAGCTGCTCCAAAACTGTGGAACCAGCTGCCGCAAAAGCTCTGTAACATTGCTCCCTCCAGACTTCAAGTCCGTCCTAAAGGCCCACCTTTTTGCAGTTGCCTTTGCGGAAAGAAGATTGATTGATTGATTGATTTACGGCATCCCATCGAAACAGCGTGCGTGCCGGTGCGTTCGTGTATGTGACTGAGGCAGATACTCAAGAGATTCGTAGTTGGATTGGTTCCGTATACTCTGGGCATGAGGTGTGGAGGCTCAGTAGGTGCCTAGTGATCTTTGGCCAGATCCGATATCTGGTATGTCTACCAGGCGGCCGGCCAAACAGCAGAAGGGGTCATCCGATTGGCTTGAATATTCTTTGACATGATGGGGTGGGTAGGGGATGTGCCCTATCAACTTTGGGCCCGATCCAATATCCAGACTTGCCCCGAGGCGGCCATCTTCGATTCTGCATTCAGGACTGAGGTGCAACAGTGGTTGCGATTGGTTGAAACTAGAGTCGTCCAAAGGTGTGTTCCAGACATTTATGTCTTGATAACCAAGTCACAACATTTCAAATGTTAGTCGATGTGGTTTGAGGAGCAGTTTGCTGGGCACCATTGAAAATATTTTCATTATGAAAAACACTGTCATTCTTTTTGATGTTATCACAATAACCTGATTGAAACTGTCTGTTGGAGAAGTGAAAGGAATATAGGTTAAAAAGATGGTATTTTGGTCCCATTGATGTTTGACTGGGGACTGATGAATGGCTGGGGTGAGCTGGTCTGCTACACCTCTTCAGAATACCTTTGAGACGTCAAATATATGCCAGAACACATACACTACGCGTAGAGAAGGGAGAGTTTAAGGGTTGTCCATGTGCAGGAACCACCATTTTGGCCAGAACTTGAAATCCTAAAGCAATAAGAACTCTTTCAAATAAGAAGTTAATGCCACCAAGGATGGAAGCCAGTTCTTCATTTCAAGAGAACAGCGTTGTGCCTATGGTCAACCAATCTTAGTTTCAAGTCAAACAGAAATTGCCAAACATGAGCAAAGTAGGCCACAAAACCATACTTCTGAGTTATGTTCTGTTCTACGAGTGTGAGTATAAGCATTAGGGCAATGGTTAAGGATCCCCAGGATAATACATTTGAAAATGAAATGGGCAAATGTGACCTGTCTCTGACCACCAACAAGACAATGTCCCCTAATTGACAGCTGTCAATCTCGGGTTGTGTTTATCTGTGATCTAGATGCAGGTCAGATGCATTTGAAAAACAAAATCGCCCTATATGTCATCAGTTTGGCAGCTGGTCAGTAAATCTCATATTCCTTAAGGCCAATGCCATTCGTTGAAAATTTGAAATTTGTAATTGAACTGGAAAATTTCCAATTGCTTAATTCATACTGAATATTTATTTTGATATTGGTGTTGTGTTGACAAATATACGAATACAGCAGAAGCTCTCTATTAAGGATACTGGGACTGACAAGTGCTGTCCTTAATAGAGAGGTGTCCTGATTAGGAGAGGTCAAATTGAATGGAAACAACCAATTTGGGACCAAAACTAGGGTGCCTTGGGACCTGTGTGCCAGGTTGAGATGGCCATGAGGTGATGTCACCAAGGCTCATTAGATGCTACCAGTAAGCATGCCTTGTTGTGATAACTTTGTTATGGTCCCCGTTAACTGTATTCAGCATTACCACACATGTTAGTATAGCGATGATTAGCTGCTGTAACCCGTGTCCCTTTAAAGGGGTATGTTGTTCAAAGTTACTGGTGGTCTGGAAAATAGAAATGCAGCTATACACAATGCCATAGTGCAGTTGTTATGCATACAAATTTGCTGAAACTTGGTAAGGATAGTATTTGTATACACAACGGCATTGTTCATTGTAGATATCTACATTCACTGCGCATTACCACAATTTCAAGTTTCAAATGCGATTACAAATTTCAAATTTTTTACGTACCACGTTGACCTTTAAATAAAGTCCATTATCATCGCAGCCACCACTCGCACTCCTTCTAATGAGTGATTATGGGTAATTTCGAGCAATTACCCCAAATCTATTGCTTCGACATGTATTAGATGTGACTGATGTGTTGTGTACATTTTATACCAACTTTCATGCAACATGTTATTATTCCTCAACATTATAAGAGTTGACCATTGGCAACACCAGTTTTGAAATCCTAAAGCAATTAGTACTCTTTGAAAGCGAAGTGAATGCCAATTTCAAGGGCTGGAGTCTGTTCTTTGTTTTCCAGAGAACAGCCTCCCGAGTTTTGAACTGGCATTCACTTCATTTTGGTGGAGTTCTAATTGCTTTAGCCTTTAGACTTTCGAGTTCTAGGGAAAATGGTGGTGCCTTTGGTCAACCCTGAAACCAATTTCTGAAGGAACTGTCCGTGAGTGTGTAGGTGGATGGAGCAATTAGGAGGTTTTTATCCATAAGTTGATAGGAGTTAGCTTTGGGGTAGGTTTTAATCTTGTCCTTTTATTTCTAATCTGTGAGCAGTCTCTCTTTGTGTACTCCACGTGTAGAGTATAAGGGAGAGTTTAAGGGTTGACCATGTGCAGGAACCACCATTTTGGCTAGATATTGAAATCCTAAAGCAATAAGAAGGTGTCCGGTCATCCCGAGGGTGTCCTTAATGGAGAGGTTCTATTGTATATTACCAAATGTACACAGCAATATCTTGTTGAAAGACTCTAAGGCCGAAGTTACATAGACCTCATTCGTTCATTTCCCAGGACTCATTTTCCCCTTTTGCTTTCTTTCCCCTGTGAATGCACGGCCTTGTGGCGTGCATTCACCGAGGAATGAAAGAAAAACCCGGAAAGTGACTCGTGGTAAATGAACGAATGAGGTCTATGTAACTTTGGCCTAACAGCGCAGTTTTTCCAACGTTATTAATCAATTTTTCCTTCCCAGGACAGGCCAGCCTAGCGAGCTGGAAGGCCTGCCTGATTCTCAGCAATCTGAGGAACAGATTCTCCAGAGTGATGCTATACATTCAGATTATATGTGCCGTCCAAAATTGATAGGAAACCTATTGACATGATTGATCAGTCTGGGCTACCGGGCTTTTTTCCCCGTTTCACTGCATTAAGAGACAGTTTCTGATTACAGATTATCACTTGCCTTTCATTTTGGAGACAGTATGATGACTACAAAATAACAAACTGCATCAGTGATATGCTTGGGATAAACATCACTGACCTCGCTTTTAGGAATGTGTGGCTTCTCATAAATCGTTTACTTTTCAACCAAACTGATTTGCAGAGTGGTGTTGGTGGGTAGATATATGTGAATGGATTCCAAAGGCTCTTGTGGTGTGTCCGGAGATTAGGTGGATGAAGCTTGTGTTCCAAATAGAATGTGTTACATTTCACGTGGTAGGTGAGTTTGTGGCGAGTTGGTCCATGATTGTGATATCAGCCAACTTGAAATGGTGAAATAATGTTTGTTAACTGTTACTTCACAAACTGTGCTAAATATGACGCTCACAATAACCTAACAAAAGTTTTACCTGCAGTGTATGACCGGTTTTACCTAGTATAGATTAGTCCATGCTTGGTTTAACTTAAAATATTTTCAGTTCAACTTTAAAAAGATACATGTAATTAGGAATTGAACTGAAAATAAGGAGTACATCTAGTTGTACCTAAATTCTCGGGAATCTGTGGCAACGTTCTGTGCATTTTTTCTTCAATAGCTGTGGAGAATTGGATGGAATATTTTGTTTCTAAAGATTCCGTACAGAATAGCAGATTTTGGGGAAGTAAGTTTGTTATATTTTTAGTATAATGATTACAGTTAAATAGTGCTTTAACAGTGTTCTCCTCAGGGTTTTCTCAAGGAAGGGTGATACCTTGATTTTCAAGACGTTTTACCAGTGTGCAGCAGAAGGTAGGGTGGCCAGCAATTTGAGGTAGGGTGGCCCTATAGGAACCCTCTACGAAGTTCTAGAGCAAGGTAGGGTGGCTCTTCCAAGGTAGGGTGCTAAGCTGCCAAGGTAGGGTGGGCCACCCTGACAAATAACCTTGTGGAGAACACTGCTTTAAACTGAAATAAGATGAAAATGTACTGCTCGGCTCGGGTAAATCAACGAGGCTTCCTTGACCCTCTGCTGCGGGGTGGAGGTTACCTGGTCTAGTGATTTGACTAAATAGTGGAGAATGTTTCTCTTGGTTGAACGCCGTGCACATGAATCACTGTATCTCAAACATGTGTGAGTACTTATCGGCAAATTGCGCTTTTACTCTATCCTGAGGTGAATGATTGAAAGCATTCGATCTCCTTTGGTTTTATGGAGAAATCTTTCCTCCTCCCAGTTCGCTGATGAAATATTCCTCCTGGTTTGCTGAAAAAATTTGAATTGAGTTGATCATTTTTACACTGAATGACTTTCAAGTCGATTATGTGTCAGTATTAACCCTTCTCCACTATATCAGTTTGGCAAGATTTTCTCACCTGCCCCAAGATGGCGTGGATAGCGTCAGGCGGGAATATCTCGTCAGCCGCACAGAGAGAGTTAAGCCGTGTTTTGTCTGATGCAGTGTTTTATATCATGGTTGAACTGTGTTAATGCTTTGTTTAGACTGACACATCATTCTTGACTGAAGCATACTACATTTGACCAGGTTTGCACTGAGACGTCCACGTTTGAGACAGAAATGTCTACGTTTGCCCCAGTTTCTATTTGATCTACAGTAGCTGGGGTCTGAAGCAACTGTCATATCTCCTTTGACCTGCCCTACTCTGGCCAGCCTCAGGTTGATCCAAAAAATAAACGGAGCAAGTTAAGAGTGTTATGTAGCCAGAGCACAGGATTGTTGGTTGTGAATTTCAGGTAAAATTATATGCTAGCATGAAATTGAAAGGCATGATTATTTGTTCTTGTAAACTATTGTGGCTAGTGTTGGTATATTTGATCAACTAAAAGGTTGGCCAGAGTAAAAACTGTCATCTTTCTATTTTACCTGGCTGAAAAGCATGGTCGGTCATGTCTATGTTTGACCTGCTCTAGACTGTCACCTTTCTATTTGACCTGGTTTGACTGAAAGGTCGGTCATGTCTATGTTTGACCTGCTCTAGACTGTCACCTTTCTATTTGACCTGGTTTGACTGAAAGGTCGGTCATGTCTATGTTTGACCTGCTCTAGACTGTCACCTTTCTATTTGACCTGGTTTGACTGAAAGGTCGGTCATGTCTGTGTTTGACCTGCTCTAGACTGTCACCTTTCTATTTGACCTGGTTTGACTGAAAGGTCTGTCATGTCTATGTTTGACCTGCTCTAGACTGTCACCTTTCTATTTGACCTGGTTTGACTGAAAGGTCGGTCATGTCTATGTTTGACCTGCTCCAGACTCATCTTTCTATATGACCTGGTTTGACTGAAAGGTCGGTCATGTCTATGTTTGACCTGCTCTAGACTGTCACATTTCTAAAGACCTTGTTGAACTGAAAGGTCAGTCATGTCTATGTTTGATCTGCTCGAGACTCACCTTTCTATATGACCTGGTTTGACTGAAAGGTCTTTCATGTATATGTTTGACCTGCTCTAGACTGTTACATTTCTATAGACCTAGTTGAACTGGAGGGTCTATGTTTCCCCTACTCTAGACTGGCATTTCTGTTCGGCTTGGTTGGACTGAAGCTTGGTTGGACTGAAGCTTGGTTGGACTGCTGTGTATGTTTGAGCAGGTTGCCTAGAAGTCTAAACGTTATTCTAGATGATAGCAGTAGCAATAAAACAGGAGGGTTAATGAAAGCTTCTGGCTTAGCTACCTGTCTGCTTATCTGTTTTCCTGGTTGGTGTAGGCTATCTCATCATCATTGGATTTAGAGGCTGTTCCACTTGAGAGTTTGTTTATACTCCCAATCGCTGCCCAATCCACAGGGAAGGCATATCTACTAGCTAGTGCTTGCCAGCCCCTTCTTGACCACAAAAGCATAAAAAAGAGGACCACCTTCATCTGGGCATCACCTTTAGCCACTTACCTAAAGTTGAAGTGCAATGATGTAGACTGAAATTTCGGCCGGTCATCATCATGACACAATGTACTCACTCAGTGCAAGGCATTACGTCAGTTCAGAAAAACGTCATTTCAGCAAATGACACTGTGAGAACCATAGCCAACTTATGACCACAGTGGCACCTTTATCATCTGTTTCAGCAATCATGACATATTACCTGTCGATGGGTGCAACACAATTGCAATGCATTGGTCCCTGATGAAAAAGGCTGGAAACAGTTTGGAAAAGGCACGTTGCTAAAACTCTTCAGCTGAAACAGTAAAAAAACTGTTTAGTTCTATGCTTGCGCTTCCTCTGTTTAATCCAGTATGGGTCCACTTGGTCATGATGCCCTTGATTAGGCCCATAGGATCTCAGGCTGTTAGGGAAATTCTTAGTAAAGCCACTTTGAGTCGTTTGACTGGTCATCTGTAAAATGGTTGACCACAACCAGTGATTACTACTTTAGATATATTAGTACTTATAGGTCCCATGGGTGTCTAGAAATAAAGATCTGTAAAATTGATCATTTCTTGATCGCTATAAACAACCTTCGGTAAAAGGAGAAAACTAATCGGCCGTAAATTTTCGGCCCAAAGTAAAATTGGGGTGACCACTGTCGTGTTATACTGCATCAGTACGTTTTAGCTCTTCCCGTCAAATGTCTAATGACTAGGTAGGTGAGGGGGAACTTGAAACAGCCTATAGGATCGTGAACCATTGCACATTTGAGTTTATAATGCTAACCCATTGGTAGCAATGCTATCTCAACAGATGCAGTATAAACACTACACTATCATCCAGTTTTTATGTTCATCTGGATCAGAAGTGAGCATTAATGGAATACTTACTATGGTCCTAGCTAGGTATATCTTCAGTATTTTGGTTTGAGTATTTTTGGGTGTCCTTATCTTTCATTTATTTGTGGCACGAAATGTGATGTACTGTAGGCCCCTACTGGCAGTGGTTGTAAGCCTGCGCAACGAGCCTGGGTTTTTCAGTTGGAAATAAGGAGAGGGGTCTTAGTTTCCATGCGCAGAGAGGGAGAGATCTTTGGTGATTTAGATTTGGGCTAGCATGTGCCATGGGCCTATTTGACGTGACCTCCACTCTTTGTAGTGTCACCTGAGAGATGATCTGCTGTAAGGTATCTCTTGTTGCAGGTTTGGTAGCAGGAGGTGAAATTCTTCCATTTATGGGTTGAGGACATCGTCTTGTCATCGCATTGGAGGGGGTTTGCTGTAATGTTTGTCGTTTCAGTGTTTAGGAGATGTTCATTCACCATTTCCTTTATCGTTCCCAAGATCCTGATAGCAGTTTCGCTTCTGTCGTTGCAGGTTTGGTAGTGTAGTACAAGATGTCCTCATGCGATGAGTTCACCCAGAACGCCTGGAGAAAAGACCTCTGTCGTAACTGCTTGCGTCCGAAATCCGAACACAACCTTGCCAATAATGAAAAGAAACAGCCAAATAAGACAGTAGTGGGGACTAAGAGTAGCGGAAAGGAGAACTGTGATAAAAGTGACACTAAAAGTAGTCTGAAGCACAATGGTGTTGCGGAGGATGGGAAAAAGACTAGTGATACGAGCTCTAAGAAAGGAGGACATAATGTAAAGGGCCGGGGAGTCGCTGATATCAAAACCAAAGAGAACAAACCTTTGAAGAACTCTCCGAAATCGGATCGTGGTGTAAAACCTTCGTCTAAATCAAATAACGGAGTTGAAAATTCTCAGAAAACAGGCCCGGGGAATTCAGAACCAAAAGAAACTGTTAAGAAATCGGCATTAAAGAAAGAAAATTATCAAAAGCGTCGAACTTCTGGTGTGACGTTTTATGTTGGGCTCGCTTATGTTATTGGGGAAGATGGCGGTTTGAACGGGTCTGATAGTGAGGCTGAACCGGATTCTGGCACGTGCAGCGACGATGAGGATGGCAAAGTGCCGTTGTCAAAGGAGGAGAAGCAACTCGCCAAACTAACTTACGACAATACAGATTTTAATTCGGATCCCGTAAATCTGAAAGAGACAGCGCCGCCTCTTGAGGATAGTGTGAAGTCTCTCGTACGGAGTAAATCAGTTGGGAGTCAGGAGGTCTTGGAGATAGAGGATGCTCTCCTGTGGAACCCGAAGACATTCTCGGGATATGTGCATCAGACTTGGAGCGCTGGTGATGATCTGTCCCGAAAGTCTCCCCCTCCTCCACCGAGCTCAGCTACCAGGGTTTTAGTGCCTGAAATCGACATTGGGGAGAAAGACACTGGTGATTTGTTGGGTGTAGTTCCTACGCGGCAGAATGAAAGCGTGTTCAAACTTAGTTCCATGCAGCCGCGCATGAACCTATCTAAGCCATATTTAGCTAAAGGTATATCACCCTCTACCATTGTTCTTCCATATCCAGTTGATGAGGATGTCAATAAAGATGGCGCTAGTTCTGCTGTGAACGGCGTGGGTCAGACTAATCATTCTGAAATTACTGCCAAAAATTCTGGTGCTAAGACTGTACGGTCAGTGAAGGATAATGTTGTGAATTCAAACACAAGCTCTGATAACTCTAGTATTGATACCACTGCCAAAGTGTCGACCAATCAGAACGTTACAAAACCTAAAGGAGGCTCGGTAAAGGAAAATTGGTTCAATTCGTCTAATCAAGCTACAAAAGCAAAAAGTGTCGCAACCAAAACTGCACCGAAAATTAAGACAAATCCTACCCCAGTGAGAAATACTGCCAAGGATGTGAAGAATGCAAAATCAGATTCTACCAAAGATAGTCCAAAGTCAAGCAAGGATACACGCAAAGGGGTGGGCCTTTCGAAAAATTCTGTTGAAGGTAAAGTTTCAGTTGTTCGAAAGTCTTCTTTGAGTGGTTCCTCTACGAGTTCTAACAGTCCGCGCGGGAGCCCTGCTGGAGCTCGCAAACCAGTCAATAAAGGTGCTATTAAGACTAGTGCACCTTCTATTGGTGCTAAATCAACTACAACGCCTGGACGGATTAATCGTTCTGTGTCTTTACCTGTTGGTAGTGACAAGGAAAAACCGAAACTATCTACACCGGATGTGAATAAGGACTGTGCAATTCCTGTACAAATTGATAGCAAGGAAAGTGGGGCCATTTCTGAAAATTTGACGACAAATTCTGGATTAAAAAGTGAAACTGATGGTAATATTGGCCAAATTTCTGAGGTGAAACGGCGTCAGTCTGAGCCAGTTGTCAGCATAACTTATCAGGAACAGGTTTTAGAAAACACTGCAAGTTTAAATTCGGACGCACCTAGTGTTAAATCACCGACCAGTACACTCAAACGAAAGCCAATCAAACGACCAGCTCCCCCACCACCCCCACCTCCTTCCGTGGGGTTGCCCCAAGTTGTCGGAGCTACACTGCCTTTGACGTCGCCAAAACAAGCAACTGGTGCATCGTCAAATTCAACGACAGTAGCTGAGACAGCATCAACAGCCCATCCTGTGATAACGAGATCAGCCAGCGTCCCTACGCCCCCCAGCGACCAAGACCAACACCTACTACGAACAATGGCCACAAGGACAATCAGTGTCGATTGCGCTGACATCGCGCCGCGCTCCGCAAACTCTAGCGATACGAGTTCACAGAGGTCGAACCAGGATGTCGCCACCCCGAAGAAAAATAAACTCAGTAGCGGGTCATTCTTGAAGAAGTTTCTTCGAAAGGCTCCGAAGGAAAAGCCAAAGCCAATCGATGGAATGCCCGATGATCGAAGTTTCTCGCCAACATGGGTCGACTCACAGGAGATTGAATTCATGGACGACTCATTCTCCGACGGAAGCTTTGACGACGAATTAGTCGAAAGCGTCGAGTTAAAAAGTGCCAATTCAACCAATACGGAATCATCTGCGGATTGGAATCATATTTTCAAAAATTTTGGTAAGAGTGATTTGGAGATAGCAAAGGATAATACGGATAATGCTTCGACGGAATCTCCTAGTGTGCGCTTCGCCAATGAAACATTTTCTGCGCAGGAAAAGCCAAAGTTGCAGCTGAATCGTCATTCTGATGGTTCTCTGGAACAGTCGCCCGACCTGAATTCTGGCGGTAAGTTCAATTCGAAACGGAAGTCGTCTGCTGAGGTGGCTAAACTGAACGAATCGCCTCAGAAGAAATGGGATCAGGATAAAATTGAGACGTTGCGTAAATCGCGTGATATAAGTGGCCCGATAGGGCTGGATGGCAAAATGCGGACTCTACCACAGCGGCCTGTCTCGGTGGCCGTCAAACCTGCTGTGGAGACTCTCAGTGAGCGCGCGACAGAGAGAACGCCCAGACCACGAAGTTTAGAGAAGTCACCAATGCACGAGGGAAGGGGCACAATTCGGCGTGATCAGAAACCGATTAAGAAACCCCCTGCGCCGCCTCCTCCTATCCCAGTGGCAGCCCTGCAGAAACGAGCTGAGGAGGAGAAAAGTGCAGAGGGTGGTAAGAGGCTTCCTCTAGGTAAGATATGATTATATACGTTTTTTTGGGGCAGATTCTGAAACTCATTTTTGCTGCGTTGCAATGGGGCTGCATGAAAGCAGTTGAAACATTTTCACCCTGACATTTCTTGACTACTCGTTTCATTTCCTCAGAAGAAAGGTTCTTCAGAACACAATTTACAAATTCCCCAATATTGTTTACAAAAGAGCGTGTCCCATGTTTGGGTATTACGACTCTGAACTAATTTTCATGCAGGATATCCTGTAACTTTCTTCTGAAACTCTACTGGATATGATGGTCGCACATCCAATTAACACCATGGCCAATGTGCTGAACTTCCAGCTCTGGGGCCAACACGTCAACCACTAGACCATGAAGGAATCCTCCATGTTCTGTGGGTTAAGCCATGCCATATAACTGGGGGCAGTAGATCGTATCCCCCTTGGCACAAAGATGACTTGTCCTCAAGTCACTTAGTGACATTCAGCGACCTCTGTACCGAACTACAATCCAATGTGCACATCGTGTGGGAAGGTCTGCCAGTCGTATTATATGTGCGGGTCATCCATCCAGTGTGACGCCGCTCACTGCTCCTTAACTTCTTTCTCTGGGGCTAACGCGCCAACCACTAGGCCATGAAGGAAATCTTCCATGACCGGCAGGTTAAGCCGTGCCATATAACTGGGGGGAACAGTACACTCTACATTATTTTCAACTTCCTTGCAGAAACCATGACATTAGACCGTAAGTCACGGGGTAGTCCGCGACCGACCAGCACAGGGGATCAGATCACCCGGCCTAAACCACCCCCTCCCCCACCACCCACTACGCTTCCAAGGTCAAGATCATCACCAGATAAAAACCCATTACCCAGGAGGCCTCCTCCACCCAGGTTCAAGGTGAGATTGATACAGTGAATAATTCATTCAGGTTTATAGCTAGGTGGTTGCAGCTTCGACTTCTGTCGAAACCACAACTGAAGGTGTCCCTTGCAAAACAAGTCCTGTGCATTCACCATCCGCCTTAGATTCTTTTGTGTTGCAGTCACTAACCACCTTTCAGGCTCGTGTGATGTCTGGCAGTGCATAAATGTATCAGAACGTCAGAGGAAGGGGACTGGTTTGTGGCAGCTTTTCTCAATGAGAACCATGTTGAAGTGCTTCTGGTGTGTGCCTGCAGTGTGTTAACAAATTTTCCTGCAACTCCAGGTATCCATCTATACTTGCTTCCCACCATCCAGTAGTAGATCATGGTCAGGTTATAAGTCCTGAAGCCCCCTTGTGCTGGCTCCAGGTGGTTCAGATGGACCTCGGCTCCCATGAACAAGAACGTGCAAGTCATCTTTAGCATCTCCCTCACCCCCACTGAAATGCCTTTATTTCTTTTGCCTTATTTCAGCCGCAGATCCGAGATCAATCACCATCCCAATCTCATGGTAAGTGCTGACATCTGGTCCCAGAATGTGTCACTATAAATCAGTAGATTGGCTGCTTGGGCATATAATTCTATCTTAGTGTGTAATACTGTGTGATGATGTCAGAGGCAAATATTGAGTGGCCTATACAAAAAGTTTCAAAGAAATTCTGAGTTTATCTATTTGACCCCACCATCTATCATCAAAATTAGCAGTAAACGCAATTAAAGCTAACGATGTGGTCAAGTAATTTGCCCAGAACGACTGGGTCGCACATGCTGAAGAAGGCCTTGTTCGACCACAGCCCCAGTTGCAAGGTCACAGTTGGGATCAAAAGTTTATGAGTAAGTGCTTACCTTTATACAGAGTTCACAAGTTAAAAGTCCATCATTATATTTATCTTTGCAGTTTATGAAGAATATGGCACGAGGAGTGTGAGAGGGTCTAAGGCTCCACCACCGGCTGCACGACACCAGTATGAATACGTCTTTGACAGACCTGGAAATGCCCACCCACGGGACAATTCGCCTGCGACGCAAGAGGTCAAACCGCACGAGTATGGTATGGCATACGAACCGGTATCCGTCTCTCCAACACATTCACATCCAAAACCAATCACAGAGAAACCGAAACCAGTGGCCAAGACGCGCCCGGCGGTCAATGTTGTTGCCAAACCAAAACGCTCGCATCTATACGAGATCATTCATCCCGAGGATCGGGATTCTGGTCGTGCACAACAGGTGTCGCCACCTTTGAATGGCCGTTATGAATCTGTTGACGAGTCGCCCCGGCATGCGAGGCGCAAGCACGACCACGGCAGGGGAGAGGAGAATATCTACGATGTGGTCGAAGTGCCTCCCATCCCTGTCAGTCCACCGGATTCGCCGACGTCGCTCTCGAGATTTTCACGCTCGTTTGAGGATTATCTGGTGCCGATTCGTCGAGGCTCAGTCGACGCTGCGGAGGCGTCTGGGACTGATGACGAGATTCTGGACGAGGATACACTCGGGAGTCTGCCCGATTTACCAACCTGTTCCGATGCTTCTCATGATGTGGACGAAAAGAAAAAGGATGAAGGACATTCGGTAGGACTTTTGGAGAGTGTCCTTCAGAAACTGAAAGAACCGAAAAAGCTGGGTCGGAAATCTTCTGCGCCGGATATGTCGAAGTCAAAGAAAATGTTCAGTACGCGTTCGCTGACGCGTCGGCCACGGTCTTCACGTCATAACTCCTTACCAGCTGGTGTCGATATTGTCATGATTAAATCACAGGAGTGTGAGAGTTTGAAGTCCGGTACAGGGAGTATCGGTACGTGCGGAACTGGGAGTAGCAAATCGGGCAGTACTGGGACGGGGAGTATTCGTTCTTCTGGAAGTATGGAGGAGTACGTTGACATGTCTGGCGCATCGGGGAAGGAAGATGACCCGTCACCGTCATCGACTGGAAGCATTGGCGATCCCGGTAGCTCGCCCATGTTGCCCCGATCACGGCCGCCACAGCCACAGACTCCATCAGTGCGTGGCCGCACGTGTCTCCCAGCGCCACCGACACTGATGCGGGGCCAAGTGGATGTTGGGGAGGCCAATGTGCAAGAGATGTTCAGTAACATTGCCAACATGAATTTACAGACTCTCAATCAGGTATTACGGGACATGGAGGTACCAAAGAGGTCGATAACGACCTCCACTGAATTGAAATGGGAGAGTTTCAGCCTCGACTCGGACGTTCCCCTGATGAGGTCAGCTGCCTTGGCATTCTATAAAGCGACGCTCAAGGCAACTATGGAACCACTTGTACTTATGGTAAGTCATGTGTCATGTGGGGAAACGATTGGAAGACAGTTGCCTGAACTTTTGTCGGTAAAAGAAGTTCCATGAGTAATTGAGGAAGCCCAATGGACAGAAATGCTAATGCGTACACTGCAACGTTGCAGTCTGATATGCAACAATCTCAGGTTGTACCTGTGGTGACCAAATATTTCAGGTGTTTCTATGTTACATGCCATATCACCAGGGCTCATGATTTGACCTACGTTTCAAGGTCTGAGAGGTCGAAGTTCAAAATGTCACCGTTGGTGGTACGTTTTATCGTTGTTCGATGTTGAATTTTGTGTAGGGATGAAGCTAAGTAGCCTCTGTGTGTATGCCATATTTCAGCCAGTACGGAATTCAACCTAGCCGTTAGCATACTTTTTGTTTTTTTTCGTATTTTTCTTATTCACTTGGTAGGCGGCCATCTTCGAAAGCAGTCTTTTTCCTTTTGAAGCCTAAGGGAACAAGAAGGTTGAAAGAAAGATATCACACATTATCGATCGAGTAAGCACGTCTGATTTCAACATTCTGGTGGTTGAGAACAGCTATCAGCAAGCCATACGATTGGAGTGTTTCAGGTCTTCATTATCGTGGCTGGCCTTCTAACAACAAGCTGACGACAGCAAGAATGACCAGTGATAGTGCGTGCATGGATTTATACTCAACCTATCTCTTCTCATTGCAGGTATCATTTGATAGAGTCCCCGAGGAACTCTGTTCCAAGTTCCACTGCAACGGTCTGAAACAGCGTTGCAACTTCGAGGACGACATAGCTTGTCAATTTCACCCCGATTCTATCTTACAGCAGATTGTTGGAGCAAACATGGGCACGGCCCTGACCTCGCACTGCCGAGTCACGGTCCTCGAGTACACAAACATTTCAACGCTTGATAAATATCTGGATACCTTTTCCGAGGACACGGACGAGTACTTCCACGAAGTGTGTTTCATTCTCGTGCAGCTCTTACAATACACTATCTATCTTCTGGACCGTGGCTACGAGTTTTCCGACCTTACCGCCGAGAGTCTCCTCATTACTCAAAGCGGCCAATCAAAGAATCATGTCTTACTCAACCCGGGACAGGTGCATTCCGGTAACGGCGACAAGTTGAAATTGATGTGTCAAGAAATTGTGACGCTGATTTTCAAACTGCATGAAATCGATTCGTTTGAGATTTACGACAAGATGTCTCACTTGCCTTATAAGAAAACCGTGATGAAGATCACTCAACTTTTAAGTGCCGGTCAGTTCTCCAATATGGTGCAAGGCCTCGATATGTTAGGCTTTGTCCTGTGGGGGCCTACCAAGGAACTCCGCCAGCTCCAACGCAGCAACAACATCGCCCTGGAGTGTCAGTGCTGGCTGGACGTAGCGTGTGCCAAGAAGGTGAACAGTCTTGCACGAGGCGAGGATCGCGACTCGATCTGGACGTATTACCAGGTGAAGTACTTGTGCGAGATGGACGGCAGGAAGCTGGCCGCGATATGCGATACATACAATCTCGGTGCCAGATGAGTTGACGTAGAATCAATGATGTATTGCACCTGTTTTCTCTTTTGCAAAGTATGATGTACAGTGATGACGAAAGTGTTTTTTCCAGTAGATCTTGCCAAACGTATTTGGCTGACCACTTGTCACTAAACTGTAATAGTGTAATCGCAAGTGAATTTACTTGTTCACCCTTGACGCCTTGATAGTTTTCATGACTCCGGAATCAAACTTATTCAATTAGTTTTGCTTCCGATGTAAGCTTAGAGCTTTATTCAGTGTGATAGTGTTTTTCAGAAAGATCTGTCCAAAGGTACTTGGCTGACCTCTAGTCACTAAACTGTAATAGTGTGATCACTAATAGTAATGTAACACAGCCCTGGGCAGCCCATGTCATAGTTGACTGGCTGTATTGACACTGTGAAAGAGCATTGGGATAATCTAGTGTTGCACAACACCACTATCTTTTGGTAAATGTGATCTGGTCACATTCCTTAGTTCAATCTAGTGTTGCCCACCTTTTGGTAAATGTGATCTGGTCACATTCCTGAGTTCAATCTAGTGTTGCGCAACACCACTATCTTTTGGTAAATGTGATCTGGTCACATTCCTTAGTTCAATCTAGTGTTGCCCAACACCACTATCTTTTGGTAAATGTGATCTGGTCACATTCCTGAGTTCAATCTAGTGTTGCGCAACACCACTATCTTTTGGTAAATGTGATCTGGTCACATTCCTGAGTTCAACTATTAAGTACCTTTGGCCAGAACGATATGCAAAACACTAGAGGCTATAGATAATGTACACTTCCTTGTAGTTAATGTAGATTTCGTAGAGTTAATTAAGCATGTACATTCAAATGATCACACCAGTCAAGAAGGCTTGATCTCACGAGTCAAGAAGGCTTGATCCAGTAGAGGGAAACCAGTGTGGGGATTCGGACAGTCGAGTGCCACAGAACAGGAAATATTTGCATTTGAATCTGCCTGTGCTTTCAATTTATTTGGTGTCGTCTGTTTACCGCTTCGGTAACCATAGCAGACGGTGATTTGCTGACACTGTCCGAATCCCCTCACTGGAAACTGTAATGATTTTAGTGTTTGGTTTGACGAAATATTTGCTTGTCGTCACATCAACGAAATGATGAGAAACTGGTTTGCGATTGAGCAGTGAAATCTAATGGATGTCCTGACCTCATCTCCTGCAACAAAGATACTGTAAACATACGTTTTACACTTGTAACTGCATTGGTGTTTTCAAAGTCCTTTCAAAACCCTGTTCTTATGTTTGGACATTGTTTCACCACTTGCACAGTGACTGAGGTTTGCCATTCTCGGTGAATCGGTGTTCGGAACAGGATGGAGCAAAACCTCATAAATCAGAGAGAACTTTTTTCCATGAAGGGTGTAGTCTTCCTGTTCTTACTCTTAGTGTAAGTAACTGATACTAGGACATGTGATTGTACAAAGTAATGTATTTCACTTGTAGATAATTGTAGTATAGTTGGCTAAGTAATGTTTAAATACACTTGTTATGTACATGTACTCAATCGACCAGATTGCATTTCTTTTTATCCACAAATAGATTGGCTTGTATTCGGACAATTGGAGAAGCTGTTGCCTGGGGAGCTGCTTTTATTGTGTTAAGGGCTTCGAGATCCATGTTGTCTTAAATTATGGCTTTACCTACTGTAGAAGACTTTTGTATATAGGGCCTATAGGATATTTTTGTGAGGAGATCATGCTCCCAAAAATATTCTGCAGTAAAATCTCTTGCTTTTCAGCTAGAATTCCATGTCGTAATGCCATGTTTCCACAGTGGCATTGCATCCAGCTAGGGCTTTTGTCCAACTCGGCTTAAAACCCATACAAAGAGGTGATTGAAGAGACCACGTATATAGGCCTACCCTGTGGAATAAGCACGTATCAGAATTACACCTCACAAACACAAATTCCGCACCTCTGGAATGGCTTTTGCCTATTGTGTGCTTTTTTAGGCTTGATTACTCCAGTCATTGAGATCTGTTGACTGTGGATTTGAGTATACTATATAGACTTTCATACCATAGGTAAGATAATGATCGTAAAGACAACAGCATATATACATGCTTCTCGAAATTGGTGGCTTGCATTGGAACTAACTTTTCCCCCTTGTCCGTCATTAAAGGCATTCAAGTGTGTTGGTCAACCATGACTATCTCCATTGTCCCTCCACCATAAGGCCTAGTTTCCTCTTATGACATCACTATTTCGGACACTCAGCGCCCCATTTCTGGAAAGGTGTATAATGACCCTGTGCAAATGGCACTGAAACGATTGAATAGTTTAAGAGATATCATAAGCTGTAGGTGTTCACATTGATAAGAGCTTGACTGTACATTACAAAATCGCTGAGTAGTGTTGCTTATAAAATGAGTCCAGTCACAGCAAAACCAGGTGCATGTCGCTCAGAGTGTGGCAGGTTGAGACGGACTGGTTGTTCATTTCACTACTGTCTGCCTTGTGAAATCTACTTGATCAATTTTGTTCCATTTAATACACCTGGTGTCATTTCGGCTCATCTTCTGTGCAACATGCACCTCATTTTGCTGTGATGGGTCTCAAAGGCCCATGAAAATTGTGCACCTTATAAAAGGCCTACACCATTTGTTTGAATTTTGAATTTAAAAATGTCCACTTGCGGAAATACGTACAAAATATAAATGTCAGCATTGCCATGGTGGAGACTGATATGCAAATACTATGAATACCAAGTTTAAACAAATTTGTACTCATAACAACTGCACTACAGCATTGTGTATTAGTGCATTTCTATTTAACTGGACCACAAGTAATTACAAACGGTGAACCCCTTTAAAGTACCTAGCATTTTATTCTCCTGACCCTGTCCTATAAAAAATTAATCAATGGGGTGGGTTGTTTCAGTAAGTTGGTGGTTCTAGTTTCTTGCTTCGAGAACATGAAATTGACAACCTCTACTATGAACTAGATGTGAACTTTCATTGTTGTTTTGCATTTAATGTTAAACTGACATCATGAGGCCAAGGTAATATTCTCCAGGGAATCTTGTCCGAGTTGACTAAAACAATGTGCTGGAGGTCTAAGTGCAATATTAATAAATGTTAACATTTTACTGAATCTGTTTCCTGTGTTATTTTTGCTTCTTTGCCCATTAAAGAAACTGTCCGACGATAATTTTGTCTGCTTGGTGATAAAAAGCTCCAGTGTGTCTTCCAGGGCCGGGTCGTTCAAAAGCACAAAAGTCACGTTATCTCTAACGGTTACGTTAAGTATCCTCAAGGACGTTATCTCTTTCAGTTAAACCCATTAAAATTTTCATGTTAAGACTCAACATTTCAGTTAAACCTAATGTTGTTTTGAACAACTCAGCCCTGGTGGGCTATTGATATTAGACCTGGATCTTCCGATGTTATGGGCGAGTAGACTGATTTCCTTCTAGCAGGGCATTGTATTGTTCTGACAAAATATGTTCATGCTAGCACCAGGAAAATATTTATTGCTAAACCAAACCAAACACAGTCCCTTGACTGCATATCATGGGGATAGCTAGCAGAGGTATAGGGCAAATGCCTCGCAGAAGTCACCAAAATATGTGTTGTTGACCGTGATATTTTGGCTGAAAATCTTTAAAATTGTCATTTTGCCCCCACCTTCAGAGCCTTTTGCCTCCACCCCTACCCCCAAGACCAAAAAGCTAATTTCACCCCTTATAAGTCACATGGGGACCACTAATTCGACCCCATATCTCTGCCAATAGTCCAATCACTAGATGAAAAATTCCTCCCTCCAAAATACAGTTTGTTGGTTTTCGGACATGTCAACTGGGACAAGACCCAAGTATATATATGTATTTGTCCATTTCTACGTTTTTACCTCGCTATAGCGACCACTTCGCAACAGCAAGTATTTTTCCTGGATCTAGCTCGTTCTTTAGCATGGTTGAATCTCATGTCGACGGATGAGCGATGTGACATCACCAATTCTCTGAACCGCACACAGCATCAAGGATTGAAACTAATCAATTCTTGACGTCATCTATGTTGATTTCGTTTTTGCTGCTTGCTGGTTGATCCAGGCACTGTACACCATCACAGATGAGGAAATCAGGCCAAACAATCCTGACCACGTCTTTGAAAGTTTCTGCGCCCACAGAAATCCCTCTGGCATCCAATGGATCGCATTCAAGAGGTCCGAAATTCTTTGGACAAGTAGGAGCACTTCGATACGTTCCTTATGAATCAGCTCAGCCAAGTGTCTGTTCATGTTCTCCTCACTGAAAGGAAGAACAAAATATTTTATAATGGATGTGAATTTGGCATTCATCTTAAAACATTTGAAGTGTTTAGAGGCATTAGGGGAATTGAAACAGTTGAATGTTGGAAATCAGTGGCATGGGGGTGAAGTGCCTGGCTGATAATCATGACTCCAATCAAAGGTGTTTCCTCAACTGAGAATGCACCTTGGCCCAAATCAAGGAGTGCATCTTTCTTGAGAGTCCACCTTGGCCCAAATCAAGGAGTGCTTCCTGAGAATTCACCTAGGCCCCAATCAAGGAATGCTTCTTTTACTGAGAATGCACCTTGACCCCAATCAAGGAGTGCTTCCTCTCCTTAGGATGCACCAAGGCCTCAGTCAAGGAGTGCTTCCTCCGCTGAGAATGAACCTAGACCCCAATACAAGAGTGCTTCTTCTGTTGAGAATGCACCTTTGACCCCAATCAAAGAGCGCTTCCTCCACTGAGAAGGCACCTTGACCCCAATCAAGGAGTGCTTCCTCAACTGAAACTACACCTTGACACCAATCAAGAGGTGCTTCCTCAACTGAAAATGCACCAAGGCTCCAATCAGGGGATGCTTCCTCAACTGAAAATGCACCTTGACCCGCAATCAAGGGGTGCTTCCTCAACTGAAACTACACCTTGACACCGATCAAGGGGTGCTTCCGCTACTCAGAATGCCTTCCCCCCAAGTGGAGGAGAAAAACACTTCGGAGCATGCGCCTTCCCCCAGCCAAGGAGTGGAACCCCTCAGAGTAGGCACCTTCCTCCAGCCAAGAAGTAAAACCCCTCAGAGCATGCACCTGCCCCCAGCTAAGGATTAAAACCCTTCAGAGCATGCACCTTCCCCAGCCGAGGAATGAAACCCCTCAGAGCATGCACCCTCCCCAGCCAAGGATTAAAATCCCTCAGAGCATGCACCTGCCCCCAGCCAAGGAATGAAACCCCTCAGAGCATGCACCTGCCCCCAGCCAAGGATTAAAACCCCTCAGAGCATGCACCCTCCCCAGCCAAGAATTAAAACCCTTCAGAGCATGCACCTCCCCAGCCAAGGAGTAAAACCCCTCAGAGCATGCACCCTCCCCAGCCAAGGATTAAAACCCCTCAGAGCATGCACCCTCCCCAGCCAAGGATTAAAACCCTTCAGAGCATGCACCTCCCCAGCCAAGGATTAAAACCCTTCAGAGCATGCACCTCCCCAGCCAAGGATTAAAACCCCTCAGAGCATGCACCCTCCCCAGCCAAGGAGTAAAACCCCTCAGAGCATGCACCTCCCCAGCCAAGGATTAAAACCCTTCAGAGCATGCACCTCCCCAGCCAAGGATTAAAACCCCTCAGAGCATGCACCCTCCCCAGCTAAGGATTAAAACCCTTCAGAGCAGGCACCTTCCCCAGCCAAGGAAGGAAACCCCTCGGAGCATGCACCCTCCCCAGCCAAGGATTAAAACCCCTCAGAGCATGCACCTGCCCCCAGCCAAGGGATGAAACCCCTCAGAGCATGCACCTGCCCCCAGCCAATGATTAAAACCCCTCAGAGCATGCACCCTCCCCAGCCAAGGATTAAAACCCCTCAGAGCATGCACCCTCCCCAGCCAAGGAGTAAAACCCCTCAGAGCATGCACCCTCCCCAGCCAAGGAGTAAAACCCCTCAGAGCATGCACCCTCCCCAGCCAAGGATTAAAACCCCTCAGAGCATGCACCCTCCCCAGCCAAGAATTAAAACCCTTCAGAGCATGCACCTCCCCAGCCAAGGAGTAAAACCCCTCAGAGCATGCACCCTCCCCAGCCAAGGATTAAAACCCCTCAGAGCATGCACCCTCCCCAGCCAAGGATTAAAACCCTTCAGAGCATGCACCTCCCCAGCCAAGGATTAAAACCCTTCAGAGCATGCACCTCCCCAGCAAAGGATTAAAACCCCTCAGAGCATGCACCATCCCCAGCCAAGGAGTAAAACCCCTCAGAGCATGCACCTCCCCAGCCAAGGATTAAAACCCTTCAGAGCATGCACCTCCCCAGCCAAGGATTAAAACCCTTCAGAGCATGCACCTCCCCAGCCAAGGATTAAAACCCCTCAGAGCATGCACCCTCCCCAGCCAAGGATTAAAACCCTTCAGAGCATGCACATCCCCAGCCAAGGATTAAAACCCTTCATAGCATGCACCCTCCCCAGCCAAGGATTAAAACCCCTCAGAGCATGCACCCTCCCCAGCCAAGGATTAAAACCCTTCAGAGCATGCACCTCCCCAGCCAAGGATTAAAACCCCTCAGAGCATGCACCCTCCCCAGCCAAGGATTAAAACCCCTCAGAGCATGCACCCTCCCCAGCCAAGGATTAAAACCCTTCAGAGCATGCACCCTCCCCAGCCAAGGATTAAAAGCCTTCAGAGCATGCACCTCCCCAGCCAAGGATTAAAACCCCTCAGAGCATGCACCTTCCCCAAAGCCAAGGATTAAAACCCTTCAGAGCATGCACCTCCCCAGCCAAGGATTAAAACCCCTCAGAGCATGCACCTGCCCCCAGCCAAGGATTAAAACCCCTCAGAGCATGCACCTTCCCCCAGCCAAGGATTAAAACCCCTCAGAGCATGCACCCTCCCCAGCCAAGGAGTAAAACCCCTCAGAGCATGCACCTCCCCAGCCAAGGAATGAAACCCCTCAGAGCATGCACCTCCCAAGCCAAGGAATGAAACCCCTCAGAGTATGCACCTTCCCCAGCCGAGGAATGAAACCCCTTAGAGCATGCACCCTCCCCAACCAAGGAATGAAACCCCTCAGAGCATGCACCTCCCAAGCCAAGGAGTAAAACCCTTCTCAGAGTATGCACCTTCCCCAAAGCCAAGGAGTGCTCCCTTGACTTACCTTCCATCCAGAGCACCATATTTCTTCTGTTTAATGAGTTTTGCCCGGACAAGTCGCATGCTATAAATCATCAACAGACTCCTGCAAGATCAACAAGAGCAACTAAAAACATAGCACGCCTCGGCTGATTGTTGTCCCATGCAGGGCAATTCGATGGGGCCATTATATGAACAGTCTGGGTTAACGAATATTGAGAGGAAGCCATTTTTGTACGAAAAACCAACATATCTCATGCCCAAGTTGTCCCTTTACGATATCATTGTCATGAAAAATGCATAAATTGCACACACATGGATCAGTGAAAGCTCTTACCTCACAATTCCAGTCCAGAGAGACAATCCCCAAGTGATGATGCCAAGTCTCCACCATTTACTTGAGTTCACGTCGACAACTCTTAAATCTCCCAACCACGCAATATGTTCAATCGGGAAGTACAATAAGTCAAATACATTGTTTATTACTCCAAGCACTTTCATTAATGGGTGCTTCTCCTAAAAAGAGGTAGAACAAATATTTTATCACAGACGCAGAACGGAAAAATAGCCTGACTCGAAGGCGTTGCTTAAAATAAGCGCCTTGACGAAGGACCCACACTGGATTTAAGACCAGACTGATAAGTGCATGCCTTGCCCAAGGATTCACACTAGTCCAGACCAATCAATGTGCCTTACCCACAGTCCAGCCAAATTGATCAGTGCCTTGCCCAAGAAACAAAGAAATGTCGATGCCAATGAAAATACTAGTAAATCCAGCAACTAAACCAAAGTAGACCAGCAGGTACATGTACCAAACCCATCAACTTTACCAAGACCTCCCCCCCCCCCCCCCTCCAGCCACTAAACCGAAGGCCTGCCCCCTTCAAAAATCACCCGAACCACATCACACAAACATTCCCATTGGAAATCTGGGAAAATTAGATCGTCATCAAGCAACATGTGTGCTTTTAATATTTCCCGCCACGAACAAGCTGCATACTCCAGACAGAGGTTTGAAAAAATCGCATGCGCGGAGTGGTAGTGACCTCAAATGCAGACGATCCCCAAGTGGGGCATCCTGAGAAAATCAGGGGTTCCCGGATTCCCCTGATTTCCTCAGGGTGGAAGTGGGAATGCAGGGTTTCCCCGATTTCCTCAGGATGGCAGTGGAGAACAGGTCACCTACCTTGGCACCGAGTCCGTAGTCCACACAGTGTAACCACACAGGCAAGTCACCGAACAACCTCAGCACGACTCGACAACTACTCAACTGTCCTTGGATCGCACCAAGTTTCTGTTGTTGGGTGGGAAATACCCCCGAGATGAAACCCAAGCCGAAGCTGCATGTCCTTATGGTTTTGTCTCTCCCCTGCCAGGTGCACAAAAACTGGGAAATGTCGTCTAAAAGAGGCATATTGTTGGTATATTACGAAATAAACTTTGCATTTCACGAAATGGGTAATCTCCAACCAGAAGCCGTGCAAAAATACGGACAATCCGAGATAATAACGTACACTCGAGCAATGGTTAGGTTAGCAGGTCAGGTGTTGGAAGCTCATTATTTATTGTTATTGTTGAGCGCCAAAGGCATGTTCAATTCAATTCAAGTCAATTCATTCTCCACTGAGTTAAAAGCACAGAGTTGATGCATTGTGGGTGAATGGGATCATCAGCTGGTGGATAAATTGATGTTGTGTTTTGGGTCGCTGAGGAAATCGGAGACTTCTATTCCTTTCTACGGCCCTTCTAACGGACCAGGCTGGAGAAACGAGCAATCAGCAACTGACATAATACATAAGGTGAGGTCACTGCCTGTGTTATGATCACACCAACGCCTGATCCTAACACCTAACACCCAAGATCACATCAGTTGTGACCTATCGACAGGATCAAGTGTGATCCTCTAGATAACACTTGATCTTGGTGTAATCCTAGGTCACAGCCCGTGTTGGACTTTAGGATCACACCAGGTGTCACACCGTAAACCCAGCTGGTGTTGAAGATCAGGAATTGCCTGTACATTTTACATGCGGTGTAACACTAAACCTCTTAGGGATTATTGAGAGCCAGAGGTCACAACTTCAGATCAGTGGTAGCCATCTTTGCCTATGTTGTCATTCACACACTCAAGATGTTTTTCATCCCAAATGTTCAATTTGTGGCGAATATGCAACAAGAAAGAGGTCCAAGACATGAACGATCGGCAGCAGTAAGTGTTACCCTGCCAGTCGATAGTTGACAACGATAGTTGGTGTGACACTCAGCACCTCAACACCAACACCATGTCTGACACCTAACACGGAACACCCAACGCCTAACATCAAACTAACCCCAGGATTAGAGGGGTCGGATTAGGTGTAACCCCTAACACTGACACCCAACACTGGGTGTAACACTGGCTGTGACCTCAACTATTGAGTTACACACCTCAATCTCCTTAGACCTGGAAGAACACCTACTAATATCATCATGCATATTTTCTAATGTCTCCTTTAGACCTGGAAGACACCTACTGTCATCATTATGGAGTAACATCTTCTCTTGTGTCTCATTAAGGCCTGGGAGACACCTATTGTCATCATCGTAGAGGATATCTTCTCTTGTGTCTCCTTTAGGCCAGGGAGACACCTACTATCATTATGGAGTAACATCTTCTCTTGTGTCTCCTTTAGGCCAGGGAGACACCTACTATCATTATGGAGTAACATCTTCTATTGTGTCTCCTTTAGGCCAGGGAGACACCTACTGTCATTATGGAGTAACATCTTCTCTTGTGTCTCCTTTAGGCCAGGGAGACACCTACTATCATTATGGAGTAACATCTCCTATTGTGTCTCCTTTAGGCCAGGGAGACACCTACTATCATTATGAAGTAACATCTTCTCTTGTGTCTCCTTTAGACCTGGGAGACACCTACTGTCATTATGGAGTAACATCTTCTCTTGTGTCTCCTTTAGGCCAGGGAGACACCTACTGTCATTATGGAGTAACATCTTCTCTTGTGTCTCCTTTAGACCTGGGAGACACCTATTGTCATCACCGTAGAGGACATCTTCTGTTGTGTCTCCTTTAGGGCTGGGAGACACCTACTATCATTATGGAGAAACATCTTCTCTTGTGTCTCCTTTAGACCTGGGAGACACCTATTGTCATCATCGTAGAGGATATCTTCTGTTGTGTCTCCTTTAGGCCTGGGAGACACCTACTGTCATCATGGAGAAACATCTTCTCTTGTATCTCCTTTAGACCTGGGAGACACCTATTGTCATCATCGTAGAGGATATCTTCTCTTGTGTCTCCTTTAGGCCAGGGAGACACCTACTATCATTATGGAGTAACATCTTCTATTGTGTCTCCTTAAGCCTGGGAGACACCTACTGTCATCATGAAGTAACATCTTTTCTTGTGTCTCCTTCAGACCTGGGAGACACCTATTGACATCACCGTAGAGGACATCTTCTGTTGTGTCTCCTTTAGGCCTGGGAGACACCAACTGTCATCATGGAGTAACATCTTTTCTTGTGTCTCCTTTAGACCTGGGAGACACCTATTGTCATCACCGTAGAGGACATCTTCTATTGTGTCTCCTTTAGACCTTGGAGACACCTACTGTCATCATGGAGAAACATCTTCTCTTGTGTCTCCTTTAGACCTGGGAGACACCTATTGTCATCATCGTAGAGGATATCTTCTCTTGTGTCTCCTTTAGGCCAGGGAGACACCTACTATCATTATGGAGTAACATCTCCTATTGTGTCTCCTTTAGGCCAGGGAGACACCTACTATCATTATGAAGTAACATCTTCTCTTGTGTCTCCTTTAGACCTGGGAGACACCTACTGTCATCACCGTAGAGGACATCTTCTATTGTGTCTCCTTTAGACCTTGGAGACACCTACTGTCATCATGAAGTAACATCATCTCTTGTGTCTCCTTTAGACCAGGGAGACACCTACTGTCATCATGAAGTAACATCTTTTCTTGTGTCTCCTTTAGACATGGGAGACACCTATTGTCATCACCGTAGAGGACATCTTCTGTTGTGTCTCCTTTAGGCCTGGGAGACACCTACTGTCATCATGGAGAAACATCTTCTCTTGTATCTACTTTAGGCCTGGGAAACACGTGGAGTAACATCTTAATCATCTTCTGTCTCCTTTAGACTTGGACGACACCTATACTGTCATCACCATTGAGTAAAATCTTCTGTTGTGTCTCATTCAGACCTTTTAGGAACCTACTGTCATCATGGAGTAACACCTTCTCTTGTGTCTCCTTTAGATCTTGGAGACACCTTCTCCCATCATGGAGTAACATCATCTCTTGTGTCTCCTTTAGACCTGGGAGACACACCTACTGTCATCATCATGGAGTAACATAATCTCTTGTGTCTCCTTTAGAATGGGAGACACCTACTGTCATCATGGGGTAACATAATCTCTTGTGTCTCCTTTAGAATGGGAGACACCTACTGTCATCATGGAGTAACATCATCTCTTGTGTCTCCTTTAGAATGGGAGACACCTACTGTCATCATGGAGTAACATCGTATCTTGTGTCTCCTTTAGACCTGGGAGACACCTACTGTGATCATCGAGTAACACATTCTCCTGTGTCTCATTTAGACCTGCGAGACACCTATTGTCATCACCTTGGAGTACATCTTCTCTTGTGTCTCCTTAAAGCCTGGGAAACACGTGGAGTAACATCTTAATTATCGTGTGTCTCCTTTAGACCTGAACGACACCTCTACTGTCATCACCATTGAGTAAAATCTTCTCTTGTGAGACACCGATTGTCATTATCATGGAGTAACATCTTCTCTTGTGTCTCCTTTAGAATGGGAGACACCTACTGTCATCATGGAGTAACATCTTCTCCTGTGTCTCCTTTAGAATGGGAGACACCTACTGTCACTTGGAGTATAATCTTCTCTTGTGTCTCCATTAGACCTGGGAGACACCTATTGTCATCACCGTAGAGGACATCTTCTGTTGTGTCTCCTTTAGGCCTGGGAGACACCTACTGTCATCATTATGGAGTAACATCTTCTCTTGTGTCTCATTAAGGCCTGGGAGACACCTATTGTCATCATCGTAGAGGATATCTTCTCTTGTGTCTCCTTTAGGCCAGGGAGACACCTACTATCATTATGGAGTAACATCTTCTATTGTGTCTCCTTTAGGCCTGGGAGACACCTACTGTCATCATGAAGTAACATCTTTTCTTGTGTCTCCTTCAGACCTGGGAGACACCTATTGTCATCACCGTAGAGGACATCTTCTGTTGTGTCTCCTTTAGGCCTGGGAGACACCAACTGTCATCATGGAGTAACATCTTTTCTTGTGTCTCCTTTAGACCTGGGAGACACCTATTGTCATCACCGTAGAGGACATCTTCTGTTGTGTCTCCTTTAGGCCTGGGAGACACCAACTGTCATCATGGAGTAACATCTTTTCTTGTGTCTCCTTTAGACCTGGGATACACCTATTGTCATCACCGTAGAGGACATCTTCTATTGTGTCTCCTTTAGACCTTGGAGACACCTACTGTCATCATGAAGTAACATCTTTTCTTGTGTCTCCTTTAGACCTGGGAGACACCTATTGACATCATCGTAGAGAATATCTTCTCTTGTGTCTCCTTTAGGCCAGGGAGACACCTATTGTCATCATCGTAGAGAATATCTTCTCTTGTGTCTCCTTTAGGCCAGGGAGACACCTACTATCATTATGGAGTAACATCTCCTATTGTGTCTCCTTAAGCCTGGGAGACACCTACTGTCATCATGGAGAAACATCATCTCTTGTGTCTCCTTTAGGCCTGGGAGACATCTAGTGTCATCATGGAGAAACATCTTCTCTTGTGTCTCCTTTAGACCTGGGAGACACCTATTGTCATCACCGTAGAGAATATCTTCTCTTGTGTCTCCTTTAGACCTGGGAGACACCTATTGTCATCATCGTAGAGAATATCTTCTCTTGTGTCTCCTTTAGGCCAGGGAGACACCTACTATCATTATGGAGTAACATCTCCTATTGTGTCTCCTTTAGGCCTGGGAGACATCTAGTGTCATCATGAAGTAACATATTCTCTTGTGTCTCCTTTAGACCTGGGAGACACCTATTGTCATCACCGTAGAGGACATCTTCTGTTGTGTCTCCTTCAGGCCTGGGAGACACCTACTGTCATCATGGAGAAACATCTTCTCTTGTATCTCCTTTAGACCTGGGAGACACCTATTGTCATCATCGTAGAGGATATCTTCTCTTGTGTCTCCTTTAGGCCTGGGAGACACCTACTATCATTATGGAGTAACATCTTCTATTGTGTCTCCTTTAGGCCTGGGAGACACCTACTGTCATCATGAAGTAACATCTTTTCTTGTGTCTACTTTAGGCCAGGGAGACATCTACTGTCATCATGGAGTAACATCTTCTCTTGTATCTACTTTAGGCCAGGGAGACATCTACTGTCATCATGGAGTAACATCTTCTATTGTGTCTCCTTTAGGCCTGGGAGACACCTACTGTCATCATGAAGTAACACCTTTTCTTGTGTCTCCTTTAGGCCTGGGAGACACCTACTGTCATCATTGAGTAACATCTTCTCTTGTGTCTCCTTTAGGCCTGGGAGACACCTACTGTCATCACCGTAGAGGACATCTTCTGTTGTGTCTCCTTTAGGCCTGGGAGACACCTACTGTCATCATGGAGAAACATCTTCTCTTGTATCTACTTTAGGCCTGGGAAACACGTGGTGTAACATCTTAATCATCTTCTGTCTCCTTTAGACTTGGACGACACCTATACTGTCATCACCATTGAGTAAAATCTTCTGTTGTGTCTCATTCAGACCTTTTAGGAACCTTCTGTCATCATGGAGTAACATCATCTCTTGTGTCTCCTTTAGAATGGGAGACACCTACTGTCATCATGGAGTAACATCATCTCTTGTGTCTCCTTTAGAATGGGAGACACCTACTGTCATCATGGAGTAACATCATCTCTTGTGTCTCCTTTAGAATGGGAGACACCTACTGTCATCATGGAGTAACATCATCTCTTGTGTCTCCTTTAGAATGGGAGACACCTACTGTCATCATGGAGTAACATCGTATCTTGTGTCTCCTTTAGACCTGGGAGACACCTACTGTGATCATCGAGTAACACATTCTCCTGTGTCTCATTTAGACCTGCGAGACACCTATTGTCATCACCTTGGAGTACATCTTCTCTTGTGTCTCCTTAAAGCCTGGGAAACACGTGGAGTAACATCTTAATTATCGTGTGTCTCCTTTAGACCTGAACGACACCTCTACTGTCATCACCATTGAGTAAAATCTTCTCTTGTGAGACACCGATTGTCATTATCAGTGAGTAACATTTTCTCTAGTGTCTCCTTTATACCTGAGAGACACGTATGTGAGGGCACTAACATTGGAATAACGCTAAAAGCAGTAGTTGGTTTTAGGGTTGGCCGTTAGGCGCCGCAGGCTCATGTGCGCGTGTTAGCTGCGCGCGCACTAGCTGCCCTGAGACTGTGTATTTAAGGTGTAAATAAATGCACGTGTATAAACACAGACATGACATGTCAGCCGGCTTTTTCAAAAGAGGGAGATTGAACATGAAAACAAGACAAAACATAACATAAAATTTGCATCAATCGATATTAAACCTTGACCAGAGCCTACATCATCGGAATGTCTTGGGCTAGCTAGTAGAAATCCGAGAATGTCTGATTTAACGAGCAGAAAATGTTAGAATCACGGTGCTGCCCTGATCACGCCCACTTTTCTGTGTTGTGACTGTGTATTGACTATTGTGAATTTTGTGTGTTCCAACGCTAACCCTAACCCTGATAACCTCACCAGTTGCTCAAAAACTGCATTGATGGTTCGGTAAAGGTAGGAAATATAATAATATTACATGAAACATGGCTTTATATTGAAATAAAAGTTTGTTCATATGATATAAAGTCACTTTAACTTCTAAGGACACTTTAACTTTGTCACATCCTTCCTCCTTGTCTGTTTTAACACTTTCTCTGATTTCATTTGTGATTTATCCCAAGGTCTATTGTTTTTCTGTTACAAAGGAGATATGTAGTGTTCCTTTATGCATGGAAAACTGGTTTGAATGAGTTATTTTTTAACAAAAACAAATGATGTGGAAGACAAAATTATGACTGTCCTTCAGAAAATGGCATTTTCAACTCGTTCGGCACCACCAACAACCGAGAAAAATGTAAAAGACCGTTGGTCTTGAATTAGATCTGTGCAGAATTGGGAATATATCAGGAAATTGTCCCAGTGGATGAGGTGATTTTAGGCAATTCTTAGGCATATTGCATTAGGTCTTATTTTGGCCCTTTTTGACCGATCTAACCCTTATATTTTCTGTAATTCACACTGAACAACTTACTTTTAGTGCGTTTCATCATTTGTAATCCCCTCATACCAAAAACAGATAAAAAAAACTATAATTCATAATTTTAGGTTTTTCGGTTGACTTTAACTGAAAATCCTTATAGACCCCAACCCTTAGTACCTGATTTATCAGTCGAATATGGCAAATATACTTTTTTTGGTGGAAATGATCTGGAACAATCATTTATTCATATAAAGCTGGTATATATGTCCATCGCACGGTAAATTTGTTTTTAATTGAATTTTTTTGAAAATAGCCCCAAAAAGTACCCCGCCCAATATTGAAAGGGTCCATTTGAACCCTCCAAACGTAGTCGATTTGCACCGAATGCTAAATAATGTTGAGATCTATGCCCTATCAACAAAATATGATGAAATGAAAACATTCGTAATGTCTAGCTGTAATTTCAGCCATTATCTAAAGAGCCCCTTCCGCCGCCTCTTTTCTGTTATATTCCTGATGGAGACAAGTCTTCAGTGTGCTGTCCCAATCAATCAACAAGATAGTCTCATAGAGATGATATTTATAGAGACAAGTATTCAGTGTGCCCTCCCAATAAGTCAACAAAATGTCGCATGGAGGTGTCACTTATGGACACATGACTGTCTTGTCTCAATCAGACAACAAGATTGTCATTAAGAGATTCCCTTTTGGAGGCAAGTCTTCGATGTGCTGCCCCAATCAGCAAGGTGTCCTCACATAGATGTCACTTATGGAAACATAGTCTTGTCTCAATCAGAATACAAGATGGTATCAACAAGATGTCCCTTTTGGAGGCAAGTTTTCAGTGTGCTCTCGAAGGGATGCCACTAGAGACAGGTCTTCAATGTGCTGTCACAATCAGCCTACAAGGTGTCCGCGTACATATGTCACTTATGGAGACATGTCTTGTCTCAACCAGACAACTAGATGGTCTCAAAGACATGTCCCTTTTTGAGGCAAGTCTTTATTGTGCTGTCGAAGGGATGCCACTTATAGAGACAAGTCTTCAATGTGCTGTCACAATCAGCCAACAAGGTGTCCTCATACATATGTCACTTATGAAGACATGTCTTGTCTCAATCAGACAACTAGATGGTCTCAAAGACATGTCCCTTTTTGATGCAAGTCTTCAGTGTGCTCTCGAATGGATGTCTTTTATGGAGACAAGTCTTCAATGTGCTGTCACAATCAGCCAACAAGGTGTCCTCATACATATGTCACTTATGGAGACATGTCTTGTCTCAATCAGACAACTAGATGGTCTCAAAGACGTGTCCCTTTTTGAGGCAAGTCTTTATTGAGTTGTCGAAGGGATGCCACTTATAGAGACAGGTCTTCAATGTGCTGTCACAATCAGCCAACAAGGTGTCCTCATACATACGTCACTTATGAAGACATGTCTTGTCTCAATCAGACAACTAGATGGTCTCAAAGACATGTCCCTTTTTGATGCAAGTCTTCAGTTTACTCTTGAATGGATGTCTTTTACGGAGACAAGTCTTCAATGTGCTGTCACAATCAGCCAACAAGGTGTCCTCATACAGATGTCACTCTTGGAGACTTGTCTTGTCCAATCAGACAACAAGATGGTCTCATAGAGATGTCCTTTATGGACGCGTATCTTCAGTGTGCGTGCTGCACCGAACAGACAACAAGGTGGTCTCATTGAGATGTCACTTATGGAGACTATGGTGTGCTGTCCTGATCAGACAAAAAGGGGGTCTCAAATGCATGTGTTCGGTGTGGTCTCAAAGGTATGTAGGCATGTCTTCAGTGTGGTGTCCCAATCGGTCAACAATATTTTCTCGTAGAGTCTAGAGCGTTCCTTATGGAGGGAAGTCTTCGGTGTGCAGTCCTAATCGGACACCAAGATGTTCTCAAAGAGATATTGCTTATGGAGCCATGTCTTGGTGTGCAGTCTTTAACAGACAACAAGGTGGTCTCACAGAGATGTCACTGTGATACAAAGCAGAGTCACAGAAATGAACTTTAGCCTAGTGAAAAAGATAATAGACAAGGCGATAGATTTCAGGTCATTTAATTATTATTATCTGCTCTGCTCATTGCCCACACCAAACCCTTATTCAAGACTTTAAAATCATTAGAAGTAACAGATATACACACTCTACTACAAATGAAGTTTCTACACAAATTTTTCAATAATTGCGATCTGGGTTACTTCATTCATGCATCAAAACAAATGACCAAATACATCCTCACAATACTAGAAACGGGCAGAAATCAATAATCCCACGATCCCGACTTAACATTAGGAAAAAATACAATTTTTGTCACTCAGTAGAACCTCTCTATTAAGGACACCATCGGGACTGCCAAATGCTGTCCTTAATAGAGAGGTGTCCTGATTAGAGAGGCCATATTGAATGGAAAGTACCAATTTGGGACCAAAACTAGTGTCCTTAATAGTGAGGTTGTCCTTCATAGAGAGGTATCTGCTAAGGGAGGTTCCACTGTATCTTCAATTCCCTTTCTGCCTTTAAGTATCACGATAAAATTCACACTCACAGTCTTCATTACGGCAGCAGATTAGTGCCATAAAAAATAAAATATTATCTCGTTATTACGAGATCTTTTCTCGTTATTATGAGATCTTTTCTCGTTATTACGCGATGTTATCTCGTTATTACGAGATCTTTTCTCGTTATTACGCGATCTTTTCTCGTTATTACGAGATGTTATCTCGTTATTACGAGATCTTTTCTCGTTATTACGAGATGCGAAAGTGCACGCAACATCGAGGATTAAGGTCTCATTAGGGAGTTTTTTTTTTCATTCATGCGCGGCCAAGCCCTAACCGTAGTTCCTAAAATCATTGATTTCTCGGTCCTCACAGTATGTCAGCGTTGATTCAGCAGTTGTTTTGGCAAAGACATGTTTTTTTGGAGTTTCTGAAACCTAGAGCGCTACTCAATAGGCGACTAACAAGAAACTACGCATTTATACTGTTGTTGCCGACGTATGTGTACACTGAACTTGGGATGTGCGTCGGCCCCGTGTTGAAATGCCGTCCAGTCCCAGTTGGTGCGTTTTTCGCTGATTTGTGCAAAATTCAACACATCTCAAAAGTTCAATGGTTGACCCTCGATTTTTTTTAATTTTTGTGTAGCGTAAGCAACTGTCTTTCATGGGAGAATGGTCTCTGTAAGAATTATTCAGGAAGAAATGTATAATATTTGGGGTTTTTCGTGATTGTCCGGCCCAATTGGCAATATTGCCATTTGGGATGGTGCAGAGCTAGGAGCAAATGCGACGCTTATGATTTATTTAAAGAAATAAAATGCCCGATTTAACATCCTGCAGAATCAGGGGAATCAGGCGTTTCCAGTGATATACGATACAAATGGGTTGTCCTCATGCATTCACTTTGGAAACGCATTTTAAAATAGATGTTACGTCCTGTTAATGGGACACGTCATCATCGCGTACATTTGGGAAAAACTCCCTAACGAGACCTAAAGCTCAGGATCAAGCGCGGGAAAGGTCCGTACCATATACCATCATCGCGTAATAACGAGATAACATCTCGTAATAACGAGAAAAGATCGCGTAATAACGAGAAAAGATCGCGTAATAACGAGAAAAGATCTCGTAATAACGAGATAACATCGCGTAATAACGAGAAAAGATCTCGTAATAACGAGAAAAGATCGCGTAATAACGAGAAAAGATCGCGTAATAACGAGATAACATCACGTAATAACGAGAAAAGATCTCGTAATAACGAGATAATATTTTATTTTTTATATTTTTTATGGCACTAATCTGCTGCCGTACTTCATGACTTCAATATGTATAAAAATCATTTACTGGGATTATACAGTTCTCGCTGTGTAATTCCACACTTTTACATAATATGTTCACACTTGAACTTTCAATATTCACCACACATTTAATTTTGCCAAACATGATTATCATTTGTACATATGTGGCTGGGGCACTTTAGGTACATTACCACGGTGGCAATTGCAGGACAAGGGCTTTTAAAATTATGTCAGTCATTTCAAACAACTTGATCTGTCTACTACTCTCATATATAATAAGCTCAAAAGGCCCAAAAACGGTTGTTGTCAGAGAAAAATATTACCGGTACAAGTACTTGCTGGAAATTCCTGCAGCCATTCAGTTCACTGTCATGCTGATTTCAACTTAACTCAATGAATGTTATCTTGGGACTTGAAGAAATGTGTAATTACCCTACAACTTGGGCACTGTCATGTTTCTCAGGAAAGTCAAGTTTTTCAGATAAATGCCAGAAAAAGCCATTATCTCTCGTCAAAGGGCTCTGTTGAGATGAGAATGTAAATGTAATGGACGCCATTTTTCAAAACTTTCCAAGATTACTCAAACAAATTATTACAGAAGATGATTAACGAGTGTCGCGTAAATGAATACGCACATTGCTTGATTACACGACACACCTCAATCTTTTATTTTAACTTTATATTCAAAACTTAAACATATGGGGCCAAATTCATAAAGGGTGTTTAGCTTAAAACAGCGTTTAACTACTGAGTAGACAGATTCTGGCCCTTGATGTGAATCTTCACAGAATATGAATAGGCCCTGAAACTGATTAGAGAGAAGTTGTACATGTCTAACCCTTAAACGCCCTTTATGAATTTGGGCCTGTGTTTCTTGCGAATGACCAATGGTGTGCAGTCAACCTCTTGAATCCCGGTGACCGACCAGTCGGTCATTTTGAAATAATGTTTTTTTCCCCAACGACCGACAGGTCGGTCTCAGTAATATTTTTATTCCCTTGAGCTGGGACGCTATTTTATTGCTGGTTTTAGCGTGTTTGATGTACAGTAGGGTCAGTTAGAGCATGCCTGGGTAGATGGTGCCTCGTCACCGGACTTTGGTGGTTGTATGCGGGCGCCATACATCGTGAACGTCAGACCCAATTTTCGCAACCACGTGACCACCCTGGGATCCCGTGATTTTCAAGTTTTGGGAGTCAAGAGGATAAACGCAGCAAACCAATCTAGAATGATCTGGATCGGTCAAGATCGGTCAAGATCACTGGTTCCGTGTAAATGGCCCTCACGTGTCTGCATAGGTTATGGTATTCCAACCACTTCAAGCACTTGGTTTGGTACCAAAATTATTAAAGGACCTTAGGCATTATTAACCCTTTGGCTCCCGAGGCCTATGTAACGCGATGTACCGAGATTTTTTACCAGTTTTATGCAAAATAACGTAAAAATACTTTTAAATATTGTACCTCCTTCATTATGCATCCTTGATTTATAGTCATAGTTCCACCTATTGTTGTGTATTTGGTTGAGACGGTTGTATGTGTAACGACGACAACAACGAGTAATGGCGAGGAGTTTAAGATGTCCGCGCCCACCCATGAGAGCACGTGCGATGAACATTTGTAAAGTTTGATTGATTTTGTAGCAAGCAAGGAGAAATAAACGTTGTTTTGTTTAAGAGGTTGAGGAGTTATATCAATATACAGTCCCTACAGAACACCTATGATAAAACCCCGTGTTTTTTCAAGACCCGTGTCTTCGCCGTGTGTCAAAAAACCTGCGGCGCACTTGCACCTATCAGTTGTGTTAGATAATGATTAATAACCCCGGCGACAGGTGCGCTGTAGGTAGGGAGCTCTCCTGTGTTTCTTTCCCGTTGGAGGGGAATTTCGCATGCGCAATACCGCGGTAACTACACCGCGCCATCTGTCGCCGGATCTTAGAACTTGCAATTGCTGTGTCTATTCAGATTCCACCTATCAAAAACCTGTGTTGAACACAGGTCTAAATTAGCCCCCGATTGGCCGCATCAAGCTCGATGGGGCTAATAGACACGGGGATTTGACACACAGGTCTATTTAGACACGACAATTCATAGGTGTAAGCGCAAAAGACACGGGGATTTGATAGGTGGAAGTACGACTAATAAAACCATACATTTTCGTAAAGCTGATTACCTTGGCTATCAATTGGCGTTGTTTCTGGGTATCAATTAGGTAAGAGGTAATCAATAATCAGTAATAATCAATATTTTTGGATTGATTTTGCTCTAATTGATTGATTTTTCTGATTTGAACAAAGTATATGGAACTGTAATTGATGCAGTTACAACCTGTTAATGATCAACGTAACTTGATTGATAACCTTTGACTGACTATTGTCTATTACTGATTGATCGAATAATACAACATAATATTAATTTATATGCTAATCAGTTCTTGTACTGTGACGCTGCACAAGCGCCAATCAAACTGCAGCGCCCTCTGTAAACTATGAATGAAACTAAATCTAGTCTTCTGCAGATCACCAGGGACACGAATACACTGTACAATAGCGTCTAACGTGTACCGAGAGTTCTATACTAAAGCATTAGTATAGGGACGATATATCGTACCGCCTACGCGAGACAAAATACAGGGACGATATATCGTCCCCTCCAGGGAGGCGAGGGGTTAAGGGCAATATTACCCAGCTGTCCGCTGCCCAGTCACCTCCTGTTCTACATAAGTAGTTTCCATCAACAAATTGCACAAAAAAAGGAAAAATTCCAAAGACTGAATTATCGCGCTTTTCTGATGTTGACCCATTTAGCTCTCCAAGCAGTGACCCTTTTCACGTGGAACAGTGCACGAGTAAGGCGTTTCCTGGAGTAGGACCTACCCTGTGACGTCTTGGTACTGATATTATGACGGGAAAGGTATTTCGTGCCAGGACTTATGCTACCAGAAATAATGAATAACACGTTAAGAGCTGAAACAAAATGGCTAAAGCATCAAACATGATTGGAGATTGGAAAAATAGTTTATAGGTGAACCAGAGGAAGAACAAAAATACTGCAATAACAAGAGCAACGCAGGGCGTAGCATATGCCCCGGTGAGCACTTTGAGTTGGTGTATTAGGAAAGTGAAGTGTTTTTCAGACAACCCCGGGCAGCTGGTGTCATAGCTGACTTGGTTTAGTTGACATTGTGAAAGAGTTATTGGTCTGTAATGCCCGCTGTGCACGTTATCTTTTTCTACCCACATAAAAAGTTACATGGTTATTACTCAAAGCGTTCTTGTTAAAATGAGAGGAAACGAAAAGTTTACAGACGCCTGACGCCTACCGGCTGACGGACATTGGTAAAACATAATGCCTCCGCAATGCTTTACGCATTGGCGGGGGCATAACAAGCTGCCTATTACTTTAGAGTCACACTCCACCAAAAAACATCGATGAAACCCCAGTAAAAACAGTAGTAATAGAAGATTCAGCAGAAAGCATCTAAAATTGTTTGGGTAGACACCGGCGATATAAATTAAAACTGTCCACATTCGGCATTTAAATCAACTGTTCTAGGAACAAACGTCTTGGCGCCAAAACCCGATGTTGGCGAAAATGACATAATATCATGTAAAATCCAAGGAAGACATCAAGGAATCGCCTACGAGTGGGCACCTGCAAAAATGTCAGTTGCAGCAGAAACTAGTCTAATCCAGAACGTGTGTAATCCATTTGTGACTGTGTAATTCACTATGAAATAAATCCTTAATCCAATGTTTCCGTTTCTTCCATGCACCGACACTGCCTCAAGAATATTTCCGCCTCAATTTTGTTAAGTCCCTCGCATTGTTGTACTAAACAAATCATAGCCTGGAAAATCAAATTATAAAATTTCATCTATGATGTGATGATAATGCTTTACTTTGATAACAAATTAAGTGTATAATAAGAATGCAGTGGACAATCAAGTGACATATTTTCGTGTTTCCCAACAAAATCAGCCCAAATAACGATAATAACAAGGAGTTTTATATGGCGCTTTAAAAGAGCTTTCATTACCCAGCCTATCCAGAAGGTAAGAGTTACAACGTGGCACATGCCGGGTATCGAAGCCAGGACCTCCCGATCACAATGTTGATGCTCAAACGTTGTGCCACTGCGTTCCTCTGAGCACAAATTATTCCATATGCCTGAAAATGTACCCATCTCTGTACGTAGGTCTTTTATTGTTTCATGACTATCCACAGGATAATGCATGAAGTGATTCAAAATTATCTCTAGGCACTGTATTTGGTTGCAGCCGGTCAGTTTAACCCAATTCGCTTCAAGTTTCTCGCCTGTCATGTGCTGTACTTTCATGGAGAGATACCATCAATAAGGCTGACCATTTGTCAAATTTCAGACCCACCTCTGGCTCACGGACATTCATCATGGTTTTCATCTCTGTCTGCGGCAACTCATCCTACAAGAAGTTTATGATGGCCTCCATCTGAAATAACATAACATTTGTCAAATGAAAGGTATCAAATTGCTGTTTGCTGTGCAAATTGTCCATGACGAAGTCGGAAGATGAACTGATGGAGAAGACATGAATGGTTAAAAGGCAATTTAAAAATTGCATGTTTCTTACCTCCCAGTCCAAGATTGTTGTAAAGCTCTTCTGGCTTCTTACGAAAGGTTTCTTTACACATGTTTATCACACACTCTGCAAAAAAATAACAATTTGAATCGTTTGAAAACATTTCGACAATCACATTCATCATAAAGACATAAGAAACGTTTCTGCGGCTGTCTAAGTGCAGACAATGACAGTCAAACCTTTTTTGCCTTTACATACCTGTAGCACGAGAAGTAAAAAGCTTTATGGACTGAATGATGCAGGAGCTGAGCTTGTGTATGAAGTTGAACTTCATCATACATGTATGAATTTTCAGAAAAGAAGTTTGACCCAGCACAAAGCCCAACTCAGAGTCAGATGAAAAAAAGATTTTTATTCTGTTTTAACTCTTTAAATCCTTGAATTTTTTTAGTGTTTCCAAGTATTTCAGCAATTTTCACCCCAAACGACCTCCAAATGCCCCCCCCCCCCATGTACAAGACAGCTAATTAATTTCACTAGTATTATTTCATCAAACGGATGAAAACAAGTATATTGCATATCCCTAAACCGCCCGAAAACCAGCCTAAGTTTCATGATGGCGATGGTGTTGCTTGAGATTAGGTACGTACTGGCAGGCAGCTAGGCTAGGAAACTAGACAAAAATCAGTGGCCGGATATCGGCCGGTTAGGACATAAAGGGTCAAATATCACATGCCAAAAAATGACAAGCAGTTTTTTAAAAAAAACGACCGATGCTATGACTTTCAATTCCAAGCGATGACAGATCAATTAAATCAAAAATTTGTATTGAAAAAGTTTGACCATCCAGTCCACGCGTTTACACTCCATCATCCATAGCCCAAAAACGATGCGGACAAATAATTTATCATGAATGGACAACAGTAGTAACAGTATTTTATTGTAAAATAAAAGGCTGTATTAAAATTTTAGTAAATACTTACGGATTTTACATTCTTCAAAACACTTGAGTGTGGGCACGAGTGGCATTAAAAACCCCAGGGGTGGCACGGAGGGCCTGCAATGCCACATTTAAAAAACATGAGTTACCAAGATTTGGTATCCCGATGGCGATGGATGCAATCATATTTACAAAACAAAAAGAAATACATGTAAGTGGTAGAAAAAATTTTTTGCAACTGATTTGAAACATATCTTAAACGATATGTGCTGGAGATGCCAAGCCTCTTTCATGCCGTCATTGCCATGGTGATGCTGGCCGATGCTATTGCACCCCGTCAATCAAATATCCTTTAAAAAATTGTATTACAAATTGTAAAAAATCTTGACAGTGCATCATGCTGTGCACACGTGCTACCCGCTGACCGACTTTCGAATGTCGTCTCGAGCCAATGTGCATCCTTTTCTGTGAAGATCTATTGTAAACATGGTTTGTTTTGGCGACCCTAGGTGGTGCCGGCGTATCTGGCAATACTGCAAAGGTCCTATAAATAGACGAATTCGAAGAAGTTTGTTTTGGTGCTGACCAGAGCGTGGTGTCCCTAGGCATTGTCCAAAGTCAGCTAAGGCCTTCTGACGAGTGACATGTTCTGGGTGTGCGCACTCATTGTTTATATTGTTTTGGAGCCGATTCCTCTTCTTCAAACAGGCCTATCTGGATGAACACACTCCCTCAAGTGCATGCACACAGTCCCTTCACTGCCACAACCTTCTACCAAAATAACATTGCGCAATATTGTTTCACCACTAGGCCTACGCCTCGTTATTTCACCAGTTACGTCATTACGTTGATAAGACGAATTCGAAGAAGTTTGCACTGACCCTTGAACAAAGGATCGCCGTGTCTCTCTAGGCACTGTCCGAAGTCGGCTTACTACGCCTTCTGACGTATTCCGAGTGTGCGCATTCGATTTGTTTTGGCACCGATTCCGTCTTCTTCGAATACGTCTATTTCCTAAGTGGTGATATATAATATAGACCTAGGCCTATAGATTCATGCACTAGATTGGGAACAACGTTTACATGACGTAGTGTTGGCTGTCGTCACGTCACCATGCATTTTACATTACTGTAACGTGACGAGACGCGACGTTTTCGTAAACGTTGGTCCCAATGAAGTGCATGGATCTATAGTACCGATATATATAGTATGCACTCCATGACGTGTTGGCAATACAATATCATGATGGACGCACACTCCACAGAGAGTAAGAGTAAGACTGAGCTGAGAGTGACACTAGGCTTACACGTACACAGACATGATGAAGCCTGTAGCCTGAACGCCTAGACTGCAGTCTTAAGTCTGCACACACTCGACAGTGCATCGATTGCATGAATGATGGTCTGTACTCTGTCACTGTGGTACCGGGCGGTAGGCCTACGAGTAAGCGTCTTTTTCTCACAGAATCAACGAAAAAAACTTGTTCGTCTTCTACAATACTTTTCCCTAAATCATCCAGACCGTAAAGCAATAATATTTACCGATTGCATGATGGCGAACAGCAATCCCAACGCTAGTATTTCGGAACAAACTACTCATGCTAGTATAACCGCGGCAAAAGCACGAAAAGCAGCGACAAGACAGTGTCCAAACGCAAGGGAAATCGTCGTTAATTTGTAAAGTACGCCCTCTCGCGGAGAACGACTGACCCCGTCTTGGCCATTCCAATGTTAGTGCCCTAACACACGTATACTGTCATCATCATGGAGTAACATCTTCTCTTGAGTCTCCTTCAGAACTGGGAGACACACCTACTGTCATCATCATGGAGTAAGATCTTCCCTTGTGTCTCATTAAGGTCTGGGAAACACATGGAGCAGCATCTTATTATCCTGTGTGTCCTTTAGACCCGGGAGACACCTATACCGTCATCATTATGGAGTAACATCTTCTCCTCTGTCTCCTTTAGAATGGGAGACACCTACTGTCATCATGGAGTTTAATCTTCTCTTGTGTCTCCTTTAGACCTGGGAGACATGTGGAGTAACATCTTAATTATCCTGCGTGTCCTTTAGACCTGGGGGACACATCTACTGTCATCATCATGGAGTAACATCTTCTCTTGTGTCTCATTAAGGCCTGGGAAACACGTGGAGTAACATCTTATTTATCGTCTCCTTCAAACCTGGAGGACACCTCTACTGTCATCATCATTGAGTAAAATCTTCTCTTGTGTCTCCTTTAGACTTGGGAGACACCGATTGTCATCATCATGGAGTAACATTTTCTCTTATGTCTCCTTTAGAATGGGCGACACCTACTGTCATCATGGAGTAACACCTTCTCTTGTGTCTCCTTTAGACCTGGGAGACACCTACTGCCATCATGGAGTAACATCTTCTCTTGTGTCTCCATTAGATCTTGGAGACACCTTCTCCCACCATGGAATAACATCATCTCTTGAGTCTCCTTTAGACCTGGGAGACACCTACTGCCATCATGGAATATCGCCTTCTCTTGTGTCTCCTTTAGACCTGGGAGACAAGTGGAGACGTGACGTGGTCATCCCCATCTATTAATAGACTTCAGCCCCAGTGACGTATATACGACAAATCCCAAAACGAGGCCCAAGTTATGACTTTTGAACACCCACTTTACGCACTTTCCCATGTTTACTTATTCATATCTTGCATGTATTTATTATAAGCCCCCCTTCTTAGGCGGGGCTCTTAAGATACACGCGTGTTAGGGAGTATAATGACGAGAGTAACTTGCATAGGCTTCAGGTCTCATTAGGGAGGGTTTTTTTTATTCATGCGCGCCCCTCACCGTAGTTCCTAAAATCATTGATTTCTCGGTCCTTACAGCACGTCAGTGTTTATCCAGCAGTTGTTTTGGCAAAGACATGTTTTGTTGGAGTTTGTGAAACCTAGAGCGCTACTCAATAGGCGGCTTACAAGAAACTACGCATTTATACTGTTGTTGCCGACGTATGTGTACACTGAACTTGGGATGTGCGTCGGCCCCGTGTTGAAATGTCGTCCAGTGCCAGTTGGTGCGTTTTTCGCTGATTTTTGCAAAATTAAACATATCTCAAAAGTTCAATGGTTGACCCTCGATTTTTTTATTATTTTTGTGTAGCGTAAGCAACTGTCTTTCATGGGGGTATGGTCACTGTAAGAATTATTCAGGAAGAAATGACTTTTCATATTATTTGGGGTTTTTGGTGATTACTGATTTATTGCCATTTGGGATGGTGAACAGAGCTAGGAGCAAATGCGACGCTTATGATTTATTTAAAGAAATAAAATGCCCGATTTAACATCCTGCAGAATCAGGGTAATCGGGCGTTTCCAGTGATATACGACACAAATGGGCTGTCCTCATGCATTCACTTTGGAAATGCATTTTAAAATAGATGTTACGTCCTGTTAATGGGGCCCACGTCATCATCGCGTACATTTGGGAAAACTCTATATCCCCCCCCCCTCTCCCAACCACCAACTACTCGCCATCATTGACATTGTGTGCTAGCCAACTGCTTCTTCGGTCAACTGCCATGATGGCATCATCCTAACTATATCCCCCCCCCCCCCACCCGAGTCTTCTCGGTCACCAGCCCTATTCACGAAGAGCTCCCTATCAAGGCCTGAGCCTTCCTCATATTATGGTTACCAACAGCGCATTATTTGATATTGCACAAATTATACGATATTGATCAAATTATATGATATTGATCATATCTGTCACATGACCTGAAGCAAAATGACTGGTAGGCGTACTGCACATGCGTACACATTGTAAACATGGCTGATTCTGAATTTTTTTGATGTTTCGTCTCCGAAATTACAACAAAATCTAAGGATTTGACTGCTTCTGGCATCTTGTAATGAAATAAGACGGTGGTGAAACTTCACTATGTCTACGGATGTGCTATACACGAAGGTATAAAGCCGTGAACATTATATAAAGAGTTTCTGAAGACCGAAAACAGCCTTCAAAAAATGCATTATGTATTTGCATTGCATGCATAATACAGTCATACACTACACATACACTGCTAATGCATTAGATTAGATAGATAGAGCATATAGGCCCTCACACCAGGCGGAGAAAGCCAAACCTGGCCACAACCAACAAGCAGCAAAAGGCTGTATGGTCGCACACCACATGTTCTTTTTTTCGTTTGGTTTGTTTTGGTTAGTACTGACTTCGGCTAAACTTTAGAATTACCGATCGGATGTTCCTCCGCACTATATAAGTTGTGAATCGGTTTAAAGGGTTAGGGTTAGGGTTAGGCTACTTGTTCATTATTCGGTATTCATTCGCCCCTTAGACCTATACTTCCGATCGGGAATTCTAAAGTCGTTCCCTGACTTCCTCCGCCTGGTCGGCAGTATCTAGGCTACTGTACGAGTCAATCTCAAAGTGACTTCGTCTACTCCGTTTTTTGCGAGTGATTTGAGTTTGGTTTATTGCCAATTGACTTTCGCTGTACACTCACTTACTGCGTGAAAGTTACTGACACGACAACTTGGCCTTTCCATGAAGACGAATTTGAAGAAGACAAATCAGTGCCAAAACAAATCAAAGATGCAAACTCAGTGTCAGAACACGTCAAAAGGTCTAAGCCGACTTACGACAATGCCTAGAGACACGGCGATCCGTTGTTCAAGTTGAAACGCATGACTAAACAGTGCCAAAACAAACTTCTTCGAATTCGTCTTTTCTATCTATCTCAACTCAATATCTGCCCTGGAATACGCCTGGTGAGCTGCTGGCGTTGCTGCCAACATGCTGCCAACATGCATGCAAGTTATAATGTGACATAGCGTATACACGACACTTCTGAACTTCGATCTGGAATATGACGATGGTACAGTTTGAGAAGTCTCGCGTGTACTTTTCTCCTTCAAAGAATCACTGCGTTGCGCGCAACTGCGTGACGATGCGCGGAGAGGTATATAGTACTGATCTGTAGAAAGCGCACATTGATTTTGATAATTTCAACATGTTCACTGTGTCCACCTGATTTTGTATGATTTGCACTTGAGGGCCATGCAGTGTTTTCCTTGATGGAGAAGGGTATTATTATGTGAGAGATCTTCAAACTGTATGTGTACCATCGTCATATCCGGGACTGAAGTTCTGAAGTGACATCATCAATCCTGGTCAATTGCATTTTCCGTGAGCATGAGTGTCTCTTGGCTCTGCAGTGTTTTCTTTGATGGAGAAAAGCATTATTATGTGAGAGATCTCCAAACTGTACTTGTACCATTGTCATATCTGGGACTGAAGTTCCACAGTGACATCATCAATCCCGGTCAATGGCATTTTTCCGCAACCGTGAGTGTCTTTTGGCTTGTGACGGAGTTGCTGACATTGACGACAATGGCACTGCTTCCCAAAAGGCATTTTCATAAGTTTAAAAAAGTCGTTCTAATGGTATTTTGAGTGACTGAATAATGTCTATACACGTCAGTCTTTGATAACATTGGTTAGGAGTGAAGAGCTTTGAACACTGCAGACATTATTGTAAAAGGGCTGGACACCAAAAAACTATCCCTCTCCTAGGAAGATTGCATGTCACTCAGAAGATAAGCCTATGACACCAGGAGACAATGGAAGAAATTGATGTCCTCAGATTTCACAATGTCAATATATGACAGACAACAGTGAAATGAATTTACCCAATCCGTCTCAACCAGCCAAGATTAGACTAGCAACATGCACCTGGTTTTGCTGTGACAATTCATGTGTATGGACACAACATATGAGTTTCAATTTCAAAACATCCGTGCAGAAAATGTCTGGCAAAAAATCTTTGCAATAAGTTAAGAGATGCTATAAACTGTGCATGTACAAACGATTTTTAGCGGAGGCATATGTAATAGAAACAGGTTTGTGTGGGAAATTCCAGCATTTGATATACATGTACTTCATGTCATGGGAGATTAGATAAGTGTGGGCATACATGGCATTATCATAAAATGAGCCATCAATCAACATTTAAGTGCAATACTAAGAAATAAGAAAACTACGGCCAGTCCAAAGTGACTGTTGTACAGTAGAACCTCTCTATTAAGGACACCCTCGGGACTGACAAGTGCTGTCCTTGATAGAGAGGTATCCTAACTAGAGAGGTCAAATTGAAAGGAAACTACCAATTTGGGACCAAAACTAGTGTCCTTAATAGAGAGGTTGTGCTTAATAGAGAGGTGTCCGCTAAGGGAGGTTCCACTGTATGTAATTTTTGGTGACACTGTATCTGTATAGTTTAAAGTAGAGTCAAGAAAGATATTTTTATGAAGCTGATATGATAATTGGAAAGACTGAAGTGTATCCTGGCTTTATGTTACTCTTCTGCTGCGGTATACTTCTATCAAGATGGCGTTTACCCCTTGCCGAGTTTCACAAGGTGAATTCCTTCTGACGCTTTCATTTTACCCTTCAATGAATACGCAAAAACTCTGTTCAAGTGAAAAATCTTTGAAAACTATGTCCGGCACCGCAACTAAGAACTATAAGGAGCGCTGCATCAATGTTTTAACCCAATAGAGCCCTGGGTAGGATGCTGGTCTATCGCAGGTTGACTTCCCAAGCAAGCCTGCTATCCATTTACTCCTGGGTTGAGAGGCAAGTAGGGTTAAGAGTCTTGCCCAAGGACACCACGATGAAACAGTGTTGATCCGTCTGAGTATCGAACCTACGCCTTCCCTGGTTAAGCCCGGTGCTCCACCGCTCTGCCACTGATTCCTAACTAAGATATCTCTGACTCTGTTGCATTTTATCAAGTGTACCTGACAAGTACAGTGCCGTTTGAGCTGTTGAGTGTGTTCCTAATAGGCACCAGGCTAATGATGGTTGATTCAACATGACATTAGGTAATGGCCACATTATCAATCATCATTCCATTCCTGTTCATGGTATATCACATTTAGAGGCCAACGTACTATCCATAGCACAACTGACAAAGTGTATCTCATAACAGTATCATCGCAGAAAAAAATGTTATGTTTTGTAACGAATGTCAGAAAATGGGGCACACTAGTTTAGGTTAAGACACAGACATGTCAGTTCAGAGAGTACGTCAAAATTGTTTTGAAAAACTAACAATAACATTCTTTGTCAGGGAGGAGTGATGAAAATATCATGTGTTCTTGCCTCAACTAAACCCTGTAATAACAACTGTGTTGCAAGCGCTTGGGGAAATTGGATCTCGTGCCTTGATGCCTCGGGCCTGGCAGTGAAGTTTGTTTATTATACATGTCACCCCCAATGAAAGGGCCAGCCAGCTTTGGCTTATGAGATACTCTTTACTTCCAAACTCCTATCATGAATGCCGGGCCTAGCAGTGAAGTTTGTTTATTATACATGTCACCCCCAATGAAAGGGCCAGCCAGCTTTGGCTTATGAGATACTCTTTACTTCCAAACTCCTATCATGAATGCCAAGCCCTGGCGAGAAGGTAGTTTGCACCCTTAACTAGCTGGCGGCTAACCAACCGGTCGCATCGGAAAGAGGTTACCAGTAGGCCTCGAACCTTCGACCTTCCTTTGACGAGGAGGACGCCTTATTATTATTATTATTAAAAACATTTTTATAGCGCTTAACGTTGTTAAAACTTCTAAGCGCTTTACTATTTTTGATACAACAATAAAACATTAATACATGATAGAATAAAAGTCATTACTAAAGAAAACGTGCAAGTGGGATTTTTAAAAAAAAGGATTCAAAAGAATTTCTTAAAAACATGAGTTTTTAGTACAGTTTTAAAAAGACCCAGGGTACTCTGGCCACGAACACTATTTGGCAGCTCATTCCATAGCTTTGGTCCCGCCACTGCGAATGCAGAGGAGCCTATCACTATCACGCATGCAGAGGAGCCTCACCACTAAGCGATCGAGATCGGTCCTAGTAAGCGAATGCTCTCACACTAACATTTATCAGTCTACGGTATGAAAGTCATTGGCGTTTTTGTCTGCTTGCAGGGTGCCCGGGTCTGGATCCGTGACCCTGAGGTCGTGTGGCGTGGAGCAGAGCTGCTGGTGGATTATAAAGGCCAGAAAGAGTTAGATGTAGAATATGAGGATGGCGAGGTGAGTGGGCATACTGTGGTCATGGTGGTCCCTATACTTTCATTGGGCCTGATACGATGGCCGCCAGGTGACCATCTTGAATTATGCATTCTGGAGTCCTGCAACTGCAGAACGAGTTGCCCAATGGCCTTCAATTTTCTGTGGCATGATGGAATAGGTCGGTGGTTGTCCTAAAGATTTTTGGCCGATACGGTATCCAGAATGGCTGCCAGGTGCCGGTGGCCATCTTGGATTTCGCATTCGGGACGGTAACTGCAGAACCAGTGACCCTATGGGCTTGAATTTTCTGTGGCAGGACAGGCAGGTGTTGGGAAGTGCGCTATAAATTTTTGGCACAAAGTCATATCCAATATGGGTGCCACTAGTGCCCGAAATAAAACTGTATTTCTCTCGTTACTTGCAGCAAACGAATATTGCCATCAAAACAAAAGATGCGTTGCCTCCTTTACGAAATCCTGAAATCTTGATTGGTGAGAATGATCTCACGTCTCTTAGCTACCTCCATGAACCTGCGGGTAAGTCACGATTAGATTGCTATCCTGCATGTCCTGGTTAACAGTTCTTCATGTCAGGTCTCGCATCTTTGTAGACCCACTATTTGTAGGAAACGCATATATTTTATTTTTCACAGTGGTTACCCAAGCTGCAAAACCGGCCACTGGGGTATACGTAGGTTGGTGAAAAATACAAAACTGACCTGTGGGGTCAAGGGGTTATTCATGTGAAACTGAAGTGAAAGATGGAAAAGGGTAGGTGCCATGGGTCGACTCGGACAATGAAGAATGAGCAACTGAGGCAAGAGTTGCAAAAAACCAAGAAGAAAACACCAGTTCCTCTTCCTAACATTTTGAAACTTTTATCGTTTTCAGTTCTCTATAACCTGCAAGTGCGTTTCTGCGAGCGGAATGCCATCTACACCTACTGTGGCATTGTCTTGGTGGCTCTCAACCCGTATGAGCAGCTGCCCATCTACGGGCCCGAAATCATCCAGGCGTACAGCGGGCAGGACATGGGCACCATGGACCCTCACGTGTTTGCAGTCGCTGAGGAGGCCTTCAAAAACATGTCCAGGTAGTTTTAAACTTTCATTCTTTATACGTGTAGGTCAGTAGGTTTAGATACATACTTAGTGTTCTCCACGGGGTTTTCTCAAGGTAGGGTGATACCCTTGATTTGCATGACGTTTTACCAGTGTGCAACACAAGGTGGGGTGGCCAGCAATTTGAGGTAGGGTGGCTCTATAGGAACCCTCTACAAAGTTCTAGAGCAAGGTAGGGTGGCTCTTCCAAGATAGGGTGGTAAGCTGCCAAGGTAGGGTGGGCCACCCTGACAAATAGCCTTGTGGAGAACCCTGATACTTGTATTGACATATCAACCTCATCCAATTCACTGTGTCTGCGCTTGGGGGCTTTCCTCTACCTGAAAAATTGCAAGTGCTTTCATACAACTCAATGCAATTGAGGGTGTGCACGCAATGCAGTGATCAAGTTTCGTGACGTCATCAGATATCCATCTACATGTACATGCATATTATTATTTATGCTTATTTCTAAACTTGTGTTTTGTTTTTCTCAGATTTGATCAGAACCAGTCGATTATTGTGAGTGGAGAGTCAGGTGCTGGCAAGACGGTGTCTGCTAAATATGCCATGAGGTATTTCGCAGCGGTCGGTGGAAGCGAAGCGGAGACAAACATCGAAAAGAAGGTGCTGGCATCCAACCCTATCATGGAGGTAGGTGTGAGAGTTTACAGCCAGATGAATTAGTTCCACAGGAAAGTTTAAGAGGCTTACACTTTGCACCCCTCAGCCCGGGAAATTACTGCAGCTTCAAAACTTCAAAAGTAACTTAAAAGCCCTTCACTCCTCAGCGAGCATAGGCCACTATCAACTTTCCCCCATCATCTTCTGTCCGTGGTGATCCTCTCCAGTTCCTGCCAAGGGTGGGCCATGGTCTTCATGTCGCTCTCGAGGTCATGTTGCCAGCTGTTCCTCGGTCTTCCGCTTTCTCTCTTCCCCTGTGGGTTCCACGTCAGAGCTTGACGGGTGATGCTGGACGGCGGTTTCCTCAGTTTATGCCCAATCCAGCTCCAGCGTCGACGGAGTATCTTGCTCTCAACTGGTTCCTCGTTTGCCCATGAAGGCTAGAAGTGTATCACGGCAGGGGCCGTCTGATGGTCCGTCTGCCTGTGTGTCGAATTTGTTTCCAGGCCATATCTCCGTAACCATTGATGCTTAGCATTTCATCTTAGTGTGGTATAATTGTGCCTTTTGGTAGTTTCGATGTTTTTTGACTTAATACGTTCGACCCCAGCGGTTGCGTCATGTGAAAAACTAATGCTTCAATGTAACCAAGAATAAAATAAAGACATAAATAAGTCTTGATGTAACTTATTCAATTTTCTTGCAGGCTATCGGTAATGCCAAAACCATACGCAACGATAACAGTAGCAGGTTTGGAAAGTACATCGAGATTGCGTTTGACAAGACCAATAAGATTGTCGGTGCAAATATGCGTACGTACCTCCTGGAGAAATCGCGTCTGACGTACCAGGCCGCTGATGAGCGCAACTATCACATATTCTATCAGTTGTGTGCAAGTTCGGAGCTGCCAGAATTTGAGGAGTTTCGTTTAGGTAGGTTTTTAGCTCGACAAGCACTCGCAATCGGCCATTTTCTGTCGTCATTTCTTTTTGCGTCTGTCCATCTGTAAGCACAGTACGTTTATAAATCAGTTCGCTTCAAGATGTTGAGAAATGTTGCGTATCGCTCTCGTTTTCACGACTGCCTTAGGATTTTCATTAAACCTACCTCAAATAAATTGGTACATCCTGTCCTGGCACCGTTGTAATCCATTCGAAAATTCATTCTGACCACAACTGCACTGGTGAAACTAATCAAAAGTGTTGCCACTTATGCTATCATGATGAAACTAAAAAGAGTGCATTTGGATGTGTGGAGAGGGTGCTGCTGTATTCAAATTCCATGAAGGCATGACGTGCTAGGCATGTCACCTGCATGACATGAGGCCATGTACATGACGTACTTTGCACATCACCCGCATGACATGAGGCCATGTACATGACGTACTATGCACGTCACCCGCATGACATGAGGCCATGTACATGACGTACTATGCATGTCACCCGCATGACATGAGGCCATGTACATGACGTACTTTGCACGTCACCCGCATGACATGAGGCCATGTACATGACGTACTATGCACGTCACCCGCATGACATGAGGCCATGTACATGACGTACTATGCACGTCACCCGCATGACATGAGGCCATGTACATGACGTACTATGCACGTCACCCGCATGACATGAGGCCATGTACATGACGTGTTGTGCACGTCACCCGCAGTGAAAAGGTTTAAAGTCTTGTTTGTTTGATTTGCAGATCACCAGAACAATTTCTTCTACACGAACCAGGGTCAAAGTCCAATTGTGGATGGGGTTGATGATGCTGAGGAACTGGAGACTACCAGGGAAGCCATGTCACTTTTAGGTAACATAACTTGTTTACTTCTCCTACCTATATTTCACTACCATGGCCAGGTACTACCATGGCCAGATTGGTGCTTATTCCGTTATCTTTAATGGGGTATGCCCTTCGTAATAACTAGTGGTCAAGGAAGATAGAAATGCAGTTATATGCACAACCATTGTGCAGTTATTATGCGTACGAATTCGCTGAAACTTGGTATGGATAGTATTTATATCTGTTTATGAAACAGCAATGCTAAGGACAGTATATATCAGTCCCAAGGGTGTCCTTGATAGAGAGGTTCTACTGTATGTAAGAAAAGCACCAATACCACGTGTCGTCACATCTCAGTTACGTGTCTTTATATCTTCAGGTATTAGCGAAAAAGAACAGATGATGCTCTTTCGAATTCTCACTGGTATTTTATATTTTGGAAACGTCATCTTTGATGAAAAAGAAAAAGACGGAGATTCTTCCACAGTGCCAGTAAGTTGACTCAGAACTGTAGACTTCAGTTTCAGTGCACAATTTCATTGATTTTGTTCTTGTTTTTTGTCTATCACGCTCTTCTCAGGGGGGTGAGTGGGTGGGGGGGGGGGGGGTGATCAGTGGCAGAGTTGTCATAGAGCCTGGCTTATGACCAGGAGGTTGTAGGTTCGACACTCGGGACGGTTAAGCACCGTTTCATCTTTGTATCCTTGGGCAAGGCACTCAACCCTACTTTCCTCTCTCCACCAAGGAGTAAATGGGTACAAGGCTTGCCTGGGAAGTCAACCTGTGAAAGACCAGCATCCTATCCAGGGGAAGTAACACTCCTAGTTGCTTGATACTACAGGATCCGGGATAAGCTCTGGTGGGATGAGCTGTTCACGCTAGCTAACTTTGACTTTTCGAGTTTCAATCTCACAATTTCATTCAATTGTCCATTCCTCGAACCATGCCCACACAGCCGGGCATACATTGTGAATGTGCTCGTTTCAATTACAATGGAACCTCCCGTAGCGGACACCTCATTATCATTTAGGACAACCTCTCAATTTAAAGGACACTAGTTTTGGTCCAAAATTGGTGGTTTCCATTTAATTTGACCTCTCTAATCAGGACACCTCTCTATTAAGGACAGCACTGATCAATCCTGAAACTGTCCTCAATAGCATTCCGCGAAGTTACTATTTATAGCTCACAAGGTCATTTGCATAAGATATTGATGACGTTTTAGTCACGTGACAGTCGGACATCGAAACTTATTTCTACGCATTTGAGCTTATTTCAAAGTCAATTATCTTTGACCCCGCATTGTTTTTAGCATGAATGATACCATAGAGTCAGAGAGAGAAATATTCAGAACAATTATGTAGTATTTCCAACACTCGGACATGTGCCAGATTGAATCTAACTGCCCAAGTTAGAAAGCCTGAATCCATTACGAAATCGCATGTTTGGCCGACATTGCCTGTAATTCAGCAATGGGGAAATAGAGGGGAGCAGCTGCAGTGACGTCATCTTCGCGGAATGCTATAGAGAGATTCTACTGTACATCTAGTTTGATTTTAGATGGGTTATGGATTAAGGGCTTTTCCCGTGGCGCGTCGATAAAATTCCAATAGCTCTAATAGTCATGAGACGGCAATTACGAGTATTTAGTTATGTAGTTAGCGCCCTCTTTAACGGCGAAGTATTATGTTTATTTGCTCTAGGGGGGAGAAGATGTTGATTGCACGGTGCAAGTAAGTTACGCCACATTAGATTAGCTTCCTTTTATGTTTCTTTATCTAGCAGGTGATAGTTAGCCATTATTAAAGGGACAACTTGGGCATGGTAGTTACCTGGCCAGGAGGATAATGACTCTCCTTGCCACCATGCACCGCCATTGGTAATATCACAAAGACACCGAGTTCTGATAATGATTTTGGACGTTTTTGCAAGGCAGTTTTGGACATGGCGTGTGAATTTCAGGCAGGTCTAGGTTACACCCCATTCTAGTATATTGTGTATGGCAGTTTAATGACTTTTCAATTATCCTGTTTGGAAAAGTCACGGTCCTACTAGAAGCCATTTCTGTATGAAAAACCAACAAATCACATGCCCAAGTTGTCCCTTTAAGGTACAATTGTATTCGAGGTTATTAAGGGACAGTTGAGGCTGTGAAAACCATAGTCTACTAAGTGACAATTCAGTCATAATGACTTACCGGTATTGAAGTGAATGTAGCAACCTCTGACCTAAATACTGAGACTCATTGATGTAGCTTCATCTGTTTTCTCATGGATGATAACACTCCTGTTTCCTTTTCCATGAAAAATCACACGTTGAGGACCCAGACCTGACCCATTTTTTCAAAACTTGAATGTCACTTAGTAGACTGGTTCTCACCTTCTCAGTTTAAGTGGTACAAAGATAGCCTTGGTACAATAGCCTCTGTGTACATTATGTTATACTACCAACTGTTTCTACATTGTAGGGGATATATTAATTGTACTGGGGCTATAATTGTACCACTTTTCCCTACATGTATTTTCTGTGTCCTTCCCTGTATCCATGGGCCCTGCAGAGAATACCCCTGTATCCTCGGGCCTTGTAGAGGATATCCCTGTATCGTCGAGCCTTTTGCCTTGTAGAGGACACCACTGTATCCTCAGGCCCTGGAGTGGATACCCCTGTATCAACGGGCCTTGGGAGAGGATACCCCTGTATCCTCGGGCCTTGGGACAGGATACCCATGTATCCTCGGGCCTTGAAGAAGATACCCCTGTATCAACGGGCCTTGGGAGAGGATACCCCTGTATCCTCGGGCCTTGGAGAGGATACCCCTGTATCCTTGGGCCTTGGAGAGGATACCCCTGTATCCACGGGCCTTGGGAGAGGGTACCCCTGTATCCTCGGGCCTTGGAGAGGATATAGGAAAGGATACAAAAATGTATACTTTGCAATCAGTTTTAAGGTAATAGTAAAATATTAGGCTGCCAGAATAGCTGGCGGTCTGCAAAAAAGATGAAACCATAACTCCTGTGCTCAGGCAGTTGCCGTTGCTGCCAGTGAAATCCAGGATCCTCTGCAAAGTGTTTCTGGTAGGACACACAATCCTAAATTTACCCGCAATGTGGACTCCTTCCCAGCGCAGATATAGATGAATACCTATAGAACTCCAGCGTGAGTAGAATTAGTCTAGATGCTTTCCCAGACAAATCTCATGAAGTGCTAGAATAGAATCTCCTTTCTTTTGGTAACCGGTAAGTATCGCCCTATCATGTGCGCAAACACCGTACCCTCTCAACTCTTTTGCTACATCACCCGGACTATACCGGGGCCCGTACACTGCGTAGCTCGCCCACAGTAATTCGTACTGCTAATATTTCACCAGATTCTATCGTTCAACCACAGTCCCTATGAGCCTTTGGTTTCAGAAAAAAAGAGATGGCAGCACTGCACTCAACTCAATGCACACCCCGTCCCTGAGAAAGAGTGGGTAATAGCAATTTTACTATGCAAGTTTTCCTAAACCAAATAACGATCCAGACCCACTGGTCTGTATCAGGTGGAGGCCAGTGGTATGGTACACTTCAAAAACCCTGTGGCAGCAAAAGAGTTGAAATTCCAGAAAATTGTGTATTCAGTGCTATTCCCTACCATGACCTGATGGGTCACGGAACCAGTTGGTTGATCGCAAGCCCGCGCCCGATAATTGTCTTACACATAAGTGTGTCATTCACACTGGTTTGGTTCTCGGAACGGGACTGCGAAAACTCACTATTCATATCAACTATTCAAAGTCTGTGTCAATATAAAGTTAGTTTTCACGCAATTGATGTTTCACCTTGGCGTTGTAAATGGTTCCATCATTCTTGTTGAGAAGTTTGATGTCTGACCCCTAGATGTCATAGCAGCCAGTATCTGATCCCACATGAATCGAGACGAGGGGGGCTATTGACTAAGTCATGTTTGGGATCATACCTGTATTCTGGCAGCCACGTCACCCAGTGGTCAGACGTTGACCTTCTGAGGAAGAAAACCATTTGAAACAACAAGGTGACTGTTCAATATTCATGTAGTCATAACATTGATTGTGTGAAAACTAACTTTATATTGATGCAAAAATAACGATCAGGTAAGTATTTTCGCAGATGTTGCAACTCTTCATCTTCTGCATTCATAATTTTTGAGATGCACGCTAGACAGTCGTTCCGTTTTCGATAACAAAGTCGGCTGTCCTAGAGAACACAGAGCGGCCCCAGAGCTTTGTGGTCAGGGTGGTGTCCTTTGGCCAGTTTTCCTTTCTATTCTTCATTAGGGAGTAGGTCTGAAGCCGCAGAGCTTTGTGGTGAGGGTGGTGTCCTCTGGCAGGTATTCCTCCCTCTTCTTCATTAGGGAACAGGTCTAAAGCCACAGAGCCCCAGAGCTTCGTGGTCAGGGTGGTGTCCTTTTGCCAGTGTTCCTCCCTATTCTTCACCAGGGAGCAGGTCTGAAGCCACAGAGCCCCAGAGCTTTGTGGTCATGGTGGTGTCCTTTTGCCGGTGTTCCTCTCTATTTTGCATTAGGGAGATTGCAACTCTGTATATATCTTATTTATTCCAGAAAGATGATACCAACCTGATAATAATGTGTGATCTCCTTGGGATCGACTGCGAGTCGTTGCGCATGTGGTTGTGTAACAGGAAGATTGCCACGCAGAACGAGGTGCTAATCAAACCGTTAAAACAGTCTGAGGTAAGAATCCTTTCTCGTTGGGGCATGTTCCAAAAAGTGAATTCCGTCCAACTCTCAATGAATAACAGTAAAATGTTTCTTTACCGCTAGGGCTATGAACCGGAACCTTTATACACATGAATGCCAGGTCAAATGACCTCAATGACCTAATTTTGGTCGAATCTGATTCTTGGGTTGGCCACCAGGGGGCCAAACCTGAAAACATAAAAAGGGTGATATCTCCCTCATTAATGATCCGATCTGTTCCTGGTTCTATGCTGACTTAGCAGACACCTTCTTATGAGAAATATTTCAAAGGCACTTATCACCACAAGGGACTAAGTGTTCGGATAAGAAGCAGAGTCGAACCCACGCCTCCTGATCATGAGGGCGATTCTCTTCCACTGCGCTACTGCTGCCCCGTCCAATTGACTTTATTGTGAAGTTTAAACCAGCATTAAGACAAAACTTGTTTTTAACAGTCGGGGCCCTGATGACAGAGTGAAACATCATAATAAACTGGTGGAATGGTTCCCCATGTCATATTCATCTTGTTATTATCATTTGTCTGCAGGCCATCAATGCCCGGGACGCCCTCGCGAAACACATCTACTCGCAGCTCTTCGACTGGATTGTCTCTCACATCAACAAATCATTGAAAAGTTCAATCAAATCGGATAAATTCATCGGCGTTTTAGATATCTATGGGTTCGAGACATTCGAAGTCAACAGCTTTGAACAATTTTGCATAAATTATGCTAATGAGAAACTACAGCAACAGTTTAATCGGGTAAGGAAAAATAAATCCTGTTCTTACTTGCTCACTTGGTCAAACTTGCTCTTGTGTTGGCAGAGCCTCTTAGGCTAGTGGTTACACTGCTTGCTACCGCACACTAGGGCCAAGGATCGATCCCGGGGAGAACCCAGGATTGTATTTTCGGATGGACTGGCATGGCTTTCAAGGAACTAAAATTCCTTGCTCTTCACAGCTCTTGAATGGACGTAAACCAAGGTTCCTTTATAGTGCCTATGCCAGGCCAAGCCAAAGAATATTTTCGCATCGGCCATTGTTACTTTGGAGAAGACAAAACGTGAGAATATTACAGAAGTTTCTTACTTGTTTATCTTTAACCTCTTGAATCCCAAAACTTGAAAATCCCGGGATCCCACGGTGGTCACGTGGTTACGAAATTGAGTCTGACTTTCACGATGTTTTGCGCCCGCATACAACCGGCAAAGTCCGGTACCGAGGCGCCATCTACCCAGGCATGCTCTAACTGACTCTACTGTACATCAAACATGCTAAAACAAGCAATAAAATAGCGTCCCAGCTCAAGAGAATGAAAATATCACTGAGACCGACCTGTTGGTCGTTGGGAAAAAACGTTATTTCAAAATGGCCGACTGGTCAGTCACCGGGATTCAAGAGGTTAGTATCGATATTCTGAGACTGTTTTTAGACTGTTTCCGCCCAGTTTCCACAGATTCTGCTAAAAATCACCATGGCCCCTCAATTTGCGTGTTCTCTTTCTTTCAGCATGTTTTCATCCTCGAGCAAGAAGAGTATAATCGCGAAAAGATTGAATGGTCTTTCATCGATTTCTACGATAACCAGCCGTGTATTGATTTGATAGAGAATAAGCTTGGCATCCTCGACCTACTGGATGAGGAGTGTAAGGTACGCACTCATGGCCTCGAGCAAGCATTTCCAACAGCAGCATCTAAAGTGGCTGGCAAATCCAGAATGATTTTTGCGGCATCCACGAAAAAAGACAGGATGCCGCTGATGACAGGCACGGCATATTTGTTGGGTATTCTGGTTGCTCTCAATTCTGTTTTAGTGGTATCAACAAAAAGTCTTCTCCCAAATGTCAGGAAAAGATCAGAAGTTGACGTCAAAAACTACACATTTGGCACCAAAATCAGTCTCTAACATCATCGTCCAGAGAGTTTGTGCGTCTGGACAAGTGTGTTCAAGCAAGTTTTCAACTGAAAAAGTCATAAGATTTTTTGTAACTGAGACCTCTAGTGAAATTGTTGTGCGATGCTTGAGAAAGATTTAAGGTCAGTGTAACCTACTATTTGGCGTGAAGTAGGTCAAAGGTCATGTGGTGCCATACATAAAAAAAGACATTTACTATGTGATTTTCAAATGTATTCCATTGGTTTAGCTGATCAGGCTTAACTTAGTGGTTCACGATTTGTGACCTTGACCTAATTTCCAAGGTCACCGAGGTCAAATTCTTTGTAACCATTACGATAAACATATTCTTAGTGTCATTCACCTCAGGTGAGCACATGGCCCCTGGCAATTTCATCCAATTTTTCAAGGTTAATCGCGAAATTTGTTGGTACACTCGAAAAGATACAAGCAGAGTATTGTAACAATTTGCACATTCAGTGTAGGATATCATAATTGTTTTTACAGATGCCAAAAGGTTCGGACCAGAACTGGTGCCAGAAACTATACTCGGCCCACGGCAAAGCTGAACATTTTGAGAAGCCTCGCATGTCAAACTCGGCGTTTATCATCCACCATTTTGCAGACAACGTGCAATACACGATCGATGGGTTCCTTGAGAAGAATCGTGACACGGTGTTGGAGCAGCAGGTGGATGTGCTCAAGGCCAGCAAGGTAGGGCTACAAAGAGGGCAATCGACCCAAATGATGTCACTATTTTGATCCGCGGCCCAAGCAGCCGTGAACTGGTAGGCTAACGATCTCTCCAAAAGTAATTTTGCACGAACCAGATCTCTTCTTAACTCTGTGCAGTTTGATAATGAACACTCAATTTGAATATTGGCAAATGTCCCAAGCTTTCACATTATACCTGGTTTATCAAAAAGGCTCATCCCATTCCAATGTTATCTTCTTTCGCACTGAAGTGTCGCATATTGCTCTGGTTTCTTCACTCTAGTTCTGCACCATCTTTTTTCAGGACGAGCTGGTCGGAGAACTGTTTAAATTCTTCTGTGTAGATTATTGGTAAATGTCCCAAGCTTTCGAATTGTACCTGGTTATCGATAAAGGGTTTTCCCATTAAACCGTTATCTTGTTTTGCGCTGAGGGTCACATATTGTTTTGGTTTCTACACTCTCATGCTGCACCATCTTTTTCAGTACGAGCTGGTAGGAGAATTGTTCTCTGAACGAAAACCTGCTGATCTTCCACGGCAAAGATCTGGTTCCGGCATCATCCATCATCCGAGACCCACGCCCAAACAACCCAGTAAAGCTCACAAATCCACTGTAGGATCACAGGTAAGCTCTCCAGGCCTGTGGAAAACTTCTGTCTCCTGATAATCACCCTAAATAATCAAGTCCCCATATTGCTGAGACTCTTATCAGGCCTTCCATCTTACCGAGTGGCCTGCCTGAGTGTGGTTTGAGCACTTGGCGAATGGCTGCCTCACAAGAAAACAGCCAAAGTATGCACTCATGGGTTTACTTTCTGAAACAAACTGCATGCATCTGGTAACAAGGACAACATGACATCATATGTGTACACTTAAATTGAGATAAGTTAACCAGTGGGTTACTCTGTGGCACACGCACAAAAACAACCCAAGTCATATTAACCAAGTTTCAGCAAAATTGCACAATAACTGCACCACAGCATTGTGTATAACTGCATTTCTATTTTCCTGACCCTTATTTAATACCGACAGTGTTCCCCTTTAACATGATATTTTTCCTCCCTCACTAGGCCGGTATATCAAAGCAAACTGTTAGCCGTCAGGTTGGCATCTCATGATTTCTGCATCAAAGAAGTGGTGGCGGTAGATTCATTTTAGTATGGTCTGGTCGAGGTAGATTCATTTTTAGCATGGCCTGGTCGAGGTATTGATGAGACACACATGTTGAAAAGAGCATGCATACTACAGCTGACAGCTAAAAGATTTAAAATCAACAGTATGAAATGTAAAATTAAAAGCACACCGATTCATTAATAGTTAATGACTGATTTGGGAATTCTGTTCAAAGACAAAAGACTCTTTGAAGAAAAAAGCGTTATGTCCTCACAGCTGGATGTAGCTATCTCTGTATTAGATACTCCCCAATCGAGCTACACCATGGCATAGTCAAATAAACAGTCTGAGAAAAACCACAATCATAAAGCAGTCCATTGCAAGCAAACTTGACCTAGAAACATGTGTATAGCTTTATCTTGGTTGCGCTGATGTCGGGCTACTGAAATTCAGTAGGTTGATCTAGTTTCGGTTGACTAGACTGCCTGTGTTTGCTCCAGTGCCTTATGCTCACAGTGGTGTGATCAGGTTGGCATGTGACATGGACAGACTGCTGTCTAAACTTCCTATGACTGTGAAGGAGTTTCAAGGGCTGTCGCCCCACTCGCTGCAGGATCCCTTGCTGCTCTGGTTTCATGAAGCAAGTTGCAGCGACAGGATGAATTTTGCATCAAATTGAATGAAAGATATGACTGTCAACACTATAATCTGTCATGTTTTGCATGAATTATCAAACCAGATCTGTCGAGCGACTTTGCCTTCTCACTTGGCATCTCATGCCTTGCCTTCAGAGCTATCCCTAACAGCAGGTGGAGGCAGCAGTTATCTTAACATGCCTTGCCCTCAGAGCTACATGTACCAGTAACATCATGTGGAAGCAGCAGTTATCTTAACATGCCTTGCCCTCCGAGCTACATGTACCAGTAACAGAAGGTGGAGGCAGCAGTTATCTTAACATGCCTTGCCCTCCGAGCTACATGTAGCAGTAACAGAAGGTGGAGGCAGCAGTTATCTTAACATGCCTTGCCCTCCGAGCTACATGTACCAGTAACAGAAGGTGGAGGCAGCAGTTATCTTAACATGCCTTGCCCTCCGAGCTACATGTACCAGTAACAGAAGGTGGAGGCAGCAGTTATCTTAACATGCCTTGCCCTCAGAGCTACATGTACCAGTAACAGTAGGTGGAGGCAGCAGTTATCTTAACATGCCTTGCCCTCAGAGCTACATGTACCAGTAACAGAAGGTGGAGGCAGCAGTTATCTTAACATGCCTTGCCCTCAGAGCTACATGTACCAGTAACAGAAGGTGGAGGCACTATGGTGGTCCCTGGGGGTCACTCCCAAAGAAAGTGGTGTGCAGGTCTGTGTCTCGGGAAAGTTTTGGAAGTCACTTATAGTAGGCAGGAGCCGGGAGTGAGCAACTTCAATCCACACCCTATTCAACGGAAATTAGAGATATAATCTGCCGGCATTGTTGTAAATTTGCAAGTTGGCTGGGCTCTTTTTCTTTCAAAATCGGGCTATCCTTCTTTTCCTGGGTGCCAATTTTGTGTTTAAAGTTAAATGTGGCAGAAGGTTGATTTAGCAATTCCATGGGCTTTTGCAGGCAAAACTCCATTGAAAAAGGGCTAAAGATCTCCCGTGCGGGCCCACTGTTGCTGGCTTTTTCCAAGACACAGATGTGCCTACCCATTTCTATGGGAGTGACCCCCTCTGGGATGGTGGTCAACAATGGGTGTTTTCTTGGAATGTTATTAGCTGTCGGAAAGAAGAAAACATTCCCATTTAATGCTTGGCAGATTTATAATGCATGTGATGTTAAAACAGTATTGCTTTGAAACTGATAATGTATTTGATTCCAGCTTTTATTTTAAACTTGATGAAAACTACATACATGTACATCTTGTACACCAAGATATGTGGTGGAGTGGACGAATTAGCCCATTGAAATAAGGGCACAATTTCTAAACGCCTTGAAAATTCTACCATATTGGACATCACCAATATGGTAGAATTTTCTGTCGTGCTTACGAACTTGTTGACTTACTTACAGTCCCAATCACAATTGACATCCCTTAATTCGTGTCATTGGTGCACCATTCTCGGGCTACCTAGCGCGTAGATCGCACGTAATTCACACGAAACATCAGATCAGCGCATCACCGGTGGGTCATTGGCGTGCAACTCGGGTGTACGTTGCATGGAACTAATGCGAAGCAGGAATGATGTCAATTTTGACTTGGACTGTACTTAAATACTTACTGCATTCACCAACACAATTTTCAACCCAGGTTATCACAACCATTCAACATGGAACCACTTCACGAAGAAAAACCGTTGGCTCGCAGGTTTGAACCATGTCTCTATTAACCCCCTGCAACTCCGCTCCGAGTCACGGTGGAAATGTTCGATTGATGACATGGGTGCTGGGGCTTCTCATTGCTTACAGATCCCGCCCGTGTTATAATCCCAACGAACACATTTTGCTTTGTATTCCCTGGCGTCAGACCTTCTGGTGTTTTATTGTATTTTTTGTGCAGATGCCAATTTTGTTAATAAAAGTTATATTCTCACAATCCATGGACTTCAAATGCATTTCAAAGGGTTTTTGGGTCACCTGGGTGTATTGCAATGATACCAGTCAGTTCGGCCCATGATCTTTATGGCCCTTTTGGTCATTGGGCAAAACGACCGTGAGCCATATTACGTCATGGGCCAATATGGCCATGGGCCGAAATGACTGATTACCGTTGACCGGGAAATATTCACAACGATTGGTTTGCAGTTTTATGAAATTGCCGTAGTTTTAATTTAGCATTTCCATTACACTGTATTACAGTTAACTCTTTGACTGCCAAAGGACGTCGTTCGACGTTTTTGCTATAAATCACTTGACTGCCAAAGGACGTCGATCAACGTTTTTTTAGTTCAAGGTCTTATAGCAGATGGCGTGGCGATTTGAGCTCATAGAATCAATGTATGACTCATGTGGCATCAAGCAGACGATCGAAAGTGTGCGTAAGCATTACGAGGCGACGTCATTGGCCAAAAATGGCGGGCAGGAGAGGGAAAACTTTCACTGTGGAAGAAGTCGCTGAGATTTGCGCTGATTCTGGTTCGGAAAGCGATCCTTTTGGCGATGATTCAGACACTGAATATGATTGTGATGTTGAGGAAGGCCTTGATACAGGTGAGAGAGCTGTTGAGTCTGTTGATGGCGATTTTGGTGGCCCAGATGTTGACTCTGATAACGATAATGGTAGAGACAATGACTATGTGCCTGTGTATCAAAGTGACAGTGAAAGTGGCGATGCTCTCGGCAGTAATAGGCCTGATTTAGATATAGATATACATAGTGACGATGGTAGCACTGTTGATAATGAACCTTTACCAGGGCCTAGTACTACTACTAATGCAGCTAGGGGTCGTGGGGCTGTACGCCGTGGTGCTAGAATAAGGGCACGCCATGGCCATAGTCCAGCCCGCATGGACACTTCCGGGAGTGATGCAGGGAATGCCTCAGGTGATTCAGATAGTGATGGTGGGCCTCTAGCACCAGTTGCTACTCCTAGGGGACAGGGCAGGGGACGTAGACGAGGTAGAGGTCGACGAGGGAACCAAGGAAGGGGGAGAGGGGCCCAAGGTCAACAAAATCGAGGTAGAGGTCAACCAAATCATGCCCGGGGCCAACAGAATCGTGGAGGACCTGCAAGAGCCAGGAGAGGCAGAGGGAGACCACAAGTTCTTCCCCCTAATCCATTTGGGCCTGCTGGACGTCAGCCAGTGGTGCAGCCCTGTGACGGGAACCCTGGGCCTAGAGGGCCTGCACGCAACCTAGGGAATAACCCACTCGATCATTTCCGCCTGTTTTTTGATGACGATGTCTTGGAAGGTATCGTAAATGAAACAAACAGGTATGCAGATCAATACTTCACTGGTCTGAATGCTATTCCCTCCCCTCATTCACGAGTTCGAAAGTGGGATGCTATGACTATGGATGAGTTGAAAAAACTACTCGGGTTGCTCATGCTGACTGGTATCACGAAAAAGCCTGAGTTATCTATGTTCTGGTCTACTGATGAAGTGCTCGCCACCCCATTCTTCAATAACACTATGTCTAGAAACAGGTTTCAGCTGTTGATGAAGTTCCTGCATTTCAACGATAATGCAGCGATGCCTGCTGACAACGCAGACAAGCTTTATAAAATAAGGCCTGTCCTGGACGCATTACTTCCTAAGTTTCGTGCTTATTACACTCCGAATGAGCACATATCCATAGACGAAGGTATGCTCCGTTGGAAAGGGAGGCTAGCATTCAGGGTTTATAACCCTATGAAACCAATCAAGTACGGTATAAAGAGTTACATCCTTGCAGACTCTCATACAGCGTACTGCTGGAACTTGCAGATCTATGATGGAACTCGAAACACACTTCGGGAGATAGTAATGGCTCTTTGTGGCAGACTACTGGGACACTTCTTCTCACTCTATATGGATAACTTTTATAATTCAGTTGCTCTGAGTGAAACATTACTTGATAGGAACACCTATGTTGTTGGTACACTGAGGAAAAACCGTGGAGAGCCACTGGAGATTCGTGAAGCTGGGACTCGTGGACACGCTCTTCAGAAAGGAGATACTATTGCCAGAGACAATGGACGTTGCCTTATAATGGCTTGGCAGGACAATCGAACTGTGAGAGTTATAAGTACAAAGCATGACAATGCAATGAGAGAAATTCAGATCAGGGGAAGGGGTGGCGCTCGTACCAATGTGAACAAACCTGTGTGTGTCATAGATTATAATGAGAATATGAATGGGGTTGACCGCATTGACCAGATGCTTTCGTACTACCCCTCTGTGAGAAAAACAATCAAGTGGACCAAGAAACTTGTATTATATTTGTTAGAACTGTCCTTACACAATGCCCATGTCATTTACAATGACAATAACCCAAATGACAAGTTGTCATTACTGGACTTTCAGCTATCAATAATCAAAGAATTATGCAAAACTGATGAGGAAATGCCGTCCAGCTCAGATGATGAGAACCCCCCTCCAGCACCCCAACCACCCCGTAGAGCACCCATTCATGACCCCCAAGGTAGGCTCATTGGTGGGTTTAAAGTCCACAAGAAGGCTATGTTCCCTGCTGGGGAGGGAAAGAAGCATAAGCAGAAGAAATGTAGAGTATGTCAAAAAAAGGGAAAAAGGCGCGATTCTCGCTACTTTTGTGTAAAGTGCAAAGTTACCCTTTGTCCAGATGAATGTTTCAATGTATACCACTCAGAAAGAAAGTATTATTGAATTGTTTCATGAAGAGGAAGCATAGACAAAGAAAATAAGACATGTTTCATTGGTATATCTTCTTTATTTCTATTTCATTTTTATTTCACAAAAATGGTCAAAATACAGCAATTCCTGGCAAACTAGGGGTATTTATCGAAAAAATATCTGGCAGTGAAAGAGTTAATAAATTTCGATAGACTTTGGTTTTCGCAGAATTTGTTCTTCTTCAAATTTATTGCCGAAAAAACACATGAAATATTCTGGTTTACAATATCCTTGATTGTATGTTTGTTGTGTATAAAGAGACTCATGAAAAATAATTTTTTTCCAGGTTGGGTTGGGGTGTGATTGGATTTTGCCCTGTGAATTTTGGCCCCAACCTTATAACCAGTATGTCCCCAGGCAGGTGTCTTGACTTTTGGCCCCAATCCTGTAACCAGTATGTCCCCAGGCAGGTGTCTTGACTTTTGGCCCCAATCCTGTAACCAGTATGGCCCCAGGCAGGCGTCTTGACTTTTGGCCCCAATCCTATAACCAGTATGGCCCCAGGCAGGTGTCTTGACTTTTGGCCCCAATCCTATAACCAGTATGGCCCCAGGCAGGTGTCTTGACTTTTGGCCCCAATCCTATAACCAGTATGACCCGAGGCAGGTGTCTTGACTTTTGGTCTCAATCCTATAACCAGTATGGCCCCAGGCAGGCGTCTCGACTTTTGGTCCCAATCCTATAACCAGTATGGCCCCAGGCAGGTGTCTTGACTTTTGGCCCCAATCCTATAACCAGTATGGCCCCAGGCAGGCGTCTCGACTTTTGGTCCCAATCCTATAACCAGTATGGCCCCAGTCAGGCGTCTCGACTTTTGGCCCCAATCCTATAACCAGTATGGCCCCAGTCAGCCATCTTGACTTTGGCATTCCAGAGTGTAACTACAGAGCGTGTCATGTGGTGTGCTTCCAATTTCTGGTGGCATATAGGGTTGGGTAGTAGAAGGTACTCTTTCGGTGGGAAGAGCCTCGCTTATATATTCCTGTTATTTTATCACCTTCAGGATTGTTTGTTGATGTGAATCGACTGTATAAAGTGCAGGGCAAGCTTCTTTGCAAGTCCCTTTGTACATGTACCATCTCCCTGTATTCCATGCTTTATCTAAAATCAGGTTCTACGACCCAAAAAATTATAAATATGTCCTGGATTTAAGAAGTGCCTTCTCAATTCCTTGTGAGTTGTTCAAATGCAATTTGACAGTTATTATGACAAAGTCACAGCTGAGCTACTCTTGTGAAACGTTACTTTTGGCAAGAGGCCCCAGGACCAGAGGCTCAGCTGAAATACATGGGTCAATAGAATTGCCAGAGGCCTGTGTTCACCTTTGAGTGTGTAAATGTTTCTGCAAGAAAGTTTTTGACGTTTGGTCTCAGTAGCCAGTGCAGTCCAGGACTCTTCTGATGAAACATCAAACTTTCCCAACGCATGATGCATGGAATGTCCCTGATTGATACCAAGATCAAACTGTTTACATCGAATACAAGAACCCACACATTTTGTGTATACGTACCTAGGGAGGGACTTCCGACATTCGAGGCACAAGTTTTGTGTCAGAGTGATATGAAATGTCAACCTTTTATGTATGTTATCATTTAAATGCTTCATTTTCAGTTTCGAGATTCGTTGAAGCTGTTGATGGCTACGTTAAGCTCGACGACGCCTCACTACATCAGATGTATTAAACCGAATGACTACAAGGAAGCATTTGAGTAAGATAGTCCACTAAATGCAGGTCAAGCTCTTCGACTCAACCATAAATGTATTGCCAAAGTCACATTTTCTATCACAAAAAAATCCTTCTAGTGCCACACACATGCAAACAAACCTATGTCTCTCTATGCCTCCTCTGCAACTCTACCCACTGCAGGCTGTTGTGGACTATGACTGATATTCTTGTTGATAAAGTTTGAGTATTATAGTGTTACCCCTGATGAAAGGGCCAGCCAGCTTTTCCCTATGGGACACTCTTTACTTCCCAACTCCTATCTCTAATGGCGGGCGCCTGGTGAGAAGGCAGTTTGTACCCGAAATTTATCTAGCTGCCTGCTCACCAGCTGGCCACATTGGAAAGAGGCTACCAGTGGGCCTCGAACCTTCGACTTTCTGTTCACAAGGCCAAAGCCTCATGATACCAATAGGCCTTAGGATCGGTCTACATTTGAAGAAAAAGTTTGGTTTGATGCTGATTCCAGGTTTGAACCAAAGAGGGCAGTGCAGCAGCTGCGGGCGTGTGGTGTCCTCGAGACGATTCGTATCAGCGCAGCGGGCTACCCATCGCGGTGGACATACCAGGAGTTCATCAGCAGATACCGCGTGCTCGCAACTTCCAAACAGATCGTCAGGAAGGATACTCAGAAATCATGCAAGAACATTCTGGAAAAACTCATTCAGGTATGCTGATTTGCTACAATGGATGAATGTGTGTGAGGTGTCACCCTGGAGAATCAGTTCCCCAGATTGCCGAGAATCTAATCCGGCCTTCCAACTTACCGAGCAGCCTGCCCAGGACAGTGCAGCTGGCAGCAAAAGGGCTAAATGAAAATTTTACTGATGACTACAGAGATTTCTCATAAAAATCTCACCCTTGCTTTATTTCTACTTATTCCAGGACCCAGACAAGTTCCAGTTCGGTAAGACGAAGATCTTCTTCCGAGCGGGCCAGGTGGCCTACCTCGAGAAGCTACGAGCCGATAAACTGCGAGCATGCGGAGTGATGATTCAGAAACACATTCGCGGCTGGTTACAGCGGAGGAAGTATGTCAAGATCAAGAGGACCGTGTTACTCAGTCAGATGTATGGCCGAGGTTTCCTTGCAAGGAAGTAAGTCTTCTTCTTCCTCTTCTACTTCTTTATACAGAAGAACCTCTCTATTGGGAGTGACTGATGCTGTTCTTTATTGAATGGTGTCCTGATGACAGGTGCCAATTTTAGCAAAGAGATTTTGAGAAAGTGTAGGTTTTGTAAATTGTACACCATACTTGTCATACCATACACTACACTAGACCTCCACCCAAATACCTAACAATTCCAACAAGAAAAGACTGTGATACATTACAAAGGACTGAAATGTGTTTGTACCAGTTTTTTTAATAGCCCCATAAACTCTCTTGCTACCGGACCTGGTATTTACCGGGTCGTACAACGTGTACTCTTGACCCTCAGTAATTCGTACTGCTGAATTTCTTACAAGTTCTATCCTTCTGTTTGGTTGGTTTAACACCTGAATAAATGAGATGGCAGCACTGAAGAACTCGTCCCTAATATTGGGTAATGCTAGCTATTTTACAAAGAAATTTTTCCGAAGCCAAGTTGGGATCCAGGCCACCTGGACTGTATCGGGTGCAGGACAGGGGTGCCATACATGGTGACGAAAGGTTTAAAGGGACCACACATGAATGGCAAATTTGTGACCCGTCACAGCAAAACCAGGCGCTTGTCGCACAGAAGATGAGCCGAAATGACCAGGAGATAATGGAAGAAATTGATGTGCTCACATTCCACTATTAGGCAGACAATAGAGAAATTAACAAACAGTCCGTCTCAACCTGCCAAGCTCAGAGCGACATGCGCCTGGTTTTGCTGTGACGGATCACGATTTTACAACTTTATCATCCCATTTCCTTCCACTCCAGGAAAGCATTATTCCTACGTCGTACCCGTGCTGCCACCACCATTCAGAAACACTGGCGTGGGTACATACAGTATACACAGTACATGCGCGTCAGGTGTGCCGTACTCACGATACAGGTATGTTCTTAGACATGGCTCTGTCATACTCGCATACACAACCACAAATTCATGAAGGCCTGTCTTAAAAGGCCTTCGTTGTTCGTAACAAAAATTGAAATGAGCCGTTACACTCTGTATCTATGGCATGTTTCTTAACTGAATGATTGTTGATCTGAAATTAGCGTGCATGTACCCCTACGTTTAAACATTTTAAATGGTACTGTTCACTTTCAATATCAAAACTTTTGTGAATGACATGAAGAATAAACAAGTCATTTCCAAAGAGTGGGCTACACCCGATTCACAAGGTCACTTTTCAACCTCGCGTCGTATTTTTTAGCCCAATTCGAAAAACTGTTGACAAGTGAATCATAACAAGTGACAACCCTAAACTCCCGCCTAAGGGGTAAAAGTTAGGTCTGATGTGATTCCCTTTCTGATATGATTTAGATTCATACATTCTAATGTAATGTGATTCACTACTTGGCCACCAGGGGGCCAAATCTCCAAACCCGAAAATTGGTATTACTATTCCTTTACTGTTGGCCGAATTGGCAAGAATTGTGTAACGTAAGTGAATCAAAGGACCACACATACATGTAATATGTCCCCGAGGTATTCTATTTGACCTTTGTAAATCATGCTAGCACATCTCTCATCCAAATTTCAACCGGTGCACTCAGTGGGCCCTGGCCGTTCATCGACTGCTTTCACGGTTCTGCTTTTCAGGCATTTTCCCGTGGCATGGCCGGCCGCAAGGTATACCGGGCTAAGCGCTCCAATGCCAAGGCGATTATCATCCAAGCGCGGGTGCGAGGTTGGCTGGCGCGGCGTGGCTACAAGAAGATCATCTATGGTATCGTCAAGTTACAGTCGCATGTCAGGAGGCGTGCGGCCAAGAAAGAACTCAAGCGGTTAAAGGTAAGGGTTAAAGATGGGAGGATTTGTGATTTCCACTGGTAGCCATCTTGGATTTCCGTGTCTAGGCCTTGCGGGCACTCTGCTCTAACTACAGGTCTAGCAATTTCGCATCTTAACGCTCATGTTACCCTACCAAATGTACATGTAGAGCGGATCCATTTTGGGCGCATTTCGACTTACACTTTGACCACAAGGTGGGGCTTTGTAAAAAAACTGTTCGTTGGTGACCTCCGCCGGCCATCTTGGATTTCAGCCTCTTGACCTTGAAGGTGCTCTATATACAACAATTTTCCAACTATTGCATTGAAATTTTATAATTATTTTACCCTCTCAAATCACTCCGATGGGAATGATTTTTGGCACGTTTTGACCTATCTTATTGATCTTAGTGCAATCTGACACTCAGTATGGTCAGACAGACATCTTGGATTTCCTATTCCTACATTGGCTTTATAACTTGTGTTTTTGCAGATTGAAGCCAGATCAGTCGACCATATCAAGACAGTCAACAAGGGACTGGAAAATAAGATTATCGAACTTCAACAGAGACTTGACGAGAATGTAAGTTGTATCCCCCTCATATTAAAAAAAATCCAACATCTAAAATTAGCATATTTCACCCACTTTACGAGAGATCTTTTGCATATTTCAGAATAAGGAGGTGAAAAAGACTCGCGAGGAGATGATTCTATATTTCTACATGTGTTTTGCATGTTTCTGAGTAAGGAAGTGAAGAAGACTCGCAAGGAGATGATTCAATATTTTTAAATGTGTATTGCAGGTTTCTGAGTAAGGATGTGAAGAAGACTCGCGAGGAGATGGTTCAATATTTTTAAATGTGTTTTGCAGGTCTCTGAGTAAGGATGTGAAGAAGACTCGCGAGGAGATTATTCAATATTTTTACATGTGTTTTGCAGGTTTCTGAGTAAGGAAGTGAAGAAGACTCGCAAGGAGATGATTCAATATTTTTACATGTATTTATTTCACATGTTTCAGAATAAGGAGGTTAAGAAGACTCGCGAGGAGATGATACATTATAATGAGCTGAAGAATGAGATGGAGTCGCTCAGGAAGGAGGGCAAGGCGCAGAAACTCACATCAAACAGAATATCAGAACTTGAGGCGGAGATCGAACTGCTGCGTGCCGAACTCGCGTCGGAACGCAAAGAGAAGAACGAATTGGTCCATGAGAAGGAGAAGTTTGCAGAGGAGCATGAGAAGATAGTGATGGACTTCACGACGGAGAAGATTTCGCTGAAGGAAGAGGTGGAGGAACTGAATAGGAAACTGAAAGAAAAAGATGGTGAGTTGTCATGTGCACATGGGAATCGAGGTGACTTGGGCCTAGTTTCTCTGTAGTTTACTGTTTTCTACTGGTGTGTTGGTCTGTCACACTGATATTTGCGGAGGTCAGGCTGAGTATAAGGCTTTTGCTGCAGATGACGTGCATAGCACGTCATGTACATGCCCCAATGATATGTGGGTGATGTGCACAGCACGTCATCAAATCTGAATTCACCAGCACTCGGTCGCAAGCTCTGTAAAGATACTAAACACACTCTGGGAATGTTAGGTTTATCCTAACAGAATAGATGGCAATACTTTTGATTAGTTTCAACTGTCCTGATAAAAGTTAGCTTTTTTATTCATTATCGATATCACTGTCAACACAAGATGGCGCTTAAGGTAAACTGGCTTCCGCAACCAATTGGATAAACTTGATCTATTCTTCTCCTTGTACATGTAGCTGTCTTGAAGAATAAAGTGAGTGAAGCCGCCACGAGTCAACTGGAGTATGACAACGTCCAACAAGAACGTGCCCATCATCAAATGCTAGTCAAAGAACACGGACGCTTACAGCAGCGATGTGAAAACCTTCAAAACGAGCTTGGTATTTTACGTGCCAAAGGTGTGTCGGTGTCGCGGTCGACGTCCAATGCAAGCAGCTTCAGCGTGGATGGTGCGAGCCCAATGCTGGCAGAGATGGAAGGAGAGACGGGCGAGGAAATTGACGAGAAGGAGCGAGATGAGAAGGAGTTGGTAAGTTATAAGATAAACTGATTCACTACCGCAACCGGTATTTACCAGGTCGGTACACTGCATACTACTGGCCGCAGTAATGGGTACTTTTCCTTTTAACTGTGGTCTACCAACTGTTATATCGTTAATAATTTGTGTCTGTCGGGTTCTAAAACGTTTCTCTTAATCGCAGGACCTGGGCTATGGATCAGAGCGTCGTAAGGTCCTACAGCACACCAAGCTTGGAAGTGTCGATTGGAAGTCCGAAGACCAAGCTAGACTCTCCGAGGAACAAGCAGAAAAGGTGCGTTTTTTCCAATCCAGTTCCTTCAGTGGAACCTCCCTTCGCGGACATCTCTCTATTAAGGACAACCTCTCCATTAAGGACTCTAGCTTCAGTCCCGAATTGGACCTCTAATCAGGACACCCCTCTTTCAAGGACAGCGCTTGTCAGTCCCGAGGTTGTCCTTAATAGAGAGGTTCTACTGTATATTGCACAGTTTGCTGTGAAGTCTTGCACACATGTAGTGCACTAAACAATGATGTCAGCACAAGCTGTTGTTCCCCATTGAATTTTCTCAAAGGTAACATCAGCGACATTGTTTAATGTATTCTGGTCAATATTTAAACACTGACATTGGCTGATATTTATAAAAGACCAGTAAATGCTTTTACTTTAAACTTCATGTACATTTACACTAGCCATCTCTGTAGAAAACTGTAGTAAAAGCATTTACTAGTCTTTATAAATATTAGTCATTGCGTTTATTTGCCCATGCAAGTTTAGGCATATCCCCATAAAAGCTGTTGTATGAAGGTTGATGTTATCAAGAATTGCCTTGATAACCCACTAATGACAGTTGAACCTTGGCAATTTAGGCCTAGGTGCGAGTGGGCTCGTTTTAACACATTCACTGCCGCCCCATTTTTTTTAGCACACCACCGTTTGACAGGTTTTGCGTTTTGCTCCATTGCCACACCACGAGTGTAGGCCGTGATCCTAGAGCACACCTAGTGCATAATAAACACACTAAAATATACGTATATCCCATAATGCTTTACAGAACAGAAGCGTATTCACCCTTGCCAGTCATTTGAAATACAGTGGAACCTTCCTTAGCGGACACCTCTCTATTAAGGACAACCTCTCTATTAAGGACACTAGTTTTGGTCCAAAAATGGTGGTTTCCATTCAATTTGACCTCTCTAATCAGGACACCTCTCTATTAAGGACACCACTTGTCAGTCCCAAGGGTGTCTTTAATAGAGAGGTTCTACTGTACATGGAATAATGCATAGACTGCTCCGAATATACTCGTGCCTTGGCAATCGAGCAGGAACCAGCTTACGAGTATATTCGTGACTCGGCAGAAAACCTGTTAAAGACAATAGAGGGGCAAAATAATGTAATGGATTGTCTATCTATTGATCGAATGAAATCAAGTTGTTGTTCTTGATACTCCCATTAAGGCATGCATTGACGGTAACATCCAAAATCTCTCTGCTTTTGCATTTTTGTATCATGATGAATTCCAATTGACAGTCAACATGGCAATACAGTTTAACACAACAGCAAGTGAGTTGTTTCTTGAGGTCATTTGATCCAGGGATAACCAGATTGACCTGTAGGGATCTGCGAGGTGAAACCTCCATGACTCGGGAGAGTTGGGCGATGCTCAGAGAGGTTGTAGCTGATTCTGCTGGGTGATTCTGGTTACTGTGGGTTGGAATGATCCCAAGTGTGTCAGCATGATGGTGGTGGGTGATACACTGAGGCATCTCAAGATGGAAGATTACATCGACTCATTTCTGTGCAGTATCCTTATTCCTGATGCCTGTCCTCTTCTGGCAGCCTTCTGTGTCTATGTCACTATCGTCAATCAAATTCAAGATGTGGATATGGCTGTAGATATAGTTATGTAGATGAGTGTCATTTCTTAGTGAGCTTTTGTGACCTCATATTTCTTAGACTTCAACCACTATCCAGTGTCATGCATGGGACTAGTATACTAGGTGATGAAAAAAAACTTCTGTACATTTCGTTTGGATGATTTCAAAGTCTCAGGAAATGTTAATGCTTCATGCGGCAAGAGTTTGGTATAAAATTTTTGAATGGTAAGAAGTGCGTTATTCATGATTAAAAGTACTTCATAATTTTTGTGACACCTAGTATGAACACACCAGTGTTGACAGCGAGGTGCATCAATAAGGTGACTGACACGTATTTGAACATATCGGCCAAGAACAGCTCTGTAACAAATTTAGAGACGTTACTTTTCAAAGGACACTTCGGAAACGCTAAGAGCAACTAGCTGAATTTAGCACTCTATAATATTATGACTTCAAAGTAACGCATTATCATTTCATCCATCTTATCCTTGTACCACCCATTGTCATTGTTGCTTCATAGAGATCATCACCTGGTTTCTGCTGTGTCCTCTTTCAAGTCTTTGTATCCTTTAGGTAGTCTATGAATTATACCATCAGGTCCCACAGGTGGTGCTAAATTGGCCTCTGCCGCGGCAAAATTCTAAACAGTTTCATTTTGGATACCCGCAACATTCTTCAGAATGACTTGGTGCTTTCTGTTAGTTGAAATTGGCAGAACAAAAATTCCTGACTTCAATTTTTTTTATAATAGTTGCCTGTTTCATTTATAAATGACACAATTCATTCACCAAAAAATCTACCGTCTACTCCGGTTTGTACCTTGCGTCAACATATTTTGGTTCTGATAGTCCCCACTATGTGACAAGTTCCAAGTTGCGGGGGGCGTTTCACAATCAGAATTTTCATCTCTTGTCTAGATTGCTGAAAGTTTGGATATTTCTATAAAGAAGGCTGCAGACCAAAGGTGCAGCAGGTTAATGGACGAGTGGTGATGAAAGGCCACCGAAAATCTGCAAGTTGAAATATTGGCACGGAATTTGCATTTTCAAAAGACAGATTTGTCCATGATAAAAATGGCAGTTGGTGTTTTCTGATTGAAAAAGCAGATTTTAACTGTGTTATTTGGGTCCTAAGCATTAAAAATTTACGGGATTTGCAAAAAAAGGGGAAAAGCTTTTTAAAAAACCCGATTTTTGTGGATCTTAGTGATGGCCATAACTCTTTACAGGCTAACTTGTCTTTTATTCATGTTACAGGTCAGGAAAGAAGGTGACCCCATAGCACTTGTGATCAAACTCCAGAACCGCGTGAAGGAACTGGAGAAGGACCGGTCGCGTCTACTCAGGGAGCTGGAGCATCTCAAAGATCAGATGGAACGAGTCGCATCCATCAATGATAACTCATCTGCTGACAAGATACGGGTGAGAGAGCTATACATCATCATTTGTTTGTTTTAAGGGGACTGATGCCCACTTGGCCCACTTGCTTTGGCATTGGGTATTATGCCTATGTTGCCTATACATGTATCTTCATGGCTAAATTGTCTATATTTGCTTTTACCTTTGGGAGTTCAGTGCTGAGTCGGGCATCACTTTGGTTGTCCTCTGTGGCTCCTCAGAGCAAAAGGGGGCCTTGAAAGTGACCACCGACTTGTGAATGCAATATCTTTAGAAGTCAGCGACGCATCAAAGCCAAAGCAAACTTGTGTGGGTAAATATAGACATTAGTATGAACCCTAATTAGGTCACCACATCAAAATTCAGGATGGCTTCCACCTTAACTTTTTCACTGCCAAACACGTAGATCTACGTTTAAAAAAGTCAACCGTTGACTGCCAAACACGTTGTTCGACGTTTGAAATAGTTCTTAACACTTTCAGCGCCCAGCCATATTTAGCGTACTTCCCCCAGGGGCCAAGGTTACGCCCCTTTTTACCCTTTTTCAAAATTATGAAAACAATAGAAGGAATAAAGATAATTACATGAAATTTTCTGTGTTGGTTCTTCTTTGTTAGATCTCTTTACAATGCTAATTTGGAATGATAGTCAGCAAAGCACTTGATTTTGCACAATGGTACCCCACACATAGAACAGTAATATCTGGTGTCTTTCCGAATACCCACTTTTTGGCATACTCTCGGCTACATCTGCCCCCGTCATCAATCTTCGACCCGCCATTGCGCCTATTCGAATGCAGACAATCTTGGCTATAAATAGCACATTGGCTGAACATCATACTATCACTTCAAGCGCTGTATAGTTAAATTGTTTTCCCCTATACTGCGCTGCTAGTCGCCTCGAAGACAAAGCGGGAAATTTAAAAACGCGACGTAATATTACGTCGGATGGCTCAACCGTGTGAACTTGCAAGACGTAAAATTACGTCAGATGGCGCTGAAAGTGTTAATACATGTTGAAATCCTGTGAGTGTACTCGTGAATGCGGTAGCTATAGAAGTTATTTCAAGTTATGATGATTTCTTGTTTCAGGCTGACGAGTTAGAATTAGAGAAAAACAGGTTGAATGCTGAACTAATGCGATTACGCAAAGTCGTAGCTGAAAGTGCTGCTTTCGACGACGGTGGAGAAAAAGGTGCTAGCGAAGAACAGGAAAAACGCCAATCAGTTGCCAAAGAATTTATGGGTAGGATAGCCATTTTGTAGAATGTCTGGTGATTTTCTTTGGAAAAATTATGAAATATGATTCTGGTTTTCTTTCTGGGACCGGTTGTCCAGTACAAGTCTTGTAACTAATGCTGGTGTAAACTTCACTTGGTGTTAGGTCTAATGGACTAAACTGAAGGAGATAACATCAAGTTAATAAGTTTAATGCCAGCGTTAGTGACCATACTTGGTTTGAACAACCAGCCCAGAGATATACTTCCCGGAAGTAGACTACATTGATACTATTCTTTTGTCACCAGGGGTATTTCAATGCAAATAGGGTATTTTTGAATAGGCTATACCCCGATATGAATGAACATTCGTTTGAATATCGGCCCTGGTCATTTCGAGCAACCAGGCCCTGGTCGTTTAGAGCAACCAGGCCCTGGTTATTTAGGGCAACCAGACCCTGGTCGTTAAGGGCAACCAGGCCCTGGTCGTTTAGAGCAACCAGGCCCTGGTTATTTAGGGCAACCAGACCCTGGTCATTAAGGGCAACCAGGCCCTGGTCGTTTTGAGCAGCCAAGCCCTGGTTGTTAGTACACATTGCTCCTGTATTTTTCAGATCAATTTGAAGCCATGACAGAAGAACTCGAGCGCAGACGTGAGGAGTGTATCCAGTTGAAGGCGGTAATGGCCAATCGTAACGTCAGTACGTCGGCGATCGCACGGGAATCGTACCATAATGACCCTGGTATGATAAATGATGATGGTGAACTCGCAGTCGCTTATAAAACCATGAAGGATGTTAATAGGTACGGTTTGTTGGATGATTTTGTTGTTTTTTGTGTTGATATAAACACTATATTCACAGGGGTGTAGTTTGGATCAATTGATTGGAGGGGCAAAAGGCTGGGCAGCAAAATGACAATTGTTTGGCTAAAATCATGGTCAAGATTACATTTCTTTGGTAACTTCTGGGGGGGGGGGCATTTTCCCCCCTCCCTCCCGCTGACAACTTTGAACCGAATGCAACAATGGTGACCTAGTTGAATCAAGAATGTAGTCAGCGGGTCACCATTGTTGCATTCGGTTCAAAGTTAAGTCCATCGTGACACCTCTTTCGAAAGGGGACGCCAAAGCCATGATTTGGCAAGCATTGTTGTTGCCAATAAAGTCCTACACCATATTCTCATATCCCTTAGTTGCCTGTCATGTACTCTGTATTATTTCCCCAATGATTGATCATTCCAAAATCACACCATCGTAAATGCTGTGCTCGTTCAGGGGGATACATGCATAGCTGTGTGTTGTCCTCGTCTTATATACAGTATTGGGTGTTCTTTATACATGACAAAGCAAATAATAATTGTTCAGATTCCTGGAGGACATGAACCAAGGTTTTGCAGACATTTTGAAGAGGCTGTTCATGTAGCTAGCTTGGCTAAAACTGTTGGTAACATTTTTATCTCTCGGGCAAAGTGCCTCTTGTAAACTTGTGGCGTCTTTCACTTCAGGTTACTGGAAGACCAACTCCAGAAAGAGAAGGCGCTCCGTGACGAGAATGAGCAGGAATTACGTAATGAGATTCAAGAGTTGAAACGCGACAACGAGCGGCAACAGAAGCTTATTGGACAGGTACGTCTGCTACCGGCAATGCACTTCATTTATCATTGCGGCAAATCGCCTCATTTATCATTACGGCAAATCGCTGTACTTCATTTGCCATTACGGCAAATTGCCCCGTTTTTATCCATCATTACGGCAAATCGCTGTACTTCATTTGCCATTACGGGAAATTGCCCCGTTTTTATCCATCATTACGGCCAATCGCTGTGCTTCATTGGCCATTACAGCAAATTTTCCCCGTTTTCATCCATCATTATGGCAAATCGCTGTGATTCATTGTCCATTACGGCAAATTGCACCGTTTTCATTCATCGTTACGGCAAATTGCTGCACCTCATTCATCATTACGGCAAATCACTGCACTCACTTTCAGCAATGAACAACAGATCATCCCTGATGTTCTTTCTGCCGAGTTTTGTTTATAATCCTGATTACCCCGATAGCTTGGGGAACCTGTTGTTGTAATATGATGTAACCTACCTTTGGTCTGAAAGCTACCGACCTTGCTACCTGTTTTGCTGGCGATGATCATCATTCAGTTGTCACATGTCAATAGACCCCATGCTGTCAACTGGTTAAATGAGCCTGGAATTATTTCATCACAGAATCAGTGGAAATGTGTAGGATCTCTCTAACCGGTGGAGCCCCATGGCTTTCTTCTTTGCAGGTGATAGCTTCCAAAGACGGTGTATGTACATGTAGCTATTTGTGTGTCTTAGTTAATTTTAAGTAGATAACTTTAACATCTGACTGTCCTCTCACTCTCTTGTCTCTGGTTGGAACTAAACTCAGGAAGGGTTTTGATATAAGAAAAGTTGTTAGCATGACTACAGAACTGAATTGATACGTGTTTTTTGCGCACTGTAAAGACACCCAGATAGGGGAAAGTCAACATTTTGTGAATAGTTTTAGGATTCAGCGAAATATGAACAATTTATGAACTCTTTTCAAATTATTCAAACAATTCAACAAAGATATTGCCTTGTTTTGACTCGTGACGTAAGCCATGCTAATAACCATTTGTCTCTTTACTTAGCACTGCCGTAGATTGTAATAATACGCCTCTAATTCAGTTGAGATGCACCAACAATAAAATATTTAAACCTCCATCTGACTTAAGTACCCCTGGCAATGCTGATATGTAGGGGCTTTCTCCTTAAATTACAATTCTACTGTCCTTGTTTTCTCCCTGAACACTTCAAGAACTGGTGATAAAATGCTCTTCTTAAAGGCCTACGCCGTTCATTAAAAATTTGAAGTTTGTAATTGACTTAGAAATTGTAAAAAATGAATAAACACGTGCTGAATATTTTTGTCAACTTTGTCGTTGTGTAGACAGATGTACAAATACTATAGATTCCAAGTTTCACTATAGTTGCATGCATGCACAATTACCGCACTGCGGCATTGTGTATAACTGCATTTCTATTTTCCTGGACCACCAGTAATTACCAACGGCGTACCCTTTAAAGACAGTGTTTGTACATTTTGGACAACTGTTCGATTCAGTGATTTATGTCAAACATTCTGAAGCCATCTGTTCTTGTAGAGTTCAAACACATTCTTTAATAATCTTACACAGAATGTAACATGGCACTTACATGTAGATGAAAAATATTAACCACAGCGTTTTAAGTCCCATTTTATAAGATAGATCCGGCCAAAGGTTCTCGGCTGACAACCACCACGTTTTAAGTCCCATTTTATAAGGTAGATCCGGCCAAAGGTTCTCGGCTGACAACCACCACGTTTTAAGTTCAATTTCATAAGATAGATCCGGCCAAAGGATCTCGGCTGACAACCACAAAGTTTTAAGTCCCATTTTATAAGATAGATCCGGCCAAAGGTTCTCGGCTGACAACCACAACGTTTTAAGTTCCATTTTATAAGATAGATCCGGCCAAAAGTTCTCGGCTGACAACCACAACGTTTTAAGTTCCATTTTATAAGATAGATCCGGCCAAAAGTTCTCGGCTGACAACCACCACATTTTAAGTCCCATTTTATAAGATAGACCCGGCCAAAGGTTCTCGGCTGACAACCACAACGTTTTAAGTCCCATTTTATAAGATAAATCCGGCCAAAGGTTCTTGGGTGACCTGTAGTAGTGTGATCACAGATAGTAATGGTTCACAGTGTCATAGTTGACCGGCTTTAGTTGACACCGTGAAAGAGCATTGTTTAGGCCCACCCTAAAGATAATCGCAACACCACCATCCCTTGGTAAATGCGATCTGGTCACAGCCGGGCAATTTAGGGTTAAATCATAAAAGAACCTTGGCGGTGAAAGACTTAATTGTATTAAAATAGGGTACCATAGCTGACATTGTTATAATTCTCTGTAGAGGTTTGCACATTTTTGGTTGAACTTTTCAGCAAAAAAAGTCAATGCGTCGTTCATCGAAGGTAGGGTTTAGGATGACATATTTCAGCAAGTTGGATACTAAAAATTCTTCCCTTAAGAATTAATTGCATTTGCATTCACCCAAGTCTTTGCTTGCAGCGTTTATGAGATGATATCTATTAATTACTACTCTTTATATGGTGTTTACAAGACACAAAGAGACTGTCATAAGTCAACATCAAATGGAAAAAGTCCAGAAATTGAGCCAATCCCAAAATGTGACCCGTCACAGCAAAACCAGGCGCATGTCGCACAGAAGATGAGCCTAAATGACACCAGAAGATAATGGAAGAAATTGATTTGCTCATATTTCACAAAAGGCAGACAATAGAGATATGGACAAACAGTCCGTCTCAACCTGCCAAGCTCGGAGCGACGTGCACCTGGTTTTGCTGTGACGGGTCATAAATGTGGTAGGCTTTTTGTCCAGAAAATATTTCATAGGTGGTTTGAGGAAGTGAAGACTAACTTACTGTGTTGAGGCAATGAAACAATAAGTTTCACCGCTGTGGTGACTCTTATATCAATCTTTGTGTGCCATGTATACTCTTGGTTTATATTTGATGATTTGCTCTCAATATTCATGTTTCATATCTCGTTTCATATTTCCTGACTAAACCGTGTCATATTCAACTTTTTCACAACTTTGTTTGTAAGTCCATAATGAAATGTCGGGTTAAAACCAAGATTCTATGACAGTGGATTCAATAAGAAATGTCAGTTGAGGTCAATTGGTGTAACGTGTATGATGAGACTGTTTCTCTCGATGAGAAATGGTCAAGAAGATGTGCTATGTTAAATTCGAGAGTTCTCTCTGAATGTAAATCATGTTATGCCACCACAAGTTAATCTGGGAGTAGAAAGGGAGGTGATCTATGTCCTCCGCATCCATGACACCGGACTCGTATTAAGCTGATGATGCAAGTTTGTGAATGGCTTCAATAGAAACTGATCTACAGTTACAGAATAGTGATAGTCCTGAAACGATCCCACTAATTACCGACCATCACAGACTCAAGGCGACTTTTGGTTCTTTCCTATAAATTTCTTATGACCAGAATGTCGATAATTACATTCTTTGTTCGGTTTTTAAGGATGCCTGGAAAATTTAACGCATTTGAATGAAGGGAATGTAAGAATTTTGTTAAAAGTCCGATCACAAAATTCAATGTCCCGCCATCTTTGTTTTGGTCGGAAAAGAGGAACAAAGATGGCGTTGCACTGACTTGAAATTTTTTGGTAGATTTTTTTTTACGATTCACAAATTACTCGACTTCCTCTTATTCAAAATTGATGAAATTTTCATTTATCATAAAAATCTTCATAAAGATCATGAAAATATACGATCTGGTGAACAGAACACTAAGGTTTAGCAGTTGTTTGCAGATAAAACTGATTGTCGGGGAATGTCAGAAATGGTCGGTAATTAGGAGGATCCTCCCAAAACAAGCTTGTCCGTCTCCTATGCAAGAATGAAATAGACAGTGAACGCACGAGTGACTTCAGGCAGTAGCATTAAGCGGGCACTGTCCAAGTCCCAGATACTTACAGCTTCTGTGTATTTTAGCAGGTTTTAAAGGCATGCTTACCCTCTTTCTTTACCCATAATTTGTAATTAAAACCCTGGAATGCCTTCTACAAGTCCAATTGAGATTTTAGTTAGACTGCCCTGGCAGGTCTCTGTACTGAAATTAGAACCTGGATGGGGGAGCTTAATTTAGGTTTGCCTTGGCTGAGATTTATCCGACTTTACGCTTTAACCCTGGTCCATATTGAAACTTATCATGAGAACTCTGGTTCTGGCATCTAAAATCTAAATTCCCTTCTGAAACAAAATTGGTTTATCGTCCGATATCAACAACAGTGGCAGTTACATTGTATATCCGACATTACACTTAAACGCATTAGCTACTGAAGATTTTTCATTCATTTCCTGTATTTCCCTGGAGCACGCGGAGAAACATACCTTGACCCAAGGATCAAGTGAAAAATCCGGCCTAAACTTTGTACAGCACCATATGTGACCCGTCACAGCAAAACCAGGCGCATGTCGCTCTGAGCTTGGCAGGTTGAGACGGACTGTTTGTTCATTTCTCTATTGTCTGCCTTTTGTGAAATATGAGCACATCAATCTCCTGGGGTCATTTAGGCTCATCTTCTGTGCCTGATTTTGCTGTGACGGGTCACATATGAAAATTTTGCATGCATTAAACACCTCGGATCATAACTCACCTGGAAATGGGATTCTAGTACCAAATTTCATCAACAGGTGTCTCTTCAAGTCATCTCAAATGATGTGTATCGATGCTGTATCCTGAAACGTTTCAGTTAAACTCAGATGAGCTGCTCAATTCGATGATTACCAAGTATAATTACCAACCTGTCTAGAGTCTGCGCGGACAGTGGGGATCAAACCATGGACCTCCTGACTGCTAGTCAAATCCGAGCAACGACACCGCCATGGCTCCCTCTGAAATAGATTTGATGCATGCATGTTATCATTTGCATTTTAATACTAACAATACTACATAATCATGTAGGATCTGTGTAGCCAGTTGAAGATGGCCTGCACAAAAGGCCTATTTTACATGTAATACATGTAGGCCTATGTGAAACAGACGCACAAAAACCGGCCAAATAGAAACGACACAGTATATTAAAATCAAAAGTATTCGAAATCATCTTTTTAGCTCATCTTTTGGGGAGTTTATACCATACCGTGTGATCGTTGTAGTCATCACCCGTAACCTCTGCAACTATTTCAGAATCTTACCCTTCCACCCGGAGCCAAGATCGAGGCAACCATGCAACATGAGATCACGAGAATGACAGGAGAAAACTTGGTAAGGAATCACTTGACTGATGTTGGCATTTCTTCTTCTACGATTGGAATTTGGAGATGCGTGCAAGACAGTCAGTCCGTTTATGATAACCAAGTCGGTTGTCCTAGAGAGTTCCACCACAAAGCCCTAGAGCTTTGAGCTTTGTGGTCAGGGTGGTGTCCTTTGGCCAGTATTCCTCCCTATTCTTCGTAAGGGAGCAGGTCTGAAGCCACAGAGCCCCAGAGCTTCGTGGTCAGGGCGGTGTCCGTTGGCCAGTATTCCTCCCTATTTTTCATAAGGGAGCAGGTCTGAAGCCACAAAGCCCTAGAGCTTTGTGGTCAGGGCGGTGTCCTTTGGCCAGTATTCCTCCCTATTCTTCTTAAGGGAGCAGGTCTGAAACATCTGAGCGAGAGTCTGGTCTCCAGCCCCCTATTCACATTGAGCAGATTCACGTAAACCTTATCTCAATCCGTGAGGTAGCATTTCAAATGCTGGGCTAGCTGGTCCATTACTATGAAAAGCATGCCATAAAAAATCAGTTTCTTAACTACCTGGAAGCAACTGGGGTGAGGGGTCATTTGCGCGGCGTGTTTAAAGCCGGTGCATCGTCATGGAGCTGCTCATGGGTGCTTTCTTGGGCCAAACCTTGAGGAGGATGCTGGAATTGTTCAATGGGTGAAGGCAGGGTGCCATCCAGAGTCTGTAAACCCCTCTAACATCATCTTGCTGGTTTTTCTTCTCCTTCAGGATCTGCGGGAACAAATTGACACGCTGCAAGAGACGATCAAAAAACTGAAAAAGGCTGTGAAGATCTATGCCAAGAGGTTAAAGAACCAGGAAGGTGAGTGGATTGCAAGACGGCCCAGTTATGCTTAGGCTCCAAGAACGTATTGCCAAGGAAGACTTTGCTATTCAGTTATGCTTCTTACAGATATTCGTACGACGCGCAAAGTCTAATAACTGACCTTAACACCTTTGTGCCCAATGACGTAGATCTACATCACTAATGCTCAACCGTTTGGTGCCCAATGACGTAGATCTACGTCACTTATGCTCAACCGTTTGGTGCCCAATGTCGTAGATGTACGTCACTTATGCTCAACCGTTTGGTGCCCAATGTCGTAGATGTACGTCACTTATGCTCAACCGTTTGGTGCCCAATGACGTAGATCTATGTCTTTGGACAGGTCCCATCGACTGTGATAATTGTCTCTTTGAAACAATGTGGGCGTTCCACATCACATACATAAATTAGATTTTAGAAACCAAGAAACTTGATGTGGGCATCTCACATCACATACACAAATGAGCTTTAGAAACCAAGAAACCTTACTTCATTTGCTCGATTTTTTGGTGGCGGTTTTTAGATGTCATGATGTTGAGGTTTAGGAATTAACAAAATTGCTTCCCAGCCGTAATGATTTTGGTGGCTGTGTCCCTCACTCACCGATATATCTCCATGTTGTTCCCTTGCAGAGCTAGTCTCAGGTATAGCCTTCAATGCTTGTTCCGGCTTGTACTAACACGCATGTGGGGTGACTCTAACACCTGAATGAAGTGTTCTTCAGCTTTCATTGTCATAATGACACTAACTTATTTGAAAGAGTGATTAAATATGGACCTTTTGCTTTATCTTGATGTCAGTAATCTGTACGTGTTTAAACCATCTCACCTGCTGGATGTGGCGTAGGCATCAGTTGTCGATTACATCAAGTTGTTGCTCTTTAGTCAGAGTAGATGCCCATTTCTCGACGCTGTATAGCAATGTTGAAGTGACGACAGCATTGATTGTAAATGCCCATGCCCATAAATGAGTTCCACCATTTAATTGCCCTTTGGCAGCCAAGGCATCGAAGCTCACTGCCAGGTCTACCACTGGGCTTTCAAAGTCTTCGACCCCAGGAACTTGAAATTGTCAGATGATACATCCTTGAAGCCAACTTGTGCCACTGTCTCCCCAATCCCAAACCCTTAGTCTTTGGTTTGGCAATAGGGAGTCCCACTTCACCTCATGATCATGCGCAAGGGATTGGATTGCCTGGTTACTTTGGGGCCCACCCTACTTGGCTGTGGTAGATCTGTCCTACTAAGCTGCATGAACATTCTCTGCATGTTCGGATAGGGTGGTACTACCTAATGTAGGGCCGGAGGGGGGGTATAGAAGCAGCTCGGAGAGGCATCGAAAAAAAACAATCTTTGAGTTCTCCACAGGGTTTTCTTAAGGTAGGGTGATACCCTTGGTATTCAAGAGGTTTTGCCAGTGTTCATCACAAGGTAGGGTGGCCAGCAATTTAAGTTAGGGCGGCCCTATAGAAATCTAGAGCAAGGGAGGGTGGCTGCTTCCAAGGGATGGTGGTTAGCTGCCAAGGTGGGGACAAATGGCGTTGTGGAGAACGCTGCCTTGATGAGGAGCTCTTGAGCTATGGTGGTGGGGGCTATGAGAAAACATGGATCGAAAGATGCTGTTTGCCACTTCTCGACTTGTTCTCCATGCAGACGTATCGGGGACTTTCACTTCAGCAGGTTCAAAATTCACGCCCACATCAAGTATCCCAATCGATTTAACGTACGACATACACATCATGCACATGTTGACGGATGTAAATCAGTGTCCCTATCACATATTACGCATCTGGAATGTGTAAAGTGATAAAACACCATATGATGTGGATACGTAAACACGGGCGTGAATTTTGAACTTGCCGAAAGTCTCTCATATTCTATCATCTTCTCTCTGCCATTATTGGCCTCCACTTTCTTACATCACTGTACATATTTGTAATTAGACTGAGGGTTGGCCTCCGCCATAGTGCCCACGGTCAGGCACCTGGGTTGTGTTTTATTTAGCGATAATTTTATTCCCCATACGAATGTGAATAGTTTCGATGAGTTGTGAGACAGGCGGTTAATGTAAATAGTATTGTTGATGTTCAGACAATCAATACAGTGCGGTAGCCATTTCTATTGTAATACATCTCAAATCAAACAACGAGTAGATAATGTGGTTTTAAATGCTTTTTGGCTGCTTCTTCTTCTGCATTAAGATTTTCATAACTATTATAACCTCAAGTCGTGTGCCGCGACAAAATCGGCTGTTTGTTGCAGGTCTTCGGCTGTTCCCCATAGCTTAGTCTTCAGTGACAATGGGTGATATGAATAAAGACTAGCAAACGCTTTTACTCCGGTTTTGTACAGGAAGGCCTAGTGTAAATGTACATGGAGATTTAGATAAAAGCATTTGCTAGTCTTTATTCATATCACCCAATGGCTCCGGCCAAAATTCCTGTCTTCTTTTCATCAAGGGACAGTCCTGCAGAATGTGCCTTGGCGTTTGGTCGCCGAGTCCATATTCGCAGGAAGCAGTTGGATGGAGCCCAAGTCTCTTCAGGTGCTGGTGGGGTTTGCAGTGCCCTGTACGGAGTCGATAGATGGAGCTGCTTCTCTATTTTCGACCAACACTAGCGGTTTTAGTTACCTATTACCATAACCGCTGGCTTTGGCTTTGACCAGGCTTTGTTAGCGCATAGTGCATTAACACTGTCAACTCTGGTTCATTATAAATCGAGGTGTTTTAGAATATTTCACTTTGTTGAATGGTGATACATGTAACTGTAAACAAATTCAAACGTAAGGACTGATTGAGTGAAGCTTTTCTTCATTCTGGAATATTTGTTCTTCAAAGAAACGATGACATGTATACAGTCATATTCATGTGATAAAATATGATAATTTGTGAACGCTTCAAATAATATCCAAGATAATTTGATGCATCTGCTAACTGTTGCACTTACTGCTCACCCTCCCACCGTTACTTCACTAATCCACTAACCCGCTTTTCCTTCCTTCACCCTGCCTCCCTCTAGGATTTTTACGCCGTTCGTCTACGATAGGTTCAGTCATGTCGCCAATGAGCCCATGTGGTAAGATATTGCTTGCCGAAAACAATAGCGAGTTCAGCTAATCAAAAAATCTATATTCGTATTGATTTTACATATGACGAAGGTAATTAGTGACGCAGTCATACGTAAAATTGATACGGATACATCAATCAAAAGAGGGATTTTTTGATTCGTTGGAGCTTTTCAAGGTTGTGTGTAAATGATGTTGTCATTTGCTTCTGAGTTTAAAACTCCCCTTTTGTTTCTTTGAATGATTTCCCGTTTTGTTGGCAAGAAAAATTGAGTATTATTTATATTCTATATCCTTTCATCTGTGAATAAGGTTATTCAGGTACCTCTTGTTGTGACTGTTAGTTATCACCTAAAACAAAAAGTACATTGTATACTTTAGACATTTTTGTTTAGGGTTGACCATAGGCATTACCATTTTGACAAGAACTTTAATTCCTAAAGAAATAAGAAGTCCTCCGAAATAAAGTGAATGCCCATTTAAAACATTGGTTGCTGTTCTCTGGAAAACAATGAACAGACTCCCACCCTTAAATTGGCGTTTACTTCATTTTGAAAGTGTTCAAAAGCCTATAGGATTTCAAGTTCTAGCCAAAATGGAGTGCCTACATGTATATGGTCAACCCTTATTTAAGGACTTATAAAATTAGCCCATATTGAGGCATACTGTTTGGATGAAGTAAAACGTCTTGAATCAAGAGCCAGAATGTTGAGATGTATAATATGGTAAACTGCCAGATTTTTGATAAAAATAATAAAAATCATCATCATAATATCTCCTTTGTGCACACCCTTGAGGAGTTACAACCTGCTTGCTTGTGTGCATGTTTCAAATCTTGGTTCATTTGTTGTACATGTATATTCTTGACTGAGTGTGACCACAGGAACCTGCACCCCAGAGACCAGTAGACACCCAAGAGAACATGATAAGTATATACTCTCTTGGGGTGTCTCTTGGGGTGCAGGTTCCTGTGGTGTGACCTCCTTACATGTCTAATGCTTGCAGGTTACTGGTCTTGGGGGGAGGGGGTTGTTAGGTGTTAGGGGAGATGATAACATGTATATTCTTGACCGAGTGTGACCGCAGGAACCTGCACCCCAGAGACCAGTAGACATCCCAGAGAACATAATAAGTATATACTCTCTTGGGGTGTCTCTTGGGGTGCAGGTTCCTGTGGTGTGACCTCCTTACATGTCTAATGCTTGCAGGTTACTGGTCTTGGGGGGAGGGGGGTGTTAGGTGTTAGGGGAGATGATAACATGTATATTCTTGACCGAGTGTGACCGCAGGAACCTGCACCCCAGAGACCAGTAGACATCCCAGAGAACATAATAAGTATATACTCTCTTGGGGTGTCTCTTGGGGTGCAGGTTCCTGTGGTGTGACCTCCTAACATGTCAAATGCTTGCAGGTTACTGGTATTGGGGTGGCTTGTGTTAGGGGAGATGATCCAGGAATGATAACATGCTGTTTGACGTGGGAGAGTCATCTGTTGTCTGAGAGATGTACATGTGTTTAATAGTTGCACCTAGATAGTCGTTGAACCATCTAATTGGTTGAGTGCCTTCCCTTTCGTGTTTGTTTAACACTTTTGCTACTGCTCCCGGTATTTACCGGGTCCATACACTGCGTTCTATTGGCCGGCCGTAATGTGAACTGCTAAATTCTCATCAAGTTCTATCGCTCACGACAGTTCGTATAAAATATTGGTTGATTACGTCTGAAAAATGAGATGGCAGCACTACTCATGATTCAATGAAGACCTCGTCTCGAAGATTGGGTAATGCTTGCTATTTCACAACGAAAGTTGCAACGTTTCCTAAGCCACTTCTGAATCCCTAAGATTTGGTCAAACATGCTATTTTACAATGAAAATTTGTCTAAGTATAGTTGATATCCAGTCCATCCAATCTATCTCGGGTGTGAGATAGGGGTACATGGACTTTACACTGCCGAAACCCTGGGGTAATGAAAGAGTAAACATGTTTTCGCAGTATTGTGTTGTATGTTGTATGTTGTATTGTACATTGTACATTGAACATTGTATACTGTATACTGTATACTGTATATTGTATTGTGTATTGTACTTGTATCACCTTCAGGTCCTGATGTCCTCCAGGAGATTGAGAAGATAGCACGCTCAGAATCAGATGACGCCATGCCAAGCATCAAATACCAGGAGCGCGAATATCGAGGAATGTTAGAATACAAGAAGGAGGACGAACCGATGCTTGTCAAAAATCTTATCATAGGTGAGTGACCTCTGTTTAAGAGTCCTTAAAGGACCAATTGCTTTATTATGGGCGTTATTACCAAGCTGTTGGCTGCCTAGTCTCCTTCTATTGTACAGTTGCACTTCCAATCATGAAATAACACATGAAAGGGAAAATTTCAAAAACTGACTGAATTATCACGCTATTCCAATTTTGATCCTAACCGGACGCTAGCGAGGCCCCCGTGCAGAGAAAATTTTTGTGCAGAGAAAATTTTTGTGCGGACAGATCCATGGCGACGAGCTGCGTGGAGACCAAAATCTACAGGACAATGTCGTTGCTCTGGTAGCCTAAAAAGTAAGGGCCTTGAGAAATCTAGGTGCTCAAAAAAGTGAGCAACTTCATTTTCTAAAGGACAAAACGTGGTATTTATGTTTTACTTCTCTCCATCTTGCAGACTTAAAACCAAAGATAGCAGTGAACCTCTTGCCAGGGTTGCCGGCCTATGTGTTGTTTATGTGTATACGCCACACAGACTCGGTAAACGATGATGATAAGGTGCGCACGCTACTCTCGGCCACGATTAGCGGAATCAAAAAAGTCGTCAAGGTGAGTATTCAAATCTAATGCAATATCTCGAAAATCAGCTTGAAAACACATTAAAGGTCTAAAATCAGAAATTAAAAAAAATCCAAAAAATTTATAATGATTTTTTTCAAAGCCCATCTCAAAATGTAGGCCTACCCCCAAAACGAATCCAGATGGAAACCCTGACAATATTTAAGTATCAGTGCACATGTTCCAGCCACTTTTCAGTGCTTCTTCTTTTTCATGAAGCCATGTCGGAGTTTTATCTTGAACTCTTAATAAACATACTGTAGAACAGAAAAATATCATGTGCAGGAAACTTTCGTGAATTCCAAAGGTAAGTCATAAAGGTGAGCATCGGATAATTTGACATTCGTTTCATCTGGCAATTGGTCCCATCTGATATTTTTCTCCGATTACGGGATTCGGGTCTCATATGTGCACACGTGACATTGATGCAAACATATTTTTTCAATAACAAATGAGATAAATTGTTGTTTCAGAAACGGCACGAGGATGTTGAAACTGTGACAATGTGGCTGGGAAACACGTGTCGACTCTTACACAATCTGAAACAATACAGTGGAGAGAAGGTAAGACTGGGTCATGTTCGAACGGCCAACAAATATTTTACACTTCCTTGAATTAACATAAAAACTGATCGAAATATATATACAACATATTTCGATACATTGCATCCCATTTGCAGCACACAGCATATTTTGATACATTACATTCCATTTGCAGCTCAAACCATATTTTGATACATTACCTCCCATTTGCAGCTCAAACCATATTTTGATACATTACCTCCCATTTGCAGCTCAAACCATATTTTGATACATTACCTCCCATTTGTAGCACAAAACATATTTTGATACATTACCTCCCATTTGCAGCTCAAACCATATTTTGATACATTACCTCCCATTTGCAGCTCAAACCATATTTTGATACATTACCTCCCATTTGCAGCTCAAACCATATTTTGATACGTTACGTTTCCATTGCAGGCCTTCCAGAGTGATAATACCATGAAACAAAATGAGCACTGTCTCCAGAACTTTGATCTTTCCGAGTACAGACAGGTGTTGAGTGACTTGGCAGTGTGGATCTACCAGGGTCTCATAAAGCTCATGCAACAGACCCTGCAACCAATGATAGGTAGGAACTTTATCAATCTTCAGCATCGCTGCTGATGCTACCAAATTGGTCAATTTCAGCAAGACACATAGAATACTGGATATAGGTTTTCGGTAAGAAAGTTGGCTGTCCGAGTGAGATCCACTACAGGGCCCCAGGGCTTTGTGGTCAGGGTGGCATCCTTTGGCCAGTATTCCTCTCTATTATTCATTATGCAGCAGATAAATTATATAAAATACAGTTTTGATTGTTTAATTCTGTTTCCAGTGTCAGCCATACTAGAACATGAGGCTATCTCGGGCCTGTCTGGTTCAAAACCGACCGGGATGAGGGGCCGGACCAGTAGCAATGCTGGAGAGTTGGAGGACACGCGGTCAAAACGATACGGTCTCGATTCCATGATGAAGATGGTAGGTGACCTGCGTTGTAAACCCTTTCACTGCGGTAGCCAGGGGGCATAGTAATCTTTTCTCTGTTGATTCAGCAAGCTCTGGTCTTGGGGAAGCCATTGCAAAACAACATTATTGAGTTATCTCTGATAGTTTCTTTTTCCTGGGGGTCTGAAAAGGGGTGTTTGGGGCTGAAGCGTGTGCCCTGAAAGTGTTTCACGTTAAAAATATCAAGACACTGGTCTGTGTTTTAATCCATGTCTGATCTTATTGCAGCTAAATCATTTCCATAAGGTTCTCCAGAACCACGGTATCGACCCGGAGCTGGTCAAACAAGTGTTCACGCAGTTGCTCTACTTCATCTGTGCAGGTGCTCTGAACAACCTCCTCCTACGCAAGGAGATGTGCCACTGGTCAAAGGGCATGCAGATACGGTAAGTGTGAGAACATGCATCATCGTTTGCGAGGCAAGGAGAGGTGGAATCATACCTCGTATTCAACATGCCTAGTGGGTCCTCTGGTCGTAGACATCACTGGTGCACAGATGGGATACAGTTGTGTTCCCGCATCTGGTTTTTACCGGGACATGGTCGTCATATTGACCATTATGCCCAGGGCCTTACTGCGGAGGAGGGGGAGTCAACCCAAGCCAGTCATGTTTCTCATTTCGTTGGGTCTTTTGCTTGCCCTGGTGGAGACACCAGATACAAGGAGCCTCAGTTTTGAGTTTCGTTCGAAGGACTGTGAAGGGCCAGGATTTTTTTCCCTCAAATCCCAGCTGGGTCATCCAGAATACAAATCCTGGGTCCTGCCCTGGATCGAACCCGGGCCCTATTACGTAGTAGCCCGCAGTGTTAACAACAAGACTATGAGGCTCCCCTTGTCAGTTGAGATGATTGTTTGCTTCAGGTATAACATCAGCCACGTTGAACAATGGATGCGGGACAATAAGCTTCAGGAGGCTGGCACGCTGGCCACGTTAGAGCCCATCATCCAGGCGTCGCAACTCCTCCAGGCTAGGAAGTCTGAGTCGGACGTGGAGAGTATTGCAGAGATGTGTTCTAAACTCACTGTGGCTCAGGTAACGATTCATTATCTAAAGTGTTTTTCATATCGTTCTGGCCAAAGGTACTCAGATGAACTCAGGAATGTGACCAGATCACATTTACCAAAGACAGCGGTGTTGCAGAACACTAGATTATCCTTGAGGTGGGCCTAACCTTTGCTGAAGAAATGAAGTATATACAGTGGAACCTCCCTTAGCAGACACCTCTCTATTAAGGACAACCTCCATATTAAGGATACTAGTTTCGGTCCCGAATTGTTTCTATTCAACTTGACCTCTCTAATCAGGACACCTCTCTAATAAGGACAGCACTTGTCAGTCCCATGGGTGTCCTTATTAGAGAGATTCTGCTGTACATGTATAGCTCTCTCATGGTGACAACAAAAGCCGGCTGCCAAGGGCTGTGTACTATTCGTGATCACACTATTACAATCTAGTGGCAAGAGGTCAGCCAAGTACCTTTGACTGGATCTATCTGAAAAACACTTTATTACACTACATTACATGGCCTGGTTGTTTAAAACAGATTTTATCACTGACACTGACGTTATCTTGGCATTTTACCCTTCAGTTCAGTCAAAACTTATGGGAATCAGCCAATTTAAATATTTTTCAACTAAATTGGGCTGATTAGGTTTTAGAAAACCTGCAAGTAGACTCTCGAGAACGAATACAAAAATAATAGTGGGTCCGTTTTGACCATGGGCCGATTTGGTCAGGGGTCGATTTGGCTGGTTTGCGCAAAAACTTTTAAAATATTATCTTCTTCTTTTCTACAGATTGTTAAGATCCTCAACCTCTACACGCCAGTGAATGAATTCGAGGAGAGAGTCCCCATAGCGTTCATCCGCAAAATCCAGGAGAAGTTAAAGGCACGACAAGAGGTCGGCGCCACATTACTGATGGACACGAAACTCTCTTTCCCCGTCACCTTCCCTTTCAACCCATCATCGATCGGGTTGGAAACCCTGCAAGTCCCTGAGGTGCTTAGTCTTGCGTTCTTGAAGAGGGTGTAGTGCCGTCTGGCGGCGGCGGGGAGACTTACATTCCGTAGTATGCGAAACGGGCGACTTCCATCTGATCAGATTGTTGGAGTTGACCCCAAGTTATATGTTATTCCATGTGAAATGTTTCCAGATAGATCTGGCCAAAGGTACTTGGCTGACCTCTTGTAACTAAACTGTAATGTCATGATCATGAATAGTTATGGTGCTGGGCTGTCGGAGTGGGGCAGTGGGTACTGGGCTGTCGAAGTGGGGCAGTGGGTACTGGGCTGTCGGAGTGGGACAGTGGGTACTGGGCTGTCGGAGTGGGACAGTGGGTACTTGGCTGTCGGAGTGGGGCAGTGGGTACTGGGTTGTCGGAGTGGGGCAGTGGGTACTGGGCTGTCGGAGTGGGGCAGTGGGTGCTGGGCTGTCAGAGTGGGACAGTGGGTACTGGGCTGTCGGAGTGGGGCAGTGGGTACTGGGCTGTCGAAGTGGGGCAGTGGGTACTGGGCTGTCGGAGTGGGACAGTTGGTACTTGGCTGTCGGAGTGGGACAGTGGGTACTGGGTTGTCGGAGTGGGGCAGTGGGTACTGGGCTGTCGGAGTGGGACAGTGGGTACTGGGCTGTCGGAGTGGGGCAGTGGGTGCTGGGCTGTCGGAGTGGGGCAGTGGGTACTGGGCTGTCGGAGTGGGGCAGTGGGTACTGGGTTGTCGGAGTGGGGCAGTGGGTACTGGGTTGTCGGAGTGGGGCAGTGGGTACTGGGCTGTCGGAGTGGGGCAGTGGGTACTGGGCTGTCGGAGTGGGACAAAGGAAACATCAGCGCCTGTCACCTCTGAGGTCCCGGGTTCGATTCCCGGTCGGCCCGGTATATCATGTGATGGAGAGGGCGACTCCTTTCGACAGCGTAGGTTTCCTCCTACGTACATTACAAGCGGCCAATATGGTTTTTAGAGCTAATAATGTCCTACATTTGTAGTTCACGCTCAGCTTTCAACTCAATGTTGTTTTTAATAGTAACGGTACACAGCGCTAGGCAGCCAGCTTAAGTTTACACGCTATAAGAGCTATACTCAGTTTCTTCAGCATTAGTAAGGCCTGCCCTGAGAATATTCTAATGTTGTGTAAACACCAATATCTTTTGGTAAATGTGATCTGGTCACATTCCTGAGTTCAATCTAGTGTTGCGCAACACCACTATCTTTTGGTAAATGTGATCTGGTCACATTCACGAGTTCAACTACATATAAGTACCTTTGGCCAGAAAGATATGAAAAACACTTTAGTCAAGCTTATACTGTCTCGAGTAGGTGCGAGGTATGCCTCATCTAGCTTATCAACAATTCAGGCACTATTCACTAATCCTTTTCAGTCCTCCAGGGCCCGGTTGTTAAAACTGGTGTTAACTTTACTTGGCCTTATAAAGTCTAATGGACTTAACTGAAGGCGATGCATGTAGGGCCGAGTTAATAAGTTACACTAACGTTAGTCAAACTAGGTCAAGGTCAGTTTTGGAGTATTCGGGCTAAAACAGCATGTTGACATTTGTGACCTGACACAGCATAACCAGGCGCATGTCGCACAGAAGATGAGCCTAAATGACACAGGAGATACATAATGGCAGAAATTGATGTACTCAGACTTCACAAAATGTAGACAACAGTATTAAAGATGAACAACCGGGTCGTCTCGACCTGTCAAGCTCAAAGCAACAAGTGCCTGGTTTTGCTGTGATGGGTCACATTCTAGAAAAGGGGTGCACAGCGAGAAAGACGTGCGCGAATTGCGTCACTGGGCAGAGTGAATTTGTGACAGAGAGATCCAGTGGACAGTGCTATTCGTTGCATACATAATTGAGTTGTATAGTGTTATTATTTAGGAACCAGTCAATTTGTTTCGCCACGTGTAGATTTGCCGGTAGAGTGGCGATAGTGAACATATTAGAATGAATCTATTTATTATGACTATTATTATAACTAATATAATTGTGATTGTCGGTAGAGAAGTTGTTTGTACATCTGTTCTTATGTCTCTATTGACTACATTTTCTGTTGAGTATATAGTGTTTTTCATATATGTGACTCGCTCTACCAAAACTAGGCGCTTGTCGCATCTGAACTCGACAGGTTGATACGGACTTGTTGTTCATTTCCCTATTGTAGACCTTTTGTAAAATCTATTACAGACTGATTTGGTCACATTTCACAAAAGGTCTACAATAGGGAAATGAACAACAAGTCCGTATCAACCTGTCAAGTTCAGATGCGACAAGCGCCTAGTTTTGGTAGAGCGGGTCACATATAGTGTTTTTCACATAGATCTGGCCTAAAACGTACTTGGCTGATCTATTGTCACTAGACTGAAATAGTGTGATCACAATACACAGCCCTGGCAAGCCAGTGTCATAGTTGACCAGCTAGTTGACACCGTTTAAGAGCATTGGGTAAGCTAACTACGGATAATCTAGTGTTGTGCAACACCACTATCTTTTGGTAAATGTGATCTGGTCACATTCCTGAGTTCAATCTAGTGTTGTGCAACAGCACTATCTTTTGGTAAATGTGATCTGGTCACATTCCTTAGTTCAATCTAGTGTTGTGCAACACCACTATCTTTTGGTAAATGTGATCTGGTCACATTTCAGAGTCAACTAAGTACCTTTGGCCAGAACGATATGAAAGACACTTTAGCAATTGCGGAATTTAGTCTACCGCATATAAAAACATCCCGAGGAAATGAGGGGTAATGTTTGCTTCCTCAGCACTGCACACAAACCCCTTAGACATTCACTACCCCTCTTTGGCTGAATTAGTTCTAGCTCAAAAGAAATTACGCCAAATCAGAGCGTTGCTAATGCTAGCATTTGATTCTAAGAATCGAAGGCATTTTCATCAGTTGGTTATTTTGTCGATAGAGAAGAAAGCACTGTCTTCTCCGAGGAGCGCTCTTCAACCTCAATTTTAAGATTTCTGAGTTACATTTCCACTCATACAAATCGTTACAATTGTGGGTACTGGAACCAAGGTTGACAGTTAAATCTCAGGTGCTTGTGTGTTAATATTTTTACTGACTTAAATGGTGATGTAGTACATCTGTACTGTTGCTCCTAGAGGGGAAATGTCTTGGGGGGTTTGGGAGCAGAGCCAGAGAAGCGAATATAACTGCTGATTTCCTTGGTATGTATGAAAAAAGAGTAAAGTTGCAAACTCGTAGCGTCACAAACATTTCACAGTTTCAAGTACACAGCTTGAAGGTCGCTGTGAACAGACTTTTGGCCGAAGAGTTTTCAGAAAACTTTCATTGGCTACCTCATTCTGTTCAAATCCACCCCAACGTAAGGTACATGTATCAAGATAAGATCAGATTTTGATTACCAGTAGCCGTAAAGACACAGAAAATCGTTGTTTCTCTGTGATATATGTATTGAATAGAGTGAAAAATCTACATCAGTACGAATATGTATCAAGATAAGATCAGATTTTGATTACCAGTAGCCGTAAAGACACAGAAAATCGTCATTTCTCTGTGATATATGTATTGAATAGAGTGAAAGATCTACATCAGTACTTGGCTTAATTTATTAGCATCTGGCAAATTTTTTGTAGTGTAGATGCAACTCCACGTTAAATCCGTTCGTAGGGCCTACTGCTTGTGCACTATACCTCTTTTTCAATAATCTATGATACATTGTACTACGTTAATCTACGTTAATCAACTAGCTAACGTAAAGTATCTGTATGTGACACATTTTATCCAACTATAAAATATAGCTATTTATTTACAAAACCAGGTTGGGCATTTTAGAAGTAAATCAGTGTATGATTATATAAATTTAAAGGATCACATGATGTATTTATGCATTTGAAACTCCCACCCTTAAACTGGTTTGAAGAATGAAACGCTTCTCTAGTATAAAAATTCCTGAGAGGAATAAAACAAATTCGGACTGCTATCCAAGAAGGAGAAGGCGAAGTTTTCAATCGTAGAATCATTGATGGACCCAAGGATGACTCTATGATGATTATTACAGACCACGTTTTACGCTCGGATCCCATTATAGGTACATGTACTATAATGGGCCATCATATATTCTATAATGGGCCATCATATATTCTATAATGGACCATCGTAGCTTCTATAATGGGCCAACGTAGATTCTATAATGGACCATCGTAGATTCTATAATGGACCATCATAGATTCTATAATGGACCATCGTAGATTCTATAATGGACCATCATATAATTTATAATGGACCATCGTAGCTTCTATAATGGGCCAACGTAGATCTATAATGGACCATCATAGATTCTATAATGGACCATCATAGATTCTATAATGGCCCATCATAGATCCATTGCTGGGGATTCCATTATACATCCAATGACCATGGCTTCCATATAGGTGCACATGATCAGCAAAGTACAAACCCATTTGAGTATCAAACAGGTCTTTAGATTTCTGGAAAATAAGTACAGTTCACCGATTCTAATATAAATCATTTGATGACCCGTCAAAATGCTTTACAAATTCCATCACAGATCCATCCATGGTGGTGCACCTGGCAATGAGAAGAAAATGATATTGCATGACATAACAGAGATGTTATCATTGTTTTCTAAGACATTCCTCAGCTGTGCTCATATATTATGCAATAGTGAGTTGACCGTGGACTTGATCACGGTGTCCCGTCAAAGACAAAATTATCATATTCATACATGATTTCACTCATGCATAACTTATCATGGTGATTACTTTTGCAATTGTTGAGGCAGGCAGCGGGGGTAACGGTTCCATTTGGGAGATCAACTGCAAATATGGCAACCAAAATTTGTTACGCACGAGGGCTGTTGCGTACGAATAAGATAATTTTGTCTATGATTGGACACCGTGTTGATTGCGTTGACGAGATGGCCTGGAACACACGTCCTACTTGACACTCATCCTTTCTGAGGAGTTGCTTTATTTTTACACGTATAACATGAATTATAGAAGACTACACACATGTAGTAATTGGTATGAGGACAGTAGTTTGGTGTATTATTGGGTGAATGACCTTCACCTCCAGGAGTGACCTTGAACTTGACCTACATTTCCCTATAAAGAACAGGACAGATGGTAGCCCACAGTGTGAAATAAAAAATTAGCAATAAAATACAAAATTTTGTGATCGTCGCTCAACAAGAAGTGTGATTCTTCTTGACAAATAAATAGATGCAAGTTCTTACATGTACGTAGCGCTTTATAATGTACAACATTCTCAAAGCGCTTTACACTTATTCCCAAACCCTAAACTCAGAGGTGACCCCCGTTGATGTTTTCACCATAGATTGGCATCCGATTCAGTGCGACTGTTTCTGGAAGTATTTATGTAGGCAGCTGCATTTGAACTCCTTCACTGTAACCCTCGAGCGGTCAAATCATGGTCACTCTCGCTATAGTCTTTCCATGTTAGTGAACAGATGGCTGTATTACTTAGGCTCAATCGATGTTAGCAATAATAAGGTTCATAGAATATATTAAAAATGTAGAAGCAAAAGTTTTGAATTTACTGTGTCGACCCAATTACACCTGTTCAGGGGTGCCTGCACAAAAGGCCTGTTTTACCTGTATTAGGCCTATGTGAAATCGACATGCTTTAACAGGCATTACTGCGTCGACGCAGTATATATGTGTGCGCATAGATACAGATCAAACCTGACACCTAGATTTCCTCGACTCTATTGAAACGTTCTTTGCCTGATGTTAAATATGTTATAACGATGCTGTGTTATTTTACTAGATGTCAATGCTTTCAAGTGGAATCAATGAATGTTTAAATGACATTAGACCCTTCTCTCACCAAATTTCCTACATCTCATGTCTTGCTTCCATCTATGAAAGAGGCAAACCTACCCTAGATTAGAACAGCTGGCATTAATTTGGCATGACTGATCAGTGAATGTATTCTACGTAATAATTCAAAAAGTTATGTTACGTTTTGTTTTTGATAATTGCACGTGTGCTATTTTAGTTTGACTGCCTTTAGATGATGTTGCAACATATGCTAGAAGTTTGGAGTGCATTTGTGGTATTTTGGAGCTAACATTCCTCAAATTACATGGTTGTTGAGAAGAATGAAAATAAGCGTCCGGTTATTTTAAAACACGTCGACCATTACGATGTTTGTTTAGCAAAACCAGGCCTATTCCAAGTAGACCACTACTGCGTCACATGACGGAAATATTAGCATGGACACAGGTTTTTATTTGTTTGAACATACAGAATGTCCCAAAATGAAAGAATCATTTCATACAATATGGTTCATTATCAGCCTGGTTTAGAAGTCTGTAGAACACGTAGAAAGATGACAGACGCAGTACCCCAGGTTGGCCCCAATTGTTATGGGTTATAGGTGTATTAATTCTCACTCAGAGGGAGTTGAATGGTATATTCTAACCTATCACATTGAGCCTGAGACCTTTTGAATTAATATTTTGGTTTCATGCATCTTCAGAATTATTTAGTTGTGTTTTTCTTGTGTAATTTATTATGCTTAAGAAGTTACTTGTACTTTCCTGGTAGAATGTTTTGGAAAAGGTTTATCGAAAGCTTGGCCAGTTATATCATGTACATGTAGCATTATGTACACATGTATGTTAAACAGAAAAGAGAAGGGGCCCTGAGGTGTTAATTACTAATGGCTGTTACTAATGTATGGTAACAGAGTTACAATGTCCTCCAAAGAATAGAAGCAAAACTGAGGTGAGCGACTCACTTATATATTTTTGCTAACCGGTTCAGTAGGCCCTGCATTGTACACTATACATTAATGTTTGCCATCAGTAGATCTTGGCGCTCCTTCTCTAAACTGAAATAGAAGTATTTATCTTTACCATGCAACACAAACAAGTCCCACCTTGTAAAGCAATGTCCCCCTGCCTGTAGAGTGTAGGCAAAAACAGTGGCCAAAGTCTCATCCCCTGCCTGTAGAGTGTAGGCCAAGACAGTGGCCAAGGTCATGTTCCCCTGCCTGTAGAGTGTAGGCCAAGACAGTGGCCAAGGTCATGTCCCCCTGCCTGTAGAGTGTAGGTCAAGACAGTGGCCAAGGTCTTATCCCCCTGCCTGTAGAGAGTAGGTTAACCAGTGCAAACCCCAATTCCCGAATGGACTCTTGTAATGCATTAACTGGAGGAGTCTATTCAGAGGTTATACAGTGGCCAAAGTCATGTTACTTAGTCCTTATGAATATACATGTATGTATAAGTTGTTTAATATGATTTAGGGCTTGAGCGCTCATGAATATGTTAATTTCGTTGAGGTTGATAAAACCAAAGGGAAGATGGGTAAAATTCTATACGATCATGAAAATAGTTGTTACGTTTATATTTGGGACTCGCCATGGAGAAGGGTTTACGAGGGCATTTACTTACAGTATCTACTGATTTCCTTTTATACCACTCCTGTGAAAACAATAAAGGTATCATTGGAAAGAAAGGGTCAGTGCCATTAATCTCCAGAAACGATTTTATTATCCCGATTTGCATACATGTATCATCAGGTTGTATTTTGCATTTGAAAAATATCGTCTTTACCCATACCACTACATTTGGCTAGATTTGTGATTTCCAACCACATGAGTGGTAAGCCGGTTATGCTTGTCCAACCGTGAGATTTTGGGTGTGAAAACTTACCTAATTAGCATATTTTGGGCAATTAATATAAATTAGGCCAACATTACCTCCCAAAATCTCAAAGATGGTTGGGGATAACCCCTTATAATATTGTCTCAAATCGTAGCTAAATGTATCTGGAAGCGTAACAGAAATAATTGCAGAGAAGGGGGTTATATTTTTCATATGCAAATTACCCCCTCATTATATGCAAATTAGGACGAAAAGGAAATGACAGCATTTAATACCCAATGATACTTTGTTTTCACAAGTGTAGGAAATCAGCAGATCCAGCCAATCCCGCAGAGAGGTACATTTCCCCATAGCCAGTCGCATTTGTGATTATTTTGAATATTCCGCTATGCTAATGAATATTCATGCATGAGCAGAAATGAATATGTTAATGAGTTGTTGATCAAATCTAGAAGAATCTGATTTTATTTGTATATATTATGTTTGTGAATCAAAGAGAAAGGTGATCAGATGTAAAGCGTAGTTTATCGTGTTTTTTGTTCCACACCAAGGTTGTCAGTCATGTGAGTTTTGCAAACTTTGTTAATTGTTATTCTTGCTCGGGGCTGACAACTGACAACTCCCTGGGCTGACTAAAAAGACTTGAAAACATATCACGAGAACCGTGTCGGGGGTTAAGGCATGGCTGGGCTTTGACAGAATCAGTCAGACGCAGATCCGAGGGGGCACACCATACAGAAAATGAAATGGCCAGGGCCATTGAGCTCACCTCATGTGGAGGAAAGATAGATAAAGAGCATGGTATTGTGTCATGTAGTGTTAGGTTTGATGTAGGTCCAAGCAATTACGATTTCCCCAAAATGGCCAATTTACAGTACATACGACCTCTGTGACTTTGAAAAGTAGGTCAAATCAAAGAAGACCCGGGTGACACATTGAATGGTTGTTAGAATTAGATGTACCTATGATATAAAATTGGTGCCAATCGGGCAAGTAATTACTAGGAATAATGGCATTTTGAAGAATTTAGGATATGGCCCCCTCCCTGGAGGCCAAACGGCAAATCAGATCGCACCAAACTTCGGTACCTGAGATCACCTGACCATGGGGTACATGTGTACTTAATTTGTGATCAATAGTCATTGCAGTTAAGAAACGTGCCATAGTTACGGCCTGACGGCCAATTTACTCCATTTGACCTCTGTGACCTTGACAAGAAGGTCAAATTAAAAACCTGTGTGACATATACTGTATGGTGGTAAGATGTACCCATGATATCAAATTGGTGGCAATTGGGCAAGAAGTTAAGGAATAATCACATTTTTAAGGTTTTTGGATTTTGCCCCCTTGTGGTCAAGTGGTGAATCATATTGGACCAAACTTCGGTCCCCGAGATCACCTGACTAAGGGGTAAATGTGTACCAAATTTGGGATCAATAGTCATTGCAGTTTAGAAACGTGCCATCGTTACATCCTAACGGCCAATTTACACCATTTGACCTCTGTGACCTTGAAAAGTAGGTCAAATCAAAAACCCGTATGATATGTGATGTATCCTTGCTAGAAATACCTACCATAAAATTTTTATTGAAAACGGATCATTAATAAGAGACACATCACACTTTTTATGTTTGAAGTTTTAGCCCCCTGGTGGCCAAGTCATGAACCAGACCGGACCGAAATTCAGTGTCAGAGTACCTCTGACCTAGGGGGTCATGTGTACAAAGTTTCAAGTTCATAGCACAAGCGGTTGAGAAACGTGCCACACAGGATACGGACGACGACGACGACGACGACGACGACGACGACGACGACGGACACAGGGCTATCGTATAGACTCCCCCCAACGGTGAGCCAACCAGGAATTTTGATGAGAAATGCAATGAATGCCCCACCCACTCTTTTTCTGGCTCCTGGAGCCAGCCCTGTCAGTACAGGAACCATGTACATACTGGGACCAGCATCTTTAGGTTTGTCCGATGATCTAGAGGAGCCGTCACATAGAGAACAAGGACATTATGAACTGGTGGAATGTGACTGTGTCCTCATATTCCCTGGGAAAGATTGTCACCTCTCTGATTGGAGACCAGCGTCTTCAGGAAGAAATCACAACTTGGATGTGATTGTCCTCACTGGAATGTTGTCCCTGGATCTGGAGAAGCCGTCATAAAGAGACCAACGACTCCATGAACTGGTTGGATCTAACTGTCTCCTCGTATTCCCTGGGAAAGATTGCCACCTCACTTATTGGGGACCAGCGTCTTTCGGAAGAATTCACAACTTGGATGTGACTGTCCTCACTCGAGTGTCGTCCGATGATCTGGAGGAGCCAACACAGAGATCGAGGAATTATGAATTGTTTGGTAGTTACTGTTGGGATAGAGCCAGGTGCAAACAAAACTAAACATTATGATTTGTCGGATGCCACTACCAAGTAGTTTGGTCCCAACTGATGTCAGGATAGGACCAGAGTCGAGTCCCCGGTATTAGCTATTTCCATAATAGGCCATCCCATACATGTAGCATCTGTCTCCTAGCACCCAGGTAGCTCCCATATAGTGCACCCGAGACAGGGATTTTCCTACTGGAAGGACAAGGACAATATGAAATGTCACTCGAAAGCAGGCTGTTGGGTAGGGTCCCTGTCCCTACCCAACATTTGGTAGGGTCTGGGTTCACAACAATAATTTAAACACACACATGAAATGGCACTCGAAGACAGGCTGTTTCCCTACTTAGGTAGGGATCCCATGTTGTTCAAGGATCTTGAGAAGTCGTCAAGAAGAGACCAAGGACATTATGAACTGGTGGGATGTGACTGTGTCCGCGTATTCCCTGGGAGAGATTGCCACCTCATAAATTGGAGACCAGCGTCTTTAGGAAGAATTCACAACATGGATGTAATTGTCCTCACTGGAATGTTGTTCCAGGTTCTAAGGAAGCCGTCGCAAAGAGACCAAGGACTCAATGAACTGGTGGGATGTGACTGTCTCCTCGTATTCTCTGTGAAAGATTGTCATATCACCGATTGGAGACCAGCATCTTTAGGAAGAATTCACAACTTGGATTTGACTGTCCTCACTGGAATGTTTTTCCAGGATCTGTAGAAGCCGTCACTAAAAGTCAAAGGACTCAATGAACTGGTGGGATGTGACTGTCATCTCACCTATTGGAGACCAGCGTCTTTAGGAAAAAGTCACAACTTGGATCTGATTGTCCTCACTCGAGTGTCATCCAAGGATCTGGAGGAGCCGACACAGAGACCGAGGACATTATGAATTGTATGGTTGTTATTGTTGGGATAGAGCCAAGTGCAAAGAAAACTAAACATTATGATTTGTCGGATGCCACTACCAAGTAGTTTGGTCCCAACTGATGTCAGGACCCCATCCCTACCGAACCTTGCGTAGGGTCTGGGTTCACAACAATAACCTTAAACACGCACATGAAATGGCATTCGAAGACAGGCTGTTTCCCTACTTATGTACGGATTCCATGTTGTTTCAGGATCTGGAGAAGCAGTCCGGAAGATCTCAAGGACACTATGAACTGGTGGGATGTGACTGTGTCCTCGTATTCCCTGGGAACGATTGCCACCTCAACAATAGGGGACCAGTGTCTTTAGGAAGAATTCACAACTTGGATGTGACTGTCCTCACTCGAGTGTCGTCCGAGGATCTGGAGGAGCCGACACAGAGTCCGAGGACATTTTGAATTGTATGGTTGTTACTGTTGGAATAGAGCCAGGTGCAAACAAAACTAAACATTATGATTTGTCGGATGCCACTACCAAGTAGTTTGGTCCCAACTGATGTCAGGATAGGACCAGAGTCGAGTCCCCGCTATTAGCCATTTCCATAATAGGCCATCCCATACATGTAGCATCTGTCTCCAAGCTCCCATCCCTTCCCAACCTTGGGTAGGGTCTGGGTTCACAACCATAACCTTAAACACACACATGAAATGGCATTCGAAGACAGGCTTTTTCCCTACTTATGTAAGGATCCCATGTTGTTCCAGGATCTGGAGAAGTCGTCAGGAAGAGCTCAAGGACACTATGAACTGGTGGGATGTGACTGTGTCCTTGTATTCCCTGGGAAAGATTGTCACCTCAATAATAGGGGACCAGTGTCTTTAGGAAGAATTGACAACTTGGATGTGACTGTCCTCACTCAAGTGTCGTCCGAGGATCTGGAGGAGCCGACCATAGACCGAGTACATTATGAATTGTTTGGTTGTTACTGTTGGGAAGAGCCAGGTGCAAACAAAACTAAACATTACGATTTGTCGGATGCCACCACCAAGTACATGTAGTTTGGTCCCAACTGATGTCAGGATAGGACCAGAGTCGAGTCCCTGGTATTAGCGATTTCCATGATAGGCCATCCCTTACATGCAGCATCTGTCTCCTAGCACCCAGGTAGCTCACATATAGTGCACCCGAGACGGGAATTATATCACTTGAAGGACAAGGACAATATGAAATGCCACTCGAAGACAAGCTGTTGCCCTACTTGGGTAGGGACCCCATCCCTACCCAACCTTGGGTAGGGCCTGGTTCACAACAATAACCTTAAACACACATGAAATGGCATTCGAAGACAGTCTGTTTCCCAACTTATGTAGGAATCCCATTTTGTTCCAGGATCTGGAGAAGTCGTCAGGAAGAGCTCAAGGACACTATGAACTGGTGGGATGTGACTGTGTCCTTGTATTCCCTGGGAAAGATTGTAACCTCAACAATAGGGGACGAGTGTCTTTCGGAAGATTCAGAACTTGGATGTGACTGTCCTCACTCGAGTGTCGTCCGAGGATCTGGAGGAGCCGACACAGAGACCGACGACATCATAAATTGTATGGTTGTTACTGTTGGGATAGAGCCAGGTGCAAACAAAACTAAACATTATGATTTGTCGGATGCCACTACCAAGTAGTTTGGTCCCAACTGATGTCAGGATAGGGCCAGAGTCGAGTCCTTGGTATTAGCTACTTCCATAATAGGCCATCCCATACATGTAGCATCTGTCTCCTAGCTCCCACATTGCTCACATATAGTGCAGCCGAGACGGCAATTGTATTACTGGAAGGACAAAGACAATATGAAATGCCACTCGAAGACAGGCTGTTGCCCTACTTGGGTAGGGACCCCATCCCTACCGAACCTTTGGTAGGGTCTGGGTTCACAACAATAACCTAAAACACACGCATGAAATAGCATTCGAAGACAGGCTGTTTCCCTACTTCTGTAAGAATCCCATTTTGTTCCAGGATCTGGAGAAGTCGTCAGGAAGAGCTCAAGGACACTATGAACTGGTGGGATGTGACTGTGTCCTTGTATTCCCTAGGAAATATTGTCACCTCAACAATAGGGGACCAGTGTCTTTCGGAAGAATTTACAAATTGGATGTGACTGTCCTCACTCGAGTGTCGCCCGAGGATCTGGAGGAGCCGACCAAGAGACCAAGGACATTATGAATTGTTTGGTTGTTACTGTTGGGATAGAGCCAGGTGCAAACAAAACTAAACATTATGATTTGTCGGATGCCACTACCAAGTAGTTTGGTCCAAACTGATGTCAGGATAGGACCAGAGTCGAGTCCTTGGTCTCTTTGTGACGGTTTCTCCAGATCCAGGGACAACATTCCAGTGAGGACAATCACATCCAAGATGTTAATTCTTCCTAAAAACGCTGGTCCGAATTGGTGAGTTGGCAATCTTTCCCAGGGACTACAAGGACACAGTCACATCCCACCAATTCATAGAGTTCTTGGTATCTTTGTGATGGCTCCTCCAGATCCAGGGACACCATTCCAGTGAGGACAATCACATCCAAGTTGTGAATTCTTCCTAAAGACGCTGGTCCGCAATTGGTGAGGTGGCAATCTCTCCCAGGGAATACAAGGACACATTAACATCCCACTAGTTCGTAACGTCATTGGTCTCTTCGTGACGACTTCTCCAGATCCTAGAAGAACATGGGATTCCTACCTAAGTAGGGAAACAGCCTGTCTTCGAGTGCCATTTCATGTGTGTGTTAAAAGTTATTGTTGTGAACCCAGACCCTACTCAAGGTTGGGTAGGGATGGGGTCCCAACCCTAGTAGGGCAACAGCCTGTCCTCGAATACCATTTCATATTGTCCTTGTCCTTCCAGTAGGACAATCCCTGCGTCGGATGCACGATATGGGAGCTATCTGGCTGCTAGGAGACAGATGCTACATGTAAGGGATGGCCTATCATGGAAATAGCTAATACCAGGGACTCGACTCTGGTCCTATCCTGACATCAGTTGGGACCAAACTACTTGGTAGTGGCATCCGACAAATCATAATACTTAGTTTTGTTTGCACCTGGCTCTATCCCAACAGTAACTACCAAACAATTCATGATGTCCTCGATCTCTGTGTCGGCGCCTCGAGATCCTCGGACGACACTCGAGTGAGGACAGTCACATCCAAGTTGTGAATTCATCCTAAAGACGCTGGTCTCCAATAGGTGAGTTGAAAATATTTCGCAGGGAAAACGAAGACACAGTTACATCCCACCAGTTCATAGAGTCCTTGTTCTCTTTGTGATGGCTTCTCCAGATCCAGGGACAACATTCCGGTGAGGACAATTACATCAAAGTTGTGAATTCTTCCTAAAGACGCTGGTTTCCAATTGGTGAGGTGGTAATCTTTCCCAGGGAATACAAGGACACAGTCACATCCCACCAATTCATAGCGTTCTTGGTCTCTTTGTGACGGATCCTCCAGATCAAGGGACAATATTTCAGTGAGGACAATCACATCCATGTTGTGAATTCTTCCTAAAGACACTGGTGCCCAATTGGTGAGGTGGTAATCTTTCCCAGGGAATACAAGGACACAGTCACATCCCACCAATTCATAGCGTTCTTGGTCTCTTTGTGACGGGTCCTCCAGATCAAGGGACAATATTTCAGTGAGGACAATCACATCCATGTTGTGAATTCTTCCTAAAGACGCTGGTTCGCAATTGGTAAGGTGGCAATCTCTCTCAGGGAATACAAGGACACAGTCACATCCCACCAATCCATAGAGTTCTTGGTCTCTTTGTGACGGCTTCTCCAGATCCAGGGACAACATTCCAGTGAGGACAATCACATCCAAGTTGTGAATTCTTCCTGAAGACCCTGGTCCCCAATTGATGAGGTGGCAATCTTTTCCAGGGAATACAATGACACAGTCACATCCCTCCAGTTCATAATGTCCTTGGTCTCTTCTTGACGGCTTCTCCAGATCCTGCATCAACATGGGATCCCTACCTAAGTAGGGAAACAGCCTGCGTTCGAGTGCCATTTCATGTGTGTGTTTAAATCATTGTTGGGAACCCAGACCCTACCCATGAATGGGAAGGGAGTGTCCTTCCAGTACGACAATCCCTGTCTCGGGTGCACTATATGGGAGCTATCTGGGTGCTAGGAGACAGATGCTACATGTATAGAATGGCCTATTATGGAAATAGTTAATACCGGGAACTCGATTCTGGTCCTATCCTGACATCAGTTGGGACCAAACTACTTGGTAGTGGCATCCGACAAATCATAATGTTTAGTTTTATTTGCATCTGGCTCTATCCCAACAGTAACTACCAAACAATTCATTATGTCCTCGGTCTCTCGGTCGGCTCCTCCAGATCCTCGGGCGACACTCGACTGAGGACAGTCACACCCAAGTTGTGAATTCTTCCTAAAGACGCTGGTCTCCAATCAGTGAGATAACAATCTTTCCCAGGGAATACGAGGACACAGTTACATCCCACCAGTTCATAGAGTCCTTGGTCTCTTTGTGACGGTTTCTCCAGATCTAGGGACATCATTCCAGTGAGGACAATCACATCCAAGTTGTTAATTCTTCCTAAAAACGCTGGTCCCCAATTGGTGAGTTGGCAATCTTTCCCAGGGACTACAAGGACACAGTCACATCCCACCAATTCATAGAGTTCTTGGTCTCTTTGTGATGGCTCCTTCAGATCCAGGGACACCATTCCAGTGAGGACAATCACATCCAAGTTGTGAATTCTTCCTAAAGACGCTGGTCCGCAATTGGTGAGGTGGCAATCTCTCCCAGGGAATACAAGGACACATCAACATCCCACTAGTTCGTAATGTCATTGGTCTCTTCGTGACGACTTCTCTAGATCCTAGAAGAACATGGGATCCCTACCTAAGTAGGGAAACAGCCTGTCTTCGAGTGCCATTTCATGTGTGTGTTAAACGTTATTATTGTGAACCCAGACACTACCCAAGGTTGGGTAGGGATGGGGTCCCAATCCTAGTAGGGCTACAGCCTGTCCTCGAGTACCATTTCATATTGTCCTTGTCCTTCCAGTAGGACAATCCCTGCGTCGGGTGCACTATATGGGAGCTATCTGGGTGCTAGGAGACAGTGCTGCATGTAAGGGATGGCCTATCATGGAAATAGCTAATACCAAGGACTCGACTCTGGTCCTATCCTGACACCAGTTGGGACCAAACTACATGTACTTGGTAGTGGCATCCGACAAATCATAATGTTTAGTTTTTTTTGCACCTGGCTCTTCCCAACAGTAACAACCATACAATTCATGATGTCCTCGATCTCTGTGTCGGCGCCTCGAGATCCTCGGACGACACTCGAGTGAGGACAGTCACATCCAAGTTGTGAATTCATCCTAAAGACGCTGGTCTCCAATAGGCGAATTGAAAATATTTCGCAGGGAATACGAGGACACAGTTACATCCCACCAGTTCATAGAGTCCTTGTTCTCTTTGTGATGGCTTCTCCAGATCGAGGGACAACATTCCAGTGAGGACAATCACATCCAAGTTGTTAATTCTTCCTAAAGACGCTGGTCCCCAATTGGTGAGGTGGCAATCTCTCTCAGGGAATACATGGACACAGTCACATCCCACCAATTCATAGCGTTCTTGGTCTCTTTCTGACGGATCCTCCAGATCCAGGGACAACATTTCAGTGAGGACAATCACATCCATGTTGTGAATTCTTCCTAAAGACACTGGTGCCCAATTGGTAAGGTGGCAATCTTTCCCAGGGAATACAAGGACACAGTCACATCCCACCAATTCATAGCGTTCTTGGTCTCTTTCTGACGGATCCTCCAGATCCAGGGACAACATTTCAGTGAGGACAATCACATCCATGTTGTGAATTCTTCCTAAAGACGCTGGTCCCCAATTGATGAGGTGGCAATCTTTCCAGGGAATACAATGATACAGTCCTATCCCTCCAGTTAATAATGTCCTTGGTCTCTTCTTGACGGCTTCTCCAGATCCTGGAACAACATGGGATCACTACCTAGGTAGGGAAACAGCCTGCGTTCGAGTGCCATTTCATGTGTGTGTTTAAATCATTGTTGGGAACCCAGACCCTACCCAAGGTTGGGAAGGGATTGTCCTTCCAGTACGACAGTCCCTGTCTCGGGTGCACTATATGGGAGCTATCTGGGTGCTAGGAGACAGATGCTACATGTATGGGATGGCCTATTACGGAAATAGTTAATACAAGGGACTCGATTCTGGTCCTATCCTGACATCAGTTGGGACCAAACTACTTGGTAGTGGCATCCGACAAATCATAATGTTTAGTTTTGTTTGCATCTGGCTCTATCCCAACAGCATCTACCAAACAATTCATTATGTCCTCGGTCTCTCGGTCGGCTCCTCAAGATCCTCGGACGACACTCGACTGAGGACAGTCACACCCAAGTTGTGAATTCTTCCTAAAGATGCTGGTCTCCAATCAGTGAGATGACAATCTCTCCCAGGGAATACGAGGAGACAGTTACATCCCACCAGTTCATAGAGTCCTTGGTCTCTTTGTGACGGCTTCTCCAGAAACAGGGACAACATTCCAGTGAGGACAATCACATCCAAGTTGTTAATTCTTCCTAAAAACGCTGGTCCCCAATTGGTGAGTTGGCAATCTTTCCCAGGGACTACAAGGACACAGTCACATCCTACCAATTCATAGAGTTCTTGGTCTCTTTGTGATGGCTCCTCCAGATCCAGGGACAACATTCCAGTGAGGACAATCACATCCAAGTTGTGAATTCTTCCTAAAGACGCTGGTTCGCAATTGGTGAGGTGGCAATCTCTCTCAGGGAATACATGGACACAGTCACATCCCACCAATTCATAGAGTTATTGGTCTCTTTGTGACGGATCCTCCAGATTAAGGGACAACATTTCAATGAGGACAATCACATCCATGTTGTGAATTCTTCCTAAAGACATTGGTGCCCAATTGGTAAGGTGGCAATCTTTCCCAGGGTCACGAAGCCATCACAAAGAGACCAATGACATTATGAACTGGTGGGATGTGACTGTGTCCTTGTATTCCCTGGGAAAGATTGCCACCTTACCAATTTGAGACCAGCGTCTGAAATACTGTTTCCACGGATAAGAAACCTGAATTGAACGCCAAACTATAAATGTTACAGTCATGCTTCTTTTATATCTCATACCGTGATATTATTACATCTATGTACAATTATTAAATAAGGTGCAATATAACATTCTCACAGAAGTATCATTCATCGGAGTTGCCCTAGACTGCGAGAACTCCTGCCTGGGTGAGTTACTGTCATAGAAAGGGACATGCACATCCGTGACCTGGAAAAAGCCGGCAAAGGAGGGTTATTTCTATCCAAGCAACGGGCCTCTGTGCCTGTGCTGCTCAAGTTCATGGCATTTTTAAACCAACCATCTATGGCGTTTATCTTTACTAAAAACACCAACACAGGTGACAATGAAAAGCAGACAACCCAGATTTTGAAACAAAAATTACTTGGTCGACTTCCAAATTGTAATTGCAACATTGTCGCTGGGCAGATTATACCTCTCAATCCGCTAAAAGGGGTGTGGATTAAAGCTGCTCGCTTCAGGCGCCTGCCCGCCGACAGGTTTTTAAAAATATTTCCATGGACATGGATGTGCATACTGACCCCAACAGGGCAACTCTCCTTTTCTTTCACAGGGTTGCAACAAGGCACACTTTTAGAAGGGACAACCTAAGGAACGATACATGAGACCATATATTCAAGCATGACATTTGCGTGTTCAAAACATCTCACCTATATACAATACCACTCTCATCCCTCACAGATAGTCATACTTTTTTTTAAAACTAAGAATAAGTTCTCCCTGGCAAAATGTAGGCCTTTTTCGAGACCTCAAAGAGGTAGGCTTCATTCATGGCTGGATTTTAAAAGGCAATCGAAAACTACATACTCCACATCTTTTAAGACAAATAACCGCACGCAAAAAAGCCACGTTTACCTGCAGTCTCACGAAAGTAAACATTTTGGTTCGAAATCCATTTTCAACAGTTTTTTGTAAAGCACTTTAAAAAAGACCTCGGCAAAAATGAAATGGCCAGGCGCCATGTGCTCTGTTGTCATCAGTGACAGGAATATGGTAACTGTTATGGTTACAGAGAATGTTCACCTCTGTGACTTTGTAAATTAGGTCAAGGTGTGAAACGGTTGTGTCCTCAACACTGTGACTGTGAGGGTAGAGCTAAAAATGAAGGTCAAAATAGAGGTGATTTGTGGAGGTTTAAAGGCAGAATGGCCACTCCACCTGGGAGGTGCTTTAAGAGGCAACCTATACCGACAGTGAAGTTTCAGAAACCCCTCAAATAAACCAAAATACGATCCTGACTGCTTCCATCAGTTATGGTTGCCCAACTAAACTGCTGCTGCCAAAATGAGGCACAGTGCATTATACAGTATAAACAGTGCTATATAATGCAGCCAGGGTTTACTAAAAGACCATCATTCCGTCCCCTAAATCTTCACGTCTGATAACAAATGTCCTCCAACAGGTTCTAACAAATATTCCAGAATAAATACGCATTCAACGACATGATTACACTCTCCGTCAAAAGTCAATTTAGCTTTACACCCCCACTTTCCGATATGGACTGTTCTAATGCATTAACTGGAAGAGTCCATACAGGGAAATGGGGGTGTAAAGGTTAAAGCACCCTTTCTGCTCATTTGATCCATACACTATAAGGTAAAACCACTTTCCACTTATACACTGATCCTTTAAATGAAGATTTTCATTGCAAAATGCGATATGCGTCATATCCAAAATTTCGGCATTCCTGATATAATGACTGATCTGCCTCCAAATTTCAGGACATTCAAGTCAACAGTAAAACTTTATAATCGAAAATGTACCAAATTTTCCAATGCATTTTCAGTTAAATTCAAAACTTTGATGCCAAAATGGCAAGAACCTCTCGTTTTGCGATGAAATTCTTTGCATGATTGCTAACTGAACAAAAGTGGTGTTTTCAACCTTTAGATCAGGAGAATCTCACTGGCCACCATGAAAAAAAATTCATATTTCAAATGTCTTTCCCAGCATTAATATGTTATTTCTTCATTTTCGAACTATAAAAATATATATCAAGAGGAACTGGTAACAATAACATATTCAGGAATGAGGTAATGTATTTCTCTCATCAGGTATCAGTGTAGCCTGTGCTCACACTGAGCATGCTCACAAGTGTTTTCTCTAATCCACCCCCCCCTCCACTTCCCACAGCCTATTTACAAAAGGTCCCAACAAAATTTCTCTGCTGCATGTAATCCAGGGCCCAGTGGTGTGACATACATTTGTATACTTTTTTAATTTTTTGGAGAATTCAGGTTAACCAACCCATTATAGCTGACCACCGACTAAGTTACATTTATTTTGAGACGTACAATGTTGCTTTAATTGAGGTTTTCAGATTCTGGCCCCCTGGCGGCCAAGTGACGAATCAGATTTGACTGAACTTCAGTGTAAATTCAGGGTATATATTCCATTGCTATGTCTGGAATAATCCTTGAGATATTTAACTCCTAAAAGCTTGACATTCTTCCAAGGCCACCAGATGATATAATGTTGCTTCGAAAAGGCAAAAACAAATTTCAAAGATGGCTACCAGGAGGTCAGACACTACATGTAGGTTATGTTGCGAAAAACGAAAATTATCTAGGCACATTACCCTACATGTAAGCTGTCATAATAAACACTGACTGTCATTACAACAAATTTTGGTAAAAAAGCCCTGGTGGTTAAGAAACATGCCCCAGTTACACTCTAAAATTTATGCCAGTTGACCGTGTTATATGCCAGGCTCTTTTCCCTACTTATTTTCAAGGTTACGCCTAAAGTGACCTTGAAAAGTAGTTAAAAGAACATGGGGTATTAAGTCACTTGTCCTAATTTGAAGTGATAAAGATTTTTACTCTTGGTGAGCCAATGAAACAAAATAAATTTTTTTTTTTACTAATGACTGAATTCGAATCAAAATTTCAACGTTTGAACGCATGGCCTGGGCCTTTTTCAAAATGCTTTCACTGCACAGTGAAGGGGGGGGGGGGGTTTAGAAGTTCAATTTTCCTTTTCATGGGCCCTAATCCATGTTTCACCTGTTAATAAATCAAAATGAAAAATATAAGACCTCTTAGTAGTTTAATTGATGTGATCCTAAGGTTGATCCTAAATAAAATACCAAAAGTGTATGACTTACACATGAAATTTTAGGCTCTGGACATAAAGGCCAACACCAGTTGAAACCAGCACTGAATGGTCAATACATGGCAATACATTTGAAAATATATCACGTCATACACAAGTTTACAAGTTATCAAATGCTTTCTCTTCAAAGAACAACTTTGATCAAAATCTTCAGAAAATTTACAAAATATGATGTATCTCAGCAGTGTTCTTGCCAGTCTAGCAAAGTGATTTCCAGGTGCTGTTTGTGAACCAGGGATGTCAATAAGGTCAGGCAAAAAGTCTGACACTTTTTATTCGTAAAAACCTCATTCTTTGGTCAGCACTAAAATGCTTATTTTTTGTCCAATCTTGAGAATTCGAAGATCTACCGAGAGTTGAGATGGATGTCAGTTCATTCCAGCTATAAAAATTAGCCTTTCGTGAGAGGAAAAAGTCTGAAATCCTCAAAGCACTGTGGCTTTTAGATCCCACCGGCATGTTTGGTTATGTAGTGTCTAGCTGAAGACTTTGAAAAGGTGCTATGTTTTATTATGAAATTACTGTACATGTATGAAAACACTGAAGTTCAAAGCATACAGTTTTGTGCAAATTAAAATGCACCCAAACTTATCCGTCCCAAGCTGCAAGAATATGATAAATCATTTAGTACAATAAATAGTGATAGGACTATCAGACTGCTGCAGCAAAGGGAAGGCCTCGATATATGCAAGCATTGGAAGACATGATCGAAAGGTCACAAATTATTTGATGCAAAATATACGTGAAAACTCGCAAATAAATTCCATTTCGTAAAACACAGGAGGAGAAGATCTACAAATGCACACATGAGAAGCCAATATATTCCCTGTGCCCGAAATGCTAATAAAAGCCATCATTACGTCCAACCCATTCAGCACTGATCAACCACAAGGGGCCTGATAAGCTTATGTGGTATATTTTTGTTCATAACTCACTTTTGATTAGTTTGATCAACCCATCATGTGACATCAGATTTCTTATCATTTCTTCCCACTCAACTATAAGAAAACAAACAACAAACTTGAGAGCACCTTCTGTCATTTTCCAATCTATGGCCTGAGGATTTCTGATTTCAATCCCATCAAAATTGAACAACATCGAATTTAGAACAAAAATACTTGATTTTCAAAAGAAAGGCGGTAAATTTTGCATCCAATAATTTTTAAGCGACTGTTTCATTATGGCCAAATATAATTAGGTTAGAAATATGTTGTAGAAAATAATGTATACGTTCTTTACAAATTACACAGCTGTGATATTGGACCATGTTGGACTGCATCTATCAATGTTGCCTGTACATCAAGTGGTGGTCAACAAAGGTGAAAGACTCCATCCATGGATTTTATATTCTACTATGACGCATGTGGATCTATAATGGAGAAATACACCATAGATCAATGGATAACACATGGTTGTTTCTACCACGGGCCTATCATTGATTCTATCAGAATTTCTGATGGGTGATAGAAGAATCGCTCTTAGAATAGGTGAATTATTCTTATTTTTCAGAAATCTGAAGACTGTTACTCAAATGGGTTTTGTACTCTGCTGTTCGTGTGCATTTATATGGGACCCACTGTCATTGGATCTACCATGGATCTACCATGGGCCATCATTGGAGCTATGATATCATAGAATCTATGATGGGCCATTATAGAATCTTTAGAATCTATAAATCTATGATGAGCCATTATAGAATCTATGATGGACCATTATAGAATCTATAGAATCTGTGATGGGCAATTATAGAATATTTAGAATCTATGAATCTATGATGGGCCATTATAGAATCTATGATGGACCATTATAGATTATATATATAGAATCGGTGATGGGCCATTATAGAATATTTAGAATCTATGAATCTATGATGTGCCATTATAGTATATTTAGAAGCTATGAATCTATGATGGGCCATTATAGAATCTATGATGGGCCATTATAGAATCTATGATGGACCATTATAGAATCTTTAGAATCTATGATGGACCATTATAGAATATTTAGAATCTATGATGGGCCATTATAGAATCTATAGAATCTATAATGACCCATCATAGATTCTATGATGGGATCTGAGTGTTAAACCTAGTTTGTGATAATCATTCCATCCATGGGCCTATCAATTATTCGAAGATGGAAAGTTTTGTCTGTGAAGTGTCTGAAGAGACAAACATGTCGATACCACAGTCACAAGCACGGCCAAACATTATCAAGTGATCAAGACATCAAGAAAACCACTCAAGGCCATTTCTGAGTGGAAATATCACATATGTAGTTGTCTTGGCCCAGACAACCACTCATGTGATATATTCACTCAAAAACAGACGAGTACTGTTTTCTGTTTGATATCACATACCATTATTCATGAGTAGTTTAAGGTTTTTTCAACTGGAATCCATGCAAATTTCATTCCAGAGTCCGAGATGAAATTGCGTCGTGATGACCCGAAGTAATGATGCAATGTCGTTATAATAGTAGGTCAATGAATGACGTCAATTGAGCTCGACGAAACAACGACCACGACATATCAGAGAGGTTGTACATCACAGATTTCATTTGCACCCATGTGATGCAAACATGTGATCCAGAAGCATATTGGATTTAACGCTTGACAAAGTTCGAATATAGTTGTTTTGCTGCTTCTAAAATCATTTGTAATAAAGTTCAGCTGATAGATCATGAATTAACTGCCACCATTGGTATCACATGCGATTTTGAGACAGGTTTGCGCTAAACCTCGATGGCGTCTTGGCATGTGATAAAATCAGGAACCTATCTGCCCCACAAAAACATTTTCCACTGCAAAAATTGCGGAGAGACACATTTACAATTTAGGTTTCTGCCCATATAACTTTGTACATTACAAAATAATTCGAGTGACTTTATACAAAGTTGAGTGTCCATTACTGCAAATCTGCGCAAGAGGGCTAAAACTTAAACCGACTGAGATCCTACACATTCCTACATATTCTGTTAGAAAATAATTCTTGGATCGGGTAATTCTTGACAACATGTGATCTATTGATTCAGGTAGATAACATATCATCTTGACAGTGCCAGGACAGCCGGTAGCAAGGTCTCTCACTCCAAGACCAAAGATAGATGACGTTAGATAACAGCAGCAGGCTGCCGCCAGCTATCGAGGAAATCAGGATTACAAACCGAACTAAGCGGGAAGGATATCGAGATGATAATTCATCGCTGAAAGTTTCTCGAGCGCAGATTTGCCCTAATGTCCTCTTGAATATTACAGTGCTGTACATTGCAGGAATCGTACCAGTGCTGTACATTGCAGGAAAACAAAATCATGACGTCTGGTGCTGTTTTGGTGAAATTATTCCATCTGCACTATCTATAACGCGTGTGATGGCCTTTCCCGAGCGTCACACACACTGGCCATTTCCTCTCTAATTATATCATGGAGAACTCAGACCCATAAGCCACGGAATAAGATGGACGACATTAGAGAAGTTTAAATGTACTGACTAAGCTTTGAGATAGACATTATTAGCTCTTCAGACAATATTGGGCGATTGTAATGCAAGTAGAAGGAAACCGGAGACCCCAGAGGAAATCTACGCTGTCGAAGGAATCGCCCTCTCTATCACACGAGTGTGCCAGAACCGACTAGGAATCGAACTCGGGACTTCAGAGGTGACAGGCACTGACGCTACCACTGCACCACTCCGACAGCCTAATATTCTTTCATTGTGTTTTTGTCAAGTCGACGTAGAGTAACCTGCACTCAGGTTGATATTACGTCTGAACATGAACTGCGACTGGTTTCGAAAAACTGTTTAAGGTGACACCATGTGGCTCTGAATAGGTACGGTCTTATCATTCCAGATTCCAAGAAATTCTCATCACATCTGGTTCTTCAACAAAATGATTACATCCTGTACACAGGTGGAACTTGTCTCACCAGCATCTTTGAAATTATTTACAAAATTGCATTTTTATTCCTGTCTCGTTCCATCCGTCACGTTATAAAGGAATGCTTCGAATATTGATCCATCATCACTTAATGTTTCCTCTCATTGCCACTAGGTGGCACCACAAGTCCAATGAGATGAAGTGTGAAAGATCAACGAGGGAAAAGACAATCTGAAACGAAACAGAAAATCATCAAATATCAATTAGGAACTAAACCGGTATTTTCATCAAAGGTTGACCATAGGCTAGGCCATTTCTGCTAGAACTTGAAAACCTAAAGCAATTAGAATGATAATAATAATGAGTCTTTTATATAGCGCAATTCCGTGAGACTATAGTTCTCGCTCAAAACGATTTGGGATATCATATTATGACCCCGGTCTCCACAGAAATCAATCAGGGATTTCAAGGAGCAACCAGAAGGTGCTCACTTGAACTCGACCAGAAGGGGAACTAAGCAGTGACTCGGCCGGGAGTCGAACCCACGACCTCCTGATCATGAGGCCAACTCTCTTCCACTGCGCTACCGCTGCCCCAAAGAACTCTTTCAAAATGAAGTGAATGTAGTGTCAAGGGTGGGAGACTGTTCTTTGTTTTCCCCGAGAACAGACTCCCACCCTTGAAATTAGCATTCACTTCATTTCGAAGGATTTCTAGGATTTCAAGTTCCAGCCACAATGGCCCAGCTTATGGTCAATGGCCCAGCTTTTGCTTTCTGGAACGCACAGCTAGAGCCACCTATCAGCCGACTCTATGCACTAAATTTCTAGGAAGCCACGCCCCCACAAACCTCAACCAATGAAAGCGCAGATAAACAACAACAAACCTGAACACGTTGGGGTATCGCGGCTGACTTTTGTTAAGACGTAGCGTAAACTACATTCTCTGTTCGCAATAGTACTTAACCTGGTTGACCAAATTTGTAAAGTCATTCATTGAAAAAGTACCAATTATATGAAACGTCTGAATAGACTGGAGTCGTTGCATTTGTTTATTTAAACCCACACCAGCTTATGGTCAACCCTTAAAAACACAAGTCCATGAAATCACGTCCATCTCATTATCTTGCTTGACTATGGTCTGTTCCATATTTTACACCAACCCAAGCGGTTTTGGCAGCCTAACAAAAACCAATGGCGATGAATTCAAAGCAAGGCTTCGTAGGCGCATTGTGCATTTACATTTATTTGCAATTCATTCGAAATCCAGGTGTTTAGAATTACTTGCCGAGGTTTTGCCCAACATTTCAGCTCTACCCTGAGGTGTTTTGGTGAGACAATCAATACCGCCAGTGAGGTAGGTATGAATTTCTATTCTAAAACACCTCGATTTAAAATGCTTTTTTGACAGCTTCGATTTTGCACCAATCCAAGCAATTTTGGTTGAGTCGTCTATACAAATGAATTCAAAATGAGGCTTCATAGGGCCATAGTGCATTTAAACTATAAAGTTTGATCAATTCGAAATCCAGGTGTTTTGGAATTAAATATCGACAAATAACATATACCAGACATTTATGGCGTTGTTGTTTTTTATGCCTTGAAATACATTGTAGTTGAAACGCTCACAGTATTTCCCAGAGGATGCAGCCCTGTCGAATGGGGTATTTGGAGCCCCGGTTTATTTGTAGCCCCTGCATTGTTTGATGCATGGGGATATCAATCAATATCATAGGCAGGGGCTACGATTACCTTACTCTACCTTATAATGTTCATCCTAAAGCGACTTGGGAAGTGAGTAGATGAACATTATAATATATTGAGTGGAGAGCTGAGCGTCAACTGGGACACTATTACCTCTACAAACATATAATTGGGCAATTGTAATGTAAATAGGAGGAAACCGGACACCCCGGAGGAAACCTATGCTGGTGTAGAGTTGCTCACTCTATCACATGGGTGTACAGGGACCGACAGGGCATCAAATCCAGTACCTCAGAGGTGACAGGCACTGGTGCTTTCCCTGCACCATCAGAGAGATCAGGTTGAACATTCCACAGCCGCACTGCGTATATAAGTCATTGTTTTTAAATATATCTCAGCTGCCCAGTTGCATATTGATCTAATTGCCACTCGAGCTATCAATGGTACTCTATTCGTTGCTCTCCCTACCTCTAACAGGTGGCTCGATTATTTCAACATCGATTGCAACGAAATGCAGGCAATCTACTGCGATGTCATATAGTTCAGAATATACAAGGATGTCTATAGAATACTGAATCAGTTAATATCTTCTTTAAAAGTTCATATCGGTAGTCGTGAGGGGGCACATTACTGGTACCTAGCCTTGGGGAAGGAGCCTCCTCAACTGTGGTACCTAAGGGTAGAGGACTACCAGGAGACTTGCCTCCATAGCCTGGTAAGCAACCAGTCCTGAAGAGACACCCAAAAGACAAATCTGGGAAATGTAACTCATTTGCCTTGGCAGAATCTAAAGTCCAAGAGCAGTCTACACTCATCGAAATAAAGGTTTTTGAGCTATTGAAAAACTTTACGAGGGTGTATATTTAAATACTGTTGGCGAAAAAAAATCTTTCAAAAGCTAGAGAACCTTTTTTCTGAGAGTGTGCCTTAGGGTAGTGGAATCCCAATAAAGTACCCTTGGAACGAAAGGAATCGGCACTCGACGCATAGCCTACGTAAGCATCGTCACAGAGGCAGAGGATAAACTTGATCGGGGTTAACTCACCTGTCTCATGATTCGCGTTGATTCTGTACTTCAACTACCTTTAGATCCACTTGTACCGGTGACACATACTCGTAGCCACCTTTAGACGACATCTGTTTCTGTATAGAATTGAGCTGCAAAGAGAAAGAAGGCAGTGCGATTTTTTGGAATCTTAGCCCATGCAAGTCATGCTATAATTACTGGATAACTTCACTACGCTCCTCCCAGAGCATAGGCCACTTACAACTCTCCCCCATCGTCTTTTGCCGCTGGCGATCCTCTCCAGTTTCTGCTAAGAGTGACTCATGGCCGCCATGTCACTTTTGAGACACAAACCTCTCTGATTACTAGACACAAGCCTCGCTATAATTACTAGACACAAGTCTCCCTATAATTATTGGACACAAGCCTCTCCCACATCACTGAACACAATACAAGCAGGGTCAGAACAACCTCAAATATAAAGAGTTCCGGTCATGCGCAAGGACAATGGTGAGTGTCTTTACCTGAGTTCCATTGGACATCTCCCCGGATCCTATGTGGCCTGTGTGTCGGAAATCTGTCGGTAATCCTATCATGCTCCGATCAATATTCGGACGTCGTCGCTTCTGTTATGGACAGAAATGATGTGTCAATTTGCAGTGAAATTCCCTTTTGCATCACCAACACAGCTAATAAGAGCACCCCGCCCCTCCCCCTGCCCCCTCCCACATCAAACAACAAGGAAACACACCACCCGGCAGTGAAATTCTGAACTTTGACCATTGTGACCGTGAAAAGTATGTATAATCAAAAACCCATGGATCATGTGACATATCCTTATCAGATACACCTACCATAAAAATTTGGAACCAAAGCCATTGTCAACCATTCCACAAATAATCCTTGGTTTACTCCAGGGTCAGTGAATGAGTGATGTGTGTGAGGAAAGGAGCATAAAACTTGCTGGTCCTGGTAGTCGAGGGCGGGCAATGATAGGAACCAATCTTATTGGGGGGGCGACCTGTACATTCACCCATCAGAATAAACTTCAATCCGCTACGCTATACATCAACCCCATGTGCGACCTCGAAAAAGGCCAGGAATATCAGCCATACGCAATTCAGCCTACAGTACTGTCCAGCCACTCGCCCCGGCTCTGTAAGGTTTACTATGTAACGCCCATGCGTGGAGCCATTTTCCCCCCAAGATAGCTGTTTTGAGAATGGCCAGACTATCCCAGCACTATTTTTCGAGATGACCAAACATTCACCAAGTGCTTGCCCTGTTATCTTCGAATCAATGCGCGTTTGGCGATTTGAGATCGTGGGCGTGAAGTGGAGTGTTTACTTTCGGCTATTCGAGGCCAATTCTCGTTGTAGTGGGGCAGGCCAGTGCCGGTCTTACCCTCTAGCTCTACGGCTGCTTGATAAACTACTTACCGCTGGCTGGGGCTGCTCGGTTATACAACATGTAAAACACACCATGACTTCTGACATCATAATCAGACACTACTGGACGTGTAGCGTGGATTCAAATCTGAAACAATCAAGAATAGAGGTACACAAATGAATTGAATAGTTTTACTATAGACATAATACATCCATCAAAATGTTAGTCCACTCTTTATCACGGACCCGTCAAAAAGACTATAAAAATCTAGGCTACATAATCTCTGCCACTATAGTCAGATGTACCTCCAGGCACATACATTTTTTAATATATGTGACCAGTCACAGCAAAACCAGGCGCCTGTCGCTCTGAGCTTGGCAGGTTGAGATGGTCTGCTTGTTCATTTCTCTGTTGTCTGCCTTTTGTGAAATATGAATATCAATTTCTTCCATTACCTCCTGGTGTCATTTAGGCTATCTTCTGTGCGACATGCGCCTGGTTTTGCTGTGACGGGTCACATATAAAATAAATGTAGTCAAATGAACCTTTGGCATGTCCGGAGACATTATATCAGTACATGTTTGTTATACTTTTTTTATAGTGCCATTAAAAAGGTGATTTTAAGGACATGTACATACCGGTGACGCATGCCTAGTTTTTTAGGTGTTTTTATTTTCTGAATCGAGTGTGTGTTTTATTTATTGCTGTACATGTATTGACACATAAAATAAACTATGTCATATAGACAGTTTGTTGTTAATGCTACCTGAATTGGAATGAAAATTACAAGGGACCTTTTTATCAGTACGATATAGAATCAGGACAACACTTCCCTGAGGCCATGCCATGATTCGACCATTCTGGAAATGTCATCCCTACTATGTATTAAATCCAAAGGTAAATCTTGCTGACCTGCACACATGACAGAAAATGCCAACATTTTTACAGTCCCGCTGGGAGGGGTCAAAATTATATGATTACGGAGATGGGGGGGGGGGGGAGTCATTTTGAATACAAAAACTACAAGCACTGGCCTCCTCTTAAATTTGCTGAGTGGGAGGGGGTTATCAATGCATGATGCACATCCCCCCCACCCCCACCAATCGACCCACTTCGGCTGGTAGTTTTAAGAGACATGTATCAATGATGCCTATCTAGGCCATGCTCAAGTTGATATTTAAACAAAATTATCATGCGGACCAAGATGGGTCAAGTGGTGGTTAGAATGGTTGCAAACAGTTTTTTTGTTAAATCGTTCAGTTTTTAGGCCAATGATTATGAATAAATGTAACAAAGAACTTAGTTTTAGAATGGAAACTCATGAACAGCATTTGCGTGTCCAAACAGGGTTGTTATAAGCTTTTAAAAAAAGGACATGTATGACTATGAGGTCAACTGTACATGCCACAACATGTGCAATGCCAATGGACTCATGGGTATTGTCACTGCAGCCTCCTACAACTGCAACATGGAATCATCTGCTGACGGCAGCAGCTTTAAATAATCTTTGCTTTTTTAACTCAATTAAAGAGACAGGAGCAGCCGTTACAGTCAGAATTCAATATCAAAGACGGCAACATCGCATCTATAGCATGGGGGTCGAATAAAAAATTTATACAAAACGTCATGTATCTTGGTTTGGAGTACACAATGTACAGGTATCCTACAATTTTACCAAAAACAAATATCACACTTTAAAGTTTTTGGTTTTGGCCCCCTAGTGGCCAAGTTAAGAATCACACCTATGTGAAATACAGTGTCCTCGTTCATCTGATGCGCGGGGGGGGGTTATGTGTGCATAGTTCATAGCACTACAGTGTAGCGGTTTTAAAAAAAACGTGCCAATGTTTGAAATAGGATACAGACAGCCACCAGATACTGTACCAATATATTAAAGACTCCTCTACATGAAAGTTGAGCCAAAAAATGACATTACTTACCCACAAGTCAAGAATCACACCTAAGTGAAATACAGTGTCCTTTGTCATCTGATGCGCGGGGGGGGGGGGAGGTTATGTGTGCATAGTCCATAGCACTACAGTGTAGCATTTAAAAAAACGTGCCAATGTTTGAAATAGGACACAGACAGCCACCAGATACTGTAGTACTTCATCATAGACTCCCCTACAGTACATGCACGTTGAGCCAAAAAGTGACATTACTTACCCACAGATGATACCCTGTTTCCTGTCGTACACCCCCAAGGGTGTAGGAATATCCTCGGCGATGTGACTCTCTGCAGGTTGCAGGACACATAGGCACCTGCAAACAAAACCAGATAATAACACATAGTCGGATGTTCACCCCTTAGCGGGAATCGTGTGTGTGTCAATTGTCATGTCTGTAGTGTAAACAGGAAACCCTATCTGTCACTTTCATTGCTTTGTTTTGGAATTGGTAATTTAAATAAAATTTACCTAGTAATCAGGAGACCTCTCTAAAAGGACAGCATGATTTATCAGTCCCATCAATCACTCTCAATTTGAGACAGACATCGGCAAAGGCCCAATTTCTGGGCCACAACGCCTAAAATAAATGATGATGATGATGACGATGATAATGATGATGATTACGTTTTTTGACCCAACCGAAGCAGATTCAAAGCATGATAGAATCAACAGTGATGAGACACTGCTTGGGAGTTTCGATTCATTGGCCAACTCCTACACGACATGCACATCTGACTTGAGACATGACCTAATCTTCGACACAGTAGATACAAAGTTTCAAGTCCACCATCTTGACCCTCAATGTATTGACATCGCTAAGCTTTACAGACAACGCGCGTCAATGCCTTGAAGAAAAGTACAGCATGCATTTGTATGCAATCTACATGTATTTCAAAAGAAGTTGATCGGCTATTATGGTACATGTACACACAATGGAAACAAGTTAGCGTGATGCCACTGACCATCGCTAAATTGCTCAAATCAGTGGTCTGATATCTTGGCACGTCATGTGTAACATTTTCGTGTCTCATTCAAAAACCATAATATGCTTTGCGTTGAAACTTACGCAGTGTCTAGAGAAGGTAAAAACGGCCAACCCTGTGAAGATATTTTAAAATCCATTTCTGTTAGCAGCACAGTGGCCATGGAAAGTGAGGTCGGGGTGATCGAAAAACGGATTCACCATATGTCGTTATACCGCATACGGATATTGTACATTGCATACAGCAGAATCAGATCAAAGTTGGGTGCAGTGCATCGTAAAGTGAGGCGCGCAAAATACAGAAAAATTACACGTATTTCTTCAGTGGTATGGGCGGAGGTAACGGAGGCAATACCACTGGAAGTCAGTATGCAAGTCCACAGGCAGCGGTGCTAACAGAGGGAACCGCCGCTGCTGAAAGATTTAGAAAGAACTCATCAGGTCAGCTGATCAATTTACATCACAGCACATTTCACAAGATCTGACTGCACTTCAACAAGATTTGCTTCTTCTTTGCATCACTGTCATTATGTCCTCTATCAACCCAGCAGACAGTATACTACTTCATCTTGAGTTGTAGACAAATCATTACTAAAATACTAGATTCTGACTCGGTGGAGTAGAACATTTTGACTTGGTGGTAAGGGCCCATTTGACTAAGTGGTTTCAAACTTGGACTCTACGGTACATGTAGTATGTAGGCAGGCAACTAATAGAAGGAAGAAAACACGGGATAGGATATAGATGGGGACACAAGATGCCTTGCTTGCACACAGGATTGCGGTGACATGAACCTTTTTGTGCTCGGCACAGAGATTACCACCGAGTGCCCTGCTTTCAGCTCTTCCCTTCCACACCTCTTGGCCAAAGTCAAGCTCTCTTTCCACTGTTTATAATATTGATTTTGTGTACATGTGACATCAGTTTGCCACCAGCTGGCCGCTATTGACATGACTGAGGCCTACCTCACAAGTTCGTCATGTTTTCCTCATCTGTCTATGTAGAGTGGAACCTCCCTTAGCAGACACCTCTGTAAAACAGGACTCCTGTCTTTAGTCCTGAACTGGTCACTTCTATTCAATTTGACCTCTGTAATCAGGACACCTCTCCATTCAGGACAGCATTTGCCAGTCCAAAGATTGTCCTAAAACTGGTAAAAGAGGTTCTACTGAACATGTCCATATACTTTCATACACGTCATAATCCCTTTCCCAGTGAAAGAAAAATTTGAGACCGGCTAGCCTCCCGAAACTGCGTGGTTGAAAACTTTTTGCATACGTTTGTGACGAGGCTGGTTTGTCTCCGTTTCGTCTTGTCTCTCTGTCCTTGGTTGTGACGAGTGTGATTCACTTCGGGCAGATGGCACCACTGTTCTAGGTCAAGCGCCGCCATCTCTCAACCAGTGAACACGTAGATTTTCTTCTCTCCAAACTTCTGTACATTTCTCTATACATTCTCAAGTTGTGTTCATTAAATTATTTCTATTCGATTTCTATGGTTTTGTGGATTCTTTTGAGGCCACGATACTTTCGCGAGCCGTTGTATCGTGACAACGTTGCTCGCGCTTTTTCCGTGAAGCCCTTTTGAGGTGGATCTAGGCGGGATGGTCGGTAGCATGATAAAGGCCAAGGTGTCCGCAATAGAGAGGTTTTCGCAATAGAGAGGTTATGCCAAATCGTCCGATAGGTGGATTTGAAGTTCCCGCCTTACAGGTCTTGGTTTTCTCTGTGTCGACATCTAGCGTAGAAACTTCAAACCTGTTGGCTGATCGGTATTTGCTTGTGATGTTGCGTTGAATGACGTGAGCTACTTTGGAACTCAGAGAGTGAATAATCTCTCTAGTAAAAGGTGCCCATTTTATTGCAAAATCTTCTCGACATGTCATAATGTGTGAAAAAACACCATAATTTCTGTCCATCAGCCACCTTTGATTAATAATTAATTTTTTCTAATTTCTCTACTAACGCATATTCGCCGCAACACTGACAAAACCGCGTGGGTTTATGAGTGTCCGTTGACACAATAGGCCTATGTGATTAGCTGAAAAGATGAGTAAACAAATGCCGCGGCTCAATTAGGATACAAAAACACAATGCCATGGGGTAATTACGTTGATTAATTACGCAAATATCACACCTGTCGGGCCTAGTTGACTCTCCAAGCGCACGCGGGAAACCATTGTTTTTGCCCACTGTCCGTAATTGGGAGGGAATTGGACCAAAAATTGGCTATCGCCCTGTCCGCAATTCAGTAGAGTAGAGAGGTGTCCGCCGTACAGAGGTTTTTGTTATTGGAAATGACTTAGAAAAAAATCGGGACTGGCCGGACGTGTCCGTAATGTAGAGGCGTCCGCCTGGCAGAGGTGTCCGCTAAGGGAGGTTCTACTGTACACAACTGCCTTCTCACCTGGTGCCTGGCAATTCAGAGTTAAAATGAGATAACTGTACTCGCTAGACCTCTAACTACATGTAGGGGTGACACCATATTCTATGATATTATTTCATAAATAAACTCTTCTTTCGTTATACTGGCAACCTCAACTAAAATTGTTTGTGGCAAAACATCATGGCTCTACTTTTTTCAATGAAAGAAATAATATGTTACATGTACGGTAATCATACTTTTTTTACTTGAACGCGCTTACCAAGGAGAAATTCTACATCATATACTTTGTAATCTAGGCTGAGAAGATAGTAATATAGTACATACATTTAGCAGCTGTGAGTGATCGCATACGTAGTTATCTACTGGTAAAATAGCGGCTCCAGCTCTATAAGATGAAGCTTTTGATTACTGGGCATAAGCAGAAATGCTCAAAAAAGTAAATGATTCCCTTTGATAAACCCTACATGTTATTCTTCCCACAGCCTAATCTCATCTCAAAGATGCCATTATTTATGAGTTACCATGGTAACGATCAGCGGGAGCAGGAACATGAGTCATCATTTCAGACATCTGATACAAAAGCAGATCGATGAGTGCTCCTCTGTCTCACCAAGCAGGTGAGAAAAATCTGAGCTGTCTTCGTAGATCTCATTCATGTTCATGGATTCAGAGAACCTGGTGAGACGATATTTCAGCAGCAGTGTATGATGTCACACAGCTGAATTTAGCCAATATTAAAAATATCTAAAATTTATTTTTAATCCTAATACTTGGTTGACCTTGAACCAGGCCTGCATGAAAGACTTTAAGAAATTGCTGATGAAGATGAGCGAGGTTGTGTTTTTTTATTTACCTAAAGTATTTTTCCCATCATGCAGATCGTGCCAAATCCTCTAGATCCAATTCCACCAGCATTTTTACAGAGATTTTATCATCTGCACACATGCATGACATAGTAATGATATGCCCTTGACTTTGAAGGACTGATGACTGTTACCGATACAAATGTAGTCTACTTTATCTCTGATTATTATTTCAATAAGTTATGAATCTGATTATCATAGGTACATGTCTCATGTAGTTGATAAAAATAATGACTACGGTGATGATGATGCATTTATAACTGGTATGACGCTATTGCCAATACTTAACTTTAAACTAAAGGGACAATTTAGGCGTTGACAAACTATGACATAATGTACATGATCTACGTACGCTGGAGCCCGGCAAGTAAAACTAAAAGTTAGCTTTTTTTCTTTCATGTTTTCTTCTGCCAGTTACGCCGTAACCAAATAGGGTCAGCAAAAAGTACGGTCGATGCCAGAAAATGCCCCTCTCGGGCCATTGTCTGGGGTCTTTTTCTGTGAAGATCTAATGTAAAGATGGTTTCTTTTGCCGACCCTACGTGATACCGGTCTATCTGGCAGCCAAAGAGCCTACCTGGATACGATTTTTGTCACAATAGCAGTTGTACATCATCGCCATCAGTTAAGCATCATAATGCAAGAGAAATATCAACAGGAGGGTAGATTGCGTGCCATCACTTCTGGACGAATCTTTATTCGGACTCCCGAGTCCAAATTAAGACTCCGGAATAAAGAAACGTTTCCGAATAAAGACTCGTCCAGAAATGCCATGGGCATGGTTTTTACAAATTTGCTCCGAGTGTTGATGTCATTCGATATCATATTGAACCATCTATTCCAGGCCTAGGCCTATTTCAATCCAAGGGCAAAGGGCAAGGCATTGCAGTTGCACACTCACTCCTCCACTCTCAAGTTTGGAGAGTAGCGTAGTGACAGTGTACCTACACATCACAAGAATGACATATGCACATACCATGCAATGCTAAATGTACATGTGTACTGTAATGTACTACCACAGTTACACGCATGCTTCCGGGTTAGGCCACATCTCATTTCAACTTCCGGTGAAATTATTGGACACAGTCAAGTACAAAATCAACGTATTTAGAGACAAGCCTTCTTACCACAAATAAATAAACTATTGGTCTCTGTCTTGGTAAAGTTGTCCTTGAAATCAGATTTCTAAATCCAGCCGAATCTGTGAAAATATTAGACAACAACTACACCACACAGTCAATGTTGTCAATATCGAGTCGAACTGAAACACGCATGCGCAAGCGCATTGGCGTACCGATACGCGCACCTGCTTTAATCTCAATTTGCGGACGAGCACAGGGCGTGGTTCAATCAAATTAAATCAAATAAATTCAAGCGTTTGGCATTGACGAGAGCTGGTTTTACACTTTATGGGTCATATATAAGTTTTCTTTAAGCTTAACACAACTTGAAGGATTTATGACAGTTTCTTAATTGATAATTTGCCTTTTGGTTTAGGCTCTATTTTTCAAATTGAAGTATGATTCATCTACGTTCATCGCGCGTCGCCCATTGTGGCAGAGGTGAAACGGGTATCTCGAGTAGGCCAATCTCCACACACAGACACGTGTATTCAACTATACAACAAAATCGTCATGCTGCACGAGTTTGTGGCCTCTGCACAATTTCGTCTAACTTGTATGGTTGGGTTGGATGTGGTGGAGTCTCTTGGGAGGGTTCGTTAGTCTCTGGTGAAGTCAGGTTATATTTGATGCCGTCTCTTGGAGGGATTGTTACTCTGTCTCTGATAAAGTCAGGTTAATGGATGTGATACTGTCTCTCAGAGAGTTTGTCTATGAATCATGAAGTCTGGTTATGTTATGCTGTCTCTTGGAGGGATTGTTATTCTGTTTCCGATCTGGTAATGTTAGGTTGGATGTGATGCTGTCTCTTGGAGGGTTTGTTGCTCTTGTCTCAGATGAAGTTGGTAGGGATGCCAATCCTGAGCCAAGGCATAAAGTCTGAAGTTTTTTTCTTGCACAAACCTTGTGCTTGGAAAAAATGCCTCTAAAATGTTTAGTTTTGGTCCAAATTTGAAATTTCAAAGATCCACAGGGAGTTGAGACAGTGATATGGCAATTTCAAACATCAACTGGAAGTTTTGAAACAGCCCCCATTCCGAGGCAAACTTCAACAGCATTACTCTTCTCAATTCACTCACAATGATTACTGAGGCAATATATATCATAACAGCAACATGTACCCCATGTAAATAATGGTAACATATTTATTCTAAACCATTGTGCCTGTCAAAGCACTGCAGCACAAAACGAGTTACTAACAAGCAATGATAGCCTTGGAAAGAACAGAAGTTTATAACCTTGAATTCTGATAATGTACCACCACCAACCAGCTTCCTCATCTGAAATAATATCTTGCCCATATCCAATTGGGTTTTAGCTGACAAATTCAGTCAGTCAGAGCTGGTCTTGAACAGTACATAATAATGCCTACTAGAAAATGTGATAATCCACCATCCAGGTTGTGATTCAAAAGATAGAATGTTTCTAGTAATTTACCTGACAGACGACTCTGTCTAGACGCCATGTTACACAGTGATTGTTATGTAGAAAAAAAAAGTTCATATGATTACAGTACATGGCCTGCACAACAAAAGAGACAGAACTCCATGCATTCCTGGAACAAAACAAATAAAAGGCCCGACACCATGAACTGGAAGTAATACAAGGACCTACAGCAAGCACTGGGAATCATTGAAGACCTAAACCAGAACCAGTTATGGTTTCTATGAGTAATCAGCATAGCAGTGACCCGGATCATAAATTTCATTGTGATAACTCCAAAATTTCTCCAGTTAGAGCAAACATGTAGATGCAGCAGACAATACAGAAACCAGCCAAGAACACAAGCCCCCCCCCCCCTCACTTCATTGAGTGGGTGCATTATCAAACAAGATTATCAGGTTGTTGAACACATACTTAAAGTGTCATCGAGATGATGATGTGAGAAAATGAACCATCCAGGCCATTGTGCTCACCGGAATGACATTGAAATATATGGACAAGTAGACTAGGCCTATGCATAAAACATTAACAACACATCCCTTTCCCAATTGACCATATATGTGACCCGTTCTAGCAAAACCAGTAGCATGTCACACATAAGATGAGCCCAGGTGACACCAGGAGATAATAGAAGAAATTGATGTCGTCAGACTTCACAAAAGGCAGACAATAGTGAAATGAACAAACGGTCCGTCTCAACCTGCCAAGCTCCGAGCGACATGCGACTGGTTTTGCTGGAACGGGTCACATATGGACACATGACATAGAGATTTTAGCATAATATTTGAAGGTAATATGGCCAATGATATTGAGAACGATAAAAGTAGAGAAGAAACTTCGAGAAATCAGCATGTCAAAGTCAGACTTATTTTATAGGCCTACACTGCTCGACTTGAAAATTTCCATTTGCGTAAATTAGTACTGATATGAATGAGAGCAAATTTACGCAATCAGAAATTTTCAAATCGAGCGGTGTAGGCCTATAAAATGCCTAGGATTTCCAATCTTGATTCTGCCTCCAGTATAAATGCATTATCAATGTCGATGGATATCTAATGATGTCACAAACAATTGCAGTTGTGTTGCGTACACACCCCAGATGCTCTTCAAAATGTTTTTTTTAGAAAAGCTGCAACAATGCAGTATCCTATTGATATTTTCCTTGATAACATAATGTAAAGTTGCCTTTGAATCAAAATCGTATTTGGGTTTTATAAAAAAAAGCCACAAGTCATTAGATAGATGAGAAAAACTCTCCGTATCCAAGTAAAACTAGCACTGATTGCACAACACTAAAATTGTTGTGTCACGTCACCCTCAGTCGAGTGGTGTAGGTCTCAAGTGGGGGCGGCGAACAAATTTTGGATGTCATTTTGTGAACAATGATATCCATCTCTAACAATTGCTTCTAATCCTCGTGAACATGAGGTCCTGGCCGCGAAGTTACCACCAATATCACCAACAAAGTCAGCAGCAGGGCTCCTGAAGTCAAACCAAACAAGACCGGATATTTCTGAAAAAAGAGAGATTCAGTGACTTGGTACATCTGACAGCAAATTTAACTGACGCCGTTCGTTAAAGATTTGAAATTTGTAATTGAATCAGAAAACCTCCAATTGCATAAATACATACTGAAGTGCACACCAAGTCCAGGAATTATGTCTGGCTCAATATGCAACCCTGGTTTTGCTCTTGGCTGTACTGCTTACCTTTAGGAAGCCGGCTGCTGCCTCCACAACTTTGTCACTGAAAGTAGAATAATAAGAAATAAATACCATTTGCAAGAAGCAGGCATTTTATGGCCAGGTTTAGAGACAACCCAAAAAGCCATTCAATAGAGTGTAAAATAACTTGGTCTACATATACGTGTACTTACAATGGTGATGGCACTTTCGGAACTGGTCCTGATTTAGCATTCTGATAGACAGATAGAGCAAAGCTTTCTAAAGTTTTCGTGTCATCTTTTGGAAGCTCATAATAATGCATCTTTCCTTGTCGAAACCTAAACACATAAGACATTTATTGTTAAAAATCAGAGATAAGTACTAATAAAGGTCAACACCGTTAGTCATAAATTTGAAATTTGTAATTTGAATTTGACTGGAAAGATTTTAAATTGCGCAATACTGCCTGAATAAGAATTTCAACATTGCCACTGTGTAGACAGATTATACTAAACATGTGGTTTAGCCACGATGTATGCATGATAACTTCACTACAGCATTGTGTATATGACTGTAAAAATCAGAAGGCATACCCCTTTGAGTAAGTTATGTAGCGGTCAACATGAACTTTGTACCTCCCCACCCCTGGTTCAGACACTCAACACCTATTCGATGCTAGGAAAAAAACTGAGAGCCAGACATTGATACTTCTTTGTGACGTCTTCAGATGTCCATCTTTGAGAAAACTGGCACCAGCCCTACATTAAAGGACACACAGCATGACTAACTGGTAACACTCACAGGATCAGCTCTGGACACTTCTGGATATTCAAACGTTGAACGAGGTTGGGACTCGATGCCTTGTCTACTCTACCTACTGGCTTTTTACCCTTTAAGCTGAAAAGACGAGGTAAAGATAGATACATGCATATTTGGGATGTTCATGAATCGGTGAAAACAAGAGTTTGTAGATGAAATCAATTCGACATACCTTACAGCGAGTGTCTCCCATCTTGGTAGAAGTTTATCACAGCTGCTGTCATAGCTGAAGCAAAACAAACATGACATGATTCAGTACCAAATACTGCATTTTTGCGGGTGGTTAATTCTGGCTCAGAGAAAACTGACAGTTGTGTAAACAAAACATTGTGGCATAACAAAAGAAGGGGGGTGGTCGCATGAAACGGTGCATCAAGTGTTTTGTCACTAATGCTGATGTCACCTGTCGTGAAGAGATCAAACCTGTATGTTTGTAGTACATGTACATGTAAGGTAGACTAGAATGGGGTAATTGTAGCCTCGGTTTAATTGTAGCACCTGCCTATGATATTGACTGATATCTCCATGCATCAAACAATGCAGGGGCTACAAATACCCCATTCTCCCTTACATCGAATAAAAACTTTATAAGCAAGCCCTAATAAAGTGATCATCTTTCGTCTTGAACACCATTTTATCCCCCCACCATACGTAGTACAGACTGGTGCTGATCTCTACGATTATTTGGTCAGTGTTGCGAGGTACTTTTGAACATGGCTTGTCAATTTCAGCTCGCCCTGGTACAACCCATTCTATTGCATTGTTTACCGCATGCACTTCAATGATTTTTCAATAATCCTGCTTGGAGTAGTCACGGTCATACTGGCAGCTATTTTTGTATAAAAGATATCTCATGCCCAAGTTGTCCTTTTAACATGTGAGCTAGAATAGAAGCTGATGGACCTACTCACAACATGACAAACCAGTCTCCGGTGGTTGCACCTGTCGATGCCTGTGTGTCGTGTTCAAAGTTATCATCGTTGAGTAAAATGGTTGTTGTTGACTTGGCCGTCAGGAGCCACAGGATCACATCCTGAGCTTGTAAACGTTTAGACTGGCTCACACCTGCAAGTTTGCAACAATAATAAAAAGTTATATAATCACTATCAAGTATGAATTATGCATACTTGTCACTATGTATACATCAAGTAAGCTTAAATTCACTCCATGGAATGTCCGATATGAAATCCTCATTGTTAGTTATAATATTCTGTCTTCTGGCATAGAAATTGTTCCTTGGGCTAGCCAGACCTAGGCCATGCACTTGGCCCTGTACATGTAGGATGGTTCTTGCAGTAGACCCTTCAAAGATCCTACCCTTTCCCTATGACACCCTGCCCAACCTGTGGTGTGGTCTTTCACTCTCAGGGATTTATCAGCTGCAACTATGAATGATGTCGGGGCTTGTTCTTCCAACCACTGCAAGGTCAGATGGTTGACAGGTGAGATCTCCTGAACATTTCAGACTTTCAGATTTAATACATACATAGTTTTTTGTTACAAGAATGTAGGAGTATCGTAAACCTGAATCTCAGGATGACACATGGCCAACTCACCTTCATATGGCACTGGGACTCCTTCGCGGAAGAAGATCAGGACTGGGTGGCCACTGATGCCAAACTGCATCATCTGTTCAGGTAGGAAAGAGGCGAACGCCTTTAGCCCTGAAACATATACAACAAATGTTACAGCCCGAGCTAGAAATTGTACCCAGGCAGGCGTTGGCTGAATGCCGTACCCTAGCTTTTTTACTTAAGTTTCTTGTCACAAACCAGTTTTAATTCGTCACTTGTGGGGTCCCAGAAAAAGGCAAAAACTCTGCTTTCTACTGTGCATCTGATACATTACCGAAACCCAAAGTCATGAACACATTGCTTTTGACCTCTTAGCTTCTGAAAATTGTTGGGATTGTGATGCCATTGTTTCTGGACCATTCCTTCTTGGTTTACACATTACAGGGTGTTCTTGGATCACCATGTGTCGGGTGAGTTGTGGAATCTCAGCTGGAAAACGAAACTCTCTCATTTGAGTTCTGGGATAACAAGAGCTGGCAAAGTTATCTTACCGGCAAGTTCTGGAATAGTTTCAGCCGCCTCGTCTTGGATGGCCTGAACAGTCAACAGATCGTGCAGGCATTCCGAGCAAGCTGTCTCATCTACAACAATACAAGCAACATTTGAATTTGAAAATGAAACTATTAGCGAGAATCCACATTTTCCCTGGACCCAGCCACTTGCAAGCCAAAACAAATATGGCGACGGTAGCCCGATTCGGCAATCGATTGGCATGCCTTCATTCATTGATTCAAAATAACTCAAAAACATGACCCTCAAAATGACTGAAGTGAAACTATGGTATTTCTTCAGAAGCATAATATATACTATTTAAATGGTTTTAAACCGCATATAATACTCTGTTTTGAAGTGTTGGTCACGATTGGTCATGATTGGTAGTGATTTAGTATTACCGATTACATTACATGTTCTTATGTTGTGTACAAAATGCACGACATTTTTAGATTTTATGCACAAAAACTTACACACATAGAGCAATATGTGTTTGTGCTCTTTTAGAAGCCGTGAAGTAAGATCCTGACCGGTAATGTGCTGAATCGGTGCTAGGGCCTCATGAGCGGGATGAGCTTCTCCATCCCCCGCCAGTACCGGACCGATTACAGGCAGAATTAGCAAGATTGTTGCAAAATAAATGCAGACGAAATTCACGAACGTGGTCGTCGCCATCTTGGTTTTTGTATGCCTGTCATTCTTGTCATGTGACCAGACTTTGTTCAAAATGGCTGCGCCCCTGATTTGCGATTTCTGACGTTTTTTCTTCAAAACTGCGTTTTTCGATCTTTAAAATGAACTAATGACTTTGTTGAAGGTATGCTGATGTTCCTTAGATGTCCATCAGTTATTGTAATTCTCCCCAGTATACCCGGTAGTGCGTCAAAATAGTGGATTTCCACCATTTCGGCCAAAAAAACGGTCTTACTAAACAGCGTCAACCAGCGTTCACAAACGTCCACCAGATTTAAAAGCATATTTAAAGTCATCAAAATAAAATCTAATGGTCAGAAACGAAATAAGCAGGACATTTTCCACAATTCCTGATCGTTTCGTGACATTATATTAATTTAAATACATCAATCCCGATTGGTCCACATTGGAGGAAGTATAGTATGGACGTCATTTTAGTATGACATCTATCGCTGGAATAGGCCTTTTCGAACGAGACGAATCAGAGCCAAACGAACTTCTTCAAAAAGGTCAATGATGAACAAAGGATTCTACTTTCGTTGTCTACTTTCATGTAGCCTAAATGAGCACATACATCCATGACATAGGAACATTTCCAATGGTTTGTCAAATGCCGAGTTTCATAATTCAAATATATCTTTTTTTAGAACGAAGAAATGAATGTAGATGTAAAGGCGCCAAAACGGTTCTCCTTGGCATATCAGAATGTGACCGAGATACCGGAGAAAGTGATGAAGACGTATGGAGGAACACTGGAAGAACTCGATCTCACACACAATAGCTTCTCATATCCTTTGAGTTAACAAAACAGAAAGATAGCAGAGGCTGATCATCCAGAATTCTGGATTAGATCCGGGGGTCGCATGCGAGTGGAGCCTGGTATGACAATTGCCAAGGGGGATGTACATGAGCTCCAACAGAGAAATTTTTATACATGTATTTGTAATCAGTCAACGGGATTTCAGAGCAATAAACAGTATGTGGTTGACTAATTCTTGTTGATGTGTAATGACATTGAACCTCCTTAACCATCTTCAGAGATTTCAGGTTCTTAATGGATCTACCGTGCCTCACCACATTAATTCTCGATCACAATCACATTGAATCACACGTCAAATTCCCATCATTGCAGAGTCTCCATACATTATGGATGAACCATAACGACATTGCTAACCTGGGTAGGTATTCACGCTTCGATTCTTTGATTGGAAAAACCAAAATGTGCAATACACCTGGATAAAAAAATCCAAAAAAATAAACTTTTTTCAGAAATTTTGTGAATAGCAAAATAAAACAAACGGCTGTGTGCCATTCTTGTTTCAGGTGTCATCATCAAGACATTGAGCACATACTTCCCCAACCTTCGTTATCTTAGCCTGATGAACAATCCTGCGGCTCCGAGTTATTTTAATGGCGGTACACTCATCCAGTACACAGACTACAGGTAGGTGATCTATTTGTCCCGAGATGGCATCAAGCTTCTTCTCTATTTGTCCAGGGTTCTCCACTATGCTTTTTGTCCAGGCGCAGCACCCGGGCAGAATCATCTTCCCCACTTCAGCACCCGGACAAAAAAGTTAGCACCCGGACAGATTCATAGAGTTGGTAATGGTTTTACTGTTATAGCACCCAGACAGATTTTGCTGCCAACCTGGACAGAACTGAAGTGAATTCTCAATTGTGTCAAAATATGGCGACAGCACCCGGCCCAAAAAAATTGTTGGGGAGAACACTGTTTGTCCCGAGATGGCATCAGTCTTCTTTTCTATTTGTTCCGATATGACATCATGCCACTTCTGTATTCATTCCAATATGCCATCAGGCCTCTTCTCTATTCATTCCAAGGCCTCTTCTCTATTCGTTCCAAGATAGCATCGGGCCTCTTTTCTATTTGTCCCTAGATGGCATCAGACTTCTCTATTCCTGTTTCTTAAATTACTTTCAGGCAGTATCTGATCAGCCAGCTGCCCAAGCTCGAGGCTTTAGATGACCAACCAATCAGTAAAGATGATCGCCGGGAAGCCGAGCGCATATACGGTAAAGCTGTACCCGCCGACAAAGAGGTGGTCGAGAAAAAGGTAGGCTTACTCTGGCAAGGCGATTCATCTTTATCATGACAAAATCAGCAGAAAACCAAGACTGAAATACATTGAACCAGCAGTGTATTATAGAGGCAGTATTATCTGGCCTAACCCTACACCTGCAGGTCTGCTATTAGCTGCACAGTCCACCTCTTTAGACAATGGGTGATATGAATAAAGACGAGCAAATTCTTTTATCTAAAACTACATGTACATTTACACTAAGCCTTTCTGTACAAAATTGAAGTAAAAGCATTTGCTAGACTTTATTCATATCAGCCAATATAAACCCAACTTTTGAATATTCATGTAGCATTTGTTGACTTCTTTCTCTTTTTACTCCAGGTTACCGATAGGAAGGCAAGCGTTGCCAGGGAGAGCAAGACGTCACGGAGACGCTCATCCGCGCTCAATGATGGAGTCTCACTGATTAAACCAAAATCAAGGAAGTCTCGAGCAAAACTTTTCGATGATGACTGAGTTTTGTCGATTGAATCGTACTGTTGCAATACAATTAGTATAAATTATAGTCAATTGAATCACAGTTTTTTGTGATAATCAGAGTCTCCCTTTAAAGCAGAATAACATAACCTTCTTGATCCTTTAATAACTTTACCTGTACCTCCTGGCTGTTCATGGTGCTATTATTCATAAGTGTAAAAGGGGCCGAGTGGATTGCGATAGTACCAAAAAGTACAGAGCAAATTTATTGAGACAAAGCAGGAGAGATTTTGACGTTCTCAAAACCCATTTTGCCATTCTTTCTGAAGGAAATGAGTACTTTTCACCGTTGTTGAGTGGAATATCACAACAATTAATATTGTGCTAAAAACTAGCATATATTCAGATATTTTGGTAGTTTCAATTGTGACAAAAAATGTTACTACATGTAGGTCAAGGTTAAGTGATTACATCTTATATTACTTTCTTCATCACATGCAAGTTTCAGGAAAATTGCCCTTTAGGCCACCACAATCCAAGGGATTGTTTCTCAACCACTCAGTCCTTTATCATCCAACTATGTAAACAATATTTATTATATATTTGGTGCTAAATTTAATAAACTGATTGTAGTCGTTTTAAAAGTATGAATTTGACTCTTAAGTTTTATGGAGAAAATAAGAAAAGTGTTTTCTTCTTGACAATTTTATTCCAAGTCAACACACCAAAAATTGTCTTGAGCAGATCAAACGTACACCTAGAAATGGATGGAAACCAAATTCAAGATGGCTGCGATAATTGATGGAAAGAAGGAGGTCAACAGCACCGAGGCTGACACACAGGTCGAAGGGTGAAAAAGATTAGGTGTTGCTAACAGATACAACAGCTGTAAGAGTAAGTTCCCTGCACTGAAATCGAGAGTGTTCTTTCAACTGGTCTGCATCCTGTAATGAACATTAAAGGGAACTGAAACCGCCAAGCCAGTTCGTATGACCTCGTTTTCATTTCCCGCGTATCGGGTGATCAGAACGAGGCATGAATGAAACATGGGCCTAGCTGTCAATCATTGAGTGACGTCACTACTATGGAATTTACTACGAAAACTCATGAATGAAAGATCGCATGACTCACGTGATTCTCACATGATTCTCAATAATAACAAATTGAACTGCGCATGCTCGGGCACTGGGGGCGGAGCTACAAATCTGAACTCGAATAGGAAGTTGGAAGTTTGACTTTCTCGGGCGGTGAAAGTCGAAAAGTTGAATAAATCGCTCGACGGTTCCAATTCCCTTTAAGGAATCAACAAATAGTTATGTATTAATATTTAAAAGACATTTATTGATGTTGAATATAAATGCATACATCTAACATGTAGTTTCTCAACTTGTACAGATTTACTGGGATGTCAATATTCTTGAATATTTGCAGAGGATCAACGCTTGGTTCTCACATCACCCTTGTATTGCAAAGCATTTCCTCTTCTAAATCTAATTTAGAAAAATTTCTAATTTAGAAAAATTTCTAATTTATCGTTCCAGACAATTCCACAGGAAAATGTATCTTGAACCCATTGCAATACTTCATAAGAAGCACCTTATCAATTAAAGGACCAATCAGGGCATGAGATGTGTTGGTTTTAATTCAAAATGGCTTCCAGCAGGACCAAAACACCTCCAAACAGGATAATTGAAAAATTTTTGAACTGCAATATAAACCATGCACTAGAACGGGATGTAACTACAGGCCCGCCTAAAATTCAAAAGCCATGTCTGAAACTGCCTGGCAACACTGGCAAAAATCATTATTAGAGACCAGCCTCGGTGTGATACTACCAGTGGCGGAGCATTGTGGCAAGCAGGGGTATTATTATTATCCTCCTGGCCAGATAAATCTCATGCCCAAGTTGTCCCTTTAACGACAATTTATACCACAAAATTGATATCCAGTCACTACTTCTTTGAATAAGAGCGTCGCCAATTAAACAAAATAATCAAATTGATGTGTTTCCGACACAGGGCACAAGACTTTCACCACAAACAATAATTCATCCAACCAATTAAAAACCCTAACAAAATTGAGAATTGATAAAGTAATCAGGCCCAAGATACTTTTGTGATCATCTTAATAGCAAGGCTACAGCTGGCGTACACGCGCGAAAAGGTTAGCAACCTATGTTTAACTCCAGCAGTTAACTAGAAGCAGTATACATCTGGCCTACAACCCCATATATCTTAATGTGCACAGAGCTCGAGGATAGTATGACATAGATTTATCTGTTTCTCCCCATGATTCTGTATAGAAATACATATTGATTTTAAAGTAACATCTGCTTAGCAGTGTTCTCCACAAGGCTATTTGTCAGGGCGTCCCACCCTACCTCAGAAGCAGCCACTCTACCTTGCTCTAGAACTTGTAAAATGTTTCAACAGGGCCACCCTACCTTAAACTGCTTGCCACTATACCTTGTGCTGCACACTGGCAAAACTTCCTGATGATCAATGGTACAACATTACCTTGAGAAAACCTTGTGGAGAACTCTTCTTGGTGCACGACCATCAGCAGATTGGGGTTTATGAATGGATTGTCCGATCAGGTACACCGTGCTGCTAATCGCAGATCTGCATGTATAGGCCAGATGAATACTGCTCTAATTGACTGCTGACTCAACTGAGGCGAAGCACAGTATTTGCTTAAATCCGTCTTGATAATCAACGGGACGATATAACTAGAACGCAACATAGCGAAATGTTTATGGGCAATGAATGAGATCCAATTTTTCTGAAGCATATGCAGCACTTCTTGTGCCAAGATCTTAGTTCTCTCCCCGTTTTCAATGAATTGAAATAAGCAAACACACAAACTACTACCGGACTGAGAAAAACAGAACAGGCCACGATATTCAACCCCACCAGAATAAATAAGGGACAACACATCCAAGAGGAATAAATGATTGCGTTAGATCATTATGTGCCGAGACGAAGCTTAGTGGCGTCTCATTACACATGATTTTGATTTGTCCTCATTTGACTGCAGATCCAATCAATGTTCATTCTTATTTAATTAAGAAAGGTGTAGAAAGTGACCCAACATCATTTCCAAAAATGCCACCAAACATTTTTTGAGAATGATTTGATGGTTCAACATTTTTGGTGTACTTTTCAGAATTTACGAGATTTTTTTATTGAACACTATAATCAAATTGTTTTAGTCGGAACATGATAAGTCGTGACGTTTATTACGAGTACCAGTACCATGTATTTTGAAAATAACTGAAAATTTATTTTATTCCTGATGGCTATCAAAAATCTACAGGTGCCAAAATGTATTAATGCAATTGCAAGGTAAACCACAATTCAACTTGTGAAAAATAAATTGCCAATGCCAGCCTGTTTTTCGAAACTGATATTAAAGGATAACTTTTTCAACAAAAGGGCCTAAAATTTACAAAGATATAAGGTACTCCTAGGTGTCCTCACTCCCTCTAGGTGGCCCCTTTCTCCGAATATCATTCGCGATGTATTAGCACGAATATCCCAAGGAATGCTAAAACAAAATACTGGAAGAGAGAAAAGACGTGGGTTAGATATGAAGAAATCAACTTGAAAGGTACGCTGTTCGTATTTAATCATTGGTCAGGAAAATAGCATGCCCGGATGATCGTATCTTCAGATGATCACCCACTGGGATGATCACTGAGATAATTACCAACTCCGATGATCACCAATCATAATTAATTGATCACCAATTCGCCAAGTTTGCGGAATTGATACCGAACTGGAGTTATTGGTTGTCTCACCCAAACCGTGGGGGTTTGAGCTAAAATGTTGACCAAAACCGAGGCAAAGCTGAGGCTTTGGCAAACTTTTTTTCGAACTTTTCTTTGGCGCACTCACCTTTAGTTTGGGGTAGTCGTTCATTAGTATAGTCACTATTCCCACATACGGCAAAAATCTGAAGTGAAAGAAAAGCTTTCATACAAGGGTCAAGGAGAAAAGGGCAGTCAAACCTCCCTTAGTGAACACCTCTCTATCAAGGACACCATCTCTTTTAAGGACAGTTTTGGTACCAAATTGGATGTTTCCAATCAATTTGACCTCTCTCATCAGGACACCTCTCTATTACGAACAGCACTTGTCAGTCCCGAGAGTGTCCTTAATAGAGAGGTTCTACTGTACTTTGAACTACTGAACAGAATGCTTTATAGTATACTGCTTCTAAACAACTAGGGGAATAAACTTTTCGTACCAAATGAACAGATAAATCACATGACCAGTTCCAGCCGTTTTTAGTATCCAAAGCAAGTCAAGAGCCAAAATATGTTCACTACCATCACTCTACAAGGGCTTTCAAGGAACTAAAATTCCTGGCTCTTCACAGTCCTTCGAATGAGACTCAAAACCGAGGTTCCTTGTACCTGGTATCTATGCCAGGGCAAGCTAAGACCCCACGAGAAACATGAGTAGCTTGCATGGACTCTATCTCTCTCGCCAAAGTCGGACCACAAGGCCAATAAACCCAATTGGCGCCTAACCGTAGTGGCACGCAGGATACGCTCATTCCGCCTTGGAGGAGGATTACTCCTAGGAGAATGACCCCTCCAAGTGCAGAGCGAACGCTGAAGAAGAAGAAGAATCACTCTCCAAGGAAAATGCCCAAAACAGCCTATTTGTGTTTGAAACACTCACCCTTTAGCTCTTCCAACCACATCCTTCTTCTGCAACCAAAGTTGTCCATGGGCATACAATCCTCGATCATCAACTGAATTATTGTCACCTTTTGTCAAAAATTTCACTGAGCCAGTCTCCCTGGAAGAGAAGAATGCACTCATAACCTCATTAGAAATATGTGCATTTACACTACTCACCTGAAGACCGCTTTCGAAGAGATCAATTCCTAATATTTGCTACTGCACATTACACAAACCAGGGGACTCCTCAATGAAAAAGTTTGTGAAGGCAAAGTCTTAGGAACTCCGATGTGACCCCCCACAAAAAAACACCCTCCACCAGCCTGTGAGTGACGAACACCCACCTGATGAAAACATTCGAGGCCACACTGTCAGAGTGCCAGCAGGAAGAAAATAGGATGAATCTAAATGGTAGAACTGAGGACAGAGACATACAACTTTTATGACATCAACAGCAACTTACTTTTCATGGATTTTTAAAACTCTATGAACGATTGGAATTTCTCTTCCCTGAATTTTGAAGACGACAATGTCACCAACACGGATGGGCTCCTCTTGGTAGTTGGTGAGGAGGAGGAGGTCGCCACGATAGAAAGCCGGTTCCATGCTACCACTGGAATGTGAGACAATCTCAATCTTCAATGACATCAAATTTGCACAGGCATATTGTGAACATATTTTGTATGTTCGTGAGAAGGACGAGATATTGTCAATATGTAATCGTTTACGAGAGTAAACACCCGGTCCCAGCTTTTGGATTCCGTGCAACTGCGGGCCACTTTAAATGTTATTACACGACCAAACAATACTCTACAATGCCACAGGGTAAAAACATCCATAACACCCGACGGTCAATAAAAACTAATGTTAGCCTGTTGAAGGTTCTAGGCTGTGCCCTCCGACGGCGATGTGAAAAGTGTGCTTCAGCTTGCTGTGACATTGCGCCTTTCGAGTACGAAAAGTTGTCACGGGCATTAAGAAAAACCAGCTCTGCGTAGGTAAGAGAAATACCATTCTGCACCACAACTCTAGGACTCTCACTGCCTATGATCACCACCCGTAGCACCATGACTATCAAAGGACTATCCTATTCCTATTGCCTGTGACCACCATTCTTACCTTAGCACCACAACTATAGGACTCTCACTGCCTGTGACCACCATCAGCCCTTTCCATATCATGAGAGCGGAGGAGACTATCATAGCAAAGTTTAACACCTGATAGTAGAGCTGGAAGGCAAAGCATGAAGTTAGGACATGTAACTTTATAGTAACATCATGATGACTAGGTACTGCCACAGAAATGTCTGGTATCACAGACGAGCTTCTATCTTCTGGCAAAATATGGATGGGTGATATTGATAAGAACATGGTACCTTGTCTGGGATATCTTGGCCACATTCTCTATGTTGTTTGCAACGAGGCCAAGGAAGGAACCAGAAAAAACCCGTTTCGTAAATTGTTGAGATAGTCCATCAGTGAAGTGCCTAACATTGACATGTTTGTTTTTAAATACCAATGACGTCCCAGTAACAGACTATTTCAACAAAGTTTGCTTGGGTGCTGACCAGTAAGTACAGTCGGGAATGCAATATGACAGTTCAGAACCTCTCTCCGGATATGACGATGGTACAGTTTGGACTTTGGGCATACAGATATGACCTCCACTAACACATATACTGCGTTGCGCCCTGCAAATTATTCAAAATCAGGTGGATACGACGTTGGAAGTTGAGCGCAATGCAGTACTTTAGTTGAAGGAGATATATGTTAGAGCCTGTCCGATGCACACACCGTTGACCGTACCATCGTCCTCATTAATCCTGTAGACTTGTATTGTAATACTAATAGCCCTACTACTTACTAGTAATCGGATACAGTAATGTACACGGGCCAGAAGTTCCAAAGATTTTGTATTTTAGTGCAAATATATCCGTATTTAGAACGAAACCTGTCTTTGATACGAGAGTATTGTGTAGGGCTACATAGTGTTTAGCCATACAATCAATGACACTGATGCAGTGCATAACTACCATGCATATATGTGCACGAACGTGTGTAAATGTACACCAAAGTACAAAACATATGGACGAAATGATTTCGAGTTCGACATTTCAACTTCGCAAAAACAGCAGAAAACGGCAAAAAATTACAGAAATTGTATGTGCCACATCTTCTATGGAATACAGTTCATCTACAGATTTCATACTATACCTGGCGTTTATTCATGCGCCGCACATCGTCAAGAAAACTTAGATTGTCCAGCATTCCCATCTTGCCGGTTTTAGTGCTTAGGTGGACTAAGAACGAGATCTCGTCCACCACGAGAGTTTAGCATTCTGTCTCACTAGCCAGTGCGGTGGATCCCTCCGGGCCACGTACCGGTACTAAAGTTTTAAGCCATTTTCCATTTAAAATGGTACTTTCTACCTCCTCACAACTCTTTCCGAGACGTAATCTGAAGCCGGGGGTGATTTTTGACGGCGTTTTTCACCACGACGGGTTAAATGGAGCCTCAAAACCACATATTAAGTATGCCAATTGGACTGAAATTGGATCATTTTCTTCATTTTAAACACACCTTATTCACAATTCAAGAAGAACTATATTTCAAATAGAAATTACCATTAAACTGGCACAGTGATCCTAAACTGAACTATGGTCTCACTAACCAGTTAATCTCGGTCGCCACTTTGTAACCCCCCCCCCCCAAAAAAAAACTAGTTCTTCAGACGCCGGCCGTTTCCATGGTTATTACCTTAATGGCGTGACCTTAGGTCTCATGTTCCTAAAATCATTGATTTCTCGGTCCTCACAGTATGTCAGTGTTGATTCAGCAGTTGTTTTTTTGGAGTTTCTGAAACCTAGAGCGCTACTCAATAGGCGGCTAACAAGAAACTACGCATTTACTGCTGTTGCCGACGTATGTGTACACTGAACTTGGGATGTGCGTCGGCCCCGTGTTGAAATGCCGTCCAATGCTAGTTGATGCGTTTTTCGCTGATTTGTGCAAAATTCAACATATCTCAAAAGTTCAATGGTTGACCCTCGATTTTTTTTGATTTTTGTGTAGCGTAAGCAACTGTCTTTCATGGGAGAATGGTCACTGTAAGAATTATTCAGGAAGAAATGTATGATATTTGGGGGTTTTCAGGATTGTCCGGCCCAATTGGCAATATTGCCATTTGGGATGGTGAACAGAGCTAGGAGCAAATGCGACGCTTATGATTTATTTAAAGAAATCAAATGCCCGATTCAACATCCTGCAGAATCAGGGGAATCGGGCGTTTCCAGTGATATACGACACAAATGGGTTGTCCTCATGCATTCGCTTTGGAAACGCATTTTAAAATAGATGTTACGTCCTGTAAATGGGGCACGTCATCATCGCGTACATTTGGGAAAAAACTCCCTAACGAGACCTTAGTTTCCATGTACAGAGGATGATTTGGCGCTTTAATGAGGCCATCTTGTGACCGGTTCACTACCTAGCTTATTTGGCGGTCATACGGTCATACGGTAACCATACGTACAAGCCACAGTGCGAGATTTGGCCTAGTTCAACGTGTGGCAATTCATATGGTTCGCTTCAAGCTACATTTGCATTTTTTGATGGAATTTAGAAAAGTTATTTTCCTGGCTATCGCAGGGTGGTTCCGTCTTTCGATCAGGTGAAAATAAATATGTTTTCATTATGTCTTTGACTAGACACACATCAGCATCATAGCGGGAACTTTCATTGCCACTTTTTGACCGTTTGTAGGATCTGAGGGTATAAGAGTGAAGCCACCTATTGGTTTCGTATTACATTAAATCCGTCCAAATTGCTCTAAAATGCGTCGCTGGGTCTCTACGAACCGGTCGCCACGCCCACACAATAAACACTTGGACGCCAACAGGCCTTTCCTCGCCTTTCTACGCGAGCCTTCAATCTGCCGATAGTCAATTCCTGTCATTTCAGTTCAAGTCATGCAAATTTGATCAATGAAAAGCCACAACACCTATATGTTTTACTTTATTTGATTTAAGAATAGTGTTCCCCTGGCTATCACATGGTTGTTGTTTTACTAAGAAATAAATATAATTTCACCAATCTATGACGAGGCGAACTTGACACACATCAGGCCTATTTTGGACCAATTTCACACCATTTCTATGACCCGTGTGGTACAAAAGGTGGCGCCACCTAGTGGCAACTATCAAATAGAAGCCATCGAAAGTGCTCTAAACGTCTCCCATAGATCTCTATATGTTTAGTGGTTATGAACAAAGGATTGACCTCGGAAGGAGGTCACCCCGGAGGTATCAGTGACCAAAAAATGCACCAAAGTAATAGGATAATGCAATCTACGAATATCTACGATTTGTCGTAGAAAAAGGGCCAAAATTTGGGAAAACACAAGTGTTTTCCCAAAGTTGCCTTAATTCCAATACAAAACCGAATAATCTAGCATCCAGTATCCTATTACTTACACTTGGTGTGATGATGTAACATAACTTAAAAAGATAAAAAACTAGAAAGTGTAGAGTGAAATTTGATAACTTTCTTTAAGCTAAATGTGATAGAAACCAAAAGGTTCACTGTCCTACTTGTGATAAATACGTTTCATACAACAATATGGCAGCTCACAGGAAGACTAAGAGACATTGTATCATGTGGTAGGGCTATGCCGGTTGACAATTTGCAGTGAGCATATAATGCTAATTAAAAGCTAAAGTTATAAACCAACCGACTGCCTTAGCTTTGACGATCTTTAGGGAGGTCAATAGGTTATGACAGTGGGTCAGTTCAAACAAATGGTATTTATCATGAGCGAATTTTTGGATACCTAACACGATTATACGCGCTGGCCCGCCCCCTACAAGTTGTAGAGCGTAGCGGATCGAATATTTGGTGACGAAAGTTGATCAGTGCAAACTTGTTTTTATGATGATAAGTTCTATTTCTTATTTCTAATGATCTTAATAGGTAAGTAGGTCAGTAGGTCAGTAGGTCAAGAAAGTGGGTCAGTTACACTTTCTCCTTAGCTTTTTGGATGTCAAACACGGCGAAAGCTCTGACGTGCTTGAGGAAGGGTCTGTCAAAGCCAAGAAAGTGGGTCAATTCAAGGTTATTTCCCATTAGAGAAAGTTTGAAACCAAAAAATACGTCAAAAGATGTTATGGTGTTTGAGATGGCCAGCAGGTCCCGGAAGTAGAGGTATGTTCAAACCGTCCTTACTCCTCATATGCTAGATTTGATACCAAACGCGGCCTTCTCAGCTCTGGCGCTCTTGTACTAGCAAAATATTGAGATTCGATGGCAATAATGTTGAGAGCCATATCGTGGAACGAAGGCGTGTTGACCATACTGACAGACAAAATCAATTGCTCATTCGATCGATCGATCATCACCCTTTGTCGGAAAAGGGCTCAAATCAGCATGAAAAACGCAATTTCCGAGACTTCTTGGGGATGTTCTCCCCTATAACTCCACCGCTGAACATAGCCTTTGCCAATTGGTGCTGTCCTTTGCCCAACAGCTGGTTCTCAGTTGTAACTGGATTTCCCTTTCCGAGAAGTTCCAATTAGTTTTTGAAATAATTCACATGTAGATGTAGTTGTATATCGTATAACTTTATTCAACATAAAAATATTACATTTGGAGGAATCAACTGCAGAATACCCGCGGAGAATAGCCGCGATTTCATTAATAATTACGATCAGTTAACAGTTTACTTCACTTCCCGCTTCACTCGCGTCTACCAGATTTGTTAGGTTGAAATTTGTCCTGTTACCATGGTATTACATCCATCCTGTTTCTACATATATATTATCATGGGCCAGGTTCCCGTGGCTTTTGTTCATTTGCTTGATCCAATAAATTTTCCTCAATTAAATGGCGATACCATTATGGTGCAGTCAAAATTTGCCAATAAAAAACTTACTTGATATAAATACAGTATATATTACACGAGGTGGTCGATTAGTTCAATAAAAACGTTTTTGTTAGTCCTGTTTTCAAATCCACGTTCGGGGTGTCGCAATAGGATGTCCCTATTTTGAAACTCTTGTTAGAAGCATTCGAGAAATATCTTGAACATGTTATCAAAGCTCAGTGACGTTTTTATTCTGTCGGTTCATTTTGAAATCGCAAAATTACGATTTTTCATTTAAACAATAAAGAGAAGATAGATGTTTATCGTGGTTCAACACCATACAAATATTTTCTTACCCCTCAAATTAATTCATAAGTTTTCAATGTTTGGTGTGGAGCGAAATAGCCCATTCGTTTATATCAAACTGCATTGTCTTATGAGCAGTTAACAACGAACTATGATATAAAAAAACACCTAAGCTTTAAATCTATGCAAGTGTGTTTGAAAAGATAAAAGAACATGTTAACATTCTTTTTTAAATGTCAAAATAGGGACACTTATTTTTGACATCCCATGATACATAATACTAGCAGTTTTGAAAAATCACCTACTGCGAAGTAGAAGTGTGATTTAAAATATTAGAAGCGAAAAAAACAAGAACCATGGGAACCTGGCCCGTACAATATAACAACTGATCGATGTAAACAAAATAATCGGCCGGAACAAAATCAAAGTCAGCGTCTGAGAGGTCGTTGCGTCATAGCTATTTTGCATATTATAATAGTCTCCTCTGACGTCATCAAGGCGCAACAATGCCCCAAACCAAGTGATAAACATAAACAATCCTGTCCATGCGAGGAGCATGTACCCAGTATTTATCTTCTGATATGAACTTCCCGGCAGTCTGCAGTGGACGACTGTGGACTTGAGGTCACTTCCGGTCAGAACTACCAATCTGAGAAAAATGGGTTCTGGTCCATTTCGTCGGCCTGTGGGTTGACGACATCTGGACTGGCCCTTGTCGTGATTGGCCCACCCACCTGATCTGGTCTTGGTACTTCTGGACGTCTTGGCAATCTTGGGCCTAAGCACGAAATGAAAAAGAAAAGTTCATTAAGAATCGCCCAGCTATGCAGTGTGATGCGGACTACTGGTTGGATTTCTTTGAAGTTTTTAGGGGGAATTTTCGACCATTTTTGACTCGTGAAACGACTTTTCGGCCGCGACGAGTTAATTGGACCCCTGAGATCACAATATTTAGGCTACTGAACTGAAACTTCATCATTAATTTCCTTTTATAGAGAAGAAATTCATAATTCATAAAAGTATGTATTTTTTAATGAAAAACACGTCCATACTGGTGACTGAGACCATGTATCAGAAATTCACATTCACTTTTTACTATACAACCTAGTCTCGCGTACTGAATTACTATGTGTAACCCACACGTAAGAACTTTGCATTCGACGGTCTACCAATTAACCAGGACCGTGTACCTACCACTTGCAACCCACTCTTCATCATCCATCCTTGGTGATCTGTCTGAACCCATCCATCGGTAACTAGACCATGGATACTTCCCCGGTAATCGTTTATGTCGAATGCTGGCACCTAAAATGAAAAGAGGAAGATTCGTTGTTGTCAGAATTTGAAGGGACAACTTGGGCATCAGATATCTTGGTTTTTCACACAAAATTGGCTTCCAGCAGGACCGTGACTTCTGAAAAGAGGACTTTTGAAAAAGCTACACTGAGAATACATTACTAAAACTGGAAACACTAAAACAGGTCAAAAGTCAAGAGTCAAGGTCATATATGGTCCAAATCAATACGCCAGGGGCCAATTCCTAATCTCCGTAATCCTGATTTTCCGAAGGTGTGGTGTCCACTTAGGCTACTGTCGATCTAAGTGTAATATTTTATTTGCCCTGGCACAGACACTGAGGTACAAGGGACCACGGCTTTGAGTCTCATGTCAGACTCTCTACTCATTATAAATCTATCTGATTAATCTATATCATATTGAGCATCAAACTTGTTGGGTTGGGTTTTGAGTTACTTGGAAGCCACGCCAGGTCATCCAGAAATGCACTCCTGGGTTCTCCGCGGGATCAAAACCGTGTCATATTGCTTGGTATTAACCACTAGACTGAACGGCTCATTAAAGCCATCTATTTCTGGCCATCTGACACAACGAGACTATTTTCAGACACTGTTTCATGCAAATCTGCAAATCTGTCACATACATTTTCTCGCCAAATTTAACTGTTTTTATAAATGGAAATATCCATTTCGAGTGTCGTGAATATTCAACAGACATGTCTAGAAGGTAATGTCTGAGTTAGTGTAGCAATCAGTTATGATATAACACGAACATTACGGAAGTGCACTTAGAGTGGTGACGTATTACTCAAATCGGACAAAAGAATCAATCTGGCATTGGATCCATAAATACAAATACGTGGGAGTTCTCAATCTTGTTTGGCGCATATTTTTCAAAAAACTTCCGGTTGGAACGCTTTCTGAAATGGCTAAAACTTGAAGCGTTCGACGTGGTCGGAGAACGGCAATGTTTTTCTCGTCGCCTCCGAGCATGGTTAGTTACCTGAAAGCACGCGACGGAGGAAAACTTGTCGGGTATTGCATATCAATTATCCTCGTGTCTCGACCATTCTCGTGGGTCGAACTTTGAGGTTGCAATCTTTCTGACGTGGTCATTTCTAGTGCAACTTTCGGCGGGGGACACGCTCAAAAATATGATTGCTCTACTCTCTCTTCTCTCGACGCTTAGAAATCAGGAGGCGTTTGTCTGACTACACCGGTATATCTAACATGAGCTAAATATTAAGACAGAGCACCCAATGAAGTGAAATGTAGTGGTTAAGTGGAGTTTAGCTGTCTTCTGGGTGTACCAAGTTTACTGTTACACAAAGTCATTCATGTTTTACTTTAGAATATTCGTTCTCTGAGGTCTCACAGACCCAACCCTCCGTCCCCTCAGTAGTTCCTCCAAAAAACCACAAAACTTGAGGGATTTCCCAATTAAAAAAAGGTAGCTTTTGCCAAATAATTCATGTGGTGAACACTGTATGTGGACAATTGACACGTCTTCACTCCTAGAAATAGCGTTTTTGAGCTTTAGAAAACCATTGATGGTTTTTCAGCGAAAGTAATCAACCCTTGAAGGTTTTCAGAACCTCAAAAACCGTTAGCGGTTTTTCCTTTTATTGAAAAAACCCTAACGAGGTGCATATTTTTAGTAATGTCTAGTTTTTTATCAAAAATGCCAAAAATTGTTTTTTATAATGTACTAAAATCTACTTCTTCTATTTCTGTCACACTTATTGTACGTCTTTATATAAACATTATCTTTTGTAAAGTGCTTAGGTAACGATTTTATTCGTTATTGTAGCACTCTAATTTAATAAATATTATTATTATTATTATTATTATATTTATACAAACTTTTAAAGATTTTTCTAAAGCTAAAAATACTTTATCTCGTAGAGTTTTGTTGCGGGACGTTTGGGTCATTTTACAGTCTGTTTCTGATAGAAAATCCTCTCGCTTTTCACTGATGGATGATTACTGGCAGTGATCACTGGATGCCTTCTTATCAACGAATGGATTGTTATACACTACCGACTGTTGACCTTTTAAGCGATACGACAGGCGCCGCCATTCTTTTGTTTTTATAATCATTGAATATCAGGGAATCGGCTTTGCTTCTTCTATAAATAACACATAGCAGAGATGGTAATTCAAGGGAAGGAGATAGTTTTCCAAAGAAGATGAGTTCATTTCTTTCCACCTGGATTTTTTCCCCCGTGGGCAGGACGGAGAAGCCCTTGACTTTCGGGCTTCAAGCGGTTCTGCCACGATGCAGACGACAGAACCAAGGTTTTTTCAAATAAATTTATTTAAAAGACTCTGATAGAACATAACCACCGCTTACGTAACAAATACCATGGAATGTTTAATGCAAGTAATGACTACAAGTATGGTTGATGGTCTGATTTTGATCGTGAGGCTATACGTGGGATGAAAATAAATTTGAATAGTGCGCCACCATCTGGTGTCCTCGAAACTGCTTGGATTTAAGAATGAGAACTTTATTATGATATTTGCGCCTTAGGTTTTTACCGAACATTTCAAAACTGTCCTTTATATTAGCATTTCGCGACAGGTTTTCTTCAATAATATTTGTTATCATCTGTCGAATATCATTCCCATAATTCAGTTACGCAGTTTGATATAGATGGTTGTAAATTTGTGAAAGGAGGCATCAACCCGGCACTGAACCATGTAATAGTGTCCTTTTTAAAGGATGGCCCCGCTAATCCTATCGTTCTTTTTGACTGGTTTCGCTTCGCGCACAATGTTTCCTCAATATATTGCAATCTTTCAGATTTAGTTAATTAACCCAGAAAAGTGCAGAAATAAGAGTTTGGTAGGCTTTCATCTCTGTGGCAACTAATGTCTTGGCCACTGATTCACAGGAACATAAACATCATGTTTTTCAAATCTGAAGCCAATTACTGCGCCACGCGGCATGTTATCACGAAGAGAAAACGTCATTAAAATCGCGTCAGAATGTAACTTCCAATAAGATGAGACCTCATAATGCGCGTAGCGCCAAGAAACACCACACCGCTGCCCTGAAATGTAGGATTTTTGCACATTTTTGGACTTCTAGGACAACACATGTGAATCAAAAACACAATGACACTTAGAAATAAAGGTTTTTGACCTTTAGAAAAACCTTTTGGAATTTTTAAGCCGACACAAATATGCGCCCCGTACCGGTAGAGGTTTTTCAGAGAAATGAAAAACCTCATGACCTAGTTTGGCAAGCCCGCCTTGCCAAACAGGTAAAAAATTCTACCCTGTTGGGCGTGCCGGCGACGTTACAGTACAGTACATTAGCCAATCAGAGAGAAGTGACGTCATAATTATTTGCATACAACGTAATATGCGCATAATTAACAATGGCCGATTTCTCGCTCTCGCTCTCGATTCATTTTCTTTTACTGAACTCGTGTTCTTGTCAAAAATTGATGGAGATGAATATACACGAGTATGCGATTAACTGATAAGCGTAATAAATGCATTGGGTATTGCTTAGGTCCTTCGCTACAACTCCAGGAGTGTTGTTGACCGCTTTCCCATTGAATGATAATGAGTTGTTCGACAACTATAAATATTGATGAGTTCGGCTCTCTATTTAGGGCAAAAAAGTCGCTGTTTGGTAAGCCGGGCTTGCCAAATAGTCACTTCCTAAAGGTAAAGCCTTTTGAAAAGCCATTTAGCATCCCGTATAGGTTTTCAAGGAAATGAAAAACCCCAGAAGGTGTTTGAGCAACCTTTTTACTTAGGGTGTGTAAAGAATAGATTTACAGTGAATGCGATTGCGACAAAGCATGCTACAAGTAAGACAGCTTTGAGATATCAATCACGTTCCGTGCCTTGGTTACCAATTATAGGACGTAACCTCGAAGATGATTGAACCGCTGGTAGAAAATAAGAGGCGAACATTTCAAAGTTGCTATGAAATCCTACTATTGCTTTGAATATTTAATGTGTTTTTATTAAAACTGATATTCATGCGGGTAGGATGGTGAACAAGAGCAAGAGGTAACAATGTACACTTCGAAATAATTTGTTATTCAGAAGAAAGAGTTGATTATCTCGGTACAGCCTAGATACGGTAAACAAAAGCTAGATGCGTCTCGTAGATGTTGCAATGCGTGTTTCATCCTAACTTCAGCATGGTAACCTGCCCTTTTCCTTACTTACTGAGTCCTCTTCGTCCCTGGTTCGGGGGCATAAGGCCTTTTACAGAACAACTACGTGTATTTCGACTGATGCGACACAAGGTATCGGGAATGCGTCGCGTCGATCATACACCTGCATAATGACCCAACTAAGTCATCAGCTTAGCTCAAGTGGATGGGAAAAAAGACATCAGAAACAACTGATTACCCTGCTGAACAGTTTGAGTGATTTGGGTAACAAATGTGTTTTATAAACGTGCATTGCATTTCTCGAGCATGTTGTTCATGTTGCCTCGAACTTTGCTTTAGATTTAAAGATTTATCAATGGATGCTTATTCCAGGTGTTAACCGGTGTGGCGGGGAAAGTAGTCCTAGGGCTGATAGTCCGTGTAACAATAGCCCGCATTGCTAAATGTTTTGGTTAGGGTTAGCGGTACAATAGATCATGCTGCTTAATTGGTCAAATACAATGCTACCGGACTATGACTCCAGGGGGACTATATCCGCTGTCACACCGGTCTGTTCAAAACTCCCCTTTTTACAAGCGTTTCGTGATATGATTTCTTTAAGTGCATAGCCCGTCATGTGTTAATAAGTAAATATCCCCATTAGTGATGATAATGTAGCAGAGACTGAAACTAAGCTTGCTCTTAGCCTAAGACAATAACATGAATACTATTAACACAAACAAATCCTCATGCATAGCGATTGATCCGATAGGGTAATGCTGAGAAAGTCGGGAGAGTTGATTTAACGTTGATGTTCAAAACCCACACATACTTACAGTCATCTCCTGACACATATCCGAACAACACTCATTTTATGGTGTGTTCACACTGGATGCGGATTGATGAGATCGGTATGAACCGAATTGAGTGTGACGCCCCAATACGTATCAACGTTTTAATTCGAATTCAATTCGTGTTAAAACCCCAGTGTGACCACAGCATAAGTCTTCGATCGATTCTCGGACAAGAATCCTCTATCGGCGGGACAGCCGATGAAGTGGAGGAGAGCTATATTTTTCTGTTCACTCTGCCACCTGCACGACCTCATCACCGTGTGATCGTACCCGGGCCGATTGACTTTTCAGGGCTGAGATCACTATTGACTGTTAAGTGGTATCATGGGAGATGATAAAATGGTTAAAAAGCCCTGACATGCCTAAATACTGCCTCGAATGTTAGTTATTTGGTTGGCAAACATCATTTTGGGCTTTTTTGATTTTGAAAAATATCAATTACATGTAACAGAATCCAGAATTCGATTTTGAAATACGAACTCCTTTTCTTGATTTTACGGGGTCGGAAGATGTTCTCTCACAGGCAGTAAACGCGGCCGCGTATCGTGTCAAATTCTAACATGTCTCATGAAAACGCCAAAAAACAAAATATAGAATTTTCGGAACTTTTTCAAATTTACTTATGACGACGACAAGATATAGGACTACACGTCCGTAAAGTTTGATGAAAATCCCAGCTTTGATTTTTTTAAATCACGAAAATGTATATGCATACAGAATGTACAAGGACCCTATACATGCTTCCCGAAATTGCTGGTTTGCATTGGAACTAACTTTTTCCCCCTTGTCCGTCATCAAAGGCATTTAAGTGTGTTGGTCAACCATGACTATCTCCTTTGTCCCTCCACCATAAGGCCTAGTTTTCCCTTATGACATCACTATTTCGGACACTCAGCGCCCCATTTCTGGAAAGGTGTATAGCAGATTTAATTGTGTACTGAGCAAATTTTCATTGGGGCGACAACGTTTGGGTTTACAGGTACTGCGTTTCCAAATCTCGTTCACAGGTAGCGACTTCCTCGAATGTGAAATCTTTACAGTAAGTTTCGATCCCTGCTTTGAGAAGCAAACGTGACAAAACTTACTGAGCAGATCCACTTTTTTCTTCCGAAAGATGTTCTCAAAATACCCGCAGGTGCTGAGCTGTTAGTAAGAATGCAAAATCGCTCCAATTAACCAGACGACTTCGCTTGTTGTCTAATGAATGATCAGCCATAACTCGCGGGCTCGCCACTCTGCTGCACGCACAGTTTAATCATCGTGACTTCCAGGTCTGAAGGGAGGCCATGGACCCAAACGACTCACTTCATATACGACGGGGGCGGGACGGACAGCAGATTTCTTGGTTAGGATGCTTATTATGATCAGCAACTGCCACATGCTCGACCTCGTCAAAATCAACTAAGAAAACCTAGTTTTATGGAAGAAAACCAGATTTTCTTCTTTCGAAACTTAGCTTCATGGAAGAAAACCAGGTTTTTGTTAATGAAACTGGGTTATATGGAATCCCTTTGTTCTAAATCCGTGGTATACAGCGTCTCTATTGAACCATAACCTAACCTGTCACCATAGTATACAACTCAGAAGGAACCAGAGGGACATTTAATTCTGATACACCGGTAACGTTTCTATATGAACTTGGTTAAAGTGATTAAATTGGCTTTACTGTTTTTGATGACGTTTCTGGTGTAAAAACCGACACGGTGTTCAATGTGTGTATTGCAATACCAATCCTTGTATTTGTGCCAGGATGAATTATGATGCATTGTGACCGAGGATGTCGATATTTGACTGATGGCCTGTGTTTGCTTACAGAACAAGTAAACTCCAGCCTCGTCCCGAGATATGGCTTCCGCAAATTCCTGACACATGGATTGTAACTAGTACGTTGACGGGGCGATCGACCAGCAGCATATCACGAGATCTCGCTGGGATAGGCACGTGGTTTTACCAGACTGAAGGACACTCCTATTGCCCCAAGCCCCAAATGAATTATAGATGAAACAACTGTTGCATATTGCTTTTGTTTTACCAAGACGCTGTTAATAGAACGACAGAGTATTTTCAATTATCTGAAGGGTTCGATCCTACCCTTTTATGCGTCGACAAACTGATTAGTCTGGCACTTGGGAACATTGCCGGGGTAATGGCAAGACTGGCGATGGAATACCTCGAATGTCTGTATGGGGAATCGTCGCCATACAAAAGAAAAGGCTTCCTGGACAGCTGGGCTTTGAGCAAGGAAACAAAACCAACGAAATGGGGAGCAATCACTATTTCTAACCCGACTGTTGTTTTGTTTCTGGAAAGAAAACTTTGAACTCCAGAACTGCCGTAATGTTTATGAATATCGGGTGGATAAATAAAAAAATCGCGTCGAACTTCATGGGTTAATACTCCTCGATTCTTTTCTTGCCGACGATAGTGAAATTTCGGTTATTCATAGCAACGTTATTTTTATGCTTATTCTGGAAATTTTATGCAGAAAACTTGTACCAATAATTATGCTGTAATTTCGGGATTTTAACCAATCAATATGGTTCGACTGAATCATTGGCCTTAAGCTAATATGGGTTTATTGGCGCGATTTACTCTGTTAGTATGTATTCTTGGTAAACCTTGATACCAATAAGGACATTTAAACCATTGGCTGAAGTCAACTCTCTGTTGCTACCCAGGATCATGATCAATATTTTGAAATTGCTATCATAATATCAAATAGCATAACAACTTTGTTTTTCTCGTTGTTTTCAATCTTATCAAACCTTTAAATCTTCTTGAAGTCTCAAGTGTTTTCGTCTCGCTGGTTTTCAAATGGGTGGCATCAATCACGAACAGTAAGTGTTATCAGGCTGAGATTTGATCGAATCCGGTGTACGCGTGATTGATATAATTATGATGAGATACACACGCTAAGTCATGACACTTAAAGTGAAATATAAATTATACTGGCGAGCAAACATCACAAAGAATTAAGAAAAACAGTCATTATGATTTAGTTGATGTGATTCATTGTACCAATTTACTCATTACATTTGAGCGGGTCCGCCATTTCAGTGTTCACGGCAACCACATCAAACCTAATATTATTGTAATTAGGTAATGAAGTATGTGCCAATCTTTATCCACTTTACGATTTCTTAGCTGCTGGATTTCAAATAACCGCGATTCAACGGTAAATTGGTCGCCACGGTGTCGCCGACGTCACAGGAGTCTCCTACGTGACCACATTCGCTACACTTATACTCTGTTGGCTTTTTGCTTTCTTTTTTATTTTCAGGCGCCATTTTAATAAGCTTCCATTATGGTACTTAATGAAAGGATGAAAGTCCACGGTAATACATCCTGAGATACAGCTTTTTGATATTCCTGCGTCATACACAAGATTTGAAATATCGGGAGGCGGAGTATATTGAAAACCACTGGTGCAGAATGACGGTAATAATGCCAGTTTATTAAACCAGTCTCTGAATAAACACTCGCTTACATACTTTTTTTATCGTACCCTTCCATCAAATTTAGCAGCCCTCGATTCTAAGGTGAACCATTATTGAACTTGCATATAAATCTCTTCAAACGTGGGGTGCCAGTGGTTTTTTTGGTGGCCCATTAAGATAGGTTCGATCCACTACGCTCTCTACATCTTTTGCTAGGGACGAAGCATTCACTGTTCTAGGTTTTATGGCAGTGCCGTAATAAGCGTCCCGGGATGTAGGCAAACGACAATGAACCACTGCTGTTAACATGTGGCAGCTTGATAGAATGATTCCCCTAATGGTACTAAGTGGTTCTAGCCATCATGGCATAAATCCTGACATAACTAGTGGTTATCAATATACTCCGCCTCTCGATATTTCAAACGAGGCAGGAGTATCATAAACCTGAATCTCAGAATGCCTGGCATCATAACTCTAACTGCATGCGAATACAAGCCAGTGTACAAGATACTATAAAATATACGGCCGGGTCTATTTGGCAAGCCGCTCGCCGAACAGGCATCTTTTTTTGTCCTGTTTGGAGAGCCGCTTGCCAAACAGCACTAAAAAGCCACCCTGTTCGGCCAGCCGGGCTTGCCAAACAGGTAAAAAATCTACCCTGTTGGCGAGCTGGACTAGACTTTACTTTAATATTAATGAGTTCGGCTCTCCATTCAGGACAAGAAAAAGTCTCTGTTTGGTAAGCCGGGCTTGCCAAGTAGTCACTTCCTAAAATATACAAGGCATACAAGAGATGTACTGTCTTGATTCTATTTTACATATTCGTGTACCCGTCTACCACGTTCTTGGATTCAGCGATTAAATTGGCCTAATTACTTCTCAGCGGAGTAACCAGAGTTAGTAACGACACGTATATAAACCTGTGACACCTGCAGACAACGTCTCGCGGACTATTTGAACATGACAATTTTTGACAAGTTTTCATCAGCTGTCAAAAAGGGACTACTAGTACCCGGACAATTGACACATGATCGAAGACAATGGCATAATCAGCAACGCATAAACTTTTGCCTCTTCTTATAGGCATGGTGAGGACGCAAAGCTCTTGCAATTTGTTTTTGTTATTAGCAAACGAGAGATTATCTGTTCATTTTCACAAAAGCCTCCCCCCCTACCCACCCGGAGAGCTCGTTACAAAGAAAACCCTACACAGTCATCGCGGGTTACGCTGCTATAATAGGAATACGCATTGTAAGATTAGCGTCAAGCAAAATATCACAGAACACGAAAATCTTGCGTTTTTGACATCATTAATCCGAAATTATAAGACAACGGTTATTATTGCCAGTCACGTGGGATGACTAGTATATGGATCCCAGCTTAGAATGACACTTTTGATTGATTTTCTGGCAATGAGATACATACATATGCATACATACATACCAAATTTATTATTTAATTATTATTTATAAGATCACTCAGCAATGATTTTTTAAGAGAGTAGATATTAACATATCAGTATGTAGGACTACAGACACCGTATTGTGCAGTCAGTGCATTATCGTCATTGTTGTTTTGGATTAGTTGGAGTGTTAAAGAAAGTTTGTTACTTAATAAGAGAGAAGGAGAGTGCAATATAAAGTAAGTGCTTCGGGTAATTCATTGACCTTGAGACTTGACCTACTTTAATTTTTTTTACTTGTTTCATAATTGTCGTATAAAAATTAATTAATTTCAATAACATAAGTTGCAATAACGTTAACTGTGGAGTGATGAGAACGCAAGGCAATCAATGAAGATAACAAAAAAAAGTTACGTGTAGGATCCGTACGCGTATCTGTCCTGTCCTGTCAAACAACTATAAACAAGTCCTACTGATATTACGGAATTTGATACCAACACCATATATGTGACTCGCTCTACCAAAACTAGGCGCTTGTCGCATCTGAACTCGACAGGTTGATACGGACTTGTTGTTCATTTCCCTATTGTAGACATTTTGTGAAATCTATTACAAACTGATTTGGTCACATTTCACAAAAGGTCTACAATAGGGAAATGAACAACAAGTCCGTATCAACCTGTCAAGTTCAGATGCGACAAGCGCCTAGTTTTGGTAGAGCGAGTCACATATTGCATTTTTATTGATACATCGTATCTCACCGCTGATGAGCATGACATTCTAGTGGTAACGCTTAATCTGCGGGATATACCGCATTCGCATCAGACGCAAAAGAGAGGAATAATACTTGATGAATATGAAAAAGATGGTTCGAGCAAGACTCGTAAGACTTATCATGGTATCAATCTACGCAGAGAGATTCGAATGGAAGTCGATCTGCCACTTGATGCGAATCTGATCGGCCGTCTACTCAGACACGATCAGAGAACTTCCCACTCGCTATCATTATTCATCATCCCTGTTTTGCTTAGGTTACAGTGGCGACCAGTGCGTGAGCGCATTCAATTCAAGGTTCGGCTGATAGTGTACAAATACTGAATGGGCTTGCCCCCAGTATATTTCCAATCTAGCGACGCCGTACTTTAAGCTGGAGCACTCGCGTTCAGAATCAGCATATGACTTGGTGCCCAGACCAAGATTGCGATAACATTCAGTGGAAGGGGATTTGTGACACTGATTCCCGAAAGTGGAACGCTCTGCCGATAAGCATAAGAACTGCCGATAAAATCGACAGTTTCAGGACTTCACTCAAGACATTCCTCTTCAAACGACACTTCAATGTTTGACTATTGTTTGAGCGGGGATGTGACTTCTTGAGCAAGCACTTCTGAACATCGGTTAATTTTCAATGGAAAGGGCGCTATATGAAATGTTATTTATTATTATTGTTATTATTATCCAAGGCCCGCGTTTTGGCAATATCAATAATAAATGTGAAAAACTTGTCGGCTCTGAGCATCAGGTATAGCCTACCTCGGCAACAACAAGAGCTTCGACCCCAGACAACTCATTCACTCGCTGTTCTGGCCTGTATGGTCTTATAGTCAAAATCATTAAACTTTCCTCCGTAGGTAATACGTTTATTTTCCCTTGTCGGTTTAGTTGGCCTATCGTCCGACCCCCATGAAAGCTGCTTTGTCAGTGGTGGTCGTTGTTATCAACATTTCGCTGATGACCCTTTGATAAGACTGTTGAACAATGGGAATTTAGGCCTAGGCGTGAGCGGGCTTTGTTTGGAGACAACGTACCCTGAATCGGCCTTGGCCTCGATTCTTTTAACTGCGAATTAGCGTAATGTTCCGTCTGTAACATGAATCAGGCGCGACCGTAGCCGTAAAGGGTTATTGCTGCACCAGTAAACCACCACTTACTAATGATCTACGGCTCGTACCGTCTCAAGCATTTAAAAGAGAAAAATATCCTTATTAAATTTCTTACATCAGAGGATTAACTCAGAATCAATTTCGGATCAGAGTCATTCCCGATCGGTCTAAGAAAATTGAACAATCATGACGCAATGTGGCGAAATTGGAATTTGTCTAAATTAATTCGTATCCTTTTATCCTCAGGGCTTCATATTGGTGGCGAGCGAAGGAAGCCTTAGTCATAGACCGACTGAACAGAATGGTGTACCCGCCGTAAACAGGCAGTGATTTTACTGACGAGACATAAAATTGCAACTGCCAGCGTCATTACATACACGTCTAACGCTGGATTTGATCGATGATACTGTCGCAAATTTCTAGTAAAGCGCCGCGCAAACTGGCGATTTTCAACGCTACGACCTGCGATGGATACAATCGTCGCAGGTCGCGGCCACAGAAATCGCTCGTTTGGCATTGCACGGCTCAATAAAGTGCCTCGTGAATCTTGTCTGAAGGTAATCATTACTGTTACTGAGCAATACGGCCGAAAAAAACATTCATGCTGTGAAACGTATCATCAGTTGAAGCCGATAACATGAATCAGCGGCGGGTTCCAACAAAACGAACCTTGACATCATATTTATAATAGGCCAATATCGCTGTGAAACGTATCATCAGTCGAAGCCAATAACATGAACCAGCGGCGGGTTAAAAAAAAAACGAACCTTGACATCATATTTATAATAGGCCAATATAAACTTAACCCACACTCTTTAAGGTGGTTTTCAGCTTTTGAAAAACATCTACTGGTTTTTCGGCCAACATAAATATATACCCCGTACAGGTTTTTCAGCGACAATCTCGAAAATACCTAATTTTACCAAAAGAAACATCTACGGGGTGCATATTTGAGTTGGCCGAAGAACCTCCAAAGTCTTTTCAGAAGCTCAAAAACATTTTTTGTCTAAGAATGTACTGACCAGTAACTATGGACATGCTCCTGTAAGAGCTCGTCCGGTAACATTTTCGAACGAACTTTCTGGGGAAGTGAAGGTGCACATTGATATATAGATGTTCCGACCATTTCCTGGATAGAACATTGGGCCTACCATGCCTGCTGTAGTTCAGGCAAGGAAGAAGTGTTACAGGCGATTCGTTTCAATCAGCGAAGGTGGGAATGATGTACATGTACTAAGAAGATCGATCGCATCATGGAAGCATAGCCATTTTAGTGAACTGTAAACAGTGGTAATAGTGTTTACGAGTACGCTCCGGGGGTAGTAAGGTAGTATCTTGTTAGATAATGTTGGTCTTCAAAAAAGGATGCTACAGACCATCATGATTGGCTGTTGCCGGATGGATCTGACCATGACGTACATACTGAAATGATCATATTTCTTACTCGTTCCTGCCTGCTGAAAGCGTCAAACTGGAGAAAGCTGCATGGTTTAATCTCAGTTAAAGCAGATGGTTCAGCCTACTATTTACATTTTCTCGAGCAGCGAAAATGTACCTTATCAGTTCCTGTTTAAAAGTCCGGCGCAGATCAGTTAAAGGCCTACACCGTTCGTTGAAAATTGGAAATTTGTAATTAAATTTGGAAATTTCCAAATTGCGTTAATATGTAGTTAATACAAATTTCAGCATTGCCGGTGAGAATATACAGATATACAGCTACTATATAGATACCAAGTTTCAGCGAAATTGCATGCATGCTACATATAATTGCAGTACGGCATTGTGTTTTAATGAATTGCTATTTTCCTGGACCACCAGTAATTACACATTTAAAGTTGTTCGAAAATTTTCTAAGAGTGTATGACACAGGTCGTCGACTGGACCAACTTTATTGCTTCCAGTGCTCCGGTTTAATCAAACATGTTATTCCATATTCTATTACTAAATCCTCACCAAGGGAAATGTCACAGTCAATATTGTCAAGAATCATAAAGTTAGAACTGATTAACCAAGTAATGACACTCATGCCCCGGTCACTTCCGGCATAGATAATGACGTATGGTATGACATTTATTGACGCATATCAGTGATATTATAAACGTGGTTGAAAATCAAACATTTAAGGTTAATAGCTTATTACGTTAATTGAATCAGTTTGTTTGAAGTAAAATTTATACAATGTTACCTGTTAGTTGTTAGTTGTGGTATGTAAACCGTGGAATTTACGTATTACATGAAGCAAAGTGGGGTAATTGTAACCTCCTTTAAAGAGTCTTGGCGAATCCTCGATGAGGGAAATCTGCCATAGGGTCCGTGTACATTCTGTATACATACATCTTTTTGTGATTTAAAAAATCAATGCTGGGATTTTCATCAACTTTTACAAAAGTGTATAAGTGAATAATTCGAAAAAGTTCCAATGATTCTAAATTGTTTTATTAGCGTTTTCGTGAGACATGCCAGAATATGACTCAATACGCGGGCTCGTTTACTGCCTGTGTGAGAGAATATCTTTCAGGCCCCGTAAAATCGAGAAAAGGAGTTGCTATATCAAAATCGATCTTAATTATGTTAGTTGATATCATTCAAAATCAAAAAGCCAAAGATGATGCTTGCAATCCAAATAACTAAAATTCTAGGCGGTATTTAGGAATAATATGGCTTTTTAAGCATTTGATCATAGTATACCACTAAACAGTTAATAGTTATCTCAGCCCATGAGTGAAAATACTTGTACGTGGTACTTTGATATCCATTCGTACTCAGTTTTTCTAAATTTTATACAGGCATTTATCGCCATATCATTGTACAGACTTTTCGACATCCCACAATTTACATATACAATGTACACATTTATTTGTTTATTTCATTTTTTATCACAAACAGAAAAAGTCATAGATTGATTTGATATAAACCTGCTATGTCTCCTCTATAAATGTGATACCAGCCATTAGGGATTCCATCCAATTTTAAATTTACCATCTTAAGATAAAACTGGTAACAGAAATCATTGATAAAAAGCAATTTACATGTACATATTCATTTGTTTATTTCATTTTTTATCACAAGCAGAAAAAGTCATAGATTGATTTGATATAAACCTGCTATGTCTCCTCTATAAATGTGATACCAGCCATTAGGAATTCCATCCAATTTTAAATTTACCATCTTAAGATAAAACTAGTAACAAAAATCATTGATAAAAAGCAATTTATATGTACACATTTATTTGTTTATTTCATTTTTTATCACAAGCAGAAAAAAGTCATAGATGGATTTTATATAAACCTGCCATGTCTCCTCTATAAATGTGATACCAGCCATTAGGGATTCCATCCAATTTTAAGTTTACCATCTTGAGATAAAACTAGTAACAGAAATCATTGATAAAAAGCAATTTACATGTACATATTCATTTGTTTATTTCATTTTTTATCACAAGCAGAAAAAAATCATAGATGGATTTTATATAAACCTGCCATGTCTCCTCTATAAATGTGATACCAGCCATTAGGGATTCCATCCAATTTTAAGTTTACCATTTTGAGATAAAACTTGTAACGGAAATCATTTATAAAGAGCAATGTCTCCTGTGTGTACATATCTGGAGTGATAAGCCTAGATTTTACAATATGGGTGAATAATTACATAGGTAAGGTGTCATTCCTCATTAACGTGTCATAAACATTATGTACAAAGATAAAAGTTGAAATGAATACGTCTTAATTCAGTTATGCTACAGACGTCTTATAATTTGAGACATCATAAACAAGTCTAATAACTCGTAACAAGATCGTATGCTTATAATTGAATTGGACTAATTAGGGAACAGTCCGTGGGGTACAATGGCACTGTAAGATCATTTGGACTAAAAGTGAAAAGTCTAGCATTAACATAACTAATCGGAGATAAGATGTATATGAAAAATGAAAACCGGAAAAATATCAAAGGCCTGTCAAGGATAATATGATAATAATGATATAAAAAATGATACCAAGGACAGGGAACCAATTCAATACTTACTGTAAAATTTAGTCTGGGGATGGGGGGGGGGGGGGGGTTATCTTTTTTCAATACCAAAAAAAATCAAATGTATGTGATGTTTTAATATTATAGGTCAATTAATTGTAAAGGAGCATGGTGGTGTAATTTGCCAGAATGTTCCTAGCAAAAGTTCCATTTAATGACATACGTTTGATTAAATAAAAAAAAAGAAAAGAAGATACTAAGGACAGTGCATGTTTCTCCAGCTGTGATGCAATTCATGCTTGAAGAACCTTATTACACGATAGACGCAACATTATTCCGTTGGAAGACTCCAACAATGCAATTTTCCAACAGTATTGAAACACTTTTCCTTTCCCAGGAAAAGCTAGCTTGGAAAGTTAGAAACCCTGACCGATTCTCAGAAGTCTGGGAATTGATTCTCCAGGGTGATCAAAGCAAATGCAGGTCATAATTTCAAACCAACTGGAGACAAAATGCATTGATATCAGCTACATGAGGCATAACATTCAAATTACATTTTTGGACTTCCAAGGTATCTTTTTTTTGTGTCACCTGGTAGATGTAGTCATATTGGTACATTGTATGTATTTAAGAAAAAGGTAATCAAACCCTTTTGAAATGGAGTCCCAAATGCTCGCAATAAAAACCGCAATATGACAAAACGACACCTACAATAATTTCAGCTGTTCATTTTCTCGACACGTTGTTCAATTACGCAGACAAGTTTAAAGTGTTTTTGACACATCAATAAAAAAAGCATAATTTAGGAAGAACTCGTTCGGGAAATGAGCTTTATCAAACCACATCCCGGTGTGGTGGACCTTCTTCCCTCTTTTACAACATTTAAGTCTCGTCGCAATTATCAGTGTTTTTTTTCTTCTCCAATTTAACATTGACACTAAAATATGTCAAAATGAGGTCATCATAGCTGAGACTCCGTGTTATAAGAAGTGGAGGACAATTTACAATTGGTGCAATAACTTTGCCAAGGGTGCCGCGACGCCATGGCCTCCTTCAAGGCCTAGGCCAATTATTCAAAATTTGTCATATGTAACTTGAATTTCCAATCGCGTTAACACATACTACATTAAATTTCAGCATTGGCGTTGTGTCGAAAGATATACAAATACTATAAAAAAGTTTCAGCAAATTCGTGTGCATGATAACTACATTACGGCATTGTGTATTACTGCATTTCTATTTTCCTGGATCACCTGTAATCACTAACGTAACGACAACTAGGCCTGGTTCTTCAAAACAAGTTAGTTTCTTATTTGGCTTTAACTTCCTAGCGTTAAGTCTATGGCGCTTAACTGAAAAAAGATACTTTCAGACAATAAAAGTGTAAATGTCTACCCTTCTAGTTGATAAAAGCATAGGCAGTTACAATGTTTTTAGAGAAGCGGCGTTTTCCTGAATGTGTGTATAGGCAATGATCGGTTGCGTTTGAACCTTCGGCATTCAACCTGCCTAAAACTATAATAACTTCAGTCCTGTGGTGGAGATTAAGCGGCTTGGCGTCCAAGGTCAAGCTGTGTTCCCCACACTTTTCCCTCGACATTGGTGTCTGCGGGCCAGAATTTCTGTCGTAAATCTTGGTGCAGGGGAAAATCTAGTAGGATCGCGTTTGAAACTGAGTGTCTGGCTTATCTAGATTTTTACATGTACGAGGGAGGAATGCATATCATTTGTGGCCAAACTTTCAAACTGAAAGGAAGGAAGATATCACAGTCATTTTGCCAGTATCGCGTACACAGTCTAACATATAATATGCAATGGAACTGGCTAGTCACATAATCTGATTAGACATATCAAATTCGACATGGGAAGACACAAGTGTTCACATAAATGGTGCGGTGTGCCGTTACCAAGATGGCCTTCGTATTTTCATAGTATTTCACTCATAGTCAGATCACGTACATGTACCAAAAACAATCCCATACAATCAACGGCGACTGAAGGTTTAAGGCACGAATAGTATTAAGTTTTTGCAACCTTCTTCGTATTCAGCGTTGGTTTTGCACTTGGGAATGTTATTATCCAGCAAGTAGATCCTCCTCCATAGCTGGATGAGTTTTTTTACGTTCCACTACAGTTAGGCGCCAACTGGGTAATGGCCTAGTGACTCCGTCTTCGACCAGGCAGAGGTAAAGTCCAGGCAAGCTTGTCATGTTTATAACTGGGTGGAGTTTTTTGCTTTTCCAGACAGAGACACCAGATACCAGATACAAGGAACTTTTATTGGTGGTACAATGTACGTCTCATTCGAAATTTTATTGTTCCTTTAAAACCACGTATCTACCATTGACCCATCATTGATCCATTGATGGAATCCATTATAATTTTTTGTCTGACCATCAAAGAATTTATATGAGAATTGCTGAATTATACATACATGTATTTCCAGAATTCTGAAGATTGTTACTCAAATGGGTTTGTACTCTGCTGCATACGTTCATTTTTATTACCCTACGTCAGTGGGCCTATGATGGAACTCCCATCACCGGATCGTCCTCGGTCCATCAGTTTATCTATCATGGACCATCATAGAATCTATGATGCGATCCAGTTGTAAAACACGATCTGTGAAAATCATCATGGATCAATCAATTGGCAGTTCAATGATCCATGCATGGACACTTTTGCCTTTATTATATGAGGCTCTTCGAACTGCTTTTCCAACCGCCTGGTTGGGCCGGTGTAAAAGTAAAAAGTGTCCCCCTAGAAAAAGTGTCCGGGCCTATTGTATTCTGACAGATTATGGCATATGGTTCTATAGAGGCAATGACCGTCACTAGCTCAGCGCATAATAGAATCCTTTGTTCCCGGACATTTTATCCTAGGACATTTTAAACTTCTAAACGTGTGCCTACACTTTTGACGATTAATCTATTAATTGTATGCGTATGCCTAAACACAGGGTCAATCGGAACTAAATAAAGTAGTTGGCCTGACCGGGCGTTTGATTTTTTTGCAAACCTTATTCAATCACTTTGTCTTTCAAAAAAGTGGCGAGATTTGTTGTAATAACTTGAAAGTGTAAGTCGGGTTAAAAGATCGGTAATTATTGATACTGGTGATAATAGAAGAGCTATAATGCATCATTACGTAAAGGCACTAAAGTACTACCAATAATGACTGTTACTTGTATAGAAGTGTATCGATTTTTAGTCCAAAAGGTCTATGTACTAACTAGAACGACCTAGTGACCCTCTTAGTCTTTCCGGTTTGAGTTTGGCTCTATCTATGCAATTATTTTCACAATACAGCATTTCAGAACAGAACTAACGAGTTAAGTGCATGTATCTGCTGCCTGATTAAGGGTTTGTGACCGGCAGCCATGATTTCTCTTTCTTGCAATTGATTTTTGCACTTCACTACCCCGACGCTTTCAAGGAAATAGCATGGGAGGTATGCATACACACTTTTGGGTAAAAAAAATGCCTTTGGAGCGTGCTGCTTATTTTTTAGTCTGGATATTTTTGCAACACCTTTCGAAAGCAATTATTTGCCCAAAATGACAAGCATGCACGTTCTGTACACATTCGAGGTTCGAGGCATTGTTCTGCAAAAACAATACGGGAGAAAGACGTTGTTGGCTGAAATATAGCCAAAATGTGACATCCCATAATCCAAGATGGCATCCCAAAGTGAAATGCAGTCCGTTATTGTTAAAATTGGGTGTCTCGCGACAACTTGGGCCAGTGTAATAGTTTTCATGTTTTACCCTATCTCAGCATTTTATACAGACAGCCAGAGAGACCATGCGTGACTTTTCAATAACACCCAGTGCAGGACATGCTGGGGAATCAGCACCACATTTCCGGAGGACCTGTCTCGGTTCGAGGTCGGATTTCCCGGATATGCCAACCCTATTCCCGCATAGATGGAAAAAGGCCGAAGGGTTCGCCTTGACGTGTATCTCAGTGCGAAGGAGTGGGTGCCTGTCAGAGATCAAACTCAAAAATTGCTAGCTTGGGCGCATAAATGTTAAGCAGATCCACAAAAAGCCGCTGATGCCAAATGCATCCGGTTGAGCATGCGCAATTGAGAATGCGAGCTAAATAATGGGGTCAAGGCTCAAGTAATATTTCCTCCAATTCGAGAGCAATATCCACTCAGTTTAATCAGGGATGTTTTAACTCATCTTTCAGATGAAGGTCAATCTTGTTTTCTTAATTGGACGACCAATTGTGACCCGTTACAGCAAAACCAGGCGCATGTCGCACAGAAGATGATCCTAAATGACACCAGGAGATAATGGAAGAAATAGGTGTGCTCGTATTTCACAAAAGGCAGACAATAGAGAAATGAACAAACAGTCCGTCTCAACCTGCCAAGCTCAGAGCGACATGCGCCTGATTTTGCTGTGACGGGTCACAATTTTGCCTTGATTTTTGCCAACATTTCCCGCTTGCTTCATTATCGTGTACTTCCAACACTTTTGATATACTCGAATAATTCGTATATTTGTGACTCGCTCTACCAAAACTAGGCGCTTGTCGCATCTGAACTCGACAGGTTGATACGGACTAGTTGTTCATTTCCCTATTGTAGACCTTTTGTGAAATCTATTACAAACTGATTTGGTCACATTTCACAAAAGGTCTACAATAGGGAAATGAACAACTAGTCCGTATCAACCTGTCAAGTTCAGATGCGACAAGCGCCTAGTTTTGGTAGAGCGGGTCACATTTGTATTGGTGCGAAATGTGAATAAATGAAACAAGAAGGTCATGGCATGCATTGAAATGCCCGTACTTTTGTTAATGACGTAGGGCTGATCTTGAAAAGCTCTAAATCTCAGGATGATGTGCTATGATTTATCATTCAAGATTACCGCCTGCTCTAATTGACTCGCGTTCTAATGACGTCACGCTCAAAACGACCTCTTGCATTCTGATAGGCATAGCACTTTCCAGGAATCAACCACTACACTTATGGAAATGGGGGCGGATATTGCGACATGTAGATATTTTAAAAATCCCGTAATACCATGTACGTTTCCTGCAATATTTAATGCAGTAATATGACATTTATAGTAATTTTTCTTCTTAGTTTTCATATGGGGTCACGAGTACTGTAGCCAGTCAGATTAATCTACTTTTGTTTGGCAATCCTTCTCTTGTGAGGATAAAAGTCTGTTACTTGAATACTTGACATTTGTAATTTTATTTGATAGTTTCAAACAGTGTCAATATGTACTGAATGTAAATTTCAACAATTCCGCTGTATGGACAGATAGACAAATACTACGAATCCCAAGTTCTAGCTAATTCGAACATGTATACATGATAACAACACTACAGCATTGCGTATGGGCAGAGACATGTATTCATCCACAGGTGGAAGTGTGGCACATAGTCCGTACTGAACTGTGAAGCTGTGGTAAATACATGACTGTGATGGGTGAAAGTGGATTTATTCTTCAATCTTTGGTGGATTCTTAATCTAAAGAGCCAGGCCATAACAGGGATATACTTTTTGATAATTATTTTAAGGAAATATTGTGGCCAGTTTAGAACTTGTAATAGGCCCATATCAGTCCGCGAGTGACGATTTGATGGCAATCCTGTAAACAAATCTATTTTTCTCAGGCAATCGGTATTGAAATGTTTTGAATTTTTAATATTATTTTGATAAAAGCCTCTTCATAACACATGTAAAATATGGTGGGAATTAAAGCACCCTTGGTGTACTTTTTTCACCAACCTATGTTCATTAAAATGTACACAGAATGTACACGCTGGCTAATCGAGGTCTCTGGCCGTATAACTGCTCTTTTTTTTCTTTGACCACCAATAATTACGAACGGTGTACCCCAGGTTGACATCTTGGATGCAAGCACTCAGTTCATATCATCAGATTCTTTCACTTGAAATAAAATAAAGTAGATCTTTTATATGACGCCTGGAATATTTGTAAACATTGCAGTCGCACTCGACCAGATTGGGAAATCCCCTAAAAAATATGATATCCTGTGAACACGGCCTTAGATTAGAACTGATTAGTCATTTCGACTATAAATTAGAAGTTGTGTACGACAAATACAGAAAGTTCTATTAATCATGCTCATAGAAAGTCTGAAAATTCCAAGAACTGCTTACTGTGGCTGAGATATCAACCCAAGTCGAAAATCCATAAATGATTCTTATGCAATTCTTAGTTAAGGTCTTGTTCAGTTTTGTGTACATTTGCATGCAAGTTCGTTGCAGAATTACCGTATATCTTGTGTACATGTCTTGTTCATTCGTTCAAGGTTCTTGGAATATTCTTAGTTAAGAACTTAACTAGGAATGTTGTAACAAGTGTCATTGCAAATGAACACCAAACTGAGTTATATCTTTATAACTCTAACCTTACAATATTCTTATTACAAACATCCATGCAAATGCACAGGAAATTCAATAAAATTTTAAGTCTAGTAAGAATCGTTTAAGAATCTTACCTAGATTACACGATAATCATTATACATGTTTCTAACGAGGTCTGCTGGCTTGACCTGTGATAATGCAGGTCATTTAAGAGTTGATTACACGCAATCCTAAAGCAATCCTTAGAAATCCTTCCAATTGAAGTGAGTGCAAATTTCAAGAGTGGGGGTTCATTCTCTGGAAAACAAAGAACAGACGCCCACTCTTGAAATTGACATTCACTTTATTTTGAAAGTTAGAGTTCTAATTGCTTTAGGATTTCAAGTTCTAGCCAAAATGGTGGTGCGTATGGTTAACCCTTTACCTGCATACCGATATCCCAGGAGGCAAATTCCTCTTCCCAGGCAAAGACTTCTTTCTGATGTGCTGAGGCATGCCAATTATTTGATCGGTTTATTACTAAGTACTAAGTACGTATAGATATCAGAAGTAAACTGTTTATTGGCAAAATGTTAACATGAATTAGTTATTTGCACCGTACCTAAATGAATCCCTGACCTCCCCATTTACAACTTACCCAGGTATAGAGTCTGTGGCGTTGGCAAACGTGTGGGGCTATAGCTGGGGTGGCTATAATACCCGCTATTATGCCATAAAAAAGAAATGAGACGACTCACTACTTGAGAATGATAAAAGGTTATTGGGCCAATGGTTATTAGGCTTGAGATCGAGACAGCGCTAGAGAACTCGTGTGTGCTCCTGATGTATTCGTTAAAATGTACGAATGTACTACAGCTCCATAATGCAACCATTTCCTACACGTAGATCACTCAAGACGATTTAGGGAAGGTTCCGAGGAGAGTAAGGAACGGTGCCTATGGGATAGGGAACGACTTTTCCCACTGTAACTTTGACATAGTGCCTATACATTGGATAATGTACAGTGCTGTACACACATTCGCACATATCCTAACACAGGCAAAAATGTCAATGCATGGATCTATGACGGGGATTAATCATAAATGTACCATCGATAGGCCCATTCATGATGGAGAATCCCCATCATAGATTAAAGGATGGAAACCATGGTCATATCTTCCACGGGCTCATCATCGCCATTGATCTATGGATGGAATCCGTTATACATTTTTCGACGGGCCATCAAAGAACTTTTATTAGATATTCTTATTTTCCAGAATTCTGTAGACTTTTACGAAAATTGGTTCGTGCGTTGCTGCATACGTTCATATTTAGGGTGTCTACAAAACCAAGACCCAAGACCCAAGACCCAAGACCTACAAAACCAAGACCCAAGACCCAAGATGTTGATGGGTCTTGGTTTTGTAGGTCTTGGTTTTGTAGGTTGGGGGTCTTGGTTTTGTAGGTCTTGGGTCTTGGGTCTTGGGTCTTGGTTTTGTAGACACCCTTCATATTTATGGGTCTCACCGTCGTTGGGGCTATGGTGGAACTCCCATCAATGGATCGACCAAGGGTTATCAGTGGGTCTACCATTCGCCATCATAGATTCAATGATGGTTCTGTGTGTAAGTCGTAGTTTATGGGCCCTTCAATGCTCCATGAATGATCTCATTTGGTTGTGAACCAACTAACCCTCTCAATTTTCCACTGTGGGTTAGAGACAGTTAGATCGCCAACTAGAGGCACTGTGAGGGGGCGGGCCTTGCGTACGTGAACAAGCTCTCAAACCTCTCAAGAAAACTTTCCCAACTGTACCTTGAGGCGCCGCAAAATGTACACACTACTTCTGTAACGAACCATTATCACCCAGCTTCATGTTATCTTCGTTGATTAGACAACACGCGCCCTGTGGTCAACTGGAGTGTTCAAAGAGTGAAATGATAGCATTCAACCACCTCGCTTTAAGTGTAGCTTTAAGGACGGATTTGCCAACTGATTGCATCATCATTTTTGGTATTTATTGGTTCGGTTCGCGCACAAAGTTTTCTCAACAGATGACAGATTTAAGATTCAGTGTTTACCAAAACAGCAGAAACACGAATTTTATTAATTTAACCCGTCAAAAAAATGTATTTGGATCAACGTCAATTAAACTAACAGTACGTCAGTTTGCCCCTCACCTCACAGTCAAAGAATTCGGCCCTAGCCCAACACACGGTCTAAGTCTTGATAACACTGGCCCCCACAAAGCAGCCGCCATGGGGTAGATACGCCTACACCGGCAAAAGGGACATAAACTTAACGAACCTGAAAGGTGAAGTAGAGTAGATGCTGTCCTACCTTCAGCCAGCAACAACAGTAAAAAAATTTCAGGCCTGCGCCAATACAAGGTCTGTTGTCTTTAAACAAAGCCCGCTCGTACCTAGGCCTAAATTCCCATTGTTCTACTGTCTTATCAAAGGGGTATTAGCTGTCGATAGGCTTAAAGTGGCGAATAAACTTAATAACCCAGAAAGAGTAAATGTTATCCTAAAGAGTAAATGCTAGGAAAAAGAGTAAATGCTATCCTACCTTCGGTCAGCACCAGTAGCGTGAGACACATTAAAACCAAACCCAGCAGACCTATATTGTGCCGTATCCGCGTCATCTCGATTAGCTAGTCTTCACTTCCTCGTTACAAATGCCCAATTTGCGCCGCGTATGAAAAATAAAATTCCTTCTTTGTAAACCGTAAGGGTTGCGATGGCTCCGTTCACTCTACTTTATCTCTTGCCCGTTTTACTCCGACTGCCGATGACGAGTTCTTCGCGGGACTATAACTTTCTTAGTCGAGAACCGGCAGTGCGGCGATGGATCACAGTTCCCGCTTTAGCGTGTTTAACGAAGAACATGATGATCAAATCAATAGCAATGAACATTATGCGCGCTGATCAATCCGGCTGCCGTTTCTCGCAACAGTTCTTGCATCTGCCTTTGGAGGTTGGTTGCGATTAAGAGAACACAGATGCTACACATCACTTACTATCCTCCCACTCCTACTTCAACTTCGAGAGTGAGAGTGAGTAATCGTCCAATGACAAAACTGACTCAACTAAACGTCTTCGCACTGATAAACTTCCTGTACATGTATCTCCGCAATATCATTTCAAATCCGCGATTGGACCTGTGTAAGGCAAACAATAGTTAGCACAGTGGGTAAAGGTATTGGTTCAACCATTGCAACACAATAGAAACAAGGCCCTTCCATTACAGTGTCGGAGGGGTACAATAGGATAAAAATAATAAATGTGGGCCTTAACGCCCCTCAAAATGAACTAATCCTTTGTCTGTTTCTTTTGTGTCGTTATTTCCTCTCCCGGTAAGCACGTACTTTTCTTTGGCAAACCCATACCTTTGCCCACTGTGGTTAAGTCGTATTCCAAGTCGTGGTGATGGCCTACGATTAGGAAAACGACTTCATTACGGGCAGCTCCAATTTGGAATACGTGCTGGAGGAACGTCTGTCAATTAACCTATATCGAATATATCACTAGGTAAAATGTAATTGCACCTTTGAGATGAAGTTGGAGTGGAGATGGGAGTCAGAAGGTTGCGGAACCTCTCTACTAAGATATCATCGCGTGTGCTTAAAAGAACGTCCTGCACTTAAATGGTGGGGAGTACGTTGTTACCTTTGGCGATTTCGCATTTTGCACGGGACAGTGATTTACATGTAAATGATACTTGATTGAGAAGTTACATGGAAGAATAAGTCTTATTTCACCTACATGTATCAACATTGTGCAGGATGAGAATAAATCATACGTAATAACGATACAGATAGTACAGGCGTGAATTTTGAACTGGCCGGAAGTATCTTTTCATTGACTTTATTTAAGATTTCTATCACCTGTTCCCTGGCATTTTTTTGTCGTACGATCCAACTTTGTTCTTCCCCGTTTCTCATGATCTTTGTACACAGGCAATAGTGTCTCATAAGGATCATTGATGGGCCCAGGCCCATGGGTAGATCTTTGGTGATTGTCGCAAACCACGCCTTACAGCGGGATCCCAGCACAGATTCTATGATGGCCAGTGGTAGATCCGCTGCATGGTCCATGAACTATCCATCAAAGGCGTCTCATGAGAACGATGCAGTAAAGTACAAACCCATTTGAGTTACAGTCTTCAGAGTTATGGAAAATAAGGATATACAGTTCACCAATTCTAACATAAAATCTTTGTTGGCCAGTCCAAAAAATTATCATGCATTCCACCCATTGATCAATGATGGACCCATGGTAGATACGTCCATGGATCTATGATGGGGATTCTCCATCATCTATCCCAGGATGGAACGTTGATGATTACTCGTCGTCATAGATCCATACATGGACACTTTTCCCTATGCATCTTAGCTACATTGTATGGTCACCTCAAGAAGAAGCCCATATTTGCCTCAGGGTGCAAAGGTCAGAAGTCTAGATCATTGGCGGGGAATTGTTAAACTCTGCAAACGTGCTGATTTCCGTTCTTCTTGCTTGTTTGGCAATGACAACACCACGACATCCGCGGTTCATTATTTGCCCACGGCGCCGAGTGTTGTATCAGAGCTTTTTCAAACTGTATATTGCTCAATACGTACTTCCCCATGCTTCGCCAGAGTTGGCCAATTTCCTCCCACGACGACCAGTAGCGCATTATTTGTACACGTAGGTGAGTTGGCGGCCAGCCGAAATAGCTATTGGGTTTACGTGCGTTCAAAATCTACTAGATACGGTTTTTCTATCTTCGGAATTTTAAAAGTAAGGCGCAATGTGATAGTTTCTCTATCATTAGTGTCGGTCCAGCAATCTCAAATTAGAATACTTTTGGCCATTTTATCACGTTCCAACAAATTCCGGTTATTCTATTCATTCCATTCGTTCCATCCATCCGATGAGGCCCATCTCAACCACGCTATGCCTTTTCAAGTAAACTGCCAAGTGAGGTGAATAAAGTCGTGACATCTGGAATTAGTCAGTCCCTGAAAGAGTTAATGAACAAATGTCCAGTATGATCGACCCGTGTCGTTTTAGTCATTTGGAGGCGGGACAGTCTTTTGATCTACTGCCACATGTTGCCCATCACTACAGCGGCTGCAATGTTGATAAAAACCACTATTTGCTACTAAAACAAAATGGTTCACAAGCGAAAGTATCCGTCGAAGCGTTCGGAACATTCTAGCAAATTTCCCAATGGAAGTTTCTTGCGACATGAGCGGAACGGTGGTGGCAGGCTTACGGAGGACAGGGGTGAAAGGCAATTTGGTTCAAGCTGGAAGAAAGAGAGAATTGTCTACGTCGTTTTGACTGTTTTCGCCGGTAAGTTGCTTTGTGGGATCGTGGGCTTAATCATTGTCTAAACTCTTAGAGGTTAAAGTTTTTGAGCGTCTACATAACCGGTTATTTCGGAAAACACAAATATGCATCCCGTTGACATTTTTTTGTAAGATTATAAAATAATGGTTTTGGAGATTCTAAAAAACTTCTAAAGTGTTCTTCACTTCGTTGTAAAACCTCTATGTAGTGCATATTTGTGTTGGTAAAAAAACACTTAAACATTTCTGAAAACCTCAAAACCCCTTATTTCTGAGAGTGTAGACTAATAATTTGGCGTTGTACAAATCGTATATACAAGAGATGTATCTACAATGTACCTATCATATTTCAAAAATCGAGAAACTATGAGGAGTTAAAAAATTTCAGAGCCAAACTATTATATTCCTAAAAAGGAAGTCACTAGTACGATTGCATGAAAGTAATTCAATATGGATTATTAGCCCATCACAGTGACTATGATTATTGTATTCTATCGAGCTGGGGTTGAGCAAGGTGACCCACAGGTAGAGGATGTTACTCATTTCGGGATGTTTTTTTAGGGAGAACAATGGGCACCTTCAACACATGTTGGCCACTACGCATTTTACCTGTAATTTTGCAACCGTTACTATTCTAACAATATCTGATATATGCATGCATGCCACCGCCGACACCTCCCATCCGACACAGGTCACTGCTGGCCGATGACGAGCCTCATAAGCAACAATGCACTACGTGCTGTGCAAGGATGAACCCCTACCGAAAAAGGTCGCCAAACAAAGATGGTCATCAACGTCGGGTCCTACGTATGGACCCTGACACACCTACTCATCAGAGGGCAATAGACTTTGCAGTTACTAGATCGCAAGCTCGGAACCCAGACAAAGACGTCTCTGTGCACACCTCCTGGGCACAATACGTCATTGCTGACATAAACAGTCCGGACTCGGACCCCTCCGTACGGAGGAACAACTCGATTTCTTGCTTGATAAGGTCAAGTGGCCGAAGACAAGCGCAAAGGACTGCGGGATATCATCAGACTCCGTGTGTGGCTGCAGCCAGAGCCCTCTATCAAAAACTCTGTACATTAAGTGTACATTGCTATTCATAAATTTTGATAAAAGAAGTACAGCTAGGACCAATTAATCCGTCCAAAATTGTATATGTGTCAAAAAGAACCCTTTGCCTCTTTCATGAAAAACTTTCACGACATTCCAATACCGATTGCCGGAGAAAAAATGATTTCCGTACAGCATATCCATTAAATCGTTACTCGCGCATTGATATGTGCCTATCAAAAGACAAGTTCTGAACTGGCCAGTGAGACCATTATTTATTGAAATTATTATCAAAAAGCATATTTCTGTGATGGCCAGACTCTGTAGATTTACAATCAACCACAGATTGAGAATTAATTCCACTTTGATCCATCCCAGCCATGTATTTACCACAACTTGACATTTTAATAAGCCCCATGTGACTGTGACACACTTCCGGTCGTGGATGAAACTTATAAAAAGTGCACACTTGTTTTTTTGGCCATCCGATATGACGGCCGAGTGGCATCAAAAATCCCCAAAAACGCCAGTTTCTCTGATCGATCGACGGCTTTTCAGGTGCATAAAAGCAACATGCATCTTTTGACACACCATTTTATTTTTTTACGCCACTCAGGATTATTTTAAAATGATAATTGCAAAAATTATTGTTTCAAGAAATGTGTTCATTATATCTGGAAACAGCTTGCAAGTTCCTTTGACGATCGATCGCTATATCGACCCTGCTTTGTTTTTCAGCATGCGTCGCCGGAATTATGCATAGGTAAGAACCCTGAGACTCTTTAACCCTTAAAAGGGTACGACCTCGGTATTGAATCGTGGGCAAGGTTATAGATAATGTCTTAATGCAGTTTTCATTCATGCAACTTTGTTCAAACCAGGAACATATATCATTTGTACATCTGTCTACAAAATTCAATAGTTGCATTCACATTCTGTACGTACAGTCCTTCCAGAAAGTAAATGTCCACCGTTTGTTAAAAATATCACAAAGATAGAATAAGATACTTGAATGCGGTTTTCAGCAGAGTATGGTATATTTAGTTGGTCATATGTCTGTTGTATTTAGATGCACCTAATTCCACCCCATCATTATGTAACAAACATTTCAGAAAAAAAGGTTCAAAAATCCCTTTTTTATTTCATGTGCCTTTTCAAAAAATTAAATGAGCCCATGAACTGTGCTTTATGACCCTCATTTTTTGGCACTTGCAATTCCATGGTGTGTTCGATAGTCATGACAAATGCACATTTTTGCTTTGGATTTTTATGTTTTTTTAAAAAATCTCTTCCATAACCTTAGATAAATACCCCCAATTCTTCATGTATGAGCTGAGTAGGCCATAAAGACTCTGATTAACTGCATTGCTGACTATAATGGATGTTCTCAAAGGTCACCAGCTGTCTGAAAAAAACAATCACCTGTAGTGAGCTAAAACTAATCTTCAAAATGAAAGAATTTAGCAGGAATTTTCCAGTAATGAAAGCAAAAAAACACCTTTGTTGCCTCATAGTTCACCAATACATTGTGAAAAAGAACGAAAATATAATTCAAAAAGTGGCTTTTTGGACATTTTTTAAATTGCCTGTTACATAATGAAGAGACAGGATTAGCTGGGTCCAAATACATCAGATACATGACCAACTAGATATACCATTCTGTGCTGAAAACCGCATTCAATTATCTTATTCTATATCTGTGATATCAAAAACTTGTGGACATTTACTTTCAGGAAGGACTGTACATTACCTTAAATATATATGTCCGGGCAAGTCTTTAAAGGCCTACGCCGTGCGTTAAAAGTTGGAAATCTGTAATTTGAAATTGAAATTTTTCAATGGGGCAAATATGGTAATAAATGTATATTTCAGCATTACCGTCGAGTAGAAAGATAGGCCTACACAAATACTACAGATAAAAAATGTACCAAATTCGTGTGCATATTATTAAGCTGCGTTACGACATTGCATACACTGTGCATATACTCTAGTTTCTTACTTCTAACGTCCTGCTAGATCCTTACATGGTGCACATTTCTAGGCCCGGCCCGTATTGGGGTAATTTTCAGGCCTTCTATTCAAGCTTATATTGTCATTGACGCTGCTGGTCAATCAAGTATAGGCCTAAAGAAACGCACTCCCGCCGTGGGCCATATTCCTGGGCAACCAGTAATTACGGACGCCGTGCCCTTTTAACAGCTGTCGCCGCTCTACCATAAAAGGAAGAATACTAGTGTACAACTCCTGCTGTTGGAAAGCCATTAATCAGGATTTGTTATTTTCGAGACATGTCGCCAAGGTACCTACATTGAAATGTGTTATATGATCACAACCGACGGAGTGCACTTGGTATCCATTGTCATGGTGTACACAGGCAACAACGTCCCATGCATAAATCTATGACAGGGGCTATTCATCCATGCATAGAGGATGGAGAATCCCCATCATAGATCCATACACGGTCGTATATTCCATGGGTCCATATCATTGATCCATGGATGGAATGCGTTATATATCTTTTGACGAGCCATCAAAGAATTTGTATTAGAATTGGTAAATGATATACATGTATATCTTCCAGAATTTTCGAAAATTGATGTTACTCTCGAAATCTGCAAAGAAAAAACCCTCCCGTAATAATTGGGAGGCTTACATTATTCATCTTTGGCGCTTCAGGAACCACATTGCCGGGATGTTCGAAAGGCATCTGCACTTCTCGCATCTGTCAGAACTCGATCGAGATCTCAGCCTTAAAACAGAAATGGTAAGTTGAGACAATGCGTCATACATCTTACATGTAAATACCATTGCAAGTTATCATATCACAGCGCTTAATTAGTACTATGAAAGTACTGTCTCATTCGTCCCACATACTAGAAAGAAACCTTTATATAGAAACACAGAGCGCACATACTCCGCTACGCTATTTCAAGCCAGTTGAAAGTGCCGTGTAGCACTGACCGAGCATCGAACCCATGACCATCGATCACTAGTCGGTCTTTCACTGTGCCACCGCGCTGCCAAATGAGGATGACAGTTGAGATGACTTTGACTCGTTCCTTTGGGCATGATTGCGCTCTTCGGGACAGATTTCTCGTTAGGCGTTCTCTGAATGACGATACTTATAGCAATCAGGCAGCAGGTTCGAATCCCAGTGAGAGCAATATGCTTATCATATATAAGGCACAATTGAACAATTATCGCATTGGTACAATTATCATTGATTTCCATCCTTTGTGTGCATTGATGTCCACTACTAGCGATTTTCGACAATAAAGCGGCTACATACATTGTACTGGGACTATAAATGCACCAGTAGAAACATTAAAAACAGGATTTTGAATTACAAACATTGATATCCTGTAACGTAGAACTTTTCGAATATAAATGTGCGGTACCGTTGTTCTTTTAGGGACTGTATTTCTCCTACTACAAGACCATGATTACCTCTCCGACATTTTTTGGAGGACTCAATGAAATCATCTATGACAATGTAACTGAATATCCAAAGACTATCAACACATTGAAGAGGTTTAATCTCTATCCAGAGGTAAGCCAAGAAACCTGTAAGGCATGAAAAATTACATGCATCTTCAATACTAAAATACCGCTTCTTAATAATGAGGAACCGGCGCGATTTATCCGCCGCGTGGCGCTGCAATCGATCATACCAAAACTCTCCATTTCCAATGCATTATCATGTTATTTCTGAGCCCGAAAACGATCGCTTATTTTCGACCGATTTCGGCGACGTTTGCATCTTCCTGTTTTAAATCTATTGAGCTATCAGTTTCTTAAGATAATTTTGCGGAAAATATGCGCGATGCCAGTTATTGGGCACGTTTTCTGTTGTTGAAATACTGTGCAAAAATGTACGCAATGGTTTCCCGTGATTGACCTCATGCGACGTCAACAGGCCAGAAAATGACGTCATGGCGTCAGAAGGTACGATCGATTGTGGCGCCGCCACTGGCATTTATCTTAACGCCGGTTACTCATTGTTTCGGTATCACATTCGCTTCCAAATGAAAAGTATTTTTGAAAAAGGTTAATATACGATGTTGTAGTACTGCACGTGGAATGCCCTGCCCTGGTTTCTTTTGTAGGTTGTCCTGGCAGTATGTTACAGACTGTATGACAGAGTCACCAAGTACTTCAACATAGAAACCAAACAATGTTGGAAAACGACAAGAGGCGGCCATCGGCCGCCAACCATCAGTTGTGAAGGTATGTTTATTCCACCTCGCTAGGCGTTTGGCTTTACGTTTTATAATTACGATCGAGGACACTCTTAGAAAAAAAGGTTTTTGGGCCTTTGGAAAACCTTTAAAAGTTTTTCAGCCAACACCCTGTCGATGTTTTTCTAATCAGTGAAGTGAAAAACCATTAGAGGTTTTTTTGAATGGCAAAAACTAACAGGGGCTTTTGATTTTACCGAAAAAACCCTAGGGTGCATATTTGAGCTATAGCAGAGAAACTGTTAAAGGTTTCTCAAAAACTGAAAAATCTTTATTTCTGAAAGCGTGATTAGTATATCCGACGAAGAAATATGAAGTTCTGCTCAATTAAGTTTAAAATTACATGTCTCAAATCAAAGACGGAGGCTTCGAAAACATCCAAATTATGTCGACGTGGCTGGAAAGATGTACATGTACATGTACCTATTTGATGTGGATTCCTAGCTTATTAACTTTTTTGAAATTTGTGAAGCGAGAAAAGTTACCAGTCGTAAATAAAACAGGAGTATCACCAGCTGCCCAACATTTCAGCAGCATCCGATTCGCTTGTAACGAAGATAACGCTTCAACACTTGGAACACGTAGAGAGAGATAAGGATGAGGGAGTTTCGCAAAGCCCCCGAAACGTCGACGTGACCGCATATGCCATTGTTCGACTTCTTTATTAGGCGGTCATGTCAAAAATGAGATATATAGGCGTTCACGCTAGCGTTTCCGGGGACTTGAGAAATCGCCCTAAGAGTATGTCAACCCGTACGTATTTCACTACATTTTCACTGTTTTTGTCGATGGTTGTAGCGAACCCTGACATACCTGATTATTTTCTAGGTCTTGGCGACGTCCACTACTTTTACACAGAGATGATATTCTTCGTGAATGGTGCCAGTATGACTGCACTGTTCCTTTTTGGATGGTACCTCAGCGAGAGCTTCTTCGGGGGCGTTCTCGTGGTTGCATCTTTCTTCTACAATCACGGTGAGGTGAGAAAGTCAATCTTTCAAAATGATTTGCTCTTGCATAGGATTTACTCATAGAGATTAGTCATTAGAGTTCAATATTTTGAATGAACTACAGGGTGGCCTGGACATATTTTCCCTTTCACAATAGAGTTCTATTGTGTATCCATTATGTGAGGGAATATATTTCTGGGCCACCCTGTAGTATAATATAATATGTAGGTTCATCGGTATCAAGTTGTGTTCTCTCTTTGATGAACTAAAGATCTCCATGCACTTAACGAAAACGCAAATGAAAACTGTTTAATGGGGGACAATGTTATCAAAATTTGCCCCGGTAACCATTCGATTGGACTGTAGAATAAGAAAATTTGGTCCGAGGTCAGAGCGGGTTTTGTTTAAAAATAATCGAACGTACATTGGTCTAGGGCTGAATTCTTTTAAGTACGAGGGAAGGGGAAAAAGAACGTGATGTTTATTGTGATATTAGGGAGTGTAATGACGAGAGGGGTTTCTCTATACTTGGTATCTCCTCATTATAGTGCACAAGAGTCCAGTGGTCTCCCAACCTCAGAGAGAACTTTGCCTACCCCTTCCTTGTTATACAGATGTTCACAGTCACGCTCACGCTAAAGTAAGTAATCAACATAGCTAAAGGTATACCACTAAACAAGATGCAAACAATATCAGTGTCGGGTTGGCCCAGGCCGCGTTTGACATCCGACTGACAGACTGACTACTGTACGACGGGGTGAAATTGGTCCAAAGTTGGGTGAAAATTGTCCCCTACATTTTCCACCCAAGATCATGAAGCATACAATGGTAATTTTATTTTATTTCAACATCATCATTGTGCAAAACATGTTAAAAGATAACTCAGTTGGCTAAAGTTATCATAGACTGGCCAAAAAAAGGCTTGGGAGGTGGGGCTAAAGTTATCATAGTCTGGCCTAGATATAACTTTTGGAGGTGGTGCAATTTACCCCCCAGGGCCGCTTTCATCCACTTTACGATACTAGTAGTTTGGTAGTTTGAGTAACACAAACCCATTCTCCCTGCAAGATATACATGCATACGTTTTGTACAAATGAAATAAAGTGAAAAAGCGACTCGAAAATTACGATAGAAATACGAAATTTTTAATTCATTCTCAATTCGGCCATTGGCATGTCACGCCTGCTAGTGATGCTTGCTGACTGTAAACACTATTCAGATTGTACAAGTTAGCGTCGAAAATTGTTATATGGCACATGTATTTCGGGAAGATTTTCATTACGAACCTTGACTCCTCTTTTCCAGATCAACACAGCCAGACCATAAACACAGCCTCTTGATCGCACTGGCCACCGCGTGTTTCATACTGCCTTGGCAGTTTGGACAGTTTGTTCTCGTGACCCAAACTATGTCTCTGTTTGCCATGTACATTCTACAAATTATCAACTCGCACAAACTGATAGTCATACTCGTTGGGCAGTCGGTGAGTCCTGAAGAGAATTCCTATGAACATAATCGTACTCGTGCCTTAATTAGTTTAGTCTAAAGGGGGACAATTTGTACATGAATATATACTGTTTATTTTCTAAAGTTAAGGGCTCATAATTATTTTGCTGAGTCATTTGAGGAATATTCCCAATAATTTCTCTCTCTTGCATTATTTTTTGCACTTCTCCAATACCCAGGAGAGTGATGCAATGCAACTTGTCCTTTTCAGGTTGGCCTTTGGGCGAGCTTCATCTTCCTGTTTGGGAATGAGATGTTGCTGACGTCATATTTATTTGCTGCTTTAGTCACTGCACACGTACGTACACATCAAGCAGCACACTTTTAAAACAAGGGTTTTTGAGGTTTTTATAACATTTTAAGGGTTTTCAGCACTCCGTAGAGGTCTTTAAGGTCTTTTAACAGGCTCTCTGGCCAACTTCAAGACATTTTTAGGAAAATTTAGGGCAGTTTCAGTTCACATTTAGGGAGTTTTAGGGATATTTGTAGCCAATTATAAGGTTATTTAGGGCATATTATTCATTATCTAATGGATTACCTATGTACTATTTCCTGGATTTCATGCACATACTCACAAAATACTTGTCCAGATGCGTTTGGCAAACCTCTACTGCCCGTGTGTTGGAGACCGGTAATCAAATCTAACCAACACCAGGATATGAAAAGATATGCCAGTCACATCAGACATTGAGCAGCGCGTGATCACCGGAACAAGAGAAAATTTGGGATTTATAGGGAAAATGAGCTGAAATTAGGGATTTTTAGGGAAAGTCAAAACAATAGGGGATTTTTAGGGTCGCCAAAAACCTGCAAACTAAAAAATCTCTTGGGGTTTGTCGCGGGGTCGCTTCCCGGAAAAACCTCTCGGGCGTGCATATGGCAATGTATGTGCGTTGGCTGTAAACCCCAAAAGCTTTTTCTGAAGCTCAAAAATCATTATTTTTAAAAGGCCACTATATACCTTCCCTATACAGAACACTGTAAAAGGTAAAATAGATTATTGCTTAACTTTATGACGTAATGATTGCACGAGCCAATCAGATCCTTGCAGTGCAGTTTCACCATGGTTAATCTGTGGTGATTAGTACGAGAACATGTTATTGTTTTGAAGGAAAACGAAAATCCTGCCATATAAATTTACATTCACAATACGAGTTCCGACCAGTCGATAGAGTTGCAGATTATCCGGAATTTGTGTGTGTTTGTATTTTCCGGTCACAATTTAAATTTTGCTCTTAGAGCAGGGTTTTTGATCTCTAGCCATAGATATCAGTAAAATGATGACCTTCAGTGTCTACATTGTCAAATTTGTTGCTGCAGCTATTTAACGTCAATATACTGCCATTTTTTATACCCATCCGATATCATATTAAGGGTGTATTTGAAATTGTTAAGAGGCGAAATATATCTTGAAAAAAATTGAGATTTGCTTTGTCGTCTTTCAGATTCTTACCAGTTTCGAATCGTTTATTTTCCAAATCAAGAGACCTCTGATAATAATGATGATACAAGGGGCATCTTTAGTCGCTGGTACACTAACAGTGAAGCGGGCGATGTCGATGATGCTGTCCGTGAAGGACGATGCCCACATCAGCGCGATCCTGCTTAGCAAGTTCACCAACTTCAGCAACTTCCACACCAAGATGTATACATGCAATTCCGAATTCGACTTCATGGCATTTGAGGTTAGTTCAGCAAGGCTATTGATGTATCGGAAGTATCTCCAGAAAACGACAACCACGCCAGCGATTAAATTTTTGGTTGCGAGATAGCGCTTGGCCGTTGGGCCTATATCAGTTATCACGCGACAGCGACCAGGGAGGGAAAATGCTCCAGTAGAATCAGGCCTTCAATCTGATTCGCGCCATTCCGCATTTTAAAGCCTTTGATTTTTATATCTGAACCCCTGGTAAATTTTCAGACACGTCAGAAGATATTTTCAGAATTATACGCATCTAATAGGAGCTTTGCTGCTCGTAACTACTGGTGGTCCAGGAAAATTAAAAGGCCGCGGCTATTCTTACGACTATCCCTAATGTATTTTACATACAAAGTGCTTGTTATTCTTACGACGATCATTTTCACCTTTTTGGGCCTTAATCCTAACCCTGACGCTCACCCTGACCCTTGCACTTACTCCTAGCGCCAACCCCAACCCTAACCCTTCCTTTACACTAGTCTTATCTCCCTTGATCCTCAGTTTAATCTCTGAAATCGCATAAATCCTAAGTTACGACTAGTCGTAAGAATAGCCACGCAGTTACATACAGTGCCGTAGTGCACATGCATACATGTACGAATTTGCGGAAACTCGGTATTCATAGTAGTTTTTATCTGTCGACACAATAGCATTGTTGAAATTTAGTTCGAATATTCAACGAACGTCGTAGCAAGCTGACACGATTGAGATGTCTACTCATCAACAACACCGCCAGAAACACGTGTTATCTTTCTCATTTTTTTCAGATTCCAATGCGAATGTCGAAGACACTACTATTGCCATCTGTAGGTATTATAGTGGTCGCCATAATTTGCAATGTTCTCAAGAAACCATTTGAAGGCTCGCGGAATACACAAATGAAAAGTGTCATGGAACATGATACATTGTAAGTACGAGAAAGTAACTTAACTCATGGAGTGAGTTGGCAAAACCCCTTAAATCGGGTGATATTTAAGTGGGAAGACAATCTGTTCCATAAAAAGACCTTGTTCATTGTACACAATGTACTTCATCTTTAGGACCCTCAATGAAAGAGTCATTTATGAAAAATTGCTCACTTAAGCTGTTGATAAATCAATCAATTCTTTCATGAATCTATCGATTCTTTCTATAGCTCGTCACTTAATCGAGACGGTAAGCAGCTGAATCAGCCTTGGAGGGCGATAATTCTGAGATAGGCCTTCCCATCAATGTCACATGCAGTACAATGGGCGGTCTCGGTTGCTCAATCGACCGCTGCAACGTTGGTCGAACGTTACTTGTGTACATTAAATTTACTGAAAGCTATAACGCTTAGCTGCTTGAGCAACAATATGGGCCCTGATGTGCACTCTCTAGCATTTCTTTTTAATTTCAGAGCACATGGATTTGAACCACATGCTGAGGTGAGCGAAAGATTAATGGTCAGCGGTCAATATAATCAAGAAGAAATAAAAACGGCTTTGACATTCTTCGTCTTTATCATTCTTGACACAATGATTGTGTTTAGCACACTCGAATCCCAGTAATTTATTGCCAAATCTGCGGTAGTTAATTCTAAAAAAATGTCATCCTTCAAACCATAAAGTACTGAATTGTCATTGTTTTCTTAAAGTTTCGCATAAAGTTTTGCTTTGGTTTTATTTAGGTACAGCAACAACATGATGAAATTGCCGATTATCATGAAATTCATCTTTTGTCAAATATGTTTCAGCTAGTCTACCATGTGTTCCAGTTGGCCTCCTTCAGCCTGATGGCAATGATGATAATGAGATTGAAACTGTTGTGGACGCCCCACATGTGTCTCGTCACCTCACTGCTGGCTTCGAGAAAGGTGAGTGGAGCCAAAGGACAAGTAAATAGACTGGCCATGCAACGCTAGTCCATTGATGCCTGACCAGACAAGATGGGTGCAGTGGCTAGTACAGCGAATTGCATATTATCTCGCCCGGGTCAAACTACTTTACAAGCTCGGAATAATTCATTGGAAAAAGGCCTACCAGTAAGTTAAAGGCCATATATCTAGGTCTGCACCACCGTTTTGGCAACGACTTGAAATCATAAAGCAAAGAGGACTCTTTTAAAACGAAGTGAATAACACTTTCAAGGGTGTGAGTCTTTATTTCCTGGGGCTCCCACCCTTGAAATTGGTATTCAGTTCATTTTGAAGAATTTTTCTCATTGCTAAAGGATTTCACGTTCTAGAGCAAAAATGGTGCCTATGGTCATTTCATCTCAAACGAAAAGTTATTCGGCACAAGCTACATCGTCGACCGTTTTCTTAACAAAGATTTAACTTCGCTTAATAATCGGCCTGATAAGTTATTCTTATCATTTTTCAGTTGTTTGGATGCCTCTTCAGCGAGAAGAGGAGTCATCTTTCTGCGATCGTCTTGGTTTTAGCGCTGATGAGTTACCAAGGTGTACAGAATCTCGCACACCAGTGGGCCGTCAAAGGGGAGTTTGCCGATTTACCCTTGGAAGAAATGACACAATGGGTTAAAGGCAACACACCACGGGGTAAGGACGGGCTACCTTTATTTAATACATATACAAGGGCTAATGGAAATAATGAAATGGTAAGGGGCAATTGTGCTTACCGGTGTGCAAGGGATAGTAGTCCTAGGGCTGATAGTCCGTGTAACAATAGCCCGCATTGCTAAATGTTTTGGTTAGGGTTAGCGGTACAATAGATCATGCTGCTTAATTGATCAAATACAATGCTACCGGACTATGACTCCAGGAGGACTATATCCGCTGTCACACCGGATTGAACGTTGGTATACTCTATTTCCTATTGATGCATTGAATGTTTTGGATATCCATGACAAAATGGGTTTTACCGGTGTGACAGCGGATATAGTCCCCCTGGAGTCATAGTCCGGTAGCATTGTATTTGATCAATTAAGCAGCATGATCTATTGTACCGCTAACCCTAACCAAACATTTAGCAATGCGAGCTATTGTTACACGGACTATCAGCCCTAGGACTACTATCCCTTGCACACCGGTAGTAACATTCGTGACCACCCACTTGAACTTGCGTTAGTCATATTAAGCTAATCATTCATGTGCAGCCACCTGTATGACAAAAACTTGTGTTTGCAGATGCTGTATTTGCCGGACCAATGCCGACAATGGCGACAATTAAGCTAGTCACTGAACGATCTATAGTAAATCATCCACATTATGAAGATGCCCAACTGAGGTGAGATCCCTCTTGCTTATAGAAACAAAGTGTCGGTCCCAGATTTATATTTTGAAAGAGGCCCATTGACATTATCCCCTTCAGTATAATTGACCACACTAAGCGCCATGAAAGTGAAATGACTATCTTAACAACCAAACCCTGCACCAGTGAAGAGTTCATAATGCTGACAGAGACTTGCGAATTTGCAGGGTCAGTAAATGGGGCCGACCAGTATCACATCTGTCAAAATAAAAATCAGAGCAAAAACGGTATTCTGAGTATTGACAGTTAAACATTGCCCAATTGTTTCCAGGGAACGAACGAAGATTGCCTACGCTTGGTGTAGTCGCAAGCCACCACATGAGGTGAAAAGAAGCTTAAAGGGATTAGGGGTTGATTACTTAATTATGGAAAGTGCATGGTGTTTCGGCCATTCAAAGTAAGTTCTTTCACACTTATATATGGGGGTATAAAATGCAAACATGTACATTGTAAAGAATGTCTTCTAAAATCCTTCATAGATATGATTGCCCGGGGAAGGATTTGGAAAGGACAGTTTTTGCAGGTGTTCATGACAGCCAATGTGACTACAGATATATTTTCTAACTTCTGTAATGTTTTCTTTCAGTACTGGATGCACAATGCTGGATACCTGGGATGCAGATGATGTCGAAAATCGCAACCGGCCTTCGACATGTGTGGAACTATTCAAAAAGCCGGAACCATACTTCAAAGCAGTCTTCAAAAACAACGCATATGTTATTCTGAAGTTATGATGATTTTCAGCAAGATAAAAACCTGTGGATCATGGTACCCGAGAAGTTATCAACGGCGTTTTCTCCGAATTTGCTGCAGTAAGATCTGGAGTTCCACAGGGAACGGTCCTGGGACCACTCCTGTTTTTGGTGTATATCAATGATTTGCCAACTGGTGTTTGCTCTCAAACCAGCAGGTTGTTTGCTGATGATTGCCTGCTGTACAGGATAATAAAGTCTACCGCGCGTTGACGCCGAAATCCTACAGACTTGCACAGGTACAGAAACTGAAATGGGAAATGCATTTTCATCCATCTTAATGCGAGACAATTCAAGTCAAAATTAATGAAACAAAGGAGAAATGAAGTCTTTTGAGTGCCGCTGCAGCAACTTCGGCTGTGATTATCGAGAGGCGGAATGATAACAAACGCAAGTGAGTGTGGACCAGGCCCTCGATAACTATGACATGTATGAGGAGGCAGCGTGGAGCACTTCACTGCCTGTTGAGCGTCATTCCTGATATTTCGCACACATTTGTCTATACGTTCCACATAGTATGTCAGCAAGTTGTAAAATTACCACACATTTTTTCTATAAATTGATAATTGACACCTTTCCTTCCAAATGCATTTTATGTACATGAGATACGCTCACTAACAAATATCAAATGGCAATGCCCTAGAAATGGGGGGGGGGGGGTAGAATATTGGTATGAGTACTGCTCCCGCTTAAATTTGCGGGTTTAGGTCCTTCCTTTCCATTTTACGCATATCAGAGTCGTAACTTAGAGATCTAGGGACTTGAATGTCTTGATAAAAGAAACTGGCTCTTTTATATTTGATTCTGAAACAATGTACTTTCCTGTTTGTATCTGGTTGAGATTTAACTTAACCAATCGACAATGGTGTTGTGTTTGTTTCTTCAGCCACATAAAGGACCTGCATGGTTTGGTGATGATGCAGTAAACAGCACATGCTGAAGCGCTGGGGGTGTACTTCCTTGTAAAGACGGATGTTATTGGTATTGAAAGCTTTCCTCTAATGAATATTCGTCCTGGAAACAAACATTTACAGGGCAGGTTGACCACAGGCACCGCCATTTTGGGCTATAGAACAGAGAACATGCTCCATGGCTTTAAATGGGCATTGAGTTCATTTTGAGGGAATTCTAATTGCTTGAGAATTGCAAATTCTAGCTTAAATTGGGGTGCCAGTGGTGAACCTTAGACCCAGAGTACTTCAAGACGACGTCACGAACTCCTCCGCCACAGGAGTGACCTGACCTGTTCATTGTGTTCAACCTCGACATCAGGGGTCTACTTGATTAGCATTCAAAATGGCTGCACCACTGGACTTTGGATACTCGTGTATGTCATATCACTCGTCATCGCCAGAATCTGGGGATGACGTAGAAATTGTGACCTATGACCCGTCTATTTGGGCACTACGTGTCAGCACTGTTTCAACATGACCAAAAACCGTTTGTAGCCGATCAAATAATTGTAAAATTGAACAATTATCACAGGATGTATACAGATAAAGAAGCCTTATACTTAAATATATAAAACAAATTATCAAAAGGGTTTTTAAAATAACCTTTTCACAGTGTGAGAGATGTGGCCGACCTAGAAGGCTACATCGACGAACTACTTACAGGCTTACGCCAATAATTCAAAATTTAAAATTTGTCATCGATTTTGAATTTTTCACTTGCATTAATATAAGCATATAAAATATATATAAATACTTCAAATACCCAAGTTTGTCTACACAACGTCATTGTTGAAATTTATATCACGTACGAAAAATTCAAATTCAATTTCAAATTTCAAATATTTAACGGACGGCGTAGGCCTTTAAATGAATGCAGACACGGCCCTGCAAAAATGCACGCATGTATGTAGGTTTATGTCAATTAACCGACCTGAACTCCATTCTCGATAGGATGATATTTCAGATCCAGTTAATTTCGTGTTTAAAATCAGAAGCCTTGCCACATAATGTGTTCCGACAACATTGCACAATCTCTGCCAGTGTCCAAAGTAGATTTTATAGCAGCCGCCCGCTGAGGTAACATATTCCATCGGCAGATTGCTTATCTTTCTAGTCACTGTGCCCACACTGAAAATTAAGGACCTTCCCATATTATCCAGATGCATCACAAGGTGAACCCATTTATTAACAGGACATTGCGATTTTAACTCGTATACAACAGTTTTTTCGTTGTGACTATTCCTGTATAAAAGTGCTTCATGTCCACTGAATAATAGTAGGCTACAAGTATGTCTCTCATCCTGCTTTACTATTTCCATGTATACACCGAATAAAACAAAATTTCCATGCCCCCTCCTAAAATCCGCAATAGCGTAGACCTGTCTGGCACCAGTGGACAGAAAATAAATATCGCACGCGACTGTAAATATTGAATGATAATAATATTGTGAATTAAAAGAGAACTCTAAAACACTTGGTCCAGCTGGTGAATGATGGTTTAGACAAGATAATTCCTTTGCAGTATGTTCTATTTGATCAGGGCCAACCACCAGTTGCGCTGGTCCGAAATTTTCTATCAAATTATGTTCACTTCCAACAATGTTATTGTTGATATTGAACTTGTCTAAGGGCCAGTACCAAAGGATTGTGTTTACGCATTTGATCCCGAGATACAGTAAAAACAAAGTTCTTACCATCATCATGGTGGTACACAAACTCCTGAGTTCTTCCTCACTCGATGCAAAGTTTTGCTATTCAAATTTGATGAAATACACGATAGTGTACATGTGGGGAGGAGATGTATGTCATTCTGACTTACCGGCGGTGAACGTCAATCCTGAATAAAAGTGTCCTCCTTTCCCCGCCGGTCCAATGGGCCGAGATATCCGGCGAATGAGCCATGTATCTGACTTCCTAAGGCAGCTTTGTGGAATTTGGCGAAAAAGCCGGAATAGCATATAATACTCCTTAGAAGTAAACTTATTTTCGTTATTTTCGATTCTTACCTCGCAATCGAAAGCGGTCGAAACTGCCAGGTCGTCCATCATATCACCTGATGAAAAGTAGTTCATCCTCTGTTGGGTTTGTGTAAAAACTAAACTATAATGAGCAAACACACAACCGGCGCTGCGAAAACACGCGGCGTTGCTTTGGGGAAGTGTAAGATTGCTTCCAAAATATGACCCAGATAAAAATTTTGGCGCTGTTAGCTGCCTGAGTACTGAATGGGATAATCGAGTAAAGACGTCTTAAGTAGGTCCTCAGCTCCAAGCAGCGCGTCACCACGCATTGATCCGCACAAAAAAGGATCTCTGCATGAAGGCTTCACTCGGGTCCAGTCGGGATTATAATCGGAAAACTACGATAATTCATTCGGTTTTCGAGTTTTTCCGTTTCCGGCGTGTTATGCTCGGAACTGCTACTGTAGAATGGAAGGTGTCTGGTATGGGTAGCCGACATCCTGAATTTAGAGGCAACACTCAGCACTTGTGACCGAGCTTATGCCCTGAATAAACCAACATGCTTCACACAGCATACACGCCATTCGATGATAAATGTGTACCATTTATTTTCTCGAAATCGCATTTCAAATAATAAAAAAACTGCTTTCTGGTTACTCAATAAGTTATATGAAGAATTAAACGCTACAAAAAGACAGCGTCTTACAAGATCGTGTAATTACAAGAAATTCCGCGTTTTTTGCATTCAAAATTTCAGCCAATGAGAGTGCTGGAAAGATGTGATAGCCATTTTGATTGGGCGAAGTGGATTTGTCCGCCTCATCTCGCAAATTACAATCGGCTTACCTCAGGGTAAGTAGTGTCCGAGGGGAGGAATATACGGCTGATTCTGATATTCGAGGATGCGCAGCCAATTTTGACCCTGATCGATCTGATGCAATTTCACAGAATCTTTCCTACATGGCAAATATTGATAACATCGACCCCCACGAAATAGTTTTCATGGGGGTCGATAAGCTTAAACCGGCAAGGGCAAATGAATAAAACGATGAAGGACGTACATGCGCTTCAAAACGCCACTGTCTTTGATCAGGTGATCAACAGTGTGGACCAACCAACCTCGACAATAACCTCGTCCACAGGCTGCAATATTTCGATAATATCTAGTCCGCTTAGAGTGAAAGAAATTGGGTGAAAATCTACACAGCTGCACCGCAAGACCAGCGGTCCTTGCAATTGGGTACGATGCATGATATAAAGGGCTATGAATCCTGCTATATCGCGTTATAACTGCTGAGAACGATTGCAGGAATCTGTTAGTAGGCTTTGGCAAATCAACAGGTCGATCCGGTGTAGGTCGAAATGAAAACAGGACCTCGAGTTCAAAAAGCCAGTACCGGTTGGAAATCACGGGAATTACTAAGCTTGTTTTTTGCTTCCATCAGACATAAGCCGCAACTGCACCGAATCCTTGTCACTCTCTGACGGCTGAAATGGCCTTCAAGAGCGTTAAAGATACACAATAGTATTGTTTATCCATGCTAACTAATCTAACCATTAATAATGATGTGTTTTCTATCCCAAAACCGACACTCCTAAGACCAGGATCTCCTCGAATACACAAGGGAGTTGTAATGACGATTTATCGCAGTACACGCCTACAATGAATTTTACTAAACAGCATTGCTGTATGTATCGCTGTGCAATAGCTCTCAATACACGTGCTGGAAATAACTTTGGGTGTTTATCCTCTGTACATGAGAGCATTAGCAATACTTCGTAACAGGTCCTGCGTACCAGGTTCACTGAGATTCGTATTGATCAGCCTGCAATAAACAGTGTGTCTGTTGCGTTATTTTTTTCGAGTGTTCCATCAATGGCTATCGCTCATGTTATCATCAATCGATTCCTTTGATTAAAGCACTACCTGTGATTTTCTGTACGTATGTACTCATGACCTGTACAATATGCATCTAAATTATGAAAAATGATCGCTTCAGTCATTTCCTAAAACTTAAAACCTCTAAAGCCTTTTGGTCAACCCAAGCCCGTAGAGGCTCTCTTGTTCCTGGACCATTCGAACGACGTATCCCTAAGAAACGTTGAATGTGAACATTTCCAACCATGCTTATAATAACTAGCCGCTGTGGAGACTGATAAACATGTACAACTATTATTAATGCCTAGTGTCACAGATTCGATATTGCGCCGAGATTGACGCTGCGACCAGTGATGACACAAACGACGGGTATCTGCACTTCACGTTTAATATAGGAACTAAAATAGAATAAACAGGAAACATACTAAGTAACTGGTAACTCGCCCGGGTCAAAATACTTTACAAACTTGGAACAATTCATTGGAAAAAGGCCTACCAGTAAGTTAAGAGTCTGCACCACAGTTTTGGCTACAACTTGAAATCATGAAGCAAAGAGGGCTCTTTCCAAACGGAGTGAATACCACTTTCAAGGGTTAGCATATTTGTATGAGTACTGCTCCCGCTTAAATTTGCGGATTTAGGTCCTTCCTTTCCATTTTACGCATATCAGAGTCGTAACCTAGAGATCTGGGGACTTGAATGTCTTGATGAAATAAACTGGCACTTTTATATTTGATTCTGAAACAATGTACTTCCCTGTTTGTATCTGGTTGAGATTTAGCTTAACCAATCGACAATGGTGTTGTGTTTGTTTCTTCAGCCACATAAAGGACCTGCATGGTTTGGTGATGATGCAGTGAAAAGCACATGCTGAAGCGCTGGGGGTGTACTTCCTTGTAAAGACGGATGATATTGGTATTGAAAGCTTTCCTCTAATGAATATTCGTCCTGGAAACAAACATTTACAGGGCAGGTTGACCACAGGCACCGCCATTTTGGGCTATAGAACTGAGAACATGCCACATGGTTTTAAATGGACATTCAGTTCATTTTGAAGGAGTTGTAATTGCTTGAGAATTGCAAATTCTAGCTCAAATTGGGGTGCCAGAGGTGAACCTTAGACCCAGAGTACTTCAAAACGACGTCACGAACTCCTCCGCCACAGGAGTGACCTGACCTGTTCATTGTGTTCAACCTCGACATCCGGGGTCCGTTTAATTAGCATTCAAAATGGCTGCACCACTAGACCTATGTAGACCTACGCACGTATGTAGGTTTATGTCAATTAACCGACCTGAACTCCATTCTCGATAGGATGATATTTCAGATCCAGTTAATTTCGTCTTTAAAATCAGAAGCCTTGCCACATAATGTGTTCCGAATATATTGCACAATCTCTGCCAGTGTCCAAAGAAGATTTTATAGTAGCCGCCCGCTGAGGTAACATATTCCATCGGCAGATTGCTTATCTTTCTAGTCACTGCGTCCACACTGAAAATTAAGGACCTTCCCATATTGTCCACATGTATCACAAGGCGAACCCATTTATTAACAGGACATTGCGATTTTAACTCGTATACAACAGTTTTTTCGTTGTGACTATTCCTGTATAAAAGTGCTTCATGTCCACTGAATAATAGTAGGCTACAAGTATGTCTCTCATCTTGCTTTACTATTTCCATGCATACACCGAATAAAACAAAATTGTCATGCCCCTTCCTAAAATCCACAATAGCGTAGACTTGTCTGGCACCAGTGGACAGAAAATAAATATCGCACGCGAGTGTAAATATTGAATGATAATAATATTGTGAATTAAAAGAGAACTCTAAAACACTTGGTCCAGCTGGTGAATGATGGTTTCGACAAGATAGTTCCCTTGCAGTATGTTCTATTTGATCAGGGCCAACCACCAGTTGCGCTGGTCCGAAATTTTCTATCAAATTATGTTTACTTCCAACAATGTTATTGTTGATATTAAACTTGTCTAAGGGCCAGTACCAAAGGATTGTGGTTGCGAATTTGATACCGGGAGACAGTAAAAACAAAGTTCTTACCATCACCATGGTGGTACACAAACTCCTGAGTTCTTCCTCACTCGATGCAAAGTTTTGCTTTTCAAATTTTATGAAATACGCGATAGTGTACATGTGGGGAGGAGGTGTATGTCATTCTGACTTACCGGCGGTGGACGTCAATCCTAAATAAAAGTGTCATCCTTCCCCCGCCAGTCCAATGGGCCGAGATATCCAGCGAATGAGCGATGTATCTGACTTCCTAAAGCAGCTTTGTGGAATTTGGCGAAAAAGCCGGAATAGCATATAATACTCCTTAGAAGTAAACTTACTTTCGTTGTTTTCGATTCTTACCTCGCAATTGAAAACGGTCGAAAGTGCCAGGTCGTTCATCATATCACCTGATGAAAATTAGTTCATGCTCTATTGGGTTTGTGTAAAAACTAAACTATAATGAGCAAACACACAACCGGCGCTGCAAAAACACGCGGCGTTGCTTTGGGTAAGTTTAAGATTGCTTCCAAAATATGACCCAGATAAAATCTTTGGCGCTGTTAGCTGCCTGAGTACTGAATGGGATAATCGAGCAAAGACGTCTTAAGTAGGTCCTCAGCTCCAAGCAGCGCGTCACCACGCATCGATCCGCACAAACAAGGATTTTTTTCGAGTGTTCCATCAATGGCTATCGCTCATGTTATCATCAATGGATTCCTTTTATTAGAGCACTACCTTTGATTTTCTGTACGTATGTACTCATGACCTGTACAATATGCATCTAAATTATGAAAAAAAGATCGCTTCAGTCTTTCTAAAAATTTAAAACCTCTAAAGTCTTTTGGTCAACCCAACCGCGTAGAGGCTCTCTTGTTCCTGGACCATCCGAACGGCGTACCCCTAAGAAACGTTGAATGTGAACATTTCCACCCATGCTTATAATAACTTGCCGCTGTTGAGACTGATAAACATGTACAACTCTTATAAATGCCTAGTGTCACAGATTCGATGTTGCGCCGAGATTGACGCTGCGACCAGTGATGACACAAACGTCGGGTTTCTGCACTTCACGTTTAGAACTAAAAGAGAATAAACAGGAAACATACTAAGTAACTGGTAACTCGCCCGGGTCAAAATACTTTACAAACTTGGAACAATTCATTGGAAAAAGGCCTACCAGTAAGTTAAGAGTCTGCACCACAGTTTCGGCTACAACTTGAAATCATAAAGCAAGGAGGACTCTTTCCAAACGAAGTGAATACCACTTTCAAGGGTGGGCATATTTGTATGAGTACTGCTCCCGCTTAAATTTGCGGGTTATGGTCCTTCCTTTACTTTTTACGCATATCAGAGTCGAGACCTAGAGATCTAGGGACTTGAATGTCTTGATGAAATAAACTGACTCTTTTATATTTGATTCTGAAACAATGTACTTTCCTGTTTGTATCTGGTTGAGATTTAACTTAACCAATCGACAATGGTGTTGTGTTTGTTTCTTCAGCCACATAAAGGACCTGCATGGTTTGGTGATGATGCAGTAAACAGCACATGCTGAAGCGCTGGGGGTGTACTTCCTTGTAAAGACGGATGATATTGGTATTGAAAGCTTTCCTCTAATGAATATTCGTCCTGGAAACAAACATTTACAGGGCAGGTTGACCACAGGCACTACCATTTTAGGCTATAGAACTGAGAACATGCTCCATGGCTTTAAATGGACATTCAGTTCATTTTGAAGGAGTTCTAATTGCTTGAGAATTGCAAATTCTAGCTCAAGTTGGAGTGCCAGTGGTGAACCTTAGACCCAGAGTACTTCAAAACGACGTCTCGAACTCCTCCGCCACAGGAGTGACCCGACCTGTTCATTGTGTTCAACCTCGACATCCGGGGTCTTCTTGATTAGCATTCAAAATGGCTGCACCACTAGACCTTGGATACTCGTGTACGTCATATCACTCGTCACCGCCAGAATCTGGGGATGACGTAGAAATTGTGACCTATGACCCGTCTATTTGGGCACTACGTGTCAGCACTGTTTCAACATGACCAAAAACCGTTTGTAGCCGATCAAATAATTGTAAAATTGAACAATTATCTCAGGATGTATACAGATAAAGAAGCCTTATACTTAAATATATAAAACAAATTATCAAAAGGGTTTTTAAAATAACCTTTTCACAGTGTGAGAGATGTGGCCGACCTAGAAGGCTACATCAACGAACTACTTACAGGCTTACGCCAATAATTCAAAATTTAAAATTTGTCATCGATTTTGAATTTTTCACTTGCATTAATATAAGCATATAAAATATATATAAATACTTCAAATACCCAAGTTTGTCTACACAACGTCATTGTTGAAATTTATATCACGTACGAAAAATTCAAATTCAATTTCAAATTTCAAATATTTAACGGACGGCGTAGGCCTTTAAATGAATGAAGGCCTACCAGTAAGTTAAGAGTCTGCACCACAGTTTTGGCTACAACTTGAAATCATGAAGCAAAGAGGGCTCTTTCCAAACGGAGTGAATACCACTTTCAAGGGTTAGCATATTTGTATGAGTACTGCTCCCGCTTAAATTTGCGGATTTAGGTCCTTCCTTTCCATTTTACGCATATCAGAGTCGTAACCTAGAGATCTGGGGACTTGAATGTCTTGATGAAATAAACTGGCACTTTTATATTTGATTCTGAAACAATGTACTTCCCTGTTTGTATCTGGTTGAGATTTAGCTTAACCAATCGACAATGGTGTTGTGTTTGTTTCTTCAGCCACATAAAGGACCTGCATGGTTTGGTGATGATGCAGTGAAAAGCACATGCTGAAGCGCTGGGGGTGTACTTCCTTGTAAAGACGGATGATATTGGTATTGAAAGCTTTCCTCTAATGAATATTCGTCCTGGAAACAAACATTTACAGGGCAGGTTGACCACAGGCACCGCCATTTTGGGCTATAGAACTGAGAACATGCCACATGGTTTTAAATGGACATTCAGTTCATTTTGAAGGAGTTGTAATTGCTTGAGAATTGCAAATTCTAGCTCAAATTGGGGTGCCAGAGGTGAACCTTAGACCCAGAGTACTTCAAAACGACGTCACGAACTCCTCCGCCACAGGAGTGACCTGACCTGTTCATTGTGTTCAACCTCGACATCCGGGGTCCGTTTAATTAGCATTCAAAATGGCTGCACCACTAGACCTATGTAGACCTACGCACGTATGTAGGTTTATGTCAATTAACCGACCTGAACTCCATTCTCGATAGGATGATATTTCAGATCCAGTTAATTTCGTCTTTAAAATCAGAAGCCTTGCCACATAATGTGTTCCGAATATATTGCACAATCTCTGCCAGTGTCCAAAGAAGATTTTATAGTAGCCGCCCGCTGAGGTAACATATTCCATCGGCAGATTGCTTATCTTTCTAGTCACTGCGTCCACACTGAAAATTAAGGACCTTCCCATATTGTCCACATGTATCACAAGGCGAACCCATTTATTAACAGGACATTGCGATTTTAACTCGTATACAACAGTTTTTTCGTTGTGACTATTCCTGTATAAAAGTGCTTCATGTCCACTGAATAATAGTAGGCTACAAGTATGTCTCTCATCTTGCTTTACTATTTCCATGCATACACCGAATAAAACAAAATTGTCATGCCCCTTCCTAAAATCCACAATAGCGTAGACTTGTCTGGCACCAGTGGACAGAAAATAAATATCGCACGCGAGTGTAAATATTGAATGATAATAATATTGTGAATTAAAAGAGAACTCTAAAACACTTGGTCCAGCTGGTGAATGATGGTTTCGACAAGATAGTTCCCTTGCAGTATGTTCTATTTGATCAGGGCCAACCACCAGTTGCGCTGGTCCGAAATTTTCTATCAAATTATGTTTACTTCCAACAATGTTATTGTTGATATTAAACTTGTCTAAGGGCCAGTACCAAAGGATTGTGGTTGCGAATTTGATACCGGGAGACAGTAAAAACAAAGTTCTTACCATCACCATGGTGGTACACAAACTCCTGAGTTCTTCCTCACTCGATGCAAAGTTTTGCTTTTCAAATTTTATGAAATACGCGATAGTGTACATGTGGGGAGGAGGTGTATGTCATTCTGACTTACCGGCGGTGGACGTCAATCCTAAATAAAAGTGTCATCCTTCCCCCGCCAGTCCAATGGGCCGAGATATCCAGCGAATGAGCGATGTATCTGACTTCCTAAAGCAGCTTTGTGGAATTTGGCGAAAAAGCCGGAATAGCATATAATACTCCTTAGAAGTAAACTTACTTTCGTTGTTTTCGATTCTTACCTCGCAATTGAAAACGGTCGAAAGTGCCAGGTCGTTCATCATATCACCTGATGAAAATTAGTTCATGCTCTATTGGGTTTGTGTAAAAACTAAACTATAATGAGCAAACACACAACCGGCGCTGCAAAAACACGCGGCGTTGCTTTGGGTAAGTTTAAGATTGCTTCCAAAATATGACCCAGATAAAATCTTTGGCGCTGTTAGCTGCCTGAGTACTGAATGGGATAATCGAGCAAAGACGTCTTAAGTAGGTCCTCAGCTCCAAGCAGCGCGTCACCACGCATCGATCCGCACAAACAAGGATTTTTTTCGAGTGTTCCATCAATGGCTATCGCTCATGTTATCATCAATGGATTCCTTTTATTAGAGCACTACCTTTGATTTTCTGTACGTATGTACTCATGACCTGTACAATATGCATCTAAATTATGAAAAAAAGATCGCTTCAGTCTTTCTAAAAATTTAAAACCTCTAAAGTCTTTTGGTCAACCCAACCGCGTAGAGGCTCTCTTGTTCCTGGACCATCCGAACGGCGTACCCCTAAGAAACGTTGAATGTGAACATTTCCACCCATGCTTATAATAACTTGCCGCTGTTGAGACTGATAAACATGTACAACTCTTATAAATGCCTAGTGTCACAGATTCGATGTTGCGCCGAGATTGACGCTGCGACCAGTGATGACACAAACGTCGGGTTTCTGCACTTCACGTTTAGAACTAAAAGAGAATAAACAGGAAACATACTAAGTAACTGGTAACTCGCCCGGGTCAAAATACTTTACAAACTTGGAACAATTCATTGGAAAAAGGCCTACCAGTAAGTTAAGAGTCTGCACCACAGTTTCGGCTACAACTTGAAATCATAAAGCAAGGAGGACTCTTTCCAAACGAAGTGAATACCACTTTCAAGGGTGGGCATATTTGTATGAGTACTGCTCCCGCTTAAATTTGCGGGTTATGGTCCTTCCTTTACTTTTTACGCATATCAGAGTCGAGACCTAGAGATCTAGGGACTTGAATGTCTTGATGAAATAAACTGACTCTTTTATATTTGATTCTGAAACAATGTACTTTCCTGTTTGTATCTGGTTGAGATTTAACTTAACCAATCGACAATGGTGTTGTGTTTGTTTCTTCAGCCACATAAAGGACCTGCATGGTTTGGTGATGATGCAGTAAACAGCACATGCTGAAGCGCTGGGGGTGTACTTCCTTGTAAAGACGGATGATATTGGTATTGAAAGCTTTCCTCTAATGAATATTCGTCCTGGAAACAAACATTTACAGGGCAGGTTGACCACAGGCACTACCATTTTAGGCTATAGAACTGAGAACATGCTCCATGGCTTTAAATGGACATTCAGTTCATTTTGAAGGAGTTCTAATTGCTTGAGAATTGCAAATTCTAGCTCAAGTTGGAGTGCCAGTGGTGAACCTTAGACCCAGAGTACTTCAAAACGACGTCTCGAACTCCTCCGCCACAGGAGTGACCCGACCTGTTCATTGTGTTCAACCTCGACATCCGGGGTCTTCTTGATTAGCATTCAAAATGGCTGCACCACTAGACCTTGGATACTCGTGTACGTCATATCACTCGTCACCGCCAGAATCTGGGGATGACGTAGAAATTGTGACCTATGACCCGTCTATTTGGGCACTACGTGTCAGCACTGTTTCAACATGACCAAAAACCGTTTGTAGCCGATCAAATAATTGTAAAATTGAACAATTATCTCAGGATGTATACAGATAAAGAAGCCTTATACTTAAATATATAAAACAAATTATCAAAAGGGTTTTTAAAATAACCTTTTCACAGTGTGAGAGATGTGGCCGACCTAGAAGGCTACATCAACGAACTACTTACAGGCTTACGCCAATAATTCAAAATTTAAAATTTGTCATCGATTTTGAATTTTTCACTTGCATTAATATAAGCATATAAAATATATATAAATACTTCAAATACCCAAGTTTGTCTACACAACGTCATTGTTGAAATTTATATCACGTACGAAAAATTCAAATTCAATTTCAAATTTCAAATATTTAACGGACGGCGTAGGCCTTTAAATGAATGCAGACACGGCCCTGCAAAAATGCACGCATGTATGTAGGTTTATGTCAATTAACCGACCTGAACTCCATTCTCGATAGGATGATATTTCAGATCCAGTTGATTTCGTGTTTGAAATCAGAAGCCTTGCCACATAATGTGTCCCGACAACATTGCACAATCTCTGCCAGTGTCCAAAGTAGATTTTATAGTAGCCATCCGCTGAGGTAACATATTCCATCGGCAGATTGCTTATCTTTCTAGTCACTGTATCCACACTGAAAATTAAGGACCTTCCCATATTATCCAGATGTATCACAAGGCGAAACCATTTATTAACAGGACATTGCGATTTTAAATCGTTTACAACAGTTACTTCTTTGTGACTATTCCTGTCAAGTGCTTCATGTCGACTGAATAATAGTAGGCTACAAGTATGTCTCTCATCCTGCTTTACTATTTCCATGCATACACCGAACAAAACAAAACCGCCATGACCCCTCCTAAAATCCGCAATAGCGTAGACCTGTCTGGCACCAGTGGACAGGAAATAAATATCGCACGCGACTGTAAATATTGAATGATAATAATATTGTGAATTAAAAGAGAACTCTAAAACACTTGGTCCAGCTGGTGAATGATGGTTTAGACAAGATAGTTCCTTTGCAGTATGTTCTATTTGATCAGGGCCAACCACCAGTTGTGCTGGTCCTTAATTTTCTATCAAATAATAGTGTTCACTTCCAACAATGTTATTGTTGATATTGAACTTGTCTAAGGGCCAGTACCAAAGGATTGTGTTTACGCATTTGATCCCGAGATACAGTAAAAACAAAGTTCTTACCATCATCATGGTGGTACACAAACTCCTAAGTTCTTCCTCTCTCGATGCAAAGTTTTGCTATTCAAATTTGATGAAATACGCGATAGTGTACATGTGGGGAGGAGGTGTATGTCATTCTGACTTACCGGCGGTGAACGTCAATCCTAAATGAAAGTGTCCTCCTTTCCCCGCCGCTCCAATGGGCCGAGATATCCGGCGAATGAGCCATGTATCTGACTTCCTAAGACAGCTTTGTGGAATTTGGCGAAAAAGCCGGAATAGCATATAATATTCCTTGGAAGTAAACTTATTTTCGTTATTTTCGAGTCTTACCTCGCAATCGAAAGCGGTCAAAACTGCCAGGTCGTCCATCATATCACCTGATGAAAAGTAGTTCATCCTCTATTGGGTTTGTGTAAAAACTAAACTATAATGAGCAAACACACAACCGGCGCTGCGAAAACACGCGGCGTTGCTTTGGGTAAGTTTAAGATTGCTTCCAAAATATGACCCAGATAACAATTTTGGCGCTGTTAGCTGCCTGAGTACTGAATGGGATAATCGAGCAAAGACGTCTTAAGTAGGTCCTCAGCTCCAAGCAGCGCGTCAGTACGCATCGATCCGCACAGAAAAGGATTTTTTCGAGTGTTCCATCAATGGCTATCGCTCATGTTATCAACAATCGATTCCTTTTATTAGAGCACTACCTGTGATTTTCTGTACGTATGTACTCATGACCTGTACAATATGCATCTAAATTATGAAAAAAAGATCGCTTCAGTCATTTCAAAAACGTAAAACCTCTAAAGCCTTTTGGTCAACCCAACCGCGTAGAGGCTCTCTTGTTCCTGGACCATCCGAACGGCGTACCCCTAAGAAACGTTGAATGTGAACATTTCCAACCATGCTTATAATAACTTGCCGCTGTGGAGACTGATAAACATGTACAACTATTATTAATGCCTAGTGTCACAGATTCGATATTGCGCCGAGATTGACGCTGCGACCAGTGATGACACAAACGACGGGTATCTGCACTTCACGTTTAATATAGGAACTAAAATACATGTAGAATTAACAGGAAACATACTAAGTAACTGGTATCTCGCCCGGGTCAAAATACTTTACAAACTTGGAACAATTCATTGGAAAAAGGCCTACCAGTAAGTTAAGAGTCTGCACCACAGTTTTGGCTACAACTTGAAATCATGAAGCAAAGAGGGCTCTTTCCAAACGGAGTGAATACCACTTTCAAGGGTTAGCATATTTGTATGAGTACTGCTCCCGCTTAAATTTGCGGATTTAGGTCCTTCCTTTCCATTTTACGCATATCAGAGTCGTAACCTAGAGATCTGGGGACTTGAATGTCTTGATGAAATAAACTGGCACTTTTATATTTGATTCTGAAACAATGTACTTTCCTGTTTGTATCTGGTTGAGATTTAACTTAACCAATCGACAATGGTGTTGTGTTTGTTTCTTCAGCCACATAAAGGACCTGCATGGTTTGGTGATGATGCAGTAAACAGCACATGCTGAAGCGCTGGGGGTGTACTTCCTTGTAAAGACGGATGATATTGGTATTGAAAGCTTTCCTCTAATGAATATTCGTCCTGGAAACAAACATTTACAGGGCACGTTGACCACAGGCACTACCATTTTAGGCTATAGAACTGAGAACATGCTCCATGGCTTTAAATGGACATTCAGTTCATTTTGAAGGAGTTGTAATTGCTTGAGAATTGCAAATTCTAGCTCAAATTGGGGTGCCAGTGGTGAACCTTAGACCCAGAGTACTTCAAGACGACGTCACGAACTCCTCCGCCACAGGAGTGACCTGACCTGTTCATTGTGTTCAACCTCGACATCCGGGGTCTTTTTGATTAGCATTCAAAATGGCTGCACCACTAGACCTTGGATACTCGTGTACGTCATATCACTCGTCACCGCCAGAATCTGGGAATGACGTAGAAAGTGTGACCTATGACCCGTCTATTTGGGCACTACGTGTCAGCACTGTTTCAACATGACCAAAAACCGTTTGTAGCCGATCAAATAATTGTAAAATTAAACAATTATCTCGGGATGTATACAGATAAAGAAGCCTTATACTTAAATATATAAAACAAACTATCAAAAGGGATTTTAAAACAATCTTTTCACAGTGTGAGAGAAGTGGCCGACCAAGAACCCTATAGAAAGATAGATACTTTATTCGTGACATGTCATAGATAAATACACAGGACAATTATAATTGGTGTGAACATAAGCAAAGAATGGTGCAAACAAAAAACAACAACACACACAACATAAAAACCTATACCGCACACAGGAGAAATCAGGTGAGAAATAATGATATTATTATAAACACAAGAAGTGAAGTATATTATTGACTTGTTCTCTTTCTGCTGGGTTAGCATCCCTGTACTCGGCGAACTCACGTATGGCACGCGCCCGCCGACGAAGGTCTTCGTCAGGCATGCATATATTATGAATGGCACAAGGATTGAGATGAAGTGTGTCCCTGGGTATATTGAGAGCTTGAGATAAAAAGGTAATATTATTTGAAACTGAAGAACCGCTGCCTCTGAGCGCGAGGTTTCCTGAGAGTTTGATAAGAATGTTTGAATGGTTTGATGTTTGAATCCTATATCGACGAACTACTTACAGGCTTACGCCGATAAATCAAAATAAAAAATTTGTGATCCATTTGAATTTTTCACCTGCATTTATGTAAGCATATAAAATATATATAAATGCTACAAATACCCAAGTTTGTCTACACAACGTCATTATCGAAATTTATATCACGTACGAAAAATTCAACTTCAATTTCAAATTTCAAATATTTAACGGACGGCGTAGGCAAAAATGAATAAATAAATGCAAACACGGCCCGGTAAAAATGCACGCATGTATGTAGGTTTATGTCAATTAACCGACCTGAACTCCATTCTCGATAGGATGATATTTCATATCCAGTTAATTTTGTGTTTGAAATCAGAAGCCTTGCCATATAATGTGTCCCGACAACATTGCACAATCTCCGCCAGTGTCCAAAGTAGATTTTATAGTAGCCGCCCGCTGAGGTAACATATTCCATCGGCAGATTGCTTATCTTTCTAGTCACTGTGTCCACACTGAAAATTAAGGACCTTCCCATATTGTCCAGATGTATCACAAGGCGAAACCATTTATTAACAGGACATTGCGATTTTAAATCGTATACAACAGTAGTTTCTTCGTTGTGACTATTCTTGTTGAGTGCTTCACGTCCACTGAATAATAGTAGGCTACAAGTATGTCTCTCATCCTTCTTCACTATTTCCATGTATACACCGAATAAAACAAAACCACCATGCCCCCTCCTAAAATCCGCAATAGCGTAGACCTGTCTGGCACCAGTGGACAGAATATAAATATCGCACGCGAGTGTAAATATTGAATGATAATAATATTGAGAATTAAAAGCAAACTCTAACAAACTTCGTCCAGCTGGTGAATGATGGTTTAGGCTAGATAGTTCCCTTGCAGTATGTTCTATTCGATCGGGGCCAGCAACCAGATGCGCTGATCTGGAAGGCTCTTTCAAATTATGTTCACTTCCAACAATGTTATTGTTGATATTGAACTTGTCTAAGGGCCAGTACCAAAGGATTGTGTTTACGCATTTGATCCCGAGAGACAGCAAAAACAAAGTTCTTACCATCATCATGGTGGTACGCAAACTCCTGAGTTCTTCCTCACTCGATGCAAAGTTTTGCTATTCAAATTTGATGAAATACACGATAGTGTACATGTGGGGAGGAGGTGTATGTCATTCTGACTTACCGGCGGTGAACGTCAATCCTAAATAAAAGTGTCCTCCTTTCCCCGCCGGTCCAATTGGCCGAGATATCCGGCGAATGAGCCATGTATCTGACTTCCTAAGGCAGCTTTGTGGAATTTGGCGAAAAAGCCGGAATAGCATATAATACTCCTTAGAAGTAAACTTATTTTCGTTATTTTCGATTCTTACCTCGCAATCGAAAGCGGTCGAAACTGCCAGGTCGTCCATCATATCACCTGATGAAAAGTAGTTCATCCTCTGTTGGGTTTGTGTAAAAACTAAACTATAATGAGCAAACACACAACCGGCGCTGCGAAAACACGCGGCGTTGCTTTGGGGAAGTGTAAGATTGCTTCCAAAATATGACCCAGATAAAAATTTTGGCGCTGTTAGCTGCCTGAGTACTGAATGGGATAATCGAGTAAAGACGTCTTAAGTAGGTCCTCAGCTCCAAGCAGCGCGTCACCACGCATTGATCCGCACAAAAAAGGATATCTGCATGAAGGCTTCACTCGGGTCCAGTCGGGATTATAATCGGAAAACTACGATAATTCATTCGGTTTTCGAGTTTTTCCGTTTCCGGCGTGTTATGCTCGGAACTGCTACTGTAGAATGGAAGGTGTCTGGTATGGGTAGCCGACATCCTGAATTTAGAGGCAACACTCAGCACTTGTGACCGAGCTTATGCCCTGAATAAACCAACATGCTTCACACAGCATACACGCCATTCGATGATAAATGTGTACCATTTATTTTCTCGAAATCGCATTTCAAATAATAAAAAAACTGCTTTCTGGTTACTCAATAAGTTATATGAAGAATTAAACGCTACAAAAAGACAGCGTCTTACAAGATCGTGTAATTACAAGAAATTCCGCGTTTTTTGCATTCAAAATTTCAGCCAATGAGAGTGCTGGAAAGATGTGATAGCCATTTTGATTGGGCGAAGTGGATTTGTCCGCCTCATCTCGCAAATTACAATCGGCTTACCTCAGGGTAAGTAGTGTCCGAGGGGAGGAATATACGGCTGATTCTGATATTCGAGGATGCGCAGCCAATTTTGACCCTGATCGATCTGATGCAATTTCACAGAATCTTTCCTACATGGCAAATATTGATAACATCGACCCCCACGAAATAGCTTTCATGGGGGTCGATAAGCTTAAACCGGCAAGGGCAAATGAATAAAACGATGAAGGACGTACATGCGCTTCAAAACGCCACTGTCTTTGATCAGGTGATCAACAGTGTGGACCAACCAACCTCGACAATAACCTCGTCCACAGGCTGCAATATTTCGATAATATCTAGTCCGCTTAGAGTGAAAGAAATTGGGTGAAAATCTACACAGCTGCACCGCAAGACCAGCGGTCCTTGCAATTGGGTACGATGCATGATATAAAGGGCTATGAATCCTGCTATATCGCGTTATAACTGCTGAGAACGATTGCAGGAATCTGTTAGTAGGCTTTGGCAAATCAACAGGTCGATCCGGTGTAGGTCGAAATGAAAACAGGACCTCAAGTTCAAAAAGCCAGTACCGGTTGGAAATCACGGGAATTACTAAGCTTGTCTTTTGCTTCCATCAGACATAAGCCGCAACTGCACCGAATCCTTGTCACTCTCTGACGGCTGATATGGCCTTCAAGAGCGTTAAAGATACACAATAGTATTGTTTATCCATGCTAACTAATCTAACCATTAATAATGATGTGTTTTCTATCCCAAAACCGACACTTCTAAGACCAGGATCTCCTCGAATACACAAGGGAGTTGTAATGACGATTTATCGCAGTACACGCCTACAATGAACTTTACTAAACAGCATTGCTGTATGTATCGCTGTGCAATAGCTCTCAATACACGTGTGGAAATAACCTCGGATGTTTTATCCTCTGTACATGAGAGCATTAGCAATACTTCGTAACAGGTCCTGCGTACCAGGTTCACTGAGATTCGTATTGATCAGCCTGCAATAAACAGTGTGTCTGTTGCGTTATTTTTTTCGAGTGTTCCATCAATGGCTATCGCTCATGTTATCATCAATCGATTCCTTTGATTAGAGCACTACCTGTGATTTTCTGTACGTATGTACTCATGACCTGTACAATATGCATCTAAATTATGAAAAATGATCGCTTCAGTCATTTCCTAAAACTTAAAACCTCTAAAGCCTTTTGGTCAACCCAAGCCCGTAGAGGCTCTCTTGTTCCTGGACCATTCGAACGGCGTATCCCTAAGAAACGTTGAATGTGAACATTTCCAACCATGCTTATAATAACTTGCCGCTGTGGAGACTGATAAACATGTACAACTATTATTAATGCCTAGTGTCACAGATTCGATATTGCGCCGAGATTGACGCTGCGACCAGTGATGACACAAACGACGGGTATCTGCACTTCACGTTTAATATAGGAACTAAAATAGAATAAACAGGAAACATACTAAGTAACTGGTAACTCGCCCGGGTCAAAATACTTTACAAACTTGGAACAATTCATTGGAAAAAGGCCTACCAGTAAGTTAAGAGTCTGCACCACAGTTTTGGCTACAACTTGAAATCATGAAGCAAAGAGGGCTCTTTCCAAACGGAGTGAATACCACTTTCAAGGGTGGGCATATTTGTATGAGTACTGCTCCTGCTTAAATTTGCGGGTTATGGTCCTTCCTTTCCATTTTACGCATATCAGAGTCGAGACCTAGAGATCTGGGGACTTGAATGTCTTGATGAAATAAACTGGCACTTTTATATTTGATTCTGAAACAATGTACTTCCCTGTTTGTATCTGGTTGAGATTTAGCTTAACCAATCGACAATGGTGTTGTGTTTGTTTCTTCAGCCACATAAAGGACCTGCATGGTTTGGTGATGATGCAGTGAAAAGCACATGCTGAAGCGCTGGGGGTGTACTTCCTTGTAAAGACGGATGATATTGGTATTGAAAGCTTTCCTCTAATGAATATTCGTCCTGGAAACAAACATTTACAGGGCAGGTTGACCACAGGCACCGCCATTTTGGGCTATAGAACTGAGAACATGCCACATGGTTTTAAATGGACATTCAGTTCATTTTGAAGGAGTTGTAATTGCTTGAGAATTGCAAATTCTAGCTCAAATTGGGGTGCCAGTGGTGAACCTTAGACCCAGAGTACTTCAAAACGACGTCTCGAACTCCTCCGCCACAGGAGTGACCCGACCTGTTCATTGTGTTCAACCTCGACATCCGGGGTCTTCTTGATTAGCATTCAAAATGGCTGCACCACTAGACCTTGGATACTCGTGTACGTCATATCACTCGTCACCGCCAGAATCTGGGGATGACGTAGAAATTGTGACCTATGACCCGTCTATTTGGGCACTACGTGTCAGCACTGTTTCAACATGACCAAAAACCGTTTGTAGCCGATCAAATAATTGTAAAATTGAACAATTATCTCAGGATGTATACAGATAAAGAAGCCTTATACTTAAATATATAAAACAAATTATCAAAAGGGTTTTTAAAATAACCTTTTCACAGTGTGAGAGATGTGGCCGACCTAGAAGGCTACATCAACGAACTACTTACAGGCTTACGCCAATAATTCAAAATTTAAAATTTGTCATCGATTTTGAATTTTTCACTTGCATTAATATAAGCATATAAAATATATATAAATACTTCAAATACCCAAGTTTGTCTACACAACGTCATTGTTGAAATTTATATCACGTACGAAAAATTCAAATTCAATTTCAAATTTCAAATATTTAACGGACGGCGTAGGCCTTTAAATGAATGCAGACACGGCCCTGCAAAAATGCACGCATGTATGTAGGTTTATGTCAATTAACCGACCTGAACTCCATTCTCGATAGGATGATATTTCAGATCCAGTTAATTTCGTGTTTGAAATCAGAAGCCTTGCCACATAATGTGTCCCGACAACATTGCACAATCTCTGCCAGTGTCCAAAGTAGATTTTATAGTAGCCATCCGCTGAGGTAACATATTCCATCGGCAGATTGCTTATCTTTCTAGTCACTGTGTCCACACTGAAAATTAGGGACCTTCCCATATTATCCAGATGTATCACAAGGCGAAACCATTTATTAACAGGACATTGCGATTTTAAATCGTTTACAACAGTTACTTCTTTGTGACTATTCCTGTCAAGTGCTTCATGTCGACTGAATAATAGTAGGCTACAAGTATGTCTCTCATCCTGCTTTACTATTTCCATGCATACACCGAACAAAACAAAACCGCCATGACCCCTCCTAAAATCCGCAATAGCGTAGACCTGTCTGGCACCAGTGGACAGGAAATAAATATCGCACGCGACTGTAAATATTGAATGATAATAATATTGTGAATTAAAAGAGAACTCTAAAACACTTGTTCCAGCTGGTGAATGATGGTTTAGACAAGATAGTTCCTTTGCAGTATGTTCTATTTGATCAGGGCCAACCACCAGTTGTGCTGGTCCTTAATTTTCTATCAAATTATAGTGTTCACTTCCAACAATGTTATTGTTGATATTGAACTTGTCTAAGGGCCAGTACCAAAGGATTGTGTTTACGCATTTGATCCCGAGATACAGTAAAAACAAAGTTCTTACCATCATCATGGTGGTACACAAACTCCTAAGTTCTTCCTCTCTCGATGCAAAGTTTTGCTATTCAAATTTGATGAAATACGCGATAGTGTACATGTGGGGAGGAGGTGTATGTCATTCTGACTTACCGGCGGTGAACGTCAATCCTAAATGAAAGTGTCCTCCTTTCCCCGCCGCTCCAATGGGCCGAGATATCCGGCGAATGAGCGATGTATCTGACTTCCTAAGACAGCTTTGTGGAATTTGGCGAAAAAGCCGGAATAGCATATAATATTCCTTGGAAGTAAACTTATTTTCGTTATTTTCGAGTCTTACCTCGCAATCGAAAGCGGTCAAAACTGCCAGGTCGTCCATCATATCACCTGATGAAAAGTAGTTCATCCTCTATTGGGTTTGTGTAAAAACTAAACTATAATGAGCAAACACACAACCGGCGCTGCGAAAACACGCGGCGTTGCTTTGGGTAAGTTTAAGATTGCTTCCAAAATATGACCCAGATAACAATTTTGGCGCTGTTAGCTGCCTGAGTACTGAATGGGATAATCGAGCAAAGACGTCTTAAGTAGGTCCTCAGCTCCAAGCAGCGCGTCAGTACGCATCGATCCGCACAGAAAAGGATTTTTTCGAGTGTTCCATCAATGGCTATCGCTCATGTTATCAACAATCGATTCCTTTTATTAGAGCACTACCTTTGATTTTCTGTACGTATGTACTAATGACCTGTACAATATGCATCTAAATTATGAAAAAAAGATCGCTTCAGTCATTTCAAAAAACTTAAAACCTCTAAAGCCTTTTGGTCAACCCAACCGCGTAGAGGCTCTCTTGTTCCTGGACCATCCGAACGGCGTACCCCTAAGAAACGTTGAATGTGAACATTTCCAACCATGCTTATAATAACTTGCCGCTGTGGAGACTGATAAACATGTACAACTATTATAAATGCCTAGTGGCACAGATTCGATGTTGCGCCGAGATTGACGCTGCGACCAGTGATGACACAAACGACGGGTTTCTGCACTTCACGTTTAATATAGGAACTAAAAGAGAATAAACAGGAAACATACTAAGTAACTGGTAACTCGCCCGGGTCAAAATACTTTACAAACTTGGAACAATTCATTGGAAAAAGGCCTACCAGTAAGTTAAGAGTCTGCACCACAGTTTCGGCTACAACTTGAAATCATAAAGCAAGGAGGACTCTTTCCAAACGAAGTGAATACCACTTTCAAGGGTTAGCATATTTGTATGAGTACTGCTTCCGCTTAAATTTGCGGGTTATGGTCCTTCTGTTCGGTTGTTGGTCAAATAGGACCTGAGTTAATTATTTTGTTACAACATGTATGGTGCTGGCTTGTGGTGGACGCCATCAAGAGACTTGTTTACAAACACAGTTTATTTTAGGCCTATGCACTTACCTTCTTACGTAAGTGCATAGGTTCATTTTCTATCAGTTTTCTTATACTCGCCCCATTCGTATACACAGCTGTGGTGTGAGAAGACCGGGAGGACGTTTGCTCCTGTGTTTTTATTCGTGTTCAAGGATCCGAACTTTGAGTATTTCTATTACGTTCTTTCCACGACTGATGGAAAGAAAGATTTACTGTGTGTCTCGAGCTTTGACAATTCTTTAATTCGTAACTATGCATAGAGCCAAGCACGTGTGTGCATAGACCATACATTTTGGCTACATTTCGTAGCACTGCTTACATCGTTCGTAACAAGTGTCTGTGGCGGCCGCAAGGAGCACCTTTACATGTAACCTTTATACGCAACGTTTTACGTGGATATACGTCGGATATCTGTACTTCCTGTTTGCGCAATCGTGACTTGTCTTTTGTCACTCACTTCCGGTACCGGGCTTGCACTTTTTCTGTGACGTCATCGACATGTACATGACTGTGTTTCTACGAGTTGGAGCTTCTTTGGATATGTGTTTCTCAACCAGATTGACTGACTGATGTGTTTGTGCAAGTGTCATTCATAGCAGAGAGCTCTACATTGCCACCATATAGACCATTACCTAAGTTGCTTATGTAAATAAAGTGTGTTTGTGTATTTGTGTAAAACAGCTTCAGGGTTTGTGTTTCTTCTGGTAATTTAGTAGTGTTTTTTCATGTAGCTGTGGTACATTGGTCTCTCCGACCGGATTTTTTCATCCAGATCACATTCTTCGAGGCTGTTTTGCTGATAAATTTTTCTTTCCAGGAGCATATTTCATTGGTGATTGTTTGTTGTCTTTGTAGAGATCTATGTCACAAGTTCATGCATTTCTGACATCAATTTTCATGCCTACATGTATTTCATAGCGTACCGGTTGTGTGAATGCGTCATGTGCGTGCAACGTTACGTTTGCGTCATTGTAAATGAGTCATGTGCGAATGCGTCTTGTGTGTGTCACTGTGAATGAGATGTGAATGAGGTGTTTCTTGTTTCTTACATTTTCATTTACAATTCTGGTGTGGTCGTTTTGTGCGTGTCATCACTATTCACACGGCATATTTCATTCGGTACGACATTTTGGTATCATGTTCTATTCAATGAGTTAGAGTTGTGTATTGCAAAATGGGCCAAATGCATATAAGTGCATTTGTTATTTTCAGTTGTTTGAGCAACGGTGCTCTGGTCATATAATTTGATGATGTGTTGCATATACATGTACTCTTATAGTGATCAGTAACGTTACGTGTGTTTCATTCATTCACTGGTATTAATTTGTTACGTGACATATTTGTGCATAAGGTAGTGTTGAGCCGAGGACTATCGGGTGTAGAGATTCTAAATAAGAATCTAAGCATTTCGTCGTGGGTTTAAGTGGAGAACCTTTGGAGCATACTTGTCGAGATTGGCACTAGCTGATTAGAAACGGTGCGTGCCAATTGCGACCGGTCATCTCGTATAAAGCATTTATTGTGCGGTGTAAAACATCCTCCCCTCAGTGTGTCTTTATTTTCATACTCAAGTACAATAGTACAATATGGCGGCAAGTTTAAATGAGTTGCTTGAGAAGAGGCGAATCACCAGAGGTCGCTTCACAAAATATATCACTGTGACAGATACAGCTGCTAAGGAAGCTGAAACACTTGTTGCTGATGATGAGTCTAATGAAAAAGATGTGCATATAGCGATACGTACAGCTCTTTCTTCATTCAAAAGGGTTGAGGAAGTTTATGGGGAGTTATCAGGAGTGCAGGATCAAATAGATTATCATGCAGACAATGATGCTCGCCTAAAAGCGGTGAAAGATGATGATGGTGAGGTGAGATACCTCAAAGCGTACAATCATATGTGTGCTTCGATACAAGGGTTAGAGGCATGTTTATCACCTGTGCAGGAAGCAAGTGAAGCATCCGGAAAATCTGCTAAATCTGAGTTCAGCCCGGAAATGTTTGCAGAAAGCTTGTCAAAGGCTCTCGCCGGAGTGAGCACTGGCGTTTCTGAGACACAACTAGAAGAAATTCTTTCTACGCTGACGCACAAGAAGCGAGTTATTCAGATCCCAAAATTCAAGGGCGATACTGAGCTATTTGATCAATGGCGAGATCTTGTGGGTGCAGAGGTTAGAAAACCTGGGTACAGTGACGTCGAGAAGACTCATGTTGTAATTTCATTACTCGATGGAGAGGTAGCAAAGTTGGTGTCTGGTTTGAAAGACCCAAGCTACGAAGAAATAATCGAGTTCTTAGAGAATCGTTACGGAGATGTGTTAGCTCGCATTGAGAAGGCTGTCAATGAGATAGCTAGTGTTCCAGTTGTAAAAAGTCCCACAGTTCGAGAGTTGGATCCTGTGCTGAACACACTGGTGGCAAACTGGAATTACATTAAGAAGAGGACACACGATGACCCAGAGCTCATCCGATCTAGTTGGATTCTCACTGCGTTAGTAAGGAGGAAGATGCCGAAGAGTTTGGTGAGAAAGTGGGACAGCGAACGAATCAAAGAAGAAAAGAGAACGACAGCTCCGTCCAACCTTCCAATTCGAATTGACGACTTGATCGAGAAGATCCAAGATGCAGTGAAGGTTGCTAGAAGGTCAGAGTCCCTTCCAAACGATCCAAAAAAGGAAAGATCATTTGAAAGGCGTCCATCTGGCCACGCCTTGAATGTGACCCCACAAACACAGGAGAGTACCGAAAGTCGGTGTGTCTTTTGTGATAATGCACACCAATCCTATTCGTGTCCGTCCGTTTCCAAGATGCGTGTTGAGGAGAGATGCGAGCGTGTGAAAGCAGCAAGGGCTTGCTTCAATTGCTTGTCGAGATTCCACATGGTAAAAACATGTCGATCTAGGGGATGCAAATCGTGTAAGAAGAATCACCATACTTTGCTCCACTTCGAGAAAAGAAGTGGAAGTGACAACGCTGCGAGAAGTAATGTATCAGGTTCTTCTAACCTTACATCAAAGGTACTACATCAGAACAAAGTTGAATCGACTGCAGGACTGGTCAAGTCTACTGGTTCAACGAATGTCGTCATGCAGAGCGGCATAGTCAAACTTGAGTCAAAGTCTAGGGTTGCGGAAGGTCGCGTGTTACTGGACACCGGGAGTGGTGTTACGTTCATTAGCCGTTCAATGGCAAAAAGATTGAATTTGAGAGGCCCCAAGGTTGAAGGTGAGTTCATCTTGGCAGGTGGAGAGGTGATGGCTACCACTACTGAGAAGGTCAAGTTCTATCTATCGGGAATTCTTCCTGGCTGGAAGGGAGAAGTTTTCGAAATTTCTGCGTACATTTTGGACAAGCCAAGTGCTCCGATAAATGCTGTCAACGTGGATTTCACCAAGATGAGTCATTTGAGGGGTCTACAGCTCGCGGAAAGATTTCCTGTCCAGGCAAACTCTGAAGTGGATGTTCTTCTGGGCATTGAAGACACTCTCAACATCTTAAAAGAGAAGAGAATCAGAGGGCCTCCAGGAACGCCCATGGCACAGAAGACTCACATATGCTGGATCCTATGTGGGCCGTACTCAACCCAGACCGAAGTCAACCGTACTTATTGTGTCCACCGCGTCAGCTTCCAAGAACAAAATGAAACTGAGATGGCAACCAGTTATTGGGACCTTGAACACCTGGGCATTCGTCCTAATGAGAGTAAGAACTCGACTGAACTTGAGACTTCGGCCTTGGAGCAACACCGAATGATGACAACACGAGTAGGAGACCATTATGTGACTTGATTACCACGTCATCCAAGTTACAAGGATAGGATCCTCAAAAGCAACAGAGCCTTAGCTACCAATCGTCTAATAGGACTCGAGAAGAGACTGAAGAGAGACCCCAGATTAGCATCCGAGTATGAAGCTCAGATTCAAGACCTGCTCTCAGCTGGAAGAGCCGAAAAGGTATTGGAGGATAGAGAGCCTGACAATCATCAGGTTTGGTACCTTCCTCACCATCCAGTCGTGCGAAGAGATAAGACGACGACCAAAGTGCGTGTTGTTTTTGATGGGTCCATGATTGGATATGAAGGTGTATCGTTAAATGAGACATTGCTGCCAGGGCCAGCATTGCAGCCGGATCTCCCAGGGGTTTTGTTGCGATTTAGACGCCACAGAGTGGCATTAGTGGCTGACATCGAGAAGATGTTCCTTCAAGTTAAAATGAGAAAAGAGGATCAGGATTCTCAGAGGTTCTTATGGAGAGGTTTGGACAAGTCCAAGGAACCGGAGGTTTATCGTTTAACAACGGTGACTTTTGGTCTCACTTCATCACCATTCTCAAGTATACAGACGATTCTTGACCACGTGAAGACAAAGAAGGAATCATATCCAAAAGCTGTCGCTGAGATCGAAGACAACATCTTCGTTGATGATGTTCTTACTGGTGAGGAATTAGTAGAAGACGCGGCAACTTTAACAACTGATTTGAAGACTGTTTTGTATGACGGAGGGTTTTCTTTGCGAAAATTTATTTCGAACAAGCCAGAGGCTCTATCTCATTTAGAAGAGAGAGACTTAGCTTCATTTCACAAGGTTGCAACATTTGCCGAGGAAAGCACAAAGACGCTGGGCGTGAAATACTCACCACGTGAAGATGTCCTCATGTTTTCCTTCCTTGAGAGAATGGACGATAGGCCGGTGGAGACTCGTCGTTCTGTTCTACAGCAGTTACACAGAGTATACGATCCGTTAGGAATGCTTTCTCCGTTCACCATAAAGGCAAAACAGATTTTCCAGAGAACATGGCTGACACAAGGGACATGGGACGACCCTTTACCCGAGGAGCTAGATCATGAATGGAGGGCTTGGAAGGAACAAGTTGAGATCCTCGATGAAATCAAAGTTCCTCGATGCCTCAAACCTGAAGATTTCCAGAATCCAATTTACTCCCTCCATGGTTTTGGCGATGCGTGCGAAGCTTCCTACGGCAGTGCAATCTATCTCTTGGCTGAAGATAGACCATCTGGAAGGAAGTATTCTACACTGCTCTTTTCAAAGACTCGTCTGTCTCCTATTTGGGAAGAGACGTAGCATTCCTGAGCTGGAACTCATTGCCGCGCTCATCAATGCTAGACTGGTGACATACGTCAGAAATGAACTCAAGCTGCTGATAGAGAAGACAATCTGTTGGACTGACTCTCAGGTCGTGTTGCACTGGATTTCAAAGCCAGCGTATACATGGCAAGTTTTCGTTGCTAATCGGGTGTCAGAGATTCAACAGCTTGTTAGACCACTGAATTGGAGATACGTGCCCGGCAAACTTAATCCTGCGGACCTATGCTCACGAGGTGTCACAGCGAGAGCAGTGGTCGACTCCGCACTGTGGTGGGATGGACCACTGTTTCTGAGGCAAAAGGAAACGGAGTGGCCCCCAATAATTGTGGTCTCTAATGAAGCCGAGAAGGCTAACGAGAAGAAGAAGACAACAAGTACCTCGTTGGCGGTTTTGCCCAGTCAAAGACTCAAGGACTCCGAGGTAGAACAATATGTGGAGAAATTTTCAGACTATGAGAAATTCATCAGAGTCATGATGAGATTGAGGAGTTGGATCACACTATACCGAAGAGACAAAGCAAACAAAGATGTAGACACTGTCCCAGATGAGGGGAGTGATCGATTGAGTGAGAGGAGGAAGGAAGAACTTCATTGGATACAATGGGCCCAAGAGAAGCATTTCCAGAAGGAGATACAGAAGCTTAAAGCTGGAGAGAGTGTAGAGAAGACAAGTGTCATCGTCCAATTGAACCCATATTGGGATAAGCGATCACAAGTTATCCGCGTAGGTGGTCGCCTCAACTATGCCCCACTGCCAGAAGAAGTGAAGCACCCAATCGTTCTTCCGACTCACAATTCGTTCGTGAAGATGCTTGTGATGCATTACCACAAGATTACCTTGCATCCTGGAGCGGCTCAGACTCTAGCAAGTCTACGAAACAGATATTGGATTGTCCATGGGAAACAAGAGGTGCGGCGGATACTCAATACGTGCAAAACCTGTCGAGAACCTCTCAAGATCGACCAACGAATGGCACCTTTGCCAGAGGAGTGTATATCAATCGCACCAGCATTCACTAATGTCGGTGTCGATTTTGCTGGGCCACTCTTCGTGAGGGTCACAGTTGGAGGTGAATCAACAAGCAAAGTGTACATTTGTCTGTTTTCCTGTATGGTGACTAGGGCCATACACCTTGAGCTTGTCGAAACACTGACTACTGAGCAGTTTATGTTGGCCTTGCGGAGAATGATGAGCCGAAGAGGACGATGTCGGATGATGTTGTCGGACAACGCTAAAACTTTTAAGAAGGCTTCAGACATAGTCCAGAAGATTTTCAAGAAGCAGGATGACGTTAGAGACAAGTTAGAACAAGAGGGCATACGCTGGAAGTTCATCACTGAACGTGCTCCATGGCACGGTGGGTTTTACGAGAGAATGGTTGGATCGGTAAAGAGACCATTGAAGAAGGTTCTCGGGAAATCGAAGCTCACCCTGATCGAGCTGATGACTGTTTTAACGGAAGTAGAGGCACTGGTGAACTCGCGTCCATTGACCATGGTGTCGAGTGATACAGAGGATTGGTTGCCCCTCACTCCGGGGCACCTTGCCATAGGACGAAGCCCCCAGTCTCTTCCGGAGGTTGACAAGGTTACTGCACAGACCACACTTGGCAAGCGTTGGCGGTACCAACAGTCTCTTATGAAGCAATTTTGGAACAGATGGACAACAGAGTACCTTCTCCAACTCCAGCAGATGCGGAAGTGGACCGATGTAAGGGACAACCTTCAAGTTGGAGACGTTGTATTTTTGGCAGAAGAAGGGATGCGAAAGGGAGACTGGACGTTGGCCAAAGTGGAAGAGTTGCACCCAGGCAGGGACAACTTAGTGAGGTCCGTGACAGTGAGGACAGCTGCTGGTCTGAGACGGCGACCAGTACAGAAGTTAAGGTTACTTGAACCAGTAGATAATCAGTAGATTATCGCGTACGATTATTACTTATAGATTAGGACATGATGAAGTCATTGCAATTTCCGATGATAATGTTTGCACCACTAGTATACTTTGTTCAAACGATTCATATAGTAAAATGCTACAAGCGCAGCGCGCGCAAGCAACATAGAGATTTCAGAGGGGAGGATGTTCGGTTGTTGGTCAAATAGGACCTGAGTTGATTATTTTGTTACAACATGTATGGTGCTGGCTTGTGGTGGACGCCATCAAGAGACTTGTTTACAAACACAGTTTATTTTAGGCCTATGCACTTACCTTCTTACGTAAGTGCATAGGTTCATTTTCTATCAGTTTTCTTATACTCGCCCCATTCGTATACACAGCTGTGGTGTGAGAAGACCGGGAGGACGTTTGCTCCTGTGTTTTTATTCGTGTTCAAGGATCCGAACTTTGAGTATTTCTATTACGTTCTTTCCACGACTGATGGAAAGAAAGATTTACTGTGTGTCTCGAGCTTTGACAATTCTTTAATTCGTAACTATGCATAGAGCCAAGCACGTGTGTGCATAGACCATACATTTTGGCTACATTTCGTAGCACTGCTTACATCGTTCGTAACAAGTGTCTGTGGCGGCCGCAAGGAGCACCTTTACATGTAACCTTTATACGCAACGTTTTACGTGGATATACGTCGGATATCTGTACTTCCTGTTTGCGCAATCGTGACTTGTCTTTTGTCACTCACTTCCGGTACCGGGCTTGCACTTTTTCTGTGACGTCATCGACATGTACATGACTGTGTTTCTACGAGTTGGAGCTTCTTTGGATATGTGTTTCTCAACCAGATTGACTGACTGATGTGTTTGTGCAAGTGTCATTCATAGCAGAGAGCTCTACATTGCCACCATATAGACCATTACCTAAGTTGCTTATGTAAATAAAGTGTGTTTGTGTATTTGTGTAAAACAGCTTCAGGGTTTGTGTTTCTTCTGGTAATTTAGTAGTGTTTTTTCATGTAGCTGTGGTACATTGGTCTCTCCGACCGGATTTTTTCATCCAGATCACATTCTTCGAGGCTGTTTTGCTGATAAATTTTTCTTTCCAGGAGCATATTTCATTGGTGATTGTTTGTTGTCTTTGTAGAGATCTATGTCACAAGTTCATGCATTTCTGACATCAATTTTCATGCCTACATGTATTTCATAGCGTACCGGTTGTGTGAATGCGTCATGTGCGTGCAACGTTACGTTTGCGTCATTGTAAATGAGTCATGTGCGAATGCGTCTTGTGTGTGTCACTGTGAATGAGATGTGAATGAGGTGTTTCTTGTTTCTTACATTTTCATTTACAATTCTGGTGTGGTCGTTTTGTGCGTGTCATCACTATTCACACGGCATATTTCATTCGGTACGACATTTTGGTATCATGTTCTATTCAATGAGTTAGAGTTGTGTATTGCAAAATGGGCCAAATGCATATAAGTGCATTTGTTATTTTCAGTTGTTTGAGCAACGGTGCTCTGGTCATATAATTTGATGATGTGTTGCATATACATGTACTCTTATAGTGATCAGTAACGTTACGTGTGTTTCATTCATTCACTGGTATTAATTTGTTACGTGACATATTTGTGCATAAGGTAGTGTTGAGCCGAGGACTATCGGGTGTAGAGATTCTAAATAAGAATCTAAGCATTTCGTCGTGGGTTTAAGTGGAGAACCTTTGGAGCATACTTGTCGAGATTGGCACTAGCTGATTAGAAACGGTGCGTGCCAATTGCGACCGGTCATCTCGTATAAAGCATTTATTGTGCGGTGTAAAACATCCTCCCCTCAGTGTGTCTTTATTTTCATACTCAAGTACAATAGTACAATATGGCGGCAAGTTTAAATGAGTTGCTTGAGAAGAGGCGAATCACCAGAGGTCGCTTCACAAAATATATCACTGTGACAGATACAGCTGCTAAGGAAGCTGAAACACTTGTTGCTGATGATGAGTCTAATGAAAAAGATGTGCATATAGCGATACGTACAGCTCTTTCTTCATTCAAAAGGGTTGAGGAAGTTTATGGGGAGTTATCAGGAGTGCAGGATCAAATAGATTATCATGCAGACAATGATGCTCGCCTAAAAGCGGTGAAAGATGATGATGGTGAGGTGAGATACCTCAAAGCGTACAATCATATGTGTGCTTCGATACAAGGGTTAGAGGCATGTTTATCACCTGTGCAGGAAGCAAGTGAAGCATCCGGAAAATCTGCTAAATCTGAGTTCAGCCCGGAAATGTTTGCAGAAAGCTTGTCAAAGGCTCTCGCCGGAGTGAGCACTGGCGTTTCTGAGACACAACTAGAAGAAATTCTTTCTACGCTGACGCACAAGAAGCGAGTTATTCAGATCCCAAAATTCAAGGGCGATACTGAGCTATTTGATCAATGGCGAGATCTTGTGGGTGCAGAGGTTAGAAAACCTGGGTACAGTGACGTCGAGAAGACTCATGTTGTAATTTCATTACTCGATGGAGAGGTAGCAAAGTTGGTGTCTGGTTTGAAAGACCCAAGCTACGAAGAAATAATCGAGTTCTTAGAGAATCGTTACGGAGATGTGTTAGCTCGCATTGAGAAGGCTGTCAATGAGATAGCTAGTGTTCCAGTTGTAAAAAGTCCCACAGTTCGAGAGTTGGATCCTGTGCTGAACACACTGGTGGCAAACTGGAATTACATTAAGAAGAGGACACACGATGACCCAGAGCTCATCCGATCTAGTTGGATTCTCACTGCGTTAGTAAGGAGGAAGATGCCGAAGAGTTTGGTGAGAAAGTGGGACAGCGAACGAATCAAAGAAGAAAAGAGAACGACAGCTCCGTCCAACCTTCCAATTCGAATTGACGACTTGATCGAGAAGATCCAAGATGCAGTGAAGGTTGCTAGAAGGTCAGAGTCCCTTCCAAACGATCCAAAAAAGGAAAGATCATTTGAAAGGCGTCCATCTGGCCACGCCTTGAATGTGACCCCACAAACACAGGAGAGTACCGAAAGTCGGTGTGTCTTTTGTGATAATGCACACCAATCCTATTCGTGTCCGTCCGTTTCCAAGATGCATGTTGAGGAGAGATGCGAGCGTGTGAAAGCAGCAAGGGCTTGCTTCAATTGCTTGTCGAGATTCCACATGGTAAAAACATGTCGATCTAGGGGATGCAAATCGTGTAAGAAGAATCACCATACTTTGCTCCACTTCGAGAAAAGAAGTGGAAGTGACAACGCTGCGAGAAGTAATGTATCAGGTTCTTCTAACCTTACATCAAAGGTACTACATCAGAACAAAGTTGAATCGACTGCAGGACTGGTCAAGTCTACTGGTTCAACGAATGTCGTCATGCAGAGCGGCATAGTGAAACTTGAGTCAAAGTCTAGGGTTGCGGAAGGTCGCGTGTTACTGGACACCGGGAGTGGTGTTACGTTCATTAGCCGTTCAATGGCAAAAAGATTGAATTTGAGAGGCCCCAAGGTTGAAGGTGAGTTCATCTTGGCAGGTGGAGAGGTGATGGCTACCACTACTGAGAAGGTCAAGTTCTATCTATCGGGAATTCTTCCTGGCTGGAAGGGAGAAGTTTTCGAAATTTCTGCGTACATTTTGGACAAGCCAAGTGCTCCGATAAATGCTGTCAACGTGGATTTCACCAAGATGAGTCATTTGAGGGGTCTACAGCTCGCGGAAAGATTTCCTGTCCAGGCAAACTCTGAAGTGGATGTTCTTCTGGGCATTGAAGACACTCTCAACATCTTAAAAGAGAAGAGAATCAGAGGGCCTCCAGGAACGCCCATGGCACAGAAGACTCACATAGGCTGGATCCTATGTGGGCCGTACTCAACCCAGACCGAAGTCAACCGTACTTATTGTGTCCACCGCGTCAGCTTCCAAGAACAAAATGAAACTGAGATGGCAACCAGTTATTGGGACCTTGAACACCTGGGCATTCGTCCTAATGAGAGTAAGAACTCGACTGAACTTGAGACTTCGGCCTTGGAGCAACACCGAATGATGACAACACGAGTAGGAGACCATTATGTGACTGGATTACCACGTCATCCAAGTTACAAGGATAGGATCCTCAAAAGCAACAGAGCCTTAGCTACCAATCGTCTAATAGGACTCGAGAAGAGACTGAAGAGAGACCCCAGATTAGCATCCGAGTATGAAGCTCAGATTCAAGACCTGCTCTCAGCTGGAAGAGCCGAAAAGGTATTGGAGGATAGAGAGCCTGACAATCATCAGGTTTGGTACCTTCCTCACCATCCAGTCGTGCGAAGAGATAAGACGACGACCAAAGTGCGTGTTGTTTTTGATGGGTCCATGATTGGATATGAAGGTGTATCGTTAAATGAGACATTGCTGCCAGGGCCAGCATTGCAGCCGGATCTCCCAGGGGTTTTGTTGCGATTTAGACGCCACAGAGTGGCATTAGTGGCTGACATCGAGAAGATGTTCCTTCAAGTTAAAATGAGAAAAGAGGATCAGGATTCTCAGAGGTTCTTATGGAGAGGTTTGGACAAGTCCAAGGAACCGGAGGTTTATCGTTTAACAACGGTGACTTTTGGTCTCACTTCATCACCATTCTCAAGTATACAGACGATTCTTGACCACGTGAAGACAAAGAAGGAATCATATCCAAAAGCTGTCGCTGAGATCGAAGACAACATCTTCGTTGATGATGTTCTTACTGGTGAGGAATTAGTAGAAGACGCGGCAACTTTAACAACTGATTTGAAGACTGTTTTGTATGACGGAGGGTTTTCTTTGCGAAAATTTATTTCGAACAAGCCAGAGGCGCTATCTCATTTAGAAGAGAGAGACTTAGCTTCATTTCACAAGGTTGCAACATTTGCCGAGGAAAGCACAAAGACGCTGGGCGTGAAATACTCACCACGTGAAGATGTCCTCATGTTTTCCTTCCTTGAGAGAATGGACGATAGGCCGGTGGAGACTCGTCGTTCTGTTCTACAGCAGTTACACAGAGTATACGATCCGTTAGGAATGCTTTCTCCGTTCACCATAAAGGCAAAACAGATTTTCCAGAGAACATGGCTGACACAAGGGACATGGGACGACCCTTTACCCGAGGAGCTAGATCATGAATGGAGGGCTTGGAAGGAACAAGTTGAGATCCTCGATGAAATCAAAGTTCCTCGATGCCTCAAACCTGAAGATTTCCAGAATCCAATTTACTCCCTCCATGGTTTTGGCGATGCGTGCGAAGCTTCCTACGGCAGTGCAATCTATCTCTTGGCTGAAGATAGACCATCTGGAAGGAAGTATTCTACACTGCTCTTTTCAAAGACTCGTCTGTCTCCTATTTGGGAAGAGACGTAGCATTCCTGAGCTGGAACTCATTGCCGCGCTCATCAATGCTAGACTGGTGACATACGTCAGAAATGAACTCAAGCTGCTGATAGAGAAGACAATCTGTTGGACTGACTCTCAGGTCGTGTTGCACTGGATTTCAAAGCCAGCGTATACATGGCAAGTTTTCGTTGCTAATCGGGTGTCAGAGATTCAACAGCTTGTTAGACCACTGAATTGGAGATACGTGCCCGGCAAACTTAATCCTGCGGACCTATGCTCACGAGGTGTCACAGCGAGAGCAGTGGTCGACTCCGCACTGTGGTGGGATGGACCACTGTTTCTGAGGCAAAAGGAAACGGAGTGGCCCCCAATAATTGTGGTCTCTAATGAAGCCGAGAAGGCTAACGAGAAGAAGAAGACAACAAGTACCTCGTTGGCGGTTTTGCCCAGTCAAAGACTCAAGGACTCCGAGGTAGAACAATATGTGGAGAAATTTTCAGACTATGAGAAATTCATCAGAGTCATGATGAGATTGAGGAGTTGGATCACACTATACCGAAGAGACAAAGCAAACAAAGATGTAGACACTGTCCCAGATGAGGGGAGTGATCGATTGAGTGAGAGGAGGAAGGAAGAACTTCATTGGATACAATGGGCCCAAGAGAAGCATTTCCAGAAGGAGATACAGAAGCTTAAAGCTGGAGAGAGTGTAGAGAAGACAAGTGTCATCGTCCAATTGAACCCATATTTGGATAAGCGATCACAAGTTATCCGCGTAGGTGGTCGCCTCAACTATGCCCCACTGCCAGAAGAAGTGAAGCACCCAATCGTTCTTCCGACTCACAATTCGTTCGTGAAGATGCTTGTGATGCATTACTACAAGATTACCTTGCATCCTGGAGCGGCTCAGACTCTAGCAAGTCTACGAAACAGATATTGGATTGTCCATGGGAAACAAGAGGTGCGGCGGATACTCAATACGTGCAAAACCTGTCGAGAACCTCTCAAGATCGACCAACGAATGGCACCTTTGCCAGAGGAGCGTATATCAATCGCACCAGCATTCACTAATGTCGGTGTCGATTTTGCTGGGCCACTCTTCGTGAGGGTCACAGTTGGAGGTGAATCAACAAGCAAAGTGTACATTTGTCTGTTTTCCTGTATGGTGACTAGGGCCATACACCTTGAGCTTGTCGAAACACTGACTACTGAGCAGTTTATGTTGGCCTTGCGGAGAATGATGAGCCGAAGAGGACGATGTCGGATGATGTTGTCGGACAACGCTAAAACTTTTAAGAAGGCTTCAGACATAGTCCAGAAGATTTTCAAGAAGCAGGATGATGTTAGAGACAAGTTAGAACAAGAGGGCATACGCTGGAAGTTCATCACTGAACGTGCTCCATGGCACGGTGGGTTTTACGAGAGAATGGTTGGATCGGTAAAGAGACCATTGAAGAAGGTTCTCGGGAAATCGAAGCTCACCCTGATTGAGCTGATGACTGTTTTAACGGAAGTAGAGGCAATGGTGAACTCGCGTCCATTGACCATGGTGTCGAGTGATACAGAGGATTGGTTGCCCCTCACTCCGGGGCACCTTGCCATAGGACGAAGCCCCCAGTCTCTTCCGGAGGTTGACAAGGTTACTGCACAGACCACACTTGGCAAGCGTTGGCGGTACCAACAGTCTCTTATGAAGCAATTTTGGAACAGATGGACAACAGAGTACCTTCTCCAACTCCAGCAGATGCGGAAGTGGACCGATGTAAGGGACAACCTTCAAGTTGGGGACGTTGTATTTTTGGCAGAAGAAGGGATGCGAAAGGGAGACTGGACGTTGGCCAAAGTGGAAGAGTTGCACCCAGGCAGGGACAACTTAGTGAGGTCCGTGACAGTGAGGACAGCTGCTGGTCTGAGACGGCGACCAGTACAGAAGTTAAGGTTACTTGAACCAGTAGATAATCAGTAGATTATCGCGTACGATTATTACTTATAGATTAGGACATGATGAAGTCATTGCAATTTCCGATGATAATGTTTGCACCACTAGTATACTTTGTTCAAACGATTCATATAGTAAAATGCTACAAGCGTAGCGCGCGCAAGCAACATAGAGATTTTGTTTTTAGTTTGTAGTGAAAATCTTTATACTTGGGTTAATTCGATTTTCAGAGGGGAGGATGTTCGGTTGTTGGTCAAATAGGACCTGAGTTAATTATTTTGTTACAACATGTATGGTGCTGGCTTGTGGTGGACGCCATCAAGAGACTTGTTTACAAACACAGTTTATTTTAGGCCTATGCACTTACCTTCTTACGTAAGTGCATAGGTTCATTTTCTATCAGTTTTCTTATACTCGCCCCATTCGTATACACAGCTGTGGTGTGAGAAGACCGGGAGGACGTTTGCTCCTGTGTTTTTATTCGTGTTCAAGGATCCGAACTTTGAGTATTTCTATTACGTTCTTTCCACGACTGATGGAAAGAAAGATTTACTGTGTGTCTCGAGCTTTGACAATTCTTTAATTCGTAACTATGCATAGAGCCAAGCACGTGTGTGCATAGACCATACATTTTGGCTACATTTCGTAGCACTGCTTACATCGTTCGTAACAAGTGTCTGTGGCGGCCGCAAGGAGCACCTTTACATGTAACCTTTATACGCAACGTTTTACGTGGATATACGTCGGATATCTGTACTTCCTGTTTGCGCAATCGTGACTTGTCTTTTGTCACTCACTTCCGGTACCGGGCTTGCACTTTTTCTGTGACGTCATCGACATGTACATGACTGTGTTTCTACGAGTTGGAGCTTCTTTGGATATGTGTTTCTCAACCAGATTGACTGACTGATGTGTTTGTGCAAGTGTCATTCATAGCAGAGAGCTCTACATTGCCACCATATAGACCATTACCTAAGTTGCTTATGTAAATAAAGTGTGTTTGTGTATTTGTGTAAAACAGCTTCAGGGTTTGTGTTTCTTCTGGTAATTTAGTAGTGTTTTTTCATGTAGCTATGGTACACCTTCCTTTACTTTTTACGCATATCAGAGTCGAGACCTAGAGATCTAGGGACTTGAATGTCTTGATGAAATAAACTGGCTCTTTTATATTTGATTCTGAAACAATGTACTTTCCTGTTTGTATCTGGTTGAGATTTAACTTAACCAATCGACAATGGTGTTGTGTTTGTTTCTTCAGGCACATAAAGGACCTGCATGGTTTGGTGATGATGCAGTGAAAAGCACATGCTGAAGCGCTGGGGGTGTACTTCCTTGTAAAGACGGATGATATTGGTATTGAAAGCTTTCCTCTAATGAATATTCGTCCTGGAAACAAACATTTACAGGACAGGTTGACCACAGACACCGCCATTTTGGGCTATAGAACTGAGAACATGCCACATGGTTTTAAATGGACATTCAGTTCATTTTGAAGGAGTTGTAATTGCTTGAGAATTGCAAATTCTAGCTCAAATTGGGGTGCCAGTGGTGAACCTTAGACCCAGAGTACTTCAAAACGACGTCACGAACTCCTCCGCCACAGGAGTGACCTGACCTGTTCATTGTGTTCAACCTCGACATCCGGGGTCCGTTTAATTAGCATTCAAAATGGCTGCACCACTAGACCTATGTAGACCTACGCACGTATGTAGGTTTATGTCAATTAACCGACCTGAACTCCATTTTCGATAGGATGATATTTCAGATCCAGTTAATTTCGTGTTTGAAATCAGAAGCCTTGCCACATAATGTGTTCCGAATATATTGCACAATCTCTGCCAGTGTCCAAAGACGACTTTATAGTAGCCGCCCGCTGAGGTAACATATTCCATCGGCAGATTGCTTATCTTTCTAGTCACTGTGTCCACACTGAAAATTAAGGACCTCCCCATATTGTCCAGATGTATCACAAGGCGAACCCATTTATTAACAGGACATTGCGATTTTAAATCGTACACAACAGTAGTTTCTTCTTTCCTGTAAAGTGCTTCATGTCCACTGAATAATAGTAGGCTACAAGTATGTCTCTCATCCTGCATTACTATTTCCATGTATACACCGAACAAAACAAAACCGCCATGACCCCTCCTAAAATCCGCAATAGCGTAGACCTGTCTGGCACCAGTGGACAGAAAATAAATATCGCACGCGACTGTAAATATTGAATTATAATAATATTGAGATTTAAAAGAGAACTCTAACAAACTTGGTCCAGCTGGTGAATGATGGTTTAGACAAGATAGTTCCTTTGCAGTATGTTCTATTTGATCAGGGCCAACCACCAGTTGCGCTGGTCCGAAATTTTCTATCAAATTATGTTCACTTCCAACAATGTTATTGTTGCTATTGAACTTGTCTAAGGGCCAGTACCAAAGGATTGTGTTTACGCATTTGATCCCGAGATACAGTAAAAACAAAGTTCTTAGTACCATCATCATGGTGGTACGCAAACTCCTGAGTTCTTCCTCACTCGATGCAAAGTTTTGCTATTCAAATTTGATGAAATACACGATAGTGTACATGTGGGGAGGAGGTGTATGTCATTCTGACTTACCGGCGGTGAACGTCAATCCTAAATAAAAGTGTCCTCCTTTCCCCGCCGGTCCAATGGGCCGAGATATCCGGCGAATGAGCCATGTATCTGACTTCCTAAGGCAGCTTTGTGGAATTTGGCGAAAAAGCCGGAATAGCATATAATACTCCTTAGAAGTAAACTTATTTTCGTTATTTTCGATTCTCACCTTGCAATCGAAAGCGGTCGAAACTGCCAGGTCGTCCATCATATCACCTGATGAAAAGTAGTTCATCCTCTATTGGGTTTGTGTAAAAACTAAACTATAATGAGCAAACACACAACCGGCGCTGCGAAAACACGCGGCGTTACTTTGGGGAAGTGTAAGATTGCTTCCAAAATATGACCCAGATAAAAATTTTGGCGCTGTTAGCTGCCTGAGTACTGAATGGGATAATCGAGCAAAGACGTCTTAAGTAGGTCCTCAACTCCAAGCAGCGCGTCACCACGCATCGATCCGCACAAAAAAGGATCTCTGCATGAAGGCTTCACTCGGGTCCAGTCGGGATTATAATCGGAAAACTACGATAATTCATTCGGTTTTCGAGTTTTTCCGTTTCCGTGTTATGCTCGGAACTGCTACTGTAGAATGGAAGGTGTTTGGTATGGGTAGCCGTCATCCTGAATTAAGAGGCAACACTCAGCACTTGTGACCGAGCTTATGCCCTGAATAAACCAACATGCTTCACACACCACACACGCCATTCGATGATAAATGTGTACCATTTATTTTCTCGAAATCGCATTTCAAATGATAAAAAACTGCTTTCTGGTTACTCAATAAGTTTATGAAGAATTAAACGCTACAAAAAGACAGCGTCTTACAAGATCGTGTAATTACAAGAAATTCCGCGTTTTTTGCATTCAAAATTTCAGCCAATGAGAGCGTGTTTAGATGCGGTGATTGTTATGGCAATCGTGCTGGGAAAGATGTTATAGCCATTTTGATTGGGCGAAGTGGATTTGTCTGCCTCATCTCGCAAATTACAATCGGCTTACCTCAGGGTAAGTAGTGTCCGAGGGGAGGAATATACGGCTGATTCTGATATTCGAGGATGCGCAGCCAATTTTGACCCTGATCGATCTGATGCAATTTCACAGAATCTTTCCTACATGGCAAATATTGATAACATCGACCCCCACGAAATAGCTTTCATGGGGGTCGATAAGCTTAAACCGGCAAGGGCAAATGAATAAAACGATGAAGGACGTACATGCGCTTAAAAACGCCACTGTCTTTGATCAGGTGATCAACAGTGTGGACCAACCAACCTCGACAATAACCTCGTCCACAGGCTGTAATATTTCGATAATATCTAGTCCGCTTAGAGTGAAAGAAATTGGGTGAAAATCTACACAGCTGCACCGCAAGACCAGCGGTCCTTGCAACTGGGTACGATGCATGATATAAAGGGCTATGAATCCTGCTACATCGCGTTATAACTGCTGAGAACGATTGCAGGAATCTGTTAGTAGGCTTTGGCAAATCAACAGGTCGATCCGGTGTAGTTCGAAATGAAAAGAGGACGTCAAGTTCAAAAAGCCAGAACCTGTTGGAAATCACGGGAATTACTAAGCTTGTTTTTTGCTTCCATCAGACATAAGCCGCAACTGCACCGAATCCTTGTCACTCTCTGACGGCTGAAATGGCCTTCAAGAGCGTTAAAGATACACAATAGTATTGTTTATCCTTGCTAACTAATCTAACCATTAATAATGATGTGTTTTCTATCCCAAAACCGACACTTCTAAGACCAGGATCTCCTCGAATACACAAGGGAGTTGTAATGACGATTTATCGCAGTACACGCCTACAATGAATTTTACTATAAAACAGTATTGCTGTATGTATCGCTGTGCAATAGCTCTCAATACACGAGCTGGAAATAACTTTGGATGTTTATCCTCTGTACATGAGAGCATTAGCAATACTTCGTAACAGGTCCTGCGTACCAGGTTCACTGAGATTCGAACTTAGGTCTGCTGGTGGTGGTGAAATCTGGCGTTTTCAAAAGCCAACTCTGACTTGGCGGGCTACTGCATGGTCTGCAAGTGCCTATAGCATCCCTTGAGACTTCTGTTTTTGATCAAATACCAGCATTTAGGTAAATCTATGGCAGTTTTGAATTGGGCATGCCATAACGAATGCTTGAGTAACGTAGCCTATATTATAGTTCTCAGCGATTACTGGTGTCATAATGAGGCGCTATGCAAGGTGATATCAAAACAATATATCGGGTTGATCGATAAAGTGTATTGATCAGCCTGCAACAAACAGATGGTCTGTTGCGTTATTTTTTTCGAGTGTTCCATCAATGGCTATCGCTCATGTTATCAACAATCGATTCCTTTGATTAGAGCACTACCTGTGATTTCCTGTACGTATGTACTCATGACCTGTACAATATGCATCTAAATTATGAAAAAAAGATCGCTTCAGTCATTTCAAAAAACTTAAAACCTCTAAAGCCTTTTGGTCAACCCAACCGCGTAGAGGCTCTCTTGTTCCTGGACCATCCGAACGGCGTACCCCTAAGAAACGTTGAATGTGAACATTTCCAACCATGCTTATAATAACTTGCCGCTGTGGAGACTGATAAGCATGTACAACTATTATAAATGCCTAGTGTCACAGATTCGATGTTGCGCCCAGATTGACGCTGCGACCAGTGATGACACAAACGACGGGTTTCTGCACTTCACGTTTAATATAGGAACTAAAAGAGAATAAACAGGAAACACACTAAGTAACTGGTAACTCGCCCGGGTCAAAATACTTTACAAACTTGGAACAATTCATTGGAAAAAGTCTACCAGTAAGTTAAGAGTCTGCACCACAGTTTCGGCTACAACTTGAAATCATAAAGCAAGGAGGACTCTTTCCAAACGAAGTGAATACCACTTTCAAGGGTTAGCATATTTGTATGAGTACTGCTCCCGCTTAAATTTGCGGGTTATGGTCCTTCCTTTACTTTTTACGCATATCAGAGTCGAGACCTAGAGATCTAGGGACTTGAATGTCTTTATGAAATAAACTGGCTCTTTTATATTTGATTCTGAAACAATGTACTTTCCTGTTTGTATCTGGTTGAGATTTAACTTAACCAATCGACAATGGTGTTGTGTTTGTTTCTTCAGCCACATAAAGGACCTGCATGGTTTGGTGATGATGCAGTAAACAGCACATGCTGAAGCGCTGGGGGTGTACTTCCTTGTAAAGACGGATGATATTGGTATTGAAAGCTTTCCTCTAATGAATATTCGTCCTGGAAACAAACATTTACAGGGCAGGTTGACCACAGGCACTACAATTTTAGGCTATAGAACTGAGAACATGCTCCATGGCTTTAAATGGACATTCAGTTCATTTTGAAAGAGTTCTAATTGCTTGAGAATTGCAAATTCTAGCTCAAGTTGGGGTGCCAGTGGTGAACCTTAGACCCAGAGTACTTCAAGACGACGTCACGAACTCGTCCGCCACAGGAGTGACCTGACCTGTTCATTGTGTTCAACCTCGACATCCGGGGTCTTCTTGATTAGCATTCAAAATGGCTGCACCACTAGACCTTGGATACTCGTGTACGTCATATCACTCGTCACCGCCAGAATCTGGGGATGACGTAGAAATTGTGACCTATGACCCGTCTATTTGGGCACTACGTGTCAGCACTGTTTCAACATGACCAAAAACCGTTTGTAGCCGATCAAATAATTGTAAAATTGAACAATTATCTCAGGATGTATACAGATAAAGAAGCCTTATACTTAAATATATAAAACAAATTATCAAAAGGGTTTTTAAAATAACCTTTTCACAGTGTGAGAGATGTGGCCGACCTAGAAGGCTACATCAACGAACTACTTACAGGCTTACGCCAATAATTCAAAATTTAAAATTTGTCATCGATTTTGAATTTTTCACTTGCATTAATATAAGCATATAAAATATATATAAATACTTCAAATACCCAAGTTTGTCTACACAACGTCATTGTTGAAATTTATATCACGTACGAAAAATTCAAATTCAATTTCAAATTTCAAATATTTAACGGACGGCGTAGGCCTTTAAATGAATGCAGACACGGCCCTGCAAAAATGCACGCATGTATGTAGGTTTATGTCAATTGACCGACCTGAACTCCATTCTCGATAGGATGATATTTCAGATCCAGTTAATTTCGTGTTTGAAATCAGAAGCCTTGCCACATAATGTGTCCCGACAACATTGCACAATCTCTGCCAGTGTCCAAAGTAGATTTTATAGTAGCCGTCCGCTGAGGTAACATATTCCATCGGCAGATTGCTTATCTTTCTAGTCACTGTGTCCACACTGAAAATTAAGGACCTTCCCATATTACCCAGATGCATCACAAGGCGAAACCATTTATTAACAGGACATTGCGATTTTAAATCGTTTACAACAGTTACTTCTTTGTGACTATTCCTGTCAAGTGCTTCACGTCCACTGAATAATAGTAGGCTACAAGTATGTCTCTCATCCTGCTTTACTATTTCCATGCATACACCGAACAAAACAAAACCGCCATGACCCCTCCTAAAATCCGCAATAGCGTAGACCTGTCTGGCACCAGTGGACAGAAAATAAATATCGCACGCGACTGTAAATATTGAATGATAATAATATTGTGAATTAAAAGAGAACTCTAAAACACTTGGTCCAGCTGGTGAATGATGGTTTAGACAAGATAATTCCTTTGCAGTATGTTCTATTTGATCAGGGCCAACCACCAGTTGCGCTGGTCCGAAATTTTCTATCAAATTATGTTCACTTCCAACAATGTTATTGTTGATATTGAACTTGTCTAAGGGCCAGTACCAAAGGATTGTGTTTACGCATTTGATCCCGAGATACAGTAAAAACAAAGTTCTTACCATCATCATGGTGGTACACAAACTCCTGAGTTCTTCCTCACTCGATGCAAAGTTTTGCTATTCAAATATGATGAAATACGCGATAGTGTACATGTGGGGAGGAGGTGTATGTCATTCTGACTTACCGGCGGTGAACGTCAATCCTAAATGAAAGTGTCCTCCTTTCCCCGCCGCTCCAATGGGCCGAGATATCCGGCGAATGAGCCATGTATCTGACTTCCTAAGGCAGCTTTGTGGAATTTGGCGAAAAAGCCGGAATAGCATATAATACTCCTTAGAAGTAAACTTATTTTCGTTATTTTCGAGTCTTATCTCGCAATCGAAAGCGGTCGAAACTGCCAGGTCGTCCAACATATCACCTGATGAAAATTAGTTCATCCTCTATTGGGTTTGTGTAAAAACTAAACTATAATGAGCAAACACACAACCGGCGCTGCGAAAACACGCGGCGTTGCTTTGGGGAAGTGTAAGATTGCTTCCAAAATATGACCCAGATAAAAATTTAGGCGCTGTTAGCTGCCTGAGTACTGAATGGGATAATCGAGTAAAGACGTCTTAAGTAGGTCCTCAGCTCCAAGCAGCGCGTCACCACGCATCGATCCGCACAAAAAAGGATCTCTGCATGAAGGCTTCACTCGGGTCCAGTCGGGATTATAATCGGAAAACTACGATAATTCATTCGGTTTTCGAGTTTTTCCGTTTCCGGCGTGTTATGCTCGGAACTGCTACTGTAGAATGGAAGGTGTCTGGTATGGGTAGCCGACATCCTGAATTTAGAGGCAACACTCAGCACTTGTGACCGAGCTTATGCCCTGAATAAACCAACATGCTTCACACAGCATACACGCCATTCGATGATAAATGTGTACCATTTATTTTCTCGAAATCGCATTTCAAATAATAAAAAACTGCTTTCTGGTTACTCAATAAGTTATATGAAGAATTAAACGCTACAAAAAGACAGCGTCTTACAAGATCGTGTAATTACAAGAAATTCCGCGTTTTTTGCATTCAAAATTTCAGCCAATGAGAGCGTGTTTAGATGCGGTGATTGTTATGGCAATCGTGCTAGGAAAGATGTTATAGCCATTTTGATTGGGCGAAGTGGATTTGTCCGCCTCATCTCGCAAATTACAATCGGCTTACCTCAGGGTAAGTAGTGTCCGAGGGGAGGAATATACGGCTGATTCTGATATTCGAGGATGCGCAGCCAATTTTGACCCTGATCGATCTGATGCAATTTCACAGAATCTTTCCTACATGGCAAATATTGATAACATCGACCCCCACGAAATAGCTTTCATGGGGGTCGATAAGCTTAAATCGGCAAGGGCAAATGAATAAAACGATGAAGGACGTACATGCGCTTAAAAACGCCACTGTCTTTGATCAGGTGATCAACAGTGTGGACCAACCAACCTCGACAATAACCTCGTCCACAGGCTGCAATATTTCGATAATATCCAGAAGTATTAAGGTAGCAGGAAGGGTTGGGCGTTTGTGGTTTCTGAGTCTGAGGGGGTTGGTGTCTGTTGACTGTGCTTTAAGAGAGACTAGGCATGGCGCCAGTCTCTCTTAAAGCACAGTCAACAGGCATTTGGTCTCAGTATTTGGGTTTTGATTGCCATGACTGTACCCCTGTAAAAGTCAGAGGAGGAGAAGTTTGGAATGATGAAAGCATTGAAGAAGAAGAAATGTTATTATTGAGGAAAGCAAAATTTATTATGAGACTAGAAGGCAGTGTCCTGACTTGATTATTTTGAAAATGGCGGTCTGAACACATTAAAAGGTGGAACATGGCATTTAATCGACTTTGAAGTGTTCCGCAGTTAAAGGGAGACTATAGGCAGCAGCTAGGTAGGCAAGATAAAGTCATACAAATTTGCCAATAGGGGTCAGTCATATCTCTAGGCATGGCGCCAGTCTCTCTTAAAGCACAGTCAACAGGCATTTGGTCTTAGTATTTGGGTAAGTACAGAATCAAGGCAGCTCAGAGAGCAATGATTGAACGATGCTGTGGACAAGTCCAAGGATACTGCATCAGTCACGACCAACTTCTCATCAGAAAGCGTCACCACCAGCATATTCAATGTTCAGTTCCAACCTGTACCAGTCCAATGCACGCCTGTCATGGTCAGCAGTGGTCAGCTTAGCGCGATATGGGACATTCTTCCGAAACTCAAGCGAGGGAAGTCTGCTCATTAGCCTATCTCGCGCACTGCTCCTTCTTGTCAAACATCGTAGTGAAATCGTGGTACAGTGGGGCGTCCTCGAGGATTGCAGCTGGTCGGACAGACGTGAGGTGGAATGTGGGCGGCTGCACTTCTTCGTTGATGTGCGATGGCAGATAGCACAGTTGTTGCGTTGCATGACAGCTGAAAGTGAATGTGATATCATAGAACTGAGGCGTTTGCAATGAGACTATAGGTGAAGTAGAAGCAAGGAGTGAAATGGGCCATCTTCCAGTGACTAATATACAGAGTAAGGGCACTGGGTGTTGTTAGATTCAGCATTGAATGTATTCCTCGTACAATTGTGAATAGTGTGGACATACAGTGAGAGGTGAGAGACCCCTATTGACTACTTCTTGTAACTTTATCTTGGATATTTTATTAGTATTGAACTTCTAGCCATGGAATATGAAGAAATTGAAGTTGTAGGCATGGAATATGAAAAATTATTCAACGGTGAAAGACATTATTCCATGAGGCTTTGCCGTGATCGCAAAGGACGCGACGCGATTGGTTCACATGCTAATGACGTATGATAATGATAATTACCTCTATAATGCTACTTGGATAGCGACTGTGTCGTTGATTGCAACAATGGTCTATGTCAATGTGTGCCTGTAATGTCAATGAAGTATGATGAGGTGATGACGATAGTGCAATTATTAAATATTGGCAAGAGATCATACTACAACATAGGTCTTGTTTTTGACAGATGACTGTGCGACATTCCCATTGGGTCTTGTTAGAGTCAGCGCTGCATGTATTCCTTGTACAAACTTGAATAGTTGTGACGGACTTTGAGGGGTGAGAGACCCCTATCGGCTACTTCGGCTAACTTTATCTTGCCTACCTAGCTGCTAGCAATAGTGCCCCTTTATCAAGACTGAAACCCACTGTGCGGGGCTAAGAAATTACCTTTATAATCCTAGTTGGATAACCACTGTGTAGATGATTTGAAGAGTGCTCTGTGGATGTGTGCCTGTAATGTCAATGAAAGTATGATGAGGTGATGACGATAGTGGAATGACGAAATATTGGAAAGAGATCTAGTATTCCTAGAAGAACATATGTCCTGTTTTGACTAGGTGGCGCATTTTAGAATCAGCAGTGAGCACTGTGTGTAACATGGTGGAGGCAGCGGAGATAATAACTGTGTCGAAAGTATTGTTATAGGGCCTTCCCTAGGCCCATGGGGTTAAATTTACAATCCACGATTGAAAAGACGTAGTTTGATCGCATTCAACTATAAATCCATTGAACAGTTGTGTTCCTTTAGTCAACCGATGACCTTTTGTTGGGCCATGATCGGGGATTGTAAACTGTAAATGTATTATGGACTGGGAGACGGGGGAAACACAAGTGAAATAGACCAAAACAAGTGATTTTGGGGCTTTGGTTTAGACGCATGCCCCACATGCGCCATGCGGGATTATACGGTTCATGTGAACTTGTTGACATCTACATGATCTAGTGCTGTTATTGGTCATGGTACATGGTAGGCCTAATCATCATGGCTATATGTTTCAGGAAAAGCTCGGAGTAAAATGAACTGCCGATGAATAATGATGTTGTTCATGTTTACCATGTTTACTAGTACATAGCCATAGGGTATGCACTGGCCAGTGCACTTTCTGCACGTCGTCATGGTCATGTACGTGATACCTTGCATATTTTGTTTTTTGAATGCGCATGCTTTTTGGGCAAAATCACTTGTATCAACACTAATGAATAATGTCTTCTTATCCCTATGACTCCATACACAGTGAGGGCATTGTCCCATTCCCATCATGGTAACTTATTGTACCGTATTAGGGTGGAAGTTGGGGAGCAGATACCTACCGTTGCACGCCTGTCATAATCAGCAGTGATGAGCTTAGCGCGATATGGAACATTCTTCAGAAACTCAAGCGAGGGAAGTCTGCTCATTAGCATATCTCGCGCACTGCTCCTTCTTGTCAAACATCGTAGTGAAATCGTAATGGAAAACGTCTGGCTTTGCGCCAGACGTTGAGACTAATAAGTGAAGAACTAATAGGTAAAGAACTTCTACTTGCGCGAGACTGCTCTGATAAAATTATCATTGCAGAGACTACGGTGACGTACACATATATTTTTTACAATCAAAAATGCCCTCAAAAGACGACATGGAATGATTTTTTTATTGATATTTCCTACTATATACCTTCCAATTATCACTTTATACAAATAGATCGGCGTTAGGTCGCATGCTTTTCTTTCCTGGTGACACTATAAAGCAAAATAGTTGCAACCCCGTAAATGCGCTATAAGTCCAATAATAAGTGACGGTGACCCGTTATAAATGTTTCGCCAGCTTCGCTTTTTTGCCGCTACGCGGCGCGTTGGGCCCTTGCGTCTAGTCCGCTTAGAGTGAAAGAAATTGGGTGAAAATCTACACAGCTGCACCGCAAGACCAGCGGTCCTTGCAATTGGGTACGATGCATGATATAAAGGGCTATGAATCCTGCTATATCGCGTTATAACTGCTGAGAACGATTGCAGGAATCTGTTAGTAGGCTTTGGCAAATCAACAGGTCGATCCGGTGTAGTTCGAAATGAAAAGAGGACGTCAAGTTCGTAAAGCCAGAACCTGTTGGAAATCACGGGAATTACTAAGCTTGTTTTTTGCTTCCATCAGACATAAGCCGCAACTGCACCGAATCCTTGTCACTCTCTGACGGCTGATATGGCCTTCAAGAGCGTTAAAGATACACAATAGTATTGTTTATCCATGCTAACTAATCTAACCATTAATAATGATGTGTTTTCTATCCCAAAACCGACACTTCTAAGACCAGGATCTCCTCGAATACACAAGGGAGTTGTAATGCCGATTTATCGCAGTACACGCCTACAATGAATTTTACTAAACAGCATTGCTGTATGTATCGCTGTGCAATAGCTCTCAATACACGAGCTGGAAATAACTTTGGATGTTTATCCTCTGTACATGAGAGCATTAGCAATACTTCGTAACAGGTCCTGCGTACCAGGTTCACTGAGATTCGAATTAGGTCTGCTGGTGGTGGTGAAATCTGGCGTTTTCAAAAGCCAACTCTGACTTGGTGGGCTACTGCATGGTCTGCAAGTGCCTATAGCATCCCTTGAGACTTCTGTTTTTGATCAAATACCAGCATTTAGGTAAATCTATAGCAGTTTTGAATTGGGCATGCCATAACGAATGCTTGAGTAACGTAGCCTATATTATAGTTCTCAGCGATTACTGGTGTCATAATGAGGCGCTATGCAAGGTGATATCAAAACAATATATCGGGTTGATCGATAAAGTGTATTGATCAGCCTGCAACAAACAGATGGTCTGTTGCGTTATTTTTTTCGAGTGTTCCATCAATGGCTATCGCTCATGTTATCATCAATCGATTCCTTTGATTAGAGCACTACCTGTGATTTTCTGTACGTATGTACTCATGACCTGTACAATATGCATCTAAATTATGAAAAATGATCGCTTCAGTCATTTCCTAAAACTTAAAACCTCTAAAGCCTTTTGGTCAACCCAAGCCCGTAGAGGCTCTCTTGTTCCTGGACCATTCGAACGGCGTATCCCTAAGAAACGTTGAATGTGAACATTTCCAACCATGCTTATAATAACTTGCCGCTGTGGAGACTGATAAACATGTACAACTATTATTAATGCCTAGTGTCACAGATTCGATATTGCGCCGAGATTGACGCTGCGACCAGTGATGACACAAACGACGGGTATCTGCACTTCACGTTTAATATAGGAACTAAAATAGAATAAACAGGAAACATACTAAGTAACTGGTAACTCGCCCGGGTCAAAATACTTTACAAACTTGGAACAATTCATTGGAAAAAGGCCTACCAGTAAGTTAAGAGTCTGCACCACAGTTTTGGCTACAACTTGAAATCATGAAGCAAAGAGGACTCTTTCCAAACGAAGTGAATACCACTTTCAAGGGTTAGCATATTTGTATGAGTACTGCTCCCGCTTAAATTTGCGGATTTAGGTCCTTCCTTTCCATTTTACGCATATCAGAGTCGTAACCTAGAGATCTGGGGACTTGAATGTCTTGATGAAATAAACTGGCACTTTTATATTTGATTCTGAAACAATGTACTTCTCTGTTTGTATCTGGTTGAGATTTAGCTTAACCAATCGACAATGGTGTTGTGTTTGTTTCTTCAGCCACATAAAGGACCTGCATGGTTTGGTGATGATGCAGTGAAAAGCACATGCTGAAGCGCTGGGGGTGTACTTCCTTGTAAAGACGGATGATATTGGTATTGAAAGCTTTCCTCTAATGAATATTCGTCCTGGAAACAAACATTTACAGGGCAGGTTGACCACAGGCACTGCCATTTTGGGCTACAGAACTGAGAACATGCCACATGGTTTTAAATGGACATTCAGTTCATTTTGAAGGAGTTGTAATTGCTTGAGAATTGCAAATTCTAGCTCAAATTGGGGTGCCAGAGGTGAACCTTAGACCCAGAGTACTTCAAAACGACGTCACGAACTCCTCCGCCACAGGAGTGACCTGACCTGTTCATTGTGTTCAACCTCGACATCCGGGGTCCGTTTAATTAGCATTCAAAATGGCTGCACCACTAGACCTATGTAGACCTACGCACGTATGTAGGTTTATGTCAATTAACCGACCTGAACTCCATTCTCGATAGGATGATATTTCAGATCCAGTTAATTTCGTGTTTGAAATCAGAAGCCTTGCCACATAATGTGTTCCGAATATATTGCACAATCTCTGCCAGTGTCCAAAGAAGATTTTATAGTAGCCGCCCGCTGAGGTAACATATTCCATCGGCAGATTGCTTATCTTTCTAGTCACTGCGTCCACACTGAAAATTAAGGACCTTCCCATATTGTCCACATGTATCACAAGGCGAACCCATTTATTAACAGGACATTGCGATTTTAAATCGTATACAACAGTTGCTTCTTTGTGACTATTCCTGTAAAATGCTTCAGGTCCACTGAATAATAGTAGGCTACAAGTATGTCTCTCACCCTGCTTTACTATTTCCATGTATACACCGAATAAAACTAAATTGTCATGCCCCTTCCTAAAATCCGCAATAGCGTAGACTTGTCTGGCACCAGTGGACAGAAAATAAATATCGCAGGCGAGTGTAAATATTGAATGATAATAATATTGTGAATTAAAAGAGAACTCTAAAAGACTTGGGCCAGCTGGTGAATGATGGTTTCGACAAGATAGTTCCCTTGCAGTATGTTCTATTTGATCAGGGCCAACCACCAGTTGCGCTGGTCCGAAATTTTCTATCAAATTATGTTTACTTCCAACAATGTTATTGTTGATATTAAACTTGTCTAAGGGCCAGTACCAAAGGATTGTGGTTGCGAATTTGATACCGGGAGACAGTAAAAACAAAGTTCTTACCATCACCATGGTGGTACACAAACTCCTGAGTTCTTCCTCACTCGATGCAAAGTTTTGCTTTTCAAATTTGATGAAATACGCGATAGTGTACATGTGGGGAGGAGGTGTATGTCATTCTGACTTACCGGCGGTGAACGTCAATCCTAAATAAAAGTGTCATCCTCCCCCGCCAGTCCAATGGGCCGAGATGTCCAGCGAATGAGCGATGTATCTGACTTCCTAAAGCAGCTTTGTGGTATTTGGCGAAAAAGCCGGAATAGCATATAATACTCCTTAGAAGTAAACTTACTTTCGTTGTTTTCGATTCTTACCTCGCAATTGAAAACGGTCGAAAGTGCCAGGTCGTTCATCATATCACCTGATGAAAATTAGTTCATGCTCTATTGGGTTTGTGTAAAAACTAAACTATAATGAGCAAACACACAACCGGCGCTGCAAAAACACGCGGCGTTGCTTTGGGTAAGTTTAAGATTGCTTCCAAAATATGACCCAGATAAAATCTTTGGCGCTGTTAGCTGCCTGAGTACTGAATGGGATAATCGAGCAAAGACGTCTTAAGTAGGTCCTCAGCTCCAAGCAGCGCGTCACCACGCATCGATCCGCACAAACAAGGATTTTTTTCGAGTGTTCCATCAATGGCTATCGCTCATGTTATCATCAATGGATTCCTTTTATTAGAGCACTACCTTTGATTTTCTGTACGTATGTACTCATGACCTGTACAATATGCATCTAAATTATGAAAAAAAGATCGCTTCAGTCTTTCTAAAAATTTAAAACCTCTAAAGTCTTTTGGTCAACCCAACCGCGTAGAGGCTCTCTTGTTCCTGGACCATCCGAACGGCGTACCCCTAAGAAACGTTGAATGTGAACATTTCCACCCATGCTTATAATAACTTGCCGCTGTGGAGACTGATAAACATGTACAACTGTTATAAATGCCTAGTGTCACAGATTCGATGTTGCGCCGAGATTGACGCTGCGACCAGTGATGACACAAACGACGGGTTTCTGCACTTCACGTTTAATATAGGAACTAAAAGAGAATAAACAGGAAACATACTAAGTAACTGGTAACTCGCCCGGGTCAAAATACTTTACAAACTTGGAACAATTCATTGGAAAAAGGCCTACCAGTAAGTTAAGAGTCTGCACCACAGTTTCGGCTACAACTTGAAATCATAAAGCAAGGAGGACTCTTTCCAAACGAAGTGAATACCACTTTCAAGGGTGGGCATATTTGTATGAGTACTGCTCCTGCTTAAATTTGCGGGTTATGGTCCTTCCTTTACTTTTTACGCATATCAGAGTCGAGACCTAGAGATCTAGGGACTTGAATGTCTTGATGAAATAAACTGGCTCTTTTATATTTGATTCTGAAACAATGTACTTTCCTGTTTGTATCTGGTTGAGATTTAACTTAACCAATCGACAATGGTGTTGTGTTTGTTTCTTCAGCCACATAAAGGACCTGCATGGTTTGGTGATGATGCAGTAAACAGCACATGCTGAAGCGCTGGGGGTGTACTTCCTTGTAAAGACGGATGATATTGGTATTGAAAGCTTTCCTCTAATGAATATTCGTCCTGGAAACAAACATTTACAGGGCAGGTTGACCACAGGCACTACCATTTTAGGCTATAGAACTGAGAACATGCTCCATGGCTTTAAATGGACATTCTGTTCATTTTGAAGGAGTTCTAATTGCTTGAGAATTGCAAATTCTAGCTTAAGTTGGGGTGCCAGTGGTGAACCTTAGACCCAGAGTACTTCAAAACGACGTCTCGAACTCCTCCGCCACAGGAGTGACCATCATCATCATGGTGGTACACAAACTCCTAAGTTCTTCCTCTCTCGATGCAAAGTTTTGCTATTCAAATTTGATGAAATACGCGATAGTGTACATGTGGGGAGGAGGTGTATGTCATTCTGACTTACCGGCGGTGAACGTCAATCCTAAATGAAAGTGTCCTCCTTTCCCCGCCGCTCCAATGGGCCGAGATATCCGGCGAATGAGCGATGTATCTGACTTCCTAAGACAGCTTTGTGGAATTTGGCGAAAAAGCCGGAATAGCATATAATATTCCTTGGAAGTAAACTTATTTTCGTTATTTTCGAGTCTTACCTCGCAATCGAAAGCGGTCAAAACTGCCAGGTCGTCCATCATATCACCTGATGAAAAGTAGTTCATCCTCTATTGGGTTTGTGTAAAAACTAAACTATAATGAGCAAACACACAACCGGCGCTGCGAAAACACGCGGCGTTGCTTTGGGTAAGTTTAAGATTGCTTCCAAAATATGACCCAGATAACAATTTTGGCGCTGTTAGCTGCCTGAGTACTGAATGGGATAATCGAGCAAAGACGTCTTAAGTAGGTCCTCAGCTCCAAGCAGCGCGTCAGTACGCATCGATCCGCACAGAAAAGGATTTTTTCGAGTGTTCCATCAATGGCTATCGCTCATGTTATCAACAATCGATTCCTTTTATTAGAGCACTACCTGTGATTTTCTGTACGTATGTACTCATGACCTGTACAATATGCATCTAAATTATGAAAAAAAGATCACTTCAGTCATTTCAAAAAACTTAAAACCTCTAAAGCCTTTTGGTCAACCCACCCGCTTAGAGGCTCTCTTGTTCCTGGACCATCCGAACGGCGTACCCCTAAAAAACGTTGAATGTGAACATTTCCAACCATGCTTATAATAACTTGCCGCTGTGGAAACTGATAAACATGTACAACTGTTATAAATGCCTAGTGGCACAGATTCGATGTTGCGCCGAGGTTGACGCTGCGACCAGTGATGACACAAACGACGGGTTTCTGCACTTCACGTTTAATATAGGAACTAAAAGAGAATAAACAGGAAACATACTAAGTAACTGGTATCTCGCCCGGGTCAAAATACTTTACAAACTTGGAACAATTCATTGGAAAAAGGCCTACCAGTAAGTTAAGAGTCTGCACCACAGTTTCGGCTACAACTTGAAATCATAAAGCAAGGAGGACTCTTTCCAAACGAAGTGAATACCACTTTCAAGGGTTAGCATATTTGTATGAGAACTGCCCCCGCTTAAATTTGCGGGTTATGGTCCTTCCTTTACTTTTTACGCATATCAGAGTCGAGACCTAGAGATCTAGGGACTTGAATGTCTTGATGAAATAAACTGGCACTTTTATGTTTGATTCTGAAACAATGTACTTTCCTGTTTGTATCTGGTTGAGATTTAACTTAACCAATCGACAATGGTGTTGTGTTTGTTTCTTCAGCCACATAAAGGACCTGCATGGTTTGGTGATGATGCAGTAAACAGCACATGCTGAAGCGCTGGGGGTGTACTTCCTTGTAAAGACGGATGATATTGGTATTGAAAGCTTTCCTCTAATGAATATTCGTCCTGGAAACAAACATTTACAGGGCAGGTTGACCACAGGCACTACCATTTTAGGCTATAGAACTGAGAACATGCTCCATGGCTTTAAATGGACATTCAGTTCATTTTGAAGGAGTTCTAATTGCTTGAGAATTGCAAAGTCTAGCTCAAATTGGGGTGCCAGTGGTGAACCTTAGACCCAGAGTACTTCAAAACGACGTCACGAACTCCTCCGCAACAGGAGTGACCTGACCTGTTCATTGTGTTCAACCTCGACATCCGGGGTCTACTTGATTAGCATTCAAAATGGCTGCATCACTAGACCTTGGATACTCTTGTACGTCATATCACTCGTCACCGCCAGAATCTGGGAATAAACGGAGTGGCCCCCAATAATTGTGGTCTCTAATGAAGCCGAGAAGGCTAACGAGAAGAAGAAGACAACAAGTACCTCGTTGGCGGTTTTGCCCAGTCAAAGACTCAAGGACTCCGAGGTAGAACAATATGTGGAGAAATTTTCAGACTATGAGAAATTCATCAGAGTCATGATGAGATTGAGGAGTTGGATCACACTATACCGAAGAGACAAAGCAAACAAAGATGTAGACACTGTCCCAGATGAGGGGAGTGATCGATTGAGTGAGAGGAGGAAGGAAGAACTTCATTGGATACAATGGGCCCAAGAGAAGCATTTCCAGAAGGAGATACAGAAGCTTAAAGCTGGAGAGAGTGTAGAGAAGACAAGTGTCATCGTCCAATTGAACCCATATTGGGATAAGCGATCACAAGTTATCCGCGTAGGTGGTCGCCTCAACTATGCCCCACTGCCAGAAGAAGTGAAGCACCCAATCGTTCTTCCGACTCACAATTCGTTCGTGAAGATGCTTGTGATGCATTACCACAAGATTACCTTGCATCCTGGAGCGGCTCAGACTCTAGCAAGTCTACGAAACAGATATTGGATTGTCCATGGGAAACAAGAGGTGCGGCGGATACTCAATACGTGCAAAACCTGTCGAGAACCTCTCAAGATCGACCAACGAACGGCACCTTTGCCAGAGGAGCGTATATCAATCGCACCAGCATTCACTAATGTCGGTGTCGATTTTGCTGGGCCACTCTTCGTGAGGGTCACAGTTGGAGGTGAATCAACAAGCAAAGTGTACATTTGTCTGTTTTCCTGTATGGTGACTAGGGCCATACACCTTGAGCTTGTCGAAACACTGACTACTGAGCAGTTTATGTTGGCCTTGCGGAGAATGATGAGCCGAAGAGGACGATGTCGGATGATGTTGTCGGACAACGCTAAAACTTTTAAGAAGGCTTCAGACATAGTCCAGAAGATTTTCAAGAAGCAGGATGATGTTAGAGACAAGTTAGAACAAGAGGGCATACGCTGGAAGTTCATCACTGAACGTGCTCCATGGCACGGTGGGTTTTACGAGAGAATGGTTGGATCGGTAAAGAGACCATTGAAGAAGGTTCTCGGGAAATCGAAGCTCACCCTGATCGAGCTGATGACTGTTTTAACGGAAGTAGAGGCAATGGTGAACTCGCGTCCATTGACCATGGTGTCGAGTGATACAGAGGATTGGTTGCCCCTCACTCCGGGGCACCTTGCCATAGGACGAAGCCCCCAGTCTCTTCCGGAGGTTGACAAGGTTACTGCACAGACCACACTTGGCAAGCGTTGGCGGTACCAACAGTCTCTTATGAAGCAATTTTGGAACAGATGGACAACAGAGTACCTTCTCCAACTCCAGCAGATGCGGAAGTGGACCGATGTAAGGGACAACCTTCAAGTTGGGGACGTTGTATTTTTGGCAGAAGAAGGGATGCGAAAGGGAGACTGGACGTTGGCCAAAGTGGAAGAGTTGCACCCAGGCAGGGACAACTTAGTGAGGTCCGTGACAGTGAGGACAGCTGCTGGTCTGAGACGGCGACCAGTACAGAAGTTAAGGTTACTTGAACCAGTAGATAATCAGTAGATTATCGCGTACGATTATTACTTATAGATTAGGACATGATGAAGTCATTGCAATTTCCGATGATAATGTTTGCACCACCAGTATACTTTGTTCAAACGATTCATATAGTAAAATGCTACAAGCGTAGCGCGCGCAAGCAACATAGAGATTTTGTTTTTAGTTTGTAGTGAAAATCTTTATACTTGGGTTAATTCGATTTTCAGAGGGGAGGATGTTCGGTTGTTGGTCAAATAGGACCTGAGTTGATTATTTTGTTACAACATGTATGGTGCTGGCTTGTGGTGGACGCCATCAAGAGACTTGTTTACAAACACAGTTTATTTTAGGCCTATGCACTTACCTTCTTACGTAAGTGCATAGGTTCATTTTCTATCAGTTTTCTTATACTCGCCCCATTCGTATACACAGCTGTGGTGTGAGAAGACCGGGAGGACGTTTGCTCCTGTGTTTTTATTCGTGTTCAAGGATCCGAACTTTGAGTATTTCTATTACGTTCTTTCCACGACTGATGGAAAGAAAGATTTACTGTGTGTCTCGAGCTTTGACAATTCTTTAATTCGTAACTATGCATAGAGCCAAGCACGTGTGTGCATAGACCATACATTTTGGCTACATTTCGTAGCACTGCTTACATCGTTCGTAACAAGTGTCTGTGGCGGCCGCAAGGAGCACCTTTACATGTAACCTTTATACGCAACGTTTTACGTGGATATACGTCGGATATCTGTACTTCCTGTTTGCGCAATCGTGACTTGTCTTTTGTCACTCACTTCCGGTACCGGGCTTGCACTTTTTCTGTGACGTCATCGACATGTACATGACTGTGTTTCTACGAGTTGGAGCTTCTTTGGATATGTGTTTCTCAACCAGATTGACTGACTGATGTGTTTGTGCAAGTGTCATTCACAGCAGAGAGCTCTACATTGCCACCATATAGACCATTACCTAAGTTGCTTATGTAAATAAAGTGTGTTTGTGTATTTGTGTAAAACAGCTTCAGGGTTTGTGTTTCTTCTGGTAATTTAGTAGTGTTTTTTCATGTAGCTATGGTACACCTTCCTTTACTTTTTACGCATATCAGAGTCGAGACCTAGAGATCTAGGGACTTGAATGTCTTGATGAAATAAACTGGCTCTTTTATATTTGATTCTGAAACAATGTACTTTCCTGTTTGTATCTGGTTGAGATTTAACTTAACCAATCGACAATGGTGTTGTGTTTGTTTCTTCAGCCACATAAAGGACCTGCATGGTTTGGTGATGATGCAGTAAACAGCACATGCTGAAGCGCTGGGGGTGTACTTCCTTGTAAAGACGGATGATATTGGTATTGAAAGCTTTCCTCGAATGAATATTCGTCCTGGAAACAAACATTTACAGGGCAGGTTGACCACAGGCACTACCATTTTAGGCTATAGAACTGAGAACATGCTCCATGGCTTTAAATGGACATTCAGTTCATTTTGAAGGAGTTCTAATTGCTTGAGAATTGCAAATTCTAGCTCAAGTTGGGGTGCCAGTGGTGAACCTTAGACCCAGAGTACTTCAAGACGACGTCACGAACTCCACCGCCACAGGAGTGACCTGACCTGTTCATTGTGTTCAACCTCGACATCCGGGGTCTTCTTGATAAGCATTCAAAATGGCTGCACCACTAGACCTTGGATACTCGTGTACGTCATATCACTCGTCACCGCCAGAATCTAGGAATGACGTAGAAAGTGTTATCTATGACCCGTCTATTTGGGCACTACGTGTCAGCACTGTTTCAACATGACCAAAAACCGTTTGTAGCCGATCAAATAATTGTAAAATTAAACAATTATCTCGGGATGTATACAGATAAAGAAGCCTTATACTTAAATATATAAAACAAATTATCAAAAGGGTTTTTAAAACAATCGTTTCACAGTGTGAGAGAAATGGCCGATGAAGAACGCTATATCGACGAACTACTTACAGGCTTATGCCAATAATTCAAAATTTAAAATTTGTGATCGATTTTGAATTTTTCACTTGCATTAATATAAGCATATAAAATATATATTAATACAACAAATTCCCAAGTTAGTCTACACAACGTCATTGTTGAAATTTATATGACGTACGTATCTATGAAATTAAAAATTCAAATTCAATTTCAAATTTCAAATATTTAACGGACGCCGTAGGCCTTTAAATGAATGCAGACACGGCCCTGCAAAAATGCACGCATGTATGTACGTTTATGTCAATTAACTGACCTAAACTCCATTCTCGATAGGATGATATTTCAGATCCAGTTAATTTCGAGTTTAAAATCAGAAGCCTTGACACATAATGTGTTCCGACAACATTGCACAATCTCTGCCAGTGTCCAAAGTAGATTTTATAGCAGCCGCCCGCTGAGGTAACATATTCCATCGGCAGATTGCTTATCTTTCTAGTCACTGTGTCCACACTGAAAATTAAGGACCTTCCCATATTATCCAGATGCATCACAAGGTGAACCCATCTATTAACAGGACATTGCGATTTTAACTCGTATACAACAGTTTTTTCGTTGTGACTATTCCTGTTTAAAAGTGCTTCATGTCCACTGAATAATAGTAGGCTACAAGTATGTCTCTCATCCTGCTTTACTATTTCCATGCATACACCGAACAAAACAAAACCGCCATGACCCCTCCTAAAATCCGCAATAGCGTAGACCTGTCTGGCACCAGTGGACAGGAAATAAATATCGCACGCGACTGTAAATATTGAATGATAATAATATTGTGAATTAAAAGAGAACTCTAAAACACTTGGTCCAGCTGGTGAATGATGGTTTAGACAAGATAATTCCTTTGCAGTATGTTCTATTTGATCAGGGCCAACCACCAGTTGCGCTGGTCCGAAATTTTCTATCAAATTATGTTCACTTCCAACAATGTTATTGTTGATATTGAACTTGTCTAAGGGCCAGTACCAAAGGATTGTGTTTACGCATTTGATCCCGAGATACAGTAAAAACAAAGTTCTTACCATCATCATGGTGGTACACAAACTCCTGAGTTCTTCCTCTCTCGATGCAAAGTTTTGCTATTCAAATTTGATGAAATACACGATAGTGTACATGTGGGGAGGAGGTGTATGTCATTCTGACTTACCGGCGGTGAACGTCAATCCTAAATAAAAGTGTCCTCCTTACCCCGCCGGTCAAATGGGCCGAGATATCCGGCGAATGAGCCATGTAAATGACTTCCTAAGGCAGCTTTGTGGAATTTGGCGAAAAAGCCGGAATAGCATATAATACTCCTTAGAAGTAAACTTATTTTCGTTATTTTCGATTCTTACCTCGCAATCGAAAGCGGTCAAAACTGCCAGGTCGTCCATCATATCACCTGATGAAAAGTAGTTCATCCTCTATTGGGTTTGTGTAAAAACTAAAATATAATGAGCAAACACACAACCGGCGCTGCGAAAACACGCGGCGTTGCTTTGGGGAAGTTTAAGATTGCTTCCAAAATATGACCCAGATAAAAATTTTGGCGCTGTTAGCTGCCTGAGTACTGAATGGGATAATCGAGTAAAGACGTCTTAAGTAGTTCCTCAGCTCCAAGCAGCGCGTCACCACGCATTGATCCGCACAAAAAAGGATCTCTGCATGAAGGCTTCACTCGGGTCCAGTCGGGATTATAATCGGAAAACTACGATAATTCATTCGGTTTTCGAGTTTTTCCGTTTCCGGCGTGTTATGCTCGGAACTGCTACTGTAGAATGGAAGGTGTCTGGTATGGGTAGCCGACATCCTGAATTTAGAGGCAACACTCAGCACTTGTGACCGAGCTTATGCCCTGAATAAACCAACATGCTTCACACAGCATACACGCCATTCGATGATAAATGTGTACCATTTATTTTCTCGAAATCGCATTTCAAATAATAAAAAAACTGCTTTCTGGTTACTCAATAAGTTATATGAAGAATTAAACGCTATAAAAAGACAGCGTCTTACAAGATCGTGTAATTACAAGAAATTCCGCGTTTTTTGCATTCAAAATTTCAGCCAATGAGAGTGCTGGAAAGATGTGATAGCCATTTTGATTGGGCGAAGTGGATTTGTCCGCCTCATCTCGCAAATTACAATCGGCTTACCTCAGGGTAAGTAGTGTCAGAGGGGAGGAATATACGGCTGATTCTGATATTCGAGGATGCGCAGCCAATTTTGACCCTGATCGATCTGATGCAATTTCACAGAATCTTTCCTACATGGCAAATATTGATAACATCGACCCCCACGAAATAGCTTTCATGAATAAAACGATGAAGGACGTACATGCGCTTCAAAACGCCACTGTCTTTGATCAGGTGATCAACAGTGTGGACCAACCAACCTCGACAATAACCTCGTCCACAGGCTGCAATATTTCGATAATATCTAGTCCGCTTAGAGTGAAAGAAATTGGGTGAAAATCTACACAGCTGCACCGCAAGACCAGCGGTCCTTGCAATTGGGTACGATGCATGATATAAAGGGCTATGAATCCTGCTATATCGCGTTATAACTGCTGAGAACGATTGCAGGAATCTGTTAGTAGGCTTTGGCAAATCAACAGGTCGATTCGGTGTAGTTCGAAATGAAAAGAGGACGTCAAGTTCGTAAAGCCAGAACCTGTTGGAAATCACGGGAATTACTAAGCTTGTTTTTTGCTTCCATCAGACATAAGCCGCAACTGCACCGAATCCTTGTCACTCTCTGACGGCCGAAATGGCCTTCAAAAGCGTTAAAGATACACACTATTATTGTTTATCCTTGCTAACTAATTTAACCATTAATAATGATGTGTTTTCTATCCCAAAACCGACACTCCTGAGACCAGGATCTCCTCGAATACACAAGGGAGTTGTAATGACGATTTATCGCAGTACACGCCTACAATGAATTTTACTAAACAGCATTGCTGTATGTATCGCTGTGCAATAGCTCTCAATACACGTGTGGAAATAACCTCGGATGTTTTATCCTCTGTACATGAGAGCATTAGCAATACTTCGTAACAGGTCCTGCGTACCAGGTTCACTGAGATTCGTATTGATCAGCCTGCAATAAACAGTGTATCTGTTGCGTTATTTTTTTCGAGTGTTCCATCAATGGCTATCGCTCATGTTATTATCAATCGATTCCTTTTATTAGAGCACTACCTGTGATTTTCTGTACGTATGTACTCATGACCTGTACAATATGCATCTAAATTATGAAAAAAAGATCGCTTCAGTCATTTCAAAAAACTTAAAACCTCTAAAGCCTTTTGGTCAACCCAACCGCGTAAAGGCTCTTGTTCCTGGACCATCCGAACGGCGTACCCCTAAAAAACGTTGAATGTGATCATTTCCAACCATGCTTATAATAACTTGCCGCTGTGGAGACTGATAAACATGTACAACTATTATAAATGCCTAGTGTCACAGATTCGATGTTGCGCCGAGATTGACGCTGCGACCAGTGATGACACAAACGACGGGTTTCTGCACTTCACGTTTAATAAAGGAACTAAAAGAGAATAAACAGGAAACATACTAAGTAACTGATATCTCGCCCGGGTCAAAATACTTTACAAACTTGGAACAATTCATTGGAAAAAGGCCTACCAGTAAGTTAAGAGTCTGCACCACAGTTTCGGCTACAACTTGAAATCATAAAGCAAGGAGGACTCTTTCCAAACGAAGTGAATACCACTTTCAAGGGTTAGAATATTTGTATGAGTACTGCTCCCGCTTAAATTTGCGGGTTTAGGTCCTTCCTTTCCATTTTACGCATATCAGAGTCGTAACCTAGAGATCTAGGGACTTGAATGTCTTGATGAAATAAACTGGCACTTTTATATTTGATTCTGAAACAATGTACTTTCCTGTTTGTATCTGGTTGAGATTTAACTTAACCAATCGACAATGGTGTTGTGTTTGTTTCTTCAGCCACATAAAGGACCTGCATGGTTTGGTGATGATGCAGTAAACAGCACATGCTGAAGCGCTGGGGGTGTACTTCCTTGTAAAGACGGATGATATTGGTATTGAAAGCTTTCCTCTAATGAATATTCGTCCTGGAAACAAACATTTACAGGGCAGGTTGACCACAGGCATCGCCATTTTGGGCTATAGAACAGAGAACACGCTCCATGGCTTTAAATGGGCATTGAGTTCATTTTCAAGGAGTTCTAATTGCTTGAGAATTGCAAATTCTAGCTCAAATTGGGGTGCTACTGGTGAACCTTAGACCCAGAGTACTTCAAGACGACGTCACGAACTCCTCCGCCACAGGAGTGACCTGACCTGTTCATTGTGTTCAACCTCGACATCCGGGGTCTACTTGATTAGCATTCAAAATGGCTGCACCACTGGACTTTGGATACTAGTGTATGTCATATCACTCGTCATCGCCAGAATCTGGGGATGACGTAGAAATTGTGACCTATGACCCGTCTTTTTGGGCACTACGTGTCAGCACTGTTTCAACATGACCAAAAACCGTTTGTAGCCGATCAAATAATTGTAAAATTGAACAATTATCTCAGGATGTATACAGATAAAGAAGCCTTATACTTAAGTGTATAAAAAAAATTATCAAAAGGGATTTTGAAACAATCTTTTTACAGTGTGAGAGATGTGGCCGACCTAGAAGGCTATATCGACGAACTATTTACAGGCTTACGCCAATAATTCAAAATTTAAAATTTGTGATCGATTTTGAATTTTTCACTTGCATTAATATAAGCATATAAAATATATCTAAATACTTCAAATACCCAAGTTTGTCTACACAACGTCATTGTTGAAATTTATATCACGTACGAAAAATTCAAATTCAATTTCAAATTTCAAATATTTAACGGACGGCGTAGGCCTTTAAATGAATGCAGACACGGCCCTGCAAAAATGCACGCATGTATGTAGGTTTATGTCAATTAACTGACCTGAACTCCATTCTCGATAGGATGATATTTCAGATCCAGTTAATTTCGTGTTTGAAATCAGAAGCCTTGCCACATAATGTGTTCCGATTATATTGCACAATCTCTGCCAGTGTCCAAAGACGACTTTATAGTAGCCGTCCGCTGAGGTTACATATTCCATCGGCAGATTGCTTATCTTTCTAGTCACTGTGTCCACACTGAAAATTAAGGACCTTCCCATATTATCCAGATGTATCACAAGGCGAACCCATTTATTAACAGGACATTGCGATTTTAAATCGTATACAACAGTAGTTGCTTCGTTGTGACTATTCTTGTTGAGTGCTTCATGTCCACTGAATAATAATAGGCTACAAGTATGTCTCTCATCCTGCTTTACTATTTCCATGTATACACCGAACAAAACAAAACCGCTATGACCCCTCCTAAAATCCGCAATAGCGTAGACCTGTCTGGCACCAGTGGACAGAAAATAAATATCGCACGCGAGTGTAAATATTGAATTATAATAATACTGAGATTTAAAAGCGAACTCTAAAACACTTGGTCCAGCTGGTGAATGATGGTTTAGACAAGATAGTTCCCTTGCAGTATGTTCTATTTGATCAGGGCCAACCACCAGTTGCGCTGGTCCGCAATTTTCTATCAAATTATGTTCACTTCTAACAATGTTATTGTTGATATTAAACTTGTCTAAGGACCAGTACCAAAGGATTGTGTTTACGCGTTTGATCCCGAGAGACAGTAAAAACAAAGTTCTTACCATCATCATGGTGGTACGCAAACTCCTAAGTTCTTCCTCGTTCGATGTAAAATTTTGCTATTCAAATCTGATGAAATACGCGATAGTGTACATGTGGGGAGGAGGTGTATGTCATACCGACTTAACGGCTGCGATCGTCAGTCCCAAATAAGAGTCTCTTTCTTTCCCCGCTGGTCCAATGGGCCGATATATCCGGCGAATGAGCCATGTATCTGACTTCCTATAAGGCAGCTTTGTGGAATTTGGCGAAAAAGCCGGAATAGCATATAATATTCCTTAGAAGTAAACTTATTTTCGTTATTTTCGATTCTTACCTCGCAATCGAAAGCGGTCGAAACTGCCAGGTCGTCCATCATATCACCTGATGAAAAGTAGTTCATCCTCTATTGGGTTTGTGTAAAAACTAAACTATAATGAGCAAACACACAACCGGCGCTGCGAAAACACGCGGCGTTGCTTTGGGGAAGTGTAAGATTGCTTCCAAAATATGACCCAGATAAAAATTTTGGCGCTGTTAGCTGCCTGAGTACTGAATGGGATAATCGAGTAAAGACGTCTTAAGTAGGTCCTCAGCTCCAAGCAGCGCGTCACCACGCATCGATCCGCACAAAAAAGGATCTCTGCATGAAGGCTTCACTCGGGTCCAGTCGGGATTATAATCGGAAAACTACGATAATTCATTCGGTTTTCGAGTTTTTCCGTTTCCGTGTTATGCTCGGAACTGCTACTGTAGAATGGAAGGTGTTTGGTATGGGTAGCCGACATCCTGAATTAAGAGGCAACACTCAGCACTTGTGACCGAGCTTATGCCCTGAATAAACCAACATGCTTCACACACCACACACGCCATTCGATGATAAATGTGTACCATTTATTTTCTCGAAATCGCATTTCAAATGATAAAAAACTGCTTTCTGGTTACTCAATAAGTTAATGAAGAATTAAACGCTATAAAAAGACAGCGTCTTACAAGATCGTGTAATTACAAGAAATTCCGCGTTTTTTGCATTCAAAATTTCAGCCAATGAGAGCGTGTTTAGATGCGGTGATTGTTATGGCAATCGTGCTAGGAAAGATGTTATAGCCATTTTGATTGGGCGAAGTGGATTTGTCTGCCTCATCTCGCAAATTACAATCGGCTTACCTCAGGGTAAGTAGTGTCCGAGGGGAGGAATATACGGCTGATTCTGATATTCGAGGATGCGCAGCCAATTTTGACCCTGATCGATCTGATGCAATTTCACAGAATCTTTCCTACATGGCAAATATTGATAACATCGACCCCCACGAAATAGCTTCCATGGGGGTCGATAAGCTTAAACCGGCAAGGGCAAATGAATAAAACGATGAAGGACGTACATGCGCTTAAAAACGCCACTGTCTTTGATCAGGTGATCAACAGTGTGGACCAACCAACCTCGACAATAACCTCGTCCACAGGCTGTAATATTTCGATAATATCTAGTCTGCTTAGAGTGAAAGAAATTGGGTGAAAATCTACACAGCTGCACCGCAAGACCAGCGGTCCTTGCAACTGGGTACGATGCATGATATAAAGGGCTATGAATCCTGCTACATCGCGTTATAACTGCTGAGAACGATTGCAGGAATCTGTTAGTAGGCTTTGGCAAATCAACAGGTCGATCCAGTGTAGTTCGAAATGAAAAGAGGACGTCAAGTTCAAAAAGCCAGAACCTGTTGGAAATCACGGGAATTACTAAGCTTGTTTTTTGCTTCCATCAGACATAAGCCGCAACTGCACCGAATCCTTGTCACTCTCTGACGGCTGAAATGGTCTTCAAGAGCGTTAAAGATACACAATAGTATTGTTTATCCTTGCTAACTAATCTAACCATTAATAATGATGTGTTTTCTATCCCAAAACCGACACTTCTAAGACCAGGATCTCCTCGAATACACAAGGGAGTTGTAATGACGATTTATCGCAGTACACGCCTACAGTGAATTTTACTAAACAGCATTGCTGTATGTATCGCTGTGCAATAGCTCTCAATACACGAGCTGGAAATAACTTTGGATGTTTATCCTCTGTACATGAGAGCATTAGCAATACTTCGTAACAGGTCCTGCGTACCAGGTTCACTGAGATTCGAATTAGGTCTGCTGGTGGTGGTGAAATCTGGCGTTTTCAAAAGCCAACTCTGACCTGGCGGGCTACTGCATGGTCTGCAAGTGCCTATAGCATCCCTTGAGACTTCTGTTTTTGATCAAATACCAGCATTTAGGTAAATCTATGGCAGTTTTGAATTGGGCATGCCATAACGAATGCTTGAGTAACGTAGCCTATATTATAGTTCTCAGCGATTACTGGTGTCATAATGAGGCGCTATGCAAGGTGATATCAAAACAATATATCGGGTTGATCGATAAAGTGTATTGATCAGCCTGCAACAAACAGATGGTCTGTTGCGTTATTTTTTTCGAGTGTTCCATCAATGGCTATCGCTCATGTTATCAACAATCGATTCCTTTGATTAGAGCACTACCTGTGATTTTCTGTACGTATGTACTCATGACCTGTACAATATGCATCTAAATTATTGAAAAAAAGATCGCTTCAGTCATTTCAAAAAAAATTAAAAACCTCTAAAGTCTTTTGGTCAACCCAACCGCGTAGAGGCTCTCTTGTTCCTGGACCATCCGAACGGCGTACCCCTAAGAAACGTTGAATGTGAACATTTCCAACCATGCTTATAACAACTTGCCGCTGTGGAGACTGATAAACATGTACAACTACATGTATTATAAATGCCTAGTTTCACCGAGTTTACGTACATAATAACTGCACTACGGTGTGTTTATTGTATACTATTAGCTGAGTCACAAGACAATGCAATGAACACGAACGGCCTTTAAGATCTATTGTACATTGTCACTGCATTAGGAAATGCCTTCTTCAAGCTCCCGGCAGTGATTATCTACGCATACGGTTTGCATGATGCCTGGAGATCATTTGAACAAGTATCCTTAATGGACAATAGCCAAAGAAGATTTTCTTCATTACTTATTCTGATGCCGTAGGTCATACTGTCATGGCGCTGGGTGGCCAAGCAACCATGGTCAGAACACAAACATGAAGTTGGAGAAAGAGTGAGGCATGTTTACTGGTTCCACTGTATTCACTTTCTCTTGGAGTGCCTAATCCTTTGGCTTTCAACAGCTTGGCCCTCGTACCTGGATTACCATATTCGCAACTAGAGCGGTGATGTACAATAGGTAGGTTCCATTAAGGTTTCTCTTGTGTCTTGTCCAGGTCTAGTCCCAGTTCGAAAATTCTGTTCAAATTCTCTTAAGATTCTTTGCTTAGTTCTTATTCAGTTTCGTGTACATGTACATGCACATTCATCACACGTAATGAATGTGCGTAATAATCTTGTAAGATTCTTAATTCTGTTTAGTCTCGTGTACAAGTACATGTACATTCGTTAAAAATTCAGTTTGAACACAGCATTACAAGAATTCGGCCGGTAACGAATGTGCATGTACTTGTACACGAGACTGAACAGAACTAAGATAAGAACTTAGATTCTTAGTTTACATCAAAACTAAGAATTTTAGAGGAATCTTGTAACTAATGTACTAGACTAGCACACGAAACTGAACTAAATCTCATAGGAGTGTTAACTGTGGATTTTCGATCTGGAGTATAAAAAGACGCCCAACTCTTCGAAACAACTGGTCCAGATGCTTTGAAAATCGAAAATCACTGGGCACTTCCTACCCAACTCTGTTTGATACTAGCAAAACCTATGAGTCACAGCCCTCCGCCTTTCCCTTATTATTATAATGCCTAATGCACATGTTTGTCTTTCAGATATGTCATATGAATTAGGATACTTGCGTCACAATCAGTAACAATGTCAGGCCAAGCAACATCCCCAATTACAGCTTGCGTAGCCGGGCCCCAATCGAAATGTTATGAAGACGGAATCTTTTTGCCTTTCTTCCAACATGATTCTGGCTACTGGCAAGGATGGGCTGCCGCCTATTTTCTCATGTTGATATGGTTTTTCCTCGGGATTGCCATGTTGACCGACACCTTCATGTCGGCCATTGAAGCGATCACGAGCGCGAAGCGCACCATCCGTATACACAGCCACAAGAAGAAAAACAAATATAAAACCATGGAAGTGAAATTCTGGAACGAAACTGTGGCAACGTTACTTCTCGGGGCCAACTGTCCTGTCATCATGATTGGCATCGTTGAGTTAGTTGGAAGTGAATTCAAAGCTGGATTTATCAACCCCGGGACAGTTCTGGGGTCGTCTGCTTTCAACTTATTTTTCGTCAGCGCCATTTGTATCAGCCTCGTTCCCAACTTGGACACAAAGAGGATACGACAGTTTGACGTTTTTTGGGTCGCCATCTTTTTTTCGCTATGGGCTTTTGTCTGGGCTATTCTGGTTGTCATGGTTGTGACCCCTGATTACGTTGACCTTTGGGAGGCCATATTGACACTGATTATGTTCACGGTGTTTGTTCTCATCGCCTTTATTGTTGACAAGGAATATTTCAAGGAGAGGACAGACGTTGAGAAATGGGCACTTTTGGATCAGGGTAAGAAGGCATTGAAGACATTTTGAAAGAAAGTCTTAGAAAAAGCCACAAAAAGCCACATTTCTAATGGAAATTGATAAATTTGTTAATTCTGCCATGTTTTTCTTTCGTTATTGTCGTTACATGTAAACTCTTCTGAACCAAATTCTCTACGGCCTGAACGTTGCCAGGACTGATTTTTTTCCCCGCGAAGCCTTATTTTCGCGGTGTACAATTCTGTTTTGCGATTTTTGTGGCAATTTTTATTCGCGAACACATAGCCGCGTACGGTATGTTTTACAAACCATGGTCAACGAACAGTATTAATCTTTCCGATATCCATCTCAAGGAGTTATCACCTAACACGCCTAAAGGCACATTTTCCAATAATGTTTTCAACTTGAGGCTACTCTCATAATCCTTTTATATTGCTCTAAGTAATGTCCACGTTTCTTTCAATGTCGCATATGGACAACAAAGATAACATATCTCCTTGAGGTAGGACTACACACCATGTACTTTATATAGTATATTGGACTTAACATCACATACTGAGTGTAAAAGTGTTCTCAGCGTAAATTATTGAAATTTAGACGGGTATTTGCATTTGCCCATTGAATCATTGAATCGTAGAATTTGATCGAAATCGGTTTAAGGAAATTCTTTCCGTAGGATAAAAATGTCGGAGGACATAGAATATCCTTTTATGTGCTTTTAAGCTCATATATGTAATAAAGGTATCCGCTACCTGTGTCTTAATCTGTCATGAAACAATGACGAACGTGCACGACAAAACCTGCCAATAGGGTGCCCTGCAGGCAAGTGGATCATGGTTGTAATGAGAAAGCCATTTCCTGGGTCAATAATTATTGAATATTTCATCCCTTAACTACTCTACATGGGGAAATAGCACCATGTTGTAGTTTGTCAATTTTGATGAGTTTTAGGGAGAAAATCAACAAAACTTAATTTTAATGGAAAATGCTTTTTAATCTTTCTTTTCAGATTGTGCGGGTCTAACTGTGGATGAAAGTGGTAATGTCGACTCAGAGGCTGTCCGGAGATTCCTCAAGGTGAGCACTCAAAACGTTTTAGTCACAAAACAGTTGCAATCTCATTTACATTCATATTACGCTCAACTTCTTTCTGGTTCGATGCAACTTTCCTGCCCTAGGGGCTTAGAAATAAAGGTTTCGTTGCTTTGAATTGAATGCCTCCAGTTTTTTTTTTTGTTTTTTTTTTACAACTAACAACCATTGACAACCACTAGAACAATGGTAAACATCACCAAAACGATCGTGCCACCCGTCCAAAAATACAGTTTTGGAGGAGTTATCTTGAAAAGAACGGTCTCATGAGAAACCTGAATCGCTTAAACGCCCATTTTACCAACCTCAAAACGTCGCCATCCGCGCATGGCCTCAAGGTTTCACCTAAATGTAAGTCTTTGAAATGGAAGTCATCTGGCCTTCTAAGTATTCCATAATATAGTGACCCGGGCCCCTTTAAAGTAATCATTTCATGACATATTCCAGGAACTAGGCCGACAACCCAAGATATCAGAGGAGGACATGGCAAAACTAGCCACAACCTTCGCAGTGGAAAACAAATCACACAGTCACTTCTGGTACCGTGTCCAGGCGTCCCGGAATATAGGGGGCGCTCCTGACCTATCGCCACTGCTAAATGATACACTGCTGAAGGTATGACGATCAACGACGAGAATGTACAATCTTGATTATGTGGTGTGTTGATGAAAACTCTCGATTTCGGTATACAGGGCGTACTCAACATTTTGGTCCTGAGGGGAGGCAGTATACAAAACGTTTTGTCCTAAAAGGGGCCAAATATCCACGAAAAGCACTTTTTTGAGACGTCAGTAACTGTCTGGGGGGGGGGGGGGGGGGGGCGTTCCACCTGCACCCCCACGAAATCTCGCAGATTGCTAACGTTACGAGAGGGAATTATTGTAAAGATTTGCACATTACGTTTTTACCCCCGCAGGTAAAATAAATCTGGCCTAGCCCATGACACGGTCTACTGTATCCAAACAAAGTCCGCTCGCGCCTACGCCAAAACGCCCATGCATTGTTTTATTACCTTATCAAATGGTTATCATGGCCAGTCTTGCTAACTTTAACCCCGCGAAACAGCTTTCAAGGGGATCGATAAGCCGAAACCGGCAAGGGCAAACGTACTGCATTCTTACCGTTTCAGTTTTATACAAAAGTAAAGAACAGGTGCGCTGAGATGGGGTCCATGGGTTCCATGACGTCAGATGTCTTCGACCTTGACAGCACCGATGACGGCGACTTAGCTGTAATAGAATTTGCCGCCACCAGTGTCGCTGTGGTAGAGATGGATAAGCGGGTGCACATCAGTGTGAAGCGATACGGCAGAACGGATAACCGGGTCATTTTTAAGTTAGTATTTATTTATTTTTTGAAAATGTGCGTAGTGGTCTCACCTCATCAAAAAGGGCCAGTACACCCAAGGTACATCCAATGAACTACTTCTGTTATGAGTGCATCCTGCATGTGGCCTAGGTGTCCTAGAATTCAAGGGCCTTGGGCTTCTTCATTACGTTTTGCACATGCCGGTTTTTATGGCCTATCAACCCCATTGAAAGTTGTTTCGAGGGGTCGATGTTATCAAAGCTTGCCCTCATAACCCTTTGATAAGACTACAGAACAATCGGAATTTAGGCCAAGGTGCTTACTGCTAAGTAAGGGGCAATAACGTAATGTCGCCACTAATAGATTCCGACTGGTTAGTTTTGGCCGATGACCTTCTCGTCTGCGTGGCCTCCAAACTGTAGAATAGCCTGAACATTTGAATATTAAGACCAAGCATTGGAATTAAGGAATCGGACATGTTTGCAAGATTCTTGCAAGATTATTGGCACGGATCTAATTATGTACTTAGCCTTACTACAATAGACGTGTTCTGATTTTCTCGCAGGTTCGAGACGTTTGACGGGACAGCAGAGGCTGGTAACGATTACGTGGAGAAGAAGGAGACTGTGGTATTTGAGCGAGAAGAGACGCACAAGATCATCGACATAGACATCGTGGACGACAACGAATCGGAACCGAACGAGATCTTCTTCGCTAAGGTCTCCATAGATCCTGAGGCCAGTGACGGGACGGCGATTCTTGGACGTCACTCTGTTTGCCAGATCATCATTATCGATGATGATGGTGAGTATCTTTCTTTGCTTAATACGAGGGGTACTCTTCTGAGCGAAGGCGGTTCTGCCTAAGTCCGAATACAGGCCACTGTATCAAATGTCAGTAACTGCGTAAGGGGTCGAAACATTGTATAAGGGTTCAGGCAGAAGAGAGAAGAAAAAATCTAATTTAGGTCTCCCCTTACGGTACCTCTGTGGATTACTTCTCCTTCTTATACCTTAACCCTTCAATGGCATTAAACAATCATAACCCCTTACCGACCATTAATTCAGTGGCCTGTGGTCCCAAGGTATCCAGACAGGTTCCTTCTTTGCCTTCCACGTGAAGGCGGCCGGGTACTCTTCTTAGCGAAGTTGGTTCTTCCTGCGCCTCAAGGCCTCAAGACGGATGTCTCTTTGTTGCTTTCGACGAGGGGCCAGGGTACTATTCTGAGTGCATGTAGTTCTGCCTGAGTCCAAACGCCTCAGAACGGATATTCCAAATGCTGCATTTTATTTGGTATCGACAATGATGGCGATGTGGGTATTGTTTGCGGCAAAGAGAACTTTTCCTTTGCAGGATGCAAACGATGGAAGGGTATTTATTTCTCACCGATGAGTAAAATCTGTATTTTCTGTCCAAAAATACATATCGAGAGGTAGAAGGTGCCGTTCATCATGTTCATTCAGAAACTCCCGTGCAACATATACTACGGATTACACGTCATTGAGATTGATATTATGCATTATAGACGAGAGTTGCAATCATTGATCATGACATGACAGAACGAATATGTTTGCTATCTATTATTGATCACCATTCTTTGATTAATTAAGAGATTGATCCCTTCGGCAATAATGACATGAGTTAAAGGAGAGTGGGCTAAGATATATGTTGACCATGCACCACCATTATGGCTAGAACTTGAAACCCTAAGGCAATTAGAACTTCAAAATGAAGTCAATGCCCATTTAAAACATGGGAGCCAGTTCTCAGCCACCCTTGAAATTGGGATTCACTTCGACGTTTTGAATTTGGAATTCAATTTATAGCCGATATGGTTGTGACTATGGTCAACGCTTTATCATTCTAACAGACGTCAGACGCCTTCCACGACTGTTAGTGATCATGAATATCCACATGTAGTGCTTGAGACATGGTCTTTTTGATATCAATCAATCAATCAAATATGACATTTCTAAAGCGCCAAAATTTGATGAAAAATTTCACCAACTCTCAGGCGCCTTTGAAATACACTCGAAAAAGGTGTGCTGCAACCTGCCATACTGATATTGCTGATCACTCCAATTTTATATCTTAGGGACTGTATTAAAACAGATATTCATCGAACATCGTGTTTAATGTCAAATACATAAGGTTGTCAAAAGATGTCACTGCGTCATGGCTAATGCGACAAACCAAACAAGCCCTCCGCACTAGATCAATTCAACAGCGTAGTTTTGCTCTTCCTACCTCACATCACAGACCACCCAGTAATTGTTGACAGCTAATAATGTTCTTCTTGGCGCTCCCGGCCCTCAACTAACTTTTTTTTCATATCATTGAACGATCTTCACAAAATCGTTAACCAATTGTTGCCACTTCTTCTCCAGCTGCCGGTGTCCTTGAAATCGAGAAACCGAGCTACCTCTTCAAAGAAAGTGCACGAAAGGCCAGCATCCCCGTTGCAAGGCGAAACGGAGCAGACGGTAAAGTCGGCATAAAATGGCGGACTGTTGACATCACTGCTATTTCCGGTCGAGATTTTCTTGGCGGAAGTGGCGACTTGGTATTTGAGCATGGAGAGGTGATGAAGATGATTGAAATTCCCATAGTGGATTCACAGGTTTGTTACTCAGGAAACATTTCCAACCACTTTTTGCCGCACAGGGCAGGTTATGAAAGTCCGTAAGTTGTTAATTCATCCGGGTCCAGAAAAGGAAAATTCAAACAAGAAGCAAACCATTAACAGAAAAAGAGCATGACTTTTTTATGATTACCAGTTATGCATAGTTGAAGCCACTTCGCATTTACCCCGAAAACGTTCTGATGTACATTTAGTTTAGAAAAGTGAAAACTGATGCGGTCCTCATGATCGGTGTTACACATGTGGAAACCTCATCAAAAAGGCTTAAACTGCTTAGAATTTTTCCACGAAATAAAATGTGTCACCATCAGGAGTACATCACTGACCATTATTAACACTATTTAGGATGAGGACTTTAATCAGGAATAATGGGCCGAATTTACAAAGGGCGTTTAGCTTAAAACAGCGTTTAATGTCTGAATAGACAGAGTCAGGGCCTTGCAGGGTTTCTTCATGAAAACCGCATTAGGCCCTGAAACTGATTATGTAGAATTTACGCGCGTCTAACTCTTAAACACCCTTCGTAAATTCGGCCCATAATGTTTCTCTATAATGTTTATCTCCGTTCATACCGTTTCTCGAACTCTGCGCTCTTCATCGGCCGTTCTTCTGTCTATCCCAAAGGCCAATGTCATGTCAGTCGGTGGTAGAGCATTTTCAATTGGAGCCCCTCAGCTGTGGAACAAACTTCCTTCAACTGTTAGGAACTGCAGCTCTCTGTTATCTTTCAAGGGACAACTGGAACATTTGCTTTTTAAAGAGGCCTATCAAGCGCTTTGAGCGGCCAGTTAATGGTTGGATACTGCGCTATATAAGACTCGTATTATTACTATTATAATCAATACTTTCAGGACCCAGACAGAGAAGACAACTTTAAAGTTGCAATATCTGCACCAACAGGCGGCGCCACCCTGGGAGCAAGTAACTGCACTATTGTGTCACTTGTCAGAGATGACGGTAAGTGATATCTCCGCTGGGATGTTCCGCTACCTGGGGTGGGAGTGGGGTGGGGATGAGGGGTCGGGTCATACGAGAATATCAGGGGTGTAATGGTCAAGGAAGTGTGCCCTGGTCGTCTGCGAGTTTTAACACTACTTCTATCCTCAGCGTCATGGAACCATCCATCAGAATGAACCACAGACTAATTGGTGAATATTAACGTACTAAACAACTTTCATAATGATTAACCCCATAAAATATAAAAATCGGTTTGTACCTACTCAGTCATTTCATGAAACGTCTCGATTCTTCAGCACTGCAGTAGCCTATAATTCTTTAGGAAGTGACTACTTGGCAAGCCCGGCTTACCAAACAGCGACTTTTTCTTGTCCTGAATGGAGAGCCGAACTCATTAATATTAAAGTAAAGTCTCCAGCTCGCCAAACACGGCATATTTTTTACCTGTTTGGCAAGCCCGGCTGGCCGAACAGGGTAGCTTTTTAGTGCTGTTTGGCAAGCGGCTCTCCAAACAGGACAAAAAAAGATGCCTGTTCGGCGAGCGGCTTGCCAAATAGACCCGGCCAATTCTTTAACTCACGCCGTCGAAACCCACCTGATACAAAAGTATACAGTAGAACCACTCTATTAAGGACACCCTCGGGACTGACAAGTGCTGTCCTTAATAGAGAGGTGTCTTGATTAGAGAGGCCAAAACTAGTGTCCTTAATAGAGAGGTGTACGCTGAGGGAGGTTCCACTGTAGTACGTGTACTTTGTCCAAAATGTGTATATTTTCTGTGCGTCCATCTTTTAGATATACAACCGTTTAGGCAGTAGTTTCCTTTCTCGATAACGCGATGCATAGTTTTTCATTTCCAGAGTTTGACAGCTTGGTGAGCCGGCTGGTCGCCTCCACGAATGTCCAAGTGGACGACCACAGGCCGCACGCGGCAAACTGGGCCGACCAATTCAAGCGGGCGATGGACGTCGGCGGGGACGTTAGGAATGCTAACGGACTGGACTACACGTTACACTTCTTTACATTTGGCTGGAAGGTGAGGCGTTCGATCAATATACCTTGGCATCTTATTATTCTAGGCCTGGTTCTAAACCTGCCAGTCACCATTTTCATACCATATTTTGCACAACTACAAGTTGCCTAAATGGCTTGCCGCCAGACAGATTGTTTGGGATAAATGTTGTCAATGTGGGAAGGAGGGCTACTGCTTACTCATTCAGGGGTAAATCCGAAGCTCGTTCCTCCACCAGTTTTCAACAATTGTAATGGTTGGCTTCAGCATTTGGCAATTGAACAATGGAATAATCTAATGAACACTACATGGAACATCTTCGCACTTTTCTTCATCTGAACTGTAGCTGTCTTTCAGGTTCTGTTTGCCTTCCTTCCACCGCCCTCTATCGGCAATGGCTGGTTGACCTTCACCTTTAGTTTGACCTTGATAGGCGTGCTCAGCGTGTTCGTCGTTGACCTTGCCAAGATATTCGGGTGTTTGGCGGGATGTCGTGACACCGTGACCGCTATTACACTCATTGCCGTAGGCATTGGCTTGAGTGACCTCGTTGCCTGTTGCAGGTTGGTATTCTCTAACATAAGGCCTGTCTCCACATCGGCATTTCGTGCTGCATTTCACGCAAGGGTTAATGGGGTGGCGGACTTTTGAAAAAAAACGTATAGATGGCATAGTGAGGCGTGCACCTCTTCAGAGGCAGTGGTCTAAGTAGAAAAAGTTGAAATTCGTGACAACATTTTTGGGGCAAGGCAAAATTGCAGTTATCATGATCGATTAGGCCATAACATCTCATAGTTATTCATTTTGTTTTCTGTTTAAGATCTGCCAGACGCGAGAGATTTGCTGACGCAGCACTTATCGGCATCACGGCGAACTGCGGCATAAATGTCTTCCTTGGCTTGGGAATACCTTGGTTTGTTGGTGCCATCTATTGGAGCACAAAGGTAAGTTTCAACTTTGTCCTCTATAATGGTGACCAACACTCTTAGAAATATAGGTTTTTGAGCTTTGAAAACCCCGTGCGCAAAATGTTAAACGCAGCGCAGGAACGCTATGAAATAGAAAGTGCGTGAAATGGCTGTTCGAACATGCGTGAGAATGTGTGTAGCTTATCGCATAGAACAGCCGCAGTTATTGAGAGTAATTGTGGACAAAAATCAGTTCGACGATTTTCAACCGTTTGTCTGAAAGTAGGGCACGTGCCCCTATGTTGGCGATCGGATGAAAGGTGAAGTAAACAGTCTCAGGTTACACATTGCAATTTTTTCAGGGTTCTGCCTACATGGTTCCAGCGCTAACCTTCGACATAGGCTACATTATCTTTGTGGTGTTTACAGTTTTCTGGACGGCTGCCATGGTAATGAGGAGATTCATTCCCGCCTTCGGGAGTGGAGAGCTCGGCGGAAAGGTCATCCCGAAGTCACTGAGTACTGTCTTCCTGTTGGTTCTCTGGCTTGTTTTTGTACTTCTGACGTCACTTGGAGCTTACAAATACATAGCGAGCCCAGTGTAGGAAAAAAAACATTACTTTGCATTACCTTGAGCAAGTTAGTTTAAATACACGTTGCACAGAGTTGTTCCCATATCCTCTCGATGACCTACTCTAAGCGATGACCACGTGTTTTATAGCGATCGGCTAAAGTAGAACATGTAGAAAGTGTGAAGAGAGAAACAAGTAGGAAAAAAGTACAGAAAAACGCGGAACTTCAGACAATCTGAAAACCTCTACCTTACTTTCAGCAGTCCCCGATATGTAGCAGCTAAATTTGCTTCGCAGCTTCAAAATTGGCACAATCAGATCATCCTCCAGCAAAAGGTTTTCAGAAAAAATCCTGCTGAACACTCTACCTCTCATAGAACGCAAAAAGTTTCCTTAAATTTAATGACGTCATTAATACGAGAGCCAATCAGTCGCCTGAAGTAGGGTTGTACGATAATTCCCATCTCGTGATCGGTACGAACCTTGTATTCACTATTTAGCCGGTTTGGGCCCGTCTGCTACAGAGGCTTATTGTAAGTAAGATAAGCCCCTTGTACAGTCGCCCCTAAACCAGTAAAATTGCGTCGACGTCGTTTATAACAATGGTACGAAAAGCAAATTACTGAATCCAACGCGCAAGAAAACGATGGGTACAATATAATTGGAACCATTTAGAGACAGTGATTTTCACAGATTTTAGATTTTCACACTCTGTTTCGATTTTGTTCTCTGGGGTTGAATTTATCATTGATGAAAATGAAATTCGCACATCAAACTTTCAACATCCATACAATGTATACATCTTTGACGCATTCCAGGGCTGGGTTGTTCAAAAGGACACAATTCACGTTATCCCTAACGGTCACGTTAAGTATACTTATAGACGTTATCTCTTTCAGTTAAACCCATTAAAATGTTCACGTTAAGACTTAACATTTCAGTTAAACCTAACGTTGTTTTGAACAACTCAGCCCAGGGCTTTGACTTAACTATACTAACTAGTACATCAAATTGAAGTAACGACATATAATTTTTTATATATAATTTATAATTTATAATTTATTCAAACTGATACATAGGCCACCGGCCCTTTACAGCATAATAAACAATGTAACCGGCATGATATATACAATAATGATGCAATACATGTATTTCATAGATAAGTACTGACATAGGCTATTTTATTAGAGTAAACTAGGCATCCCGCCTTCGTTTCTTAGCTTTTAATAGGAACATAGATATATTGCGTAAGACGTCATAGCGTTTAGAGGACATAGTGTTTATGAATGATTGGATATTTGGTCTGCTGAACGGTAAATACAAGGCACGTAAGTCCTGTAGAAAAACACAAACATTTAATATATGATATCGGGTGAACTTGAACAGTGGAGTAACTTTGAACACCCCTTGAAAGATTTGGTGTGGTGAAGAACATCCCCAGCAGGCGTTAAAAGTTACCCCACTTTTCAAAAGCACCCCAAGAAGGTTTTTCCGCTACCCGATAATTGTTCGGTTAACTAGTGGTAGCCTTAAGTGAAATTTGTAACCATAAGTTTGTTATAGTTTCGTTGTATTCATTTTTGATAAAGATAGCTATTTTGTTTTCAATCGAAACATTTCTCTTTCTCATTGACTATTCAGGAAAATCAATTTTTGCAATCCGCACATATATATTCTCTCAACTGCAACGGCGGAATACGACTCGGTCTTTTACTGACGTTCCATGCTGGTATCTGGTATATCAGGATACAAGTAGGCTATCTTTTTGTTATTTTGCTACCGAACATGACATTAGCTGTTTAAAAACTTCAACGGCATCGCGTCTGTATTTCGCACCGCCCCCTATGCAGTACATATAGAAGTTAATCGCATAATTGTAAAACCATAGATTAAGAACAGCAAAGACTTGCACGTTATATCGCAGATTCCAGTACTTGCCGTCCATATTGTATATCTCACCAAGAGCTGGCAAATCCATCAGCAGGTTGTAAAGTCGATACGGAACTGACGTCACTACATACGCGAGGCTGACAAATATGAGCATGCGCGTTAAATGCTTCTCCTCCTTCCGTCCCTCATGACCTTGACCGCTCATTTTTGCTCTTTTTGACGAAGCGTTTTTCACTGTCACGATGATGACTATATTACAGCCGATAATGATAATGAACGGACCAACGGTGCCCATCAACAAATGTATCGTGCAGGCAATAACTTCTAGGTCAGGGTGGCCTGGGATTTGAGTGATGAGGGCTTCGGTTCCTAAAAACAAACACTACACATCTGTATATAAACAGTCGTGAACGTGCTTCAAAAAGTACTAGTGGTTCGAGCTGCCCTCTCTCCCGGCACACCCTAATGCAAGTATCAATTCGTGTCTTGTACCCCCCCCTCCTCAAGGGTACGACACCTTATCACCCTATAACGACATCTTAAGGCTCAAGCATCACCCTTTTTTCACCAATGCTACTTTTTCTTTCGTCAAGACATCACCATCCATCAACAATACGTATATCAGTTATCACCATCATATAAAGTAACCGGACTAATTTTACTGGGTAAGGCTGTATGTTCGACAAGACATCGACACATTAGCATCCTTATTCTTTCCAGCTTCGCCAAATTTTCACTAAAGGAAAAATAAATACTACTCAAGCATCGGCAAAGATTAGTGGTGATAGCTTAACTACCCTTGAGGAGGGGGGTACAAGAAACGAATTGATACTTGCATAAAGGAGATATAAGGTCCCCGTGGTTCTATTATAGCCAAGAACTGTTGTAGCCTCCATGTGCATTGACGTGTTCTGCCAGCTGTTCTCTACAGTTTAGGGATTGTAAATGTACTGCTCCCTCTAAAGATATTTCGCAAAAATGTACACTTTTTTACCAGCAGAATTATATAACATAAGCTTTTTAATTACCTGTCACTTTGTTTTTCACATACACCATAATGAACGGAACCTGGAGGTTGAATAGTATAGATGAAACTGTAGTGAATACAACTGTCTTGATAGCCCTTGATGTGGTGCACAGTCTGGGAGCCGCCATCGCAAACCTCACAGCTATCAGCCGATCTATACTCATCTCAGCCAGGAAGAAGCCTGAGGCCATAGCGTACATGTACACCGTGCAGTAGTTTAACCTGAAAAGATGCATTATGACCTACATCACATACATCGTAGCGTACATGAACACAGTGCAGAAGTTTAACCTCAAAATATGCATTATGATCTATAGCACATTCATCGTAGCTTTCATGCACACAGTGCAGTAGTTTAACCTGGAAAGATGCATTATGATCTATAGCACATTCATCGTAGCGTACATGCACACAGTGCAGTAGTTTAACCTCAAAAGATGCATTGTGATCTATAGCACATTCATCGTAGCGTACATGCACACAGTGCAGTAGTTTAACCTGGAAAGATGCATTCTGATCTATAGCACATTCATCGTTGTGTACATGCACACAGTGCAGTAGTTTAACCTGGAAAAATGCATTATGATCTATAGCACATACATCGTAGCGTTCATGCACACAGTGCAGTAGTTTAGACTCTATTTTTAAGAGTGCAATCCACTGATGAGGCCTACATGATGTATCCTTACGGCTGAGCTACTTACCGAAATAAGGCCTCTCTCAAGCTTTCTTCCACTTGTCCCAACTCGAAATAAACTACCGTTTGAAAAATTGCGTGTTGGATGAGCATGAACGTGTCAGCCACAGCCATAGCCATCATGTAGATACACGGGGATAACGCACGGTTGTTCTTCCTGTTGGCTACCAAGATTGACAAGATATTGCCGGGCACACCAATCGACACTGGCAGCATCCATAGGTAGCGAGTGAGGATTTGGTAAGCCAAGACGAACATGGGGTACTCATCGATAGACTCGGTTGTTTTGTATTTTGTCGTGACATATCTGTAGTATTGCTCCATTGCGCCACCGAGAACTAGGCGGTCATTTATTTGTATCGTAGGAGAGGAGGAATGACAACTGAAAAAAACGTCAGTCACTGCTTGATCTACCCATTTCTATTTCTAAGGAAACGAGAACTATTCTCGGTGAATTGGTTCTCAGAACAGGATAGCCAAACCCAACTAATGCACAAATTCTGGTGAATAAGATATAAATATTAATAGAAGAATGGATGTAGGTGATGTTTAAACCGTTTTGATCATCTTCACAATGAAAAAAAACAACACGAAATATCAGTATGGGCACCATCCACGTGGGTGATTTTCCATCTATTTGGCGTATATCAGGATGAGGACAGCCCAGTTGCTTTCTTATTGAGCCAATGGGATCCTTTCCTACACGAATAATGCGAACACTAGCCGAACAACAACCATCCGAAGCCTGGTCTAAGGTGAAACACTCACACACACACACCCTCTCAGATACTTCATCCGTTCAATACCAGTTCGAATTGTCCGTTCGTATGTTCTAGTATATCATCGCGATCTCTCAGTTTTGTCACGCTTTTCAATTTTATGCCTTTATTGAGGCAAATCTGCGCTTGAGAACCTTCCAGCAAAAAGATTTCGAATATCCCTCCTACTGAGTTTTATTTATAATCCTGATAAACTTGATCGCTGGGCAAATTTGTTGTTAAGCAACCGTTGGTCTTGCTGTGAGAGATCTTGCTAACTCTTTAATTTTTTTTAGCAAAAACAACTAATTTGGTAATTCCTATTGCACCAACAATGAAATTAGTAAAAACGAACCATTGATAAGTTGTTCCAACGAAAAAAAGTAGTAAAAACTATCATTAAAATGGTTAGAAATTACAATTTTGATAATTAATTAACTAATTTCACAGTCGGTGAAATAGCAACTACCAGAGTAGTAAATCATACTATTAAATTGTTACTTTTACTATTTAATTGTAAGAGTGACCTGCAGGTGCTGTGACTGCTGGTCGAGTTGATGTCCCTGAACCAATTCCTATTGCTGAAAACCAGCTGAATTATCTTTGAATTATGTTATATCGGAATATGTGGAAATGTGCAGGATTTCAGTCGGACTGTAGGTTATAAATCTTACCTCCAGCACAGATTTGCGATTATATTATGCAACCTTATACAATGTACAGTCCGATACGACATCCCCTGATCTCGAGGAAACCAAGTTATGACCACGAAGTCCCGGGCATAGATCGATTCTGACGCATCTAATTACTAATAAATGGTCCATTTTCTGCGATCATACAAAGGCACCTCTTGGTTAGCCCCTGGCAGCACTGCCTGGGCCATTAATGCAATACGCGCTCTCAGTTTTCACGATTTCCAATTCACAATAGCTTTTGCAACCCAGTACGATAATGGCACACGAACACGAATCACTCATATGTATAATGTAATCGTACTAAACTAATGTAAGTTCAATTTATTTGGTGTAACTTCGACGGCATGTAAAAATAAACGACTCTTGGTAGAACACGAGGCCGAAATACAGCTGATCAGCCATCATTCCAGATGCAACTCTGTCTAAAGGGCGAGAAGTGACTATGTTTTCAACAAGTAGGCAACAAAAACCTTTAGTGATCAAATGACCCACAGATTTATTTAATTTTAAAGAAGGCCTGATTTAATATCTTATTATGCAACCAAAAGGGGGAATGATTCTTCACAAACTCCCATGGCATCCTGTCTGTACTTTGCACTAACCTCCCTGATTTTATTTGGAGGGACTGGGGCAGAAATTAGAACCCTTTTGACCTACCCCTACCCTTCTCGATGCAGCCCTAATGAGTTTGGCGTACAGTCATATTTAAAAAAACCAGGACACTGCAGTTCTGCACTATCGTACCTGTGACCTGAGAAACGCATTTTAAGAGCCCCGTGACTCGCATGATTGAGTTCATTTCAAACTTGACATTTTGGTCAGTGATAAGAACAATGAGTTGTCTACATTTTTATCGAGTGTAATACATATCCGCGGAAATAAGGCCGGATCAATTCCATTTTAAAGTTTTGTCGTTTTTCGTGCGTGCAGGGTATTATCATAACTTGAATTTTGTATTAGACGTTTATCAGTCATAGCTATTGAAAGATAGATACAACCTACCTATGAATTCATACATTGACTTTATAAATGCAACGTTGACCTGGTCTAACTAAGTCCGCGGCTAGATAATAGGTCTTTTGACACGGTAGACCTATGAATGAAGTACACATCACTGTAAAATATGAATGAAAGAATAACAAACATTATAATCCCATCATCATTATTGTTGTCATCTTCATTCAAAACCTGATATCACACATTTTCATCATTTATCACAACTCACAGTTGATAGAGGCGTGGTGACCGTCGATTACGTCACGCTATCGTCGTTTACGGGACTCCGTCGCGGCCGCAAAAACCCTCTTTACATTTGCATTTTTACGCAGAGAATTTCCTTCTCGGTGTATTTAAAACGCTTCATCAGAAGACATCGTCATTGAATGAGGAACCGGCGTTAAGATAAATGCCAGTGGCGGCCGTGGCGGCGCCACAATCGATCGTACCTTCTGACGCCATGACGTCATTTTCTGGTCTGTTGACGTCGCATGAGGTCAATCACGGCAAACCATTGCGTACATTTTTGCACAGGATTTCAACAACAGAAAACGTGCCCAATAACTGGCATCGCGCATATTTTCCGCAAAATTATCTTAAGAAACTGATAGCTCAATAGATTTAAAACAGGAAGATGCAAACGTCGCCGATATCGGTCGAAAATAAGTGATCGTTTTCGGGCTCAGAAATAACATAATAATGCATTGGAAATGGAGAGTTTCGGTATGATAGATTGCAGCGCCACGCGGCGGATAAATCGCGCCGCTTCCTCATTATCACAGATCAAAATAGATAAAAAAACTGTGACTGTCGCCAAAAATATCCTCAGTGTAATGCACTGAGTATATTCGTGCATTGTAGTTCTCTGGTAGAGCAGTAGGGACAGTGGATCGGAGAAGCCGATGTTCGTTGCGTAACCGACAGTCACTACCTGGTTGATAGTCAGCCTCTCTTGATCGGTCCCCTTCATCATTGGCGATCACATCTTCACCATGATCGTCCTGAAACCCAACGATTTCAGCACATAATCAACAGATGTGGATTCTCACGATAACAATGTCTTTTATCGTTCTGTTTTTAAATTCATGTCTAATTTGCATGCATTTTAAAAGAGAAAACAGCCCATAACATAAACATACACTCGTAGAAATAAAGGCTTTTCAGCCCTTGAAAAAACTCCTTTTTCGGCTGACACAAATATGTAACCCTCGAAGATTTTTCAGAGAAGTTCCCTTAGGGGCTATTTTACAATCTCCAAAAGAAACTTGGGATCTTCATTTTACCTAAAGGGTGCATACTTGTGTTGGCCGAATAAAACGTTGAAGGTTTTTCAAATGCTCAAAAGCCTTTATTTCTGTCGAACGAAGCACTGATTTTGCTGAAAACATCATACTTTTCACATGGGAAGTCCACCATTCCCCTTGCATAATACTGAGTACAAAATAGATATAGCTTTAGGTTTATCAGTTATCATTTGAAACTATGTTTAAACAATTTCCTCAAAATCTAAATTAGCAATTAAAAGTTTGTTATTGGACACATATTGGTGATGACCACTTTGGAGGATGCCCAGACAGGGCCAATAACTTGCACAGTAAATACCGAGCAATGGTCTAAGTGCATAAGGCGAGCTACTACAATTTTGGAAAAGTTAATTTACATCTTTGGCATGGAAGTGAACATTACTCATGTATTTAATATTTACAATCGGAAGTGTTTATATTCTATCAGAAAACTCATGACTAACATTAATATGTATCACACCCAGGTCAAAATATATATCGGGTCAGATTTGCAATTGAGACTGATAGTGCACTGAGCTAATTCTTTCTCTTTGGATATACATGTATATGGACCTAATCAAGATATGATCGAACAAGAAAGAATTAGCCATTTTCTTTGCGAAAATGAGGACACGGGCCATCAGCTGAGCCAGCACGAGTTTACGGTTATCATCATGGGACTAGACATGTTCTACTTCTTAACTATAAAAGCTAACATTGGCATGATCAGGTCACCAGTTGGAAAGTCATTAGAAACCAGAGGTAAGTGTTATTTGAATCAGTTAATTATTCAACATTTAACGGTGGAGTTTGAAAATCTTCCTTCGAATGTGAGAGACGCATCACAATTACGCTAATTTGCAAGTAAATTCTTTCAAATTTTGAAAATCGTGCTTCAACACTCTAAAAAAAAGGTTTTTTAGCTTTAAAATACCCTTTTTAGGTTTCAATATGCACCCCGAAGAGTTTTTGCGGTAAAATGAAAAAAAAACCCTTTGCTAATGGTTATGAGATTGTGAAAAACCTCTAAGAGCTTTCCAACTTTGGGAAACCCTCCCCGGGATGCATTATTTGTGCTAAAAAGAATTTAATTTTTTTTAAACCTTCACATCCTTTATTGTCAAGAGTGAAGGGAGAGAGACACATCGTAAATCTATAACGCTATTTCGCTCGAAAATTTCAAAATTCTTTACCCCACGCACACGGTGATTTATGTGATACATAAGAGCAGAGCTCCTCAAGGTCCCGTGGTGCATTTTGACGACGACGACGACGATGATGATAAGTATGATGGTGATGATGATGATGGTGATGATGGTGATGATGGTGATGATGATGCTAAAGATGATAATGAGAGTAAAAATGAACGTGATGACTGGTGGTGATAATGACGACCTGCAATATACGAGGTTGTCTTATCATAAATTTCCTCAAACAAAATACCTCTATTTCTTTTCTCCTTTCAGATGATTCGAGCAGTTGCCCTTCTTGCCCTTGTGGCTACCGCCTTTGCCGCACCCCTACTCGATCAAGAGTGGGAGAGCTTCAAGACCTCACACCAGAAGACCTATGCGGCTGACGAAGAACTGGTGCGCAAGGCTATCTTCAGCAACAACCTCAACATCATCCAGAAGCACAATGTTGAGGCCGATATGGGCGAGCACACTTATTGGCTCGGGGTCAACCAATACGCTGACTGGGTAAGTGGATATTAATTAATGATAATAATAAGACAAGTGTTTTATCAATAAAGGTCTTTGAGCTTCTGAAAACCCATTAAAATTTGTTTCGGTCAACATGAATACACCCCGTAGAGGTTTTGGTAAAACGAAACACCTGAAAATATTTTTGGGATTGTGAAAAATCTAGTAGCTTTTCACTTCGTTAAAAAAAACCATGCGAGATGCATATTTTGTATGGTTTTTCAATTAATGCTCAAAAACGTATATTTCTAAAACTGCAGGTATACCGGGTTATTTTTCTTTTTTTCTTTTATATTTTTTGTCTTAGTAGTCAAGGAATCAAATGTTTTAATGAGAAAAAAAACTATCGGTTTTTCTTAATTCAGCACACAAATTGTTAACATCATTATTCACGTAAATTTAAATCTTCATGTATTTCCTACAATGAAAAAAATGCGTAGAAAGTGCGGTGCTGGTGCAACTACATATAAATACAGGCCCGGAGCTAGTAGCTGTTTTATCGGGGGGGGGGGGGGTTACCCAGCCCTGCCTCTAGCTATACCTCTAAAATATTCGCAGGCAACGTGCAGCATGCACTTCAAGTTGCTCAGTACTTGATGTTTGGCCATTAGGGCATGATGATCTTTAAAATCTATAATTTCCAATACTTCTTGAATATAAAAGATGTCAAATATTCAAAATTCTAAGAGTATTTGGTCATAAGTTAGTAATCGCATTGCAGGTCGTCCACAGACACCATTATGTCTGTCTCTCCGAGTGGGCCAGTTCGTCCGGAATGATAGTGGGTCTGATAATTTGTACGCGTTTCTGAAATTGTGTGTGTTTTGGCGTACACAATCCTTCAGCTCGGTGAAGTGTGCCTGAAAATAGGTGATTTCAACTAAGCACCTATTTCCCCTGAGCAATCAATCAATATGGGCCAACCTATCGATTCTGACCTTAATCGATTTGCATTGTACTTAGCTACATGATTAAGACTCTGAGAATGTACAGTGTTTACTCTAAACAGGTCAAGTGGGAATCAGCTGACAGACAAAGAATTTAGGACAGGTTGATCAATCCCATGACCTGCCTTCTTGGGTACATGCGGACAGAAGTGACATTGAATTTTGATTTTGAAGGGCATTTCGAGGCCCCAAATCCAGCCTGTTCGTCAGATCAGAATGAATCAATTCGGTACTTATGTGATAGTGATATGGAAAAAAAAACAAAAAGTAAAACTCCACATTCTCTGAAAAATCGATGTTTCTGGCATTAGATTTAAAGGTAAAATGTACCACTCACGGTTCTAAGCTGTTAAACAATTTTCAATGTATAGCTTTCAGACACAAAAAATGGTCATTTTATTTTCTCACAACCTTTAATTATTATTTTTTCAATCACAAAAAAATAACACGAAATTCTTTATTTCTTTATAGACATCTGATGAGTTCCGCGGTTTCATGAATGGCTACAAGATGAGGAATATCAGCTCAGGCAGCACCTTCCTCGCCGCATCTCATGTTGAATTGCCCACCACCGTCGACTGGAGGCCCAAGGGCTACGTCACAGGCGTTAAGAACCAGGTAGGTGGAAAAAAAGGGGAAAGTATAAACACAAGCAAAAATTTCAATGAAAAATCTGTATCGAATCTATATCGAATCCATATCGAAACTTCTTTATTAGCGAGGCATCACTCTTGACTCCCAAAAACGTCAACATAAAAAAACTGTAGTGTTTAAAACGACAACAACGACACTCTGGGATCAGCACCTCCCTCAGCCAATTGAAACAGGCGCCGATCCGCTGTCGAGTGGGACGGGCCCTGCCGTTCTACTTCACCTTTGCCAAGCCTTATTATATGGCTCGTCCATTCGTTTTCAGGCACAATGTGGCTCATGCTGGGCTTTTTCCACAACTGGTTCGCTTGAAGGACAACATTTCAAGAAGACTGGGGATCTTGTTTCACTCTCAGAACAAAATCTTGTCGACTGCTCGCGGCATTATGGTAGGTCACAACGTGGCGGAAATTTTCCACTGGTCACAGTATTCACAAAGCTTTTTACAGCTAAAGCTTGCTGACCCCCACGAAACTTGTTTCGCGGGTCGATGTTGTCAAGACTTGCCCTGATAACGTTTTGATATGACAGTAGAACCATGGGAATTTAAGCCGAGGTGCGAACGGGCTTTGCAATAGACCGTGTATTGGGCTAGGCCTGAATTCTTTTAACTATACAGGTGTGAAGCAAAAGATGTAATGTGCAGCGGAGCTGAACTTGGAGACACGTTATACATGTAATTGTAAATTCTTTACCACAAAGACGGCTGACCTTTAAGTCGCTGCATCGCGTATTATCCATATACAGTAGAACCTCTCTAAGGATACTCTTGGGAATGACCTGGTGTCCTGAGAGCAATAAAAACAACCAATCTGGGACCGAACCTAGTGTCCTTATTAGAAACGATGTCCTGAGATTATTAATGATTATTTCTACATACTCTGATTCCAGGCAATATGGGCTGTGAGGGTGGACTTATGGACTCGGCCTTCAAGTACATCAAGGCTAACCACGGCATTGACAAGGAGTCTTGCTACCCATACAAGGCCAAGGTAAGTTTCTTCCACGAGAATAGACCTCTGATCTAGTGTATGGTCATAGAAAACAACTTGCTTACGAAGACTGTGTCTCATACCACATAGAAGTCAGAGTGACACTTTTTGCAAATTATTCTCTCCATTCTCTCCTAATTTCAATCTCGTTATTTCAGGATGAAAGATGTCATTTTAAAAAGTCGTGCATTGGTGCCACGGTGACCGGGTTCGTGGATGTGAAGCGGATGGATGAGAACGCGTTGCAACAAGCTGTCGCAACCATTGGGCCTATTTCAGTCGCCATTGATGCTGGTCACAATAGCTTCCAATTATACAAGTAAGTTAGACTGTCTCTTTGTTTACGAGCAGTTATTGGCAATTCGACAACGATAAAGGATCGACTTTGCTGACACTCTCACATCAAATGGTTCTTACGACGAATCTTGACAACATCGCTCCCCACGAAACAGCTTCATCGGAGTCGATAGGCCTTAACCAGCAACGGCAGATTAACAAAAGAAAAACAAGAGTTTGATTTGATTTGCAAACCTCTGGCCTGATGAAAGATATATATGTTTAGTCCCAATATTCAATTTACTCGGTAGTTTTCCAAAAGCTCTCTGCTCTGACACGGATATTAATTTGGACTTGTCTATGGCCCGCACTCATTTCTGATGAAAAAATCACTAAACCGTTTTCATTTGACTCTTTTAGACGCGGTGTTTATAGTGAGCTAAAATGCAGCCAAACCCAACTCGATCACGGTGTACTGGCGGTCGGTTATGGAACTCAAGATGGACAAGACTACTGGCTCGTTAAAAATAGGTAGGTTTGATATTTAAAGATAGTAGGGAGTTCAACTGGACGAGAAGGAGATGGAGAATTGCATGTACTGATGGGATGGAGTCAGTTCATTTCTTTCCGCAGGAGAGATAATCCCGCCCTTGAAATGGTCTTTCACTTCATTTTCAAGTGAACGACAGTTATTTTCAAGTTCTAGCCAACATGGTGATGTCTGTGGTTTAATCATTCGGCACATTGCAGGCCGCAGTTCACCTAGTTCACTCATATGATTGCTGAAGTTTAGCAGCATTGTCGAAGATCACTTTGCAGGCGTTTTGATAATGTATAAGATTAGCACCGGAATAGTAACATTAGCTTTATGTCAATTGGCCACTTCGTCCGTCGTTGTCACCACGGTTCCAACCTCATGCGACACTCACGGTTTATATTTGTATCAGGAAAAGCATTTTCGTGATATAGACGCTTTCAATTCATTATATTTCAGTTGGGGTGCAACTTGGGGAGTACAGGGCTACATTATGATGTCCCGCAACAAAAACAACCAGTGTGGGATTGCAACCCAGGCAAGCTATCCATTGGTCTAGATGGCTGGTTGGCGTCGGGAAACACGCGGACGACCGATTGTCATGAGCACGGCCACATAAATTAGGCGCTCTGGTCTCAGAAACCATTTCACGTGGGCGCGGATAAAGACCTGTCATTCACAATGTTGAATTTCCTAACTACGCATGCTCTGTCGGTTTAACTTCCGCTCTGTTCGTTAGTGTCATTGACCTCTCGTGTGTTTATTTGTTTTGTATTTTTTTGTATTTAGAAAATAATATTTAGAGTAGAAACATCGTTTTCTTTTGAAGGCACCAAGCAGCTGAAGTGATATTGTAAAAAACATATATATATATAGAAAGCCCTGATTGAGGGCATGCTGATAGTTTTGTAATATTATATGAAATGAAATCAATCTCCCAATGAGAGGACTCCGCTTCATTTGCCTCCCGGAAGAGACTAACCGGAAGAGGCCAATGCACGCTAGTAAACAGAGCTAGTATCACTAAGCAACCGATACACGTACCAAGGTGAGGCCAGGAGATTGAAATGAAATGTCACCCTGAAATCGGTCGCACCGCGTATGTTTGTACGTACTGTAAATTTTCAAATGCAATAAATTATTTTAATTGGAATACATTCTTATGAGATATTATTTATTTCAAGAAGCCTAAAGCTATGGTTAATCAGCAATCTTGCACTTAAGATAATGACTGAACCATGCTTAACCAACGTGAAGCGGATTGGTTAAATACATACCCTCCTAAGTGAGAGCATCACCAAACATTCTGATGAAGGCGCCCTAGCTGTCCTTCTAAGATCTAGGGCATTCTTTCATATCGTTCTAACCACTCTCGGCTGGCTGTTGAACTATAAACGTTTTTGGCCCGTTTTTTTCTCCTTAGAATGTTACAAAACACAGATCGTCGATCAAAAATAAATGCCTGGTCCTCGATACTTTTCATTGCTTGTATACATTGGATTGCGCACCCGAGTTTTGAACGTATATGCCAACTGAATCTTGTTTTTGGTTTTCGCACGAATATATTTCGTTCCGGCCATGAATCTTTGAGATTGTGTACTTATAATGCCGAAAGACAAGAGAGGAACACAAACTCCGTAAATTCAGAAAAAGGATTTACTTAACTGAACAAGGAGTGCCAGAGTCTTGAAAGGTCAATGCTGGGCTTAGCCGGAAGCTGCACATTGTTATCAGTCCAGCCTCCGAGGTAACGAACCCGCTAAGCAATTTTCACAAGGTGCGGCCAGGGTTATATACCGCGTCGACCATCAGGTAACGAATAATGGTCGACACGTATGACTGAACGCATTATCACCAATGATTCCCCGTTCAAGCCTCTTGGCTACATAAATAGGTTGCGGGTAATTCTACTTCGCATTCATGCACAATATAATAATATACATTTGGTAAGGAATAAGACTGAGCCAACGGAGCACAATATAATAAAATACATTTGGTCAGGAATAAGGACTGAGCCTACTGAGCTGAGATTTCCGTACAAAGACCAGGGCCGACCGAATTGAAACTCATATAGCGAAACTGGCGATCGTTGCCCTAACAACACCTATCAGCGGATAGTGTGCCAGCGCTGCAAAATGGCGGAATCCAAACGCTGTTAGCGAGCTGATAGGCTATGCCACTGGTAGGCTATCGTGGTGGTAGGCCCTTTTCTTGGACCTAGGTTGGTCTATCGTTCGCTAGGAAATCTCTGGAACAGTTCCTCAAATATAGAGATGCCATCCCTGCAGATAGCCTTCATTATGAATTTGCTGCATGTGACGGGTGACCCATAACCGAGGCTCGGGTATGAAAATGCTCCTAGAATGTCGGCTTCATCGACATTGGTAATTACATGTACATTATTATCAAGATTCCAGAGTGCATGGGGCCTTAGCCAAAATCTCCTTTCCGAAAATTATACATCGCGTCTTTTTTATGCTAAAAACAGATCGCCACCTTCTGGCGTAAACGGTACATACGTATATCGATTAAGCCCTGAAGCCCAGGGAAACTTGAGGCCATAAGGTTTACGTCATCAGCATATGCAAAATTATTGAAAAAAAACTTGGATACACGCACACCAAAACCAGAGGCAGAAAGTTCTTTAAGTAGATCATCAGTGAACATAATAAAAAGAAGAGGGGATAGAATACACCCCTGACGAATCCACCTGGTTACTTTAAACGCTTCACAATACAATCACTTCACTATAATGTTCATTCCACACAACCAATGCTCTAAGGCGGGAATATCATTCAATGATTCATAGAAAATGAGCCAATGGTTCAGAGGGATACCAGGTAGTGGCATATACAAGAGGCCATCATGCCAAATACGGTCAAAGCATTTCTCCGCATCCAGACTACATACATATACAGGACTGGAGTTAGAGTTGAAGTACATGAAAGTGTCATGTAGATAAGCACATGCCTGATCAGTACCAAGGCCTGACCTGAACCCAAATTGAGTGTCACAGCAATTTTGACAGTTCGGTCAAGTTGAATGAGGCATTCTAGAATTTTTGAATGACAAGTACTGACAGTTATTGGTCGATAGTTACCCGATACATTAGGATCCAAAGTAGGCTAATAATTTATTGTCCTCCAGACAAGCAGAATAAAACATAAATTTACATTTATCATATGTACGTGTGTCGCGCGCCTAACCTGGTTTGCCATAAGCTTTGATAGATGAACCCATGCCAGCACTTAACAAACTATAGGCTCTACGTTAAGCAGCAGAGACCCTCTGCTCTACATGACGAGATGAAATTATTACAAAACTTAACTCCTCGGATGTCGACTTCATTTACATTGGTAATTACATTATTATCAAGATGTCAGACTGGCCTGGGGCCTTAGCAAAAAAATCTCCTTTCCGAAAATTATACATCGAGTATTTTTGATGTGTCTAAAATGTCGATTTTTTGAGTCCAAAAACGTCGGTGCCGGCGCCTAAAAAATTGGTGATTTTCCATGCCAGAAAAATCGGTGGCCACGCTAAAAATGACGGTCCTGTAATCATTGAAAAACAGTGATTTGGATAGGCTAAAAGGTTTGCGATTATGGCTGTGATTAACGATACAAATACCTCTCGTCTTTGGGTAGAACCGGGAATTGCTATGTAACTTGATCATTGCAGGGCGCAGCTAAGACAGATTCTTGACCATCGCAATAGAGAGATTTTTCTCGCGCGCATTCAATCATGATCACGGGCCGTAGCAACGAAAGCCGCCCGGTTGCAGGATGCTTTAGGTTTATGATTTGAAATTGGAGAAGGATTTGTACTGTATTTTTACTATGAAATTGTTCGCATTGCCAATCTTATGAATGATTCTTTTTCAAGAATTCTTGCTGAACTTGCATTCCAGTTGCTTCCACAGGGGTTTATAAGAGTAAATATATACTACATTTACATATCAGGTAGTATGTTCATTTCAACAATGATTTAGATTGTGCAGAATTGATTGATGGCGCAATCAGTGTAAGCCCATTACCCCCACCCCCACCCCCACACCTACCCACATACACAGATCGAAGCATCGAGGCATCGTTGCTGGCTCTATGCCCAATTGAACACACTGGACCAATATCTCATGATATTTTCAATGCGCCCGGGTACATATCGGATAATAGGGATGGACCGGGGTGCATGTGGTTTGCCAAGATGTCCTTCGGTAGGCCTACGCCACTCAACGCGCATGATATAGGCTGTTCGTTTTGGGCCGGGTGTCACTCACTTTGTCAACTCTAAAGTTCAGACTTCGTTATCTGCCAATACCTTCTCTATCAATGGATAGTCTGAAACTAAACAAATCACTGAAATGATCCCCGGCATAATAAGTCAACTCGGAACAGAGGGCCTGACTCATTTACAGAAATTAGCTGAAAAATCTTTACCAACTGGCCAGGAGTAATTGGTGGCACAAAAACTTCCACAGATGATAGATGAAGACGGTGAGTCTCCCCTGCTTGAACATGGAGTGGGCCAACCCAGATCCACCCATGTGTGACAAGCAACGGGTCCAAGGAGAAGAGCTAATTACTATTCACACCTACGGTTACTCTGCGTGTTTGCATCACACCTCATCAACCCAATTCAACTAAGGCCTTTGAACTATAATGGCCTATGTTGGGAAACCCTAGTATTTTTCACAGGTTTTCTGGAAATCCGACCTTTTGGACAATGTCGGAGAAAAGTCGGACAATGTCGCAGAAATGTCGGACAAATCAGGAAAAAGTTAGAGAAACCGTGATTAAGTCGGACAAAGCCTCCTACTAGTGACTGGGGAACATACTGTGGCTAAGGATGGTAGATGTGTGCTTCTCAATAACCCTGTATCAACCAATGTATCAGGGTAATCCACAGTCGAGCAGGAAATATATGGCTGTTGAAAGGTATGTATTAAAGAGGTCATGTGTATTTGATTCTCGTGTTATTGCCGCTTAGCCATTGTAACTGATCTATTTCATTGAAAGTGCGTTGGTCTCACTGGTTATTATATTTTCCCAGTTACCTTGACAAAATCTTACCGAGAAACCTGAAATCGATGCTTCCACAAAATATATTCTTTTTAATTTTTTTGAATAAACCTCTGGGAACTGATTCCACATTTTCAATGGCAGGCCGAGGAGACCCAAGACTGTATCCGAAAGGGGGCTCAGCCAAGTGATATTTCCATCACCCAAGAAAACTAGCTGGTCCATTCGGCCCCCAGGATCCCTTCTTTTCCATATTCCACACTCAAGTCACACTACCCATACGACTGCAAGCCTTGATTTCTCTAGCACCTGTGGATATGGGCCTTCTCACCACCGTTTACTGAAAGGCGCCTTTGACTCTCCGTGGTTCAGTTTCAAGTAGCCTACTGTAGCCTACTTAGTGTTACGTTACAAGTTTGACCCCCTTTCCAAGTGATTTTAGCCAAAGTCTTGGGACCGGATATGTGTACACTGTATTCATACACTTCCCTAAGACGCTGCTTAATCTTATAATAATTGAAGAAGTAAATATCACCAAAGGTGATGGAAGAGTCATTCACTTTGTCAACCCTAAAGTTCAGGCTTCGTTATCTGCCAATACCTTCTCTATCAATGGATAGTCTGAAACTAAACAAATCACAGAAATGATCCACAGCAAAATAAGTCAACTCGGAACAGAGGGCCTGACTCATTTACAGAAATTAGCTGAAAAATCTTTACCAACTGGCCAGGAGTAATTGGTGGCACAAAAACTTCCACAGATGATATAGATGAAGACGATGAGTCTCCCCTGCTTGAACATGGAGTGGGCCAACTCAGATCCACCCATGTGTGACAAGCAAAGGGTCCAAGGAGAAGTGCTAATTACTATTCACACCTAGGGTCACTCTGCGTGTTTGCATCACACCTCATCAACCCAATTCAACTAAGGCCTTTGAACTAAATGGCCTATGTTGGGAAACCCTAGTATTTTTCACAGGTTTTCTGGAAATCCGACCTTTTGGACAATGTCGGAGAAAAGTCGGACAATGTCGGAGAAATGTCGGACAAATCAGGAAAAAGTAAGAGAAACCGTTATTAAGTCGGACAAAGCCTCCTACTAGTGACTGGGGAACATGCTGTGGCTAAGGATGGTAGATGTGTGCTTCTCAATAACCCTGTATCAACCAATGTATCAGGGTAATCCACAGTCGAGCAGGAAATATATGGCTGTTGAAAGGTATGTATTAAAGAGGTCATGTGTATTTGATTCTCGTGTTATTGCCCTTAGCCATTGTAACTGATCTATTTCATTGAATGTGCGTTGGTCTCACTGGTTATTATATTTTCCATGTTACCTTGACAAAATCTTACCGAGAAACCTGAAATCGATGCTTCCACAAAATATATTCTTTTAATTTTTTAAAAATAAACCTCTGGGAACTGATTCCACATTTTCCATGGCAGGCCGAGGAGACCCAAGGCTGTATCCGAAAGGGGGCTCAGCCAAGTGATATTTCCATCACCCAAGAAAACTAGCTGGTCCATTCGGCCCCATGATCCCTTCTTTTCCATATTCCACACTCAAGTCACACTACCCATACGACTGCAAGCCTTGATTTCTCTAGCACCTGTGGACCCATACGACTGCAAGCCTTGATTTCTCTAGCACCTGTGGATATGGGCCTTCCCACCACCGTTTACTGAAAGGCGCCTTTGACTCTCCGTGGTTCAGTTTCAAGTAGCCTACTGCAGCCTACTTAGTGTTACGTTACAAGTGTGACCCCCTTTCCTAGTGATTTTAGCCAAAGTCTTAGGACCGGATATGTGTACACTGTATTCATACACTTCCCTAAGTCGCTGCTTAATCTTATAATAATTGAAGAAGTAAATATCACCAAAGATGATGGAAGAGTCATTCACTTTGTCAACCCTAAAGTTCAGGCTTCGTTATCTGCCAATACCTTCTCTATCAATGGACAGTCTGAAACTAAACAAATCACAGAAATGATCCCCGGCATAATAAGTCAACTCGGAACAGAGGGCCTGACTCATTTACAGAAATTAGCTGAAAAATTTTTACCAACTGGCCAGGAGTAAGTGGTGGCACAAAAACTTCCACAGATGATATAGATGAAGACGATGAGTCTCCCCTGCTTGAACATGGAGTGGGCCAACCCAGATCCACCCATGTGTGACAAGCAAAGGGTCCAAGGAGAAGTGCTAATTACTATTCACACCTAGGGTCACTCTGCGTGTTTGCATCACACCTCATCAACCCAATTCAACTAAGGCCTTTGAACAATAATGGCCTATGTTGGGAAACCCTAGTATTTTTCACAGGTTTTCTGGAAATCCGACCTTTTGGACAATGTCGGAGAAAAGTCGGACAATGTCGGAGAAATGTCGGACAAATCAGGAAAAAGTAAGAGAAACCGTTATTAAGTCGGACAAAGCCTCCTACTAGTGACTGGGGAACATGCTGTGGCTAAGGATGGTAGATGTGTGCTTCTCAATAACCCTGTATCAACCAATGTATCAGGGTAATCCACAGTCGAGCAGGAAATATATGGCTGTTGAAAGGTATGTATTAAAGAGGTCATGTGTATTTGATTCTCGTGTTATTGCCCTTAGCCATTGTAACTGATCTATTTCATTGAATGTGCGTTGGTCTCACTGGTTATTATATTTTCCCCGTTACCTTGACAAAATCTTACCGAGAAACCTGAAATCGATGCTTCCACAAAATATATTCTTTTAAATTTTTTTAAATAAACCTCTGGGAACTGATTCCACCTTTTCCATGGCAGGCCGAGGAGACCCAAGGCTGTATCCGAAAGGGGGCTCAGCCAAGTGATATTTCCATCACCCAAGAAAACTAGCTGGTCCATTCGGCCCCCAGGATCCCTTCTTTTCCATATTCCACACTCAAGTCACACTACCCATACGACTGCAAGCCTTGATTTCTTTAGCACCTGTGGATATGGGCCTTCCCACCACCGTTTACTGAAAGGCGGCTCTGACTCTCCGTGGTTCAGTTTCAAGTAGCCTACTGTAGCCTACTTAGTGTTACGTTACAAGTGTGACCCCCTTTCCTAGTGATTTTAGCCAAAGTCTTAGGACCGGATATGTGTACACTGTATTCATACACTTCCCTAAGACACTGCTTAATCTTATAATAATTGAAGGAGTAAATATCACCAAAGGTGATGGAAGAGTCATTCACTTTGTCAACCCTAAAGTTCAGGCTTCGTTATCTGCCAATACCTTATCTATCAATGGATAGTCTGAAACTAAACAAATCACAGAAATGATCCACGGCAAAATAAGTCAACTCGGAACAGAGGGCCTGACTCATTTACAGAAATTAGCTGAAAAATCTTTACCAACTGGCCAGGAGTAATTGGTGGCACAAAAACTTCCACAGATGATATAGATGAAGACGATGAGTCTCCCCTGCTTGAACATGGAGTGGGCCAACCCAGATCCACCCATGTGTGACAAGCAAAGGGTCCAAGGAGAAGTGCTAATTACTATTCACACCTAGGGTCACTCTGCGTGTTTGCATCACACCTCATCAACCCAATTCAACTAAGGCCTTTGAACTAAATGGCCTATTTTGGGAAACCCTAGTATTTTTCACAGGTTTTCTGGAAATCCGACCTTTTGGACAATGTCGGAGAAAAGTCGGACAATGTCGGAGAAATGTCGGACAAATCAGGAAAAAGTAAGAGAAACCGTGATTAAGTCGGACAAAGCCTCCTACTAGTGACTGGGGAACATGCTGTGGCTAAGGATGGTAGATGTGTGCTTCTCAATAACCCTATATCAGCCAATGTATCAGGGTAATCCACAGTCGAGCAGGGAATATATGGCTGTTGAGAGGTATGTATTAAAGAGGTCATGTGTATTTGATTCGCGTGTTTCTTCCTTCTCATATGCCACAGCTCACCAAACTATGACATTTTATTATGATGCTCTTGCTAACCACAACCATGACCCCCCCTTCTCATTTTCTATAGCTAACTCCAACCATAACTCTTCCATTCTTCTTATATACTACAGCTCACTCCACCATGACCTTTTATTATGATGCTCTTGCTAACCCCAACCATGACCCTTCCTTCCTACTCATATGCCACAGCTCACTCCCACCATGACCTTTTATTATGATGGTCTTGCTAACTCCAACCAGTACCCATCCGTTCATGCTATAGCTAACCCCAACCATGACCCTTCCTTCCTTATCATATACTACAGCTCACTCCCACCATGACCTTTTATTATGATGCTCTTGCTAACCCCAACCATGACCCTCCCTTCTAATTTTCTATAGCTAGCCCCAACCATGACCCTTCCTTCCTTCTTATATACTACAGCTCACTCCCACCATGACCTTTTATTATGATGCTCTTGCTAACCCCAACCATGACCCTCCCTTCTCAATTTCTATAGCTAACCCCAACCATGACCCTTCCTGCCTTCTTATATACTACAGCTCACTCCCACCATGATCTTTTATTATGATGCTCTTGCTAACCCCAACCAGTACCCATCCATTTCATGCTATAGCTAACCCCGACCATGACCCTTCCTTCCTTCTCATATGCCACAGCTCACTCCCAACTATGACCTTTTATTATGATGCTCTTGCTAACCCCAACCATGACCCTTCCTTCCTTATCATATACTACATCTCACTCCCACCATGACCTTTTATTATGATGCTCTTGCTAACCCCAACCAGTACCCATCCGTTTCATGCTATAACTAACCCCAACCATGACCCTTCCTTCCTTATCATATACTACAGCTCACTCCCACCATGACCTTTTATTATGATGCTCTTGCTAACCCCAACCATGACCCTCCCTTCTAATTTTCTATAGCTAACCCCAACCATGACCCTTCCTTCCTTATCATATACTACAGCTTACTCCCACCATGATCTTTTATTATGATGCTCTTGCTAACCCCAACCATGACCCTCCCTTCTCAAATTCTATAGCTAACCCCAACCATGACCCTTCCTTCCTCATCATATACTACAGCTCACTCCCACCATGATCTTTTATTATGATGCTCTTGCTAACCCCAACCATGACCCTCCCTTCTAATTTTCTATAGCTAACCCCAACCATGACCCTTCCTTCCTTCTCATATGCCACAGCTCACTCCCACCATGACCTTTTATTATGATGCTCTTGCTAACCCCAACCAGTACCCATTTGTTTCATGCTATAGCTAACCCCAACCATGACCCTTCCTTCCTTATCATATACTACAGCTTACTCCCACGATGTTCTTTTATTATGATGCTCTTGCTAACCCGAACCATGACCCTCCCTTCTAATTTTCTATAGCTAGCCCCAACCATGACCCTTCCTTCTAATTTTCTATAGCTAACCCCAACCATGACCCTTCCTTCCTTCTTATATACTACAGCTCACTCCCACCATGACCTTTTATTATGATGCTCTTCCTAACCCCAACCATGACCCTCCCTCCTAAATTTCTATAGCTAACCCCAACCATGACCCTTCCTTCCTTCTTATATACTACAGCTCACTCCCACCATGACCTTTTATTATTATGCTCTTCCTAACCCCAACCATGACCCTCCCTTCTAATTTTCTATAGCTAGCCCCAACCATGACCCTTCCTTCCTTCTTATATACTACAGCTCACTCCCACCATGACCTTTTATTATGATGCTCTTGCTAACCCCAACCATGACCCTCCCTTCTCAATTTCTATAGCTAACCCCAACCATGACCCTTCCTGCCTTCTTATATACTACAGCTCACTCCCACCTTGATCTTTTATTATGATGCTCTTGCTAACCCCAACCAGTACCCATCCATTTCATGCTATAGCTAACCCCAACCATGACCCTTCCTTCCTCATCATATACTACAGCTCACTCCCACCATGATCTTTTATTATGATGCTCTTGCTAACCCCAACCAGTACCCATCCGTTTCATGCTATAACTAACCCCAACCATGACCCTTCCTTCCTTATCATATACTACATCTCACTCCCACCATGACCTTTTATTATGATGCTCTTGCTAACCCCAACCATGACCCTCCCTTCTCATTTTCTATAGCTAACCCCAACCATGACCCTCCCTTCTCATTTTCTATAGCTAACCCCAACCATGACCCTTCCTTCCTTATCATATACTACAGCTCACTCCCACCATGATCTTTTATCATGATGCTCTTGCTAACCCCAACCATGACCCTCCCTTCTCATTTTCTATAGCTAACCCCAACCATGACCCTCCCTTCTCATTTTCTATAGCTAACCCCAACCATGACCCTTCCTTCCTTATCATATGCCACAGCTCACTCCCACCATGATCTTTTATTATGATGCTCTTGCTAACCCCAACCAGTACCCATCCGTTTCATGCTATAGCTAACCCCAACCATGACCCTTCCTTCCTTATCATATACTACAGCTCACTCCCACCATGACCTTTTATTATGATGCTCTTGCTAACCCCAACCATGACCCTCCCTTCTAATTTTCTATAGCTAGCCCCAACCATGACCCTTCCTTCCTTCTTATATACTACAGCTCACTCCCACCATGACCTTTTATTATGATGCTCTTGCTAACCCCAACCATGACCCTCCCTTCTCAATTTCTATAGCTAACCCCAACCATGACCCTTCCTGCCTTCTTATATACTAAAGCTCACTCCCTCCATGATCTTTTATTATGATGCTCTTGCTAACCCCAACCAGTACCCATCCATTTCATGCTATAGCTAACCCCAACCATGACCCTTCCTTCCTCATCATATACTACAGCTCACTCCCACCATGACCTTTTATTATGATGCTCTTGCTAACCCCAACCATGACCCTCCCTTCTAATTTTCTACAGCTAACCCCAACCATGACCCTTCCTTCCTTATCATATACTACAGCTCACTCCCACCATGACCTTTTATTATGATGCTCTTGCTAACCCCAACCATGACCCTCCCTTCTAATTTTCTACAGCTAACCCCAACCATGACCCTTCCTTCCTTATCATATACTACAGCTCACTCCCACCATGACCTTTTATTATGATGCTCTTGCTAACCCCAACCATGACCCTCCCTTCTAATTTTCTACAGCTAACCCCAACCATGACCCTTCCTTCCTACTCATATGCCACAGTTCACTCCCACCATGACCTTTTATTATGATGCTCTTGCTAACCCCAACCAGTACCCATCCGTTTCATGCTATAGCTAACCCCAACCATGACCCTTCCTTCCTTATCATATACTACAGCTTACTCCCACGATGATCTTTTATTATGATGCTCTTGCTAACCCCAACCATGACCCTCCCTTCTAATTTTCTATAGCTAACCCCAACCATGACCCTTCCTTCCTTATCATATACTACAGCTTACTCCCACCATGATCTTTTATTATGATGCTCTTGCTAACCCCAACCATGACCCTCCCTTCTCAAATTCTATAGCTAACCCCAACCATGACCCTTCCTTCCTCATCATATACTACAGCTCACTCCCACCATGATCTTTTATTATGATGCTCTTGCTAACCCCAACCATGACCCTCCCTTCTAATTTTCTATAGCTAACCCCAACCATGACCCTTCCTTCCTTCTCATATGCCACAGCTCACTCCCACCATGACCTTTTATTATGATGCTCTTGCTAACCCCAACCAGTACCCATTTGTTTCATGCTATAGCTAACCCCAACCATGACCCTTCCTTCCTTATCATATACTACAGCTTACTCCCACGATGTTCTTTTATTATGATGCTCTTGCTAACCCCAACCATGACCCTCCCTTCTAATTTTCTATAGCTAGCCCCAACCATGACCCTTCCTTCTAATTTTCTATAGCTAACCCCAACCATGACCCTTCCTTCCTTCTTATATACTACAGCTCACTCCCACCATGACCTTTTATTATGATGCTCTTCCTAACCCCAACCATGACCCTCCCTTCTAAATTTCTATAGCTAACCCCAACCATGACCCTTCCTTCCTTCTTATATACTACAGCTCACTCCCACCATGACCTTTTATTATTATGCTCTTCCTAACCCCAACCATGACCCTCCCTTCTAATTTTCTATAGCTAGCCCCAACCATGACCCTTCCTTCCTTCTTATATACTACAGCTCACTCCCACCATGACCTTTTATTATGATGCTCTTGCTAACCCCAACCATGACCCTCCCTTCTCAATTTCTATAGCTAACCCCAACCATGACCCTTCCTGCCTTCTTATATACTACAGCTCACTCCCACCATGATCTTTTATTATGATGCTCTTGCTAACCCCAACCAGTACCCATCCATTTCATGCTATAGCTAACCCCAACCATGACCCTTCCTTCCTCATCATATACTACAGCTCACTCCCACCATGATCTTTTATTATGATGCTCTTGCTAACCCCAACCAGTACCCATCCGTTTCATGCTATAACTAACCCCAACCATGACCCTTCCTTCCTTATCATATACTACATCTCACTCCCACCATGACCTTTTATTATGATGCTCTTGCTAACCCCAACCATGACCCTCCCTTCTCATTTTCTATAGCTAACCCCAACCATGACCCTCCCTTCTCATTTTCTATAGCTAACCCCAACCATGACCCTTCCTTCCTTATCATATACTACAGCTCACTCCCACCATTATCTTTTATCATGATGCTCTTGCTAACCCCAACCATGACCCTCCCTTCTCATTTTCTATAGCTAACCCCAACCATGACCCTCCCTTCTCATTTTCTATAGCTAACCCCAACCATGACCCTTCCTTCCTTATCATATGCCACAGCTCACTCCCACCATGATCTTTTATTATGATGCTCTTGCTAACCCCAACCAGTACCCATCCGTTTCATGCTATAGCTAACCCCAACCATGACCCTTCCTTCCTTATCATATACTACAGCTCACTCCCACCATGACCTTTTATTATGATGCTCTTGCTAACCCCAACCATGACCCTCCCTTCTAATTTTCTATAGTTAGCCCCAACCATGACCCTTCCTTCCTTCTTATATACTACAGCTCACTCCCACCATGACCTTTTATTATGATGCTCTTGCTAACCCCAACCATGACCCTCCCTTCTCAATTTCTATAGCTAACCCCAACCATGACCCTTCCTGCCTTCTTATATACTAAAGCTCACTCCCTCCATGATCTTTTATTATGATGCTCTTGCTAACCCCAACCAGTACCCATCCATTTCATGCTATAGCTAACCCCAACCATGACCCTTCCTTCCTCATCATATACTACAGCTCACTCCCACCATGACCTTTTATTATGATGCTCTTGCTAACCCCAACCATGACCCTCCCTTCTAATTTTCTACAGCTAACCCCAACCATGACCCTTCCTTCCTTATCATATACTACAGCTCACTCCCACCATGACCTTTTATTATGATGCTCTTGCTAACCCCAACCATGACCCTCCCTTCTAATTTTCTACAGCTAACCCCAACCATGACCCTTCCTTCCTTATCATATACTACAGCTCACTCCCACCATGACCTTTTATTATGATGCTCTTGCTAACCCCAACCATGACCCTCCCTTCTAATTTTCTACAGCTAACCCCAACCATGACCCTTCCTTCCTACTCATATGCCACAGTTCACTCCCACCATGACCTTTTATTATGATGCTCTTGCTAACCCCAACCAGTACCCATCCGTTTCATGCTATAGCTAACCCCAACCATGACCCTTCCTTCCTTATCATATACTACAGCTTACTCCCACGATGATCTTTTATTATGATGCTCTTGCTAACCCCAACCATGACCCTCCCTTCTAATTTTCTATAGCTAACCCCAACCATGACCCTTCCTTCCTTATCATATACTACAGCTCACTCCCACCATGATCTTCTTATTATGATGCTCTTGCTAACCCCAACCATGACCCTCCCTTTTCATTTTCTATAGCTAGCCCCAACCATGACCCTTCCTTCCTTCTCATATACTACAGCTCACTCCCACCATGAACTTTTATTATGATGCTCTTGCTAACCCCAACCAGTACCCATCCATTTCATGCTATAGCTAACCCCGACCATGACCCTTCCTTCCTTCTCATATGCCACAGCTCACTCCCAACTATGACCTTTTATTATGATGCTCTTGCTAACCCCAACCATGACCCTCCCTTTTCATTTTCTATAGCTAGCCCCAACCATGACACTTCCTTTCTTCTCATATACTACAGCTCACTCCCTCCATGATCTTTTATTATGATGCTCTTGCTAACCCCAACCAGTACCCATCCATTTCATGCTATAGCTAACCCCAACCATGACCCTTCCTTCCTCATCATATACTACAGCTCACTCCCACCATGACCTTTTATTATGATGCTCTTGCTAACCCCAACCATGACCCTCCCTTCTAATTTTCTACAGCTAACCCCAACCATGACCCTTCCTTCCTTATCATATACTACAGCTCACTCCCACCATGACCTTTTATTATGATGCTCTTGCTAACCCCAACCATGACCCTCCCTTCTAATTTTCTACAGCTAACCCCAACCATGACCCTTCCTTCCTTATCATATACTACAGCTCACTCCCACCATGACCTTTTATTATGATGCTCTTGCTAACCCCAACCATGACCCTCCCTTCTAATTTTCTACAGCTAACCCCAACCATGACCCTTCCTTCCTACTCATATGCCACAGCTCACTCCCACCATGACCTTTTATTATGATGCTCTTGCTAACCCCAACCAGTACCCATCCGTTTCATGCTATAGCTAACCCCAACCATGACCCTTCCTTCCTTATCATATACTACAGCTTACTCCCACGATGATCTTTTATTATGATGCTCTTGCTAACCCCAACCATGACCCTCCCTTCTAATTTTCTATAGCTAACCCCAACCATGACCCTTCCTTCCTTATCATATACTACAGCTCACTCCCACCATGATCTTCTTATTATGATGCTCTTGCTAACCCCAACCATGACCCTCCCTTTTCATTTTCTATAGCTAGCCCCAACCATGACCCTTCCTTCCTTCTCATATACTACAGCTCACTCCCACCATGAACTTTTATTATGATGCTCTTGCTTACCCCAACCAGTACCCATCCATTTCATGCTATAGCTAACCCCGACCATGACCCTTCCTTCCTTCTCATATGCCACAGCTCACTCCCAACTATGACCTTTTATTATGATGCTCTTGCTAACCCCAACCATGACCCTCCCTTTTCATTTTCTATAGCTAGCCCCAACCATGACCCTTCCTTTCTTCTCATATACTACAGCTCACTCCCACCATGAACTTTTATTATGATGCTCTTGCTAACCCCAACCAGTACCCATCCATTTCATGCTATAGCTAACCCCGATCATGACACTTCCTTCCTTCTCATATGCCACAGCTCACTCCCAACTATGACCTTTTATTATGATGCTCTTGCTAACCCCAACCAGTACCCATCCATTTCATGCTATAGCTAACCCCGACAATAACCCTTCATTCCTTATCATATACTACAGCTCACTCCCACCATGAACTTTTATTAAGATGCTCTTGCTAACCCCAACCAGTACCCATCCATTTCATACTATAGCTAACCACAACCATGACCCTTCCTTCCTTCTCATATGCCACAGCTCACTCCCAACTATGACCTTTTATTATGATGCTCTTGCTAACCCCAACCAGTACCCATTCATTTCATGCTATAGCTAACCCCAACCATGACCCTTCCTGCCTTCTTATGTACTACAGCTCACTCCCACCATGATCTTTTATAATGATGCTCTTGCTAACCCCAACCAGTACCCATCCGTTTCATGCTATAACTAACCCCAACCATGACCCTTCCTTCCTTATCATATACTACAGCTCACTCCCACCATGACCTTTTATTATGATGCTCTTGCTAATCCCAACCATGACCCTCCCTTCTCAAATTCTATAGCTAACCCCAACCATGACCCTTCCTGCCTTCTTATATACTACAGTTCACTCCCACCATGATCTTTTATTATGATGCTCTTGCTAACCCCAACCAGTACCCATCCATTTCATGCTATAGCTAACCCCGACCATGACCCTTCGTTCCTTATCATATACTACATCTCACTCCCACCATGACCTTTTATTATGATGCTCTTGCTAACCCCAACCATGACCCTCCCTTCTCATTTTCTATAGCTAACCCCAACCATGACCCTTCCTTCCTTATCATATACTACAGCTCACTCCCACAATGATCTTTTATTATGATGCTCTTGCTAACCCCAACCATGACCCTCCCTTCTAATTTTCTATAGCTAACCCCAACCATGACCCTTCCTTCCTTCTCATATGCCACAGCTCACTCCCACCATGACCTTTTATTATGATGCTCTTGCTAACCCCAACCAGTACCCATCCATTTCATGCTATAGCTAACCCCAACCATGACCCTTCCTTCCTTATCATATACTACAGCTTACTCCCACGATGATCTTTTATTATGATGCTCTTGCTAACCCCAACCATGACCCTCCCTTCTAATTTTCTATAGCTAACCCCAACCATGACCCTTCCTTCCTTATCATATACTACAGCTCACTCCCACCATGATCTTCTTATTATGATGCTCTTGCTAACCCCAACCATGACCCTCCCTTTTCATTTTCTATAGCTAGCCCCAACCATGACCCTTCCTTCCTTCTCATATACTACAGCTCACTCCCACCATGAACTTTTATTATGATGCTCTTGCTAACCCCAACCAGTACCCATCCATTTCATGCTATAGCTAACCCCGACCATGACCCTTCCTTCCTTCTCATATGCCACAGCTCACTCCCAACTATGACCTTTTATTATGATGCTCTTGCTAACCCCAACCATGACCCTCCCTTTTCATTTTCTATAGCTAGCCCCAACCATGACAATTCCTTTCTTCTCATATACTACAGCTCACTCCCTCCATGATCTTTTATTATGATGCTCTTGCTAACCCCAACCAGTACCCATCCATTTCATGCTATAGCTAACCCCAACCATGGCCCTTCCTTCCTCATCATATACTACAGCTCACTCCCACCGTGACCTTTTATTATGATGCTCTTGCTAACCCCAACCATGACCCTCCCTTCTAATTTTCTACAGCTAACCCCAACCATGACCCTTCCTTCCTTATCATATACTACAGCTCACTCCCACCATGACCTTTTATTATGATGCTCTTGCTAACCCCAACCATGACCCTCCCTTCTAATTTTCTACAGCTAACCCCAACCATGACCCTTCCTTCCTTATCATATACTACAGCTCACTCCCACCATGACCTTTTATTATGATGCTCTTGCTAACCCCAACCATGACCCTCCCTTCTAATTTTCTATAGCTAACCCCAACCATGACCCTTCGTTCCTTATCATATACTACAGCTCACTCCCACCATGATCTTCTTATTATGATGCTCTTGCTAACCCCAACCATGACCCTCCCTTTTCATTTTCTATAGCTAGCCCCAACCATGACCCTTCCTTCCTTCTCATATACTACAGCTCACTCCCACCATGAACTTTTATTATGATGCTCTTGCTAACCCCAACCAGTACCCATCCATTTCATGCTATAGCTAACCCCGACCATGACCCTTCCTTCCTTCTCATATGCCACAGCTCACTCCCAACTATGACCTTTTATTATGATGCTCTTGCTAACCCCAACCATGACCCTCCCTTTTCATTTTCTATAGCTAGCCCCAACCATGACCCTTCCTTCCTTCTCATATACTACAGCTCACTCCCACCATGAACTTTTATTATGATGCTCTTGCTAACCCCAACCAGTACCCATCCATTTCATGCTATAGCTAACCCCGACCATGACACTTCCTTCCTTCTCATATGCCACAGCTCACTCCCAACTATGACCTTTTATTATGATGCTCTTGCTAACCCCAACCAGTACCCATCCATTTCATGCTATAGCTAACCCCGACCATAACCCTTCCTTCCTTATCATATACTACAGCTCACTCCCACCATGACCTTTTATTATGATGCTCTTGCTAACCCCAACCAGTACCCATCCATTTCATGCTATAGCTAACCACAACCATGACCCTTCCTTCCTTCTCATATGCCACAGCTCACTCCCAACTATGACCTTTTATTATGATGCTCTTGCTAACCCCAACCAGTACCCATTCATTTCATGCTATAGCTAACCCCAACCATGACCCTTCCTGCCTTCTTATATACTACAGCTCACTCCCACCATGATCTTTTATAATGATGCTCTTGCTAACCCCAACCAGTACCCATCCGTTTCATGCTATAACTAACCCCAACCATGACCCTTCCTTCCTTATCATATACTACAGCTCACTCCCACCATGACCTTTTATTATGATGCTCTTGCTAATCCCAACCATGACCCTCCCTTCTCAAATTCTATAGCTAACCCCAACCATGACCCTTCCTGCCTTCTTATATACTACAGCTCACTCCCACCATGATCTTTTATTATGATGCTCTTGCTAACCCCAACCAGTACCCATCCATTTCATGCTATAGCTAACCCCGACCATGACCCTTCCTTCCTTATCATATACTACATCTCACTCCCACCATGACCTTTTATTATGATGCTCTTGCTAACCCCAACCATGACCCTCCCTTCTCATTTTCTATAGCTAACCCCAACCATGACCCTTCCTTCCTTATCATATACTACAGCTCACTCCCACAATGATCTTTTATTATGATGCTCTTGCTAACCCCAACCATGACCCTCCCTTCTAATTTTCTATAGCTAACCCCAACCATGACCCTTCCTTCCTTCTCATATGCCACAGCTCACTCCCACCATGACCTTTTATTATGATGCTCTTGCTAACCCCAACCAGTACCCATCCATTTCATGCTATAGCTAACCCCAACCATGACCCTTCCTGCCTTCTTATGTACTACAGCTCACTCCCACCATGATCTTTTATAATGATGCTCTTGCTAACCCCAACCAGTACCCATCCCATTATAGCTAACCCCAACCATGACCCTTCCTTCCTTATCATATACTACAGCTCACTCCCACCATGACCTTTTATTATGATGCTCTTGCTAACCCCAACCATGACCCTCCCTTCTAATTTTCTATAGCTAACCCCAACCATGACCCTTCCTTCCTTCTCATATGCCACAGCTCACTCCCACCATGACCTTTTATTATGATGCTCTTGCTAACCCCAACCAGTACCCATCCGTTTCATGCTATAGCTAACCCCAACCATGACCCTTCCTTCCTTATCATATACTACAGCTTACTCCCACGATGTTCTTTTATTATGATGCTCTTGCTAACCCCAACCATGACCCTCCCTTCTCAAATTCTATAGCTAACCCCAACCATGACCCTTCCTTCCTCATCATATACTACAGCTCACTCCCACCATGATCTTCTTATTATGATGCTCTTGCTAACCCCAACCATGACCCTCCCTTCTCATTTTCTACAGCTAACCCCAACCATGACCCTTCCTTCCTTATCATATACTACAGCTCACTCCCACCATGATCTTCTTATTATGATGCTCTTGCTAACCCCAACCATGACCCTCCCTTCTCATTTTCTATAGCTAGCCCCAACCATGACCCTTCCTTCCTTCTTATATACTACAGCTCACTCCCACCATGACCTTTTATTATGATGCTCTTGCTAACCCCAACCATGACCCTCCCTTCTCAATTTCTATAGCTAACCCCAACCATGACCCTTCCTGCCTTCTTATATACTACAGCTCACTCCCACCATGAACTTTTATTATGATGCTCTTGCTAACCCCAACCAGTATCCATCCATTTCATGCTATAGCTAACCACAACCATGACCCTTCCTTCCTTCTCATATGCCACAGCTCACTCCCAACTATGACCTTTTATTATGATGCTCTTGCTAACCCCAACCAGTACCCATCCATTTCATGCTATAGCTAACCCCAACCATGACCCTTCCTGCCTTCTTATGTACTACAGCTCACTCCCACCATGATCTTTTATAATGATGCTCTTGCTAACCCCAACCAGTACCCATCCGTTTCATGCTATAGCTAACCCCAACCATGACCCTTCCTGCCTTCTTATATACTACAGCTCACTCCCACCATGATCTTTTATTATGATGCTCTTGCTAACCCCAACCATGACCCTTCCTTCTAATTTTCTATAGCTAACCCCAACCATGACCCTTCCTGCCTTCTTATATACTACAGCTCACTCCCACAATGATCTTTTATTATGATGCTATTGCTAACCCCAACCATGACCCTCCCTTCTCATTTTCTATAGCTAACCCCAACCATGACCCTTCCTTCCTTCTTATATACTGCAGCTCACTCCCACCATGACCTTTTATTATGATGCTATTGCTAACCCCAACCATGACCCTCCCTTCTCATTTTCTATAGCTAACCCCAACCATGACCCTTCCTTCCTTCTTATATACTACAGCTCACTCCCACCATGACCTTTTATTATGATGCTATTGATAACCCCAACCATGACCCACCCTTCTCATTTTCTATAGCTAACCCCAACCATGACCCTTCCTTCCTTCTTATATACTACAGCTCACTCCCACCATGACCTTTTATTATGATGCTATTGCTAACCCCAACCATGACCCTCCCTTCTCATTTTCTATATCTAACCCCAACCATGACCCTTCCTTCCTTCTCATATGCCACAGCTCCCTCCCACCATGACCTTTTATTATAATGCTTTTGCTAACCCCAACCAGTACCCATCCATTTCATGCTATAGCTAACCGCAACCATGACCCTTCCTGCCTTCTTATATACTACAGCTCACTCCCACCATGACCTTTTATTATAATGCTCTTGCTAACCCCAACCAGTACCTATCCTTTTCATGCTATAGCTAACCCCAACCATGACCCTTCCTGCCTTCTTATATACTACAGCTCACTCCCACCATGACCTTTTATTATGATGCTATTGCTAACCCCAACCATGACCCTCCCTTCCTTCTCATATGCCACAGCTCCCTCCCACCATGACCTTTTATTATAATGCTCTTGCTAACCCCAACCAGTACCCATCCATTTCATGCTATAGCTAACCGCAACCATGACCCTTCCTGCCTTCTTATATACTACAGCTCATTCCCACCATGATCTTTTATTATGATGCTCTTGCTAACCCCAACCAGTACCCATCCGTTTCTTGCTATAGCTCACCCCAACCATGACCCTTCCTGCCTTCTTATATACTACAGCTCACTCCCAACATGATCTTTTATTATGATGCTCTTGCTAACCCCGACCATGACCCTTCCTTCCTTCTCATATACTACAGCTAACCCCAACCATGACCCTCCCTTCTCATTTGCTATAGCTAACCCCGACCATGACCCTTCCTTCCTTCTCATAAACTACAGTTCACTCCAACCATGGCCTTTTATTATGATGCTTTTGCTAACCCCAACCATGACCCTCCCTTCTCATTTGCTATAGCTAACCCCAACCATGGCCCTTCCTTCCTTCTCATATGCCACAGCTCACTCCAACCATGACCTTTTATTATGTTGCTATTGCTAACCCCAACCATGACCCTTCCTTCCTTCTCATATGCCACAGCTCACTCCCACCATGACCTTTTATTATGAAGCTATTGCTAACCCCAACCATTACCCATCCATTTCATGCTTTAGCTAACCCCAATCATGACCCTTCCCTTCAAGCTATTGCTAACCCCGACCGCGACCCTTCCCTCTCATGTGCTAGACCTAACCCCAACCATTATCCATCCTTTTCATGCTATAGCTAACCCCAACCACGACCCTTCCTTTTTATGCTAATGCTAACCACAACCATGGCCTTTGATTATAGTGCTATTGCTAACCCTTGCCATCATCTAGTGCTATTGCTAAACAAACTGATGACCCTTACTTTTCAGGCTATTGCTAACCCCAACCATAACCCTTCCTCCCTTCTCATGTGCTATAGCTAACCCCAACTCATGACCTTTGATTATGATATTATAACTAACTCCAACACTGACCCTTCCTTTTATGCTATTGCTAACCCCAACCCTGACCCTTCCTTTTCATGCTAATGCTAACATCAACCATGACCTTTGATTATAATGCTATCGCTAAACCCTAACCATTACCCTTCCTCTAGTTCTACAGCTAACCAAATTGGTGACCTTTCTTTTTCACGCTATTGCTAACCCCAACCCTGACCTTTGATTATGATATTATAACTTACCCCAACACTGACCCTTCCTTTCACTCTTTTGCTAACCCCAACCCTGACCCTTCCTTTTCATGCTATTGCTAACCCCAACCCTGACCCTTCCTTTTATGCTCTTGCTAACCCCAACCCTGACCCTTCCTTTTCATGCTATTGCTAACCCCAACCCTGACCCTTCCTTTTCATGCTATTGCTAACCCCAACCCTGACCCTTCCTTTTATGCTATTGCTAACCCCAACCCTGACCCTTCCTTTTCATGCTATTGCTAACCCCAACCCTGACCCTTCCTTTTCATGCTATTGCTAACCCCAACCCTGACCCTTCCTTTTCATGCTCTTGCTAACCCCAACCCTGACCCTTCCTTTTCATGCTATTGCTAACCCCAACCCTGACCCTTCCTTTTATGCTATTGCTAACCCCAACCCTGACCCTTCCTTTTCATGCTATTGCTAACCCCAACCCTGACCCTTCCTTTTATGCTATTGCTAACCCCAACCCTGACCCTTCCTTTTATGCTATTGCTAACCCCAACCCTGACCCTTCCTTTTCATGCTATTGCTAACCCCAACCCTGACCCTTCCTTTTATGCTATTGCTAACCCCAACCCTGACCCTTCCTTTTCATGCTAATGCTAACCTCAACCATGACCTTTGATTATAATGCTATTGCTAAACCCTAACCATTACCCTTCCTCTAGTTCTACAGCTAACCAAATTGGTGACCTTTCTTTTTCACGCTATTGCTAACCCCAACCCTGACCTTTGATTATGATATTATAACTTACCCCAACACTGACCCTTCCTTTCACTCTTTTGCTAACCCTTACTTTTCATGCTATTGCTAACCTCAAACATGTCATTTCATTATAATGCTATTGCTAAACCCTAACCATATGACCCTTTGTTTTCATTTTTGTATTGCTAACCCTAACCATATGCCCCTTTGTTTTCATTTTTGTTTTGCTAACCCTAACCATATGACCCTTTGCTTTCATTTTTGTTTTGCTAACCCTAACCATATGACCCTTTGCTTTCATTTTTGTATGGCTAACCCTAACCATGTGACCCTTTGTTTTCATTTTTGTATTGCTAATCCTAACCATATGCCCCTTTGTTTTCATTTTTGTTTTCCCAACCCTAACCATATGACCCTTTGCTTTCATTTTTGTATGGCTAACCCTAACCATGTGACCCTTTTTTTCATTTTTGTATTACCAACCCTAACCATATGACTCTTCTTTTTATCTTCTGATGCACCAAAAAAATGTCAAAAGTACACAATATTTTGATGTCTAGTCTAGTCTGCTAAGTTTTCCGAAGTACGCATGCGCACCGTTTCGACTACGATTTCGTAAATATAGTGGCGACTGGGAAGGTATCGACGGACCGATCTTTTCGATACGAAAAATTTCCGTATTTTTAGGCGCGGGCACCGACGGTTCGAACCCCCAAAACCGACATTTTAGGCGCTCCGTCGATTTAGGCGCGCGACAGACGTCGAACATTTGTGCACTATCATACTTTCAGTATGCATTTCCTACAAGCTACGTTTTCGCGGTTGGTTGGTCGTCTCTGTGTATTAGCGATCGATCACGCTTTGTTGGATTAATGGTATTAGCTTGTGGAGGCTCATTATTTATAGTTGTCCACCGAGCCTGTGGAATAAAACCATTAGGTTGAAAATAATAGTATACCTTCATCATTCTGTGTGGCGTTTTTGCCAGACATGATAACTTTGAGGTGAATAGACCCCTTTTTTTCACAATCGCAGTAGACAGCGTTATCTCTCGTCTTGAAAATGTGCTTTTGCCAACGATGCCAATGATGAAATCAATGATTGGTATTCACGGTCACCCACTCATCGTGCAGTTCGATGCGACCATCGCCATCTTTACTCCCTTTCCTGTGCACCTCGTTTCGAGTGAAAACGTCGAGTGTCATTTGGAGCCACAGGCATGAAGCAATGAATTACCACAGGATCGCGGAGAGCACCTTCCGGAATGCATAGTGTAGTCGAGTAGTTCGAGAATCCAATTTCACCACCTGCAAGTAAGCGCTGTGTTACTAGGCTGGACGGTCGAAAAAGTGTGTTAACAAAATTTATGAAAAACATTCCCAAATGGTAAGATGAAAACCATAAGCGACACACGAGAAGCAGAATTCGTCATGTTGATATATCACGCGAAGCGATATATTCCATGAATTTCTTTTAACGGTTTTCTTTCTTCAAATTCATCTGCACATTTTCCCCTGATAAAGCTTTATTGAATTGTCGCTATTTAGAACCTATAAACAAACCATTATGGACGATTGACTATGAGTTGACTGGATATTTTTGTTGAATGGTTGATTGGCGATTTGTAGCAGCCCAGTCAAGTCATAAATCCCTGAGGTCTGAAGACAACTGTTGAGGAGAATCTCTAGGTATCGCCTGAGGAAATCAGGGGTTGATGTTCACTTCTCCGGCCCTGCACACAAACCACGGAGACATTCGCCCTCAGTTGGTGAAGTACAGACGTACATCACATTTAAGGCAGCACCGAGATTTAACTATCAACCTCGGTTCTAGTGCAGTACTTCTAATGATTTGTATGAATGGAAATCGAACTCAGAAATCTTAGAATCGAGGTTACAGTGCATACCTCGAAGGATACAGTGCTCTCTATTCGTCGGCATGATCAAACAACCAGTGAAAATGCGAGTTTGGATACCATTGCTACTACGTCTTCGATATTCCTTGACTCAAATGTAAACGACGCTCTAATTAGGCGCACTTACTTCTGCGCTTGCATTTTACCAAATGAGGGCCAATGTCTCAGGGGTATGTGCAGGACCGGAGAAGCGAACATTAAGCCCTCAGCCCCTATTAATTTCCTCAGAATTGGAGACGTATGGAGGCAGGAGCTTCCTTGTGCAGGCGGGCAGACTTTGGAACTAACCCAGTCTTGACATTCGAAAGGCTGAGACAGTTGCCATTTAAAGGCGTGCGTTAAAAACCCATCTGTTCAAACCATTTTTGTATGCAATGCGTTAGAGCAAATTTTTTGATTTTGCGGTCTCCAAGTGTAAATTTCATTCATTCATTCATTCAAATTAAGTAGAACACAACATGCGCGTTGTTGTTCGGGAATAGGACGTTACTGTGAAGGTAACATGCACTTTGACTTTGCAGTGCCAGTTATACTTTCGAAATTACTTCTGCTTTAGTAACGTAGGGGTCATTCCGAAAATAATTGGCATTGTTTACCTGCAGGACCAATGACAGCCATTGCGAAATTGCTCCAAATCAACTTCTTTCCGAAGAGACCTTCCGGTCCATACAGTTTTAGCTCCTTCTCATTTCTCTCTTTTCGTCGACACCATCTCTTGTGACGAACTTGATATCTTTTTCGGATGTCTGTTTCAGTGGGAAGTGTCTACATTTTTTAAAGAATACGTATAAAAAACCTAAGCAACAAATAACATAGCATGATCATTAAGTAATACCCAGATTTTTACTATGTTTTTGGTTTTGAAATTTATTTTTCTATATTTTTTTTCAGAGAAGAGCAGAAACACATTGACTTCATTGAAGAACGTAAAGATGTTAATACTAAAAGGAAAGTGCAATCCGATTTCAACATTGGGTGAATGGAATTAACAAGCTAGAGAAGAACATTGAAGACTACCCGTCAAGGGAGTTCAACCACCTTCTGGGATCAGAACCATCATAAATGGTGGAACTTTCACCATCAATTTGGGCAACAAGAGTAATTAAATCATGTCTTTTATTCTGACAGATTTGTGACATAGAAAATATTTTAGGCAGGTTGTATTTGCAGTTTCTTACTCTTTACCGCAGAACTTTCCATTTTCTGAATATTGGCCCAACAACGAATGCTGTAGTCGTAATGTGGACACATAACACATTATTCTGTCTTCTTTCAGTCTTATTTGATGGGAACGGGTTGTACGGTATATCAAATTGAAGATGAAATCTACAGTGGCTAATCAGTGATCCTGCATGCTACAGCATGATAATGTTCACATTCATACAGTGACAGTATTTTGATATGGCTGGCACATGCATCAGTCACGACATGATCAGTAATCAGCAAACTTTTGGTCAACAGTTCGAAGAAAAAGCAGTTCAGACGCATTCTGTTCCTAAAAAATTCTTCCTACAACAAGCCTACCGTGATGAACTGTCGCTTTTTTGTGAAAAAAGGGTGTATATGGACACACTCGATAGCACATGTTGACCTCATCAGCACATCCCATGTTTTTGCAATGTTGGCAATGTGCGAGCATCCGATACGCCAAGAAATTCCCGCCGTTTTTGACTCATGAATCAGCTTTAAATTAATCGCCAGTGTGAATACGAATGTGCTATTTCTTAGATGAACTTTCGATGAACTTCGATTTTCATTTCTATTGGCATCGGTTTTTGACAATAGGCCTACTTCCCGGTATTGATTTTGGATCCATTTGATGTGAACGGACAGGGTCTATTCTACAGACCAAAGACTTCACATACCTCATTTTTGGCTCTCACTTTTTTATAAGTGGAGATTTTCATGAAATCTAAAGTGATATTAAACCAGAAACGGTTTCCGCATATGCTCAGAAAGAAACTTTTTGAAAAAAATTAAATTTCAGTACCTTGATTTGAAGAAATAAAAGTCTGTAATTCTCAGAATTCTAAATAAGAAAAAAACAGACCAACTTCATAGGCAAATTAAGATATTTAAAAAACATTTTTAAATTAAAAGATTAAGTTTATGATGTGGAAGGTGATACAAAGATTATGAATCTGTCAACAAACAATCGATAATTTTAATAGATAAAGAAATATCACGAATTTTCTGAACACCTCTCAAAACGTCAACAACAACAAACATGGCCGCTGGAAGGAAATTTTGGCGAAATTTTGCTTGCTTTCAAAGTCCATTTTTAGGCTGGATGGAAATCGCACTCAGAAATCTTAGAATCGAGGTTACAGTGCATACCTCGAAGGATAACTTACAGTGCTCTCTATTCGTCGGCATGATCAAACAACCAGTGAAAATGCGAGTTTGGCAACCATTGCTACTACATCTTTGAAATTCCTTGACTCAAATGTAAGCTACTCTCTGATTGGGCGCTTGAACTTCACCAAATGAGGGCCAATGTCTTAGGGGTATGTGCTGGGTCGGAGAAGCGAACATTAAGCCCTCCGCCCCCATTAATCAGCTTGAATAAGCTATTTCTTAGATGATACTTCGATTAACTTCGATTTTTATGTCTATTGGCATCGGTTTTTGAAAATAGGCCTACTTCCCGGTATTGATTGTGGATCTATTTGATGTGAACGCGGAGTTTTCCAAATATCGCAGGTAATTCGGTTTGTTTGCAGTGTATTATTTCGCGTCGCTCATTAAACTACATTCCTAAGAAAATCGTCAATTAATCAGCATAAAATGACATTTTTATTGTTGTTGTGGTAAATATTTGGAGGGTGGCATTATTCTGGAGTTGGTACAGTACAGATGTGGGTCCAGGGCTTCCCAAGCAAAATACAACCGGAGTTGCGAAACTCTCTAGCAATGGCGGCTCTGATACCATGTCGCTACCCCACCCGCCTAACCCTCGTGAAAATGAAAACATCTAGGTTTTAATTTCGCCGGAAAACTTCTAAGGGGTGAAATATTTGTTTAACCCCTTTAAAGGTTTTTCAGAGCTCAAAAACCTTCATTTATTAGAGTGCAGCAACGCCCCAGATACAATTTATTTTTGTAACGGTTTAAATCAGATAGCACATGACAGAAATGTGTTTTAAACGTTGTATTCGTCAACTTCTTGTCCACTTACCTTACCTAGCTCTGAACTTCGCCAATGATTTTCTTGCGTTTTGTGAAATATTCTGATCACAGTCACCTCTGACTCCAGGGCTAATAATTCCACAAGGCCTCAGGCCTGATATTTTGTAACTATGTATAACTTGTGTAAAATCTATTAAACGAACTAAACTTCTGACTTGCGGGTGCCATTTTGACCGAAATGTTTGTCAACTCCCGTGCTCGAACTCTTTAAGAAACCTTCGTCCCGTTGTATTCGATTCTCAAAAAGCAGCAGTAAAACTGTCTCTTTGGGTTAAAAATATCAAAGTTGTGACTGACTGATCTAGCAGATAGTGATACGCTCCGGAAGAATTAGTTTAAATGATGTTAACCAACAACCGCAACATTCCACAACGATATTTGGTGTACGTCACTCCATGACAGCGTGGCGGTTGGCCGTTAGATATGTACCTTTTCAGTCTGGCAGGACACTGAAGCTATACTTCTAAAACTTGCTTGGCAGCAGGTATTTTATATGCCTGTCGTACGTCACTCCATGACAGCGTGACGGTTGGCCTTAAGATATATAATCCACCTGTTCAAGCCTTTTCAGTCCGCCAGGACACTGAAGCTTTACTTTTCAATTCAATTACCGGGAAATCTCGTGACGCTGAAAACGTACCTTAGTCAAACTTTTGTCAAGTTGTAATGGTGGCTTTATTCCTACTAGCCAGGCAACAGGGATTTGTGAGAAACTAGAAATCAGATAATATGGGGGGGGGGGGTGGCAATGAAACCTTATTGTTAGTTCAAATGACTCCTTGCAGAAATGCTATGAACAGACGATGGTCCTTGACGATTTACCTGCCCCTCCGTTGCGATGATAACAACGATAAGGGGACATTCGGCGACGTTAGGGCCTACATGTAGGTCTTTTGCATACCGAACTTCCAGTGGTATTGCTCCTTCACCTCCGCCCATACCACTGTAGAAATAGGTATCAATGTTCTGCATATCGCGCGCCGGTTTATTATAAACCTCGAGATGCGGAATTCAAAACCGCGAGATGCCAAACTCGGTGAGGATGTATTCCAACTATTGAACCCGAAAAGGCGAACATTCATGAGACCGAGGCTGTAGTACGCAGATATCATTGTTTCGATTAGCCCATTGAAATAGACTCGGCTATGCGAGGTGTAGAATTTAACCTAATTCATGGCGGCTTGTGGTATTCGACTCGATGACTCGACGACGCGATGGCTCGATGACGCGATCGTTGCTATGGATTTTGCTAAAATACGGAATCCCATGATCCTGGTCTCCGGGCTACCGCTGCAACAGCAGAGGTTTTAGCTCGGCCTTCACATACCCAGCTACGGTATGTGGAAGGATGTGCCCCCCCCCCCCCCAGCCATGGCCACTGAAGATTGGTCCCCGCGATTGATTTTGATATTTAAAGGACTCGTGGAAGTTTCATAGCATGCAAAATGACCGGAGATTTAATTGACAAACAAGCTTCTAGTGGCCAATGTCAGATGTCATGTGGTAGTCTGTCAAGAATCGGAATTTCGCATATGTACAGTTTTTTAGACTCAGTCACTCAGTCCCTCTTCTGTCCCTTGACATCTGCCCCCCCCCCCCCCCCCCCCCAATACATCAGCCCCTATACATGCTTTCCGAAATTGGTGGCTTGCATTGGAACTAACTTTTTCCCCCTTGTCCGTCATTAAAGGCATTCAAGTGTGTTGGTCAACCATGACTATCTCCTTTGTCCCTCCACCACAGGCCTAGTTTCCCCTTATGACATCACTATTTCGGACACTCAGCGCCCCATTTCTTGAAAGGTGTATAGGACATTTAATATTGCCGTGCTGAACGGATATCCAGAGCCAACCTTGTCTCCAGGAAATCGCGTGTCATTTTAACATTGGAATTTCTGCTCGTAAAGAACCTGGGTAGGAGGTTGATCTGAACCAGCTATATTTAGGTGTATTAGCTGTATTGACGGTAAGATACCAGTGGCTTGTATAGCAACATGGCGCATGGTTTTATCAAAAATGCGAACTTGTAGGAAACGAAAAATGGTCGGATTAGATACGGTGAAAACAGCTGGAAAGGGGTTGGTAATGATCGGTTCTTTTTTATTTTCCTCCACTTATGATTCTATGTATAAATTACAGTCCAAGCAGTGATATTCTTTAAAAAGATTCCAACCGGATCGCGTCATCGAGTCATCGCGTCGTCGAGTCATCGAGTCGAATACCACAAGCCATTCATGGCCTAGTTTCAAATGGTCAGACTATCCCGCGCTAATTTTAGGGATGATCAGACGTTCACCAAGTGCATGCCCTGTGTTATCGGTCAATCATTGTGTATGGTGACTTGTGCCGCCAGGCGTAACGGGAAAATAATCTTGATACATGCAGCATCCAGAACCTCGTTGTAATATATTCACAGTATATCTTGATAAGTTGCAAAAACCTTTGTGGTCAAGATGAACATGCACTTGCATGTAGCCTTTGTATTGTCTTCGGCCCTACTATCATTGAATGGAGAAGTATACAGCAGCATCAGAAATGTTGATTGTCATTGTCCAGGGAAGGAGAAAATCTTGTGGCAGAAAATAATGATTGCTCTTGCGATTTCGCGATTTCTCATCTCGCGGTTTATAATAAGCCTCGGGCGCCTTACTTTACGGTGCACCTCACCCAAACTTGATCTGATTCGGCCGTATGCCATGTACACTGTCTGTACACGGTATATAAAGCAGCATATGGTGAACCCGTTTTTCGATCACGCATGAATGAGACACATAATGCTACACTCATGTTGCCAATGTCATAGTATCAGACTGCTGTTGGACCGATAGCGATGGTCACTCATGGGCAGCGGCATAACGATATACGTGTTACTATTGTGTATAGCTGTGCCGTTAATGAGTGAGTAAAAGCCGATCGATCTCGTCTGAATTACATTGCATACAAATACATGCTGTACTTTTCGCCAAGGGATTGGCGTGCGTTGTTTGTAAAGCTTAGCAATGTCAATGTATAAGCAAACCGGCCCGAGGCTGGTTCGTGTGCGCGACTGAAGTGGTTAGAGGGGTACGCCGGTCGTTATTACTTGTGGTCCCATTAAATAGAAATCCAGTAATACACAATACCGTAGTGCAGGTATTATGAATACAAATTTGTTTAAACTTGGTATTCGTATATCAGTCCACACGACGGCAATGTCGAAATTTATGTTTAGTATGTATTTCCGCAATTGGACATTTTTTTAATTCAATTACAAGTTAAAAGATTTTGATGAACGGCGTAGGCCTTTTTTAGAGATTTGTTTAGAGATTTCCTGGATTCGGAAGTAATAAATGACAAAAATCATATCATGATGACGGTTTTAATGACGAGTTAATTGTCCAATCAGAGTATGGGGACGGACGTACTCCAAAAGACACTCAATGTACAGAAACACAAAAAGTGTCCGCTGATTATTGATTTAACATTCAAATTTTAGCTCTGATCCCGTTAAAAATCGAGGTAATTTGATGTCAATGATGGAATGGATATGTTCTCTGGAAAGTAGAGACTAAGTTGTGAGATTGTCATCACGGCCAAGATAGAACGCGAAACTGTTGTCGTCGTTTTGCTTAAGAAAAGTAACACCGTTTTACATAGATTCTTCTAAGTCATTTTCCCCAGTCCTCAAGCTCCACTGCCTTCCGAAGAAGACATGTACAAATGAAATGCGAATCAAGGAGAAGACTTAAAACCATTCTCTGAAGAGGGTTAATATATTTTCGCTTTCTCTGAGATATATTCAACAACCTGTCAACAAGAAAGCTGGCGTGATATCAAGAGCTCGACCTTTCAATATGCTTACAACATGTTTGTTGATACTTTATCAAAGTAAGACAGTTTTCCTTTCAGCTACATATTGACGTCAACGATCTCGGGGTAATCGAGGTTCCATGCTCAGTTAACTTTGGGTGTTGTTGTTAGCGAGTCTCCAAAATTGAACCTTTAGGTTTTCAACATGGCCGCCAAATATCTTTAACAGATGATAGGTTTTTTTTGCATCAAACCATTAACTGCTATTTCAAAACATTAAATAGAATTCCAACCATTTTTTTGTTTGATTTGTATTATTGAAATGATTTGTTTTTCTCCTAAGTCTTTTTGAATCAAAATAGGTCGATATATCTTGTCTTTTTCTTGATATTTCAAGCCTTTCCAGATGTATATGATTTATCGTCATTTAGTCCACCATCACAAAAAATGGGTTTTCTGTCGATATTTCAAATATACGAAGCTAAAAAAAGCTCATTTCGAGTTTCTTAATTGGAAAAAAGCCCCATCCAGACAGAACGCCGACTGTCAATTTCCGCAAATCCCGATGTAATGTTTTGCTCCTAATGGAATTCTTCTGAATTCCAGCTAAAAGTGGTTGTTCTTGCTTGATCGACACTGTTCCCCCTCATAAATACACTGCACAAGAACTGGTCAGTGAACTACGCACATGCCCACAGGCTGCCGTGATGATGCAGGTAAAACTCTAGATCACAGTCTCATAACGTGCGCTGGTGTTGATATGTACATGTACACGGTCTGTGCTGCTGGGCAGTCGGGCCGGATTAAGTTCGTTAAAGAGGACTAAAGTGTCTTCCTATGACTAATATGCACATTTAAGGGACTGGGTTGTGCTTTATTTACCGTTGAATATATTCCTGGTGCAAGCGTAAACAGTTTCGATATTCACGTAGAATACACTGTCAGCGTATACACTGTGTGATATGTAAAATACATTGTAAATAACCTTGTTGGTGGTAGGAAGGTATTCACCTTCTCATGCAGGGAGTCCAAACAGAATAACAGAATAATCTATATCAGGTTATTGACATTTGTTGATCAGCCAATATCTTGATGAGTCAGGGTGACATCACGTGAAATGGACAAGTGAAACAGAAAGTTCTAAATGTATGTTGATTGATGGACTTATGACCTCGATCGATCGAGATATTATCAGTCCATCGATCGATATATCTCATTGCCACGAATTCGCAGTAATCGTTTGCTAATGTGACCTAGTTGGGTGATTTAATTAATACTCACAATTAGGGTCGCTCTTGAGTGTTTGTCTCATTAACCTCATAAACCCCATGATTCAACAACGTCGCTAAATCTCAGCTCTAATCTCGTTGAAAATCGAATAGAATTCCAACTAATTTTTTGTTTGATTTGTATTGTTGAAATGATTTATTGTTTTCATAAGTCTTTTTGAATCAAAATGAGTCGATATATCTTGTCTTTTTCTTTATAATTCAAGCCTATACAGATGTATATGATTTATCGTCATTTAGTCCACCATCACAAAAAACGGGCTTTTTTCCAGGCCTACGTACCAGGGATTTTTCGCAAAGCCCCCGAAACGTCAACACCAACACCTATCCCATTGTTCGAGCTCCTCAAGTGATCACAATGTCGAACATTGGGGACAGGCGTTCGTGTTGGTGTTCCGGGGGATTTGTGAAAACTCACTATCATTGGTGACAAGGATGCGAGATACACAAAAGGCTCACAGATGTCTCCCGGACGCCGCAACCCGAGCGTCGTTCGTCGTCAATGATTTCACGAATTGGCCAATCAGCAACTTTTTCATTATGAGAAAACTCAAAATTTCTGTATTAGTTTGAATAACTCTGAATTGGTTATATATATTATATTATATACTATATTTTATTATGAAAACTTATTTCAATATCACCATGATAATTGGTGAGTCAGTAGACGTTGGAAGTAGAACCATGATGGCGCTGTTATCTCAATGAGGAACCTGCAGAACTGAAAATCCAGATGGCAGCACCAGTACTAAAAGGTACACTTCCAGTGCATTTTCCAAATGAAATTAAGTTTTGTTGATTTTCTCCCTAAAACTCATCAAAATAGAATTAAGGACCAATAAAACAACATTTTTGGTGCTATTTCCCCATGTTGAGTATTTAAGGGATGAACTATTCAATAATCATTGACCTGGGATCTCATTACAATCATAATCAACTTGCCTGCAGGCAGGTTTTGTTGTGTAGGTTCCTCATTTCAGAAAAATTGCAGATTGGTCACTTTGTGAAATCATCGACGTCTTGTACGACGTCCGCCATCACAGCGTTCTTTCAAAATTCCACCCGTAAATCGTTCTTATATGGTATCCGCCGCACATCGTGTTCGCCGGACATGTTCTTGTCGACGTCCATCGGATTTTGTTCGTACAAGCTGTCCACTGCACCACAGTGTACACGATTTCCGCAGGACATCGTTTTTATGATAGCAAGCTCTTGCAACTGGCCGTTATGGCAAGTGACTACATCTCGTGTTAGGTGTGTATGCCCGCACAATAGCGTTCTGGCCTTACATGATCCGCCGAACACCGTTGACCGACCACCTAGCATGTGTTGGATGAAAATGGGATTATAACGAATGGAGTCTGACGTCACACATTTCTCGGGGGCACAACATATACAATTGTAACAAAACTGAATCCATCTCTAGCTGTCTAGTTCAATGAATTCTGAATCGACAGCATGCCGATCTACCGTCGTTCATGAATCGACAGACAATGGTTTCAACCATCGACGGACTGGTCCATGCTTTGCGGGTAAACCAGGTCCTTGCGGCACGCGCACACCCACCCACGCACATCAACAGCAACTCCCGCCTGAACGAGAAGGATGAAGTTCGTGCTGTGGTTGATACCGACAAGAATGTCCGTAATCGCGAACGCCATGATAAGTTTTGTCGTGCTATTAAATATCTGCATAACAATCCTATTTTTCAGCATATATTGAGTCAATCTTCATAATGTTTGGCCTGGATGATCTTGAATTTACTCCGTTACCTCACGTATACATCCAGATCAAGAGCAAGAGCGTCGTCTAAACCGAAATGGATACTGAATCCGGATTCATTTACCTGGGCGCATGCGAACTAACGCATTTTTCTACACCTCCGCAAGTAACGGGTATTGGAGAGGGCCACATCTAAAGAAATGCGTCCAGATGAGACCGGATTGCGCTGATTGTCTAAATGCGCGTAATTTTTGAGACCTGTATGTGGTTCGATAGGTTCGCATCCAGATCCGATCCGAATGTGTGTTTTTTTTCGCCTGCCGTCTAAATGGCCCTATTGACACAAAAACGAAAGTTGATGGTTGACTACTAGTCTGTGTCAAATAGGAGCCAAGGTGTTTGTGACAACTCCTTCAAAACAATGGTACTAAGTGATGCATGATCAGAGGATTGTAATCAATGTGTCAGTGGTTCAGTCGTATCTCCTACTTCATGATACAACTATATTTTTGGCCTAACAAATAATCATCATAGAAGTAGTAACCATTTACGTCTTGATCATCTTTTGGTTGACTCTGTAAACAAACTCTGGTAAATAAACAACAAGTTCAAGCCAAACTCACCGTTATCCTGTACTTCTTTCAACCAGATTCGAAATCGGACTGACTGCATAATTCAAGTGATCAGCTAGGTCTTAATTTGACACAGATAACAACTACCATAAAAAATAAAGTCATGCTCGCACTATCGTAATTGGGTAGGACAGGCCAAAGCGGAATAAATTCAAGACTCGAAAATATCATGCAATATTTTGAAATATATTGCAACCCTTGAAAAAAACTTGGTAACATTTTTTTTTAAATTCTCGCAACATTCACGTGACCTTCCTTTTCCACTGAGGAACGAGCTTTAGTGTGGTGGTGCTTCGGTGGAATACCCCTGTCGTCTATTCCGCATTTTCGAAGTTTGGAAATGGATCGAAGATCTTTCAGTCGAATCAATAGGTCTGGTTCAATATTGAACTTTTGGCTGGCAATCACTAACTCACAGAGGTACCACTGCAAGCTCGCCTCCAGGTCTTTCAAATAACGTGGTATTATTTGGTCACTTGAATGTTGCGAGAATTTGTTTCAAAATGTTGCCATGTTTTTTTCAAGGGTTGCAATATATTCAAAATGTTGCATTATATTTTCAAGTGTTACATTTATTCCGCTTCGGCGTGCCATAATTGGGACATTTTCTTATTTAAACATGACTGTCAGAAGGTCAGTAAAATTTTATCGGATCATGCACTTCTGGGTTCTATGCGTGACCATTTCCACGAAACGCCTGACTCAATTCATGCGGGAATATATCATGTTCAAGTGTTTTTTTACATTTTTACTGAATTTTTAAAAGTCTAAAGTCGGAGGGTGGGGGGGGGGGGGGGTCGAAGCCCCTGAAATTGAAGTTTGAACAGTGTGAATATTCATGTGGCAGAACAGCAGAATCCCTTCATTCGCACGTTTTTCTCTTTTGGCGGCCATTTTATGTCAAAAAAGCGTCATCCGAATCAAAATAGTGGGATTATTTACATTGGATACGTACAAGTTAGCCATATAGCGCACAGAAGAAAAGCCGAAGTATTTTCGACTTAACTGAACACCAACACAGTCTGGTAGAAACTTGTTGCACGGTTGGATACGCGGGCGATATACATATTTCTATTACATTTTTGACCGGTATCCGACCTGAAAAATTTGATGAAGTTTTGACGGTCGGCTCCAACTAAAGTGTTTCTTAATCAGAATACCAATCACAGAAAAAAATCTGACTTTGATATTGTTTTTTTACCGCTTCCATTAAAGTCGGACAAAAGGCAGGAGCAGGGGGTTAAATTGGCCATCTTTTGGTGAGTAATATGCACAGTAAGGGCACTACAGGGTGGCCCAGAATTATTTTCTTTTGCACAATAGAATTATATTGTGTATCCATTTTGTGAGGGGAAATAATTCTGGGTCACCCTGTAGATCATGTTTGATTGATCACACTACATGTATAGTCTTCATACAGGCGTGAATAGTTTTAATATACTTCAAAATAGGAGAAACCCCTATTGGCAACTTCGTGTAACTCTATCTCGCCTATATGGCTGCTGCCTATACAGTTTCATTAAGATGATTTTATCCCTTAGTTTTAAATATTGTTAGATGACCAACAGGATCAATAAAATGACAAGGACACGTTTATGGTTTGTAGCGATCATTTCAAAGTGAAACTTAAACTATCTACAATGTAGAGGAAATTATCATCAAACGATTTCTGAGTAATTTGTAGTCTTTTGCATATTGTACCCGGAAACAATTGATTCTAAATTTCCCTACAATAAAAATCATTGTTGTATCGATTTTATCTCGAATTCTGCATCAATCTAGTTCGCGATAGTACATGCCAATGAAAAATCTTATCACGCACAACATAACACGCAATTTTGAATGCCCTGTAAGGTCTGTCAATATTTCAAATATACGAAGCTAAAAAAAGCTCACTTCGTGTTTTTAAATTCAAAACACGACTTCGAGATCCAAAACTCGACTTGATGAAATTCAAAATTTGACTTTATTTTAAACTCAGAATCGACCAATCAAATCGTATTTTATATTTGGTGTACCCGTCCGGTAGAAAGGGTCAGCGGAACTGTCGTGGTGAACATGTATCCGCCCACACAACATTCCTATCAATCTCTGATGACCGAGAGATATCCGTTATAAAAAGCCCCATCCAGAACGCCGACTGTCAATTTTCACAAATCCCGATGCAATGTTTTGCTCCTAATGGAATTCTTCTGAATTCCAGCTAAAAGTGGGTGTTCTTGCTTGATCGACACTGTTCCCCCTCATAAATACACTGCACAAGAACTGGTCAGTGAACTACGCACATGCCCACAGGCTGCCGTGGTGAGGCAGGTAAAACTCTAGATCACAGTCTCGTAACGTGCGCTGGTGTTGATATGTACACGGTCTGTGCTGCTGGGCAGTCGGGCCGGATTAAGTTCGTTAAAGAGGACTACATATGACTGATATGCACATTCAAGGGACTGAGTTGTGCTTTATTTACCGTTGAATATATTCCTGGTGCAAGCATAAACAGTTTCGATATACATGTAGAATACACTGTCAGAGTATACACTGTGTGATATGTAAAATACATTGTAAATAACCTTGTTGGTAGTAGGAAGGTATTCACCTTCTCATGCAGGGAGTCCAAACAGAATAACAGAATAATCTATATCAGGTTATTGACATTTGTTGATCAGCCAATATCTTGATGAGTCAGGGTGACATCACGTGAAATGGACAAGTGAAACAGAAAGTTCTAAAATATGTCGATTGAAGGACTTATGACCTCGATCGATCGAGATATTTGAGTGTTTGTCTCACACCGCATTAACCCCATGATTCAACAACGTCGCTAAATCTCAGCTCTAATCCTGTAATTTGATCTCAGAGATGGATTGGATATATTCTCTTGATAGTAGAGACTAGGTTGTGAGATTGTCATCACGGCCAAGACAGAATCCGTAACTGTTGTCGTCGTTTTGCTTTAGAAAAGTAACACTGTTTTACATAGATTCTTTTAAGTCATTTTCCCCTGTCCTGAAGCTCCAATGCCTTCCAAAGAAGACATGTACGGATGAAATGCGAATCAAGGAGAAGACTTAAAACCATTCTCTGAAGAGGGTTAATATGTTTTCGCTTTCTCTGAGATATATTCAACAACCTGTCAACAAGAAAGCTGGCGTGATACCAAGAGCTCGACCTTTCAAAATGCTTACAACATGTTTGTTGATAATTTATCAAAGTAAGACAGTTTTCCTTTCAGTTATTGACGTCAACGATTTCGGGGTAATCGAGGTTCCATGCTTAGTGAACTTTGGGTGTTGTTGTTAGCGAGTCTCCAAAATTGAAAAGCAGACGACCAGTAGTTTTTGATAGAGACATGGATGAACCCCATTGTAAGAAAGCAAAAGGACATCAGATTTTCCTGAATATTTTGAAATCATAAATATCGTGGCATACTCAGTATATAGCTCTAACATGTTGTTTCATGTCCCAGGCCGAAATATGTTGCTGTCCTGTCGCTTTCCTATACAAGATTGTGCAGGGGTAGGTACTTCTGCGAGTGTAGAAATCCCCAGGGTAGGAGCAATCTCATTTGAAATGACATCCAGTTGAAGACGGGCCAACCATGCCATTCTTACTATGCGAGGGCTCGTAGGCGCTGAACCTTTGAGTTTTCAACATGGCCGCCAAATATCTTTAATAGATGTTAGTTTATTTTGCATAAACCATTAACTGACATTTCAAAACATCAAATAGAATTCCAACCAATTTTATCACCAGTTTGATTTGTATTGTTGAAATGATTTATTTTTTCTCCTTAGTCTTTTTGAATCAAAATTGGTCGATATGTCTTGTCTTTTTCTTTGTAAGTCAAGCCGAAACATATATATATGATTGATCGTCATTCAGTCAACCATCACAAAACATCACATTTTCTTCCAGGCCTACGGACCAGAGAGTGTCGCTTTCCTATACAAGATTGTCCAGGGGTAGGTACTTCTACGAGTGTAGAAATCCCCAGGTTAGGAGCACAATCTCATTTGAAATGACATCCAGAAAGATCTTTGATCCATTTCCAAACTTCGAAAATGCGGAATAGACGACAGGGGTATCCCACAGAAGTACCACCACACTAAAGCTCGTTCCTCAGTGGAAAAGGAAGGTCATGTGGTATTGTTTGGTCACGAGAATGTTGCGAGAATTTTTTTTAAATGTTGCCATGTTTTTTTCAAGGGTTGCCACATATTTTTGGAAACAAGTTGACATTATAATTTTCGGAAATGTTGCATTGTATTTTCAAATTTCTTGGTCTTGACATAAGTTTTTGAAATGTTGGCATGTTTTTTTCAAGGGTTGCAATATATTTCAAAATGTTGCATGATATTTTCGAGTCTTGAATTTATTCCGCTTTGGCGTGCCCTACCCAATTACGATAGTGCGAGAATGACTTTATTTTTCATGGTAGTTGTTATCAGTGGCAAATTAATACCTAGCTGATCACTTGAATCAGTCACTCCGATTTCGAATCTGGTTGAAAGAAGTACAGGATAACGGTGAGTTTGACTTGAAAAGCTATGGTTAATCAGCAATCTTGCACTTAAGATAAAAACTGAACCATGATTGACCAACGTGAAGCGGATTGGTTAAATACATACCCTCCTAAGTAAGAGCATCATCGAACATTCTGATGAAGGCGCCCTAGCTGTCCTTCTAAGATCTAGGGCATTCTTTCATATCGTTCTAACCCCTCTCGGCTGGCTGGTGAACTATAAAAGTTTTTGGCCCGTTTTTTTCTCCTTAAAATGTTACAAAAGACAGATCGTCGATCAAAAATAAATGCCTGGTCCTCGATACTCTTCATAGCTTGTATACATTGGATTGCGCAGGAGAGTTTTGAACGTATCTTTATAAGGTAGTTCCAACGGAATCTGTTTTTTTGTTTTCGCCCGAATATATTCCGTTTCGGCCACGAGTCTGTAAGATTGTGTACCAATAACAATGAAAACATTATTTCCTTCAGTTTCATTAAAGGGACAGGTTGGGCGTGCGTTTAACATGGTCGTAAATACAGTTTTCCTGTTTGTCACCATGTGCCGCCACAATTGCGAATTTCATTGAAGCCATTCATATCTCGTGTGATGCACTGTCCAACGCAGTTCAGAGAGTTTATTGATTCTGTTGGAAAAGTATCGGTCGGACTTGTGTAACAGAGGAAAGACAAATGCCTCAATGCCGGGGATTTAACCCGTTGTAAAAGAAATGCAAGACCCCCGGAATCTAAGTCCGGTCCTTTTGTTAAAGTGAATAGAGTCGCCGGTGTCATCCCATTTCGCCTACTCTCATTTCGCCTACACCCACTTCGCCTACACCCATTTCGCCTACTCCTTTTTCGCCTACACCCATTTCGCCTATTCCTTTTTGCCTGCTTCCCATTTCGCCTACTTCTCATTTCGCTTACTTCCCATTTCGCCTAAATCCATTTTGCCTACTCCTTTTTCGCCTACTTTCCATTTTGCCTACTTCCCATTTCGCCTACTATGTGATATTAAGACATATTTCTTAGGCATTTTTGGACATTTTATAGGTCCTGTATATGGGTATGGGGCAGGCGTATACCTACTACAGGGTGGGCCAAAAAAAGTGTCCCTGCCTTTTTGCTGGGCCTAGGTCTCTACCGCATCAAGAAAGGGGACAATGAAGGTGATAGCAACAAAGTGTATGGGGGCTCAGAAGCGTGCTCCCTATGGTAAAAGGTTATAGCCAGGCAATAACAAGTTACTTATTAATGATAAGTAACTTGTTAAATGGCTGTATTGTTTATCTAAAGAGAGCACAATTATGCAAATAATAATGCTTTAGAAATCTCATTTATCTCCACCTTTACTGCTAGAATTTGAAACTATTTCTATCGGACCCCACCTTTTCATAGCAGACACCCACTTAAAATATTTACAAACTATCCACAAAGTTTCATAGTACCACTATCTTGGCAAACCATACTACAGCAGGCAAAATGGGAAGTAGGCGAAATGGGTTGTAGGCGAAATGCGAATTAGGCGAAATGGGAGTAGGCGAAATGGTCTGTAGGCGAAATGACCACATTTTGTAGGCGAAACGGGAGTAGGCGAAATGGACGTAACCGAGTCGCCGAGTTCCTTTGTTGAAGATTATGTAGCTAACCCTAACCAAACCATTAACCACATTTGTTGACAATACACAGCTATTGTATGTGGTCCAGCATTTCTAGGACGTCCATTCCTTTTACACCGGGACCTCTGGTGTATAAGGCCATCACTCTACCGACTAGGCTGAAGGGAATTTCCCCCTAGCCTGGGCTGGTAGGAATGATGCCCCACCACCCAACACCAGGAAGCTTTTTCGTATGAATAGCCAGCGTTTCTCATGCCCAACTTGTTCCTTCATCACCATACACACAATGGTATTTGTTTGGATGCATCAAAACTGTTGCTCTTCTAATAAAGTTCACGTCGCAATAGCCTACAGGAAGTATCATGGTCACGTACATGTAAGAATAACCATGGCATAAAATTATCATCCGTCAAATTGTTTATATTTGCTTATTTTGAAAAGAGATGGATTTAAGCTAGTCTGGCGGTACTGCTGTGAATGGACCTGCCAGTGCGTAACAGTCAGTGCAACTATAGGCGACTTAACTGGAATGCACCGGGACTATCCTTTAGCCCAAACCCCCTGCTTCTTAAAATCCCGAAAATGTCGCTGTCGTTTTCTTTGTCTGTCGTTAACTGCGCTAATGGCGGATTCGATTAGTCCCGGGCTCATGAACTCACTTACACAGTGTAACACAGAATTGAGTTCATGAGCCCGGGACTAATCGAATCCGCCAGTGGCGCAGTTAACAACAGACAAAGAAAACGACACCCCGGTGAAACCAATCACGCCTCGCGAGGTCCCACTGTGTCGTAGTGAAGTGCTTTTTCAGCGTTTTTTTCTTCAAGATCTTAGAAACCATTAGTAGCTGTTCATCTTACCGAAAAAACATCCCAGGGGTGCATTTTTATTTCTCGAGTAACCTTTAAGTTGTTTCATAAAATCTCAAAACCTTTTTCTAAGGGTGCATTGATGAGCTTTTATTAACCAGTCAGGCAGCTCATTGGGTCTTACCTAGGTACATGAGTTGTTGCATCTGGCGTCCATGAATACTGAACGGAAAGATAATTAAATTGGAAACACGGGCGCGCAATTTGCTCTCGATAATGCCGCTCATAAGCACTTCTCCCTGCCCCTCGTCAGATAGCTCTCGAGGAAATTGTCCTGGAGACCCCTCGTCAGCTAGCCCTCGAGAAAATTGTCCTCGAGCCCCTTCGTCAGCTAGCCCTCGAGAAAATTGTCCTCGAGCCACCTCCTCATCTAGTGCTCGAGGAAATCGTCCTGGAGCGCTCTCGTCAGCTAGCCTTCGAGGAAATTGTCCTCGAGCCCCCTCGTCAGCTAGCGCTCGACGCCATTGTCCTGGTGCCCCCTCGTCAGCTGGTGCTGAACGAAATAATCCGCCTAAGGCTTTTCTTTTTCTTTTTCCGTTTACGTAGTAGAAGTTTGGCACATTCATTTTAGTGCACACTATTCCAACTAAATACCATTTCTTGGCTTGCAATCTGATCTCTCTGGTTTCCATTAGATAGGAAATGATTAAACGGTGAACTAAAGTCGATTCCCTCGCCTTGTCTTTGAGATGTAAAACAGGTAGCTGTTTATTGCTCAAGTAACTACACGGACCGCACTCGTCAACAACCATTCCTGGCAAATAAGACATCTTCTCCAGATATATATACAACATCAGCGTCCCGATGAAAACAAAGCGACCTGGCATGAAAGATTCTGGTATGGCTAGTGACAACACTTTATCAAAAGTGCTCGACAGCGCATACTTTGCCGACCCTTCAAAACTGATGACATACAAGACGACGTTTTAGGTTAAGAGCCCCGCTAACGAGCGATTTAAATCTCTGCTATCTGCGATTAAAGCGAATTTCGCACGAGCAATACGATGCCATTCCTGCGCCTCAGTCGGTACCAACGCAATTGACGCATCATCAAGTCACACGCAAGTTTCTTAATGAAATACTATTGCAGGCCCTACTGTCCACATGTTCATCTGACCAAATCTAGCTAACTGATTTGCGCCAGGCTTTTAAACAGGCAACGAGAAGGTGCATTTTCATCGCTCGAGAAAATGTAAGAAGTAGGCCGAATGGATGGACGTGCGAAATCCCCTTTTAAATTGCATGAAATCACTCATTTGCGGTGGTCATTGCATGTCGCAACGACCTGTGACAAACTCATTCGCAGTGATTACCGGTTTTATCCGGATCCGAGGTATAATCTACGCCTTATAGAACAAGAAAACCTCCAAACTAGAGCCTTTATTAATAGATTATGATTCGATAATCATATTTTAAACAAGTGTTTCCAGACTCTTGTAAAATTTCGGTTAAAAACTTGGCCTATGATTTCGACCAGACCACAAGCCGAGCATGTAGAAAATTGTGTAGGAACCAGGTGTTCATTTTAAACCAGCATCCTTTTTGGCGGGATTTCCGGCATTGGTCCCCTTTTCGATACTGACCTGACATTATTCTCTGAGCCGTCGAACTTATACCACAAAGACGCTAAAAACAATTCATATCATAAACGATTAAGATTCACACAGGGTGGGGTTTTCCCCCGGTGAAAAAAAGTCCACGAAACAAAAGATTTCACAAGTCCTTAATAATCTAAGGTAGTTGGTATTGTAGCCATGCACGGATAAATCCTCATCATATTTATACATTCTTACATTAATCGCTTTGAGCTTTTAAACAATATACCGCCAACACAAATATTCAAACCGAAACGAGTTGTTAAAAAAAACACAAATTTAACTTTATTTTCTGGAGTGACATCGCATAGACACTCATTGGAAAGTTTTGGATTTGTACAGTCATTGCCTTTACATGAACCGTACAAGGAATTTAGGTCCGTAGCTCTTACATGTAGTTTAATATCCGTAGATCACGATCCTTCATCGTAGATCATCGGGAGTTTTCGCAAATCACCCGAAACGCCAACTCGAACGCCTGTCCCATTGTTCGACTTAATGCTCAGGAGCTCGAACAATGGGATCGCGTTGGCGTTTCTGGGGTTTTGCGAAAACTCTCTTAAACCTTTTATAACGCGGACTCTTTTTCCGGGGGCCAAATTTGATTTACAGCGCAGAGGCGCTCAAAGGTAGTAATCATAGAGACTTGATGTGCTCGTCTCTCCATGCGCTATCATCCACAAAATAGCCACCAGCCTTTGATTGAAGGCAAAGTCTAAGGCAGCATTCAGGACTATTTTAAAGTATGGCAGGATGTGAAAACCGCTGAGTTCACATTACTACAAAACTGATTTTCATTGCCTATAACCGGCCTGCATACAAGTACTACTACGTAAGGTATTTTATTATTACTCTTGTATTCTCATTTGAATGAAATTTACCTTTCGGCGTCAAGGTGTTTAGAAGAGGATTCATGCTTAGTCTGAAGAGATACAAAAGGAGTATTAACTTTGTATCAAAGCCACTAGCAACCACGGATGCTGTATACATCCGTGTTTGAGCAACACTCTTCTTAAAAAAGTGCATATACAAAGGCGTAAAAAAGTGAGGTGTTTTGTAACGTGCGTCTGGCATCGTCAGTTGTTGTTGGAGATTGAAGTGTGGCGTCTCCACATACCACCATCGATGCAAGAGCCGCGCTGGTTGGTTACGATGTACACGTCCTGTTCCTGGACCCTTAGTCCGCCGAGGCTGACGGAATGAGCTGAGATTTACGTCAGCTCGCGCCCTCGAAACACGGCGGACAATTGAGCCGTAATTCGGTCTACTGCGTAGACGGGAACCCCGGCTCTGTTGTGTATTTTGCTATGTAGTGCCCGCGTTTGGATCTTTTTAGGATAACTGTTTGGAGGGTGACTTGGTCTATCTGAAGAATTGCTGACAGAGGTTAAGAAACTAAGTAGCGACTGCAGTGGCGCTTGTACTGGTTCCCTTTTAGCTCGCCAGGGTAACTATTGATAACCTGGTGAGTTGTTTGTGGAGACCGGACAGCCTGCCACAAGTCCCCCAAAACCATAAAGTCATATGACCCGGCTATTATTGACTGGCCCTTACAGGGCATCATAATAAACCAGACAGCAGGACATCCAACAGTGAGAGAGAGCGACAGGAAGAAAGGGAGCGACAGGGTTAGACCAACACTCATTCAGAAGACCTTTTGAGCAGTAGTATAACCGAACGAGAACGTGTTACAAATGCCAATCGCGCGAGCACTCTGAAAATATTCTTTCAAAATCCCTTTAGATAATTTGTTTTTATATTTAAGTATAAGGCTTCTTTACCTGTATTCATCCTGAGATAATTGCTCAATTTTACAATTATTTGGTCGGCTACAAACGGGGTTGGTCATGATGAAACAGTGATGACACGTCGTGCCCGAATAGACGGGTCATAGGTCAAACATGCTACGTCACCCCCAGATTCTGGCGGTGACGAGTGATATGACGTACACGAGTATCCAGGGTCTAGTGGTGCAGCCATTTTGAATGCTAATCAAGTAGACCCCGGATGTAGAGGTTGGTCTTTAACTAGTCTTGTCCTCTTCGTGTTGCTGGAGTATTCATACTAGGGGAAGGATCTCTGTAGACGATCGGTCAATCATCAGACCTCTGGGAGGCCGTGGATAATTCCCCCTCCAAGCAGTGACGACTGGTGGCTGGTACAGTCCAGTACGTTACACGCTATAGGGGTAGTGGTGCCCGGCAGTGGTGGTGGATGTGGTCAAACATCCCCCTACGACGCGTTGGCTTTCATCAGGCAAAAGTGTCAATGTAGGAATCATTGATGGGCCCATGGAGATCTGTGATGATTATCACAAACCATGTTTTACAACAGGATACCATCATAGATTCTATGATGGCCCATGATAGATCCATTGATGGCCCGTGGACTATAAGTTGATGACCATGATAGGCTCACTTACGTAGGGTCCATTAAAAATGATCGTATGTAGCAAAAGTATAGTTTAAACCCATTTGAATAACCATCTTCAGAATTCTGGAAAATATATCAAGTTCACCGATTCAAATATAAATTATTTGATGGCCCGTCAGAAAAAAAATTATATTGGATTCAATCCATGCATCAATGATGGGCCCATGGTAGATACGACCATGAATTCCATCCATCGGTCTATGATGGGGATTCTCCATCTTCTATACATGGATTGGCCCATGGATGTAACGTTGATGATTAATCGCCGTCATAGATCCATGCCTGGACACTTTTGCCTGTGATACATGTATGGAATTTTATATTTGTGAATTAGCTTTCGCAATCAGAATGAATAGCTATGATTACGTTGATTTGCTACGGCTGCTACGATAAAAGATAGTGTCCACATGCGTATAATCTTTGGTATGATTGCCAAATCGGGAAACGAAACGGAAACGTATACGAAAAGCATCCAACCGAGGAAACGAAAGAGAAACGAAGGAAAAACACCCATGTAAACGTAGAACGATGTTCCTATTTCGTGCATGTTTCTGAAATGAATGCTGATGGATACGCGTACAATGCACTGTATTTCTGGCGTATTCATGATAAACAACTTTTAAAAATCAATCTTGTATTCTTAATAGCAGTCTCCTGATGAGATCGACTAGCGTACTTACTCCTTTGTTGTTAATAACTGACCTCAATCATTTCGCATGTGTTACTCGCGCAGTTGGTTTACTCTGGTGGTCGTTTCGATAGAAATGACACACGCCACCGCCGTGTCAGCCCGAGAGAAAACTTGCAATTTTTGACAGATTCACGATGGTTGAAACTATACCTTTTGGTGTTATCATATGACAAACCCAGAGTACACGTTGCCTAAATTATCACGCAGCGATCGGGAAACATCATACATGCACCAATTGCAGTACGCGAGCATGCATGCATGTACATTGCTGTATGACTAGCTATTGGTGTCACCTGGCTACAGATCTAGGAACTAGATTTAATTGGACCTCCACCTGTAAGTCGTAAAGCAAACACTACGCATTCCCGAATATGCACTGCCATGTTGGATGACTCTGAACACTGTCCGAGCTAAAAATTACCACTCGGTGAATTCAATGAATTTGTGACGCTCGGCTCCAACGGAAGTGTTTCTAAATCCGAAAAACAATCATTGAATAAAAGTTGGCATGTGATACTCGCTTTCGTGATGTTTCTTCCAGCTCCCATTTGCATTAAGATGAGTTTATCCCTTGGTTTAAATATTTTTAGATAACCAACATATGATCCAACATTCAGTGTGTGTATGGGTAAGTGAAACTTAAACTGTTAGAGGAAATAATATTCAAAAGGTTTTCTGATTTTGTAGCCTTTTGTATTTGAATTCGAAAACAAATGATTCTTAATTGACCTGCGATGAATACTATTTTTGTATCGATTTTATATCGATTCTTGCATTGATCTACATGTAGTTTGCGATATTACTCTAGACTCACCCATCTATGACCGTTTCTGAATATACACGCAGACCCCGTTGATCTTATGTGCACTGTCGTTCGATGTCATTCAACACTGTTAACTTGGGATGGACAATGGGTGGACGACACTGATTTTTCTAATGTTGATGCCATTCACCTTTGCTTCAGTTCAGAAGGCTAGACTCCCTGGGAAGCCCATCCCGTCAGCCTAATTTGGTCTCCTTATGGACTGCCACAAATAACAGCGGGAATTCGTGCGTCTGGACGATAAGCCAATGGGCATTGCTATAACGAAACTGTAAGGACATTTTCTGTCACCGAATCAGAATGCTCGACGTTAACCGCTTTGGCGAAGCGCAGCTGATATTTATACACTTCATTCCGACACTTCATTTCTCCCGTGGCATAATGGGTATAGCTACGCACTGCGTTGTATCGTTATGTGAATAAACAACAAACAAAACGATAAAGTGCAAAAATCTTTGTAGGATAAAATCTCCGGTTACATAAGCTAACCGGTAATATGCCTACTTTAAACGTTGTTTGTGCTGATTAGCGAAAATTAATCACAAAATGTCATTCTGACTACAGCGCCCCTTCCAGCCAGTTGATGAACTATCGGCTCCGCATTCATCCGCCAATTCGTTGTGGTCATCGGTAGAAAAACTCCCAGAAAGCACACCACGTGTCGCAATGGTCAGGGTGAGGAACGAGGCCGGTCCACGTGTTCGTCGTTTAAGAATGGCAGGCACATAAGGATTTCACTTTATCAATGCGATTTCTTTTATTAAAGATTCGTTGCCAATAGACCAAGGTTACTGGGCAGGGAAATTGATAAAACTGACCATACTATATGTACTGATAGAAGTATGGTGGTCAGGTCACAAGTTATCAGTCCAATTCCAATGCCAACCACTATCAATTAACTTACCGCATCCTGAAGACTGACGCGTTTGAGGTATGAAGGTATGGAGGAACCTTAACCCTTTCAATGCTTATCATACTGGGGGCGGTCATGCTTCAAATTAATGAATTTCACACACTAGTTTATTTAGCAAAAACTCACCAGAACTTGGTCAGTTTTCTTTCAATGCTGACCCCAACCCAAACAAGAGACTGATGGCTTAAAGGGCGAACCTACCCCGATGCGGGCACGTTCGCCCACTTCGACAACGTTAACGTTCAATTAGTCGGAAGAATCAAGGTACACAATATTTCAATATTGTGTGAAATATGACCATTATTCTGAAAAGTAGGCGAACTAGCCCCTGTCTCCCCCGGAGCACTTTTGCGTTTGGCTACATGACCGATGACGACATCTGAAGGAGCTGATCTTCTGGAGAGTTGTATCAGCCGCGCCTGCTGAATGTGAGCAGTCGACAACTAGAGCTACACATAATGCAGGCCTCTTTACATAATGATTACCATTTTGACTCACATTCCTGGCTAATCAACCACATGTTGTCTTCATCAAGTCACAAACTACACCAGCTGTATTCATAAAATTATGAACCAATTGCTGCAGGTCTTTCCTGGCGGTGGCCTCGTCCGCTCATTTGAATGGGTGCCCCTATAGTGCCGGCCCCTCGCCTACACTATAGTTCTTAGAAGTATTTCTAGTGAAGCGGTTGGATTTACCCCCAAATAAACTGAACCAATACAATATGTAGGTGCATTGTGTCAAGTGCATCACAAACACACCCTGCTATACCGCCAGTGACAGGAAGAAGAGTCCAATGGTAAACGTACTTTGGGAACGACTTTAGAATTCCCGATCGGAAGTATAGGGGCGAATGAATACCGAATAATGAACAAGTAGCCTAACCCTAACCCTAACCCTTTAAACCGATTCACAACTTATATAGTGCGGAGGAACATCCGATCGGTAATTCTAAAGTTTAGCCGTACTTTGTTATTTATTGTGAACAAGTACAGTTTTCATTGCCAGCGACATACAATCTGAAATGAAAAGTAAGATTGAAATACCCTCCATAAAACAGGATATGATCAATGAACTTTTCTCTTGGGGTGTATAGCCCGGTATGCTTGTACACAGTGAAGAGGAATATTTTCACATGGGATGGGGATTAATCAATAAGTTTGTGCGGGTCGTATGTGCACAAATTACCACATACAGAACTGGTGTACTTCTTCCGCAAAATCACTGTAAGGAATTTGGGTAGCGTGAGTACGGAGCTTGGATAACACTTTTGGAATTTGGTTGCGTAGTGCAGAGGCCGGGATTGCTGCAAAGGTCTCATCATGGGCAACACTTCATCAGTGACTCCATTCAGGAAAGCTAAACTGCTCCACGAGTTTTACACATTCTACGGTAAGTAATTTTTATACGATTGCATCTTTTTTATTTGTTTATGCCTGAGAAGAAAACGGATTACCTTCTTAGTTTCAAGGCTTAAAAATAATATTTGCCTATGGGTTGACCATACATATAGGTACCAACATTTTGAGTAGAACTTGAAATCCTAGAGCAATTGAACTTCCTCAAAATAAAGTTAATAACAATTTTGTTTTCATATTTGGAGGCTGTTCTCTGGAAAACAAAGAACGGACTTCCGCACTTGACATTGGCATTCACTTTGTTTTGAAAGAGATTTAATTTCTTTAGGGTTTTATACTATAGCGAAATGGATGTGTCTATGGTCTACTCTTAGCGGAATGGGTGAATAGCTAGAAGTCTGAAACCCAATTAATAAAAAAAATAAAACTTTTGTTTGCTAACTTATACCAAGTATCAATTTGGGCTCCGTAAACAATGTTGAAGGTATTTCAGGTTCACAAATCTTCCTAACTATGAGAAACAAAGATTTTTTGGGTGCAAGGAATCAGCAAACCTGTTGACCTGAATAAGGGTCATTGCTACATGTAGGGCAAGCTAGCATTTTGAAGAAAAAAATCACCTATAGTTTATGAGTAAATGGTGATTTTATTAACAGATTTTTGCAATTTCTTCCATGGCAAAACTGTCTGTCTTTGCTGTGAGTTTTTTGCCCCCACCTTACACTACCGAAAATGCTAATAGGCCTAATTAGCTAAAGTCATGTAATATGAATTACATGTCATTTCACCAAGCTCTTACATCACTGTTTCTGGCTATGCTGGCTGCTAAATCATTTAGGTAAAGGGCGAAAAGTGTTGGAGAAAGACAGTCGCCTTGTCTTACCCCACATGATGTCTTAAAACTGTCAGTATAATCACCATTCATTCTCTCACGCGCAACCGTATTCGAGTACATCGATATTGTCGATTTCAGGTATTTTCCTCTGATGCCTTTACAGCGGAGTTTGTTAATCGGATACATTCTATCAACCATATCGAACGCTTTTGAGAAGTCAATAAATCCTACGTGGATAGACTTTTTCAGACTTTTCTATTTCTCACAACAGTAGTTAAACTGTATATTATATATATATATATATACTTTATTTCATATAAGGCCTCCGGCCCGTACAAAAATTACATATATTAAACAATCAAAATACAAACATAGCGGACATACACTGACTATAGTACATGTGGTAATATAAACTTCTCGCTTTTTTCCTTAGCTTTGAATAGAAAGTTTGAAACATTTCTAATGGTCAAAGTGGATTTGGAATTCATTGCGTTTATAAAGGATGCTATATGGTCCTCGCAAATTCTGTCTTTTCGAAAACCATTCTCTTCATCTACAAGCAAGTCATTGTTATCGATAAAGGCCATCAACCTGTTATTCAGCACTGCACTGTACATCTCTCTCATATGGTGGAATTCAGACTTATTCCTCGAAAGCTTAACGGTTCCGTTCTGTTTTTATCCGGTTTATGGAACGGGTTGATTATACTTTCGTTCCACATAGATGGTATCTTCCCGTGTTCAAAAACAGTGCTGTAGGACAATGGAAATTCAGGCCGAGACAATAGACCGTGTAATTGGCCTAGGCCTGAATTCTTCGAAAACTGCGAGGGAAGGGAAGAACGTTGTGTATGCTTATCATGTATCAAGCATTTGGATCCTTACTTTTTACATTCTTATTCTAAGTAGCTATTCTTCCTATCACAGTTACAATGAAGAATAATCGAAGTAAAACTGACACAGGCACTACGCCGACCTCACTGAACTGTCATATTGTGATCACAAATAGTAATGTTACACAACCCAGGCTAGCCAGTGTCATAGGTGAGCGACTTAGTTGACATCGTGAAAGAACTATATAATATATTGGCTGATAGTGGGAACTGGACGGTAGCAATATATAGGTCAATGTGGGGCAGTCGGGCCAAGCAAAGAAAAGCCAAGAATTTGAAAAATGTGGGTATTACGCACTAATTTCGCCCATTTGATGGATAATCTAGTGTTGTGCACCACTATCTTATAGTAAATCTGATCTGGTCACATTTCAAAATTCAACTTAGTACGTTTGGTCTGTCGATATTCTGAAAAACACTTTGTGAACCGTAGCCACCTGTTCATGCAGTCACGACGATAGACTCTATTGAATAATTGCATTTAGATGTGCTCTAAAGCGCAATCTAAAATGCAGATGTTATAATTCCCTAACAGTCACTATGAATAATTAATTGTATATCGCTAATGATGGCTGCAACCCGGGATTTGCTTTCCTGACAAACATTTATCAGCAAATTGCCAAGCAAAAGGTCCCGTTTTATAATATTAGCCTACATGTATTCTTCTGCACTCAGAGCTCATAACATGTTTCTCTGTTTCGTATTACATGTGCAATATTGCTAAGATTCTTGAAAGGTTCTTAACGGTAGTTAAGCCTCTTGACTTTACTAAGGAAAAACGATTTAGGTCAACAAAATCTTGCTAACATACCCCAAACGAAACCAAATAAGACATTAACCCTTTCAGTTTAAGGATTGACAGTTTAAAAAAGATTAAGACTGCTCCAGTCGAACTTAACTGTGAGGAGGTATTTACTGCAGCTTGATGTGCTGTATACATGTATATGACATCATGGTTCTGACACTTTCAATGAAGTGCTAATATGTCAGTCTTTTGGAGGTGAGGTTCGCCCATCAAAGGGCCTATTCTCTCAAACCAAGCATTCTACAAGACTAAAAATGGGTTGAAAAAGAATTATTTTATCCTCCTCGTTCAATGGCGTCAACGCTAACGAACGCCTATCGTATTGTATGACCTCCTGATAACGAGGTCTAACAGTTAGGCGTTCACGTGGACGTTTCGGGGGCTTTGCGAGAAATCCCTATTATCTGATCAGCTGCGCTTGATGATAATCTGTTTATATTTCAGCCCACAATCAATGTGAGATCAAAAACACTGATTATTTACATTGTGCCATCACATAACTACCAGGACATCAACTATGACAATGAGCTGACATGCGGGCTAGATGTTATCATAAAAGCTGGTTTTCCATTGGAAACACGTACTGCATACATGGGCACTAGCGAGTATGTTACCCCGAGCCCAGGCCTGCTACTACTCGTACACTTGCCCCTCAATATACTTCCAAAATAATACCCTCTCTTCTTCCACCCCTCCCTACCGCTAGTCATATCCGGCCCTTACCGTAACCCTGAAGCAAAAGGGCCTTTGTATCGTGCAGTAGTTTTCCACAAGTATCTTTTCTTCCTATTTAAAAAAAAAACTACGAATATGGCCAACAATTCATGTAAATTTACCAACGAGCACCAACTTGTATTTTGTGTTATGCACACATTTCCCGGGCACTTTCCAACGTAGGCTGCTCGGTAAGTTGGAGTGCCTGCCTCGAATACAAAATATAGCATTAAGATTTCCCGGTCAGCTTGGTAACTGATTCCCCCGAGTGTACATATACAGAGTAACTGAAAATTCAAAAAATGCTTCTTGTCATAAACTGCAGTCTCGAGAATTTTGTAGACATTTCGTAGATGGCATTGACAAAACCCTTAAAATCATATCGGTGTACAGTACAGTGGCTTGCGTGTTGCTCTCCTTTTAAAGTGTCATTCGTCCGGTTAGAATTCTGAAAAAAGAAACAGGTTATAAATGACCAAATGCATAGTAAAACAAATCTCCTGCCATGGTGACGTGTACAATGTTAATCAGGTATTACGTGTGAGTTTAGTTAATCCTTCATGTCAGATCATGCAACCACGACCTTCACGATACACCGCCCCGGTACTCCACCCACAGAACTCATTGTGACACTGTGCTCCGAGATCTGGAGTTCACCTGGCGACCAGTAACACCCGATTCCTGCTCGGGGAAGTGTCGAAAAAGTGAACGTATGTCTCGCAATAGAAAATGCAGGTCATGCGAAGGAAAGACACCCGGTTGATCTCCGCTTCAAGATGGAAAAATTAGCATTAATATAATCTAAACTTGATAAAATGGAAGATACTTAAAATCAAATGTAGGAAATATTGTGTTGTGCCACCGATACTCCGGCCGACCTCATAGCTGTTCCAAAAAATAAATCGAGCACATCAGCACTGTACCACACACAATGCCCACAGGAGCACCATACCAATGCCAGAATAAACCTCACCTGCAGCCTGGGATTGTGTCTACATTATTTTGAGCTCCCCTTTAGTGTGGTATTAATTCATTAAACAACAGTCGGTAAACAATTTTTAATGCGTATAATTTGAACTTTCCATGTCAACTGACATATGGCAGGTGCCAATGATTATTGTGAAAATTATTCAATTTGCCAACGATTTTACAGATTTTACGTATCAGATGCAAATGCACACACGCTAGCCCTGTACATGCGATTACACGTATGTTGTATTACATACTCTAGTTTCACGGCGGTCTAAGATCGGTAGATAGTATGTGCATTATCTTTCAATGCCATCAAGCATAGTTTAATCTATGCTTGAAGCCATTCAGTAGTTTCATTCGGCCTGTGTTAAGAATTTGCCATTGCTGGCTTTAGCCTGACCGACCCCCACAAAACGTGTTTCAGTGGAGTCGATATAATCATACTCTAACCTCGTTCCGATTTATGCAAGGGTTGTTCAGTTGGCTAGAACCTGAAATCCTGAAAGAACTCTTTGATACAAAGTGAATTTCTAGGGTGGGGATGTGTTATCTGTATTGTTTTCGATGTCCAAGGTTAATATGGGTTGTCAATTTATCTTGGAGGAGTTCTGATCACTTTAGGGTTTCAGGGTCTTGCCAAAATGGTGGTACCCATTGTCAACCCCAAAGACGCGATTGCTCGTCGTCAATACATTTTTGTGGTGAGTTGCATCAGCATGAAATCGTCGTGTTGGAATAGCTTGATAGATTTATCAATATTTTCTAGCCTCACAGGTCTTTAATGGGCATTCACTTCATTTTGAAGGCGTTCTAATTGCATTAGGTTTCAGGTTCTAGCCAAAATGGGTTGCCTTTGGTCAAACCTTAACCTTTGTACCACAATTGTCTACGATACGGTTGACCAGTCATCGACGCAAGCCACTGACACTGAATCTGCACTACAACCCTCGTGTACATGATGGTGCATCAATACAAAACCGTTGACTTCCATAAATTAACTGCAATAAAACAGAGAGTCCATTTATTTCCAGCCAAACATAACGTAATTGCACACATTGCCATCTGTGGCCATTATTGTTTTGAATGATATTACGGAGAACCTGCAATCTACTGCAATAATCAACCCCATACCGGTGTGGTCGAATGTAATATCGTGCAGATAGAGATTTTGCATATCAACGGGACATTTGCAAGGGACGCCTGTCACCATAGTCAGTCATCGGAAGGATTTTCTTGTCTCTTTGAGGAAAGATGGGCAACATCACCAGCTTCGAATTGTCCCAGTTCAGGAGGAATAAACTGCTCGACGAGTTTCATATATTTTACGGTAAGACAATATTACCTACAGGGTGAGCCATAAAAATGTGTTAAGCGACATTTTCCATTTACGCAATATCTTCTGTGTTCCGAAAATGAAAAAAGTGACTGAGCTCGTAGTTAATCACACATATGTATATGATGGCCTGCTTCACTAATAATGTAGGGCATTCGGCTTGTATTCTATCAGTATTCTACTATGATTGCCTGCAGGCTGAGCCTTTAAAAGTGTGTTTAGCCACTTTCGCGATTGCTTGGTCATGTTTTATGGTACAGGATTGTGAAACCATCACCAGCCTTAGCCTCAGCTAATAACACGCATGATACCATGCTTCAATAAGAATGTTGGCATTCCGCTTGCAATCTACCAGTATTCTACAGTAAGACATCTTTGCCTACATGGAAAACAACATCAACGCGTTTGCAACATCATGCTGCAGGATCATGTTAAATATCAAGCGGACCGACCATGTATCAAATACAACAGTGAACTCACTGGTGAAGTGCACCCCCCTAATACATTGTGTGCACCTCCGCCAATTGACGTTCCTGGGACACATTTTACGGATGCCAAGCAATGAGCCAGCTAGATTGTATGCACTATACCAACCGACGCAGGGCAGGAGACGCCCTGGCCGCCAGCGAATGCCTTATCTGACGTATATCAAATCTCTCATAGGACCGCTGGAACCAAAACAAATTGAGGAATTGGCCCAGGAAAGGGTTGGTTGGAGGAAACTTGTGACCGCCTGCTGCGCAGTCGATCGATGATGATGATGATGACAGGGTTAGCCATAGAATAAAATGTGTCTCTATTAAATAATGCGAGCGATATTTTTGGAGATCCGCATTTTTTCATGAAATGCAATTATACGCTATAACGGTATGCAGTTATTAATTATCATGCTTACGAATTTGCTTTAGCATTTGTGGATCTGTCTGCACAGTGGCCGATTTGGAATTTATATCAATTAGGTACATGCATATTTAAAATATTCAAATTAAATTTATTCTTTTTATTTTTTACAAATGGCCTAGGCCATTAACTTCAAATTAATTTCACCATGTTTATTTTACAGCAAAGTTATTCAAATCCCATTGTGTGCATGATGAATAACTAGCCTCCTCTAAATCGCTGTTGTAGCAGCTTTACTAAATTTGATCCCCTATTAAAAACATCTGTTTCCAAGTGGACACCTGTCAAATTCACTTAGGGCTTGGGTCCAAGCAGAGAAAGGCGGATTTCGTCCTGTTAGGAAGTTTCGTCACTAATTTTCAAAATATCTTTGTAGCAATCAGTGTATGTAAGATACACTTGTTTGGATAACACGTTTAAATCGATTTCATCCCTTGCGATTTAGGAAGTGGGGACCTCTTGCTTAGCAACAATAGGCCGATAGCTAAGGATTAAAACCATAAAAGGAATAGTTTTTGTCAGCTTTAAAAATGGGCAACAACTGCAGCAGCTATGAGCTAACGCCATTTCGAAGAGTAAAACTTTTGTATGAATTCCGCACCTTCTATGGTAAGATTATATTTATTCACTTTTTTCATTTTCTGTTATTTTTTGCAAGCCAAAATCAAAATGGTTTTCGTCCACCATTGCTGGATGTACGGTCTGATCCAATGATGCATGGTCCCATTTCTGAAGCTCTTCGCGGTTCGAAGGGAATAAAAGTTACATTTCTTTTGTTTCTGTGAGCAGACGACAGAAAGTGCCTCGCTCGCTTTGACTAAAAATGCCTCATTTTCATGAGATGGTCCCATTCACCTCGATCAACCCCTGTAACAATTGTGCGACCAAAACGCATATATACTTATGTTCATGTAGGTAGCTGGAAATTCCCAATTATGACTCGAGATGCACTCATTGTATCCTCAATAAGCTGGAGTTAGCAACTGATTATCAATTGATACCTGACCGAAGCCAGAAGTCTCCATCTTAAAGATTACAATCATGTACTTTTTTCACCATTATATGAAAATATGGGAACAGGCGGCACTGTGTACAGTTCCTTAAAGCATAGGTACTTTTAAATAGACCTCCAGACTAGACCTCCAGACCATTGGAGGTCTATTTAAAAGTATCTATGCTTTGAGGAACTGTACACAGTGCCGCCTGTTCCCATATTTTCATACCTTTTTCTAGCATTAAGTCACTTTGCCTGAAGGAATTAAGGCCTACCGTATTGCCTAATACGCCGTTTAAATTGTCTTTAAACAAAGCCCGCTCGCACCTTAGCCTAAATTCCGTTGTTTAACTGTCTTATCGAAGGGTTATGTGGGCAAAAATATTGATGCCATCGACCCCCACGAAACAGCTTGCATGAGTGTCAATAGGCCTAAACCAGCAGTGGTAAAGAAGAGTAAAAAATATGCAAACGGAGATACATTGGAGATACAATATGTTTATTTCGTACATCAAATTGTACAGATTTACTGAACTGGTGGATTACATAACTTTGTGCGTGGTGCAACGTGAACTAATGCATTTACGTACAGGCCTAGTGGCCTAAATAATGAACTGGTCATGGCACAATGTCCATCTCGGAGGTACATAAGAAAATTATAATTCGGTCAATTCCCCAAAGTCTCTCATTCTCAAAAAATCTCCAATCTGTTCAGCAATCCTGTGTTGTCCCTATCAATTTCTCTAAACATGTCTCAAGTATTGTGTATGTGATCGCTATCCCAATCATATTTGTGAAAAAGCCAACAATGTAATTGACCCTTCGATGATGTAGATTTCAATTTGACTGTAAACAAATCGATATTCTACTTTGAATTGCACATCCCTTGTCTATTAGTTTGGACAGATGTTCAATAGCGTAGATTTAAAGGTACGATATTCTCTAGCCAAGAGATATGATTTAACACATTTCTTTATTAATTTGGTATGTACTGTTATCAGTAGCTGACCAAACGATCAAATCTAAGAATCTTGACAAATTTACACAATTGTCCTCAAGTAGTGTCTATTCCTAAAAGAATAATAGATGCCTTCCATATTACATTTTACCATCAGCATATTTCTTTAATGTTGCAGTAGGCCTAGACAACGTGTGATATGTGATGCCTAAGCCTATATTGAACCAGATTGCCATTAACATAGCACATCACTGCACATCTTGATAGTAGCGTATTATTTGGTTTGGTGAAGATAGATTCTGATTTGGAAGAAAATGGGTAACTCACAGGCTAAAGTTACTTTTGGATTAACTAAATTTAGGCGGGCTAAGATACTGCATGAATTCCGCACATTCTATGGTAAGAAATTCGCTTTCCTTATGCCTATCTTGCTTCATGTCGCGTATGGTTATATTGGAAATTTGATTGTCAACGTGTATGCCGCAGCGGATGCTTTGGCCGAGTCGATCAAGTCTCGTTCTTCTTCATTTCTGGTAATTGGTGCCCCGAGTTATCGCCATGATATACTTACTTACCTATCGCCTAGTTGATATGATCCTTGCTCGTTATCATAAACTATTTGTTATTGACTATTTGAAATGAATTTCAACGAGTAAGCTTACTTGTTATGTACGTTATCAAATGTACATCGCATCGCTGTATTCATGTACAATGTGCTGTGTCGGCATTATTTAGCCAGTTGAGACGCATCTGTTACCATGTGTAGCTATTACATGTAAGAGAGGCGTATTCTACAGATGCTCCTCAACCGGTTAAGAGCATCGACACAGTATTTGGGGTAAGCTTACATTTTGAAAATCATACATGTATCAATGGTGTTTCTCCGCGTACGTAAAGTACACTCTTAAAATAAAGTTTTTTTGAGCTTCTGAAAATACAGCCAACACTGGTATCCATCCCCAGGAGTTTTTCGGAGAAATGACTAACCCCTTAAGACGTTTGAGTTCGTATAAAACCTCGAAGGGTGTTCATTTCCCTGAGAAACCTCTGCGGGGGCTTATTTGTCTCCCCAAAACTCTTGATTTTTAAGAGAGTATATATGAATACAAATATGTGAGAGTGGCTGCCATGTGTTGTCGTATCATGCAAACATGCCATTAATCTAATGACAATCGTGTGTGACACATCGACTTGTATCAATGTCGAATCAACTGTTGCATCCAGTACTATTCATTGTGATGTGTCCATAGTGCATCATGCTCGTAGGCATTCTCACCAGTGAAATGATAACAGTCTGACAACGCGTTATCGATCATTATCCGCCTTGCTCCTGTTTGCAAGAAAAGTATCCACTAAAGTAGTTGGAATGGGTAATACGCAATCACCTGGCTCCATTTGGAATAGGCCATCTTTCGAATTGACTGGGGGCGAGCAAAACTGATGCACGAGTTTAGATTCTTTTGTAAGCTACATTTTTTTGTATTTACAGAGTGTAAGGTAAAGTCACGTGGTACAATTGTAGCCCCGATACAATGGGGCCGAGACTGCATGCTTCTACATCGAGCATATAATTGTCCCATATTGTGGCTCAACATTTTCGCTGTACATGATCGAGTGAAAGGACCCGGGATAGAGTGTCTTGGATGCAAAAGATTATGTTATGAGCAGTTAATCTCTGAGTTATCGGCGGCTTTTGCCTATATAAGGACAAATTCCTTAATCCGTCACCACAGGCCAGAGACGGGCAGTTTTTCCAGGGCAGGCATTTTAGACTGCTACACCGGTCTTTCCAAAAGTCGAGCAAAAGTACCAACATACCTGCCCAATCACTAATAAGCAAAGACCAGATAACATGGCTTACCGGTTCTGATTACTGAAGGGCGCTAGAAAAAGCGAGACTTTCTCACCAATAAAAGAACGCGTTTTATCTTCGAATTTGAAATGATTAAAAAAAAAAGACGGTATCTGTTGATATTGTACTTTATGTTATTTACTCAGATGGCTCAGGTGTGTGCTTTTCCCAATGCTCTGATACTGCCCGAGACAATACGATGGTACAGGTATAAATCAGCACATACTATGCATACTGTGGGGGACAAACATCCTGGGAGTGTCTCCTTCATTTGAAATGGGAAATACCCAATGCGGAGTTCGAAAACGGGACTTTAAGCTGTCTCAATTCAGGAGGGCGAAAATTCTGAGCGAATTCCATTCTCTGTTTGGTGAGAAATTTACCCTTTTTTTGTCAGAATTAACCCATTTCTGGACTTTCTGCGCATTCCTCCATGCTATACGGTTTCTCTCCTTCCGCTCCACCACATAATGTAAAGTGTGTTAAACCGTTCGTTCAAACAATGTATCATTTGGGATGAAATATTATGCAACTATATAGGAGAAAAAGTACAAGTAAAATATGCCCTTTTGTATTAATTGAATTACATATGTATTCACATGTAATTACATATTAATTAATTAAAACACACAATATCACTTGTGCATTTTCCTTGTTTATGTAAATTGAATATAGAGCAGAAAAATTTCGCGTGCAGGACATTTTCGCGAATTTCACGAGTAAGACACGATGGCGTAAATTTTCTGCCGCGAAATTGTTCTCTTCTACATTTCTTATTTGCATATATTACGAGCCATACGATTGTCTGAATTAAATGACCAATGTGGCAGGGAGTTGTATTCCTAATAAGAATATAATCACGTAATACCATATTAGGCACACTTAGAACTTTTATTTAGTGGCCACATACAGTGCAGTAGTATAAATGCCAGTACTATAGCTTAATCCTCATAGGCCTTTTTTTAAGAGCAGTTAAGACTTGCACTAAATGTTTTGACTTGAAGGAATACGTTTAGAGAATTCGTGATGTGTTTTGAAGGAATTTTGCCTTTTAGTATCCTTGGTCTCTTTGGAGGGATATTTCGAACGAGGCGAGAGTATGATGCCACATTGTCTGTGTTCAGGAGGCAGAAGCTAATGCACGAGTTTTATAACTTTATTGGTAAGCGAACATGCAAGATACCTTTTGTAGAATGCGACCAATTAGACCAGTCAAAAGTTAGAGTTGTTGGTGTGACATTCATCATTATTTGTGACCCGTCACAGCGAAACCAGGCGCCTGGTTTTGCTGTGACGGGTCACATTTGTCATTCTCGCTGTACCACAGAATAACGTTGGCCCCACTCAATTTCAAGAGCAAACTGGGTGGAAAAATTTAAGAGTGTTGATGAAAAGGGACAACTTGGGCATGAGATATGTTAGGATTGTTTTGTTGGTAAAAATGGCCTGCAGCAGGACTGTGATCTCTTCGGCCTACATGTCTGTTGATAGTGGTCTAAATGGGCGTGAGTGTGAAGGATAGGGATTTTTTGTGATTTTACTTATGTGTACTTCTAGTCACATAACGTACAACATCAGGCACCTATGATCAAGTCAGACCAGCTCCACTTTTCTCACTTTTGAGTGGACTACATAGGTACCGTTTTATTCACACTCGTGGTTTTTCTACCTTTATTTTTTGTCTCATGGCGTCGACTGAAAAATATCGATGACCATGATTTGACAGGCATTAATGACTGGTTATGTGACGCAATAGGGGTCGACCTTGATAAGGCCCTTCTTTCAAAATCAACATAATGGTAGTCGATCTTATGTACATGTACATGACTTTTCCCATTCACCCATATATGCGGTTTTGGGAGCTACATGACATACATGTAGTTGGTAATATAAAAGGCCAATTCAGAGAATGGCCAAATTGCATAATCTCACAGGGATAATTTGGGGTCATCTCGATTTCGACACATATGTCACATAATTTGTAGCCATGTTTGCTAACATTGCGGAGTGTTGCCGTTCTGTGATGTTTGAGGGTTACATGCAATATTTCATAATTGGTATCACCAGGGAGAATTTATAGCACGGCCGTGTTAAAAATTCCCTGATATCGTCGACACGTTGGCATCCGGTGACATAATACCAGTGAAAGGTCGGTATCGCCAACACGGGTGGTGATTTTTTAAAATACTGTTCAGTTTGTGGCTAGCATTGTAGGGGATTAAAAGTTACCAAGAAAATGGGCAACGCAAAGTCAAGGGATACAACCGAAAATGGTAACGCAAATTCGAGGGGAAAACCAGTAACGGGCAACGCGAATTCAAGAGATGATCCTAAGTTATTCGCGCTGTCTTCTTTTAGGAAAGGAAAGCTCATGCACGAATTCCATCATTCATTTGGTAAGAGATTCTAATGAAGTTCCGCTTTACGCCTGTTTGGGTTAGTTGTGTATTTAGTTGACCATTATAAGGTAGTTTACGGTTGGTCACCACCTGCTAGTGACTAAACACATTTGTCTTCAGTTGACAAACTTTTGTAATCAGCTTACCAGCAAGATCGGTTTATGAACTTAATTGGCCAGCTGACTGAACCAGTTTGACAAGTCCAGCCTGGTGTCTTGCTGGTCCGAATACTTTACAGAGTGATCTCTGGAGGCTTTCACACGAAGTGCTACCTGCGGTGTCTGCAGATGATGCCTCGCTTTCGAGAGTTGTGCACCGGAGGTAATGGGTGTGATTATAATAATTATGAGACTTACAAATGCATATAGCGCTAAATCCAACTGGTTTTATTAGTTCAAAGTGCTTCACATTCAAAGCGCTTCGCATCAGATCCAAATCCATATCACGAACATTCCCGAGTACTCGGCTTCGGCCTTACCCTGGAATGTACGTTCGATCCGTCATCCCAGCTTAAAGTTGATGTTGAATTATTGAGAAAAGCTCTGAAAATCGAGGCGCCTTCGTTGATGCTGTCCAAGTCAATTTTCCTATTAATGTTGTTGCTGTCAATTGTACAATTCATTGCCATTTACGAAACGCTCATCATTGAGTCTAGTTACATTGTATATTACTTTCAAATAGCGTTTGCATTAGCAAACCATTACAAAGTAGCTGCAGATATTTGATATGTCGAATGTACATGGACATGCCAATGTTCACGTACACTACTAGTATGCCAATGTCCATGTACATGCCAATGTTCATGTACACTACGAGTATGCCAATATCCATGTACATGCCAATGTTCATGTACACTACTAGTATTGAATATACAAAACAAGATATATCTCAGCTCATTTACAAAGTAGCTGCATATATTTGATATGTCGAATGTACATGGACATGCCAATGTTCATGTACACCACTAGTATGCCAATGTCCGTGTACATGCCAATGTTCATGTACACTACTAGTATTGAATATACAAAACAAAATATATCTCAGCTCATTGGTTGATTAGCAATAGGGAAATTCTCAATGGGACAAACTGCAGATCATTTTGTCTCATCGTATTTCCCACTGGACCCCAGACTGTACTCTCAGCCATGCGATATTTCTTTCGAGCATCTTCCTCATTACAAGCTATGCAATGTTATCAAATTCAGCTGTGAGTGTGGTGTTTTAAATGAATTTTTGGGGGATATTTTTTTTGTTTACCGATGTCTTGTCTGACGGATCAGCGCACATAGGGTATATGACAAACAATAGTACATGCGTTGTGCACATTCGTGAATCTCTTCCTTATATCTCGACCTTGATACTGTGTATATGCAGTGCTTGATATTGCAAGTGCAGTTCTCACATAGTCATGATAGTCAAACAGTGACAGGCCTGTGCATTGAGTATTATGCATAGGCCTTGTCCATATAGGCGAAAATCAATTATTTCTATTGATTTCTTTATCGAGGCCGCATCTGCTTCAGGAATATTTTTTTAGTAAACATGGTAACTATATGCCCTGTTTCAGGATCAATGACATGAGAGCTATTTGATAGATTACGGGGTAACCATAAGCACCATCATTTGGGCTAGAAGGCTTGAAATCCTGAAGTCATTAGCTCTTTCAAAAAGAAATGAATGTCAATTTCAAGGGCGGAAGTCTGTTCTTCGTTTTCCAGAGAACAAACAGCCACCCTCGACATTGGCTTTCACTTCATTTTAAAGGCGTCCTAATTGCTAAAGATTTCAAGTTCTAGCCAAAATGGCGGTGTGTTATGATCAACCCATGATTAAAGTTGTGTTACTATATAAGATTGTTTATCTTTTGTCACCTGCGCATCACGGGTAGCCAAACGGGTACATAATAATGTGCAGTTTGAAAAATAAGATTCTTCGTTCAGATTTTATCGAATATTCTTACAAGTACTTTGTAACGATTGTACATGTACATGAACACAAAACAGAATAAGACCTTAACTGAGAATCAGTCTTAAGATTACGCAGGTCGATAATTCAGATAAGATGTTTTATAAAATTCTCAGTTTTAAAATGAATTGAAACAGGCATTCCCGCCATTACATGCCGTATACTAGCAGCTCGGGTGGCCCTCGCCAATAAAAGGTGAACACAGGGGTTCGAGACGAAAGAACACGTTCCCATGTTCTTGGCATGTTGTCAGCAGTACTTGAGGATATGGGAGTCGAATACTGCATTTGATTATTGTGAAAATCAGCACAGTTTTGTGGTTTTGCATGTACTGTACGCTGTATGTGAATTAGCACCATGTTGATGAAATGGTTCGGTCGGCTGTTTCGTGTGACCATTACAGTACATTATAAAATGACTTCAGAGTATATGCGCCATGTGTGTTGAAATGACTTTCTCATAAAATGGCAACACATGTAAATAATTATAGTTTCGCTGGAAGGCAGAATCCCATCTCTTTAGGGTATGTAGTAGTGCAACCATCAACTTCCACTTCAATTCTTCTATCGCTAAACGTATCCATGTTTATGACGTAAATAATGTGGTCTGAATATTGGGCAACATGATTTCAAGCTCGCAGCTCGCAGCTCGCAGCTCGTAGCTCGCTGCTCGTAGCTCGCATTTTTTGTCATGAATTGGTCCAGAAGGCATGCTTTTCTGCCAAGTAATATCGAGATGGCCGTACTGTACACTATTCCTCCTTTCAAACACAGAAAAGCCAGCAAGCGTATAAAAGTACTTGCAAGCCCTTTTCAGCAATTGATTTTCAAAATCTGTGGGTATGAAATGACTGTTGAGTACGCAGTCGAGTAGATATCGAAAATGTCAAGGGGCACTGACCGTTTAACTCTAGAAATTTTGGAACAACACAGTCTCCTTCGATATTTGCAGCTTCTACAAATGAACTGTCGGCTCGTTCTATTTGCCACCTGCACACAACGAGTTCCTCTTTATAATCAAACCAATGAAATTCGAAGCTACAACCAAGGAGCCTGCCGAACTTCAGGTCCAGGCCAAAAGTGGTCCTCACTGCAACCTGTGCGAAAGACCCCTCTTTAAAACCGCTGTCGCCATGAACCGACTGATGGCAACCACATGTTCATGGGCAGTACATCAGAACGTATGCGGTGGGCTGTGCGCTTGACGATCTAATCAGAACCCAGAACAAAAAGGCCATCTGCTCCAAATACGAAGAACGTAGTAGTTGTATCTACATGTATACAGGATGCAATTATGGTATTGTGCTATGTCTTACGTCCCAAAGTGGGGTGCCGTTATGGTCTGACTTTGTTTGTGATTTATTTAGAGCCAACATGGCCTCCCTATTTGACGTATTGTGCTCTTTTCGTCAACAGAACAGATACTTTGCAGTCATGTACCAATATACAAGTAGTTCCTATTAAGGAACTAGCCGAAACTATATCATGGTAGGCCTATAACAATTGGTTTTCAATGAACTCCGTCTCTCGATAATGACGAAGGCGTGAAATAACCTAAATCTTAAAATAAGATGCCAAAATATGGCACTTTTGGAAACTCGATATACGCCGACTGGTTTCACTTGGAGTACACGTTATGCCTAGCCAGAGTCTTTCAATACATTTTGTTAAACTACTCTGGCTGAGCTAACACAAAATGCGTGCGTAGAAATTTGCAGCACTTTCCCAACTCTAATAAATACATGTATCACATATCTAATATCTGATGCGAACTCACAGTACAATGTACAATGACATATGAGCTGTTAGTTTTATTATTACTTTATCGATTTGTATCGTGTAAATACGATGTGCAATAAGATGTATGGTCGGTTCCAAAATCTGTATATGTGCCAGAAATGTAGGACGAAACCCGAGTCTGTTCCATTACATGCATCGGATGAACGCGGACGTTGTCTGCCTTTCGAAATCTTGGGGAGGGAAATCCATCAGTCACTGCTGGGGAATTGGGAGGAAATGCCGATAAAGATGGTTCTTCTGTAAGGGCTGCGTGTTCGTTTATTTCTGAAATATATATTGCTGTAAGTGGCCGATCCGGCAGATGATGCCTAAATGTTACACTCTATTGAAAATTTCCTGGTAGAACTTTGATATTTCATTGAAATAGTCGCGGTATGTAGATAATTTTCTTCAACTACGCCATGAGGTGAAACCCTAGTTTAGGGCAAAGCCTTTAAAACACCAAATTTCTTTTCCAGTATGATTAGCATTGCTTCATTCCTTCAGCAGTGGCAGCTTCCTAGCCAGTGAATAAAAATAGCAAAAGCATTACTTCTGAGTTTCTGACGAGTCCGCAAAATCACGCCGTTATTTTATTGTCGATTACTACATGTACATGTTGTCGTGTTGGTTATAGGTGATTAAATGTGACCCATCACAGCAAAACCAGTCGCATGTCGCTCTGAGCTTGGCAGGTTGAGACGGACTGTTTATTCATTTCTCGATTGTGTGCCCTTTGTGAAATATGAGCACATCAATTTCTTTCATTATATCCTGGTGTCATTTAGGCTTATCTTCTGTGCGACATGCGCCTGGTTTTGCTGTGACAGGTCACAAATGGGCAATAATGAACTATAAAAAGAACTGCTGTCTAACTACTCTTGTTTCTCACTCCTAACGTTCAGCCAGATCTCCACATATGCACATTTCTAGGCCCGTAATGGGTACACAGTAAAAAAGTACAGGAAAAAAGGTACGGAAAGAAAGGTACAGGAAATAAAAGTGCAGGAAATAAAAGTACTGGAAATAAAGGTACCGGGGAAAAAGTACACAAAATGGCAAAAATAGGTAAAAAAGTACACTTTTTTTTAAGAATATTATTCTCTTCAGCTGGTTCAGCCTCGGCCTATGTCTTAATCTTCTCTTGCCCATTTTTAGGCCTTCTATAATCCTCTAGTATTTGAATGTGAATAGCAATAGTTGTAGACGGAAATTGAATGGGGTTAAAATGCTGGGTGTCTTACACCTATTTAGGCCTAAAGAAACTTACTCCCGTCGTGGGCCTACCAAAATACAAAATTTAAACATACACTGGCTTACTACAGTGGACGTTAGGCGTGCGAAACTAGAGTATTTGATTACATGTACGCTATGAGGTTGACGTTCAGTTCAGCGTGTTGCATCACATGTACTAATCCGGTATTTTCACGAAGAACTCCAAAGTGACGTACATCGGCATTCCTCCGTGTGCTCCAACTGTTATCAATCAACACAGTAATCATGGTAATTTTTGTTTTTATCATTGTTATGGTAATGACACTTGTGTTTCTCTTTTCTTCTTACAGATATCACGCAAGATGGCGAGCTAGACTGGGCTGACTTCAATCAAGCAAGACAGGTAACCTTTGGTTGAGTGGATTTTTTTAGGTAGATCAGGCCAAAAGTACTTGGCTTAACTGTAACAGTGTGATTACAAAAAAGTTCGGGCCAGCCACTTGTTACCCCAAAAATGGCGCTATCAATGAAAAGCACGCATTTTGGCACATCACGGCATATTCTGTCCAGAGAAAGGCGTGTTGAGGCGCGTTTTGGCGCCTTCCCAAACATGTCAGAAATATTCCATCTTATTTCAAGGCTCAGTGATTTGGCTCAAATCCCAGTGCACATCTCCCCCCACCCCCCCCCCCCCCACCCCCATTTTATTCTTGCTTTGTATTGACAGGGATGCCCTTGGAGTTTTCGGACCAACTTTTGAGGGTGTGTGCACTGGGATGTGAGCCAAGTCACTGAGCCATGAAATTAGATGGACTATTTCTGACGCGTTTGGTAACGTGCCAAAACGTGCGGCGACGCGCCTTTCTCTGGAAAAAAGCGTCATGATGTGCCAAAACACGTGCTTTTTGATTGATCGCATCATTTTGGGCCACTAGCTGAGCTGTAGGGTGCTTTCGCAAAGCCCCCGAAATGCCAACGCGAATAACGCGTATCAAATTGTTCGACTGAGCTGATCTCGATGTCGAACAATGTCAATGGGACAGGCAGGACACAAATGACATCCGTCCTGTTTCGCGTCATTGACGCGCAACGCGTATTTACGCGCGACCTATTTAATTTAATACGAGCAAATGAAGCAATTTACGGGCTGTCAATTGTGATTTGGACTGTATCTAGCTCATGATGTGATTACGGTATGGGGTTGACTGCGATTGGCTTCAATTCGTAAAATGTTGAAAGCTCACTTTTTCTTTTTCAGGAAATATGCGAGATGAGCGGGTGGAGCCCGTCTTCCAAAAATTATGTTGAAACACAAGATATGTTCGTAAAGATCTGGAGAAGTTTACAGAAGAAAGCGGACTCTGATTTAAATGAAAAGATTAACAAAGATGAATGGGTAAGATAATGATGCCTTTTAGACTTTTTTCAGAAGTAAATGTCATTGTTTTTTGGGGGCTGTGTAAAAATTATTGGGCCGATTTCTTTAAAGCTTGAATTTTCTTCAATCTGACTTTGAAAACCAACACCATTTTCAGGTTAGAGACTGGTACATAGGGCAAAAACAAAATTTCTTTCGAGCCCTTTGCCGCTTTTGTGAGGTGGATCAATTTTTTTTCCAATGGATATTTTTCAGTGAAATCTTGCACATCTAAAGATATAAATGAAACAACAGTTGAAGATTTTATCAAAATTCATCGAGAAATAAGAATAAAATATCTGGCTTCCTTAGCCCTGGATGGAAAACCCGGCCGTGGAGACCCGTAAAAGGTAATTGAAGTCCGGATACAGCCCTTGTGGACCCTACTCACATACGATAAAAGGATTAAACACGAATACACACGGGAGAAAATCGTAACCATGGTTTTCTCTTCCTTACATTCGCCAACACCATTACGATTACAGACCCCTGAAGATAAAACCATTCGTTCAGCTCTAAAACGCCTTTTGGAGCTGTACGAATTATCAACATTCTGTCTTATAATCCTCAGATAAGCAAATCAGTTGTGTGATCGTCCAGTCACGAATGAAAATAACATTTACTGCGGCGATTTTGGAGACAAGACAGTTCGTCTACAAATGTATTTTTCTTTTTAAAATTTAAAATTGTCTGAAAAATAACGCGTTTATAACTATTTAGTTCGACCAGTGTTGGTCATATCGCGTGCTGTCCTTTCAAAAAAAATATTTGAAAGACTCTGGTTTTATGAATGAATGAATGAATATAAGAATTTCTATAGCGCCTGAATTAAAAGAAAAACTTAAATTCTCAGGCGCTTTACAAAACAAAACACTCCCTGAAAAGGTGTTGTTTCAGGAGAGTTTTGAAAATGTCTATGGAACCAGCAAGCCTGATGTTGGGAGGTAGCTGGTTCCAAAGAACCGGTGATGACTTGTAAAAGGAACGGTCACCAAAGGTTTTGCACTTAGTGCGAGGGACCACCAAAGTTGGAGCAATAACAGAGCGGAGATTGTAGGTGGAATGGTGCCTCAGTCTGACCATATCACACAGGTACGCAGGTGCGACTCCATGTATTGCCTTATATGTAAATAAAAGCACTTTGAAAACAATCCTGTATTTAACAGGAAGCCAATGGAGTCGCATGAGAACCGGTGTGATACGATCAAACCGCGGCACCAGACACACAACGCGAGCTGCAGCATTAAAGTGCACGCTGCAGTCTGGAGAGTTGATGTGTAGAAATGCCATATAGAAGGGAATTACAATAATCAATGTGAGAAGTGACAAAGGCATGAACAAGAGTAGTGGTTGACTCAGGACTGAGGAACCGTCGAATTTGGCGGATCTTATAAAGACCCAGGAAAGCCTTGGAGCAGACCCTACTAACATGGGTTTCCATAGACATGTTTTTGTCAAAGTAAACACCAAGGTTTCGTACCGATTCGACAGGTGAAATTGAGGCCTCCCCCACTCTGATTGGACCCATATCTACCTTCTGGAGCATTTGTCTAGAACCGATAAAAATGAATTCTGTCTTAAGATCATTGATGAGGAGCTCGTTCTCGATCATCCACGCACGGACATCAGCTACACATGCTTCCGTTTCGCACACAGCTCTCTGCTGGTTAGTAGATGCCAAAGGACGGAAAGACATAGCTGATTGTCGTCTGAATAGCCATGTGCATCTGGCAAGTGACGTGAAATGATGTGATAAAGCCTTGACATATAGAACAAAAAGAGGATGGGTCCAAGGCAACTGCCCTGTGGAACACCACAATGGAGTGAAAAATGCTTAGATTTGCTACCATTGATGACGACACACTGCTCTCTATTAGAGAGATAAGACTTCAGCCACTGAAGGCAAAGGCCAGTGACGCCAAAATCTGTCTCCATGGTTTGAAGCAATATGTCTACATCAACCGTATCAAACGCAGCACTTAGATCTAGCAAGACTAGCAAGCAGACTTCCTGATTGTCCATTTTCATAAGAATGTCACTTTGAACCTTCAGAAGAGCAGTCTCTGTCGAGTGGTTCTTGCGGTATGCGGACTGGACTGCTGGTAGTGGGGCAGAGTTATCACTGTGGACCATTAGCTGGTCAACTACTACCCTCTCAACAAGCTTAGACACAAATGCTAAGTTGCTAACCGGCCTAAAGTTGGAAAAGGTCCGATCAAGTCCTGCTTTCTTTGACAAAGGCGATACCAGGGCACACTTCCATTCAGTAGGAACTCGAGCATCCTGTAGCGAGAGATTCACGATGCGAGCGATGACTGGTAACAGAGAGTCAACACATAGCTTAAGCATCCAGGTTTATCTAACGCGCCCATTGTCCGAGAGCTGATAGTCCATTGTAATGCTCGCCTATCTGTACATGCTTCCCGAAATTGGTGACTTGCATTGGAACTAACTTTTTCCCCTTGTCCGTCATCAAAGGCATTCAAGTGTGTTGGTCAACCATGACTATCTCCTTTGTTCCTTCACCATCAGACCTAGTTTCCCCTTATGACATCACTATTTCGGACACCCAGCGCCCCATTTCTGGTAAGGTGTATATGCTCAGGGATTAGGCTCACGGAAGAATAGGCCCAATCTTGGGAGGACCTGAATTGTTCGAATATGGTTCTGAGAGCCTGTAAACGTAATGACCTTCTTTCAGGTTGCCATGTGGGAGGCCTACGGCAAAGAACAATTCGATGAAAATGAGCTGGCCAAGAAAGAAAAACGCCAGCCCAAAAACATGTTCCCTGATTGGTTGGAAAAGTATATAGAATACAAGTTTAGATTATACGACAGAACAGGTAAGTTTCATGTACCATGAACCACCGAAATTGTGCCAGTGTTTCATTTTCGCGGATATTCGCGAATAAATGAGATTCGCCAACAAAATCGCGAATTTTTTTGCTTCGATAAACCCGAAGGAAATTTCGTAATCCACCCGAAGAATTGTGAATTTTTTTCAGAACTTTTCGCGAATACATGTAGCAAAATCATAAGAGCTCGAACATTTTGTGCCTCACAGTATATTAAGTACAATTTAACAATTATTAAGCATTCCCACTTATTGTAGAAAGCTCTGATAACATTCCTAACAGATTCTTGCCTCATATTTTAAAGGACCATTGGCTATATCAAGGGCAATATTACCCACCTGTCGGCTGCCCAGTCACCTCCTATTCTACATAAGCAGTTTCCATCAACAAATTGAAAAAAAAGGAAAATTCAAAATCTGACTGAATTATCACCCTTTTACGATATTGACTCCGATTTAACCCGAGTTAGCTCTCGATCCTATCCATGTGGAACGATGCACTAGTGAGGCGTGATTTACCCTGTGACGTCTCGGTGCCGATATCGGTTCTTCCGACGTCACGCTGATGGCACTTGGTTTCCCCGCAACTGCGACGATAATAGAAATGAGGTTGCAACGTAATACCTGGTTGACTTGAACTAGGATCTCGGCGCGCACTCACGTGGCGGGAAAGTGCAATAAAAACGCGCCCATTCCTTTAAATGTATTTTCATGCACACAAACAATACATACAATAGTCTTGCAAGATTCCTAGTTAAGATCTTTTTGACCTTGATCTTCCTGCAGGTGATGGCGAGCTCGACGCAGACGAATTTGCCTTTGTCCTTGAAAAGTTTAGAATCAAGGAGAAGGACGCAAGGCAGGCATTTACTTTATTCTCAGAGGTAAGCATCTCATTTGGGACATGCGCCACGTTATACTAGAGCAAGTCAAATACAAGAAGTGGTTATGTGCAAAACGCGCCATAACATGCAAGTGCCATTTTTACCATTTTGAGTAAAATGGCTTTTTTCCGCGATGCTTCAAATCAAATAAAATGGCACCAAAAATGTGTATGATGTTACAGAACGCGCTTGCAAAGACATTGTACAAAAAATAAATATTATTTTGATTGAGAAAAAAATAGATAGAGATGTATAAGGGATATGGAGCGTTTTCCCAAGAAACCTTCTGTATGGAGAGTTTTGGGCAAAAACGAACTTATTTGAATATGGATCGTTTTGCACACAGAGCTACTTTTCCTCTGGCAAATGCATGGGAAAAGAAGCATAACTAAAGCTGGATTGTACTTTGAAAAGCATTCCGCGAAATTACTATTTATAGCTCACAAGGTCATTTGCATAAGATATTGATGTCGTTTTAGTCACGTGACAGTCGGACATTGACACTTATTTCGACGCATTTGAGCTTATTTCAAAGTCAATTATCTTTGACCCTGCATTGTTTTTAGCATGAATGATACCATAGAGTCAGAGAGAGAAATATTCAGAACAATTATGTAGTATTTCCAACACTCGGACATGTGCCAGATTGAATCTAACTGCCCGAAAGCCTGAATCCATTACGAAACCGCATGTTTGTCCGACATTGCCTGTAATTCAGCGATGGGGAAATAGAGGGCAGCAGCTGCAGTGACGTCATCTTCGCGGAATGCTATTCAGTGACCGACAGCTAGTGTAGGTTGCAGGTCAGCTCATTTTTTTAATGAAATGGCATACACGTACGGAACCTTTTGCATATAAGCTCTTCGCACAATTTATTTGTTATGCTACTCTTGAAGTTAGTTTGATATAGCGACCCATTCACCTTTCTCTCTTTCAGGCCAATACTAAACGCGTCGACTTGCCGTACTTCAAAACTCTCTGTTACCAGTATTATCTCTCGGAGGACCCCGCTGACCTTGGAAATTTCATCACAGGCAAGCTACATTTCGACACAGAAGAGGAAGAAAAGTAGTAATCCACGCATGCGTATTCGGATATCGTCTTCTTTGAATCGTTTTCTAAGATGCGCTAGGTGGCGCGTTGTGACTTATAATGCCACCTGAATTTGTTAAGTCTGGCTATTGCTTCTGGCGATAGTTACTGGGGTCAGTCAGAAACGAGTCGGGCATTTTTGAAATTACTTTATCTCATGTTCTCCTGATGCATTCCTCTTGATTTAGAATGTATTATACCGTAGTTTATCCCCTTTTTATATTGTGAACTTGCTTGATAGTATAGGGTCTTTCGCTCGAAAGAAATAACGGATAGCACAGCCGCTTTCACCAGCAGTAGTTACGGCGATAACATGTGTATGCCTTGGGTCAACGTGGGTAGACCTGGCAAGTGTTTTCAATCATTATATCTGCCAGCCAAAGTACCCATGGGTCTAAAATCGGATTATCTAAGATGTCGGCAAAAATAACAAAAAACAAAGATCTAAAAAATACTCATTTTTTATGTGAGTAGCGGCAATAATGTAATTTTTAGTAAGCTTTTCCAACCTTTCACTCAGACTAGCGACTGTAGTCAGTGACAACTCTTTTTTACGCGTATAGGCGAACAGAACGTGAAACTGGCCTTAGCATAGTCGTTAGGCTAACAAGGGATTAAGAATGCTCACTAAATGGTAATAGTACGAATACATGTATATTTCAGGCAATGCAATATTAATCGTCATCAATACTAATGCTGCCAGTTTTCATGAGCTCTTTCCTTCGATTTCGTGATCAAGTACTTTTATTCATGCTTAAAATAAAAGCAAGCCTATTCCTGCCAGTAGCAATTGCATTTTTTTTGCTGAGGCTGTTAGCGGTTTAGAAGCCGCTGTACATGTGGTTATGTGGTTACAGGGGTATTTGGGCTAGTCGTCAAGAAGTCGAACCCAATAGTCGACGGCGTGTGACTTTGGCATTTCTTTTCTAAATCGCTTTTCTATATATATATATATATATAATGTAGTAACAGCCGTTCTGACAGCCGCTCAGCGGAGAGTTTATCGGCGGTGAAGGATGGATATACGCACAACGACGGTAACGGCATGACGCTTGTCATGAAGTAAGTACTTAGCCAGCATGCAAATACTGTACTGCATCAAGTTCATAGTCAAGTAAAGGCTGTTATCATCTCAAGTAAGAAACAACTGTGACACCGTTGTACTGTTTTTTGGTCTGTTCTCCATATGCAGTGTTTCAATACCGAAGACACCTTACAATGGTGTTTCAATAGTGGAAACAGAGAAGATGTGTCAATCTGTCTTTCAGTGTTTCCAAACAATGTGGTAAAACACTCCGAAACAATAACACTCAAAAACATGACACCGGTGTAATATCAGTGAGTGTTTCTTTGTGCTAGAAGTTTACCCTATTATAAGGGCCCGAGTGGTAGTTTTTTGATTAGTGTTCGCTTAATCCGTGAATAGGCCAGGGGAACAAGCAAGATGGGAAACACTGAAAAATGGGGAACCGCCACAGATGTAACGCCTGTTCTTTAGCTTGCCTGTACTGCTGTGCAGTTGAATCTGCATTATTAATGGGAAGGCCCATGGCAAGGCGTCCCAATCTTTGTTTTCCCTAACCAAAAGCATGGTAGATGCCGAAGTAATGATGGATCGCCTGGCACGGTCTGTAGGGTTTCGAACAATTTCATACTCCTCTGCATTTTCATGGTAATCTTATAAATATCTTTGTATCATATTTATATCTGGACTCTTTGGGAAATGGTTTTGGTCTTGTTCAACTTTATCTCATTTTTTGAGATTTAATAAACACATTACTATTATCACCTCTCTCTGTGTAGATTTATTTGAACGAACGTTGAAAAAACTGGCATGCATGCCTGTTTAGAAGATCGGTCGCATAAAAACAAACGAAAAACAAACAGAGAAAGGACAGTACTAAACTCATCTGTTTTTTGGACATGGATACAATGCTTTGATTGAAATGCATAATGTAATCAAAATTGAACAGTCACCCAATGAACGCGTATTTTGCACCCGGCGCGGATTTTCAGCACAGACGTAAGGGTAGTAACATCTAAATAGGCCATCACAGAAATATGCTTTTTGATAATACATTTAAGAAAATATGGTCTCACTGGTCAGTTTGGACTTGTATTTTTTAGGGCCATATCAATGCGCAAGTGACGATTGACGGATTTGCTGAACAGAAGTCATTTTCTGTCAGGTAATTGGTAATGGAATGTTGTAAAATGTTATGAGATTGGTACAGGGTTTTTCCTAACACATATAAAATTTGGTGAGGATTGAATGGCCCTAGGGGAACTTTTTTACCAAAACTTTTGTGCAGCACTGTCCACGTAATGTACAGTGTCTTTACTGCGCTCTGGCCTCCAATAGCCTCTTTCATTAGTGATGTTAGGAGTGGATTAAACTGCGGGGAAAGGATATACAGCTTCATTTGAGATATGGGCCGGATTCCCGAGTAAGGCCAAAGCCTAGCTCTCCGTAATGTTTGCCATGTGCATTTGGGTCGTCTACTGATGTACCCCATACCCTCTGTAGTGCACAACGCGAAAGCGAGGCATTCTCTGCTATCACCTTAAGGTAAACCTCGAGGGGAAACGTCCAGAGATCAGTATATGAAACATTTAGACGAATTAATCTGAGCGCAGCTTTATGAAACTTCCAAAGAAACTTGCGAAATCCGAGCGATATGAAGAATTCCTTAACAACTCCCACCAAACTATAGTTCAGCTTTTAAATCCTGTGCCTCTCTCTACAATGCTCGCGTGTGTGTTATGTTCTTCACACGTTCGTCATTGTACGTCAGGGGCCTGCCGCCATATGAGCGGAAAGAATTGCTTAGAACTATAGCATTCGGAATCCCATGGTCTAACTCTATTCTCCATTTAAATGTAGCTGGGGCATATCGATGGATCGACGGATTCCAGTCTTGATGTTATGGGCATGGAAAAATTATGGAGGGCCCAGAGCCTTCGCCCACAAGGCAAATTTTCAACAGCAGTTTTACCAGCCCTGTGAGACATTACAAAAAGTATACATGGCTATGGCAGAGTATTGTGGTGTATTAGCAGTGTATTTGTATTGTTCAGATGGATTAGCCGCCAATCATTTTAAACACACAGACCGCAGAAAACACATTCCTTCCTAATGTCTGTACGGCCTGTGTGCACCAATAATATCAAGCGTCTCTTCCATCCAGAGGCTGTGACTGAGTTTGAGGGTGAGATTGATGATACGTAACGCGAGCACAAGTTTTACAATCAAAAATATTATGACCTAGCCTATCTGCAAACCTTTCTGGAGAACCAAATTAAGGAAGCCACAATCTCTAGCGCACACAAGGACATTTCATGCGTACACTACAAGAGGATGGCATACTGAACAATTCAAAACTGTGCGTCCGTACTAAATGAACAGCCACTACCTTATCGACAATTGATTCAGACTATCGGGATTACCCATACAATGGCAGTGTGTACCCTCTTATTTTAACTCCGATCTTCGGGATAAATGCCGGTGTAACAGTAACAAATGCCCCCCTGGAAAAAGTGTCCGGCCCTATTGTATTCTGCAATATGGTTCTATAGAGACCCTGACCGTCAATAGCTCAGAGATTGAAGCGCATAATAGAATTCTTTGTTTCCCGGGCATTCTATCCTAGGACATTTTAAACTTCTACACCGGTACAATGCACAGTGACCTCATAGTCTTCTGTACACGTCAATAGAAGTCATGTTTTCTATAGTGTCAGCTGTTGTACTGTGAGGAGACTTGATAATATGCAACAAGGAGCCGTCAATAGGATAAAATTGGAAACTCCTCGAATTTGTGTCATCACAAGGAGGAAGGATAAATGTACTAATTTCCCGTAAGATTTTTCCTCCGGAACCTCTGCGGACGAGGCCGTCCTTTGGACTATACTCGTCGCTGAACCAAATGACTTTAGGACCTGGAGCACAAAGCAAAAACGCCATTTCGGACCAGGCATCAATCTCATTTCGAACCGTTTTGCAATCAGCTAGTTCTGCTAGCGCCTTTCTCAGAAAATGTTTAGTGGGCTGGTACGAATTTTCTTTTCGATAAGTAATGAGGTACGGGTTTGATGTTGTATAAATGTCTCTACCCACGGCAAAAAGATTTGTTTGTATAGGCACTGGCATGCCGTTGATAAGTACAAGTTCGAGGCGCCCATTTTCCTTTACTTCGTGTACATCGTAAATGGTTGTCGTAAAATAACCGCTGTGGTCACACCCGCAAAACACAGCAATACGTCCATAGAGGCCGACAGTGAATCGGAAATGTTTGCAGACGAAGCACGGGTCATTCTTTGGAATGGCAAGTGACCCCGAAAAAGTCCCATTTTCCGTGTCGTAAAGGTGAAACTGTCGTTTCGCGAGACTGCTTCTGATGAGACATGATATGTACACCTTATACATCGCTTCTGGCCGGCAATGTATATCTTTCCTATACCAACGAGTCCCGTACAAAATACGGGAGTATTTCCTGCCCAATTGGTACACGTCAACATGATAAAATGGGTCGCTGTGAGGGTAATTCAGGACGATGACACGCCCTGTTCGTGCGTGATACACCCACACACCACGTGCAAATACTACTAATGGTGGTAAAAAGTATATTCTCGTCTGCCATTTGAAGCCGATAATCCGTACGTCCTATGTTGGAGGTAAACATGATGTCATAGAATATTCGCAAAATGTAAGCGGTGATCACATTGTATGTACAAAATACACAATCTTATTCTTCTTTATACAATTTTACAACACTGTACACCGAATTGCCAAATTTATCGGTAGTACCATGGATTTGGAAAATGTTTCTGTGATCATCCATATAAAACATATATGCCATGCCAGGGTACGCTTTCCTTTTAGTGTGGTTTTCCAGTGGGAATCTAATTTGTACATGCACCTGTCTCACTGGACTATGACGTGCACTAAAACTCGCCCGTGTACTTGAAAAGCAGTTCACTTCGAATATTCTAAGACCGGACTTCGGTGGCCTATAGCCTATGAGAAACACACCCAGTCTATTATTAAACCCTAAACAGCTAAGCAGGTTTTGGGGTACAGACATGAGACGCTGTTGTTTTTGCGGCAATAATTGCGTTATGTTCCGAAAATCAACGATCAATAGGCGCTTATAGTGAAAAAGCAGAAGGCCAATATCGTCTTCGCGGCAGAAGCGGAAGAGAAACTTGGTACCTTCGTCGCCTTTTAGTGCGATTGTATTATATTGTATCAGTGTCAATTCAAACTGTTTGCCATTTATGTATGTCTTCACAGAGTTGTACAAAGTCAACACGAACATCTCTGGGCGTTGTTCAAACTTTGCGAGGGCAAATCTCGTCATGTCAACAGTTTGGATTGTGTCTGAGCCGTGAATGCAGTAGAATTTATAGTCCGGGGGAAGAATTAAACGACCTGTGACGTTTCCTGCCGTAATATCATACAGCTCCACCTTATCTGAGACGACGCACTTTGCACCTGACCCCGCTTTAGTGAAGACGAACAAATAATCATATAGTAATACTAGCAGCGTATTTGAACGAATATAACATGACGAGTTGTAACGAACACGGTATGTGCCATAGGTTTTGCTATACACAATGAACCTCGTCCAGGGAACGGGCACCTCGCGATAGTCTATCATCACAAGAGGCCGTGTAGGATGGAACTGGATGCCGTAGATGTTGCCTGACTTTATTTCCTTAGTTATCGTTAGAGGAGGAATGAGACAGAGATCTCTAGCCAGTCTGTATTTTCGAAGGCTATTCGGCTGTAGTATTGTAATGATGTATTTTTATGAAATCTGCGTGGGGGGGTCGAAACAATATACCATCCTAAAGAAGATCAGTGGCGTAGTGGTTAGAGCACCAGGCTCACCAGGAGGTCGTCGGTTCGATTCTCGGAAGGGTCACTCCTGTTTCGTCATTGTGTCCTTGAGCAAGGCACTTTACCGTTCTTGCATAAATGGGTATCCTGAGCGATGTATCGCTGCAGCTCGGGCCTGTAATACTCCCAGAGAGTAGAGCTTGAACCACGAATGTACTGGCCAATAGCCGGGGTAATAATGTTAAGCACTTTGAGCGACTGAAACCAGCTGGATTTAGCGCTGTATAAGTCTCATAATAATTGTCAGTCGTCTGTGGTAACTGGCCTGCGTATATCTGGTATTAGAAGTCTGTGAAATATTCGGTCTACTCGAATTTGAAGCAGATGTGTTAGGACGAAATTGCAATTAGAAAATGAAATGGTCATCTACCATTCGACATTTAAAAACAGAAGTCATTAGTTTTTTAAAGACTATACCTTACTTTCAAATGATGAGGACAACTCAATAATTCATACACATAAATTCCAACAAACGCCGGTTCACTTTTTTCTGATACACACGAGCGAGTGGGACACATGCGGACCTCTTTTCCATACATGGTCCCTTCTGTTTGATCGTTTGACAAAAATAAAACAGATGCAGTCTTAATAATACACCCCAACTTCCATCAGACACACACTCACCCTTTTCTGATACATGCGCGCCCCCTGTCGGACACATGCGTAACTCTTTTCCATACATGTTCCCTTCTGTTTGATCATTTGACAAAATAGAACTAGCTCAACATGCAGTCTTAATAATACACAGAAATTCCATCAGACACAGACTCACCCTTTTCTGATACATACGTGCCCCCTGTCTTTCACAGGCGTCACTCTTTTCCATACAGGTCCCTTTCTCTTTGATTATTTGACAAACAAACACCAGTTTAGTGTGCCAAGCAACAAACGTAGAACAATTCGTCTGGCACACGCACACCGCGGCACATGCCAGCGCCGAAATAACGGAATGATTGCCTAAGCCAGGCTTCACTTTCGCAAAATTCGAGACAATGAAATGGAAATACTCATCATGCATTGTTGTCTAGAGAGTATCTATATTTTGACTGTAAGAGAAAAGACTGAAATAATTGCAAAACAATCAATTTGCCACGACTGGGATTCGAACTACAGATTCAAAATAGAGTGATATTCATTGAATATATATATACTCCCTCATTGGATATTCACAGAAACGACGGACTTCTGTATCGGTAACGTAACCTTCAAGAAACTTTCCGAATACCTGTCACGCCTATAAGGTCAGTCATTAAAATGCGGATAATCCTGATTTTCAGAAGTTGCTTTTGAAAGCCTGTTTTTTTAATGTTCAGCAGTTTTTAAAAGCAAGCATTGAAATCTGCCGGATCGAGATTGCCTGGAGAAACTGCACATGATTGTAACCAGAAGCAATGCACTTGTCATGATTCTACAGAGTGGCAATAGGTAGCATACCAAGCATATTGGCAAATTTCCGATAAGGGAGCGGTTGGGCTTCCGCCAAATCGAAAAAGAATCCCGGCTGTAGGGTCGGCAGTAGAAGAGGATACAACCCAGGGAGATAGGTCAATTCCTCATAGGCTGAAGTAAGAAAGTAGTTCTTCTATCCTATTTTTACAAGAATTTGTTCTGAAAAGTACTCATCTGGTTTATACAAGATTACTTTGATATTTTCATGGCTAACTTCAATTTTCATAAAATTGACGCTAAATAATTGTGATTATCGATAAGTCAACAAGTGTGACATTCCTTTTGGTATATTCCAATGGCGTTAACTACAAAAATATTCGATTATCGCACGAATTTACATATTTGACTATTTCCGACATATGCATATGACAACGGTTCAAGCGGTTCTTGTGTCTTATGGGCGAATACCCAGTAGCCACGGTGAAAGTTTGTAATACAACATCTTGTAAAATGTTCTACTCACTGTTTCTGTTTTACACCTTAAAATGCCTCAATGGGTGATATGAATAAAGACTAGCAAATGCTTTTACTTCAATTTTGTACAGAAAGGCCTAGTGTAAATGTACATGGAGTTTTAGATAAAAGCATTTGCTAGTCTTTATTCATATCACCCATTGTCATCGTCTTATTTAATCCGCAGAGCTGTGCTTGATACCAAGAATTAATAAAGTCCACACAGGATATTTCGTCGAGGAGACAAATGAATTATTTGATGTCCCGTGCTATGGCTTTATGGTACTCATTCTTTGTCTTCGATGGGTTTAGAACCTCGCTACAGTACGATTTCCTTATTAGTCTAATAATCACTACTAAACGAGTTACAGTTTTAATTTGCGGAATGCAATGTGTGACAAAAAATAAGCATCAACCAGCCAATAGAACCGAATTATCTTGCAAAAGTCGCCTATTGTCAAAATTTGGTATCTAGTGCCAGTTAAGATCCTGCAGTATATCTTCAAATACTTAGTCTTTATTAATTCATGTTGACACTGATGGGATTTGCATCTCACCACCACATACAGATGTACTTTCAGTCGTCCAGGCGTTGCCGAATTAAAGGCAAGTTTGGGATGACATCAGATCTTTAGAAACCGATAATAAACAATGTTATATGCTTTTCTATGCCTGAGGCAATTCTTTGAAATCATTGATCTTATTTGAGTCTGTTAGTATCGATCGTTCGTATTGTCTGCGTCTCCTTCACTGGATGTCTCAAACAATTGCGTGTGTTGATAACTTGTAAGAAATCTCTATATCGGCTGCAAAAAGAATCCATTGGAAATAATTCCAAACAATAATGACTAGAAATCAAGCGTATGCATTCTAAGCTGGTTGCAGAGTCTTGTTTGCAAGCATCAGCAAATTTTGTTTATGGTCGTGTTCGCCACAACAATTTTGCACATGCTTGGTAATGACTGTGGACTTGATTCCAAACAGCAGCGAACAGCAGCACACTTGTATCAAAATGTTTGGACGCGTTCATTCTTGAAAACATGTTTGCCGAAGTTTGGCAAAGCCAGCCAATGATAGAAGAGCTGGTGAACACGAGATTCACAAGCTGGACAAAATGGCGGATGGTTGGCCATACGGCCTGACGCCAAACCTAGGCAAAGATCAACAAGGATTAAAATGATATCTATGATCACAAAAGGTGGTGTAAACTGAATAGAATAATATGCATGATGTAACACCATTGCAGTGACATGGGTTTCTACAATGTAAGTTGGTCTTGACTCAAATGTGAAGCTGTCCGTTTTAGTTCAAATGCTGTAGTGCCATCAGACGGTTGACTGGACATTGCTCGATATGGCTCGGACATTCTTATGAATTCTCACCAGTTCAATAATCAACAAGACGAATACTAGACAATATATACATATATTCTGATACAGCAAAACAGCAAAGACAAACAAATATCAGATAAATATCATGTACATGTATGCTACTACAAAAATATATTTTACCGGTAGTCATTATACACTTTCTTTATCGGTGGCATCGACAAGATTTGATACAGTAGAACCTCTCTATTCAGGACACCCTCAAGACTGACACGTGCTGCCCTTGATATAGAGGTGTCCTAATTAGAGAGGTCGAATTGAATGGAAACAACAAATTTGGGACCAATAGTATCGTCCTTAATAGAGAGGGTGTCCTCAATAGAGAGGTATCCGCCAAGGAAGGTTCCACTGTACTTACACACACATTGATACACTGCACATCTTAAAACATGCTAAATTTGAATACAAACACTGTGTACCTTAAATCTGCTCGACTTTCGTCAGGGCGGGAAAATCACCCTCTCCTCCCGGACGAAGTTCGAAAATCGTTGAGTATCACCAGGTGGATAATTTCTCAACCTAGATTGAACACTAATATAGATATACAATTTCTAACTTAACCTTTTTCACAGCCTTTATGACGAGTCTTTTAATGATAACAGCATAACAACGCAAAAACGAACAAAACTTAGTATGTAGTTCATTGCATCGACAGTAAACTGTCAAATTTTAAATTCACAGGACGGCAGATTCGGCCGAGAATTTGAAGTCGGGGTTGGAAGATGTGCAACTTCTGTATATTTCACCCCGGCTGACACTCGTATTGCCTCCAAGGCAACTGAGCTACTAGATCGGACAAAATTTTGGGAAAATGGACGTACAGGTAGTTTCAATATGAATATGTTGGACGGGTAATATTTCCAATGAACAATACTGCGGTGGATAGATATACTCAGTATCATCTCATATGAAGAATACTGTGCGGTGGACAACTATATATAAATATTACGTCAACGAGAGATGCAAGTTCATTTTACGAATGGCAGGACTAAATCAGAGCTATAATTTCATCACGGCTTGTCCAACGATTCGGACGATACACAAGACGGCGCCGCTTGACCATCTCAAAAATAGAACCAAGTTTTGTAAAACCTGAGTCTGTGAAAAAGCACATAAAATTAAACACGAAGTAGATCCAGGCCTAAGAAATGCACACAGTGCACATACTGAGTAATCCCACAAGTTCCAATCTCTCACTCCGAGAACGAGGACTCTTACAGCGCCGGATAACAGATTTGACAGGTGAATAAATTGCACTGCAATGACCCTTCCACAGCTGGTCGACTTGCTCGCTGTTATGGGAATAGTCGACCCGTTGCACAGAAACTTTAGAAACCGTTTCTTAGCTGTAAACATGATACTCCTGACATGCTACATTAATATGTAACTTTGCATATGAACGGACTGTTTGGAATGTTAATGTCCGCCCATCGCACAGAAATAATATAGTAGCCAGGATGTGTGACCTCGTACGTCACCTCGTAAAGGTCATCTCCTGTGTAGGTCACGGAGGTCTCAATAACGGTGTGAGGACGAGGTCCTTTCACAGACACCGTCAACGTCCCATTCCCGGCAGATTCCGTTTTGACTTGAAAATTATTTTTCGCCGCAACCTGTCCGAAGTTCAAGCATGAACCGAATGCAGAGACGTTTTTGGGAACAGGTGATGACGTCATTTCTTCGCTCTCCTTTTCAATATCACGTGTCGCTTCATCACAACTGAAGAAACTATCGTCCGTCAATTCTTCCAAAGGTTTGCGGCAGCCGCCATTTTGTACTGCAGCATCGGTCATGGATATTCTCAAACAGCCGTCGGTTGCGTTTTTGCTTTGCGGAAGCCGTGACTTTGGTTTGTAATCATTGGGAGAGGGATCAGAACTTCCAGATTCTCCCAAACTTCCGTTGGTATCCCACGCATGCGTACCAGTGTGATTGTCAATGAACCCTAGGTAACCATTCAAGAAATCATCAAACGAGTTCAAGTTATCTTGATATGTCGGCTTCGGCCTTCCGATTGGCCGAGGGACGTCGAGGCTTGACATACTGGTATACGACGCAGCAGAGTTGACCCAGGACACCGGATAATCGAGATGGCGTCCATAGCCTCGACGAGGCCTGCTAGGGCCTCGTTCCGATCTCAACTCGGTCTGCGGTGAGACACCATCACTTCGCGGAATCGGTTTACTTGTTTTCGAATTACCAAACCTGACATGGAGATCATCCGTGATGTCGAAACTACTGCTAGGCGACTGTTCTGGGAGTGGAATGTGGTTTTTAGTTCCGTTTGATTGTGCTTCGTCAGTGCCAGTTTGAGCGTTTTTGAAACGGACGTGGGTGGATTCGTCGAAGTCAAAGCTGCTGCCAAATTCCGAGGCCTCAGTACTCGAGTGCGACGTCAAGCGTAGGGAGGGTGGATGCAGTCCATATCTTGCGCTATGTATAGGCCTGTTACTAATACTGTCGAAAGTAAACTTTACATTAGGTATACCGGCGCATTCTAGGCTCTCTACAGACTTCACACCCAGCACCATCTGGTGGTGCTCTGGTGTACTAGGATTATAGAGTGGGTCTGCTGGTGAACCATTGAACACGCCAAGTGAATCAATATTCTGTTCAATGGTGAATGATTCAGTTTCACTTTTATTGAGATAAGTACTGCCGCCTCGTTTCTCATCATCATACATACGTGTGCGATTCCCTGGCCAAGGATTGACCATCGTAATGCCGTTCCGTTGACAACCATTGGTAAAACTGTGATTCAAACTTAGTTTAGTGCCATCCACTTTATCGAGATTACTTTCCGGAATTTTGACAAATTTGTTATTTCGCCTGAAGAGATGAGGTGGCTCGTTTGTCACGGCAGAGTCAGACTTCGAGACTTGATTTAACATTGTGTGGTCTCTTGCTGCGATGCAGCTGAACTCGTTTAAGGCACCTAGCATATCTCTCCGCTCCTCCCGCTGGAGTCCGAATCCACGGTAGGAATCGTCCAAGCTCACTGAGCTCGAAGATAAGGTGTTCATTCGCTCATGCGAATCAGGAATGTGGTCGATTCCGTTGGTTGATCTGGAGCTTCTGACATTCACAAGATCAGGAGGAACGTCTGTGCTGTTTGCTGATCCGGCCAAGTCCTCACTCCCGGGAGTGTTATCATGTACGCCAAAAAGGTTACGATATTGACCATCAGACACAGCAGGATCTGCTTCGCCTAGTTGCCTCTGATGTTGGCCAGGGTTGTTCCTCACGACTGATTGTAACGGTAATGTGTCTCCAGCACCAATCGGGGGCCATGCTGACTTGACCTCGAATGCGCTATTTTGATTGGGCACCCTCGAAGCCGCGGTCCAGTTGTCCCAGTTCGCATCCTCAGACTGTTCAATTCCGCTGCACCCTGCACTTCGTCGGGAAGCCTCGACACACCAGATAGGCACTGCGCCACGAGAAAGTTCTGAATTCCGCGACCCGATGTTGCGCGTTTCCAATTTCTCCAATTGTGACAAGGCCAAAACATCCCCTTTCTCTGGCGACACCAGTGCCGTGTTTGCACCAGGCTCTTTGCGATTCTGCCGTTGGCTGGTTGCGGATGTCTGAAGCTCGTTATTTGGTTGCACGGTAAATGGAGTCAGTGGACAACGTGGATCCCTCGAGGCTTTGTCCGATTCAGTTATATGTTCCCTGCAACGTTGGCACAGCTCCGACGGATAAAGTTCCCCGAAGAACGAAAGATATTTCTCCTTATCGGCTAGATATTTAGAACACTCGCATTTGAACTTCAGTTTCCGTTTCACGCACTGCGTGGCGCTGTGATCTTCACCATCTTCATTGTTATCCCCAAATTGCATATCATCTGTCCACTGGTTATCTTCTTCCGATTGTGCAATATCATCGGATGTCGCATCGTTTTCATGAATAGTCGTTGTCATCATGTCCTGTTTTGAGGTGCTTGTGGGCATGCCCCCTGCATGCTCATTAACGGGGTCCCTGCTTGAGTACTGGCAAGACGACGCGAAGCTCGACCTAGTCCAATTTGATAACCTGCTGTAATAGTGCACACCAAGACGCTTCGAAAACATGATTCTTCTCTTGGGAGATTCAGCTTTCTTTACTGTCTTGTTCCTGGCCTGCCGAACAACAGAACAGTCCGACTCCTGCGTTGAGCCCCGCGATGAGGTGCCCGAGCGTGACCGTGTAACGGCAATCCTGCCCAAACTCATGCGTTGTTGACGCCTTTCTAAGACGGTATCGCTTGTAAGCTTTGGATCCAATATAATCCTCCCGCGGTATGGCTTACGGAAAACTGCTCTATGCCCTTCGATAATCTTTTTGCTAGGAATACGAGGCACCAATCCCTGCGACGGTATCCTTCCGTTAATTTCTTCTGCAATACCACTATCCCCGGTCTCAATGGTAGACTGCCGTGTCAAATGAGTTTCAGCTTCGGGGTACGTATCGTCATAAGATGCATTGGACAAAGCCTGGGTCCGCTGTGCAGGATGTAGATGTCTTGAAGATATAACAGAGTTAACGCTTTCACTGATTTTCTGATCAGTCAGCGTAAGGACTTCATCTTTAGAGTATTGAATTACCTCCTGAGGCATTTTGATAACTTTTCTTCGAAATTTGATGGAGCGCTCCGGCTTTTCCCAGTTTGTTGCCAATTTTATCGCGCTGGCAGAGACCTGTGTCCACTGATCTGTAAGCTCCAGTGACGCAAGGTCATTTGATGATGCCAGCTTAGAATCGCCCATCGAACCTGATGGAAAAGTTGGCGTCAGCCCCTCATCATCAAATCCGACCTGCGCGTTTTGAGGTTTCGTTATCCAATATTCCAAAACATCTTTCCATGGGGTGAACATGGCAGGTGATTCCAAGAAATCCGGATCTGGGCCAGAAATAGTGTTGTGTTTTCTCATTTTTCTATGCTTTGGAACTACTTTAATTTGCTGTTCATCCTGTGATGTACTATCACTTTCAGAGTCGATATCTACAGCTTGTGCGGACCGCAGTAGAGGCATGGACGAGTAAGCTCGAAGCGGTATCTTTACGACATCCTCGAAACTATTCGTATCGTCGTCGGTTGTGGCATCTTTCCCAGACGTAGAAGACGGGATATCACGTGGGGAACTCAAAACAGAGGGACAACCAATAGAATCAGAAACTCCACTGTCTACTGGAGAGTTCGCGCCACCTGCATGCCCCCTATTGACGCTGTTATTTTGCGGCATATCCTTTAGATCATTCCCAAAAGAAATGCTCCGTTCATGATCGGACCCTGAAAAGGCTTTCTGGGCGTTGAAGCAGCAGGTTTTTTTCATGCTTGGGGATTGCAGTACCTTCAGATTTGGGCTGTCCCGAATAACAGTGCCTGGACTATCCCTAATAATCCCTTGGCCGACTTTGGCACCTACACCTGCTTTCCGATCGAACGACCCACCGAAGGTACCAAAGTCTTTCTCAGAATAATCCCTCCTTCTACACGCGGTTGTTTTGTACTCCTCGAAAACTCCATCTTGCAGACTTCGCGAGTCTTTGCCCAGTTGAGACCTACGATATTCAGCAGCACGAGCTCCGTCTTTAGCTGCAGAATGATCATTGCTGCCTGTAGTAAAGACATTTAAATTTGTTGATTCCGTATCCTTGTAATTCGCAACTGATGCTAGACCATCGTACCTCTCCACTTTAGACACCAGCATATCATTGTTACTTCCGATACCACTACTACCATCTATGGTATTGTCAGTAACGTTCGGGTGGTCGCCTGAAGTTATTTTCGGATGGATTGTACTTCGTGCGGAATTTTCTCGGGAGGTGTCCATTTTCCGGGTTCGAGCATCTTCACCGTGTGACTCATCAATCTGCTTGCTGCCCTGCGTTGGGCAATACTGACGCTTTTCCGGGGAAACGGGCTGGATTTTCACAGCAGAGAAGACCGTCTCCTGGTCGGTATTTGTCGGAGACTTCTGCACTTGCATAGCAGCTAGGATCGGGTGCGGTGCAGGGGAACACCCACCAGATGGTCGGCGCTCGAAATTTACTTTCCGCTTCACCGTAGGAAGTGTTAACAAATCCTTATTCGGTGCTTTGGCCACCGCTTTCTTTCCAGTTTTAGAGTCTAGCGAACGGCGTCCCCTACTGTTTCCAAGTGACGAACTAGCTTTATCAACTCCGTTCAAACTTCGAGGAATATCAATGTATTCTGTGTCTTTTTCTCCATCTATAGATCCAAAGGATTTGCGCCCTCTGTTGGAAGCATTATAAGACTCACTACTTACTCCTTTTTCCTGTGGCGGGGGCGAAATTCCCTCCTGGGAATCCTGACTTACGGGGCGAAAAAAGTGAGCGTTGTTAAGCCGCTTGTTGCCTTCCTTGAACAAAGAGATATTATTTGCTCCAGCATCCAAAATGGCATCCTCTAATATTTGTTCACCCATTTGCGTAGCCACCTTTTCGATCGAACTAGTCGATTCTAATGCACTTGTTCCTTCATTGCGATCTTCAGAAACAGTCCCCAAAGACCCCGTATGGTTGTAACCTACTGGGGATATCCGCTCGCCTGCATTCACATCTGCGCATTGATCGCTCTCCAGAAACGTGACAAGCTTTGGGGCTTTTATAATATCTTCAGTCAATTTATCAGCCTCGTTTCGATGTCTATCATCTGCCTCAGCCTCGTTATCGGTATCGGAATTCTTCTGTTGAACGTGACGCTTGTAGACTTCACGAGCAACTGACTCGAACAATCCTAGCTGCGGCATGTTATTTGACCTAGTTTTCTGCGCTTCACTTCTGCTCTGCCTGGAACGCGTTTCTCTAACAGCAGTCTTGGCCGTTCCACCCGGTGCCTCTGCTTCCTCGAGGACAATGTCCTGTCCAGCTTTTGTTATGACTCGCTTCAAAACTCGTCGCCTAGTAACCGTGCCTTGTTTGACTAACGCCTTCTGATCCTGACCTTCATTCGAGACCCCCCGAAGGACCTTCCGACCCCAAGGAGTCTTTTTTGCCCGTTCCACCTCACTGTAAACATCGTCAGCTTCTGAAGCCCCGCCAATCGACGCTTCATCTGATGTGCTATCTCCAATACTAAAAACGTTCTCTTTTCCAAGAGAGTACGAGCCGCGCCTCTCCCGTGGTTTACTCACAGCTACCTCAAACGGACTGCCCTTGATGCCCCTCCCCTGCCACTTGATGTGAAGCGTATGGATGCCGACACTCCGGGGGATGAAGCTCACCAGAAACTTCCCCTCACCAATCAACTGATAGTCGAAGGGGATTTTCGGGGCGTCTTGAACCTCTCCGTCAAAGCTGCGCTGTCTGACAATCATCTCCCCCGAGTTCCATCTGCCAAGATGCATATTCTGTTTCTCTTCACTGTCGATGTTCTGCGGTTCTATCTGACCTTGACCTTGACCTTGACCTTGACCTTGGCCTTGACCTTGACCTTCCCAGTCAAACATCCTTCCCATATTGTGAGTTGGAACAACACTGCGAATGATCTCGGAGCAGAACTCCCCCTTTGGGCCGCTAATTTCAATAAGCAGATCCATCATTTCTTCCGTCGCAATGGTGATCGTGAACTTGGACCTCTTGCCGACATTCCCGACTTTGAGGCCACTCCCTCTAGCCTTACACCTGCTGATCACGCGGTCAATGCTGCTGTCACGAGTTATATACTTGATACGCTCAGTCAATGGCTTGTGTTGGTCTTGTGTTGCTAGATATTTGATCAATGAGAGAAGCTGTCTCATTTTCATTTCCATGGAGTTTTTGCCTTTCGCCATTTCTTCAGGGGTGATAATGCTCTGAAAGATTCAAAACGGTGGTTTAAAAACTGATTACATTTTTGCTACACTATGTTTCAAGTTCAATTCAATTTTTCAATCTTATAAACCCACCGTCCCAAATCGCGAAAAATAAGATTATGCGACAATGTTGTAGCTTACAGTATGAGTTCCTCACTCACCGGCGGAATCCCCAGGTGTTTCTTTGCCAGTCTCAGTCCAAGGCGACAGTTGTTGACTTTCTGTTGAGGCTTTAACATGTCATGGCGGGGGCAACACCCTGGACACACCGCTTCAATTAGCGCGCAGAGAACTATCCCGTCGGACCAAGTCGAAGTGAAGTTTGAGATGCGGAAGTTTGGGAGGAGGGCTTGTATCCAGGAGATGAGGCGGCGTTTTATTGAAGCATCTGAAAGACGGAGGAGGGTGTAAATGGAGGATAAGAATAACCTTAATAATCAAAAAACTTTTATAGCACTTTTCATTATGCACAACATTCTCAAAGTGCTTTACTTTATTCCCCAGTCTAAGCTGAGACCTCAGTAGAACTCAAATGAACTGTTCAGTCAGTATATCCGACCGGTACTTATTGCAAGACCTCGGTTGGGTTAGGCTTGTAAGGCAAAGGGCCCTGCCTGGACTCTCACGCCGACAGTGTGGATCGAACCAGGGACCTCTTCACCGCTAGTCAGATGTCTGAGCCTCCACACCACCGCCTAATAAGATAAGTATTTTCGGTTCGTGTAAGCGATATTCTTCTGATTGAATACATAGCGATATTATTTTGAAGGAACGAAACATATAATTTCTAGAACAAATTTTGAGTCATACACCTACCGCTCTGAAAAAGGTTTATCAAACGTTCCCCGTACGTAGGATTGTACACAACGTCACCGTTCTGTGTGATGACGTATGCAGATCGTGTGATCTTTACGTATCGGCCAGGATTTAAGTAACTAATGTAGCTGATATAATGCCACAGCCACTGTAGGATGACGTGGAGATAACTCCAGATGAGGCGGACGTCAATCACACCTGAAATGTACATACATGTATTTTCAAAAGTGTTACAAAGTCGCTGATTGGTCAGCATGGAATCAGGGCGCGTGCTTGCGATCCAGTGATATTTCACGGTTGATATGCCGGGAAATGGTGACGTCTTCGTCGTACCATGTTTCATAAACTTTTCAATGTCGCGGAGGGAGCTCCGCCCTCGGTGGTATAAGCATGTGTCAAATCAACGGGAAATGCCAGAAAACACCCCCGTGCGTCTTTCTGTGGGAGAGAGGGCGTTCAAGGAGAGGCGAAAAGCCAGCCTTTGTTTTTTGGCGTCAAGATAATGTTGACCTGCGCCATCTCATGTGTATTTTGATGATGAAACACTAACTGTAGCTCTTCAAGGCAAAATGGCCTAAGTCCAAATAATTCGGTCTTTTTCCATTGCCGCCCTTCTGATGGACAGGACCCTATATCGGATAAGTAATCATCCAAGGTACACAAAACATACCAGAATTGCTTTGCTGTATTGCATCCGTTGCCATGGTAACAAATAATCTCGGTGCAATATTTTGTAATTAATGACACGGACACAAAGTGTTAATAAATATTGACAATCGCCAATAAAGGCATTGATTCGTTTGACCGGCTTTGGAAATGTTGTGTCGATGCCTTTTATTTTGTTTACTTCTGCTGGTTTTGGTTCTTTTGTTTTGATGTGGACCCACTTATCACCACACAGCTTCCTGCTGCTGAAACATTATGAGAGGGGGCAAAATTTTACTGACACTAACCTGAACACTACAACTTTGCGAATAGATTGTCAGCTACTCTCTGACAAAAGCTGTTTTCGAACACTACACTAAATGCGCAGAGCAGTTGGCTTCAGACATATTTCCCAATGCGAAGATCTGCTAGTGTTCAACACTAGTCTTGAAGGGCACCACGGTGGGTAAAGGTATTGGTTTACCTTTGCAACACAATAGAAACAAGACCCCCCCCCCCCCCCTCCCCCATCCCCATTACAGTGTTGGAGGGGTATAATCTGATAAAAGTAATAAATGCGGGCCTTACGCCCCTCAAAATGAACTAATCTTTTGTATGTTTCTTTTGTGTCGTCCTCTCCCCTTACCGAAGCAAGTAATTTTCTCAGGTACGCCATTCCGATATTGGTGTCCAGGAGAAAGAAATGCAGTTCTACACAATCATGTAGTACAGTTATTATGCATACGAATTATTTGAACCTCGGTATTCATAGTATTTGTATATCTGTCTACAAAACGGTTATAGTGAAATTTAAATTCAGTGGGCATTTACACCATTGGAAACTTTCAGATTCAGTTACAAATTTCGATTTCTTAAACGATCGGTGTAGACCTTTAAGGACTTTTAGAACGCATTGATGACATCGAATTCAGCAGAGGAATCAACGGACCAATTCGTAAGTGAATAATCTATATAAGTTCCAGCCAGGTCAGGCTCCTGCCGCTGTTATCCGCATATTAACCTGCCTGCTATGTCAACGGATCACGCCCGGTCCTTCAATCGATTCGCCGATGCCATGTGACGGCTCAGTCCGTGTTTGTTGTTATAATTGCCTTTCACGTGTTTCTGCACTATTTCCTTCAACGCCACCAAAGCCACATGTTTAATATGCATAAGACAGAGAGCGTCAATAGCTGTAGTTGCTGATCATGAATTGTCACGAATACTATTCGAATGTCCTACACGAAAAACAGCAGAATTTTGAAATCAAGAACTGTTAAAACGGTCGCCAAGGGGAAGAGAGCGGTCGCCGGAATGTCCAGTAATCAGCGCGCAGTTGATCAAATTAACGATGAAAGAATCCTATTAAGACTTGTCGCCAATCAATGTCGCATTTGAAACTAATCGATCAATTCCGTCTCCCAACAAATGGCACCTGGTGCGTCTATTGGGGTCAATTGCTTCGGCAGTCTTCGGGAGAGTTCGGAAGTGAATGGTATTGCCGTGAGCCAGGATTGTAGAGGTCCCTTCCCTTCCACAATCTTTATCGGAATTTTAGCACGTTCTTTCTGGGATCTATTTTGATGTATCATGATCAGGTTCAAAGTACGCACCGGTGAACAGAAGTTGTTTGAGCAAAATATCGCCGTCAAGGACCAAACAACGTCGACAATAAACCTCGTCAGGAGACTGCGATATTGAACTCCCTGAGGAGAGGCCATTTTGTTGTTTTTTTGTCAAAGTAAACTTGTGGGATTACTCCATAACGCCCGTTATGTAATGAATGATATGACATGAAGAAGTACCAGTCTCATGCTGGTATGATACCTAATGGCGAGTTGAAGGGCTTTACACATATCAAACTCAACTCATACACGCTTCACAAAAAATAGTAAAGACGCTATGAGTTATTAATATAACTGATTCTGAGGAGAAGGTTCTTACCTTAGTAATGTTGAGCACTGACCTGCCGAATTATCTAAAAACTCGTCTCAACAATCTCAACCTTTTATCCCAAACAACCGGGAAGTTCTGGCGGAAGACCGGGTCGGTTATTAAACTGCTGGAACTACACCTCATCCATGTACCAGAGGCAGACTGAGTAACATTTCTTAAGACAGTGATCTTTACAAAGCCACGCGCGGCAGTGATATAGTGTTGTGACCAATGGGCAGTGCTCGATTATTAAGAAAGGTCGCGCTTGTCATAGAAACCAATGACATAACAGTCGGCTTTACGTTGGTCCGCTTGACGTCACGTACGCCAAGGGGTGTCTGATATCAGCCGCAGGTCATCACGTTTACCTTGTTGACGCGTTAATTCTTCGTTTCTCACTTAAAGTGCGATTCTCACTCTCGTTGCTATCGTGATGATCGAGAGGGCAAAAACATCACAATTGGACCAACGCGGAATCTCAAGCATTGCGTTGGTTTGCCTTTGCCGGTTTAGGGCCATCAACCACTGGGAGAGCTATTTCGTGTGGGTCGATATTATCAAGACTTGTCCTGGTTACCCTAAGATAACTCAGATAAGACAGTAGAACGATGGGAATTCATGCTTCATTTCGATCAATTCATCGGGAGAAGACCGCGACAAGCACACTGCACTACGCGGTATGCCAACGAGGTAATACTCTCCGAGGCTGGTTGGGCTGGTCCACAGGACTGCGACATTTTGCCCAAACAATTCCTGTATACATGCGTGTACTGTCGAACCTGATCACAATGGCGTAGCGACATATGAAATAAGTTCTTTAAAGAACGTAATGAAATTACTCATTCGAACAATTATAGAATCAGAATCTTCTTAATCAATAAAACCACCATATTATGAATTCTTTTGCGCCAGAATGTGCAATAAATGGGCATATTAATTACTTGCAATCTCCCAGCACACTTCTATCAAAAAACGGTGCCATATCTTTGCGAGTGGATATTGCGAAATTGCCAAGAATAAAACCCTGACCTGACTGATCCTTGGTTAAAGAGGTCACGAGGATATCGCCCAGTCTCAGTATTTTGTTTGGTTCCACAGTCACCTCATGCCGACGTTTAAGAGGTTATACTTTGAGAAACAGTTTAGGGGGTTGGCGGCTTGATCACGTCTATACGGTGAAAAGGCCCCCAATATAAATCCGTACGTTATGTAATGTTATGATCACCAACAATTACGTATCGTGGGGTGGCATTAACAATGTTATGATCACCAACAATTACGTATCGTGGGGTGGCATTAACAATGTTATGATCACCAACAATTACGTATCGTGGGGTGGCATTAACACTTATATATATGTATACTATAAGTAGAAATTGGTCGTCTTGGCTGTGACCCCCTTAGATATGGAAGAGGGCAATCCTTTCGTCAAGGAGGCAACACCTTCGAAAAAATGCTGACAAACACACGCCCTGGGACGATTAAACGATGATGTTTACTACCAACAGTCATGTATCATGGGGTGGCATTGACATTTTACAGTAGAACCTCTCTATAAAGAACAAACTCAACATTGACAGGTACCTTAGCCCGAATGTAATATTTCTGTTTTCTTTTTCACACAATGTTTCGAAGGCAATGATGATTGTAGGTTCGAAACATGGATCTCATTTAAATCAAATGTTTTTCTTTTTGGGCGATATTTTGAAATTGTGATATTTTAACGGCATTTTTTGTTGAAAGATGTTTTATTATCTGGGCGTCGGCGTCCATTTACATATCTTTAATTTACATTTACTAGTTATTCGATTATCTTTATTGTCATCTTCTAATGCTTGGCAACGTAATGTGTGTGCAATTGTATACAGTGTATAGCAAGCCGTCCACTGCATGTGTATTTACGCAAGACGATGCACCAAGTATTTACATGTATTTCCATACTGATAGGCTGACCGTACATGCACATGTACATACATGTACACTCTTGAAATTTATAAGTTAAAACAACTAATCTGGTAGTTTCTATGGCACTAACTGTGAAATTAGTAAAAAAAGTGTGAAACTAAGCACCGATTCGATTTTCTGGCAAACAAGTAGTACAAAATAACAATTCAAATGAATTACTACATGCATTTCGATAGTTAAAACAACTAATTTCGCAGCCGGCGATATACCAGAGTAGTAAAAATACTATAAAATAGTTCTTTTTACAAATTAGTTTAAGAGTGTTGATTAGCATCGGGGCATACTAAAAGGTTGCTTTTAAACATTTTTAATTTGATAAACTCGGCTGGTAATTAAACATATAGTCACGGCTGCGACGGACATGATTTTCATCCCTAACTGAACATCCACCACCAATTTTGAGACAAGACCACCATTGATTTTTTAAGCTTTTTAGCAGTTAAATTGTCAATGTTTGACCGCGACGCATCAAATACTGCGTGGGATTGTGAATCTGAAATTTTGATATGATATTCCGGACAGTCGGGCAAGTAAAAGGTGAAAAATAAACTGGTACTTGACCACGGAAATTATTTGATAATCGACAAATTAGACAGACATCGATATTTCCACCCTTTTCAGCCAACTGGCAGAAAAATCTCAAAACACGCCCCCTATTACTAAATTAGCAAAATTCGAAATAAATTTTTTCATCAAATAATCTCTTTATATCTGTAGACTTGCCACAACAAATATTTTTTTCAATACCTCTCCAAATATGTACTTGAGGGTTAAAAACATGCACTCGTCTAATTGATAGGCCTCGACCCTCCAACCTATGAATATTCATTAGTGGTCTTGTCTTTTTTTCTCAGTTGATTATGGACGCGGCAGGCCTTTAAGATGTTGGAGTCAAAATGAATTTTCAAACCAGGAATTCATTAACTATTGGCTATCAAATTCTTAACAATGACAAAGAGCTTCAATACTTTTGCACACCACTGTACGTAATTCTAAACTATTTTTCAACATTTCTACCTACCGTCTTTCGTATACAGCGACCACTTCTGTGTATTTGTACCCCGCCTGCCCTTACTTGCCATACCTCGCGAGAAATGGACGAGACTTCAGAGATACTTGGACGGATCATGAACACGGTGTGCATCTTTTTATTGACTACATGGTAGAATGGCTCGAAACTTCACTGGAAAAGCAACATGACGGATGTGTGTCTTTCTATGTACAAAGATAATTATGTCGTCTTATGATAAATAAGTGTAGAACCTGTGGAATATAAACCCCTCCGTTGCACGCGTGCCTAAATGTCCCCTCCAGAGGTCACCAAAAATGTGTCCGTAAAAATTACAAAAGTGCCATAAAGGCCAACCCCACCTCCACCCCCAGCCCTCCCTTAGAGAGCCTCACCCCTCCTCAAGACCAAAAAGCCAGCTACGTCCCTTCTAATGAGCTGGTCCTAGCACCACAGGCGTTTTTCTATATTTGCATGTTTATTTCTCTTCTTGGGGATGGGGCAATCCGGACTTTCAGCCGACCTCCCTAAAGTATACGACGTTGTAGCACAAGCAAAAAAATGTACAAAACCCATAACATATTGAAAGGCCCAAGTTGTCCCTTTAAAAAACAGTGCCATTTGCTGAGGACAGCAAATTCGCCCATTGCATAGCCACCAATAATACGACCCAAACCCCAATCGTCACTCATCATACAATATTAACGCCTGTTTGTTTAAGTACAGGAAGTTACATGGCACACGGCCAGTACAGCCAGCACAATACAATATCATCCCTTCTACTATTAACTGCTCTCAATAGACCAGTGTAACGTACCTGCTATGCTACGTTCCCATGACAACCGAAGAAGGGTGTGACTCCAATGAAACTGGTCAAAAGACTTGAAAATCATTATAGTACTAGAGCCAAATCGAAACTATGCTTAAAATCGGTTCCATGGTGTATGTATGATTGTGCCCCGGGTTTTCCATCAGTGATGTTGAAGGCTTTCGCCCAGGGACCGTTAGCCTCGCTCTCGAACGCCAAGTTTTGTTATAGAGATGTCATCCAGGCGGCGTGTCATCGCAGTTTCCCTAGTAACGGGTGACGCCGCTTGGTTAGTGATGTTGCTTGATAAATTGATTGCGGTGACGAGTGTATGTGCCGTTTAATTGAACAGGTGTCATTGTCTCACGGTTCACGGTCGTACATTTACTGGTATACGATGTTTGTGTTGCCATCTAGTGGCTTACTCAGTAACTGTGATTGTTAGTGTCGTGAGGCACTTTATTGCGGGTGAAGAGGACTAAAAAGCCTTAGGATAGAATGTCTGGTGAACAATGGCGTCTAGTATGCACTTCAAACTTTGAGTCGTTGGCGGCAATGGATGGCCTATATATTAGAACCATAAAACCTTATCCGTCAGAATACAATAGGCCCGGACGCTTTCCCCAGGGAGACATTTTCTACATCTACACCACTGTTATGTCTGAACATCCTCTCCCTCTGGGTGTTAGTTGGTCGGGCATTGACGGACACAACGACAACGTGGAGAAGGTCTGAACGCACGAAATAAGAAGAATAACACTGTGTTAGTTATGACCCAAGAGGTATGGGTATTTGCGGCATCGCCACTGCCCATACCCATCGCCACTGCCCATACCCGGGCCCTAGGATGTGACTACATGACGTACTTGCGACATGGCCACTGCCCTAAACAGGGCCCTAGGATATGGGGTGTGACTATATGGCGTACTTGCGTGGTACATGGCCACTGCGCATAACAGGGCCCCAGTATGTGACTATACGGCGATCGAGCGCCATACCACTGACCATAACAGGGCATGTGACTATATATATGCAGAAGGCATGAGAACACAAAATGAGAAGGAAGAAGAGTTAGTTTTGATTGCATTCTATTTATTACTATTAAATAAAGGTCTTGACATCTGATGTTTGCGTAATTTACTGACGGTGTTTCTAAAGTGGGTGCTTGCCACACGTGAGCTACAAGCCGCCGGAGCCAAATCGTCGTCGTCATCGTCATCATTCAAGACACACATTGCGTATGTGGACATCAGATGATGCTAGTGGCGTGGCACGGTGTTCAAAGCAAGTTTTGTCGCTAACGCTGGCGTTAACTTAACGTGGAGTTAGGTCGCCAAGACTCAACTGGAGGAGATGACGCAAGTTAAGAAAGCGCCTGCCCAGCGTTAGCGAAAAAAACTTGTTTTGAGCAGTGTAGCCAAAAAACTTGATATTCTCCTTTTTGTGTCATATCGAAAATGTCTTGATAATACATTTAGCAAATGTTTTTTCTTCTTCAAATATTTGAATAATTTTCTAAATTCCTACTGGTGATTCCAGCCAACCGACGGCTTGTCGAGAGATGCAAGCATACGCTTACGATATCTTGTTTACCGCCTTCTCTTCGGTGAAGCGGGGCACGAACCCAGGTCTTTCATATTCTCATAGAAGTATTTCGAATTCGATTTCCAGCCCAAGACGATGTGTTTGAGGGCGTCCAGCTCCTTCCAGGCACCACCGCCCTCACCGTGCACGGGTGAAATGGGCCACCTAGTACGTTGAGGAAAACGAGAGGTTAGCTTTCAAGCGCTTTAATTGAGAATATCCACGGTGGGCAAAGGTATTGGTTTACCTTTGCCACACAATCGAAACAATGCCCTCCCTATTGCATTGTTGGAGGGATACAAACAGATAAGATAAGAAATGCGGGCATTAATCCCCTAAAAATGAACTGATCTTTTGTATGGTTCTTTAGTATCGTTATTTCCTCTCCAGGTAAGCACGTATTGTTCTTAGGCAAACCGATACCGTTTGCCACCGTGATACCCAATTCGAAAATCCCGACAAAATTATCATAAGATTCACCAAGTATGGATTAGAGAAGAACGTTTATGTAGCTATTGGTTAGATAGATTAGCACTTAGTTCTAATTTTGAATACCTGCAAATTACCCATGAAGCGGGCAAGTTGAAATGGGATATACATGTACCTTGAATTGCATAGGCATAATGATTGAACTGCATTAAAGATCTAATGAGAGCAAAATCCTGATGCTTTCGGTGTAGCTTTTAAAAATATCCCCTGGAGAAAGTGGCCTTCCCTAAACTCCTCGTATCCAATTTAAACCAACAACGATCTTGCGACGTTGATATTGTTATGTCACACAATTCTCTTTCGAGTGTCCGCACACACGGATAATTTTTAGTTTTACGTAACATCAGATGACGTCATTTTGTAAACAAAGATATCAATCAATAAACCTACCTCTGCCTTACGACGCCAGCCCCGTCAATCTCTGGGAAGAAGATTCGTAACCCGCTTGCCATCATGGTCCTCATGTTATTTTTCTGATCGAGCACACCTACTGCACCTGACACGGTGTCCGCAGCGCTTCCCTCGTCCACCTGGAGAGAGCAAGAACAAGCGATGTGCAAGTATGGTGAAAGCGATATGCAAGTACGGTGGAAAGATCATACCAGGTGTAAAAAAACACATGATACAATTTTGAAACTGAATAGCATCAAAACTATCATTTAGAACCTTATAGAATCCTAGTATCATGAAGGTATAGATGTGTCCACCTGGAGAGCAAGAACAAGCGATGTGCAGGTAAGGTGTAAGCGATATGCAAGTACGGTGGAAAGATCAGACCAGGTGTAAAAAAACACATGATACACTTTTGAAACTGAATAGTATCAAAACTATCATTTAGAACCTTATAGAATCCTAGTATCATGAAGGTATAGATGTGTCCACCTGGAGAGCAAGAACAAGCGATGTGCAGGTAAGGTGTAAGCGATATGCAAGTACGGTGGAAAGATCAGACCAGGTGTAAAAAAACACATGATACACTTTTGAAACTGAATAGTATCAAAACTATCATTTAGAACCTTATAGAATCCTAGTATCATGAAGGTATAGATGTGTCCACCTGGAGAGCAAGAACAAGCGATGTGCAAGTATGGTGGAAAGATACTTGGTGTTAAAAAACCGTAATCCACTTTTATGACTGAATAGCATCAAAACTATCGATCAGAACCTAATTAAATCCGAGTATTGTATTCAGCTGAACAAGCGATGTGCAAGCATGGTCGAAAAATACTACGTGTTAAAACGTAATTCACTTTTATGTCGAATAACATCAAAACAATCATTCATAACCTAATCAAATCCTAGTAATATGTTAAGCTGAACAAGCGATTTGCAAGAATGGTGGAAAGATCATACTGAGTGTAAAAAATCATACTACCTTTTCTGACTGAATGGCAAGAAAACTATCATTAATCCTAGTATTGTACAACTAAGACGTTTTATGTGATATCACTCTGAGCGCAGCTGATCCAGGGAGGACATCGGTGATGATTTTTTTTTGCTGAAAGTTTCTCTAGCGCAGATTTGCCATAATAACGAATGAAGTGCACTGGCATGCTTTGCCGTAATGATGAATGAAGTGCATTGATTTGCTATAATAACGAATGAAGTGCACTGGCATGCTTTGCCGTAATGATGAATGAGGTACATTGGTTTACCGTAATAACGAATGAAGTGCACTGGCATGCTTTGCCGTAATGATGAATGAGGTACATTGGTTTGCCGTCATTACGAATGAAGTGCACTAGCATGCTTTGCCGTAATGATGAATGAAGTATATTGGTTTGCTATAATAACTTATGAAGTGCACTGGCATGCTTTGCCGTAATGATGATTGAAGTGCATTGGTTTGCCGTAATAACGAATGAAGTGCACTGGCATGCTTTGCCGTAATGATGAATGAAGTGCATTGGTTTACCGTAATAACGAATGAAGTGCACCAGCATGCTTTGCCGTAATGATGAATGAAGTGCATCGGTTTACCGTAATAACGAATGAAGTGCACCAGCATGCTTTGCCGTAATGATAAATGAAGTGCATACGTTTACCGTAATAACGAATTAAGTGCACTGGCATGTTTTGCCGTAATGATGAATGAAGTGCAGTGATTTGCCATAATGAGGAACGAAGCGCTGCTCTAGCGCAGATTAGCCGTAATTTGTATGGTCTCACCTCTCTGCCGCCCTTGAACAGTGCCGCTGGTGTGTGGTAGCAGTTGGCAGCATTAAAACCGTCGTAGGCTTTGTCTTTGGTCAGTCCTCCGTTTCTACCATTATTAGTAACAACCCTGTAGCATAATACTAAGTATAAAGGAAGTACCTAGATATTTTTTAAGCGAATTGGTTTTTTGCTATATCGTCTTATCCACTGTTTTACTGGTTGCGAATGATAGTTCGTAAATCGTACGTTTTGCCATTTTAAAACACTTGTCTTTATTTCTGATTACGAGCAATAGAAAAGGAAAATTTCCCTGAATTAGTCGACTCAGAAACAAGCCACTTTAAACTGCATCCATGCGTTGTATGGCCTTCCAACATTTGGTATGGATATCTAAACTTGGACGAGTCGTGTGATTATTCAAGTATGGATGCCCTTATCATAAAGAGAGCAGGTATGGAAAACTACACCAAAGTCGATCTCCGCGGTCAGCCTTGTGTATGGACATTCATTTCAAAATGTTAGGATTGGAAATAAATCCATCCCTTTCATCTGGTAAATTTTGTCTAGGAATTTCATCATCTTGAATTTTTTCATCATTCGTGTGTGGTGTCACCTTCTATGCTTTGGTCTCCATTTCAGCACTTGACTAATTTGGTAAGGATTTTCATCTTGTGGTTTTTGTGATGGTAGTAATAACATCCGACCTTATACTATCGCCATGATCACATGGTCATTTGAATTATCTCATGATAAGTGATATTTCAAATCGCAAATGATATGTTTATAGATATCCTTGTCAGCATGTTAGGTATGGGAGGTACGAGCTATTTTCATTAAAAAAATCGGTGCGTGTGCGATGTATGATGTATGCGTGTTTCCGATCACAGCGTGTTAATTTATGCTATGTGTACAGTGGTTTTGTCTTATGAGAATACCAGAAGGTAGGTGTATTGAAACAGCAAGTTTTCTCTGATACCGGTGTGACAGCGGATATAGTCCCCCTGGAGTCATAGTCCGGTAGCATTGTATTTGACCAATTAAGCAGCATGATCTATTGTACCGCTAACCCTGACCAAAACATTTAGCAATGCGGACTATTGTTACACGGACTATCAGCCCTAGGACTACTATCCCTTGCACACCGGCACGGCAGTGGCGAGTGTAAATTTTATGGAAACGATCACCAAATTGAACCAAAATGGCCAAAGCCTTTAAACATGAATCAGTTACTTACCTTCCGGCATCTGTCCTGTGGTGGCCCCTGTCTTTAATATTGTAGGGGTTCCATCGCTGTAGCGGCGTCATGTAGATGATCTCCAATGGGATGGCATACGACCAACGTTGTCTGAAATGAAAGCAACTTCCGCATAAAACACAAAACTCTCTAATGCATTTTAGAGTCCGATGACATAGTGAGGTTTCGCTATCCCGTTCCGAGAATCAATTCACCAAGGATCATTTCCTTTCCCGGATACTGGATCCACTCACCAATAAAATCCCAATCCCTGGCAATACCCGATTTGTACCACCGCCTCGATGGGTAGAGTCTAAACAGCCGAACAAAATAGTAGGCCTTTCGCAGCCAGAACAGGTGTGGGATATCTGTTCAAGGGTTAATAACGTAATCGTTATGACTCTACAGCGGAACTTTTCATATTTCAATTAAAGACCATTGGAAGAAACGAAGACAAGATATCCCACCCCTATACACCTTTCCAGAAATGGGGCGCTGAGTGTCCGAATTAGTGATGTCATAAGGGGAAACAAGGCCTTATGGTGGAGGGACAGAGGAGATAGTCATGGTTGACCAACACACTTGAATGCCTTTAATGACGGACAAGGGGGAAAAATTTAGTTTCAATGCAAGCCACCAATTTCGGGAAGCATGTATTATGGTTGCGAAAGGCCTACCGTAATGCCCGGTTGTTCAGGCTCTACCCATCGAGGCGGTAGAGTAAAAATCGGGTGCGGTCGAGCTGGGGATCTTATTGGTGAGTGGATCCACTATAGAAAGCGGTTTCGCATTCTCGATCGGGATCCTGCAGTGACTGACACACTCTCCTAGCCTCGCCATTGGTAGCGGTTCCTTAGTGATACTAGCGTACATTGTTGGTCTCTTCCCGTTTAACGAAGCAAACAACACGTGTTCTATCATGGGGAGAATGTGACTGACTTTTCCTGTACAGTGTTAAATGTTTCGATCGTCTGTTTAGCGGCGTAGTACGGCTTGTTTACTACGCTGTCTCGACTTGTAGAACTGAAACTACTGTTATATGTTCAAATAAATGTAAAAAAGGTCATTTACCGCCGAAGTTTTCCACAAATTTGCTATTTGTTGAAACCACCGGGTTCCACGACCAGTTAACAGAATTAAGGCCTAGCCCAATACATGGTCCATCAACTTTAAACAACGCTCTTAGCTAGGCCTGAATTCCCATAGGGCATTAGGATATTGTAATCCAGCTGAAGTAATAACTTGATCACTTACTGTACTTCAACTTTCTGTTGTCCTCTGGGTTTTTTTCTGTCAGTCAGAATCGCTTTCATCGGTGCCACCTTCTTCTCCGTTGTCATGGCCATGTAAAGGTCAGGGTCACTGTAGCCTCTTTTTCGGTGGGTCGAGCCCATGGCGCCACTTTCAAACTCTTTGAATGTCCTGAAAAGTGATTCGTTGGAAATAATTAGCGGATTTAACAGGAACAGGACCACAATGGCTGACCATTATTGTACCAATGGATGACACTTAAACAAATATATGATAATACACAGTCATTCCTTCCGGAATGACAAATACGAGTTGAAATCACGACGTACATGTGTAAATGAATCTTTTTTATGAAGGATTTTTCTGAAGAAATTTAAAATCAATTTTACAAAAGCCCTTATTGTTAGAGTTTGGTACCTGCTAAAGCATTTTTAATTCTTACTATCACTTATCTCGAAATAATGCGATAGTTTCAGCTTTTAGTATTAACCATGATTAACACCGAAAGCAGAATCAGCTATTTGCAATGCCGGTGCGTCCTAAACCATACCCGTTCATGATCAGTGTGCACAGCATGATATTTTGATGCAAAAAGCTGTATGTTTGGCTCCATAATGAAATTGCATTAACTGAACAAACTCCCAACCTTTGTAATTCATAGGAATTATGAACAATTTAAAATGTACTGATGTATTTTTACTACTCCGGTAGTTCCTATTACGCAAATTAGTAGTCGATTGATAAAGTAACTCTTAACGTTTCCAATGCTTATTTGTTATAACTTACATGTAATACAAGTATGGATGAAAGAAGAATGCTTAACTAGCTATTGGTTAGAAAGATTGGCACTTAGTTCTAATTTTGCACATAGGCATATGGGGGCTTTTTGTAATTAAATCAGCTCTAGCTCATTACTAACCGTTAAACTTATCGGATGGCTTCTGCCTGAATTTCTTTCATTACGACCCTGTTCTAAATATTCACCGCAAACAAAATGTTTTAATCGGGCTAATTGAAAATAACTTTTTTAAAAATCAAAAAAGGCCGAGTGCCTGCCCATCTACACATGATAATTAGGAAAATAGGGAAATGTTTAAATTTGCATAGTTTTGCCCTTCACAAAAATCGACGTACCTCAGTTATAATTGCAAGTATTACTATGAGAGAGGTATCATTTTGTTCGTATTGGTCCTGCCTTTAATAGCAACCCGTGCAAATGGCTAGGGGGTCAATTGTAACTGAGCATCATGCTATTTAAAAAACACATATTTATGGGATTATTTCACAAGTTATCGCCGTTCATTCTTCTCTATACTTGCTCAATGGTTAGTTTCAGTGCATTTTTTGCTAATTTCACAGACGGAGCAAAATAGCAACGACCAGATGAGTAGATTTTTTACTAATACATTTAAGACTGTTCCTCGGCTACATCTGAATGAGGTAATAGACCACGAGGTTCAGGATGCCAAATTGATGATGTTGAACATGTTGTTGTTTTGTTAACATGAAATAAACTGCAGGGTCCGGTTGTTCAAAAGCACAAAGTCACGTTATCCCTAACGGTTACGTTAAGTATCCTTTCAGTTAAACGCATAACATTTTCACGTTAAGACAGAACGCTTCCGTTAAAACTTACGTCGTTTCGAACAACTCAGCCCTGGCGTTGTTACTTACCTATGATAATAGGCCACATTCTTAAACTTTGACGTATCTTTTACTGTCTGGTCGATAGGATAAGCAAGATTTCCGTATTGTTCATCTTTGAGTGTGGCATTGTAGCCGTCAAGCCCGGGGATCCCTTCCATGATCTTATCCATGAACGTGTACCTGTAGCGCTTGTTTCGAGGGAAGGGGGCGTTCGTGACGTTTCTCCCCCATCTTGGATAAAGATGCAGCTCAGGATTGATGCGAAATCTAGTGGTTTAAGGAGAAAGGTATTTTATTTTAGGAAGTGAAAAGAAATATTTTGTTCCTGTCGTAGCGTTTTCCCTTTGAGTGATCTTCGCTCATTGTTGCTTCTCATCTGCCGAATGATATTATGAGCTTTTAAGCGACGGTCGCGTAATTACGTATGGAACATAGCTCCATCATGCTAACCACGACCCATGGGCGTAACTAGAGAGCCGTTTGCCCCATGACCGAAAAGCTCACTACACCTCTGCGACCCACTGTTACGACCCCACTATTAAAAGGCAACGGACACGTACAAAATCTATAACTCATAACAATATCGATATCTCACTCATTCAACAAACTATCCAAGACTTTCATTCTAATTCACAGTTTTAAAACAATTGAAATCAATACGCGTCCGCACTCCAACCAAAACTGTCACGTTAATAGGTCCCGTCGCACGTGGCAGTGACAAAATTCGCTATTTTTTGAGGTGCTTAATAAAGGGGAAACCACCCAAACTAGTGTTGGGTCTACAGGAGAACCTCTATAATGAATGAAGGATACCCTTTGCGACTGACAAGTACTGTCCTTGATAGAGAGGTGTCCTGATTAGAGTAGTAAAAATAAATGGAAACAACCAATCTGGAATCAAAACTCGTATCCTTCTCAGAGAGAATGTCCTTTTTAGAAAGGGCATCCCTATTAGCGAATGCGTCCTTATTATAGAGGGTGTTCTTATGATAGAGGTGTCCATTAAGGGAGGTTTCACTGTATTTAATCAATTCGAAAGAAACCAATTGGCGAACATGACACCTACCTTGCTGAGCGTGAATTTTTGTGTTCGTCGATGGTTTTCCTGTAGTACATTCTGGAGATGAGGTCATCAACGACCTGGAACTGGTTCAATGGTATGTGAATATCTTTGGGGATGGCGTGACATGTGATTCTGTAAAAAATAAGGAAAGGGTTTTCATTTAGACTATAATGTGTAATTAGACTTATAATCCAAATAGTTCAACCAAAGTTCAACTTCAGTCCTACAGTGTGAACCTAGCTGGTCGCGCACAGTCATGCACACATAGGCTATAATTGTACCACCGTATACATTATACTGTGATCTGACGGTTTAAGGAATTCATACCGTTGAGACAACTAATGTCGACATCAGTAGGATGTCGAACAATGGGACAGACGTTCGCATTGGCGTTTCGTGGGGATTTGCGAAAATTCTCTGATGTCGTTATACCTATACTGCCACTGGGCAGTTTGGCAGTTCCCGTCGTCGTCAACATGCATAATCTTGGTCGGAAGGAACGAGTAATTCTCTTGCGCGTCCTTGCGGCCAGTGTACGCACTAAATCTGATCTTCTGCCGCAGATCGTCCCAACCGGTGGCATCAATGCTGTGTCGGTCGGACACGAAAGGCTCGTCAATTTCATTACCATTGGGGTTGTACCAGTATCCTTCCATTATGGAGATGACGGGCTGAAGCATCAGAACGTGTAAACAGTGAGACCTCTCTATTATTGACAACTTTGGGATGACAAGTACTGTCCTTAATAGAGAGGTGTCCTGATTAGAGCGGTCAAATTAAATGAAAAAGACGAATCTGGGACCAAAACGAATGTCCTTATTAGATAGGTTGTTCTTAGAGGGGATGTCCTTATAAGAGAGGTGTCCATTAAGGGAGGTTCCACTGTAATATCATTGCGAATGTTTTAATGTTTTTGTAGTCAAGCGCTTCAACATATCAATTTGATTGAATAAAATCAGTAGTGGCACACACAAAGATAGACCGCAGGACAAACCCAAAAAGCTGGCCATCGTGAAAAATGACTTAATCATTATTAATAAGGTGATCAGATTAAAAAATTAAAACGTTTTCACCCAAATAGTTAACCGGATAAACTGACTTTAATCACAAGAACATCCCATAGAAGCTCCTCTTGTTTTAGTTCAGGTACTGACTACTTGGTGGCCAATACCTGCTCCATTCTTTACTTCCACCTATTATTAGATTCATAAACTAAAACATTCTTTCAGTTAAACTCAGTTGACAGGATTTTCTGGTTGCTAATGTCAATATATTTGGCGTAGGAGCAACTATTGTCTTATATTATATGAAGAAAGCACCGTAATATATCATGATCATGTATCATTTTATTCTTCCCGCGAAAATTTGTCACAAAGTTAAGAAAATGCCCCGTCTGTTTCAACGGAGTCGATGTTATCAAGAGTTGTCATGATAACCCTTCGAGAATACAACAGAACAATGGGAATGTAGGCCTTGGTGCGAGATTTTACCTCAACTCCCCTCCCCTCCCATTCGACGCATGTAGGTAAATTGGCAAAATAACGTTATGGCGTATGCAGATGTGGCTTGGAGGCTCACCTACCCTAAAATACGGACGGTAATCCCTGTGGGTGATATTCGATGCCGCAAATGCTACGAAATACTCTCTCATCTCGGCGATCTGATCATCCACATTTGTAAAGTTCAATACGCTCTCGGGAACTTCTGGAAGGTCAATCTCGGCGGTGGACATGTAGTGTCCGGTCCCTGTGTCGCGGCGCCTGCGGAGTTGATAATCATTGTGCCTCGTCCTGAATTCGTGACCATTGATGACTGCGGTCACTTCACCCATACCTTAAAAAAGTTGACATCGAATGCATAGGGGATGATATTTGTGAATTTTATCCCTTAGCGCGCTAGGTGCATTTTCAGATATGAAATGAGGACGGTTATATCTCTCAGACCATATCCACCCCACCCCCCCCCCCCCCAATTGAAAGTTAGAATTTACATTATGTATTTGCAAAACATTAGATCGGTGAGTCTAGAGTATGCGTGTATCATGCACGCAAAACATATGCAATGGACGCCAATACTAGCAGAGATATGCTTGACCACGATGTCTGTTTTGGAGATTGATCAGAGCAAGCCCTGACAATATATTAAGTTTATACCGGTACCTAAAGTGTATATATGGTTGGCATGGTTGTGCATGGCTGCCAAGCTGCTTCCGGTGTGAGTGTTGGTCAAGTATATCTCCGAGCCTACTAGGTTGATTCGTGTCTGCTTTAAGCCGGAGCCTCCGTCCGTCCTGCAAGTAAACAGTTGCCAAGTTCAGGGGCGTAGCTTGATTTTTAATCTGGATAAATTTGTTTGGCTTTTTGGTCTTTTGAAATTCTTTGGCCAAAATCGTGGTCAAAACACTTTTTTGCTGACTTATGGGCTGCTCACAAGTGAATGAGGAACCTGCAGAACTAAAAATCCAGATGGCAGCACCAGTACTAAAAGGTACACTTCCAGTGCATTTTTCATTAAAATTAAGTTTTGTTAATTTTCTACCTAAAACTCACCAAATATAGAATTAAGGACCAATAAAACAACAATGTTGGTGCTATTTCCCCATGTGGAGTAATTAAGGGATGAAATATTCAATAATCATTGACCCTGGAAATGGCTTTCTCATTACAACCATGGTCCACTTGCCTGCAGGGCCCCCTATTTGCAGGTGTTGTTGTGCAGGTTCCTCATTATCAAAAAGCATGTTATGATCTGATTCATTAAAATGTCGACGGTTAAGATTTGTTGAAATACGACTTGTAAAAATATAAATATGCAATAAAATTGTAAGCATCATCAAGTCAAACGCGAGGTTCTGAATAGAACCCTGCAGGCCCTATTGCCACATGTTTATCAGGTGGTCTCGCGCTGACTGATCTGCGCCGGACTTACAAACAGGAAATGTGAAGGTTCATTTTCACCGCCCGAGAAAATGTGAAAAGGAGGCCGAAACTTTGGTCGTGTGAAATCCCCTTTAACTTTTTTTTGACCAAATTGTCACTAAGTTGATTCCAAGTCTCATGATCATTACCTTATATTATTCTATTATGTTTATTTAATATACCTGATTCTCTATAATGTTTATTAGGCCGAAGTTACATAGACCTCATTCGTTCATTTACCACGAGTCACTTTCCGGGTTTTTCTTTCATTCCTCGGTGAATGCACGCCACAAGGCCGTGCATTCACAGGGGAAAGAAAGCAAAAGGGGAAAATGAGTCCTGGGAAATGAACGAATGAGGTCTATGTAACTTCGGCCTTTGATATACCTGATTCTCTCTTCCTGGACAAGCTGAGACATCATAATCTGCGAGATGGCACATGTCTGTCTATCCTTCATCTTCTTCACTATCCCTTCCATAGATGAAACCAGTCCTTCCAGTTTGGACACCTTGGCTTTCAGGTCTTCATCAGCAGCTTTCGCTGACGTCACCAAAACCAGCGCTATCAGTGACGCTATGAGCCGCTGTTGCTAAAATAGAAAGCGGAAGACAATAAAATTGATTAGGTACATTGCGGCGAAAGCGGGCAACCTCGCTGTTTTGAGGGAGGCCCATAGGTTCAACTATGTCAGCTGAAACTTGAAATCCTAAAACAATTAAAACTCCTTCAAATTGAAGTGAATGTCCATTTGAAACATGGGAATCTATACTCTGGATAACAAATACTGTAACAGACTACCATCCTTTAAATTAGCATTCACGTTGTTTTGAAGAGTTCTCATTGCTTAAGGATTTTTTTCAAGTTAAAGCAAAAATCGGGGTGCCTGTGGTCAACCCCTGACAAGCACCGGATTATACTCGATCCAAGTTTTTCACTCGAAAGATTTTTCGAATGGAATGGAAAGCGTCTCCAGGTGTGACTTTCGGTAACTCGTAAGTCGTAACTTAACCTCAGAGATAGGATGGACCATCTTTACAAACAGTTTGACCTCGGTTGCACTAATAACACTAGGATTGAGGCTTACCTTGTTAGGACTAGCTTTGCGACAAAAAAAACCATACAGTCAACGATCTTCACCTTTCTGCTAATGATGATTGAAATCTATGCCTAAACTGCAGTTGAATTGTTCAGCCTCGAAAATTACATCCTGAATGAAATGTATTCACTTACCATCTTGAAGCTTCACTTGAATCGCAATGAAAGTCTTGGATTGGATCCGCCACAAGTGACGGATGAGGCCCGGGCCTTGGCCTTTAAAGCGATGTAGCCACATCGGGCGGTAAGGACTGTAAACACGACACACAGGAAGAAACGTGTCGACAACTGCGAGGATCAATTTGTGCGGAAGTGTACCATGTGAGGTCGATTAAAGGCCTGCTGGGTTTAAAAGGAGAGAAGTTTGAGTGCTATTTTCTGCAATTTCCCCTCCTTGCAAATATTCCTCCCAGTGGTGTTACGTTTTATTAGCCAGTGGCGGTTTTGGCCTATATCGACCCCCACGAAAGGTGTTTTGAAGAGGTCGATAATATCAAGATTTGCCCTGATAATCCTTTCATAAGACAGTAGAACAATGGTAGTTTAGGCTTAAGTGCGAGCGGGCTTGTTTGAATACAATATTGACTGTGTTTTGGGTTCGCCTTGAATTATTTTAAATGCGAGGTGATAAGGTGCGAAAAACGTGTCCTGGAAAGCAGACAAAAATTCTTTATTAAAGCACGGATAGTACTTTCATGGTAATTGATAAAAACTGTTATTCAATACCAATTCGGTCAGACGAGGCCTTTATAGAAGTAGAAAATGTCCCCATGGAAAAAAGATTGTCGAGCCCTGATGTATTCTGACGAAAGGTATTGCCTCAGGAATTATAACAGCGCATAACAGAATCAATTGTTCCCCCGACATTCTATCCTAGGACATTTCAAACGTCTACACCAGGAGCGCTAGTGGATTCGGGAAGCTCCCGGTACTGATGATCGCTTGTTATGATAAAACCAACTGTATGTACTGTAAACTCGGCACTGTTCCGTCCGTCCAGTGGTCACGAAGAATCGAAATAAACATTTTGCTTACAATAAATGGGAACAAGAAACATTACATTAGTTTGCCCTTTACCTCGTAGTTAAAAGAATTCAGGACTTGACCAATTCAATGTCTGTTTTCTTTAACCAAGGCCTAATTCCCGTAGTTTTACAGTCCTATCACAGGGTCATCAGGGCAAATCTACCTCAGCGAAACCCCCTTCATGTTGGTCGATAGGCCAAAAACGTTGTAAGTGATTTCGGTGTTGGAGGCAAGCCCGAACCGCTTTAATAAAATTCACCCAGCGAACTGCGGAATGATGCAATGTTCGATTTAATCGCGGAAGCAATTCCTGCAGATGTAATCACTGATAAACCGGTCCGTGCAAATATTATATTCCTCTGCGAGTGTGCTGATAAGTGGGGTGTCGAGATGAGCAAACAATGATTATTTACTATATTATCAATTTGATAAAATTTTGTAAAATTCTCAGTATGCGTACAATTGGTTAAAATATCGATATTCGATTGTCCAAAAAGAGGTCCAAACCTTTGTTTTTGAAATTAAGGTGAATTGGTCTGGCTGTCACGTTTCGTGTAATTTATTGAGTCCTAATCGAGAGAAATTTCAGTCGTACATCCTTTTATGGTTCCGTTCTGTGGAACATTGGTGATCGATCCATAATCGATTTCTATCTTGCATGGAGAAAAGCTGTTAAGGACCTTGGACCACATCCAATGTCACATTCTGTTCTTCTGCCACGTGTCTTTAATTCCAGTCCGATCGACTTTACCACTCATACAAGATCACTGAATTTTATGAAGAGAACCAAAACGTCTGCAAATGAATATATGTGCTTGGCGACAAACCCAGCTCTTAGAGGAAATAGTTTTGCAATATCAAAGTATTTTTTATACATTGCCGCTAACAAGAAGGTAACCATGAATGCACTATTGCAATTTGCGAGGTTGGATATCGGAATAACGACAGGAGATGAGTTAACGACTGCAGGCCTTATACGTGATCTTCTGAGGCTGCGAGATGCAGGTGAGAACAAGCAGGATATCAGTGATTTGATACGCCTAGCTGGCGTTGGTAGAGCTGTTGCGCGGGTCTCCATTTTGAGGGGGTCACGTATAACGAACAGACCTACAGTTTCTCCGGGTCTGAGACCGTTTTCGTATTCGAGCCAGGTCCAGAATGAGCACGTGGTGGGTATTGACATGTTCAATTTAGATGGGCAATGGGTTGGTGAGACCAATTAACCGATTGTCATGGCGACTTGTTTCAGCTTGGCCTTTATTTGCGACAAGGACATGTGGAATAAGATAGACATTACGAATCCATTATCATGTATGTGGTGCACACGTGGCATGCCAGTGTTTCATATGTAGGAAATATTTGGGCTGGGTAGTTGACCGTCCATGGGCAATTTGTGCTATCTCTTGCCTATTTTTTGTGGCATAGGCCGTATTTACAACAACAATTTGCCATATTTAGGGCAAATAGGGACGTAGAGTGTCTCAACCACTCTCTTGATTACACTACAGAGAGTGAGCCGTAACTGGCCAATAGTGGTTACACACTGACCACCTAGCGGGAGCTTATACGTAGGGACAACATATATTACAGAGGTTGGTCGTCGATTTTCAGACATGGAATATTTTATTGAATGAAATATGCTAGGCCGCACTAACAATCAAGTTTGTGTAATTTATGACTGAAACAAACAACTCATATGAAAAACCAATTGTTAGTAATTTTTTGGCGTCGTTAATAAAAACACCAAAACTTATTCCTAGCCGAAGATCCTGCCATTACCAAATTCTGGTAAACGATTACAAAATTAAAAATCGTTTAGAATCAGAACCCGGCAGTTGCCGCCTCAGCGCCACCACGCGGGGTCTAATAGTATTAGGCTAATAGGGACGAGTAAGCATTCGTCGATGTGGGCAGCATCTGGCTCGGACAGGGCCGATTCTGCCCCTATTTGCCCGTTCAGGCCAGTATATGAAAAAAAAGAACTCTTATGAAAAACTAACAGTTAAAACACTCAAATTTATTCCTAGCTATATATACCCGAAGACCAAATTCTGTCACGGATAACGCAAATAAAATCGTTTAAAATTAGGCCCCCGGCAGTAGCCAGTCAGCGCCACCCGTAGGGCCTAATGGTATTGGGCTAAACCAAATTAACAATTGATAATCGATATCTACCTATTAACTGTGTACACATTTTTAGCAGTGATATCATACAATGCGACCGAGTTACATGTACAACTTGTGAATTTAGTGACGTTTTTCTTGGTCCACCCGATATTCTTCGATCCCATTCTCACCATGCAACGCACACGTTGTCTAGTCTGAGTGTTAACACATCACAAAAAAAAACTATATATATGGATATAAGGGCACAACATAATAATACACATTCATTTTCTATACCTAAGTTATCAGTGTCTCTAAGACCGAATTTTCAGAATTTTTTTAAAATTCATTCTAAATTTCTTTCATACCTTTTTTACCCTCCTTTTCTTATAAACGCCACATTTCATCACTTGGTAAAACTCTGCTTTGAAGCGTTGACCCCCAGCGATGCAATACAGGTAGAAATTCGCAGCGTGGTTGCATGCGTTGAGCGTGAACACGAGCGGGTAAGATGCGCTTAGGGCCGCCAGTCCGACTGACCCTAGAGTCCTGAGATACATATTACGCAACGCGTTGTACACAGCAAATGGCATTGCAAGAATGAGAAAAGCGAAGGAGACGAATACCAACATCTTGGTGATGGTTTTCTGTTTTCGGTCGCCTTCCGTTTCTTGCAACTGTTCCCGCTTTTTTTCTGCCGACTTGGCCTTGTAGATCAGGGCAATGTTGGAGCTCAGGATAACAAATGCTGGAATTGCGGACCGGGTCAAGTTGATGATGTAGACAAATGCCGTAGTATACCATGTGTTGAAATAAGGTGAAAGGCAGACCGAGTAGATTCCGTCACCACCGCCATCGGGTTTTGTAGTAAATAAATACGGGACGGAAACAAGGACCGAGCCGCAAACAACGATGAACAGGATGCGGCGGGTGAGTTTGATGTTACTCATGATCGCCCTGGCCTGAAGGGGGCGGTATACACACACTAGCCTTTGCGACGTCATGAATGCTAAGATCCACACACTGGCACATGAGGCACTACTTCCGATGGCATAATAAACAGGGCAGACATAGCTTTGGTCAAAGAGATACGTGGTAAAGGTCCACGCAACGTAAATCATAGGCAGGACAAAGGCAACGAGCATCAGATCTGGTACTGCCAGAGCAGCCATCAGGAAACACGTACTGTTGGCCCGATTGTGCTTCTTCGTCATAATAACTAGGCTCATGATATTGCCAAATATCCCCAAACATATCACCACTGGTGGAAAGTAGAACTTGAAAATGAGCTCAGCTATTTCAAGATTTCTAATGTACATACGATCTACCCAGGTCAAATTCGATTGTTTCTCGTTCAGGAAGGAGCTACTGTTCTCGCCTTCATCGCTGGTCAATAATGTCGTGTGACCAGGATCAGTACTAACGAACCCTCTGTCTTCTTTCGAATCGACATCACTGATAAGTTCGGGACTGCCAGTGTTACTTTCCCTGTTCCAAACAATCCTAGCAGTTGTCTTTCCTACAGTAGTTTGGGCTAAGTCCCCGACTGTCCTAACACGTGTGGTTCCTTTAGCAGTTTGGGCCAAGTCCCCGGTCGTCATAAAACGTGTGGTTCCTTCAGCAGTCTGGGCCATGCCTCCAATCTTTCGCACACGTGTGGTTCCTTCAGCTGTCTGCGCCAAGTCCTCGATTGCCATCACACTTGTGGTTCCGTCAGCAGTTTGGGCCAAGTCCCCAATGGCCATGACACGTGAGGTTCCGTCAGCAGTTTGCGCCAAGTCCCCAATCGCCATGACACGTGAGGTTCCGCCAGCAGTTTGCGCCAAGTCCTCGATTGCCATCACACTTGTGGTTCCGTCAGCAGTTACGGCCAAGTCCCCAATCGCCATGACACGTGAGGTTCCGTCAGCAGTTTGCGCCAAGTCCCCAATCGCCATGACACGTGAGGTTCCGTCAGCAGTTTGCGCCAAGTCCTCGATTGCCATCACACTTGAGGTTCCGTCAGCAGTTTGCGCCAAGTCCCCAATCGCCATGACACGTGAGGTTCCGTCAGCAGTTTGCGCCAAGTCCCCAATCGCCATGACACGTGAGGTTCCGTCAGCAGTTTGCGCCAAGTCCCCAATCGCCATGACACGTGAGGTTCCGTCAGCAGTTTGCGCCAAGTCCCCAATCGCCATGACACGTGAGGTTCCTTCAGCAGTTCGCACCAAGTCCCCGATTGCCATCACACTTGTGGTTCCGTCAGCAGTTTGGGCCAAGTCCCCAATCGCCATGACACGTGAGGTTCCGTCAGCAGTTTGCGCCAAGTCCCCAATCGCCATGACACGTGAGGTTCCGTCAGCAGTTTGCGCCAAGTCCCCAATCGCCATGACACGTGAGGTTCCGTCAGCAGTTTGCGCCAAGTCCTCGATTGCCATCACACTTGAGGTTCCGTCAGCAGTTTGCGCCAAGTCCTCGATTGCCATCACACTTGAGGTTCCGTCAGCAGTTTGCGCCAAGTCCCCAATCGCCATGACACGTGAGGTTCCGCCAGCAGTTTGCACCAAGTCCTCGATTGCCATCACACTTGTGGTTCCGTCAGCAGTTTGCGCCAAGTCCCCGATTGCCATCACACTTGTGGTTTCGTCAGCAGTTTGGGCCAAGTCTCCAATCGCCATGACACGTGTGGTTCCGTCAGCAGTTTGGGCCATATTTCCAATTGTTCTCACGCGTGTCATTGCTTCTCCAAATTGGACAATGGTCCCAGTTGAACTGACAACACGTGTTGTTCCCTCAGTAGTTCGGACCGTATCCGTGATTATCTTTACAATATTGGGTACTTCTGTAAATTCGGCCGAGTTTGCAACTGTCATAACGGGGGTCTTTCCTTCGGCAGTTTTAACAATGTTCCCAATCGTCTCCTCGTTTTCAGCCTTGCTTGTTTCTAAGCTTTTGGAAATTGCAACATACCCGAAAATACAGAGGAAAACTAAAGTCGGTTTTGTCATGACTACTTTGTGCTATGACTGTTGTTAAACTTAAGTTGCGAGCTTGATATCATCCTCTCTCCTCTTGACGGAGACAGAAATGACAATAAATTTCCGATCGCAGATTTGAAGCCACTGCAGCCTCAGGGAGGCGGTCTAAACTTACATGACATAACAGTTACAAACATGGTCTAATTATGACAACACCGCATATTATATAATAGATCGGTGCTGGATATCCGATCAGGCGTCATTATAGCGACTTTGACAGATGCAGACGTTACAAATAAAGTTTGGTCTCATGGACCAGTGTTTCTCTTTAGAACACTTTTCGACAATTCCGCTGAAGGTTTTACGCACAACATTAGGAAGTCATTTACATGTATTTGAATATAAAGGAGCTCCCGAAACGCCAACGTAAATGCCGATTCCATTGTTACACCACACGGTAACTATGTCGAACAATGTGATAGGCGTTCACGTTGGCGTTTCGGGGGATTTGCGAACACTCCCTAACATCAAAATAGATGATTGTAGGCCAATTTGTATTCATTTTACCCATAGACTTTCTTTATCTGTGTGAAGAGAAGAATGAGCAAAGTCAATTTCAAGCCATTTTCGTCAGATTGATAAAAAGCAGGAAACAAAAGGGAGTTTTCGGAAACGCCAACGCGAGCGCCTTTCCCATTGTTCGAGCTCCTGATCACGATGTCTAACAGTATAACAGGCGTTCGCGGTGGCCTTTCAGAGGACTTGAGAAAAAAACTGACATGAATCACGTTACACGTTACCTAATAGCCAAAATGATTATACATGTATGTAATTCTTCCAGGAAGGGGTTACGGTGAATTTGGCGGTTTTTACCTCTTCATCGCGCGCCATTTTAGGGAGTTTTCGCAAATCCCCGAATGCCAACGTGAACACAATACAATACCAAAAAACCCGCGTTCTCGGCCCCAAGGAACATTCCGGCTTTTACTGATCAACATGCCGACTTATCGACAGTGAATGACAATCTAAAGTCTCCTCCTTTCAATGATGGATATACGCCCTACGACGGTAGATCAGCATGCTCATCAAGCATGGCCATGAATTGTCTTTTCAAGCAACTTGTTTGTTTATGATGCCAGTGATAGTCCCAGGTGGGATCTGCCGAGTTTCCTGCTATTAATTAGTATGAGACTCTTCTAATTATGTAATTACCTAATTCTATTGGGTATTGAAAATCTTCGTCACACTACTTAGTAACATTACACAAGTCACACCAGAGAGTCTTTAATACGTTAAACAGTAATCATATTCACACCTCACATTTCATAATGATATGTGATGTAAGCTTATTACCAAAACTAATAGTGCATTAATTAAGGCAAATCTTAGGGGGGTCCTGGTTTTGTTGGTCTTAGCTTTGCTTTGTATTGACAGGGATGCCCTTGAAATTTTTGGACCAAGTTTTGAGGGTTTGTGCACTGGGGTGTGAGCCAAGTCACTGAGCCTTGAAATAAGATGGAATATTACTGACGCGTTTGGGAATGCGCCAAAACGCATTGCGTCTTTCTCTGGCCAAAACGCGTGCTTTTTTGACTGGTCACGCCATTTTGGGGCTGCTACTGGTCTCCGATCCTTCCTAGCAATGAAATCTTGGACCATTTATGTACATCTCTCATCGAAAGTCTACTGCAAACTCAGGCTCACACCAAGATTATGAAACTGCCCGAATCCGGAAGATGGTAGTTCAGTGCACAACATCGAATGCAAAGTGCTCCAGAACTGCCCGCTCCAGGATTGACTGAGAGACTTGCCACATATGGAGACTAGGTTCTGTGGATCAAGGGAGCAACGAGGGGTGACAGACAAGTCTACATTAGATTTGTTTCTGGCCTTGTGGAATACCCATGAACAGTAGATCGAACATAGAAGAAGAAGATGATGATGGGGGAGACGAAGAGGAAAATATCTTTAGTTTCTCACGGGTGACTTTTGCCATTTTTATTATTGTTCACTTGCGGTCAAATTTCACCAAGCAACTAAAAATCAACAAGAATCTCCATGAATTCAAATCTTATTGTGAATTCCATTCAATATTTACACGTCATTCAGACGACTCGATTGTAAATAATCAACCAAGCAAAAGTCATCCGTTCATTTACTGCGGGCACATTAATCATGTGACACCATTGTTGTCCTATTGTTGGCTAACAATTAAAATACTGGATTTTGACACACGAGGTCGCGTAAATATTAGACATCGAGATATATCATGATATCTCAACTATTTGTATTTGCCTTAGTTTTGTTGAAACTGAAAAATGAAGGGTCCATTTATTGGGTCGGGTTTAGAAGGTTTGCTTTGGCAACAGAGAATGCCATGACATGTAAATGGCCGAATTTTACGTATGATCGGTACAGGTTAGACGTAAATACTCGGGATTCATGGATCTTAGACCGGTGTATTAATTACGACATAATCAAAACAAAAGCTGGAACATCACGGCATGACTATCAGACCAAATATTGGTGTCGTCATCTCATTGTAGAAGTAGAACTTATCTCCGTGGAAAAATGCCAGGCTCTTTTGTATTCTGACTGATTATGGTATATGGTTCTTTGTAGGCCATGGGGGTCAATAGCTTAGAGTTTAAAGTGCCTAATCGAATACTTTGTTTCCCGGACATTCTATGCTGGGACATTTAAAACTTCTACACTGGGATTACAGCCAGGTAAAATTTGGGCAAGGACTAGGTTTACAAAATACATAAAGTGTATTCGAGGAGCGTTTTTAGTGACACACTGTATTTTCAGTCTCCAAATCACTTCGCCTGGAGTGTCTTTTTCTTCAAAATTCAAACCTCGAGCCACAGTATGCTAACGCAACCAAAAGATCTATTTACATACGCCACAATGAGTACATCAGAATTCCACGGGACAAGGTTCGTCTTACACCAAAGGTATTCGGTGTTGACAAAAGACCTTACAAAGGCTGCGTGCATAATGAAGGTAGATATTTGAACTACAGGTGAGGTGGCTATTCAATTCTCAGATATGCGCTTGACACCGATTCTATTGTGTCATCTACGTGCATTGAGCATGGTATGGGCCATTCTCACATGGCCGGGCACTCCTCGTGTAGCTGGGACACTGGTGTGGCTTGGAGCTGATGGCGGACACCATGAGGAGGACATCTTTCTTCGTGAGATGCAGACTTCGTCGTTCTAGCCTTCGGAACCAGGACATCGTCATCCGTTGGAGAGGTACTGAGACTGAAAGCCATTGCCTGTGATGACATCTGTCGAACCGCAACGACGCCTTTTCTGACATCCTGCCCGCCCTTGAAACTGCGTTGCCTCTGAAGATTCGATCCATTTTTGACATCCACCCGACCGTGCAACAGTCTTGCTCCTCATACCGTAGAGTAACGTACGACCCGCTTCCGATGAAGGCTTCTCAGGGGCGAAGGAGTCACCATACCCGAGTAATCCGAAACCACGTGCTCCCCATGGCCAGCCTGTCCTGAAACGTAGGACTTTCACCTTCTTCAACCGATAATCTCACTGAAGCCTTTCTACCTCTGCTTAACCGACACCGACACCAGAAGAATACGAGGAGAATGCGCTTATTTCTGAAGACGGACCCGATTTGAAAGTGGCGACATCAAAGCTAAAGACCTGAAGCTGTTTCTAGAAGATGGCCCTCTCGAGCCTTTTTTTCGCAGCCGACAATCCTAAGCAGCACCTTTCGGTAAGTTCTCCACATTTCCCCACGCGCAATATTCGCATCGTTTTCTTGATCGTTTTGTTAATATTTCACTGATAAGATGAAGAACTCGACGCTTTTTAGGATGGTTCACATTATCACGTGTGATTTTCAGAGGGCTCAATACACCAGTTTGACCAAACAAACAGTTTTTCTCAAGCAGAATTGCCTGGGTCCAAGGCCGCTTTAAGGGTTGACCATAGGTCCACCATCTTGGCTAGACCAATTAGAAAACTCTTTCCAAATGAATTGAATGCTCATTTGAGTCATGGGAGGCTGTTCTCTGGAAAAAAAACTAACTCCCACTCTTGAAATTAGCATTCACTACGTTTTGAAAGAGTTGTAATTGCTTTAGGATTTCAAGTTCTAGCCAAAATGGCGGTACCTATAGTCAACCCTTAAAATGGACCTTATGTCCAGGCCATGTGACTTTTGAGTCCATATCAAGCACTAGATTGAATGTTTAGAATTTGCTTATGAACTAGTGGTATATTGCAGAATCCCTGTTAGATAACCCAAAACGTAAACGCCAAAAGATTCTGTGGCTGTAACCCTACCAACAAACCACACCCACCCCCTCCTTGAAGGAGGGATCCCGCCGAAGTCGAACCTTTCAGAGTAAGAAGAGGAGGGTTGATATACATATTGTCGTGATGCTACTCAGATACAAAACCTTTAGCAGTACTCCCATGCCTTCCCTATGATCAGTTCTTTGGTTCCCAAAATCTCTGTTTTGGGCTCATTATCCACCCAAGTAAAGTACCCTTCAAACTGGCCACATCTTGCACATGCCACCCCCTCCCCAAGGTTCGAAATAGAAGAAAATATGAGAGGTTTTCCCCCGAGAATAAGATATAGGACTTGTCTACATCACTGATTGAGTAACTTTCGATGACACCCATTTTGCCGAAATGTTTTCGAACATGGTACGGCCGCTGACTTCGTGTCCCTCCACACCAAGCTGACCATCCAACCATGGTCGGCAGGTGTAAACGCACTTACCCAGGGTTGGTGAATCAATCAGCAATTCTTATATTTCAAACCACCAGTAGAAATCTCATAAACAACTTGCCCTTTCATGTCATCTGCTATTGTCGTTTGGTGCAAAAGTGCCTCCAGATCACGTCTTGTCTATTCTCCCAAATTTCATATTTCATGCTGACCCACCAACTGTTTTGAAAACCATTGTAGAATTGTTAAAATGATTCCATTGAAACGCTTTTAAATCGTCGACACATTCATGAATGACTTTCTCGAACGTTCGAGAAAAAGTCCTCTAATTCGCTGTGTGACATGAGTGTTTGCTTCGTATCCGACGGAAACTGTGTTATTCCAAACCAAAATGTCCATGAAATGTCATCGCTGATTCTATGATCTATCCATTGAGACTACATGTATGCCTGTCACGTGACTGATATCGGGACAGACTTGAGGCAGGCCATTCGCAATTACTCATTTTTCATTTTTATCTATCTTTTATCAAGATGGTCCAAAGATTTATTCTATCAAAAAGAAACGTTGTGAAGTTCATTCATTCACGTGCCATCCTGCCAAAATGCGTTGCGTATCTCTCGTTCGTTTGGCTGGCGCTTCTACCTTAAGGAAACTTCTCTGTTTCAGCAAACGAGCATGATTTCAAAGACAACAACGAATGATCTACATCGTCATTTTAATCTGCTGTGTAGCTGTGTTTCGAAAGAGCACGAGGTTTTTAAAATTTTGAAAGTTGTTGATTTCACCCGTGACTACGTACATGTATGGAGGTCGAGCCCCTGCGATATCGGAGCCATGTTTGTCGAGATGATATGCATAGGCGCATACGTATATGCACTAATTCAGCATTTTCAAAAATAGTGCACCGTAGCTAATATTGTGATGTCTGTGTGGTTCCGCTCGTTTTCAGTTACCAGCGCGAACTAGCCAAGGCCATCTTATTGTCACGCCGTGTGATTTCTGGGCATATCAAAGCGCCATCTGTCAAACCTGGCTAATTTATTATCAGGATTTAGAAAGGCTCTCTCCACGGTTTTGAGAACATTTTATCAGAGGAACTCCTTGATCTCTTCACCGTTTGGCGCAAGGTAACCTCGGTGAGCACACGCCTCGGCAGTGTCCGTGATTGTTCGGTAAAGTCCGCCGCAAAGTAGTGGCTGCTTGCAGCGTCGCCTGATTGATTACTGATAGACGGACAGTGAAAGATTGCAGCTCCACTGGATCTGAATGTGGCCGAAACGGTATTTCTGTCTGGGGCTTGGTAAGGGTCGACAGTCGTCTCCCAGCGATAGGTTTAAAAAGTAGAGAATATTGTAAATGTAATATAAACTGATGAGTAGATTACCAGTGCAGTAAATTTCTAAAATTTCCTTCGCGGTTTCAAAGATTATAGAAATATAGGGGAGGGGTGCCTCTCTGCCTCCCTTGACAAGCCGCCTGCGGCAGTGGAAAGAAGGACTCATTCGGCGGGAACCCATGGGACTAAATCGAACCAAACGCAAGGATCGGACCAATCAGTGCTCGCGCGGTGTCACGACCATTAAACCATCTGATGCACAAACAGACAAGTTGTCAGATACGCTATCAGATAGCAGATGATCATCAGATGAAGATGTACCCCTCCGTCCTCAGGGTAAGGAAGAAAAGGCGCCGAGCCACTTAGGAGGGTGGCCATATGTTGGCATTCATTGCCGCGGGTCATTACGGCAAGATATGATATGACCCGGTGACCTGATATTCTTGACTGATTTCCATTTATACCAACCTCATTTTGGTACAATGTTCCTTGGTGTACAGAGGCGGGTAGGAGTCCAGGATCAACATTTAGGAATTCATGTCATTGCGCCTAGGGGTTGGCTGGCTTTTTTTAAAGATGCGAGGCAATGTTCTTTGGTCTAAGGAATTGATACCGAAACACAGATTGAAGCTAAAATGTAGGCCAAAATCGATCATATATAAAGCCAAGAACGATTTACTATCGAATATAGTAAATACATGTACATGTACTTGCTATTATGTAATACGGCAGGAAGAATGTGTCACTTAATACCAGGGAATGGTCATGATAAGATGACACGAACACCATTCATAACTATCATATCTGTTAACATGAGATGATAAGATCATTTCCTTAAACGTTAATACTGGTTGTTGATTCTAAAGGGTATTTTATACTATGACACTCGATCTGTTCTTCGAGTTTCCACTCCAAGCTCTGTTGGTGTTCTAGTTTGTTCTGTTTCATCTTTGTGTTCTTGAGCAAGGCACTTTACCCTAGTTGCTTCTCTCCCCAGGAGTAAATGGGTACCTAGCTGGCAGAGATGGCAAACTATGAATGTTAGTCCTGAGCACTGTTTATCTGCAGCTCAGACCTGTGATACTCCTGTAGAGTAGAGCTTGAATCACGAATGTGCAGGCCAATAGCTAGGAGTAATAATGTGAAGCGCTTTGAGTGACTGAAACCAGTTGGATTTAGCGCCATATAAGTCTCGTGATCATTATTATGATTTTGACCAAGGGATTCTTCATGTATTGAGTGTGCCTGTATACGTGTTCTTAAATACGTCGTGATGACGATTTTATTTCAGTGTTAGTTCGGTCTGGCCTGATAGCTACCCTCCATTTAAAATCCCCATCTTTCCTTGGGTCTTAGAGCGATATGTCTCTTCGTATTCTTCAGCGTTCGCTCAGCACTTGGAGGTGATTTTCTCCAGGGAGTATTCGTCCTTCAAAGCGGGGTGAACGTTTTAGGTGCCAATTGGGTTAGTTTGCCTGGCGACTCAGACTTTGGCCAGAGGTTGAGTCCACGCGGCGCTACTCATGTCTCTCACTTGGTTTGCCATGAGGCGCCTTCGCGTTGTGTGTCAAGATATGTGGCCTCTCAGGCAGCTCAGTGCACGTTGGATCCTTGGGTCCGTCCCGAGAAGCAATTGTCTTCATTGGTGTGGAAACGAGGATGATGCCCCCTGTGGGACCAGTATCTCAGTGGACAATGGTGGCACAAAGAACTCGCTCAGAACAAAACCAAATCGGGAAAGGTTAGCAAAATAGTCAAGACAGCGCGAAATGACAAGAGCGAGGGGATCTTATTGTTACAGATTGGCTATATCTGGCTGAGGTCAGATCTTGAGGCGAGTAATGAAGTGGGCTGATCTGCGCTTTTTGGCAGAATTTATACGCATCTGTACGCATCCAACATCTAATGCATCTTATGTGTTATTCTGTAACGATTAGACCAATCTTGTTGAGGCGTTTACATGAAGTTTAGTATTCTTTATTCACTCAAACAAAAATTAAGCATACATACAGGCACAAAGCAATTGTAACCTTAAATACTTTGTTATTTGAATACAAAGTGCAAATAGAGCAATCAATGATATTCCAACTCCAACAACATCACAGACGTACACGCTTTGAGCCAGACATTTGAAGCCGAGGCGTCGAATGACCTTTTCCGATTAAGGTCGACGTTGAGCACTCAGAAATGTTCGTGTTGTGCATTTGATCTCTACTGAATACATGTATATCCATTACCCCCTGCACACAATTGGCCTCGAAAAACATTTCAATATATTTGATTTGTTGAATTTCGGTGCTCAAACTTTTTGATCCGGATGTGAGATTTTAATATCACTGAATCAAATTGATTTTTTTTCAATTTCGGATGAACAGGTTACCGCCTCAACATCAACAAATCAAATATATTAATTAGACTGCTTTTCGAGGCCACCTTTGAAATAAACCGAAGCAATGCGTGTGATATCCCAATGTTGACCAAAAGCTAGAGGTTTTTTCCTTGGCATGATGTGTACTATAAAGTGTTGCCAACTTTGTGTCAACACAGTCCCGTAGAGGAGGTCATAACTACTATGCCAACCTGTGACTTGATCTTTAGATTGTTCAAAATCCCAAATGCCATCATTTTGAGAAAGTAGCCTGATAGCTATGAACACATCCTTGGGTAAAAAGTACTGAAGGATAAAGCCAGAACCCAGCCTGATAGCTATGAACACATCTTTGGGTAAAAAGTACTGAAGGGTAAAGCCAGAATCCAGCCTGATAGCTATGGACACATCTTTGGGTAAAAAATACTGAAGGGTAAAGCCAGAACCCGGCTTGATAGCTATGGACACATCTTTGGGTAAAAAGTACTGAAGGGTAAAGCCAGAACCCAGCCTGATAGCTATGGACACATCTTTGGGTAAAAAGTACTGAAGGGTAAAGCCAGAACCCAGCCTGATAGCTATGGACACATCTTTGGGTAAAAAGTACTGAAGGTTAAAGCCAGAATCCAGCCTGATAGCTATGGACACATCTTTGGGTAAAAAGTACTGAAGGGTAAAGCCAGAACCCAGCTTGATAGCTATGGACACATCTTTGGGAAAAAACACTGTTGTGTTAAAAATTCTATCAAGCCACGACGATAATGACAATACGGCCGCCCAATAATATTTGACGAAATCTGCTTTTCGATTAACAGACTCTTTCTAAGGCCCCACAAATAATTTGCTCACGAAATGACAATTCCCAAGTACGAATGTTTGAGTATGACTGACTGTACGCGTTTGAAAGCTTTTCTTTCTCGTGGCGGCCATGATTTTTGAGATCCAATTCAACAGTTCTGTACCTCACCATGCATTTAAATGCCAAGAAAATCTGTAGAATATCTTTATCACAGGGTCATAAGGTCAGAACGTCTTGCGAGCCTTTTTTAGTCCGCAAGAAGGGTTCCAATTGTTAAGTCACGTCGCTTCTTTTGTGAGATTGCGCTGAAAGAGATTCAGGGGCCGTCTCGAGATTACCTTAGATATTCAGGAAGTTTTAGCGACTTCTTTCTTTTCAGATGTACAGTATTCTCCACTCGAGTCGTCTTCTTTCCAAGTTTACTTCACTGAACGAATTGAGTATTTTTGCATTTTGTCAAGTAATAACAAGACCATCCTGTTTGTCTTTTCAGGAAAGGTTCTTCAAGTCAAATATGAAGAACGGGCGAGGTTGCCTTCTCGCGGAGGCCATGCGGTTATCATCGGGTCCCATCTTTCAAAGAAACTGCGACTCCATTCAGTCAACTCACCTCGAGGCATCACTCTTTCTGCGAGCTACGACACAACTTACTCGAAAAGATATAAGACACATTGCTCCAACTCGGGTTATAAAATCCCCAAACTCGGACCCACCAAGGCACATCTGAGACGACCCCTTCTCGGTTACAACTCTGATGCTAATACTCCGTGCAGAGCGGGACCCCTTCACTCAAAGACGGACAACGCTATTTCCACGTGCTTGGCGCTCTGTCTTTTGGAGGCGCTAGGACAAGATGCGGCATCTGTTGAATCAGTAGTAAGTGAAAGACAAGTCTGTCTCAACTTTCTTTCATCACCTCGTCGTGTTTAATCCTGAGATAGGACTGAGGTCAGAATACACAAGATGGCATCTTACTCGGAGTGCAACTACACGTGGACTGCAGATGCATCTCAGGATATTCTTTTTGTGCTAGAAGACGCTTGGTCGTCCTGTCAACTGTCGTGTAACATCATAAGATTAGGGTGCATGTTTGGACACGGTTATACAATGTTGTGCCGACAGTTGGCAGGAACCCAACCCTGCTCTATTCCCTTTAACACAGCCTAAGTGTCTGACTTTGATCTAAGGCTTGGAACTAGTTATGTTATGGACTTGGTACGCAAATTGACACTCGGAGATGCTCGCGGAAATACTGACTTGGGTGTGCGACACATTACTGACTTTCATTTGCTCGAGACAAACCGGGTCCGCAGCGAATGAGAGCCTTTATTCTTACGTTTCGATAACATTTTGCCATTTGGATTGTTGATGTAGCCGAATGAAAGGAAATCCCGATTTTTAAGAGTTGTCCGATCCCACTTCGAGATATCTGCAGTACGATTGGGTAAGGATATCAGTTTTGTAATTTTTGTGGCTTGGGAATCCAATGCACTGTAGCAAGCCAACTTAACTGGACGTCTAACTCTGAGTGTTTCTGTGACATAATGTCAACAGAACTGCTACTGCGCAACTAAAAGGACGTTGCAATCCCATGCATTTCTTAGTTTTATTTGCAGACTCGAGTTAAAAGTGTTTTTACCAATGTTGAAAGACTCGTCAAATCGCCGACACGAACTATCATTTGAACTCTGCTTACCTCAGATCCTGGCTTCAAATACGGGCCAGCATCTTCATGCAGTCTCACTTGGACCAAGAGCCCGCAACAGCTTTCAGGTCTGCAGCTGAACATTGTTCCCTGTCCTTGGAATCGTTTGCCCATCGTGTCAAATTTCTCTAAGAACTCTAACTATAATTGAACCACAACTTTACTGCTTTTTCCGCACAAACGGATGGCTGTAACTCAAGAAGTCATCGGCGCGCCAAGGACAACAGCCGCGAAGATGAGATGCGAACCTGGACCGAGGCAAGGTTGAGCGAAGCACGCTAAGCGAAGAGAGTTGACAATGCCAGCGCGGCCACCAGTGGTGAGTAAGTTATATGTTCGCCTGTTTATTTGGCTACTTTCCATTGCTTGTCGTACTTCTAGATACGCAAGGGACGATCTGATGGAACCAGTCTGACTTCATTCATTCTTACAGTAGATATGATTCTGGCATCAACGGCCTGACAGTAGAACCAGAATCCAGATAGAATGACAAACAGTATATCAAACTGACATCAGGGGATTTTCCGTTGTTGTATCGCGACGTACGCACGGTTGTCGCAAATTTATTGGCGGACCTCCATACTATTGCTGGCACATTCACAGTCGTGGAGAGAGGGCAGTGCGAGGTCGTGTTGCCAGTCTCTCGATGTCCAAGAGTGGTCAGCTCTGATAACAGCACACTTGGCATGTTGTGGTGTCTGATCAGATATGTTGCACTGGCACTTTCCGGACTCGGGCATGTTCATCCTCTTGAGGCAGGCTTGAAATCTGCAGTTGTCTGTCCTAGGACGAAAGATGGTAGTTGCCTCTGTTCTGTCCATGTCTAGGAGAGTGTCGTGATGAATATCCTATAACAATATCCTAGGTCCAGCGACGCGCCCTCGGGTAAGTTGCTAGCCAACTTCGTTTCTTTCTTTTTTTTAAATCTGTGGAGCCTCCCCTCCCAGACATCCTGCAGATACCATGATCCCGCCGTGACCTTTTCGCCCCTCTTGAATCAATCGCTTTTCAAACTTGAAAATTCAATCAGCTTACTCAGCGCTGGCAATCTCCGGTTCTACCATATTCTGTGTTTAACTCTGTCAATCCCGCCCCGCTATCTCCGAGCTTCGCCTTTGCTATATAACTGTCGCTAAGCATATCATTATACAGTTTTCTGACTCTGTCCCATATTATGTGTGGGAGGGCGACATATTCAAGTATCGATCATCCCGCGTGGGTGGGTTGAGAGGGGTGGAGTAACATCTGGCACCCCACTGACATCTCGTTTGGCTAATGATAGGGGTATCGTCTCCGCATACATTTCGTTCCGTTTCAGATACCAGTATCCTGTTTTATACAATGCCGAGTTATGCAAGCAGTATAATGTACGGAGGTTCGATACGATGTCGCCTGGGGTGCGAATGATTGTTGACGATTCGGATGAGATGAGCCAGTTTGCAACATGGCGCGATTTGGTTTATGTTGTGGAGTTTGTCGGGCGGGACTTCCCGGAAATGCCCGAAGGGTCAAATTATCGAGGCGAGATTGAACTTTTCTTATTATCCCGCCCATTAAAACATGCGTAATTTGGTAATCAGGCATTTAAGCTGCTTAATTGTTTAGAAGATTCCAGTGCGAGGAGAAATTGGTTGTTACGGCCGACGGCTGCAATGGCATTGGTCTGCTGTTGCAACAACAACGATGCCAGTCAAGTAACGGATCGCGCACAAATTGGATAGATGGTCCGCCGTACTTGAAATATGGCTAAATCGGCCCTGGCGAATTAGTAAGCAGCCCTCTCCTAAAGATGGAACGCAGACACCAGACATCATCCATTGAGAAGGGTACCTAAATTCCATTCCCAAGATATATGCCTGTGCGACAAAGTGAGACGAGAATGGCGATATAACCCGAACGAACGCTTCCATGTAACCGGTGTAGAAGTTTAAAATGTCCTCGGATAGAATGCCCGGGCAAAAAAGGATTCTATTATGCGCTTCAATCTCTGAGCTATTGACGGTCCGGGACTCTATAGAACCGTATTGCAGAATACAATAGGGCCGGACACTTTTTCCAGGGGGGCATTTGTTACTGTTACACCGGCATGTCCAAAACCTTCAATCTCATGTACTTTATTCGTATTTAATACCCATATAATGCTTTAACACTCAGAAAGTTACGTGATGTATTAACACTGCAATTACCAATGCTATTCAGAAGGAATTCCGTATTTTTTCAACCAGTCTGCTAAGTCATGCGTAATCCCTTGAAAAAATTACTTCAGAGGATTTGGGATTTTATTTTTCTAGAGCTTTGTTCCTGGCCTTATTAGTCTAGAAAGACTCCAAATCGCCTTATGGCCCGCTTAATGAGTCGACATGGACACTTTTGGCTTTGAGCTGCTGATTATCGCGTAACTGGCGCAGGCATAATTATTGGAAGAACCTGATTTGCAACTTTTCTGCTCTAACATTATAACATTTCCCCTTGAAATTATTCGTACTTCAAGGACTTGCTGAAGGTCACCGAAAAAAATGTAGCGAAAAACGAGCGAATTCCTCATGGTGCCAAGGGTTGGCTCAATTGGGGGTTTCAGCAAGCGTAAATCTTTCGACCGATTGACGTATTCGTATTCGTATCTATTTTACGTATGGCCGCGTCGCAAATTTTACGCCCGACTAACGCATCCGTATTCGTTATGCCAAACGTCAAGTCAATACGAATACGTCATACGTCATACGGGGCGGTATGTTTTTGCCGAAGCTTGCTAATGAGTCAAAATGAAACACCATGTTACATATAAGATCGCTGTTTCTCGCCCTTCGATGGTTTTTCACACCCATTGACATTTACTTCCGTCTCATGATGTGTGCCTACTTCACCTGCTTTCCTAGTGCACACTATATGCAACCAAGAGTATGTAACACCTGGTGTGACAATAGACCAATAGACCATTAGATTTGGGTCAAATGTCCTTCACACAACACCAACAAGTTACTGGAAACCCCGAATATATGGGTCGTGAAGAAGGTCGCCAGGCCTAGTTTTGAGCCATAACTGACGACAATTTTCTTTCACTTTCTGATTATGATTTGATAAGCCTCATCAACACAACCTGGCCAAAGTATATCACCTGTCAACTTGGTATTAGGCACATAATTCAAAATACATTTAAAAACTGATGGGTTGGGGTGGGCGTGGGGGTGGAGGGCAGGGTGGTGTGGCAGAACACCTTTGTTCATCCGTCGCTTCAGGATACGTCTGAGCGTATCAGCGAGTTTCTGCAAATCCAAAAACCTCCCGTATGGCATACGGTATCATTTAATTTTTCATACGTTATTTGTGACGCAGTCATACGTAAAATAGAAACGGATACGTCATGCACGCACGCATTCTGCCCCTGCTGAAACTCCATATCAGCCCCCTGCCGCCCGCCCCCGCAACCAAATGCAGCCCTGTCTACTTGGAACCCGCGGGAAAAGAGATAGAAGAAACCGCCATCTTCGACCATTTCGATTTTAACGCAAAACTGGTACCCGGGAAATTTTGTCATTTCAGCTGCTGCCGTCCCAGGGGAACATTTCCTCAGAAACACTCAAGAGGGTTAATAGAAAAACTACCTTTACCAAACAAAGAAAACCTTACTTTTTTTCTTTTCTTTATAAATTTGCTCAAGCCATTAAAAAATTCTACATATTTTTTTTCTGAATGTGTTGTTGTTTTAGCAATCTCGTGGTTCACTTGGGGAAGTATTCCACTGTACAGGATTTTGACTGGTTATGTAATCTCTTTGTAAGTAGTCCATAATGGTGGTAATCTTAGTTGTATAGTGTGGCGTAATGTCGCATTTACATAGTACACACATGGGACTGTCGTGCACGCGGTAAGAAGCACGGGGTATTCTTTCTTCGTGCTCGGCCAGTGTTGGTCGGACCGTTGGAAGCACATGGCGCCACAGTGTGCGACGCTTTCTGTGAATGTAAGTCCGCTTCCCCATTTTCCTGACTTTATAACACATGGTTATTGTCAATGCACGGTTTTCCTCGTTTTGTAGTTGAAGGTGAGTGTAGGTGAGCTGAATGGGCCGGCTCATGGGGAATATACTCTTTCCTCACGTTCATACTTTCACTCGAATCATTGCTATGTTGACTATGTCTTTTTGTAGTTGAACTTTCCTACTAACTACAGTAACTCCGTTTTTCTCATTTGAAATACATGTAGTTATTGCCGGCACTGCTTATTCCATGAAGTAAATTTGCTTCGCGGTGTTCCCCGCCAATTCATTCCATGTCCCCCGGTTGAGTCATTGGTGTAAGTCTTAAGAGTGTGCCCCATATCCGAGTGTTTCCATACGAGAGGCAGCTGAGGGACCATGATATTTTGATGGAGGAACATAACATTCTAAAGTAGTTTCCAAGCGTTCCCTAAAATGAGGGAAAGCACTGAAACAGAATCCCACAAAATATATTCCTCTTGGTCCTATGTGCCCGTGTAGGTTGTGTCGCGAAGGAAAGGGTTTCGTTTTGGTTTAGAGTCCTCGATAGGGTCGGCGGTGTTGAATCAGAAAGTATCCCCCTGGAGAAAGTGTCCGGCCCTATTGGATTCGGACAGATTAATAACCATATAATGTCAATACCTCAAGAGATTAATGGCTTAACCTAAATGTATGTATGGAGATGACAGGGGAGGACACTTTCCGGGGGGGGGGGGGGCATTTATGACCGGTGTAATGTTTTTGAGTGTTTCTGTTTTTGAGTGTTTCCCCTCATTGTTTGGGAACGCTCAAAAATAGATTGACGAGTTTTTCTGTGTGTCCCCCCTACTGAAAAGTCATGGTCTCTCTAGCTGCCTATTGTTTGGAAACACTGACACATGGGAAACAACCACAGATGTTACACCGGCACCAGTCATTATTAAGTAGGTCGTCTCCAAGTTAGAGAGGTTCAGAAAAAATACGATCAGCCCTTCACGCAACGACTAACCACGTCCTTTATATATAACATTCTAAAAGGCCTTAGTCACAGTATATCATTGTTTCTAATACAAAATACATTACGCCTCGTTTTGATCGGAGCGGTCTTGGTATCGTAACCAATGACCGCCTGGGTAGGTATAAAATTCTGAATTTTAGCAGACGAATTATTTTCACCAAGAAGCAACGACTCAGCCCCACACAACAATGTCAAGAACACGAGATTTTGAAGTATTCCCCGATATATTGGGATTTGTGAAGTAGGGAGGATACCCGAGGACTCTTTCGAGGTCGTCAGTCAGGATTCAGAAGAGGTCAAAGACGAGGAAATGGTAGAAATCGAGCTAGCAGACTGGGAATTCCCTTGCTGCGTGACGTCATCTTCACAAGCAACAATATGGCGGAGTTCCGGACACCAGGCTGGATCATTCTTTGACGAAAACGGAACATATATACCTTTCAAATCGTATTTAATTTGTTTAATTTTGAAACCTTTTACAATAGAAATTAATACCTCGCTGTCGGTCATTGGTTGTATAATCAAGACCGCTCGGGTAGACCTCAAATTACGTCCAAAACCCTCGGCGAAGCGCCTCGGGTTTTGGACTGCATTTTCGGTCTACCCGAGCGGTCTTGATTATACAACCAATGACCGCCAGCTCGGTATTAATTCCTTAAGCCAAAGCGTGACTTCATAAAAATGAAATCAGGGTCCAGGCCATGCGCACCCGGCCAAGCCTAACTTCAAGCCAGTGTAACTCCTTCATTGGCTAAAAACACAGATCATCAGATTGTACGTGTTCATTTCTGTTAACAAGAGCAAAGCACCAGTTTATTCTACATACATAAATGAGCTGACGATAGTATTATCCCCAGGATATCACATGTCATCACTTGTCTTGCTTTAAAAAATTAATATTCCTTTCAAAAGCCGCGTTTGAATCTCAATAAAAAATCCCACGAGTGGTACAAATGGCTTGAAAAAGACTTCGAAGCAAAAGCATATTTAAACTATTTATGGAACGTCGTTTTAATGTTCTCGTGTTTGTTTTTCGGGATCTCGCTTGTCCCATATTTTCCCCTTTATCAGTCCGCGTGTTTACATTTGGTTTTAATGACGCTTCTGTGTAAACCACTCCTTTATTGCTGTGCCATGTCTGACAAGGCAGGTTTTTCCCTAAAATGTCCTCTTATCGCTCTCTTGGAGAAGGCGACCGTAATCGTCCACTGATCCCGTTAATTACTGATCTCTGTGTAACGGGTTGAAATGTCCCATGACAGAGAGTCCCGGGAGACGAGACCCTCTAGTGTCTTATACCTGGGGTATTAAATGTCACGGATCTTTATAGAACCACACCTCATGTCGTATTGACACCCTTTCTTGGGGAGGGGCATTTAACGTTTCACCTGAAACACCGATTCAGACCAGCTTCGCTTGTGGACCATTGTTAGTGGGCAAATCGGTAGTCGTGCGAAATCCCTCCCCTTTAAGGTATCCGTTTGACAGTGAAATGACGTAGCACTGTCCATTCGAAGCTCATATACATACATGTACGACAAGCGGGTAAAAAAGTCTTAACTGCTCATATAATGTATTTGCCAGTGCCGTACATTCTTCTCCAAAATACACATGCATGCCCCAATATTGACCCCTGTCAGCGCAGTTTGTCTTCGCTTAGAATCAACTGCTTACTTATTCCGCAGTTTACTTTACTTCAGCTCTGTTTATTCTTCCAGGACTTCGACCTTTCACCTCGGCGGTATTTTGAAGAAGATTTCAACAAGAGTCCGACCGGATTTCGTAGCTGCGTTAGTCCCATGACAGAATTCCTCACCAAGACTTTCCTTAGTTTTCGAAGAACATTGATCTGTCAAAGGCCGACAACGTATACTTCGACATAACTGCAATTCGTTTTTCAAGTCACAGGGCTTGAAATCATTCGAACTGATTGCTTAAATAGACTATGATCACATTAATGAAATACTAGTGGTGGATTCTGGAGAGACCTCTCCCCGGCCCAGGACTGTGTAGTATTGTGGTTAGTACGTGTACCACACGGACACGCTATGTGTACTACGCAGTTTACAACACACATAACAGACCATGCAGTACGCTTTTGGCACATTATGATACGTCAGTTGAAGAACATTGTTGAAGAAGCGATTCCCGCCTTCTCCGTGTCCGACGTTGATTCGCCATTGTCGTCAGAAGCCATACCAAGTACTTCGAAGATACCAGCAAGTTGATTGGAGAATCAATTAGGCAGACTACGATCGGAACCTTTGATCTTAGGTACAATGTAAGAACCTCTTCATCATCGTTATACCATTCTCTTTGCAGGTTCATTCTTTCACAAGGGGCTATGTGCAGTAGTTTGATTGTCAAATAGGTTGTCGCCAGACAATGGGTTGTTTGATCAAAGTTTTTAAATACATTTATTTGAACAACTCTGGTTTGATTCAGCAAAAAATATATGCCTCAGAGAAATTTGAATTGTTTCGATGGATTTGAGAAATAGGAGAGACCCCTATTGACGACGTTGTGTCACTTACATGTAACCTGACCTGCCTGTTGTCTCCTTTTAACATAGTTTCGAACACAGCCGCATAGTGGCGCAGGAGTCTGTGATTTACGGTACACTAGGTGTGTGTGTGTGCATTGACATTCTACAGCATATGGTCACAGATCCATGCATTAGAAATCGGTCAACGAATCATAATTTGTACCGGCTTGTTTGATAGTATTTTCTTTTCATTTTAACTTCCTGGTATCCGTCTGGCTTGTATCCGCGTCGGTTTGGAATAACACCTTCGAGGACAGGTCAATGACGTCACCAAAAAAGCAGCCGCAAAATATGGCTTCGGGGTTCGGCGAGATGTGTCAAAAACTGAGGGAAAATCCATTGCGTCTGATCACGTGATGCATGGATATTACTTTCTTAAATATCATGATTTATAATTAACCCCTCAGCTTAATGAAGCCTCTTTTTATATTCAGCGATTATTGTTAAGCAAGCAAAACCACTTGGGTTCGTGTAAAATATGGTAGAAGTCAAAAAACATTTAAAACCACACTATTCATTGTTTGATACGAGGTGTTTTAGCCAATATTTTTTTAATGATCCTGTTCGAAGTAATCTCGGCCTTGTTGGAAGCCAGTTTTGTATGATCAATGTATCTCGTACAAAAGTTGTCCCTTTAAAAGTCTCGACTCGGAAAATATCTAATTCCCAAGGGTTAAATCCTCCTGCACCAAACGCCCGCGACTTATTTCCTAATCTCCGTAAAACACAAAAGCTATTGACAGACCAAGCAACGAAATGGTTATAATCCAAGTTCTTTGGAAATAAAGTAACTTCCCAACTTTGTGAAATTCCCCTAAAATTGTCCCTAATCGATAATCCGTTGTAACAGCTGTCTTTGATTAGACTTGTGACCTTGCAACAACAGTAATCATGACGCTTCGTTACGTGCATTGTTGGCGAAATTATTTCATTGTTGCGGTTAAAATTCCTTGATATATCAAATCGAGTAACCACTCGTGGGATGATATCATCAAATTTGTAACAAGGCCAGTTGATATCGTGATGTAAGCTATGTATAATTTTCCAAAGTTATTCCGAATAATACTGAAATAATTGACATGTCGCTAAATCCATTATTTCAGACTTTATTCTTAATGATAGCCTTTAACACTATAGTAAGGGACGATTCATATTCCTACGTCTGTGGGGAGGTTAGCAATACATTTGAATAGGCGAAACAGGAATAGGCGAAACAGGAATAGGCGGAACAGGAATAGGCGGAACAGGAATAGGCGAAACAGGAATACACCATCTTGGAACCTTACTGCTCAAATGTGCGCAATATCCTACAAGACAACTCATTTGTACCAGTCATATACATGTTCATGTAGTTTCATCCATTCATCGGTGATTTGCAGGCCTTTGTCTCCAGAAGAAAAGGTTTGGACACACCGAGAAAGAAATTAAGTGTGTAAAGACATACAGATTTCTTCAACAGAAGTGTGTAAAAGAGTTAACTCTCTTTATAACACCTTTAACACAATATTAGCTTTTACTTCCAGTTCTACACATGCATGTTTAGACTGATAAAGGGGCTAATCTGATAATCCAACATTAAGACTTTGTTATTTGCTCAAGAAAACCGGGAAATAAAGAACTAACACTGTGATTATTATAACAAAATAGCATAGAGAGGTTAAGAGGTGGCATTTTTACGACGGATATCGCGTTGCCTATTGTTTTAAATGCAATAAAACTGTGTCTTTTAACTGGTGTGCCAACATGAAGAAAAAATGATACGAAACAATCGAATTGACCAAATGACGTCAACCAGAGAAATGAACCACCCCGGTCTCGTTTTCGTATCAAAAGCTAGCTTGTGGTGTGTGTCGCCTTTGGCTTCAAGGTACACCTAATTTGAGATGGTCCCTTACATGACATATTACAAGTGTAAGGTGGTGATAACGACGACATCGCAAATAAATTCGACCCCTTCGCCAGGGTCACTGTCGAGCGTCTCTCATCATCCCTCACAAATACAACCGAAGAGGGCTCGAGGTAAAAGGTAGATGCTCGTGAAACACATCCTCAGACAAAGAACTTTGATATTTTTAGATGGCTTTCGGCCCCAGATGAATTCAAAGTGTAAAAGACTGAGCGGCTTTCTACACGCGGATTTCCTTTGGTATCGTGGTTGTAGAGGGGTGAGTGTCAGGATCGATTGAAAGGTGTTAGAGGTGCAGGGCGTTGGCTGTGGGTGCACTTCACTGGGTGGATGTGCACCCCAAGGAGATGAGTTGAGCTTCTTTAACATATTTCCCATATTTTGGACCTTGATTTTTCTTCAGCGATGCTTGGTCATGCATACCATATTACCACAACGAAATAGGAGTGAAGGGGCGGCCTAGGCCATTTCGATCGCTTTCCACTTCAGAAGTGGAGCCAAATCGAACGACTTACAATTCGCTGTCAAATTTCATTCTCAACCGTGAAATTCATTGAATACTTTTGGTGATGAATTAGTCTAATTGTTCCTAATGGCCTCGGTAGGCGACAAGTTAGTCTCTTTCGCCACCTGGAGAGAGAATAAGCAGGTTTTGCGACCCCTGCGAACGGCCAAGTACGAAGGTCTGTCGTGTCATGAAATCAAATAAAACTTCATTTCCGTGACACTTGGAATTCAAAGAAGAATCGGGGACATTTTTGCAGAAAGTATTCGATAAAGTACAATTACATATCGCTGGTCTTCGTGTTGAAATAACGGTTGCTAGACCTGCCTAATAACGTCATTCTGTCGTTCGAAAAGGGCAATCACTCCCTCTTTTGTGTAAAGTGGGAAACACAACTATGAAGTCACGCATGTGTAACCTCCTCACCATCCAACTGATCACCTCACATTCTATAATGGGCCAATGATATCCCTTACAACGTAAATAACTCCATTGGACAATAGGGGCAAAATTCCAAAATGGCAGCAGTGAGTTTGCTCACGAAGCATGGCGACTTGTTTGTGTTCGAGATAAACGCACAACGATGGTCTTTGAAATGATGTGCTCGACAGGTAGTGGTCTAGGGATGACTGCCTTCCGAGTGCACAGAGCCTTGATGTAGGCCGAGTCCGTGAGTAGGGTGGTGGAGGCGAGTCTGGGGCAAAATACTGCGCGTTTGAGGATTTCTTGAACTGAAAGTTTTTACCCCGGACTCGTTGCCCAATAATCCCTACCCTCATCTCAACAGGGGTTAACGGTTGACTTTGTGTACATGTAAGCTTCATGGTTGACCACAGGTACCACCGTTTTTGCCTAAAGCAATTAAGACTCTTTCAAAAGGAAGTGAATGCCAGTTTCAAGGATGCGAGTCTGTTCTTTGCCCATCAGAAAACATCCTGACAATATCAGGCCATTTCACTCGATACATACTTACTCCCTCGGAAACATGCATATTAAGGGGAAGTCTGTTGTAGGTCCGGTTTGCAAGAGGATGATCAGGGAACAGCCTCTCATGTTTTAAATGGGCACAGAGTTATATGTAGAATATTGGAAGTGATTTCTATCTCTGGAATTGTTTTTGCTCGCCTTCAAGTAATTCGCAAAGATGTAAAGGGTACGCTACTTGAAGCCAAGTGTTCCTTTCGGAACATGCTGTATATTCCCAAATTTTCGGCGATATGCTGCACCTGTCAAAAGAAACATTTAGCCCTACACGTTATGACTGTGTTGTATGGTCCCATCCCCTCAGCAATAGATTGTGGGCAACTCGAGCTTGACGCCAACAAAGCGACCATTTTGACATTGGGGTGGTTTTGTGGGGGGACTGAACATTGCGTTAATGACCTTGATTCGACTATCGCATTCCACTTTCCATTCAAAACCGTGTGTCAGTAACCTTTCTGTCCATTCCAAACAAATAAACTGGTCTTGCCTGAACCATTGGAATCATCCTTGCAATAAATCGCCCATTCATGAACTCTTTCCTTTTCAGTGATGGTCCATTTTTGGTCACACAACCCGATGCGATGCACTCGAGATTGCCGACCTCAGCAGCTCAGTGCGTGTGTAGATCGAGGGCGTGGAGTTTTGGTGCGTAGCGGATGGACCTGAACCCAGTGGCATCCTCAGTCTGACCACGTGGATGGATGTGGTACCGAGTACTGACCGGACGGCATGCGGGCTACGCGACAAAACAAGGTATTTTTTAGTGTTTTTCATATCGTATCGCACTGACCAAATGGATTTTGTTAAACTCAGGAATCTGACCACCAGATCACATTTACCAGAAGATAGTGGTGTTGCACAACACTAAATTATCCTCGGGGTATCAGGCCTAACCATGCTTTTTCATGCTGTTGTCTAAAGCTGGTCAACTATGACACCGGCTGCCCAGGGCTGTGTAACATTACTATTAGTGATAAGAGGTCAGCCAAGTACCATTTGCCAGATCTATCTGAAAACACTATGAGTAGAGTTGTACAGAAGGTGATAGTTAGGTAACATCCTAATCATTGTAGTTTCCGAAGTGTTTCCTTCTTAGGGCCAAAAGCCACCATGATTGGATCAGTGTCAATATCACATCACCCCTTACTCCGTGCCCCACCTCGCAGTTGAAAAATATCAGGCCGCGTGCACCGAGGACTTAACGGTCATTGTTTGCAGCCTTATCCAAGGGTTATAAGGCGCCTGTTGATGACATCACCTCGAAACAGGATCTCGTGCTATGTCTCCACGTGGACTGCATGGTGTTGATGTATTTTGCCGCACGGCTTGTCCTCATGTAAGATGTCACTTTTCAATGTGTATGTACATCAGAGGCCATTACTTCCACATTCGCAGGCCATATGTTTCTGAAATGGAAATAAGCATGGGCCGTGTCAGGGGTGTTAGCTGTTCTCAATTTCAAGCATAGCGATGACTAAGCCAAGTTCTTAGGATTACGAGAGATTAACATGCCAGTTTGCCCAAATTTACAATGGGGTAAGCTTATGGATGATTTTCAGCATTGAAGTCGTTCGGAGTGTTGATTCGAATAGCTAGGCCTATTTCGTGTAAGTTATAATACATACACGCAATTTTGGGTTTTATTTGTGTACTCTGCGAGTAGAGAAATCAAACACGGCTTATAGACTTAACTTTTGTCAAACAGTGCAGTAGGCCTAGGCTGCTTTGAGCTGACTAAGTAAGCAAGGATTTATTTGGGAGGCCTATTGTGAACTGTAAGCGCTGTGGGTAGGCCTGTGTTATTTTGCTGGCTGGCTGTTCGGATTTAGGACTTATGTGTTTTTGTATGCAAATCACAAATAATTTTGCTTTTGGTTTCTGTGCAAGTTCGTACAAAGTAAAATGGGTGTTGAACTTCATCATACATGCATTGGAACTCAAGGAGTAAGGAACCTTTTTTGGAGCAGAACCGGTTGGCCACGGGCACCACCATTTTGGCTGGAACTTGAAATCGTAAATCAATAAGAACGCTTTGAAAACGAAGTCCATGCCAAGTCTCTTCTGTGTTTTCAAGAGAACAGCCCCCGAGTTTTGAATTGGCATTCATCAATTCGAAGGAGTTCTATCTGCTTTTGGATTCCAAGTTCTTGCCAAACTGGACGTGCCTTTGGTTAACCCTCGAGGGGAAATTTGCTGCCTTGGCTGCCGCGGCGGAGAAACTACATCTGGCGCCATTGGTTAGTACTAAAACCGCCATCTCTTTATTCTTCCCATTTGCCAAAATTTCTGAGTTTATTTTCGATTTTTTTTGATTTCACAGAATACCATTCTTTCGATTTTTCCAATCAAGTCATATTTTTTGGTGATTCCTAAATGCATGCAAATAAAATTTTTGTGATGATATTCCTGCCTCCAACCAACTGCGCTTGTGAGTAAATTTGAATTGCTTAATACCGAAGTTTTTCTAACTCCTAGTTTAGTCCAGCAGCAGGTGACCTTTATTCTGGCAGGAGGAACATGATGAGGTGTACAACTCCTTGCGGACTCCTGGATTAGGAAAATCGGTTTTCGATGCAGGTCTTGAAGAGTGCAACTTTGTATAATGAAATATCAAATTGCACTCGTCCCGGCCTGCATTTGGTACCACAAAGCTACGACAATAGGAGGCGCTGCTAAACCAGACAGGAATGGAACTGTTTACCGCTATGGCGGCACGTGGACCTGCTGTCAAATACCTTTTGATCAATCACGTTGAGGCCGATGGCACTCATTTCAAGTGTTTAATGGTCGTCTGCGGTTCTGTCCGAAAGACCTGCTTTCTGAGTTGGGGTCCCATGCACTACCGAATCGGGAAGTGAATGCTCGGACTGAATGACCTCATGGCTTTGTTGAACAGGTCGTAACGGGATGCAACTTTTGTCTTCACTTGCAAATTGCACTCGTCCCGGCCTGCTTAACACAAGTCCCTTTCACAAACTGCCTGCCTGTTTTATGGTTGCGATTGGAGTCCTGCGTTCGTCGTGAACAGGCCAAATCTCCAAGCCTCGCCATTTGTAATGGTTGCTTAGTGATACTTGCACCGTGTAAAAACGTGTTGTTGCTCTGCAGAAAATTCTAGCCATCCTCTCATTGGGAGATTGGAACTGACCTGAAGGTCGTGAAGAGGGCAATGTTTGTTAAAATATGCAAATTGCACTCGTCCCGGCCTGCCAGGTCTGTTCTTTAGCCTCGCTGTGACCAGCCAATCGGATGTCTTGACACACTGGATGGACGGAATGGATTCAGGTGCTGTTATATCAACATTCTAAGATGATGTTCCAAACGAAGACTTGCTGACTTGTAACACTTTAGTTGTGAATACGAATTGTGGTCGGCCTTTGTTTTGGTTCAATCACTGCCGATGATATATACACGTGCTTTGTACCCCCATCGTCTACCAATCCAAATGAGACACTGTCACTCCTGACCAATCGGATCCATCGTTAGAAATAGCCACATTCAAATGATACGCCGTGTTTCATTAGTAGGTTGTGATGTTTGCAATCTGTTCATTGTCAAATTGCACTCGTCCCGGCCTGCTATAAAGCGGCAAGGCAACGTGAATAACAAAATACAGGACATTTCCCAGACGCCTGAAGGGTCCTTTAGATGACGCAGACCATGCATGGGATACAGGTCGGGAAAGTGACCCCCAATCAAATTACTCCCAAAAAACATATTATCATGGGCTGTGGAAATATAACGCATGCATGCTCGCGCGGAACTTGTATGCAATTGGTGCGTTTATCAATTTTCCCGATCGCTGCATGTTTATTAAGCGTGTGTGTAAACTCAAATTGTCATATGAGAATACTACAAGATAGGCATATTCTTTCAATAGGAAATTTTCGCAAATCCCCGAAACCCCAACGTGAACGCCTATCTTATTGTTTGACCTCCTAATGACGAAGTCCAACATTGAGAGAGGCGTTCACGTGGACGTTTCGGGGGTTTTGCCAAACGGCATTTTTCTCTGGTGCCGCCACGGCGGTGGCCGGTGTCATTTTCCTGGAACCGACCACCAAATTAAACAAACGGCTCAAGCTCTCCAAGAACTACGTTATGATCTCGCTGACATTTGCCGTGGTGTGCTGCAAGCTTTACGTGTTCTTCTGCGGGAATCCTCATACTTCCGTAAGCCTCTGGTCAAGAAGATATTGTAAGCATGTACATGAACTTAAAAAAACATAAATTATTTTGCATTCACGAAATAATTTCAATGCTTTGACATCAAACATGCATTATGAATATAATCGTATTCCTTCAAAAACTGGTGAAATCTGGACAGAAGTATTGGATTAATTAGTCCTTGAATCTGCTCTGTTATCGTTTACGCCATCTGCCGCCTGTTGGTAGCACTAGTTACAGAAGAACTAGAAATGTTCAGGCAGGAGGTGTCCTGGTGTGAAACAGGAGAAGATCTAACAGATTGAAGGAATAATCATTCTCCTTTAAGCGACGATTATCGAATTTGCATCAACAGTTTCCCCTTAAAGTTCATGACGTTCTTTTTAGCCCACCCGATATATATATTGTATAACTCATAACGATAAGAACATTAAACAAAGGTGACTGTATGTCAAAAACCGCGGAGAAATCGTGATAATCGGTTCTTTTGTTTTCGTTTGGTGACAGATTCATGAAATCATTGCCTCCAAATCGATTTTAATTGATTAACTTCAAACAAATCGTTCGTTCTTTGCAGACTGGTATCGATCGTTTGAAAAATGATGCCATAAAGTTGTTTTATTCCGTGTTCGAAATTTTGAGATACACGCCAGACAATCAGTCCGCTTTCGGTGACAAAAGCGGCTTTCCTGGAGAGTTCCACGACAAAGCCCCAAAGCTTTGTGGTCAGGGTGGTGTCAATTGGCCAGTATTCCTCTCTATTCTTCATTAGGGAGCAGGTCTGAAGCCATAGAGCCACAGAGCTTTGTGGTCAGGGTGGTGTCATTTGGCCAGTATTCCTTTCTATTCTTTATTAGGGAGCAGGTCTGAAGCCACAGAGCTTTGTGGTCAGGGTGGTGTTCTTTGGCCAGAATTCCTTTCTATTCTTCATTAGGGAGCAGGTCTGAAGCCACAGAGCTTTGTGGTCAGGGTTGTGACCTTTGGCCTGTATTCCTTTCTATTCTTCATAAGGGAGCAGGTCTGAAGCACATAACTAGGAGCCTGGTCACCAAGCCCAGATTACCATCGAGCAGATTCTCGCAAGTCTATTCTGTGACGTTGTTTTCGGAGTCGGCTGTGCCCTGTGCGTAGACCGCAGATTGCCACGTGTTGCTTTCTCCCCAACTTGGTAATGTTATCAGTCCGGGGATTTCAATCATTGTTTTCTTTTCTCCATTCCTCTGTCAGCATATTTTAAGAAGGCCTTCATTCTTTGTAGTCGGTGTTGATTTTCTTTTGCTGTTGCTTGCTGCTATCTTTGGCCAGGGTTTGAACAATGATGTTAACAATTCAACACATCATACGAAGGAGGTGGCTGCAGACGCTGCCCATAATCGTGTTGAAAAAACAGTGCCCGGGAAACAGAGACGGTACGGACATGTCTGTCGTTTGGAGGATACTGGTAGTGCGTCACGTCAAGTGCCTGAGCTATGCTTCATGTTATCAACATAATATGGACTTGTTTCACTATCAATCAGCCTTTACCACTGCAATAATAGCATGGTGAATGACAAGGACCCCAAACTCTCAAACTGATCTGGAAGTCCTCCCTTGTGAATAGTTGGGAGGTCCCTCGCCTAATCATAATGTATCTCTCGCAGTGAAGCAGCCCCATCCCAAGTGAATCAGTGTGCGCCTCAGCCAATAACGTTGACCGGAGCGATCGACCACCCAAAAATCACGAGATTTCGCAGGGAGGCGCGTGGTATAACCAGGCTTTCAGAGAAGCACCGAGACGCCCGAGGCAATGTTATCGGGGAAGGCAGAGCCGATCGCTGGTATTGACGGCAATATTAGTGCCACTCCCAACCGATGAAAATCAATAGACGACTGTGGTTTCACTGGTGACATGGTCACCATCGTTACCAGATAATGATGGTGATGACGATTTAGTACTATTACCTAATGACTCCGCCTTACTTACCGGCGAATGAAACCTTACCATCTTATGAAAAACAAAGTTTGTGTGGTTTCATTTGATGGTGATCATTCGTAACTCAAATGTGTTACTGCGATCTCCGGGTCTTCGGTCCGTAATTGCGAATTTTACATACACCCGTTGAAATTCTCACATGTTGATCGTCCACATACGGATCCAGTGTGTATAGTGCGCTGCTTGTAACATGGATTGAAAAGTCTTCTTCTTATGTCTCGATAAAAAAACATTTTAAGAATGTCGTGATAGTTTTTCATAACAATGTGAAGTGTATTTGTGTCAAACAGATGCGTAATAAAGACATAAATTTTAACAATGAATGGCGCAGTCACGTGCGCTCAGTAATGCTCTGATCTGTGATCAGGTGACAGTACGACTGATCACGGCGCTATTTCGCCTCACTTCAAACAGGATTTGTGTATTAATGCAGGTTTCTCGCATGAATCTATTATCTCAGGCATGTCACCTTATCGGCGTCGCTCAGGCAATGAAAAACCTCTTTTTGATAATTTTTTAAAATTTTTATGAATGGATCGTATTCTGGCAAAATGGGAAGAAAAAAGCCGTTTCGCGATCCTCGCCCTCCATTTGAAAAGAAGTAGAACACACAATGATATTGCGTGCATGCATGTCCAACCTTAGATACATGCCATTATGATCATTATTGGCCGTCGGTTGTTCCCGTTGTTGAGAGGTGACTGGTGAGCCAACTGTAGCAGAGTCAGTAATTCGAGTGAGACTTCAGTTGGCAACGATGATCACCATTGACGACGCTTGGAGAATGGTGTTATTATTGCTTTTGCAGGGTTCCTATTTTGCCCCTGGTAACTCGCAGTTAAAAGATTTCAGGCCGAGTCCGAAGAAAAGTCTTCATCTAGGCTCACATCTAGGCCTACATTCCGATTGATCTACAGTCTCATCTGGGCAATCCTAATGACATCGACCCCCACGAAACCGCTGTCGAGTGGGTCACTAGGCATAAACCGGCAAGGGCAAATAAATGTATTTACATACAATAATCCGTCAGAATAATATCGGCCCAGACACTTTTCCAGTGGGACATTTCTGCACCGGTGTCGAAGTTTAAAATGTCCTGGGATAGAATGCCCGGGAAACAAAGGATTCTATTATGCGCTTCAATCTCTGAGCTATTGACCGTCACGGTCTCTATAGAACCATATTGCAGAAAACAATAGGGCCGGACACTTTTTCCAGGGGGGCATTTGTTACTGTTACACCGGCCTTATATGCAATGTATGTTCAAATCGGTGCGGCGTTCGAAGCATGCAGATTGACTACATCATTGCCATATCTTTCGTGATATTCACCCTGAATCTGATTTTAGATATCCAATGCTATGGAATAGTTGGTTTATTGCTTTCATACGCAATACCTAATTTTGTCCAGAAAGTAATGTACTTCCGTGACCAGATAGTGCATCAAGTTATATGTCATGTAGGATATTTTGACAAGACTTTATAATTTTTACCCTACAGTTGGTTATGAAATTCAGTCCGGAAAAAAGGTAAAATTAAAGAGCTTGTCACTAGAGTATGATGGCACCAGAAAGCGTACTCCCTTCGTCACATCTTCTGTTGACTGCCTGTATAATAATAAACAAGGTAATTCGGAAAGTTAATAATTTGATAAGATCTATGAAGGCCCATCCAGGAAAGGGGAGGAACGACATCAAGGCGTCACTGAGTCGAGGCTCGACGATGAAACTTTTTTAATAAGTTCTGTAACAAAATTAGAAAATTGTAATCAATTTCAGAAATGTAGTTTATCAATGAAACGGGAGAGGAACAAGCACGTTAAAAGCCGTCCACTCATTTTGCATTTCTATGTAAGATTCTCGACATTGACACAGTTAAAGTTTGACCTATACATGTAGCTGCACCGATATTAAGTTTAATCATCATTACTTTGACAGAGCACAAGCAGTTTTGTGACGTTTATATGGGGAGAAGAAAGACAACATTATATAGATAAACTGCAAAAATTCTGCTGTATAGAATTCAAGGTGAGGATCGTGGAAGCACATAAACGACTCCACGGGTCAAGCCCGAACGCCAGGTTCGAAATCACCAGGTCGAAATGGAACCAATACAGCTGGACGTGGTCCAAAAGTTGGCCAGATTACAGGAAGGAGAAAGGCTTTGAGGTGGTATTTGCAGTTGATATCAGAGGCGATGTTAATCGATGGTATGTTGGAAAAGCGACGCTGGGCATGAGAAATTTCTGCTCGGATTTTGGAGTAAGGAATATGTTTTGCCGTTTATTAATGAATTGGAAATATGCGAAACCGTCGGCTTTTGAGGGGGAGCCATACGAATTGCAACCTGGAGTAGTTCGCAAACAGACGTACAATTTGGAGAGGCCTAAAATGAGGTGAGTAGTTTCCCGCGCCCGAAGAAGCAAATAACCGCGTTTTTCTACTGTCTAAGAGTCTAAATGAAATCGTAAAGATGTTTAGACGTTTTAAAAGTATTTCTAATTTCTTTACACGTTTTCAGAAAAATGGTTTACTAAGGGAACAGGAGAAGACTAATCATATTGGAAGAATAGTTCCCCTTCTTTTTCCAGTCTTAAGCCATTCGTTAAAAATTTTAAGTTTGAAATTGAATTGGGAAATTGGTAATTGCGTAAATACGTACAAGATATAAATTTCAGCATCGCCTTGTGAAGACAAATACACAAATACACATGTACTATAAAAACAAGTTTTAGCAAATTTGAATGCATAATGACTGCACTGCGGCACTGTGTATGACTGCCTTTTTTCCCTGGACCAAAACAAACGGCGTATCCGTCTAAAATTTAAACGATTTCATCCATTATCATTTCAGTCGATATCACCATAACAATTCAAAGGTATAACACAAGCAACTAAAAAAAGCGCGACTCAAAAAATGCCACCAGAGGAAATATCGATAAATTTCAAACTCGCCCATGTTTTCAAGTCCAGATTATGTACACATCAAAACTCATGGGTTAGATACACCGTGAAGACACTATATTTAGCCGGTTTTGGTGGGTCTGTTTACGTACAGTCCTTCCAGAAAGTAAATGTTCACAGTTTTTTTTAATATCACAGAGATAGAATATGATAATTGAATGCGGTTTTCAGCAGAGAATGGTATATCTAGATGGTCATGTATCTGTTGTATTTGGGCCCAGCTAATCCTGTCTCTTCATTATCTAACAGGCAATTTTAAAAATGTCTCAAAAGTAAGTTTTTGATTTCATTTTATTTTTGTTCTTTGTCACAATGTATTGGTGAACTATGATTCAACAACGTTTTTTTTTGCTTTCAATACTTGAAAGTTCCTGCTAAATTCTTTCATTTTGAAGATTAATTTTAGCTCGCTACAGGCGATTTTTTTTCAGACAGCTGGTGACCTTTGAGAACACCCCTCAAAGTCAGCAATGCAGTCAGTCAGGGTCTTAATGGCCAACTCAGCTCATACATGAAGGATTGGGGGTCTTTATCAAAGGTTATGGAATTATCTAAAAAATAACATAAAAACCCTAAGCAAAAATATGCATTTGTCATGACTATCGAACACACTCTATGGAATTGCAAGTGCCAAAAAATGATGGTCATAAAGCACAGTTCATTGGCTCATTTGAATTTTTGAAAAGGCACATGAAATAAAAAAAGGGATTTTTGGACCTTTTTGAAATGTTTGTTACATAATGAAGGGATGGAATTAGGTGCATCCAAATGAAACAGATGTAAGACCAACTAAATACACCATACTCTGCTGAAAGCCGCATTCAAATATTTTATTTTATCTCTTTGATATTTTTAAAAACGGTGGACATTACTGTCTGGAAGGACTGTACGTCTAGGCCTTTTGTACAGACGCCCTTCAATCGGCTGAATAGCGTCCACACAGTATATGCTTTCGCAAGCAAGGCCGAAGACAACACTCCGATGGAACCCGTATCTGGTATTGGGTCAATGAACATGACACATGACGCAAAATCAAGAGTAACTAAACAATGTCTTATTTCCCTTGGTCTGTGCGTCTTGTAACGTGCGCTCACGTATGGTCACGTGGTTATCTCGACTTCGTCCAGTCGAGCCTACATCGCGAATTGGGTCAACAGTTGCATCACGAGAAGTGAACGGGATAGCACGAAACTCCAGAAGGCTAATTTATTACGTGATATCCAAAATAAAAGATTCAGTATTCAAAAATCGAATTCAATATTTAACTGTTGACTTCCATACTGAAGTCAATCATTTTCCAGTAAGAAAGCATCAAATTTCAATAGTAAACTTACCAATCGGTCTTAGATCAATGAAATTAGATTACGTAATACATGTAGTAGTGTATTATGAATTGTATTATACCGTTAGCCTCATAGCATAATTGCCTAACTCATATTAATTTTGAAGTTTTTTAGAAAAAGAACAATTTTTTTGGACAACGCTTTGGAAATTTTTATTCGAACTTTAACAAAAACTTATAACAGATGTATCAACATTTTTAAAACCATTAAATAATAGTAAACAATGCTTGAATAACACAGAAAAGTGACATAGACATAAAATTTTCACATTTTGGCCAAAATATGACTCAGGCAATTATGCTATGAGACTAACGATACTGTGAATCTCTTTTTTTTGTAGGTCAGTGACTTGAATGCAAAGTATAGGCCTGACCGCTGACCTAGAAAGGATGTAATATTTCATCCCAGACTATAGATCGACCTTAAAGATTTCCCCAAATCCGCGCACAGCTAAAAGTATAAAGAAATCATTCACGGGTGTATCGTAAGCATTTGATGACACGACAAACCACCGTAATTCGTACTTCGTAGGCCTAGTGTAACCAGACTTATAATTGCAATGTGCATTCAATGTATCATCGCGTTTTTATATTGTTCTGGCCAAAGGTAATTAGTCGAACTCTCGAATGTGACCACTGATCATATTTAGTGGTGTTGCACAACACTAGATTGTCTTGTATATGCCTAGGCAATGCTGAAGAAACGGAATATAACTATTTCATGGTGTCAACTAAAGATTGCTGCCCTGGGCTGTGTAACATTACTATTTCTGATCACACTATCACAGTTTATTGACAGGAGATCAGCCAAGAACCTTGGCGAGACCTTTGCTCAGTTGAAGCCTTTCTTATTAGGACGACTCGCGCTTCAAGTTAGTCGGCCACCTAGTGGAGGAAACTAGAGGCAGTCCATCAAGTAACCCCAGGGATCAGACGACGGCAATGAAAAACAAAATGGATAGCGATAATCACGGAGAGACTGGTGATGCGGATCGCCTTCGTATTTTGATTCTGCATGTACCAAAGAAATATTGTCAAGAACTCGTTTTAAATGCAGAAATCAAACTCAAACGGTTTTTGTGTTCAAAGTCCGAGATGATTTATGTTTGGAAATATATGGATATTATTGTAGGTAGGTAGCAAACATTCCTGCAGTAACAGCTCACTTTCAACAGTAAGGAGACCACTCCGAGCAAGTCTGAGATTGAGAGTGACTTAAAAAATCCCAATCTAAGTGTTGCTCTAGTATTGACCCCCTTACATATTTGTTCCAAACGATAGCCTGTCTCAAGTACATCAATGCCATTAGAAATAAGTAAATTTGTTTCAGGGAGAAAAAAATTATCACTGATAGGCAAACACGACCTAATTTTTGTTATATTGTTCCGGAATATTAATCATTAAGTGACATACACATGGGCACGAACTATATTCCGTCTGTATCGGCGGAGAATTCGGTTGGAGGCGGCACAGCTATCGCCAGAGATGTTTCTTCACCTACTTCACGTACGTCAAAGTCGGTGGATTACCCTTCTAGCATACCACGACCCGGTGAAAACAGTTGACCTGATTTTCTCCCAAATGAATTGTGAAAATCCTCACAACATGGTAATGCAAAGATAGATAGACAAAACTATTTGTATCTTTAGATATAATCAACGCTGGTCTCGAAATACATTCTTACATATTTGGTTTGTCGATTGCTATGCTGTAACTTATTCATTCAAATTTGGTTTTTTAAATTAGAACGTGGAATTTTCGAAAATGCTGTACGGTCATGAGGCGTGCGGTGTGCCTAAGGACCTCGATCATGTACAAAATTTATCAAGTTGAGAGCAGTGCATGAACTTTGTGAAGGAACAAACTGTTGAATGGTTGGTTGAAAGTGCGTGTGAATGATTTTATTGGTAGAAATCTGTTGCGCGATTTACACCGGCTTGGTATGATGGAAGGGCGTTTTCGAGGTTGGGGTTCTTTGCTCGGTTTCAGGTTGGCGATTTAAAGTCACTACCATGGACACGGAAACAAGCTACGATATTATCAAGGCAAAAGGCAGATTCCACTGCGTCATTTTATGCATTCCTGTCTATGAGTGCTGGGGTGTTCGTTACACTATTGGGAAAGATGGGATCTTTGAGTGTCATCTTTTAAATAGCTTTTATTAGTTCATTGCGGAAAAGATGCGCAAGAGAAATGTCCAAAAAAATAGAAATCACCTCCCATGTACGACCTACTGAGTTTGTTTATAATCCTGATTGATTGGGGAAGCACATTGTAGTAACCTTTACCTTAGGTCTGGGAGTGAGAGAACTTTCTACCTGTTTTGCTCGCACGGCCAAGATTATGCTATCTACCTTAAAGGCCACGACTCCTGCTTTTATGATTGCATGACATGTACAGATCCTCAAAGAGTAGACTTAAAGCTCCGCATTAAATCAAGTTTGATCAAAATTGAAGCACCCAGTCCAGAGATATAGCAAATTAACTGTTTTGTTTACATGTTATGTAACAGCCTTGGTTAGGTTTCTAAGTGAAGTCAGGCGGCAAGTCTACTGACATAGATCAGACTGATGTTTGATTTCTTACTATAATGGTATAAATTTGTCTGTATTACCTTACCTTATTATAGGGTATATCGAATGTCAATGAAAAACAGACTTCATATATCAATTTTAAGAGCATTCATTGATATTTGTCCTCCCAAGTAGGGCAATAGCCTGATCTACATCACAACTTTTGCTGAACCCGCCGCCTGGCTCTAACAAGCCAGTTGCTTCAAAATGGATGGAGCTAATTGCATTGGGTTTTCTGTATTGTATAAAGTGTTAGGTACACTTTTGAAATCGTCTTACAGCAGAAAATGGCAAAATACCTGGAGTTATGGCCTTTAATCAACAGACCACGTGCTGTCTACTGGTAGAATGATCAAGGAATTATTTCCTCAATCACGGAACACTTCAATGGAGGTGTGTAGGATCACGATCCGTAAACATATTTAGCTGTCTAGCGCAGATTTGTGAGGCTGCCCCAGGAACAGACCATATTGAAAAAAGCGGCGATCCGTCGAGGGGCGCGATGGGATATCGATGCCGGATCTGTCCCTTACCGAGGATGTCCTGGAGTTTGATGATGTAGGTGGCCGGACGCGGAACTCCGGAATGTCACCAGATAACATTTACCGATTCGGCGAAAGATAGAGATGTTGCACAACACTTGATCATAATCCTCAGGCTTTAGGCCTCACCAATGCTCTTTCACAGTGTCAACGAAAGCCGGTTACTATGACACTAGTTGTCCTGGGCTGTGTAACATTACTATTGGCGGTCACAGTAGTGCCAAGAGGTCGGCCATGTTCCTTCGGCCAGATTCATCTGAAAACGCTTTACATGTATGTGTTGCAGGCACATCTGTGTTTAAAATACTATTATTAATCAGAGGTCTTTTGGGTGTGACCAAGTGCGTTGGTGGCTGATCAGCGCCCGTCGACCCGACGAGGGAGTTTGCTTTCTCGTCTCTCTACGCTCTGTCCACAGGGCCAATGAATCAAACATTAAACCTTTGAGTCAAATATCGACAGTAAGCCCCATTTTTCCAATGAAGCAGGAGGGCCGTTTCTATCGTCTTTTTCAAAAATATATATATTGCTATATATAAATATACGCAGCATTTATCATCATCTTGTAGCAAACTACATATACAATGAAAACGGAGAAGTACAAAGATATTGGAGTAATGATTCGTCCACTCCTTTAAGCATTATTAAGCGACGAGTATCGAATTTGCTTGAACTATTATCACCCCTTAAATTCATCACGTTTTTTCAGCGCATCCGATATATACATTGTATAACCTAATAATGACACGAAACTTTAACAAATGCGTCTGTATGACAAAAACTCGGGAAATCGTTATAATGGATTATTTTGTTTTTTGTTTGGCCACAGGTTCATGAATATCTCTTGCTATCATTTTCTCCAAAACGAGTTTAATTGATTGAAATTAAACAAATCGTTCGTTCTCAGCAGACTGGTATCGTTGGAAAAATAATGCCGTTAACGTCGTCGTCTTCTTCTGCGTTCGGAACTTTTCGACATAGTCAGTCCGTTTTGGATAACAAAGTCGGCTGTCCTAGCTTTGTGGTCAGGGTGGTGTCCTTTCGGTGGTATTCTTCTCTATTCTGCATAAGAGATCCGCTGCGGGTCTGAAGCATACGAGCCGAAGTCTTTCTGTCTCCAGCTGCGTAGTCCCATCCAGCAGATTATCGTCATGGATGTGTTTTCTGAGTCGGCAGTGCCCTGTACATGTACGAAGACAGCAGATTCTTACCTATTTCTTCCTGTCCATTTTGGTGATGTTGTCAGTCCGGGGGTTGTAACAATTACTACCTTCTCTCCATACATTTGTCAGCTTGTTCTTCATAAGGGCCTTTGATCCTTTGTAGGAGGTTTTGATCTATTTTGCTGCTACTAGCAGTTCTCGTTGGCCAGGGTATCAGCAGTGCTGTTAATTCCCCACATCGCTGCAGACGCTGCCCATAATCGTCCTCAAGTGCCTGGGAATAAGAGACGGTGCGGACATGTCTGTCGTTTGGAATATACCGGAAGTGCGTCACGCCCAGTGCCTGTTTTATGCTTATACACGCCATCAGCTTGTTATGGACTTATTCAATGTTGTAGTTTTTTCAACGACGACAGTAATTGCATGTTAAATGACAAGTCCCCCCCCCCGAACTCTCAAACTGCTCTGGAAGACTTCCTTCGCCAGTCGCGAGGCCGACAGCCTCATCATCAGTAGCTAGATGCCTAACTAAACTACAATCGCATGGTTTAGATATATAAAACACGTTTCATGAAACTTCATTGGCAAATTCCCCGATGAATAGGATACAATTGATTCTGTGGTTTTTAACCTCGTATGAACTCTTTTCCTCCTTGTGTCTGTCGCAGAGAAACAGCCTCGTCCCAAGTCAAAGTGCGCCTCCATCAATAGGTGGCACTACACATTGCAGAGGACGGCGACAAGGGCCGCGTCAAATAGGCCAAAGGCAACCGACACAAGGTGTTGTTTTAGTTCATGCTGAGGCCAAACCATACATCACAGGTGCAATAATCTACACATTTCTACGTTCGTATGAACCCAGAGAAGAAGTCAACGTGAACTACATGGCATTTTGTTAAGAAGTCCAGCGATAGATGGCGCCACATTTGACCCCACTCGGATCCTGAAAATGGTAAAACATTTAGCCAATAAAGGGCATGATGTGTGCAGATTGTTTCATGAAGTTTCTGTATTTTATGTGAAAACATCGGGTCACCTCGGCTATTTTTTCGCTTTATGGCCTAGAATTTGAACCAACGACATTGCGAATCTACGCCCAACCTGGCATGGCAGGTGGAAGGTATGTTGCATAATGAGGGCAAACTGGGGCATGAGACCTGCTTCATATGGCACATATCCGAACCACATAAAATCACAGCAAGATCCCTCTGCACATGGAAACTAAGGCCAGAGCGTCAAAGTAAACAGTATTTGGAATAGGATGGACCCATTCATATGCATAGAAACGGTCTGCGTCGTAAGAAGTACATTTCTTTCTTTTGGGGGAGGAGTTGACAGAACGGATCCCGTCCCCACTGTGTAGTGCCACCATAACGTTGACCGGAACGGGCGACCACCTAAGTATGACGAGATCTCACAGGGAGGCGCGTGGTTTACCAAGCAGGCTGGCAGATTTTGACAGAAATATAGTGCCACCTGACCGACGGAAGCTGCTGGACGACTGTGGTTGCACAGGTGGCGACAAGGTCACCATTATCAGATGATGATGATGGCGATGACGATTCATCACTATGACCAAATGACTCCGCCTTGATTACCGGTGAATGAAACCTTACCGACTTTTGAAAGACAAAGCTTGTGCGGTTTCATTTGATGGTGACCATTGGCAACTCGAACGTGTTTTATTGAATTTGCTGCGCATGCGTAGCTTTTACTGTCGTGCTTAATAGATTCAAGAGCTCGTCCATTGTGCCTTAACACCTGTTTGTTGTGGACAATTGCTTTGAAAGGAGTATAGCAAAATTCCTCATGGCTACAGGACCTTTGCCCCTGTGTAGAAAAAGAAAATATCCCCCTGGAAATAGTCTCCGGGCCTATTGTATTCTGACGAATTATGGTATACAGATTTATAGAGGCCACGGCCGTCAAATAAGCGCAAAATAGAATTCTTTGTTTCCCGAACATTCTTTCCCAGGACAGTCGAACTTCTGCACTGGATAGTTCGTTCACGAGAATAATTAGTCCCGGGAAGATATTCGTCCCTTTTTCCAGGGGGACATTTCTTTACTTCTACCCCCCGGCCTTCACAGCAATGCGGAGTTCAAAGTATGCCGAGTGAACTGTCATAGTTTTTATTGATATTCTCCCTGAATCGTATACCCGGAAATTATTGTTTTATAAGCTTTCATAACATAATGTACCTTATTTTTTCCAGTATGATGTGCCGTCATCAAATAAGACATTTTAACGAGACCTTATTATTTTTACTGTACAGGTAGTTATGAATTTTAGTCCCGTAAAAGGTAGGATCAACGAGCTTGTTACTAGGATATGATGGCACCAGAAAGTGCTCTCCCTCTGTCACATCTTCTGTTGACTGCCAGTACAATAATAAACACTGTCAAGGTAATTCGGCCATTATATGCATGGAGTTTGATAATGATATAGTGTTTTTCAGATAGATCTGGCCAATGGAACGTTTTGTTTACCTTTTGTCACTAAACTGTAATAGTGTGATCACAGATAGTAATGTTACACAGCCGTGGGCAGCTGTTGTCATAGTTGACCGGCTTTAAAGCCCGCAGCACACTAGCCGCCAACTTTGGCGACAAGAAGCGTTCGGCTGACGCCTCTCGACGCCAAAGTTGGCGGCCAGTGGATCCCGGTCAGAACACACCTTCTCAGAATTGGCGTCCAGTAGCGTCTTTTCCGCCACAAGACGCAAGCTGATTGGCCATAGCCTCGCCGCCGACGCCAAGTCAGGCGGCCATTCGTAGCACACCTGGCTTCTTCTTGCGTTCAAACGCAACAACACGCGTCAAAAATCAAACATGTTAGATATTTGGCGTTTAATTGTGGCAAGTGGCGTCAAGTCGCGTTCGCCGACGCCGTTCGTAGCAGACTACGGATTTTTCAGGCGTTCAGGACTCTTGTGGCAAAAAACGCCTGTGAACGCCGAAGTTGCCGGCTAGTGTGCTGCGGGCTTAAGTGACACCGAGAAAGAGCATTGGTTGGGCCCACCCTGATGTGCCACACCACCATATTTTGGTAAATGTGATCTGGTCACACATCTGAGTTCAGTTATGTATCTTTGGCCGGAACGATATGAAAAGCACTATGACAACTATGAAGAATCATCCGGGAAAGGGAGGAAACGATGAGGAAGAAATCCGCCAACTTCTTCAACCTTTCAATGTAAGATAAACCATTCTTCTATGATGAGCCCAAATTCAGTAGTATCATCTTATCGATCAAAAGTTCTTGGGTTCGGTTCTGCACATTGGCACATGCAGTTAAAAATTGACCTATATGCATCGATATTTAGTCTGGTTATTGATAATTTGACAGAGTACCAGCAGTATTGTGACACTCATATGGGTAGACACACTTCCATGGAAAGGACTGCAAAAATCCTACTATATTGTGTATGAGGTGAGGGTTGTGGAAGAAGAGAAACGACCCTACGGGTCAAGGCGGAACGCCAGGTTCGAAATCACCCCGGCAAAATGGAAGGAAAGCGCTTGGAAGAAGGTTGATAATTGGCCACATTACAGGAAGGAGAGAGGCTTGGAGGTGGTATTTGCAGTGGATATCAGAGGTGATGATCGTCGATGGTATGTTGGGAATGCGATGCTAGGAATGAGAAATTACTGCTCGGATTTTGGAGTAAGGAATATCTTTTGTCGTTTATTAATGAATTGGAAATATGCGAAACCGTCGGCTTTTGAGGGGAATTCGTGCAAAAAGCGACCTGAAATAGTTTGTACTAAAGTGTTGTACAGTTTGGAGAGGCCTAAAATGAGGTGAATATTTTCCCGCGCCGGAAGAACTGCGTGCTAAAAAGCAAATAACCGCGTTTTCTACTGTCATAGAGTCTAAATGAAATGGTAAAGACGTTTAGACGTTTTGAACGTCTTTTCAATTTTTTTATACGGTTTTAGAAAAACAGTTTACTGAGGGAACAGGAAAACCCTAATCACATTGAAATAACAATTCTCCTTCTCTTCACAAGCCTGAGCCATTCGTTAATAATTTTGAATTTTAAATTTTAAAATCTAAATTGGTTATTGCGTAAATATGTGCAAGATATAAATTTCAGCATTGCCTTGTGAAGACAAATACACAAAATCAGTGCGGAGATTCAGACAGTGTCAGCAAGTCACTGTCCACTTTGGCTAACAGCGCTAGCAGACGATTATAACAATTTAAAAAACTGTTAGTAGGTTTACAAAGACACTCTTTTCTCTATTTATTCAGGATACAAACCTATTAACAGATGTGTTAAAGTTATCATCTAGAAAACTCTACCAAGAAATCCACGTCGTATTAATCGCCGTTGAATCGGCCTGAGTTTTCAAATTTGTTATCGTCGTCTTCTAGCGATGTGGCAACCATAGTGGACAGTGACGTGTTGACACTGTCCGAATCCCCACACTGAATACACTTGTACTATGAAAACAAGTTTAGCAAATTCTAATGCATAATAACTGCACTGCGGCATTGTGCATCACTGCATTTCTTTGTTCCTTGAGCACCTGTAATTACGAACGGCGTAACCCTATAAAATCATATTGCTTTCATCTATGATTCTTTTAGTCGAGATCACCGTGATACTTCAAAGGTATAAAACAAGCATCTTCAATAAAACACGACTCACTGAAAATTGCCACAAATGAAAATATCGATGAATATCAAAATTGCGCAGGTTTTCAAATCCAGATTTTACACATTAAAGCTCTTCATGGGTCTATCAGTACTTTGTTAAATGATCGTCGATCAACAAGTGGGTAATAGCCACTTTTATAGGCCAAGAAATTGCAGAAATAGCATATACATGTACTGTCATGTGTGAAGGATAAAGTAGGTCTTAGTTTTCTAGCATACAGGGTCTTAGTTTACTAGTTGGGTCTTAGTTTCATAGCATTTAGGGTCTTAGTATTCTAGTTGGGTCTTAGTTCACTAGCATATAGGATCTTAGTTTTCTAGTTGAGTCTTAGCTTTAGCATATAGGATCTTAGTTTTCTAGTTGGGTCTTAGCTTGCTGGTATATATGGTTTTAGTTTCTAGTTGGGTCTTAGGTCTTAGTTTTCTAGACACCCGTTATTGTCGTCTGCTAGCGCTGTGGTAACCAATGTGGACAGTGACTTGCTGACACTGTCCGAATCCCCAAAATGTAATTGAAGCCTTTCTTATTAGGACGACTCGCCCTTCAAGTAAGTCGGCCACCTAGTTGAGGAAACGAGAGGCAGTCCATCAACTTACCCCAGGGATCAGACGACGGCAATGAAAAACAAAATGGATAGCGATAATTACGGACAGACAGGTCATGCGGATTGCCATCGTTTTTTGATTCAGCATGTACCAAAGAAATATTGTCAAGAACTCGTTTTAAATAAAAACATTGCAGGAATCAAATTCAAACGGTTTTTGTGTTCAAAGTCCGAGATGATTTATGATGGGAAATACATGGATATTATTGTAGGTAGGTAGCAAACATACCTGCAGTAACAGCTCACTTTCAACAGTAAGGAGACCACTCCGAGCAAGTCTGAGATTGAGAGTTATTCAAACAATCTTTATCTATAAGGGTTGCTCTTGTAAATACCCCCCCCCCCCCAACATATTTGCTCCAAATGATAGCCTATCTCCAGTATATCAATGCCATAAGAAATAAGCTTCTTTTTGAAGGGGAAAGCATTATCACTTACATGTAAACACGAACTTTTGCACTGCTCCGAAGTATTATTCAGATTAGCGTGGCGTGTGCCAAAGGACCTCAATCATGTGCAAATTTATCAAGTTGAGAGCAGTGTATGAACTTTGCGAAGGAACAAATTGTTGAATGGTTGTTTGAAAGTGCGTGTGCATGATTTTATGGGTAGAAATCTGTTGCGCGATTTACACCGGCTTGGTATGATGGAGGGCTTTTTTGCTCGGTTTCAGGTTGGCGATTTAAAGTCATTAGCATGGACACGGAAACAAGCTACGACATTATCAAGGCAAAAGGCAGATTCCACTGCGTCATTTGATGCATTCCTGTCTATGAGTGCTGGGGTGTTCGTTACACTATTGGGAAAGATGGGATCTTTGAGTGTCATCTTTTAAATAGCTTTTATTAGTTCATTGCGGAAAAGATGCGCAAGAGAAATGTCCAAAAAAAAAGAAATCATCTCCCATGTACGACCTACTGAGTTTGTTTATAATCCTGATTGATTTGGGAAGCTAATTGTAGTAACCTTTACCTTAGGGTCTGGGAGTGAGAGAACGTTCTACCTGTTTTGCTCGCACGGCCAAGATGATGCTATCTACCTTAATCAACAGACCACGTGCTGTCTACTGGTAGAATGATCAAGGAATTATTTCCTCAATCACGGAACACTTCAATGGAGGTGTGTAGGATCACGATCCGTAAACATATTTAGCTGTCTAGCGCAGATTTGTGAGGCTGCCCCAGGAACAGACCATATTGAAAAAAGGTGATCCGTCGAAGGGCGCGATGGGATATCGATGCCGGATCTGTCCCTTACCGAGGATGTCCTGGAGTTTGATGATGTAGGTGGCCGGACGCGGAACTCCGGAATGTGACCAGATAACAGTTACCGATTCGGCGAAAGATAGAGATGTTGCACAACACTAGATAATCCTCAGGCTTTAGGCCTCACCAATGCTCTTTCACAGTGTCAACGAAAGCCGGTTAACTATGACACTAGTTGTCCTAGGCTGTGTAACATTACTATTGGCGGTCACAGTAGTGCCAAGAGGTCGACCATGTTCCTTCGGCCAGATCCATCTTAGAAAGCTTTACATGTATGTGTTGCAGGCACATCTGTATTTAAAATACTATTATTAATCAGAGGTCTTTTGGGTGTAACCAAGTGTGTTGGTGGCTGATCAGCGCCCGTCGACCCGGCGAGGGTGTTTGCTTTCTTGTCTCTCTACGCTCTGTCCGCGGGGCCAATGAATCAAACATTAAACCTTTGAGTCAAATATCGACAGTAAGCCCCATTTTTCCAATAAAGCAGGAGGGCCGTTTCTATCGTCTTTTTCAAAAATATATATATTGCTATATATAAATACATGTAATACGCAGCATTTATCATCATCTTGTAGCAATCTACATGTACAATGAAAACAAAGAAGTACAAAGATATTGGAGTAATGATTCGTCCACTCCTTTAAGCATTATTAAGCGACGAGTATCGAATTTGCTTGAACTATTATCACCCCTTAAATTAATCACGTTTTTTCAGCGCATCCGATATACACATTGTATAACCTAATAATGACACGAAACTTTAACAAATGCGTCTGTATGACAAAAACTCGGGAAGTCGTTATAATGGATTATTTTGTTTTTTGTTTTGCCTCAGATTCATGAATATCTATTGCCATAATTTTCTCCAAAACGAGTTTTACTCATTGAAATTAAACAAATCGTTCGTTCTCAGCAGACTGGTATCGTTGGCAAGATAATGCCGTTAACGTCGTCGTCTTCTTTTGCGTTCGGAACGTTTCGACATAGTGAGTCCGTCCTAGCTTTGTGGTCAGGGTGGTGTCCTTTTGGTGGTATTCTTCTCTATTCTGCATAAGAGATCCGCAGCGGGTCTGAAGCATACGAGCTGAAGTTTTTCTGTCTCCAGCTGCGTAGTCCCATCGAGCAGATTATCGTCATGGAGGTGTTTTCTGAGTCGGCAGTGCCCTGTGAATGTACGAAGACAGCAGATTCTTACCTATTTCTTCCTGTCCATTTTGGTGATGTTGTCAGTCCGGGGCTCGTAACAATTGCTACCTTCTCTCCATACATTTGTCAGCTTGTTTTTTATAAGGGCCTTTGATTCTGTGTAGGAGGTCTTGATCTATTTTGCTGCTACTAGCAGTTCTCGTTGGCCAGGGTATCAGCAGTGCTGTTAATTCCCCACATCGCAGCAGACGCTGCCCATAATCGTCCTCAAGTGCCTGGGGATAAGAGACGGTGCGGACATGTCTGTCGTTTGGAATATACCGGAAGTGCATCACGCCCAGTGCCTGTTTTATGCTTATACACGCCAACACCTTGTTATGGACTTATTCAATGTTGTAGTTTTTTCAACGACGACAGTAAGTGCATGTCAAATGACAAGTCCCCCATCCCCCCCCTCGAACTCTCAAACTGCTCTGGAAGACCTTCTTCGTTAGTCGCGAGGCCTACAGCCTTATCATCAGTAGCTAGATGCCTAACCAAACTACAATCGCATGGTTTAGATATATAAAACACGTTTCATGAAACTTCATTGGCAAATTCCCCGATGAATAGGTTATGTGTATGTAGGATACAATTGATTCTGTGGTTTTTAACCTCGTATGAACTCTTTTTCTCCTTGTGTCTGTCGCAGAGAAACAGCCTCGTCCCAAGTCAAAGTGCGCCTCCATCAATAGGTGGCACTACACATTGCAGAGGACGGCGTCAAGGGCCGCGTCAAATAGGCCGAAGGCAACCGACACAAGGTGTTGTTTTAGTTCATGCTGAGGCCAAACCATACATCACAGGCGCCATAATCTATGCATTTCTACCTTCGTATGAACCCAGAGAAGAAGTCTACGCGATCTGCATGGCATTTTGTTAAGAAGTCCAGCGATAGTTGGCGCCACATTTGACCCCACTCGGATCCAGAAAATGGTAAAACATTTAGCCAATAAAGAGAATGATGTGTGCAGATTGTTTCATTTAGTTTCGTTATTTGATGTGAAAACATCGCCCCCCCCCTCTTATTCTTTGCGTTTTATGGCCTAGAATTTGAACCAACGAAATTGCACAACTACGTCCAACCTGGCGTGGCAGGTGGAAGGTATGTTGCATAATGAGAGCAAACTGGGGCATGAGACCTGCTTCATATGGCACATATCCGAACCACATAAAATCACAACAAGATCCCTCTGCACATGGAAACTAAGGCCAGAGCGTCAAAGTAAACAGTATTTGGAATAGGATGGACCCATTCATATGCATAGAAACGGTCTGCGCCTTAAGAAGTACATTTCTTTCTTTTGGGGGAGGGGTTGACAGAACGGATCCCGTCCCCACTGTGTAGTGCCACCATAACGTTGACCGGAACGAGCGACCACCTAAGTATAACGAGATCTCACAGGGAGGCGCGTGGTTTACCAAGTAGGCTGGCAGATTTTGACAGAAATATAGTGCCACCTGACCGACGGAAGCTGCTGGGCGACTGTGGTTGCGCAGGTGGCGACAAGATCACCATTACCAGATGATGATGATGGCGATGACGATTCATCACTATGACCAAATGACCCCGTCTTGATTACCGGTGAATGAAACCTTACCGACTTTTGAAAGACAAAGCTTGTGCGGTTTCATTTGATGGTGACCATTGGCAACTCGAACGTGTTATTGAATTTGCTACGCATGCGTAGCTTTGGCTGCCGTGCTTAATAGATTCAAGAGCTCGTCCATTGTGCCTTAACACCTGTGTGTTATGGACAATTGCTTTGAAAGGAGTATAGCAAAATTCTTAATGGCTACAGGACCTTTGCCCCTGTGTAGAAAAAGAAAATATCCCCCTGGAAAGAGTCTCCGGGCCTATTGTATTCTGACGAATTATGGTATACAGTTTTATAGAGGCCACGGCCGTCAAATAAGCGCAAAATAGAATTCTTTGTTTCCCGAACATTATTTCCCAGGACAGTCGAACTTCTGCACTGGATAGTTCGTTCACGAGAATAATTAGTCCCGGGAAGATATTCGTCCCTTTTTCCAGGGGGACATTTCTTTACTTCTACCCCCGGCCTTCACAGCAATGCGGAGTTCAAAGTATGCCGAGTGAACTGTCATAGTTTTTATTGATATTCTCCCTGAATCGAATACCCGGAAATTATTGTTTTATAAGCTTTCATAACATAATGTACCTTATTTTTTCCAGTATGATGTGCCGTCATCAAATAAGACATTTTAACGAGACCTTATTATTTTTACTGTACAGGTAGTTATGAATTTTAGTCCCGTAAAAGGTAGGATCAACGAGCTTGTTACTAGGATATGATGGCACCAGAAAGTGTTCTCCCTCTGTCACATCTTCTGTTGACTGCCAGTACAATAATAAACACTGTCAAGGTAATTCGGCCATTATATGCATGGAGTTTGATAATGATATAGTGTTTTTCAGATAGATCTGGCCAATGGAACGTTTTGTTTACCTTTTGACACTAAACTGTAATAGTGTGATCACAGATAGTAATGTTACACAGCCGTGGGCAGCTGTTGTCATAGTTGACCGGCTTTAAAGCCCGCAGCACACTAGCCGCCAACTTTGGCGACAAGGTGCGTTCGGCTGACGCCTCTCGACGCCAAAGTTGGCGGCCAGTGGATCCCGGTCAGAACACACCTTCTCAGAATTGGCGTCCAGTAGCGTCTTTTCCGCCACAAGACGCAAGCTGATTGGCCATAGCCTCGCCGCCAACGCCAAGTCAGGCGGCCATTCGTAGCACACCTGGCTTCTTCTTGCGTTCAAACGCAACAACACGCGTCAAAAATCAAACATGTTAGATATTTGGCGTTTAATTGTGGCAAGTGGCGTCAAGTCGCGTTCGCCGACGCCGTTCGTAGCAGACTACGGATTTTTCAGGCGTTCAGGACTCTTGTGGCAAAAAACGCCTGTGAACGCCGAAGTTGGCGGCTAGTGTGCTGCGGGCTTAAGTGACACCGAGAAAGAGCATTGGTTGGGCCCACCCTGATGTGCCACACCACCATATTTTGGTAAATGTGATCTGGTCACACATCTGAGTTCAGTTATGTATCTTTGGCCGGAACGATATGAAAAGCACTATGACAACTATGAAGAATCATCCGGGAAAGGGAAGGAACGATGAGGAAGAAATCCGCCAACTTCTTCAACCTTTCAATGTAAGATAAACCATTCTTCTATGATGAGCCCAAATTCAGTAGTATCATCTTATCGATCAAAAGTTCTTGGGTTCGGTTCTGCACATTGGCACATGCAGTTAAAAATTGACCTATATGCATCGATATTTAGTCTGGTTATTGATAATTTGACAGAGTACCAGCAGTATTGTGACACTCATATGGGTAGACACACTTCCATGGAAAGGACTGCAAAAATCCTACTATATTAAGTATGAGGTGAGGGTTGTGGAAGAAGAGAAACGACCCTACGGGTCAAGGCGGAACGCCAGGTTCGAAATCACCCCGGCAAAATGGAAGGAAAGCGCTTGGAAGAGGGTTAATAATTGGCCACATCACAGGAAGGAGAGAGGCTTGGAGGTGGTATTTGCAGTGGATATCAGAGGTCATCATCGTCGATACTCTGTTGGGAATGCGATGCTAGGAATGAGAAATTTCTGCTCGGATTTTGGAGTAAGGAATATCTTTTGTCGTTTATTGATGAATTGGAAATATGCGAAACCGTCGGCTTTTGAGGGAAATTCGTGCAAAAAGCGATCAGAAAAAGTTTGTACTAAAGTGTTGTACAGTTTGGAGAGGCCTAAAATGAGGTGAATATTTTCCCGCGCTGGAAGAACTGCGTGCTAAAAAGCAAATAACCGCGTTTTCTACTGTCATAGAGTCTAAATGAAATGGTAAAGACGTTTAGACGTTTTGAACGTCTTTTCAATTTCTTTATACGGTTTTAGAAAAACAGTTTACTTAGGGAACAGGAAAACCCTAATCACATTGAAATAACAATTCTCCTTCTCTTCACAAGCCTGAGCCATTCGTTAAAAATTTTGAATTTTAAATTTTAAATTGAAAATTAGTTATTGCGTAAATATGTGCAAGATATAAATTTCAGCATTGCCTTGTGAAGACAACTACACAAAATCAGTGCGGAGATTCGGACAGTGTCAGCAAGTCACTGTCCACTTTGGCTAACAGCGCTAGCAGACGACTATAACAATTTAAAAAACTGTTAGTAGGTTTACAAAGACACTCTTTTCTCTTTTTATTCAGGATACAAACCTATTAACAGATGTGTTAAAGATGTGTTATCATCTAGAAAACTCTACCAAGAAATCCACGTCGTATTAATCGCCGTTGAATCGGCCTGAGTTTTCAAATTTGTTATCGTCGTCTTCTAGCGATGTGGTAACCATAGTGGACAGTGACGTGTTGACACTGTCCGAATCCCCACACTGAATACACTTGTACTATGAAAACAAGTTTAGCAAATTCTAATGCATAATAACTGCACTGCGGCATTGTGCATCACTGCATTTCTTTGTTCCTTGAGCACCTGTAATTACGAACGGCGTAACCCTATAAAATCATATTGCTTTCATCTATGATTCTTTTAGTCGAGATCACCGTGATACTTCAAAGGTATAAAACAAGCAACTTCAATAAAACACGACTCAAAAAAATGCCACAAATGAAAATATCGATGAATATCAAAATCGCGCAGGTTTTCAAATCCAGATTTTACACATTAAAGCTCTTCATGGGTCTATCAGTACTTTGTTAAATGATCGTCGATCAACAAGTGGGTAATAGCCACTTTTATAGGCCAAGAAATTGCAGAAATTGCATATACTGTCCTGTGTGAAGGATAAAGTAGGTCTTAGTTTTCTAGCATACAGGGTCTTAGTTTACTAGTTGGGTCTTAGTTTCCTAGCATTTAGGGTCTTAGTATTCTAGTTGGGTCTTAGTTCACTAGCATATAGGATCTTAGTTTTCTAGTTGGGTCTTAGCTTGCTGGTATATATGGTTTTAGTTTCTAGTTGGGTCTTAGGTCTTAGTTTTCTAGACACCCGTTATTGTCGTCTGCTAGCGCTGTGGTAACCAATGTGGACAGTGACTTGCTGACACTGTCCGAATCCCCAAAATGTAATTGAAGCCTTTCTTATTAGGACGACTCGCCCTTCAAGTTAGTCGGCCACCTAGTTGAGGAAACGAGAGGCAGTCCAACTTACCCCAGGGATCAGACGACGGCAATGAAAAACAAAATGGATAGCGATAATTACGGACAGACAGGTCATGCGGATCGCCATCGTTTTTTGATTCAGCATGTACCAAAGAAATATTGTCAAGAACTCGTTTTAAATAAAAACATTATAGGAATCAAATTCAAACGGTTTTTGTGTTCAAAGTCCGAGATGATTTATGATGGGAAATACATGGATATTATTGTAGGTAGGTACCAAACATTCCTGCAGTAACAACTCACTTTCAACAGCAAGGAGACCGCTCCGAGCAAGTCTGAGATTGAGAGTTATTCAAACAATCTTTATCTATAAGGGTTGCTCTTGTAAAAAACCCCCCCCCCCCCCCCCCAACATATTTGCTCCAAATGATAGCCTATCTCCAGTATATCAATGCCATAAGAAATAAGCTTCTTTTTGAAGGGGATATCATTATCACTTACATGTAAACACGAACTTTTGCACTGCTCCGAAGTATTATTCAGATTAGCGTGGCGTGTGCCAAAGGACCTCAATCATGTGCAAAATTTATCAAGTTGAGAGCAGTGCATGAACTTTGCGAAGGAACAAATTGTTGAATGGTTGTTTGAAAGTGCGTGTGAATGATTTTATGGGTAGAAATCTGTTGCGCGATTTACACCGGCTCGGTATGATGGAGGGCTTTTTTGCTCGGTTTCAGGTTGGCGATTTAAAGTCATGAGCATGGACACGGAAACGAGCTACGACATTATCAAGGCAAAAGGCAGATTCCACTGCGTCATTTTATGCATTCATGTCTATGAGTGCTGGGGTGTTCGTTACACTATTGGGAAAGATGGGATCTTTGAGTGTCATCTTTTAAATAGCTTTTATTAGTTCATTGCGGAAAAGATGCGCAAGAGAAATGTCCAAAAAAAAGAAATCATCTCCCATGTACGACCTACTGAGTTTGTTTATAATCCTGATTGATTTGGGAAGCTAATTGTAGTAACCTTTACCTTAGGGTCTGGGAGTGAGAGAACGTTCTACCTGTTTTGCTCGCACGGCCAAGATTATGCTATCTACCTTAATCAACAGACCACGTGCTGTCTACTGGTAGAATGATCAAAGAATTATTTCCTCAATCACGGAACACTTCAATGGAGGTGTGTAGGATCACGATCCGTGAACATATTTAGCTGTCTAGCGCAGATTTGTGAGGCTGCCCCAGGAACAGACCATTTTGAAAAAAGCGGCGATCCGTCGAAGGCGCGATGGGATATCGATGCCGGATCTGTCCCTTACCGAGGATGTCCTGGAGTTTGATGATGTAGATGGCCGGACGCGGAACTCCGGAATGTGACCAGATAACATTTACCGATTCGGCGAAAGATAGAGATGTTGCACAACACTAGATAATCCTCAGGCGTTAGGCCTCACCAATGCTCTTTCACAGTGTCAACGAAAGCCGGTTAACTATGACACTAGTTGTCCTAGGCTGTGTAACATTACTATTGGCGGTCACAGTAGTGCCAAGAGGTCGACCATGTTCCTTCGGCCAGATCCATCTTAGAAAGCTTTACATGTATGTGTTGCAGGCACATCTGTGTTTAAAATACTATTATTAATCAGAGGTCTTTTGGGTGTAACCAAGTGTGTTGGTGGCTGATCAGCGCCCGTCGACCCGGCGAGGGTGTTTGCTTTCTCGTCTCTCTACGCTCTGTCCGCGGGGCCAATGAATCAAACATTAAACCTTTGAGTCAAATATCGACAGTAAGCCCCATTTTTCCAATAAAGCAGGAGGGCCGTTTCTATCGTCTTTTTCAAAAATATATATATTGCTATATATAAATACATGTAATACGCAGCATTTATCATCATCTTGTAGCAATCTACATGTACAATGAAAACAAAGAAGTACAAAGATATTGGAGTAATGATTCGTCCACTCCTTTAAGCATTATTAAGCGACGAGTATCGAATTTGCTTGAACTATTATCACCCCTTAAATTAATCACGTTTTTTCAGCGCATCCGATATACACATTGTATAACCTAATAATGACACGAAACTTTAACAAATGCGTCTGTATGACAAAAACTCGGGAAGTTGTTATAATGGATTATTTTGTTTTTTGTTTTGCCTCAGATTCATGAATATCTATTGCCATAATTTTCTCCAAAACGAGTTTTATTCATTGAAATTAAACAAATCGTTCGTTCTCAGCAGACTGGTATCGTTGGCAAGATAATGCCATTAACGTCGTCGTCTTCTTTTGCGTTCGGAACGTTTCGACATAGTGAGTCCGTCCTAGCTTTGTGGTCAGGGTGGTGTCCTTTTGGTGGTATTCTTCTCTATTCTGCATAAGAGATCCGCAGCGGGTCTGAAGCATACGAGCTGAAGTTTTTCTGTCTCCAGCTGCGTAGTCCCATCCAGCAGATTATCGTCATGGAGGTGTTTTCTGAGTCGGCAGTGCCCTGTGAATGTACGAAGACAGCAGATTCTTACCTATTTCTTCCTGTCCATTTTGGTGATGTTGTCAGTCCGGGGCTCGTAACAATTGCTACCTTCTCTCCATACATTTGTCAGCTTGTTCTTTATAAGGGCCTTTGATTCTGTGTAGGAGGTCTTGATCTATTTTGCTGCTACTAGCAGTTCTCGTTGGCCAGGGTATCAGCAGTGCTGTTAATTCCCCACATCGCTGCAGACGCTGCCCATAATCGTCCTCAAGTGCCTGGGGATAAGAGACGGTGCGGACATGTCTGTCGTTTGGAATATACCGGAAGTGCATCACGCCCAGTGCCTGTTTTATGCTTATACACGCCAACACCTTGTTATGGACTTATTCAATGTTGTAGTTTTTTCAACGACGACAGTAAGTGCATGTTAAATGACAAGTCCCCCATCCCCCCCCCCCTCGAACTCTCAAACTGCTCTGGAAGACCTTCTTCGTTAGTCGCGAGGCCTACAGCCTTATCATCAGTAGCTAGATGCCTAACCAAACTACAATCGCATGGTTTAGATATATAAAACACGTTTCATGAAACTTCATTGGCAAATTCCCCGATGAATAGGTTATGTGTATGTAGGATACAATTGATTCTGTGGTTTTTAACCTCGTATGAACTCTTTTTCTCCTTGTGTCTGTCGCAGAGAAACAGCCTCGTCCCAAGTCAAAGTGCGCCTCCATCAATAGGTGGCACTACACATTGCAGAGGACGACGTCAAGGGCCGCGTCAAATAGGCCAAAGGCAACCGACACAAGGTGTTGTTTTAGTTCATGCTGAGGCCAAACCATACATCACAGGCGCCATAATCTATGCATTTCTACCTTCGTATGAACCCAGAGAAGAAGTCTACGCGATCTGCATGGCATTTTGTTAAGAAGTCCAGCGATAGTTGGCGCCACATTTGACCCCACTCGGATCCAGAAAATGGTAAAACATTTAGCCAATAAAGAGAATGATGTGTGCAGATTGTTTCATTTAGTTTCGTTATTTGATGTGAAAACATCCCCCCCCCCCCCCCTCTTATTCTTTGCGTTTTATGGCCTAGAATTTGAACCAACGAAATTGCACAACTACGTCCAACCTGGCGTGGCAGGTGGAAGGTATGTTGCATAATGAGAGCAAACTGGGGCATGAGACCTGCTTCATATGGCATATATCCGAACCACATAAAATCACAACAAGATCCCTCTGCACATGGAAACTAAGGCCAGAGCGTCAAAGTAAACAGTATTTGGAATAGGATGGACCCATTCATATGCATAGAAACGGTCTGCGCCTTAAGAAGTACATTTCTTTCTTTTGGGGGAGGGGTTGACAGAACGGATCCCGTCCCCACTGTGTAGTGCCACCATAACGTTGACCGGAACGAGCGACCACCTAAGTATAACGAGATCTCACAGGGAGGCGCGTGGTTTACCAAGTAGGCTGGCAGATTTTGACAGAAATATAGTGCCACCTGACCGACGGAAGCTGCTGGGCGACTGTGGTTGCGCAGGTGGCGACAAGATCACCATTACCAGATGATGATGATGGCGATGACGATTCATCACTATGACCAAATGACCCCGTCTTGATTACCGGTGAATGAAACCTTACCGACTTTTGAAAGACAAAGCTTGTGCGGTTTCATTTGATGGTGACCATTGGCAACTCGAACGTGTTATTGAATTTGCTACGCATGCGTAGCTTTGGCTGCCGTGCTTAATAGATTCAAGAGCTCGTCCATTGTGCCTTAACACCTGTGTGTTATGGACAATTGCTTTGAAAGGAGTATAGCAAAATTCTTAATGGCTACAGGACCTTTGCCCCTGTGTAGAAAAAGAAAATATCCCCCTGGAAAGAGTCTCCGGGCCTATTGTATTCTGACGAATTATGGTATACAGTTTTATAGAGGCCACGGCCGTCAAATAAGCGCAAAATAGAATTCTTTGTTTCCCGAACATTATTTCCCAGGACAGTCGAACTTCTGCACTGGATAGTTCGTTCACGAGAATAATTAGTCCCGGGAAGATATTCGTCCCTTTTTCCAGGGGGACATTTCTTTACTTCTACCCCCGGCCTTCACAGCAATGCGGAGTTCAAAGTATGCCGAGTGAACTGTCATAGTTTTTATTGATATTCTCCCTGAATCGAATACCCGGAAATTATTGTTTTATAAGCTTTCATAACATAATGTACCTTATTTTTTCCAGTATGATGTGCCGTCATCAAATAAGACATTTTAACGAGACCTTATTATTTTTACTGTACAGGTAGTTATGAATTTTAGTCCCGTAAAAGGTAGGATCAACGAGCTTGTTACTAGGATATGATGGCACCAGAAAGTGTTCTCCCTCTGTCACATCTTCTGTTGACTGCCAGTACAATAATAAACACTGTCAAGGTAATTCGGCCATTATATGCATGGAGTTTGATAATGATATAGTGTTTTTCAGATAGATCTGGCCAATGGAACTTTTTGTTTACCTTTTGTCACTAAACTGTAATAGTGTGATCACAGATAGTAATGTTACACAGCCGTGGGCAGCTGTTGTCATAGTTGACCGGCTTTAAAGCCCGCAGCACACTAGCCGCCAACTTTGGCGACAAGAAGCGTTCGGCTGACGCCTCTCGACGCCAAAGTTGGCGGCCAGTGGATCCCGGTCAGAACACACCTTCTCAGAATTGGCGTCCAGTAGCGTCTTTTCCGCCACAAGACGCAAGCTGATTGGCCATAGCCTCGCCGCCAACGCCAAGTCAGGCGGCCATTCGTAGCACACCTGGCTTCTTCTTGCGTTCAAACGCAACAACACGCGTCAAAAATCAAACATGTTAAATATTTGGCGTTTAATTGTGGCAAGTGGCGTCAAGTCGCGTTCGCCGACGCCGTTCGTAGCAGACTACGGATTTTTCAGGCGTTCAGGACTCTTGTGGCAAAAAACGCATGTGAACGCCGAAGTTGGCGGCTAGTGTGCTGCGGGCTTAAGTGACACCGAGAAAGAGCATTGGTTGGGCCCACCCTGATGTGCCACACCACCATATTTTGGTAAATGTGATCTGGTCACACATCTGAGTTCAGTTATGTATCTTTGGCCGGAACGATATGAAAAGCACTTTGACAACTATGAAGAATCATCCGGGAAAGGGAAGGAACGATGAGGAAGAAATCCGCCAACTTCTTCAACCTTTCAATGTAAGATAAACCATTCTTCTATGATGAGCCCAAATTCAGTAGTATCATCTTATCGATCAAAAGTTCTTGGGTTCGGTTCTGCACATTGGCACATGCAGTTAAAAATTGACCTATATGCATCGATATTTAGTCTGGTTATTGATAATTTGACAGAGTACCAGCAGTATTGTGACACTCATATGGGTAGACACACTTCCATGGAAAGGACTGCAAAAATCCTACTATATTAAGTATGAGGTGAGGGTTGTGGAAGAAGAGAAACGACCCTACGGTCAAGGCGGAACGCCAGGTTCGAAATCACCCCGGCAAAATGGAAGGAAAGCGCTTGGAAGAGGGTTAATAATTGGCCACATCACAGGAAGGAGAGAGGCTTGGAGGTGGTATTTGCAGTGGATATCAGAGGTCATCATCGTCGATACTCTGTTGGGAATGCGATGCTAGGAATGAGAAATTTCTGCTCGGATTTTGGAGTAAGGAATATCTTTTGTCGTTTATTGATGAATTGGAAATATGCGAAACCGTCGGCTTTTGAGGGAAATTCGTGCAAAAAGCGATCAGAAAAAGTTTGTACTAAAGTGTTGTACAGTTTGGAGAGGCCTAAAATGAGGTGAATATTTTCCCGCGCTGGAAGAACTGCGTGCTAAAAAGCAAGTAACCGCGTTTTCTACTGTCATAATGTCTAAATGAAATGGTAAAGACGTTTAGACGTTTTGAACGTCTTTTCAACTTCTTTATACGGTTTTAGAAAAATAGTTTACTGAGGGAACAGGAAAACCCTAATCACATTGAAATAACAATTCTCCTTCTCTTCACAAGCCTAAGCCATTCGTTAAAAATTTTGGATTTTAAATTTTAAATTGAAAATTGGTTATTGCGTAAATATGTGCAATATATAAATTTGCAAATGTGCAAGATATAAAACAGTGTCAGCAAGTCACTGTCCACTTTGGCTAGCGCTAGCAGACGACTATAACAATTTAAAAAACTGTTAGTAGGTTTACAAAGACACTCTTTTCTCTATTTATTCAGGATACAAACCTATTAACAGATGTGTTAAAGTTATCATCTAGAAAACTCTACCAAGAAATCCACGTCGTATTAATCGCCGTTGAATCGGCCTGATTTTTCAAATTTGTTATCGTCGTCTGCTAGCGATGTGGCAACCATAGTAGACAGTGACGTGTTGACACTGTCCGAATCCCCACACTGTATACACTTGTACTATGAAAACAAGTTTTAGCAAATTCGATTGCATAATAACTGCACTGCGGCATTGTGCATAACTGCATTTCTTTGTTCCTGGAGCACATGTAATTACGAACGGCGTAACCCTATAAAATCATATTGCTTTAATCTATGATTCGTTTAGTCGAGATCACCGTGATACTTCAAAGGTATAAAACAAGCAACTTCAATAAAACACGACTCAAAAAAATGCCACAAATGAAAATATCGATGAATATCAAAATCGCGCAGGTTTTCAAATCCAGATTTTACACATTAAAGCTCTTCATGGGTCTATCAGTACTTTGTTAAATGATCGTCGATCAACAAGTGGGTAATAGCCACTTTTATAGGCCAAGAAATTGCAGAAATTGCATAAACTGTCCTGTGTGAAGGATAAAGTAGGTCTTAGTTTTCTAGCATACAGGGTCTTAGTTTACTAGTTGGGTCTTAGTTTCCTAGCATTTAGGATCTTAGTATTCTAGTTGGGTCTTAGTTCACTAGCATATAGGATCTTAGTTTTCTAGTTGGGTCTTAGCTTGCTGGTATATATGGTTTTAGTTTCTAGTTGGGTCTTAGGTCTTAGTTTTCTAGACACCCGTTATTGTCGTCTGCTAGCGCTGTGGTAACCAATGTGGACAGTGACTTGCTGACACTGTCCGAATCCCCAAAATGTAATTGAAGCCTTTCTTATTAGGACGACTCGCCCTTCAAGTTAGTCGGCCACCTAGTTGAGGAAACGAGAGGCAGTCCAACTTACCCCAGGGATCAGACGACGGCAATGAAAAACAAAATGGATAGCGATAATTACGGACAGACAGGTCATGCGGATCGCCATCGTTTTTTGATTCAGCATGTACCAAAGAAATATTGTCAAGAACTCGTTTTAAATAAAAACATTATAGGAATCAAATTCAAACGGTTTTTGTGTTCAAAGTCCGAGATGATTTATGATGGGAAATACATGGATATTATTGTAGGTAGGTACCAAACATTCCTGCAGTAACAACTCACTTTCAACAGCAAGGAGACCGCTCCGAGCAAGTCTGAGATTGAGAGTTATTCAAACAATCTTTATCTATAAGGGTTGCTCTTGTAAATAACCCCCCCCCCCCCCCCCCAACATATTTGCTCCAAATGATAGCCTATCTCCAGTATATCAATGCCATAAGAAATAAGCTTCTTTTTGAAGGGGATATCATTATCACTTACATGTAAACACGAACTTTTGCACTGCTCCGAAGTATTATTCAGATTAGCGTGGCGTGTGCCAAAGGACCTCAATCATGTGCAAAATTTATCAAGTTGAGAGCAGTGCATGAACTTTGCGAAGGAACAAATTGTTGAATGGTTGTTTGAAAGTGCGTGTGAATGATTTTATGGGTAGAAATCTGTTGCGCGATTTACACCGGCTCGGTATGATTTTGCTTTTTTGCTCGGTTTCAGGTTGGCGATTTAAAGTCATGAGCATGGACACGGAAACGAGCTACGACATTATCAAGGCAAAAGGCAGATTCCACTGCGTCATTTTATGTATTCCTGTCTATGAGTGCTGGGGTGTTCGTTACACTATTGGGAAAGATGGGATCTTTGAGTGTCATCTTTTAAATAGCTTTTATTAGTTCATTGCGGAAAAGATGCGCAAGAGAAATGTCCAAAAAAAAGAAATCATCTCCCATGTACGACCTACTGAGTTTGTTTATAATCCTGATTGATTTGGGAAGCTAATTGTAGTAACCTTTACCTTAGGGTCTGGGAGTGAGAGAACGTTCTACCTGTTTTGCTCGCACGGCCAAGATTATGCTATCTACCTTAATCAACAGACCACGTGCTGTCTACTGGAAGAATGATCAAAGAATTATTTCCTCAATCACGGAACACTTCAATGGAGGTGTGTAGGATCACGATCCGTGAACATATTTAGCTGTCTAGCGCAGATTTGTGAGGCTGCCCCAGGAACAGACCATTTTGAAAAAAGCGGCGATCCGTCGAAGGCGCGATGGGATATCGATGCCGGATCTGTCCCTTACCGAGGATGTCCTGGAGTTTGATGATGTAGATGGCCGGACGCGGAACTCCGGAATGTGACCAGATAACATTTACCGATTCGGCGAAAGATAGAGATGTTGCACAACACTAGATAATCCTCAGGCGTTAGGCCTCACCAATGCTCTTTCACAGTGTCAACGAAAGCCGGTTAACTATGACACTAGTTGTCCTAGGCTGTGTAACATTACTATTGGCGGTCACAGTAGTGCCAAGAGGTCGACCATGTTCCTTCGGCCAGATCCATCTTAGAAAGCTTTACATGTATGTGTTGCAGGCACATCTGTGTTTAAAATACTATTATTAATCAGAGGTATTTTGGGTGTGACCAAGTGTGTTGGTGGCTGATCAGCGCCCGTCGACCCGGCGAGGGTGTTTGCTTTCTTGTCTCTCTACGCTCTGTCCGCGGGGCCAATGAATCAAACATTAAACCTTTGAGTCAAATATCGACAGTAAGCCCCATTTTTCCAATAAAGCAGGAGGGCCGTTTCTATCGTCTTTTTCAAAAATATATATATTGCTATATATATCAATACATGTAATACGCAGCATTTATCATCATCATGTAGCAAACCACATGTACAATGAAAACAAAGAAGTACAAAGATATTGGAGTAATGATTCGTCCACTCCTTTAAGCATTATTAAGCGACGAGTATCGAATTTGCTTGAACTATTATCACCCCTTAAATTAATCACGTTTTTTCAGCGCATCCGATATACACATAGTATAACCTAATAATGACACGAAACTTTAACAAATGCGTCTGTATGACAAAAACTCGGGAAGTCGTTATAATGGATTATTTTGTTTTTTGTTTTGCCTCAGATTCATGAATATCTATTGCCATAATTTTCTCCAAAACGAGTTTTATTCATTGAAATTAAACAAATCGTTCGTTCTCAGCAGACTGGTATCGTTGGCAAGATAATGCCATTAACGTCGTCGTCTTCTTTTGCGTTCGGAACTTTTCGACATAGTCAGTCCGTCCTAGCTTTGTGGTCAGGGTGGTGTCCTTTTGGTGGTATTCTTCTCTATTCTGCATAAGAGATCCGCAGCGGGTCTGAAGCATACGAGCTGAAGTTTTTCTGTCTCCAGCTGCGTAGTCCCATCCAGCAGATTATCGTCATGGAGGTGTTTTCTGAGTCGGCAGTGCCCTGTACATGTACGAAGACAGCAGATTCTTACCTATTTCTTCCTGTCCATTTTGGTGATGTTGTCAGTCCGGGGGTTCTAACAATTACTACCTTCTCTCCATACATTTGTCCGCTTGTTCTTCATAAGGGCCTTTGATCCTTTGTAGGAGGTTTTGATCTATTTTGCTGCTACTAGCAGTTCTCGTTGGCCAGGGTATCAGCAATTCCCCACATCGCTGCAGACGCTGCCCATAATCGTCCTCAAGTGCCTGGGAATAAGAGACGGTGCGGACATGTCTGTCGTTTGGAATATACCTGAAGTGCATCACGCCCAGTGCCTGTTTTATGCTTATACACGCCAACACCTTGTTATGGACTTATTCAATGTTGTAGTTTTTTCAACGACGACAGTAAGTGCATGTTAAATGACAAGTCCCCCATCCCCCCCCCTCGAACTCTCAAACTGCTCTGGAAGACCTCCTTCGTTAGTCGCGAGGCCTACAGCCTTATCATCAGTAGCTAGATGCCTAACCAAACTACAATCGCATGGTTTAGATATATAAAACACGTTTCATGAAACTTCATTGGCAAATTCCCCGATGAATAGGTTATGTGTATGTAGGATACAATTGATTCTGTTGTTTTTAACCTCGTATGAACTCTTTTCCTCCTTGTGTCTGTCGCAGAGAAACAGCCTCGTCCCAAGTCAAAGTGCGCCTCCATCAATAGGTGGCACTAAACATTGCAGAGGACGGCGTCAAGGGCCGCGTCAAATAGGCCAAAGGCAACCGACACAAGGTGTTGTTTTAGTTCATGCTGAGGCCAAACCATACATCACAGGCGCCATAATCTATGCATTTCTACCTTCGTATGAACCCAGAGAAGAAGTCTACGCGATCTGCATGGCATTTTGTTAAGAAGTCCAGCGATAGTTGGCGCCACATTTGACCCCACTCGGATCCAGAAAATGGTAAAACATTTAGCCAATAAAGAGAATGATGTGTGCAGATTGTTTCATTTAGTTTCGTTATTTGACGTGAAAACATCGCCCCCCCCCCCCCTCTTATTCTTTGGGTTTTAATGGCCTAGAATTTGAACCAACGAAATTGCACAACTACGTCCAACCTGGCGTGGCAGGTGGAAGGTATGTTGCATAATGAGAGCAAACTGGGGCATGAGACCTGCTTCATATGGCACATATCCGAACCACATAAAATCACAACAAGATCCCTCTGCACATGGAAACTAAGGCCAGAGCGTCAAAGTAAACAGTATTTGGAATAGGATGGACCCATTTATGCATAGAAACGGTCTGCGCCTTAAGAAGTACATTTCTTTCTTTTGGGGGAGGGGTTGACAGAACGGATCCCGTCCCCACTGTGTAGTGCCACCATAACGTTGACCGGAACGAGCGACCACCTAAGTATGACGAGATCTCACAGGGAGGCGCGTGGTTTACCAAGCAGGCTGGCAGATTTTGACAGAAATATAGTGCCACCTGACCGACGGAAGCTGCTGGGCGACTGTGGTTGCGCAGGTGGCGACAAGATCACCATTACCAGATGATGATGATGGCGATGACGATTCATCACTATGACCAAATGACCCCGTCTTGATTACCGGTGAATGAAACCTTACCGACTTTTGAAAGACAAAGCTTGTGCGGTTTCATTTGATGGTGACCATTGGCAACTCGAACGTGTTATTGAATTTGCTACGCATGCGTAGCTTTGGCTGCCGTGCTTAATAGATTCAAGAGCTCGTCCATTGTACCTTAACACCTGTGTGTTATGGACAATTGCTTTGAAAGGAGTATAGCAAAATTCTTAATGGCTACAGGACCTTTGCCCCTGTGTAGAAAAAGAAAATATCCCCCTGGAAAGAGTCTCCGGGCCTATTGTATTCTGACGAATTATGGTATACAGTTTTATAGAGGCCACGGCCGTCAAATAAGCGCAAAATAGAATTCTTTGTTTCCCGAACATTATTTCCCAGGACAGTCGAACTTCTGCACTGGATAGTTCGTTCACGAGAATAATTAGTCCCGGGAAGATATTCGTCCCTTTTTCCAGGGGGACATTTCTTTACTTCTACCCCCGGCCTTCACAGCAATGCGGAGTTCAAAGTATGCCGAGTGAACTGTCATAGTTTTTATTGATATTCTCCCTGAATCGTATACCCGGAAATTATTGTTTTATAAGCTTTCATAACATAATGTACCTTATTTTTTCCAGTATGATGTGCCGTCATCAAATAAGACATTTTAACGAGACCTTATTATTTTTACTGTACAGGTAGTTATGAATTTTAGTCCCGTAAAAGGTAGGATCAACGAGCTTGTTACTAGGATATGATGGCACCAGAAAGTGTTCTCCCTCTGTCACATCTTCTGTTGACTGCCAGTACAATAATAAACACTGTCAAGGTAATTCGGCCATTATATGCATGGAGTTTGATAATGATATAGTGTTTTTCAGATAGATCTGGCCAATGGAACGTTTTGTTTACCTTTTGACACTAAACTGTAATAGTGTGATCACAGATAGTAATGTTACACAGCCGTGGGCAGCTGTTGTCATAGTTGACCGGCTTTAAAGCCCGCAGCACACTAGCCGCCAACTTTGGCGACAAGAAGCGTTCGGCTGACGCCTCTCGACGCCAAAGTTGGCGGCCAGTGGATCGCGGTCAGAACACACCTTCTCAGAATTGGCGTCCAGTAGCGTCTTTTCCGCCACAAGACGCAAGCTGATTGGCCATAGCCTCGCCGCCGACGCCAAGTCAGGCGGCCATTCGTAGCACACCTGGCTTCTTCTTGCGTTCAAACGCAACAACACGCGTCAAAAATCAAACATGTTAGATATTTGGCGTTTAATTGTGGCAAGTGGCGTCAAGTCGCGTTCGCCGACGCCGTTCGTAGCAGACTACGGATTTTTCAGGCGTTCAGGACTCTTGTGGCAAAAAAACGCCTGTGAACGCCGAGGTTGCCGGCTAGTGTGCTGCGGGCTTAAGTGACACCGAGAAAGAGCATTGGTTGGGCCCACCCTGATGTGCCACACCACCATATTTTGGTAAATGTGATCTGGTCACACATCTGAGTTCAGTTATGTATCTTTGGCCGGAACGATATGAAAAGCACTATGACAACTATGAAGAATCATCCGGGAAAGGGAGGGAACGATGAGGAAGAAATCCGCCAACTTCTTCAACCTTTCAATGTAAGATAAACCATTCTTCTATGATGAGCCCAAATTCAGTAGTATCATCTTATCGATCAAAAGTTCTCGGGTCCGGTTCTGCACATTGGCACATGCAGTTAAAAATTGACCTATATGCATCGATATTTAGTCTGGTTATTGATAATTTGACAGAGTATCAGCAGTATTGTGACACTCATATGGGTAGACACACTTACATGGAAAGGACTGCAAAAATCCTACTATATTAAGTATGAGGTGAGGGTTGTGGAAGAAGAGAAACGACCCTACGGGTCAAGGCGGAACGCCAGGTTCGAAATCACCCCGGCAAAATGGAAGGAAAGCGCTTGGAAGAGGGTTAATAATTGGCCACATCACAGGAAGGAGAGAGGCTTGGAGGTGGTATTTGCAGTGGATATCAGAGGTCATCATCGTCGATACTCTGTTGGGAATGCAATGCTAGGAATGAGAAATTTCTGCTCGGATTTTGGAGTAAGGAATATCTTTTGTCGTTTATTGATGAATTGGAAATATGCGAAACCGTCGGCTTTTGAGGGAAATTCGTGCAAAAAGCGATCAGAAAAAGTTTGTACTAAAGTGTTGTACAGTTTGGAGAGGCCTAAAATGAGGTGAATATTTTCCCGCGCTGGAAGAACTGCGTGCTAAAAAGCAAATAACCGCGTTTTCTACTGTCATAGAGTCTAAATGAAATGGTAAAGACGTTTAGACGTTTTGAACGTCTTTTCAATTTCTTTATACGGTTTTAGAAAAACAGTTTACTGAGGGAACAGGAAAACCCTAATCACATTGAAATAACAATTCTCCTTCTCTTCACAAGCCTGAGCCATTCGTTAAAAATTTTGAATTTTAAATTTTAAATTGAAAATTGGTTATTGCGTAAATATGTGCAAGATATAAATTTCAGCATTGCCTTGTGAAGACAACTACACAAAATCAGTGCGGAGATTCGGACAGTGTCAGCAAGTCACTGTCCACTTTGGCTAACAGCGCTAGCAGACGACTATAACAATTTAAAAAACTGTTAGTAGGTTTACAAAGACACTCTTTTCTCTTTTTATTCAGGATACAAACCTATTAACAGATGTGTTAAAGATGTGTTATCATCTAGAAAACTCTACCAAGAAATCCACGTCGTATTAATCGCCGTTGAATCGGCCTGAGTTTTCAAATTTGTTATCGTCGTCTTCTAGCGATGTGGTAACCATAGTGGACAGTGACGTGTTGACACTGTCCGAATCCCCACACTGAATACACTTGTACTATGAAAACAAGTTTAGCAAATTCTAATGCATAATAACTGCACTGCGGCATTGTGCATCACTGCATTTCTTTGTTCCTTGAGCACCTGTAATTACGAACGGCGTAACCCTATAAAATCATATTGCTTTCATCTATGATTCTTTTAGTCGAGATCACCGTGATACTTCAAAGGTATAAAACAAGCAACTTCAATAAAACACGACTCAAAAAAATGCCACAAATGAAAATATCGATGAATATCAAAATCGCGCAGGTTTTCAAATCCAGATTTTACACATTAAAGCTCTTCATGGGTCTATCAGTACTTTGTTAAATGATCGTCGATCAACAAGTGGGTAATAGCCACTTTTATAGGCCAAGAAATTGCAGAAATTGCATATACTGTCCTGTATGAAGGATAAAGTAGGTCTTAGTTTTCTAGCATACAGGGTCTTAGTTTACTAGTTGGGTCTTAGTTTCCTAGCATTTAGGGTCTTAGTATTCTAGTTGGGTCTTAGTTCACTAGCATATAGGATCTTAGTTTTCTAGTTGGGTCTTAGCTTGCTGGTATATATGGTTTTAGTTTCTAGTTGGGTCTTAGGTCTTAGTTTTCTAGACACCCGTTATTGTCGTCTGCTAGCGCTGTGGTAACCAATGTGGACAGTGACTTGCTGACACTGTCCGAATCCCCAAAATGTAATTGAAGCCTTTCTTATTAGGACGACTCGCCCTTCAAGTTAGTCGGCCACCTAGTTGAGGAAACGAGAGGCAGTCCAACTTACCCCAGGGATCAGACGACGGCAATGAAAAACAAAATGGATAGCGATAATTACGGACAGACAGGTCATGCGGATCGCCATCGTTTTTTGATTCAGCATGTACCAAAGAAATATTGTCAAGAACTCGTTTTAAATAAAAACATTATAGGAATCAAATTCAAACGGTTTTTGTGTTCAAAGTCCGAGATGATTTATGATGGGAAATACATGGATATTATTGTAGGTAGGTACCAAACATTCCTGCAGTAACAACTCACTTTCAACAGCAAGGAGACCGCTCCGAGCAAGTCTGAGATTGAGAGTTATTCAAACAATCTTTATCTATAAGGATTGCTCTTGTAAATAACCCCCCCCCCCAACATATTTGCTCCAACTGATAGCCTATCTCCAGTATATCAATGCCATAAGAAATAAGCTTCTTTTTGAAGGGGATATCATTATCACTTACATGTAAACACGAACTTTTGCACTGCTCCGAAGTATTATTCAGATTAGCGTGGCGTGTGCCAAAGGACCTCAATCATGTGCAAAATTTATCAAGTTGAGAGCAGTGCATGAACTTTGCGAAGGAACAAATTGTTGAATGGTTGTTTGAAAGTGCGTGTGAATGATTTTATGGGTAGAAATCTGTTGCGCGATTTACACTGGCTCGGTATGATGGAGGGCTTTTTTGCTCGGTTTCAGGTTGGCGATTTAAAGTCATGAGCATGGACACGGAAACGAGCTACGACATTATCAAGGCAAAAGGCAGATTCCACTGCGTCATTTTATGCATTCCTGTCTATGAGTGCTGGGGTGTTCGTTACACTATTGGGAAAGATGGGATCTTTGAGTGTCATCTTTTAAATAGCTTTTATTAGTTCATTGCGGAAAAGTTGCGCAAGAGAAATGTCCAAAAAAAAGAAATCATCTCCCATGTACGACCTACTGAGTTTGTTTATAATCCTGATTGATTTGGGAAGCTAATTGTAGTAACCTTTACCTTAGGGTCTGGGAGTGAGAGAACGTTCTACCTGTTTTGCTCGCACGGCCAAGATTATGCTATCTACCTTAATCAACAGACCACGTGCTGTCTACTGGTAGAATGATCAAAGAATTATTTCCTCAATCACGGAACACTTCAATGGAGGTGTGTAGGATCACGATCCGTGAACATTATTTAGCTGTCTAGCGCAGATTTGTGAGGCTGCCCCAGGAACAGACCATTTTGAAAAAAGCGGCGATCCGTCGAAGGCGCGATGGGATATCGATGCCGGATCTGTCCCTTACCGAGGATGTCCTGGAGTTTGATGATGTAGATGGCCGGACGCGGAACTCCGGAATGTGACCAGATAACATTTACCGATTCGGCGAAAGATAGAGATGTTGCACAACACTAGATAATCCTCAGGCGTTAGGCCTCACCAATGCTCTTTCACAGTGTCAACGAAAGCCGGTTAACTATGACACTAGTTGTCCTAGGCTGTGTAACATTACTATTGGCGGTCACAGTAGTGCCAAGAGGTCGACCATGTTCCTTCGGCCAGATCCATCTTAGAAAGCTTTACATGTATGTGTTGCAGGCACATCTGTGTTTAAATACTATTATTAATCAGAGGTCTTTTGGGTGTAACCAAGTGTGTTGGTGGCTGATCAGCGCCCGTCGACCCGGCGAGGGTGTTTGCTTTCTCGTCTCTCTACGCTCTGTCCGCGGGGCCAATGAATCAAACATTAAACCTTTGAGTCAAATATCGACAGTAAGCCCCATTTTTCCAATAAAGCAGGAGGGCCGTTTCTATCGTCTTTTTCAAAAATATATATATTGCTATATATAAATACATGTAATACGCAGCATTTATCATCATCTTGTAGCAATCTACATGTACAATGAAAACAAAGAAGTACAAAGATATTGGAGTAATGATTCGTCCACTCCTTTAAGCATTATTAAGCGACGAGTATCGAATTTGCTTGAACTATTATCACCCCTTAAATTAATCACGTTTTTTCAGCGCATCCGATATACACATTGTATAACCTAATAATGACACGAAACTTTAACAAATGCGTCTGTATGACAAAAACTCGGGAAGTCGTTATAATGGATTATTTTGTTTTTTGTTTTGCCTCAGATTCATGAATATCTATTGCCATAATTTTCTCCAAAACGAGTTTTATTCATTGAAATTAAACAAATCGTTCGTTCTCAGCAGACTGGTATCGTTGGCAAGATAATGCCGTTAACGTCGTCGTCTTCTTTTGCGTTCGGAACGTTTCGACATAGTCAGTCCGTCCTAGCTTTGTGGTCAGGGTGGTGTCCTTTTGGTGGTATTCTTCTCTATTCTGCATAAGAGATCCGCAGCGGGTCTGAAGCATACGAGCTGAAGTTTTTCTGTCTCCAGCTGCGTAGTCCCATCGAGCAGATTATCGTCATGGAGGTGTTTTCTGAGTCGGCAGTGCCCTGTGAATGTACGAAGACAGCAGATTCTTACCTATTTCTTCCTGTCCATTTTGGTGATGTTGTCAGTCCGGGGCTCGTAACAATTGCTACCTTCTCTCCATACATTTGTCAGCTTGTTCTTTATAAGGGCCTTTGATTCTGTGTAGGAGGTCTTGATCTATTTTGCTGCTACTAGCAGTTCTCGTTGGCCAGGGTATCAGCAGTGCTGTTAATTCCCCACATCGCAGCAGACGCTGCCCATAATCGTCCTCAAGTGCCTGGGGATAAGAGACGGTGCGGACATGTCTGTCGTTTGGAATATACCGGAAGTGCATCACGCCCAGTGCCTGTTTTATGCTTATACACGCCAACACCTTGTTATGGACTTATTCAATGTTGTAGTTTTTTCAACGACGACAGTAAGTGCATGTCAAATGACAAGTCCCCCATCCCCCCCCCCCCCCCCACGAACTCTCAAACTGCTCTGGAAGACCTTCTTCGTTAGTCGCGAGGCCTACAGCCTTATCATCAGTAGCTAGATGCCTAACCAAACTACAATCGCATGGTTTAGATATATAAAACACGTTTCATGAAACTTCATTGGCAAATTCCCCGATGAATAGGTTATGTGTATGTAGGATACAATTGATTCTGTGGTTTTTAACCTCGTATGAACTCTTTTTCTCCTTGTGTCTGTCGCAGAGAAACAGCCTCGTCCCAAGTCAAAGTGCGCCTCCATCAATAGGTGGCACTACACATTGCAGAGGACGGCGTCAAGGGCCGCGTCAAATAGGCCAAAGGCAACCGACACAAGGTGTTGTTTTAGTTCATGCTGAGGCCAAACCATACATCACAGGCGCCATAATCTATGCATTTCTACCTTCGTATGAACCCAGAGAAGAAGTCTACGCGATCTGCATGGCATTTTGTTAAGAAGTCCAGCGATAGTTGGCGCCACATTTGACCCCACTCGGATCCAGAAAATGGTAAAACATTTAGCCAATAAAGAGAATGATGTGTGCAGATTGTTTCATTTAGTTTCGTTATTTGATGTGAAAACATCGCCCCCCCCCCTCTTATTCTTTGCGTTTTATGGCCTAGAATTTGAACCAACGAAATTGCACAACTACGTCCAACCTGGCGTGGCAGGTGGAAGGTATGTTGCATAATGAGAGCAAACTGGGGCATGAGACCTGCTTCATATGGCACATATCCGAACCACATAAAATCACAACAAGATCCCTCTGCACATGGAAACTAAGGCCAGAGCGTCAAAGTAAACAGTATTTGGAATAGGATGGACCCATTTATATGCATAGAAACGGTCTGCGCCTTAAGAAGTACATTTCTTTCTTTTGGGGGAGGGGTTGACAGAACGGATCCCGTCCCCACTGTGTAGTGCCACCATAACGTTGACCGGAACGAGCGACCACCTAAGTATGACGAGATCTCACAGGGAGGCGCGTGGTTTACCAAGCAGGCTGGCAGATTTTGACAGAAATATAGTGCCACCTGACCGACGGAAGCTGCTGGGCGACTGTGGTTGCACAGGTGGCGACAAGATCACCATTACCAGATGATGATGATGGCGATGACGATTCATCACTATGACCAAATGACCCCGTCTTGATTACCGGTGAATGAAACCTTACCGACTTTTGAAAGACAAAGCTTGTGCGGTTTCATTTGATGGTGACCATTGGCAACTCGAACGTGTTATTGAATTTGCTACGCATGCGTAGCTTTGGCTGCCGTGCTTAATAGATTCAAGAGCTCGTCCATTGTACCTTAACACCTGTGTGTTATGGACAATTGCTTTGAAAGGAGTATAGCAAAATTCTTAATGGCTACAGGACCTTTGCCCCTGTGTAGAAAAAGAAAATATCCCCCTGGAAAGAGTCTCCGGGCCTATTGTATTCTGACGAATTATGGTATACAGTTTTATAGAGGCCACGGCCGTCAAATAAGCGCAAAATAGAATTCTTTGTTTCCCGAACATTATTTCCCAGGACAGTCGAACTTCTGCACTGGATAGTTCGTTCACGAGAATAATTAGTCCCGGGAAGATATTCGTCCCTTTTTCCAGGGGGACATTTCTTTACTTCTACCCCCGGCCTTCACAGCAATGCGGAGTTCAAAGTATGCCGAGTGAACTGTCATAGTTTTTATTGATATTCTCCCTGAATCGAATACCCGGAAATTATTGTTTTATAAGCTTTCATAACATAATGTACCTTATTTTTTCCAGTATGATGTGCCGTCATCAAATAAGACATTTTAACGAGACCTTATTATTTTTACTGTACAGGTAGTTATGAATTTTAGTCCCGTAAAAGGTAGGATCAACGAGCTTGTTACTAGGATATGATGGCACCAGAAAGTGTTCTCCCTCTGTCACATCTTCTGTTGACTGCCAGTACAATAATAAACACTGTCAAGGTAATTCGGCCATTATATGCATGGAGTTTGATAATGATATAGTGTTTTTCAGATAGATCTGGCCAATGGAACGTTTTGTTTACCTTTTGACACTAAACTGTAATAGTGTGATCACAGATAGTAATGTTACACAGCCGTGGGCAGCTGTTGTCATAGTTGACCGGCTTTAAAGCCCGCAGCACACTAGCCGCCAACTTTGGCGACAAGAAGCGTTCGGCTGACGCCTCTCGACGCCAAAGTTGGCGGCCAGTGGATCCCGGTCAGAACACACCTTCTCAGAATTGGCGTCCAGTAGCGTCTTTTCCGCCACAAGACGCAAGCTGATTGGCCATAGCCTCGCCGCCGACGCCAAGTCAGGCGGCCATTCGTAGCACACCTGGCTTCTTCTTGCGTTCAAACGCAACAACACGCGTCAAAAATCAAACATGTTAGATATTTGGCGTTTAATTGTGGCAAGTGGCGTCAAGTCGCGTTCGCCGACGCCGTTCGTAGCAGACTACGGATTTTTCAGGCGTTCAGGACTCTTGTGGCAAAAAAACGCCTGTGAACGCCGAGGTTGCCGGCTAGTGTGCTGCGGGCTTAAGTGACACCGAGAAAGAGCATTGGTTGGGCCCACCCTGATGTGCCACACCACCATATTTTGGTAAATGTGATCTGGTCACACATCTGAGTTCAGTTATGTATCTTTGGCCGGAACGATATGAAAAGCACTATGACAACTATGAAGAATCATCCGGGAAAGGGAGGGAACGATGAGGAAGAAATCCGCCAACTTCTTCAACCTTTCAATGTAAGATAAACCATTCTTCTATGATGAGCCCAAATTCAGTAGTATCATCTTATCGATCAAAAGTTCTTGGGTTCGGTTCTGCACATTGGCACATGCAGTTAAAGATTGACCTATATGCATCGATATTTAGTCTGGTTATTGATAATTTGACAGAGTATCAGCAGTATTGTGACACTCATATGGGTAGACACACTTACATGGAAAGGACTGCAAAAATCCTACTATATTAAGTATGAGGTGAGGGTTGTGGAAGAAGAGAAACGACCCTACGGGTCAAGGCGGAACGCCAGGTTCGAAATCACCCCGGCAAAATGGAAGGAAAGCGCTTGGAAGAGGGTTAATAGTTGGCCACATCACAGGAAGGAGAGAGGCTTGGAGGTGGTATTTGCAGTGGATATCAAAGGTGATCATCGTCGATGGAATGTTGGGAATGCGATGCTAGGAATGAGAAATTTCTGCTCGGATTTTGGAGTAAGGAATATCTTTTGTCGTTTATTAATGAATTGGAAATATGCGAAACCGTCGGCTTTTGAGGGAAATTCGTGCAAAAAGCGATCAGAAAAAGTTTGTACTAAAGTGTTGTACAGTTTGGAGAGGCCTAAAATGAGGTGAATATTTTCCCGCGCTGGAAGAACTGCGTGCTAAAAAGCAAGTAACCGCGTTTTCTACTGTCATAAAGTCTAAATGAAATGGTAAAGACGTTTAGACGTTTTGAACGTCTTTTCAATTTCTTTATACGGTTTTGGAAAAATAGTTTACTGAGGGAACAGGAAAACCCTAATCATATTGAAAGAATAATTCTCCTTCTCTTCACAAGCCTAAGCCATTCGTTAAAAATTTTGGATTTTAAATTTTAAGTTGAAAATTGGTTATTGCGTAAATATGTGCAAGATATAAATTTGCAAATGTGCAAGATATAAAACAGTGTCAGCAAGTCACTGTCCACTTTGGCTAGCGCTAGCAGACGACTATAACAATTTAAAAAACTGTTAGTAGGTTTACAAAGACACTCTTTTCTCTATTTATTCAGGATACAAACCTATTAACAGATGTGTTAAAGTTATCATCTAGAAAACTCTACCAAGAAATCCACGTCGTATTAATCGCCGTTGAATCGGCCTGATTTTTCAAATTTGTTATCGTCGTCTGCTAGCGATGTGGCAACCATAGTAGACAGTGACGTGTTGACACTGTCCGAATCCCCACACTGAATACACTTGTACTATGAAAACAAGTTTAGCAAATTCTAATTCATAATAACTGCACTGCGGCATTGTGCATCACTGCATTTCTTTGTTCCTTGAGCACCTGTAATTACGAACGGCGTAACCCTATAAAATCATATTGCTTTCATCTATGATTCTTTTAGTCGAGATCACCGTGATACTTCAAAGGTATAAAACAAGCATCTTCAATAAAACACGACTCACTGAAAATTGCCACAAATGAAAATATCGATGAATATCAAAATTGCGCAGGTTTTCAAATCCAGATTTTACACATTAAAGCTCTTCATGGGTCTATCAGTACTTTGTTAAATGATCGTCGATCAACAAGTGGGTAATAGCCACTTTTATAGGCCAAGAAATTGCAGAAATAGCATATACATGTACTGTCATGTGTGAAGGATAAAGTAGGTCTTAGTTTTCTAGCATACAGGGTCTTAGTTTACTAGTTGGGTCTTAGTTTCCTAGCATTTAGGGTCTTAGTATTCTAGTTGGGTCTTAGTTCACTAGCATATAGGATCTTAGTTTTCTAGTTGGGTCTTAGCTTGCTGGTATATATGGTTTTAGTTTCTAGTTGGGTCTTAGGTCTTAGTTTTCTAGACACCCGTTATTGTCGTCTGCTAGCGCTGTGGTAACCAATGTGGACAGTGACTTGCTGACACTGTCCGAATCCCCAAAATGTAATTGAAGCCTTTCTTATTAGGACGACTCGCCCTTCAATTTGGTCGGCCACCTAGTTGAGGAAACGAGAGGCAGTCCAACTTACCCCAGGGATCAGACGACGGCAATGAAAAACAAAATGGATAGCGATAATTACGGACAGACAGGTCATGCGGATCGCCATCGTTTTTTGATTCAGCATGTACCAAAGAAATATTGTCAAGAACTCGTTTTAAATAAAAACATTATAGGAATCAAATTCAAACGGTTTTTGTGTTCAAAGTCCGAGATGATTTATGATGGGAAACACATGGATATTATTGTAGGTAGGTACCAAACATTCCTGCAGTAACAACTCACTTTCAACAGCAAGGAGACCGCTCCGAGCAAGTCTGAGATTGAGAGTTATTCAAACAATCTTTATCTATAAGGGTTGCTCTTGTAAATAACCCCCCCCCCCCCCCCCCCCAACATATTTGCTCCAAATGATAGCCTATCTCCAGTATATTAATGCCATAAGAAATAAGCTTCTTTTTGAAGGGGATATCATTATCACTTACATGTAAACACGAACTTTTGCACTGCTCCGAAGTATTATTCAGATTAGCGTGGCGTGTGCCAAAGGACCTCAATCATGTGCAAAATTTATCAAGTTGAGAGCAGTGCATGAACTTTGCGAAGGAACAAATTGTTGAATGGTTGTTTGAAAGTGCGTGTGAATGATTTTATGGGTAGAAATCTGTTGCGCGATTTACACCGGCTCGGTATGATGGAGGGCTTTTTTGCTCGGTTTCAGGTTGGCGATTTAAAGTCATGAGCATGGACACGGAAACGAGCTACGACATTATCAAGGCAAAAGGCAGATTCCACTGCGTCATTTTATGCATTCCTGTCTATGAGTGCTGGGGTGTTCGTTACACTATTGGGAAAGATGGGATCTTTGAGTGTCATCTTTTAAATAGCTTTTATTAGTTCATTGCGGAAAAGATGCGCAAGAGAAATGTCCAAAAAAAAGAAATCATCTCCCATGTACGACCTACTGAGTTTGTTTATAATCCTGATTGATTTGGGAAGCTAATTGTAGTAACCTTTACCTTAGGGTCTGGGAGTGAGAGAACGTTCTACCTGTTTTGCTCGCACGGCCAAGATTATGCTATCTACCTTAATCAACAGACCACGTGCTGTCTACTGGCAGAATGATCAAAGAATTATTTCCTCAATCACGGAACACTTCAATGGAGGTGTGTAGGATCACGATCCGTGAACATATTTAGCTGTCTAGCGCAGATTTGTGAGGCTGCCCCAGGAACAGACCATTTTGAAAAAAGCGGCGATCCGTCGAAGGCGCGATGGGATATCGATGCCGGATCTGTCCCTTACCGAGGATGTCCTGGAGTTTGATGATGTAGATGGCCGGACGCGGAACTCCGGAATGTGACCAGATAACATTTACCGATTCGGCGAAAGATAGAGATGTTGCACAACACTAGATAATCCTCAGGCGTTAGGCCTCACCAATGCTCTTTCACAGTGTCAACGAAAGCCGGTTAACTATGACACTAGTTGTCCTAGGCTGTGTAACATTACTATTGGCGGTCACAGTAGTGCCAAGAGGTCGACCATGTTCCTTCGGCCAGATCCATCTTAGAAAGCTTTACATGTATGTGTTGCAGGCACATCTGTGTTTAAAATACTATTATTAATCAGAGGTCTTTTGGGTGTAACCAAGTGTGTTGGTGGCTGATCAGCGCCCGTCGACCCGGCGAAGGTGTTTGCTTTCTCGTCTCTCTACGCTCTGTCCGCGGGGCCAATGAATCAAACATTAAACCTTTGAGTCAAATATCGACAGTAAGCCCCATTTTTCCAATAAAGCAGGAGGGCCGTTTCTATCGTCTTTTTCAAAAATATATATATTGCTATATATAAATACATGTAATACGCAGCATTTATCATCATCTTGTAGCAATCTACATGTACAATGAAAACAAAGAAGTACAAAGATATTGGAGTAATGATTCGTCCACTCCTTTAAGCATTATTAAGCGACGAGTATCGAATTTGCTTGAACTATTATCACCCCTTAAATTAATCACGTTTTTTCAGCGCATCCGATATACACATAGTATAACCTAATAATGACACGAAACTTTAACAAATGCGTCTGTATGACAAAAACTCGGGAAGTCGTTATAATGGATTATTTTGTTTTTTGTTTTGCCTCAGATTCATGAATATCTATTGCCATAATTTTCTCCAAAACGAGTTTTATTCATTGAAATTAAACAAATCGTTCGTTCTCAGCAGACTGGTATCGTTGGCAAGCTAATGCCATTAACGTCGTCGTCTTCTTTTGCGTTCGGAACGTTTCGACATAGTGAGTCCGTCCTAGCTTTGTGGTCAGGGTGGTGTCCTTTTGGTGGTATTCTTCTCTATTCTGCATAAGAGATCCGCAGCGGGTCTGAAGCATACGAGCTGAAGTTTTTCTGTCTCCAGCTGCGTAGTCCCATCGAGCAGATTATCGTCATGGAGGTGTTTTCTGAGTCGGCAGTGCCCTGTGAATGTACGAAGACAGCAGATTCTTACCTATTTCTTCCTGTCCATTTTGGTGATGTTGTCAGTCCGGGGCTCGTAACAATTGCTACCTTCTCTCCATACATTTGTCAGCTTGTTCTTTATAAGGGCCTTTGATTCTGTGTAGGAGGTCTTGATCTATTTTGCTGCTACTAGCAGTTCTCGTTGGCCAGGGTATCAGCAGTGCTGTTAATTCCCCACATCGCTGCAGACGCTGCCCATAATCGTCCTCAAGTGCCTGGGGATAAGAGACGGTGCGGACATGTCTGTCGTTTGGAATATACCGGAAGTGCATCACGCCCAGTGCCTGTTTTATGCTTATACACGCCAACACCTTGTTATGGACTTATTCAATGTTGTAGTTTTTTCAACGACGACAGTAAGTGCATGTTAAATGACAAGTCCCCCATCCCCCCCCCCCCCCCTCGAACTCTCAAACTGCTCTGGAAGACCTTCTTCGTTAGTTGCGAGGCCTACAGCCTTATCATCAGTAGCTAGATGCCTAACCAAACTACAATCGCATGGTTTAGATATATAAAACACGTTTCATGAAACTTCATTGGCAAATTCCCCGATGAATAGGTTATGTGTATGTAGGATACAATTGATTCTGTGGTTTTTAACCTCGTATGAACTCTTTTTCTCCTTGTGTCTGTCGCAGAGAAACAGCCTCGTCCCAAGTCAAAGTGCGCCTCCATCAATAGGTGGCACTACACATTGCAGAGGACGACGTCAAGGGCCGCGTCAAATAGGCCAAAGGCAACCGACACAAGGTGTTGTTTTAGTTCATGCTGAGGCCAAACCATACATCACAGGCGCCATAATCTATGCATTTCTACCTTCGTATGAACCCAGAGAAGAAGTCTACGCGATCTGCATGGCATTTTGTTAAGAAGTCCAGCGATAGTTGGCGCCACATTTGACCCCACTCGGATCCAGAAAATGGTAAAACATTTAGCCAATAAAGAGAATGATGTGTGCAGATTGTTTCATTTAGTTTCGTTATTTGATGTGAAAACATCGCCCCCCCCCCCCCCCCCCTCTTATTCTTTGCGTTTTATGGCCTAGAATTTGAACCAACGAAATTGCACAACTACGTCCAACCTGGCGTGGCAGGTGGAAGGTATGTTGCATAATGAGAGCAAACTGGGGCATGAGACCTGCTTCATATGGCACATATCCGAACCACATAAAATCACAACAAGATCCCTCTGCACATGGAAACTAAGGCCAGAGCGTCAAAGTAAACAGTATTTGGAATAGGATGGACCCATTTATATGCATAGAAACGGTCTGCGCCTTAAGAAGTACATTTCTTTCTTTTGGGGGAGGGGTTGACAGAACGGATCCCGTCCCCACTGTGTAGTGCCACCATAACGTTGACCGGAACGAGCGACCACCTAAGTATGACGAGATCTCACAGGGAGGCGCGTGGTTTACCAAGCAGGCTGGCAGATTTTGACAGAAATATAGTGCCACCTGACCGACGGAAGCTGCTGGGCGACTGTGGTTGCACAGGTGGCGACAAGATCACCATTACCAGATGATGATGATGGCGATGACGATTCATCACTATGACCAAATGACCCCGTCTTGATTACCGGTGAATGAAACCTTACCGACTTTTGAAAGACAAAGCTTGTGCGGTTTCATTTGATGGTGACCATTGGCAACTCGAACGTGTTATTGAATTTGCTACGCATGCGTAGCTTTGGCTGCCGTGCTTAATATATTCAAGAGCTCGTCCATTGTGCCTTAACACCTGTGTGTTATGGACAATTGCTTTGAAAGGAGTATAGCAAAATTCTTAATGGCTACAGGACCTTTGCCCCTGTGTAGAAAAAGAAAATATCCCCCTGGAAAGAGTCTCCGGGCCTATTGTATTCTGACGAATTATGGTATACAGTTTTATAGAGGCCACGGCCGTCAAATAAGCGCAAAATAGAATTCTTTGTTTCCCGAACATTATTTCCCAGGACAGTCGAACTTCTGCACTGGATAGTTCGTTCACGAGAATAATTAGTCCCGGGAAGATATTCGTACCTTTTTCCAGGGGGACATTTCTTTACTTCTGCCCCCGGCCTTCACAGCAATGCGGAGTTCAAAGTATGCCGAGTGAACTGTCATAGTTTTTATTGATATTCTCCCTGAATCGTATACCCGGAAATTATTGTTTTATAAGCTTTCATAACATAATGTACCTTATTTTTTCCAGTATGATGTGCCGTCATCAAATAAGACATTTTAACGAGACCTTATTATTTTTACTGTACAGGTAGTTATGAATTTTAGTCCCGTAAAAGGTAGGATCAACGAGCTTGTTACTAGGATATGATGGCACCAGAAAGTGTTCTCCCTCTGTCACATCTTCTGTTGACTGCCAGTACAATAATAAACACTGTCAAGGTAATTCGGCCATTATATGCATGGAGTTTGATAATGATATAGTGTTTTTCAGATAGATCTGGCCAATGGAACTTTTTGTTTACCTTTTGTCACTAAACTGTAATAGTGTGATCACAGATAGTAATGTTACACAGCCGTGGGCAGCTGTTGTCATAGTTTTAAAGCCCGCAGCACACTAGCCGCCAACTTTGGCGACAAGAAGCGTTCGGCTGACGCCTCTCGATGCCAAAGTTGGCGGCCAGTGGATCTCGGTCAGAACACACCTTCTCAGAATTGGCGTCCAGTAGCGTCTTTTCCGCCACAAGACGCAAGCTTATTGGCCATAGCCTCGCCGCCGACGCCAAGTCAGGCGGCCATTCGTAGCACACCTGGCTTCTTCTTGCGTTCAAACGCAACAACACGCGTCAAAAATCAAACATGTTAGATATTTGGCGTTTAATTGTGGCAAGTGGCGTTAAGTCGCGTTCGCCGACGCCGTTCGTAGCAGACTACGGATTTTTCAGGCGTTCAGGACTCTTGTGGCAAAAAACGCCTGTGAACGCCGAAGTTGGCGGCTAGTGTGCTGCGGGCTTAAGTGACACCGAGAAAGAGCATTGGTTGGGCCCACCCTGATGTGCCACACCACCATATTTTGGTAAATGTGATCTGGTCACACATCTGAGTTCAGTTATGTATCTTTGGCCGGAACGATATGAAAAGCACTATGACAACTATGAAGAATCATCCGGGAAAGGGAAGGAACGATGAGGAAGAAATCCGCCAACTTCTTCAACCTTTCAATGTAAGATAAACCATTCTTCTATGATGAGCCCAAATTCAGTAGTATCATCTTATCGATCAAAAGTTCTTGGGTTCGGTTCTGCACATTGGCACATGCAGTTAAAAATTGACCTATATGCATCGATATTTAGTCTGGTTATTGATAATTTGACAGAGTACCAGCAGTATTGTGACACTCATATGGGTAGACACACTTCCATGGAAAGGACTGCAAAAATCCTACTATATTGAGTATGAGGTGAGGGTTGTGGAAGAAGAGAAACGACCCTACGGGTCAAGGCGGAACGCCAGGTTCGAAATCACCCCGGCAAAATGGAAGGAAAGCGCTTGGAAGAGGGTTAATAATTGGCCACATCACAGGAAGGAGAGAGGCTTGGAGGTGGTATTTGCAGTGGATATCAGAGGTGATGATCGTCGATGGAATGTTGGGAATGCGACGCTAGGCATGAGAAATTTCTGCTCGGATTTTGGAGTAAGGAATATCTTTTGTCGTTTATTAATGAATTGGAAATATGCAAAACCGTCGGCTTTTGAGGGGAATTCGTGCAAAAAGCGATCAGAAATAGTTTGTACTAAAGTGTTGTACAGTTTGGAGAGGCCTAAAATGAGGTGAATATTTTCCCGCGCCGGAAGAACTGCGTGCTAAAAAGCAAATAACCGCGTTTTCTACTGTCATAGAGTCTAAATGAAATGGTAAAGACGTTTAGACGTTTTGAACGTCTTTTCAATTTCTTTATACGGTTTTAGAAAAACAGTTTACTAAGGGAACAGGAAAACCCTAATCATATTGAAAGAATAATTCTCCTTCTCTTCACAAGCCTAAGCCATTCGTTAAAAATTTTGAATTTTATATTTTAATTTGAAAATTGGTTATTGCGTAAACATATACAAGATATAAATTTGAGCATTGCCTTGTGAAGACAAATACACAAAATCAGTGCGGAGATTCGGACAGTGTCAGCAAGTCACTGTCCACTATGGCTACAGCGCTAGCAGACGACAATAACAATTTGAAAACTCCGACAGATTCAACAGCGAATAATTCTCGACGTGGATTTGGTGGTAAACATTCCTAGACAACTGTTAGTAGGTTTACAAAGACACTCTTTTCTCTATTTATTCAGGATACAAACCTATTAACAGATGGGTTAAAGTTATCATCTAGAAAACTCTACCAAGAAATCCACGTCGTATTAATCGCCGTTGAATCGGCCTGCAGTTATCGTCGTCTTCTAGCGATGTGGTAACCATAGTGGACAGTGACGTGTTGACACTGTCCGAATCCCCACACTGAATACACTTGTACTATGAAAACAAGTTTTAGCAAATTCGAATGCATAATAACTGCACTGCGGCATTTTGCATAACTGCATTTCTTTGTTCCTTAAGCACATGTAATTACGAACGGCGTATCCCTTTAAAATCATATTGCTTTAATCTATGATTCGTTTAGTCGATATCACCGTGATACTTCAAAGGTATAAAACAAGCATCTTCAATAAAACACGACTCAAAAAATGCCACAAATAAATATCGATGAATATCAAAATCGGGCAGGTTTTTAAATCCAGGTTTTACACATTAAAGCTCTTCATGGGTCTATCAGTACTTTGTTAAATGATCGTCGATCAACAAGTGGGTAATAGCCACTTTTTTAGGCCAAGAAATTGCAGAAATTGCATATACTGTCCTGTGTGAAGGATAAAGTAGGTCTTAGTTTTCTAGCATACAGGGTCTTAGTTTACTAGTTGGGTCTTAGTTTCCTAGCATTTAGGGTCTTAGTATTCTAGCTGGGTCTTAGTTCACTAGTATATAGGATCTTAGTTTTCTAGTTGGGTCTTAGCTTGCTGGTATATATGGTTTTAGTTTCTAGTTGGGTCTTAGGTCTTAGTTTTCTAGACACCCGTTATTGTCGTCTGCTAGCGCTGTGGTTACCAATGTGGACAGTGACTTGCTGACACTGTCCGAATCCCCAAAATATAATTGAAGCCTTTCTTATTAGGACGACTCGCCCTTCAAGTTAGTCGGCCACCTAGTTGAGGAAAGGAGAGGCAGTCCATCAACTTACCCCAGGGATCAGACGACGGCAATGAAAAACAAAATGGATAGCGATAATTACGGACAGACAGGTGATGCGGATCGCCATCGTTTTTTGATTCAGCATGTACCAAAGAAATATTGTCAAGAACTCGTTTTAGATAAAAAGATTGCACGAGTCAGACTCAAACGGTTTTTGTGTTCAAAGTCCGAGATGATTTATGATGGGAAATACATGGATATTATTGTAGGTAGGTAGCAAACATACCTGCAGTAACAGCTCACTTTCAACAGTAAGGAGACCACTCCGAGCAAGTCTGAGATTGAGAGTTATTCAAACAATCTTTATCTATAAGGGTTGCTCTTGTAAATACCCCCCCCCCCCCCCCCAACGTATTTGCTCCAAATGATAGCCTGTCTCCAGTATATCAATGCCATAAGAATTAAGCTTCTTTTTGAAGGGGAAAGCATAATCACTTACATGTAAACACGAACTTTTGCACTGCTCCGAAGTATTATTCAGATTAGCGTGGCGTGTGCCAAAGGACCTCAATCATGTGCAAAATTTATCAAGTTGAGAGCAGTGCATGAACTTTGCGAAGGAACAAATTGTTGAATGGTTGTTTGAAAGTGCGTGTGAATGATTTTATGGGTAGAAATCTGTTGCGCGATTTACACCGGCTCGGTATGATGGAGGGCTTTTTTGCTCGGTTTCAGGCTGGCGATTTAAAGTCATGAGCATGGACACGGAAACGAGCTACGACATTATCAAGGCAAAAGGCAGATTCCACTGCGTCATTTTATGCATTCCTGTCTATGAGTGCTGGGGTGTTCGTTACACTATTGGGAAAGATGGGATCTTTGAGTGTCATCTTTTAAATAGCTTTTATTAGTTCATTGCGGAAAAGATGCGCAAGAGAAATGTCAAAAAAAAAGAAATCATCTCCCATGTACGACCTACTGAGTTTGTTTATAATCCTGATTGATTTGGGAAGCTAATTGTAGTAAATTTTGCATTAGGTCTGGGAGTGAGAGAACTTTCTACCTGTTTTGCTCGCACGGCCAAGATGATGATATGTACCTTAAGCAACAGACCACGTGCTGTCTACTGGTAGAATGAGCAAGGAATTATTTCCTCAATCACGGAACACTTCAATGGAGGTGTGTAGGATCCGTAAACATATTTAGCTGTCTAGCGCAGATTTGTGAGGCTGCCCCAGGAACAGACCATTTTGAAAAAAGGTGATCCGTCGAGGGGGAGCGATGGGACATCGATGCCGGATTTGTCCCTTACCGGGAATGTCCGGGAGTTTGATGATGTAGATGGCCGGACGCGGGAACTACGGAATGTGACCAGTAACATTTACCGATTCGGCGAAAGATAAGAGATGTTGCACAACACTAGATAATCCTCAGGCTTTAGGCCTCACCAATGCTCTTTCACAGTGTCAACGAAAGCCGGTTAACTATGACACTAGTTGTCCTAGCCTGTGTAACATTACTATTGGCGGTCACAGTAGTGCCAAGAGGTCGACCATGTTCCTTCGGCCAGATCCATCTTAGAAAGCTTTACATGTATGTGTTGCAGGCACATCTGTGTTTAAAATACTATTATTAATCAGAGGTCTTTTGGGTGTGACCAAGTGTGTTGGTGGCTGATCAGCGCCCGTCGACCCGGCGAGGGTGTTTGCTTTCTTGTCTCTCTACGCTCTGTCCGCGGGGCCAATGAATCAAACATTAAACCTTTGAGTCAAATATCGACAGTAAGCCCCATTTTTCCAATGAAGCAGGAGGGCCGTTTCTATCGTCTTTTTCAAAAATATATATATTGCTATATATAAATATACGCAGCATTTATCATCATTTTGTAGCAAACTACATGTAGAATGAAAACACATACAAAGATATTGGAGTAATGATTCGTCCACTCCTTTAAGCATTATTAAGCGACGAGTATCGAATTTGCTTGAACTATTATCACCCCTTAAATTAATCACGTTTTTTCAGCGCATCCGATATATTCATTGTATAACCTAATAATGACACGAAACTTTAACAAATGCGTCTGTATGACAAAAACTCGGGAAGTCGTTATAATGGATTATTTTGTTTTTTGTTTTGCCTCAGATTCATGAATATCTATTGCCATAATTTTCTCCAAAACGAGTTTTATTCATTGAAATTAAACAAATCGTTCGTTCTCAGCAGACTGGTATCGTTGGCAAGATAATGCCATTAACGTCGTCGTCTTCTTTTGCGTTCGGAACGTTTCGACAGAGTCAGTCCGTCCTAGCTTTGTGGTCAGGGTGGTGTCCTTTTGGTGGTATTCTTCTCTATTCTGCATAAGAGATCCGCAGCGGGTCTGAAGCATACGAGCTGAAGTTTTTCTGTCTCCAGCTGCGTAGTCCCATCGAGCAGATTATCGTCATGGAGGTGTTTTCTGAGTCGGCAGTGCCCTGTGAATGTACGAAGACAGCAGATTCTTACATATTTCTTCCTGTCCATTTTGGTGATGTTGTCAGTCCGGGGCTCGTAACAATTGCTACCTTCTCTCCATACATTTGTCAGCTTGTTCTTTATAAGGGCCTTTGATTCTGTGTAGGAGGTCTTGATCTATTTTGCTGCTACTAGCAGTTCTCGTTGGCCAGGGTATCAGCAGTGCTGTTAATTCCCCACATCGCTGCAGACGCTGCCCATAATCGTCCTCAAGTGCCTGGGGATAAGAGACGGTGCGGACATGTCTGTCGTTTGGAATATACCGGAAGTGCATCACGCCCAGTGCCTGTTTTATGCTTATACACGCCATCAGCTTGTTATGGACTTATTCAATGTTGTAGTTTTTTCAACGACGACAGTAAGTGCATGTTAAATGACAAGTCCCCCATCCCCCCCCCTCGAACTCTCAAACTGCTCTGGAAGACCTTCTTCGTTAGTCGCGAGGCCTACAGCCTTATCATCAGTAGCTAGATGCCTAACCAAACTACAATCGCATGGTTTAGATATATAAAACACGTTTCATGAAACTTCATTGGCAAATTCCCCGATGAATAGGTTATGTGTATGTAGGATACAATTGATTCTGTGGTTTTTAACCTCGTATGAACTCTTTTTCTCCTTGTGTCTGTCGCAGAGAAACAGCCTCGTCCCAAGTCAAAGTGCGCCTCCATCAATAGGTGGCACTAAACATTGCAGAGGACGGCGTCAAGGGCCGCGTCAAATAGGCCAAAGGCAACCGACACAAGGTGTTGTTTTAGTTCATGCTGAGGCCAAACCATACATCACAGGCGCCATAATCTATGCATTTCTACCTTCGTATGAACCCAGAGAAGAAGTCTACGCGATCTGCATGGCATTTTGTTAAGAAGTCCAGCGATAGTTGGCGCCACATTTGACCCCACTCGGATCCAGAAAATGGTAAAACATTTAGCCAATAAAGAGAATGATGTGTGCAGATTGTTTCATTTAGTTTCGTTATTTGATGTGAAAACATCGCCCCCCCCCCCCTCTTATTCTTTGCGTTTTATGGCCTAGAATTTGAACCAACGAAATTGCACAACTACGTCCAACCTGGCGTGGCAGGTGGAAGGTATGTTGCATAATGAGAGCAAACTGGGGCATGAGACCTGCTTCATATGGCACATATCCGAACCACATAAAATCACAACAAGATCCCTCTGCACATGGAAACTAAGGCCAGAGCGTCAAAGTAAACAGTATTTGGAATAGGATGGACCCATTTATATGCATAGAAACGGTCTGCGCCTTAAGAAGTACATTTCTTTCTTTTGGGGGAGGAGTTGACAGAACGGATCCCGTCCCCACTGTGTAGTGCCACCACAACGTTGACCGGAACGGGCGACCACCTAAGTATGACGAGATCTCACAGGGAGGCGCGTGGTTTACCAAGCAGGCTGGCAGATTTTGACAGAAATATAGTGCCACCTGACCGACGGAAGCTGCTGGACGACTGTGGTTGCACAGGTGGCGACAAGGTCACCATTATCAGATGATGATGATGGCGATGACGATTCATCACTATGACCAAATGACCCCGTCTTGATTACCGGTGAATGAAACCTTACCGACTCTTGAAAGACAAAGCTTGTGCGGTTTCATTTGATGGTGACCATTGGCAACTCGAACGTGTTATTGAATTTGCTGCGCATGCGTAGCTTTTACTGTCGTGCTTAATAGATTCAAGAGCTCGTCCATTGTGCCTTAACACCTGTTTGTTGTGGACAATTGCTTTGAAAGGAGTATAGCAAAATTCCTCATGGCTACAGGACCTTTGCCCCTGTGTAGAAAAAGAAAATATCCCCCTCGAAATAGTCTCCGGGCCTATTGTATTCTGACGAATTATGGTATACAGATTTATAGAGGCCACGGCCGTCAAATAAGCGCAAAATAGAATTCTTTGTTTCCCGAACATTCTTTCCCAGGACAGTCGAACTTCTGCACTGGATAGTTAGTTCACGAGAATAATTAGTCCCGGGAAGATATTCGTCCCTTTTTCCAGGGGGACATTTCTTTACTTCTACCCCCCGGCCTTCACAGCAATGCGGAGTTCAAAGTATGCCGAGTGAACTGTCATAGTTTTTATTGATATTCTCCCTGAATCGTATACCCGGAAATTATTGTTTTATAAGCTTTCATAACATAATGTACCTTATTTTTTCCAGTATGATGTGCCGTCATCAAATAAGACATTTTAACGAGACCTTATTATTTTTACTGTACAGGTAGTTATGAATTTTAGTCCCGTAAAAGGTAGGATCAACGAGCTTGTTACTAGGATATGATGGCACCAGAAAGTGCTCTCCCTCTGTCACATCTTCTGTTGACTGCCAGTACAATAATAAACACTGTCAAGGTAATTCGGCCAGTATATACATGGAGTTTGATAATGATATAGTGTTTTTCAGATAGATCTGGCCAATTGAACTTTTTGTTTACCTTTTGTCACTAAACTGTAATAGTGTGATCACAGATAGTAATGTTACACAGCCGTGGGCAGCTTTTGTCATAGTTGACCGGCTTTAAAGCCCGCAGCACACTAGCCGCCAACTTTGGCGACAAGAAGCGTTCGGCTGACGCCTCTCGATGCCAAAGTTGGTGGCCAGTGGATCCCGGTCAGAACACACCTTCTCAGAATTGGCGTCCAGTAGCGTCTTTTCCGCCACAAGACGCAAGCTGATTGGCCATAGCCTCGCCGCCAACGCCAAGTCAGGCGGCCATTCGTAGCACACCTGGCTTCCTCTTGCGTTCAAACGCAACAACACGCGTCAAAAATCAAACATGTTAGATATTTGGCGTTTAATTGTGGCAAGTGGCGTCAAGTCGCGTTCGCCGACGCCGTTCGTAGCAGACTACGGATTTTTCAGGCGTTCAGGACTCTTGAGGCAAAAAACGCCTGTGAACGCCGAAGTTGGCGGCTAGTGTGCTGCGGGCTTAAGTGACACCGAGAAAGAGCATTGGTTGGGCCCACCCTGATGTGCCACACCACCATATTTTGGTAAATGTGATCTGGTCACACATCTGAGTTCAGTTATGTATCTTTGGCCGGAACGATATGAAAAGCACTATGACAACTATGAAGAATCATCCGGGAAAGGGAAGGAACGATGAGGAAGAAATCCGCCAACTTCTTCAACCTTTCAATGTAAGATAAACCATTCTTCTATGATGAGCCCAAATTCAGTAGTATCATCTTATCGATCAAAAGTTCTTGGGTTCGGTTCTGCACATTTGCATATGCAGTTAAAGATTGACCTATATGCATCGATATTTAGTCTGGTTATTGATAATTTGACAGAGTACCAGCAGTATTGTGACACTCATATGGGTAGACACACTTCCATGGAAAGGACTGCAAAAATCCTACTATATTGTGTATGAGGTGAGGGTTGTGGAAGAAGAGAAACGACCCTACGGGTCAAGGCGGAACGCCAGGTTCGAAATCACCCCGGCAAAATGGAAGGAAAGCGCTTGGAAGAGGGTTAATAGTTGGCCACATCACAGGAAGGAGAGAGGCTTGGAGGTGGTATTTGCAGTGGATATCAGAGGTGATGATCGTCGATGGAATGTTGGGAATGCGACGCTAGGCATGAGAAATTTCTGCTCGGATTTTGGAGTAAGGAATATCTTTTGTCGTTTATTAATGAATTGGAAATATGCAAAACCGTCGGCTTTTGAGGGGAATTCGTGCAAAAAGCGATCAGAAATAGTTTGTACTAAAGTGTTGTACAGTTTGGAGAGGCCTAAAATGAGGTGAATATTTTCCCGCGCCGGAAGAACTGCGTGCTAAAAAGCAAGTAACCGCGTTTTCTACTGTCATAGAGTCTAAATGAAATGGTAAAGACGTTTAGACGTTTTGAACGTCTTTTCAATTTCTTTATACGGTTTTAGAAAAACAGTTTACTAAGGGAACAGGAAAACCCTAATCATATTGAAAGAATAATTCTCCTTCTCTTCACAAGCCTAAGCCATTCGTTAAAAATTTTGAATTTTATATTTTAATTTGAAAATTGGTTATTGCGTAAACATATACAAGATATAAATTTCAGCATTGCCTTGTGAAGACAAATACACAAAATCAGTGCGGAGATTCGGACAGTGTCAGCAAGTCACTGTCCACTATGGCTACAGCGCTAGCAGACGACAATAACAATTTGAAAACTCCGGCAGATTCAACAGCGAATAATTCTCGACGTGGATTTGGTGGTAAACATTCCTAGACAACTGTTAGTAGGTTTACAAAGACACTCTTTTCTCTATTTATTCAGGATACAAACCTATTAACAGATGGGTTAAAGTTATAATCTAGAAAACTCTACCAAGAAATCCACGTCGTATTTATCGCCGTTGAATCGGCCTGCAGTTATCGTCGTCTGCTAGCGCTGTGGTAACCATAGTGGATAGTGACTTGTTGACACTGTCCGAATCCCCACACTGAATACACTTGTACTATGAAAACAAGTTTTAGCAAATTCGAATGCATAATAACTGCACTGCGGCATTTTGCATAACTGCATTTCTTTGTTCCTTAAGCACATGTAATTACGAACGGCGTATCCCTTTAAAATCATATTGCTTTAATCTATGATTCGTTTAGTCGATATCACCGTGATACTTCAAAGGTATAAAACAAGCATCTTCAATAAAACACGACTCAAAAAATGCCACAAATAAATATCGATGAATATCAAAATCGGGCAGGTTTTCAAATCCAGGTTTTACACATTAAAGCTCTTCATGGGTCTATCAGTACTTTGTTAAATGATCGTCGATCAACAAGTGGGTAATAGCCACTTTTTTAGGCCAAGAAATTGCAGAAATTGCATATACTGTCCTGTGTGAAGGATAAAGTAGGTCTTAGTTTTCTAGCATACAGGGTCTTAGTTTACTAGTTGGGTCTTAGTTTCCTAGCATTTAGGGTCTTAGTATTCTAGCTGGGTCTTAGTTCACTAGCATATAGGATCTTAGTTTTCTAGTTGGGTCTTAGCTTGCTGGTATATATGGTTTTAGTTTCTAGTTGGGTCTTAGGTCTTAGTTTTCTAGACACCCGTTATTGTCGTCTGCTAGCGCTGTGGTTACCAATGTGGACAGTGACTTGCTGACACTGTCCGAATCCCCAAAATGTAATTGAAGCCTTTCTTATTAGGACGACTCGCCCTTCAAGTTAGTCGGCCACCTAGTTGAGGAAAGGAGAGGCAGTCCATCAACTTACCCCAGGGATTAGACGACGGCAATAAAAAACAAAATGGATAGCGATAATTACGGACAGACAGGTGATGCGGATCGCCATCGTTTTTTGATTCAGCATGTACCAAAGAAATATTGTCAAGAACTCGTTTTAAATAAAAACATTATAGGAATCAAATTCAAACGGTTTTTGTGTTCAAAGTCCGAGATGATTTATGATGGGAAATACATGGATATTATTGTAGGTAGGTAGCAAACATACCTGCAGTAACAGCTCACTTTCAACAGTAAGGAGACCACTCCGAGCAAGTCTGAGATTGAGAGTTATTCAAACAATCTTTATCTATAAGGGTTGCTCTTGTAAATACCCCCCCCCCCCCCCCCCCCAACGTATTTGCTCCAAATGATAGCCTGTCTCCAGTATATCAATGCCATAAGAAATAAGCTTATTTTTGAAGGGGATATCATTATCACTTACATGTAAACACGAACTTTTGCACTGCTCCGAAGTATTATTCAGATTAGCGTGGCGTGTGCCAAAGGACCTCAATCATGTGCAAAATTTATCAAGTTGAGAGCAGCGCATGAACTTTGCGAAGGAACAAATTGTTAAATGGTTGTTTGAAAGTGCGTGTGAATGATTTTATGGGTAGAAATCTGTTGCGCGATTTACACCGGCTCGGTATGATGGAGGGCTCTTTTGCTCGGTTTCAGGTTGGCAATTTAAAGTCCTTACCATGGACACGGAAACAAGCTACGACATTATCAAGGCAAAAGGCAGATTCCACTGCGTCATTTTATGCATTCCTGTCTATGAGTGCTGGGGTGCTCGTTACACTATTGGGAAAGATGGGATCTTTGAGTGTCATCTTTTAAACAGCTTTTATTAGTTCAATGCGGCAAATCTGCGCAAGAGAAACTTTCAACAAAAAATATCTCATCTCCAAAATCCTTCCTAAGTTTTGTTTATTAAATCCTGAATACCTTGATAGCTTGAGGAAGCAAGTTGTACTAATCTTACGTAATCTACCTTTGGTCTTGGAGTGCTCGCACTGCCAAGATGATATCATCTATGTAAATCAATAGACCACGTGCGGTCAACTGGTAAGCCCCGCAAAACAATTCCTGACAGAATAAATGGAAGTGTTGTAGGATCACGGGCCGTGATAACAATTGGTTCTCTAGCGCAGATTTACGAGGCTGACTCAGGAACCGTGTTTCAAAAAAGGTCAATACGCAACCGTTTTGGTCCATGGCATAAAGAATTGACAGTATGAATAAATAATTGATCAGACATAGTTTCCAGTAAATTTTCTCGAAAATATGCCTAGATTTTCATTGAAGCAGCGATCAAGTACACTAAGTGAATCGACATTCGTCATGCATTAAAATTGAATGGAATAGTGCGAGTTGTCTTTATGTTGGGGCTGATCAACATCATTCTAATTGTTTATTATTAATTGTTTCACAGTAAAGTTCTCTCCAACTTCACGAATGTTCAAATTAGCGGGATAATCTCGTGACATTTTTTAACCAGGCATCACTATCAGATTACTTTCTCAGCTCGCCACTAGAGGCGGTCGTATCTGAATCAAGTATATCACTAGTTGTGAGACCTGCCGCTGTTTGGCACCACTAGTTACAGAAGAACTTAAAATGTTCGGGCAGGAGGTCTTGGTACGTGTTCCACTGCATCAGGACGTCTTTAAGCGCATCCATCTGCTTCCAGATTCCGCTTCCCTCCCCGTGGAGTGGCGCGATGGGCCATCGCTGTCTGATCTTTCCAACTCCGGGAATGTGTGGCAGGATAATATTGTGCCCGGACGCGACCACGGAACGGACGGTACCATTCCTGTCTAGGACGCCAACGCCGTGAGACTTGGTCCCGGTGTCAGCAGAGTCCTGTTCCTTGTTCTGCAACGAGAAATTGATGTGTTTGCATAATTGGCGGCTGTGAAGGGCGAACTACTTTCAGCTCGATCGGGCTTGGTCATTGAGGATTCCGACTGATTATGAAACTGATACTCGGAACTGATGTGACACACAAAAAACACTCCATCGATGGCTTGCACAAGACCATGTGATTTTTCATGGCAGGTACTTAAATACGTTGTGATGATGATTTCTCCAAAACTAGATCGGTCTAGCCCAGTCGATAGGCTAATGCAGCGTCAAGACCAATGGGTATGAGGTTGTCAATTTACCGGCATTTTATACCGTCAGGTACTACATAACCATTTTTGGCCGGTTTTAGTTTTTTTTAGGTTCACCCTGTACACCAACCTGCGTGGTCGAGAAAAACTCGACGGGCGTCATGTAGTAGGTATTGCTGTTGGTACCGTTGAAGGCCTTTGCCTTGGTCTTGACACCGTTCCTCTGCCAGTGCCGGACAGTATTGGCGTACGGCGTATTGATCAAGCCCTTGTATTCAATGTTGTAAGGGTTCCATTTCGAGAGCGGAGTCGTGTAGATGATTTCAAGGGGAATGGCGTAGGTCCACCGTTGGCTACAAAAAAAGAACTGACATGATACTAGTTGGCCCCCGACCTCGCAGTTGTAAGAATTCGTGCATAGTCCAATACACGGTCCGTTGTCTTTGAACAAAGCCCGCTCGCACCTGGGCCTAATATTCTATTGTTCTACTCTCTTATCAAAGGGTTATCAGGGCAAATCTTGATAATATCGACCCCCACACCCACACATCTCCTTTCATGGGGGTCGGTATGCCTAAATCGACATGGGCAATGAATGGGCAATATCGCAGTCGTCAAAATGATGTTAAAAATCATTTTAGAATATTCTTAAAAACAAGCTCCGAACATCTCAGAGTTAACGTTCACTTTTTAGAAGATGGGGAGTTTTTGAAAATCCCCCGAAGTGCCAACTTGAACGCTTATCCCATTGTTTGATATCCCGATAAGTATGTCGAACAATGCGAACGGCGATTGCGTTTGCGGGCGTTTCGGGGAATTTGCGAAAACTCCCTACTACCTCATCACCCGAACCGCCCTGAAAACAAACTCTACCTTCCTCCCGGTACTAACCTGTATGTCTTGCACACCTTCTGTCCATTGACTTTGTTACACGTCTCCACGCTCATTGGCGCAATCTGCGGATGTGATGTCATGGACATGAAAACGCTTGGGTCGGAGAAGCCCCGGCGTCTCATATTGGTCCCCATGGCTCCGAGAACAAACTCCTTGTACCATCTGAAATATGTAACACTAGCGTAAGTTTCTGTACAGTGCGTATCACTTAAAATGTGAATTCTGGCAATCTCTTTTACCAGCAGCTACTTTCGTATAATTAGTCTGCCCTGATTTGTAAGTAAAGACAGGAATGCACCCCACTTGGCAACCTTTCTATTGGTAGACTGTCGAAATGAGCGTACATCTACGTCTCCTCTGTGGAAAAACAAAGGAATTATGTATGTCTTCTTTGGAGAGTAGCCTTCATTGTACTAACCTATGATAGAAACCAGTGTTCAGCGGTCCCTGTTGCTTCCTGTTCTCATTGATGGTCCAGAAATGGTAGGCGGGCTCGCCGTAGGTGGTGTCCGTTAGGTTGGCAGAGTAGTTGTCGAGTCCGGGAACCTCCTCCATCAACACATCTAAATAGTCAAGGAAGGTCAACAACTCGTATTTATTCCACGTTCGCCGGTTAATGTCCCCCCTAAGATTCGGGTTTAGCTGAAATCTGAAGTGATACGGTCAAACCGTCCGCGAATTAAAGGTAAAATGGGTTAATAGTAGTTTTTTTAAACCTATAACTTCGGTTAGGCAAACGATTTTCACTGCATGATCTTCACACTAAGTTTCACGAGTAATAGTTAATATAATAAAATTTTCATGGGTTGCATTATTTTGGGTCATCCTGTATAAGATTCACTCAACGTATTCTCACCTCGCTGCTCTTGTACCGGAGAATCCCTCTCGCTTTGCGCGCCTCCTCATCCGGGCATTGAAGTCGTCAATCATTCTGAACCCGTAAAGCGGCACCTGGTGTTTGAGAGGATGACACGCGATCCTAAAAAAGAAAGAGATTTTGAAATGGTACGTCGTTCGTTCACTTATATTTACTCTTGGTCTATGAAAATCAAGTTCCTATTTCTAACGCCAGGCCACGCCACTGGTCATAATGCATGCTACAGCTGCATGGTAATTTAAGCTATGTGTGCACTGTGGTCACGTTCTTTTTTCTTTAAACAAAGCCCTCTGGCACCGGGGCCTAAATTCCGATTGTTCTACTGTCTTATCAAAGGATCATTGGGGCAAATCTTGATAACATCTACCCCCTCGAAACAGCTCTTACGAGGTCGATCGGAAAAAAATCAGCAATGGCAAAAACGTAATGAGACCTGTTTTTCTACTCTACCTGTAATTCCATTGAGCATAAACAGGGATAGTATCATTCACATAGTCCACAATCTTGGTCGGAAGGAAGGCGAGGTTCTCGCCAGCATCTTTCCTTCCACTGTAGGCACTGAAACTATTCCTCCGAAGAAGTTCATGCCAGGTAGACGCATCGATGTAGTGGCGGTCGCTCTGAAAGGGTTCCTCAACTTTGCCAGTATTGTCCGTGTTCTTCCAGTAGCCCTCCAGGTAGCACAAAACCGGCTGAAATAGAATTTTGAGACCACGATATATCGAATATATAGAAATGGAAGTAAAACTAGTGACGAGTTTGGTCGGTGAACTGATGTGAGTACGATGTCACGGTTGGATGTTTGGTTTCAACATTATTTAAAACGCTAGAAACTGCAAAAATATTTTCTCCAAAATTGTAATCAGCGAGGCATTGTTTTGTCCTTGTTGCTTGTTGAAACGATACCAGTCTCCTGCTGGTAATAGCGACTGTCTCGCTAGGGACAGAGATGGTTAAGAGTACACAAGGCCATTTCCCAGAAAGATTATGGGTAGAGCTGGCCATTTCCAATGTTATGGTCGTCGTTTACCTTGAAATATTTCCTATAATCCCGTGTAGAATGATCAGAGTCCTTCCATGCCTTAAACCAAGCCCTCATCTCCTCAATCTGCTCATCAACAGTCGACTTGGACAGTACCTCTGGTGGTACATCCGGAAACGGAACATCCTCCATCTTCCTGAACTTCGTTTGGGTGGTACTGGGCATGCGCAATTTGTAATCGTTGTGGCGTGTCTTGAATTCTATACCATTGAGAACAGCAACGACTTCCCCCATCCCTATGGTTCGAATGTGGTTGGCATGGTCGTGGATGGCGGCGTGGCGGTCGCCCGTGGTAGAATCGTAGAAATAAGGCCTGGTGCCGCCGACCAACACACGGTTTTGCTTCAGGCCTGACTGCCCGTCAGACCTGGAACACAACGGAACATGTTCACATTTTCCCTTCTCAAAGCAAGGCTGTCCAGGTGAAATGGAGACCACAATTGTGACCCGTTCCAGCAAAACCAGTCGCATGTCGCTCTGAGCTTGGCAGGTTGAGATGGACTGTTTTTTTATTTCACTATTGTCTGCATTTTGTGAAATCTGACGACATCAATTTCTTCTATTATCTCCTGGTGTCGTCTAGGCTCATCTTATGTGCGACATGCGACTGGTTTTGCTTGAACGGGTCACAATTTGTCTTCGGTGCAGCCTCGCTCGATGTGGCAATGGTCAAGGTGGTACTTGGTTTAGCAGTGCATGAAAGACCGAAACTAGAAATATGGTGGGAATCCCTGCTCAGTTTTGCGATCCCGTAGATTGCGTACGACTTTGTTTACATTTACATTTTAAATTCGTATTCACGTAAACATTAGACTCACACCTGTTTTACACAATATTAATTCCTTAACAGTTAAACCCTGTTGTTTTCCGTGGAATAAAGAGGGTGGGAGCATTTACAATCTACGCGGGTACTCACCTTATTCTCTCCTCAAACTCGGACTGCTGCATCATGACCTGTTTCGTCAGAAGCGACATCTTTCTTTCCATGTCCTCTAGCTTCTTCTCAAGGTCGCTGACTTGGTCACTGGATTCTGACCTTGGCTTGCTTTGCGTTGGCGTCGTCACCAGCATGACAGCCAACACCATTAGGCACACTCCCTGAATAAAAGTAACAAAATGTTTATGGCCAGAGACCTCTATTAAAACCTGTGTACATTACGTGTACATTGTTGTGCATAAGTTTTGGTAAAAAAAGTACACATTGGACCAATCAATCTGTACAAAATTTTATATGTGTCAAGAAGAACACTTTGCCAATAGCATAATAAAGTTTAAAAACATTCCAATACCGATTGCCTGAGAAAAAGAGATTTCCGTACACCATATCCATCAAAACGTCACTGGCGCATTGATATGGCCCTGTCAAAGTACAAGTTCTAAACTGACCAGTGAGACCACATTTTCTTGAATATATTATCAAAAAGCATATTTCTGTGATGGCCTGACTCTGTAGATTAAGAATCAACCACAGATTGAGAATTAATTCCACTTTGGTCCATCCCAGCCATGTATTTACCACAACTTGACATTTTGATAAGCTCTATGTTTGATGATGCAGTAACAACAGGTAGCCTAATTCATATTTTTGCATATTTGGAGGCAAATTTTGTGCAGAATCATATTGGGATTTGCGTCATGGCCATGCATGGGCCAACGCGGCAGTGTCGAAAGCGAGTCCCAACAACATTTTAGCTGATCTTTTGTTTTCTGATATTAGACAGGATTAGCAGACGCCCAAATCCGGATCCTACTTCGAATATGAGTTTGAGTCCTACCGGGAATCGCTTCTAGCTTGGTTCGTAGGGATATGGATCGGGCGAAAAACACATTACTCCAAGGATCATATAGATATCGCGAATTGTCACTGCGGATGAATATTAATTCAACAAAAATAAGTTTTTGTTTGCTTGTTTTTGGTCATCAAACTAATGAAAGGTACTGCGGGGGATGCATTTGGCCGCTCCACATTGGCCTATATTTGGGTACTGCGACAGCGGCGTACCTCTAAACTGCAATATTGTTCAAAAGTTTAATGACTGACACTTCTTCATGGAATATCACATGAAATAAATGGATGTGAATTACGTTTAAACTGTTTTGAACATCTTCACAACGAAAAAAACCCCCGAAATATCCGTGTGGTCACCATCTATATGAAAGAATTTTAATCCATATTGGCGCATATCCGATTGGGTGCCGCAAAGTCACCTACCTTATCAAGAGAGAACATGTTTACGCCCTTCGAGAATTTCTGCATATGCCAATTTAATGGCCCAAGTTGAATTCTTATCACTGCTGGTATGTATAACTTGAGAAGATAAGAGCGATTCCGATTGGCCGCATGCCTTACCAGAGGTCATCGGAGAGATTTTTTTTTAATCAACAAAAGAAGAAAAATCCAAACATTAAAGGTACATTGTTCTGTGGATTACACAGACATCTTACCAACAGTAAATCGTGTTTTTACTGCGCATCTTCTCGTCTAAATCGGGTGCATCTTATCCGCAGCTGTCCCCGGGATGGGGTGAGGGTCCTCTCCGGATTATTTCTATCAAAACGGCGGGCCCGTGCGGGAGATCTTAGCCACTTTTGTGGAACTTTAATTTTTTGCTTGCAATAGCCAATGGAATTGCTTAATCCACCATCAGCTGCATTAAACTTCTACAAACACAACATTGGCACCCAGAAAAGCACGAAAGCCCCGATTTGAAACAACAGCTGTCCGACCGACTACCACCCAGCCTTATTCAGAAACTTAGGAGTGCATTATCTGCGCAATACTTGGCCAGTTGAGGCCAGTTGAAGGTAGATGCAGTGGCACCGTCCGATATTCTGAACCACGACCTTCCGGTGCCACTGTTAGACATAGCTTTTTTCAAACTACATGTACCAAGACGTTTCGCCTTCCCTAATACTGCCATAAAACAACAAGACCTATTAACATTTTCTTACAACTATCAAAAGCATGACGATAGTCACACTTCAATGAGGGATTCGGGCTTATCTGTTAAGTGAATGCATAATCCTACTTCTTGAATTAGACATAGCAAATCCATTAAACTGATCCGAATGCTGATTTCCTTTCCCGATATCATATCAACAGAATTTCTGTATTCTTAAAGGCCAATTCCATTCGTTAAAAAATCAAATGCGAACCTGAATTTGAACATTTCCAATAAATACGTACTGAATACAAACTTCGAAGTCTAAGTTTCCTTTCAGTTACGCACAAATTGGGCAACAAAGACGTGCCTGTAACACGCTTATTTATCAGTGAATGTTTCCCCTGTGTTACGCAGGCCCTACGCACCGAGTATTGGGTCCTTGAATAACCCCAAAAATGTTTAGGTAGGTAAAAATCCGAAAATTAATAAAACATTTCAGAATCTTTTTCATTTTTTCTGAAATTTTCTTTAATAAAAAAATCATGAATGATTTGAACAGCCCTTCTGCCGGCCGATCAGGGGAGAGTTATCGGCGGTGAAGGATGGATATACGCACAATGACGGTGGATCGACATGCTGTCTATAGTCTTCCTTAAAATTCATTTCAACTGGGACAAGTTATCGTTTTTTCAACACTTTTCTTTTAAATAGTATGTATACAGTCATGATCATGTACATGTATATGTAAAGATGTCATCTTAAATGCATGTAGGTCAGATTAAGAAACACTTGAATGTGAAAAATTTGTTATGGCGCGTTAAATGAATGTTTGAAATTATAAAACTATTTTTAATACAGTCCATTCGTAAATGCATGGTCGCGAAGCAAATATCAAAGTAATAGATCATCATGCCCTTGTAGCTACATATCTCAGCCCCGAGTAAGATGCGGACAAGACATTCACAATGGACGTAACCTAGTTCAACTTAAGCTCAGGGAAGTGACCTAGGTCATGCATGAATCATCATAAGAGACCTACAACATTAACATTTAATCGTAGTTTTGCCGATATACGAGTGCTTGATTAGTGATAAGAAACTAAAGCGAAAGCAAAACCAAACATGACGTCATGACTGTCAGACCACTTGGTGTCTAACGACCAACTATCTATCTGAATTGATTGGCATAGAACAACCTTGTAAAGATAATTTCTTTTTCATTGGAAATGATCGTGGAGTACTTCCATTGAGATCTCTAAATAGGCCCGGTGGTCCTTAAAATCGTTGTTAAAACTTACTTTGGCGCAATGATTTCATTGGAAGTGATCGTGGAGCACTTCCTTTGAGATCTCTGAATAAATGCATAAATGTACATATTCAGCAAAACCATTATTTGAAGATAATGTCGCACAGGTAAGAACTTTTAATGGTTTAGATTCAAGGTCATCTACAAGCGGAAGTCAAAGTCATCATAGAACATCGGAATGTTGTGTCTCCATGCCAACACGATATCCTTCAGGGCGTCCAATTCCTTCCAGACCGGGCTTCCCTCCCCGTGGATGGGGGCGATGGGGTACCTGAGGGGAACACAAACAGGCTCAATGAATCTCAGCAGAACGATCATGAAGAGTAAACAACTACATGCACAGTACGGGAGGCACCGGTTTAGAATACGGGCATGTTTTTTTCTATTTCGATGCGTTTTGCCGCTATTGAAAGACCAAAGAGGGCCTAAAAATATTATGATAGTGGAAAAGCCGAGTCCATCCGGAGGCAATTGCGGCCAAGGGACGTAAGGACGTCGTCAATAAGTTCCGGACATATGCAAGGAGGAGGATTGTTTGAAACACTGAGATATGGAGAACGCTAAAACCCATTTTACCAGCAACACATTTCATTACGTACCGCTGCCTGAGAGTTCCTACACCTGGGATGTCGGGGAGGTGGATCCTTACTCCAGCGGCCTTGACTCTACGCATGGCCCCGGAAGGATCAAGGACACCGACGACATCGGCGGCTGTGTCAGCCTGGTCACCTTGGGATATCTAGAAAGAAAAATTACTTTGAGGTCAACTACCGTCGAGGTTCATGATGGATTGAACAGCGGAAGACCTCGTCCCAACTAGATGTTGCGTGTATCTCTCTATGATCGAATTTGGATCTCTAGAAATGAAATACATTTGTCGCCGGGACACTCTATCCTATGACATTTAAACCTGGTACATCATGAACCATAAAGAATAATGTGAATTGGAACAACTATATGCAAACCCTATCCCAACGTTCGATAATGCCAGGATGTCAAACAATAGACAAAATAATAAAAAGGCGTCCACATTGGCATTTCGGGGGCTCAACGAAAACTCCCTAATGTCACTCGAGCACTCTTGCTTGACAGGATGTTTTCTGGTGCATTACCTCGCCGCCGTCAAAGAAGGCTTCCGGAGTAATATAATAGGTGGCACTGCCCGTTCCATTGTAGGCCTTGGCTGATGTAAACCCTCCGTTGCGTCCATTGGCCTTGCTGATCTTGTCTTGCCATGGAAAACCATGATACGCGAGATTGTATGGGTTCCAACCTGATAATGGAGTGGTGTAGATTATCTCGATAGGGATGGCGTAGCTCCAACGTTGCCTGGAAGCGAGATTCACCATTTATGAACTCATGAGAAATCCTTCACCACAGGTGATAAACATTTATCTAATCAACAATCCAGACACTTATTTCCAGGGAGCATTGTGACATGTTATGATTGGAGCGAACAAAATGACTTAAAGGACCAGAAGACTTATCACGAACAATTTCACTATGCTGTCGACTGTCCAGTCCCCTTCCACTCCACAGTCCTAGTACATGCAGTTCCTATCATCTGAGTGGACAAAAATTTGACTGAATTATCGCGCTATTCTCATTTTACAGGACAGGACTCGCTCGATGCTCATGCAATCTCGTCTCGATGGGCGGAGTACTTCCAAAGTTTGCTTACTGGAAATTGGTGCATTTATTCTTTTTGCAGTAGTTGAGGTTAGATGGCGCCACCTGCGGTTGAGTGTTCATGGCCATGAAGACACTCTCATCAGAGTAGCTTCTTTTCCTGTCGACAACCCCCATTGCACCGACGGCGAACTCCTTGTAGAAACTGTAAGGAGAGAAGAGAAGTTCACGGTTGAGACGTTAGTCTACTGATTTAACGACACAAACAACACCTGCTTAGTATAAATCTAGCTGACTTTTTTGTTCTTTTGATATGTTACAGCGACATTTTGCTAGAGGACTTCGGTGGCGCATCTTGAGGATAAGGTGTGTGGATTTCTACGACCTTCAAGCCAGGGATTTCGCCAATGTTAATGTTTGCTCTTCGCTACTCCCAACCTAGGGATCAAATTCTGACCACCGATTCTTGTGTTGATTTGGAACGTGCAGCGAAACAAAAATAGCTTGCAGTTCATTACCTACCGATGGTAATATGCTACATTCTTGGCTGGCGCGTCAGGTGAATATGGTGTGCCGATTTCTATGGCTTTGTAGTTGAAGGCGTCGTCGACGAGGTCGGCTCCGTAGTTATCCAAGCCTGGTATCTCGCCCATGAGCGTGTCCATGAATTCGCGGTTGGACATGCGCATCTCCCACCAGGGTTGCTTTGGATTGTACCACTTCTGTCCGATCCTTGGGTTGATTTGGAACCTACAGAGAGACAAAATAACTCCTGTTATTTTTACTTTTGAAGGCGACGACCGTGTGTACTGAAAATCAATTGGAACTCATCATGAAACAGCAATATCTTTACTCACTGTCATTTAGAACATAATGGGAATACATGCTAAAATTACAATGTAGGTCCCCAGGCCAGTAGAAACCGGTTCCACTTTGCCCTCGTCCCAATTTAAATACACTTCTTAAGGCGCGATCGAGCTGTCTAATCTCGGATATATTTACGGTCATGGCTTCTTTAAACCATTAATCCATCATAAAACAAGAGGAGAGGGGACCGGATATTAATTAAACAGCCAGTGCTCCTAAATGATGGAGCACAACTTTGTGAGCCCTTTTAGAAGGCAGCCTCTTGTCTCATCAGAGACTTGCAAATTACATCGAATGGCACAGCCAGGGTCAATGTGGAATTCGTTATCAACGTTTGTAAAACCAAACGAAATATCTACCTTGCAGCTCTGGAGGCAAGTTGGGCAGTTTTATTTCGACCTTCTCCAAAGGACTTTCGTGAGGCAAGATCATCTACCAATCGGAATGCGGAATGTGGAACTTCGGTCTTCAATGGATGACAGTTAATCCTGAAATAGATGAACTCATCTAAACAGTGTCTCCACCTATTGTCAGAATTATGTTGGCGGGAGTGGGCTCGATCTTAATGTGCCGATTCGAACCATCCCACGGAGTGGCCTCAAACGGGTGGAATCGGTGGGTATACTTCAGTTTGTAATTTTGGGTTTCTTGGGACCTCGTCCATCAATGAGGAACCTGCACAACAAAACCTGCCAATAGGAGGCCCTGCAGGCAAGTGGACCATGGTTGTAATGAGAAAGCCATTCTCCGGGTCAATGATCATTGAATATTTAATCCCTTAATTACTCTACATGGGGAAATGGCACCAAAAATGTTGTTTTATTGGTCCTTAATTCTATTTTGATGAGTTTTAGGGAGAAAATCAACAAAAATTAATTTTCATGGAAAATGCACTACTGGAAGTGTACCTTTTAGTACTGGTGCTGCCATCTGGATTTTTAGTTCTGCAGGTTCCTCATTTCGTCCCAAAAAAGACCTTCCAACGTTTAGATTGCCTCACCTATTCGCTTATTTTACCCGAGGCAAGGAGGTGACCAGATACTAACAAAAAACTGAATGTTTTCATCACCTTGCTGCCAAAAAGTGCCACAGTTTGTGCGATGTGGATGTATGCATGGCATATGCTTACAATTTGGAAATGCACTGAAATCATTGCTGGCACTGACGTATACATTAAAATGTGTGCAAAAATTGTTTTCAAAACACTCCAGCGTTGAAAGCTCCTTAAAAACTAACCTGTAACCCCATTGGGCGTACACTGGGATAGAACCATTGATAAATTCCGTGATCTTCGTGGGCAAATAGGCGAAATTTTCCCCGGCGTCTTTACGGCCTGAATAGGCACTAAATCGAATCTTCTGGAGGAGGTCATGCCATGAGGTAGCGTCCAAGGCGTGACGCTCAGAGTCAAAAGGTTCGTCGATCTTGTCGGAACCGTCGGGAATTGTCCAGTAGCCTTCGAGGTAACAGAGATTGGGCTAAAATGGAAGGAGATGGCAGCGTAAGTATGATCTCCGAGGGAGGCTAGCAAGAATTGATTGCATTTACTGAAAATACGTCTCGGCGTTCGATAATTCCCCTGCCTCACAGCTATGATGTTGTCTAGTATACTTCTTGTTATCTCTGGCAGAGATGTCATTCCACCGATTTCCGCGCGGTTAGAGTAATCCTTGACTAATACCTCTGCCGTCACGGACCCCTTTTTGTCTTACCTTGAAATACTTCCTGTAGTCTCTGGTAGAGTGATCAGAGTCTCTCCAGGCCTTGAACCACTCTCGTAACTCGGCGATCTGCGCGGTCAGAGTGGCCTTGCTCAACACCTCTGGGGGCACATCGGGGAAGGGGATGTTTTCAACTTCCCTGAAAGCCTTGCTATTTTCGACGGGTTTCTTGAGCTGGAGTTGAAAGGATATGGAATGGTTTTGGCATCCTACGCAGCATAATTCGCTTTGGATCAAAGGTAGCTGAGCCAAACGACTGTAGAGGCCCCATAGCGGGTGGACAAACAATGGTTCAGAGTGGGACACAAAATATCCATTACTTTCCGTTTGCCGCGAGTACTAGACTTTAAAGTCCTTCACAAAATAATAATAGAGTTCAAGTCTTAATGCAATTTATCGAAAGCACAATCGAAGTCTATGAATTGACCATGGTGTTTGCTTGTGCTTACACGACAGGGTGAGTACGGCGTCCGTAGTGGATGCCACCCTGACCGTAACAAGTCGAGTGTGGGGCCAATCAACCCACAACGCTAACGTCAGAAGCACTGCAGAGGCGCTACACTCTTTAAACTAATTTTTGAGAGGTTTTCGCCCAACACAAATAATGCAACCCGTAGAAGTTTTCCGGGGAAATGATTCTGGGAAATGAATAGTTTTTCACAGGCTCGAAACCTTTTGGGGGTTTTCATTTCTCTGAAAAACCTCTGCGAGGTGCATATGTGTTGGCAGAAAGCCCCAAAAAGGTTTTTCAAAAGTTAAAAAAAAACCAATATGTATTTTGAAGAGAGTGGCGAAGCTGAAACACATTGGCTCACCTGAAAGTCGTTGTGTCGGGTCTTGAACTCTACGCCATTAAGGACAGCAATGACTTCGCCCATGCCTGCCGTCCGGATGTGGTTAGCATGGTTGTGGATAGCTGCGTGCCTGAAGCCGGTGTGCGACTCCGAGTGGTAGTTCTTCGTGCCAATCTTGGTGACACGGGACTGCTTCAGACCGGATTGGCCATCGGACCTGTGAGAGTACAGTAGAACCTTCCTCAGGGGACACCTTTCTAATAAGGACACCCTCATTATTAAGGACACAATTTCTGGTCCTAAATTGGTTTTCTCCATCAAATATGACCTTTCTAATCAGGACACCTTTCTATTAAGGACATCACCTGTCAGTCCTGCGGGAGGGTGTTTTTGATAGAGAAGTTCTGTTCTACTAGAGTTTTCATTTTATTTTCATTTTCTGAACAGTCCAAGCATCTTTAATTGGACAGAAGCCAGGTACATGTAGGTCAGATTCAAGTGAATTTTGCACACCCAGCTTTTTAGCCTATTTGGCTTTATTCGGTCAGCGGAATTTTTTACTTTATCACATTCGTTTTGTTTGTTTTTTGCATGAAGAAAAACAAGGTACGTTTTGAAGGTACATTTTAAGACTTCTTCGTTAACATACCAGTTCGTATACAACAAATACATGTACAGTCATGTATTAAAGATGAAAAAGAGCAATGTTCGATTAAATTGCAAATGTAATCTCAAAGTTGTTTGTTTATACCAAACATGTGTTTATGCGGCGCCTCGATAAACCTCATAGCGATACGTATTGCCAAGGTCGGTTGGTCGACCGGACTGCGATATTCTACCCACATAACTCCTGTATACAATGTACTAGCAAACTGATACACGCTAAAGTGTCCATGCGTGGGTCTATGCCGGGGATTAATCATCAAGGTTCTATTCAAGGACCCATCCATGGAAAGATGATGGAGAATCCCCATCACATGTTCTTTCCAACCCCATGGACATTCCTGATTCCACATTTTTATAAGGCCCCAAACATTTTATTCTTGCTTTGTATTGGCAGGGGAGCTCTTGAAGGTTTTTGAACAAGTTTTGAGGGTGTGTGCACTGGGGTGTGAGCAAATTCACAGAGCCTTTAAATAAGATTGGATATTTCTGATGCGTTTGGGAATGCGCCAAAACGCGCAGCAATACGCCTTTCTCGGGACAAAACGTGCCACGGTGTGCCAAAACGGGTGCTTTTTGATTAATCGCGCCATTTTGGGGGTTACTAGTGTATAACTCACCTAATTTTCTCCTCATGCGCAAGTTGCTGCATCATCAGCTGACCTGTCAACAGCCCTATCGTCTGTTTCATCGAGCGCATATCAGCCTCTAACCGAGCCAAAGTGTCGCTGCTTTGACATCTTGTTGACGTCACAAGTACAACAACCACAAGTGACGTAATGCGCCACTTTTAAAAGAAGAATTATAAATTTGTTCTTTACAAGGGAAGTCGTGATATTTACATTGATATCCTTGGCGTTTGTACAACAGTAGAACCTGTATATTAAGGACACCCTCGGGACTGAGAAATCCCTATAACTAGGGCGGTGTCCTTATTATAAAGAGGTCAGAACTAATGAAGGCAACCAATTTGCGACCAAAACAAGTGTCCTCAATAGAGAGGGTGTCCTTAATAGAGGTTCTACGTACATGTATACGTATTTAAACGCTAAATTATCACCTTCGGTGACGGTTCACCGGAGGCCAACCAGAGTACTTTTTGCACCTAAATTTCAAGCAGTAGTAAAAACAACTAATTTGGTTGTTCCTATTGAACCAACTGTGAAATAACATGTAAGGTAGAATGGGGTATTTGTAGCTCCAGTTTATTTGTAGGCCCTGCATTGTTTGATGCACGGGGATATCAATCAATGTCATAGGCAGGGGCTACAATTATCCTATTCTACCTTACTTTTTCTAGCTGGAAAAAAATCATAGTAAAACATAACCATTAAAATGGTTAAGAATCATAACAACGCTTTTCACAGTCGGTGCAATAGGAACTTCTTGAATAGTAAAAATAACTATTTAAAAATATTATTATCATATTGTTATTTTACTAATTAATTTTAAGAGTTTGTACTCCGTCATTTGCAGGAAATAGTGTAGCCACAGGCCAAAATCGATCAAAATTAATAAGCCGGAGATGCAGTCAAAAACACGGCCTACTATTATTGTATCGGTCTATAGACTTGAATTGGAACATGGGAAAAGTGGGTACGGAAGTTTGAAATGTCCTAAAGATAGATTGATGAGGAAAGAAAGGATTTCGATAATCTTTAAACAATTTTGTCTCTTAGGCGAAATGCCCTGTATCTCCTTTATATTTAGGAGCTCAGCTGATAAATGATATTCACAGAAATAAGTAAAGTGGTATACATGTATAGTACCTACCATCTTGTTTGCTTTTGGAAATCTGACTCGAATCTAGGTAGCCTTCACCAATATCAATCTTATATTTTATATATTTATATGAAAAATTGGGAACTTTTCCCTAATCTCCACCTGTCAGATAATCTCTATCCAACGATAAGAAAACCGCATTACGTAAAGCAAATACATCTAGACAAATTGTAGTTGGGCAATCTGCAAATCCATTCCCCAGACTGCCGGGAATCAGGCAGGCCTTCCAGATTGCCGAGCTGGCCTGTTCCGGGAAGGAAAAAATTATCCAATTAAGTTGAAAAAACTGTGTTATTTGAGTTTGTCAATGGTTATCGTTGTGTTGATCTGGTAATAAAGTTCCTTCAACCATGATTTGCATTAAGGAGGCAGAAAAATGCACCGCCGGTTTGTCCAAAGGATGGCGAACAAATTAGAAAATATGCATGTATTGAGTTGATTTTGTGTGCGCACCACAGATTAACCCGCTGGTCAGACATGTATGGTGGTTTGAGACGTAAGGGATCACGAGGCCGAAATAATTAATGTGATAAAGTTATTTACTTTCGGCATGGCGAATGAAACGCCACCATTCGAGGTCAATTCCCGCCCCTCTCGTAGTGGAACGGGCAAGCGCTGGTCTAGAGATTTACGATGCAGTTACTCGTATCGTTTTCTGGCAGTTTAGTCATGCGAACTGGCTGGTTGTAAGAGTGTATTCGATCAATGTATTTCAAAGTAGTTTAGAGTTTGAATTCGGTCCATAATGTCCGTCTGAATTTGATGAAACTTCTCCAGCTGTAAAACGAAAGAGTAATATTTTGTATCCATGGCAACTCTTTTGCCATATCTTGGCTCCTGGTTGAGTTGTTGAAAAAAATGAGATTTTACAATTGTGTCGCCCAAGGTCCAATGTCTCATGAAAAATAGTGTCTTGCACAAGGCCCCACATCTTGGCACAAAGAAAGTGTTTTGTTAAAGGTCGAGAATCACTGCAGATAGTGAATTGTTTTGTCCAACCACGTCACATGATCAGTGGCAAGGAGTTTACCATAGGTACCGCCATTTTGGCTAAAATCCTAAAGCAATTTTAATTGCTTTATGATTTTAGCAAAATTAATTGAATGCTCATTTAAAACCCTGGAGGCTGTGCTCTGGAAAAGAAAGAACCGACTCCTGCCCTTGAAATGAACATTCACTATGTTTTGAATAAGTTCTAATTGCTTTAGGATTTGGAGGTCTACACAAAATGGCGGAACCTATGGTCAACCCTTAATGGGGCAACCATGCATAACACATACTACTAAGTATCCAGTTCACCTAATATCAACACGATCAAGTTATTCTAATAACTCTATTAATAATCATAGAAGTGACTACTTGGCAAGCAGCGACTTTTTCTTGTCCTGAATGGAGAGCCGAACTCATGCATATTCAACCATCCAGGAGCTCATTATCATTCGTGGCAACACGGTCAGCAACACTGGAGTTACAGTGAAACGCCTTTAGAAATGCACACTAATGCATTTAACATACTTATCAGTCAAATCACGTTTATGACTTTTTTTGTAAATCCATTCAGTCATGTACATGTACATGCTTCTTCATGGATTATTGACCAAAACCCGAGTTTAGTAACAGAAATTGAATCGAGAGCGGGAAGTCGGCCATTGTTAAATATGCGCATATAAATTCGAATATGACGTCACTGCTCTCTGATTGGCCAACATGTTGTAACCTCTCCGGCTCGCCAAAGAGGGTAGTATTTTTGCCCTGTTTGGCAAGCCCGGCTTGCCGAACAGAGTTGATTTTTAGTGCTGTTTGGCAAGCGGCTCTCCAAGCAGGGCAAAAAAAGATGCCTGTTCGGCGAGCCGCTTGCCAAATAGACCCGGCCAATAATCATATCATCCTTATGCTCCCAATATACATTCGCGATACACAATAACCTCTTTCACGTTGCTGATTACCTGCATGTATTGAAGCCATTACCGCACATCGTCGTAATCAGTAGCTTTGCCGCTCATTGAAGAAATTGTGTCGATCAGTCAGAATACCAGAATGATAAAAGCCGGTTACGTCAAATCTGTCAATTCATTGCTGAACTAGCCAATCATGACAAAATTCGCGCTTGAAGACATGATGTGGCAATGCAGTATTATAATCTTGGGTTGGGTGGGGCATGGCCAACGGACTGTCGTTTAAAACCGAGAATAAAGGATATTATACTTACTTTGGATACATTACATGACGTAGGTGTTGATATCAATATGAGCTTGACTGCACCACCCACACCTGTTTTACGCCATTCACTGTCCCGGTATTCACTTTCCGATGAACCCACAGTTATTGCAATAAATAGAAAATCAATGAATAAGGAGAGATTGTCAGCCCATGAACAATAATCAGTGTCACCATGACTTACTGCATTTGTTTGATAATGGGATTCTGGTAGGCCTCGGTCTAACATATGTTGTAGTTTGCTAGCTACGTATTTGCCGGGGATCTTGCTCCCATCCAGCAGTCGATAGAAGGCTACTGGAGAGCACGTCCGTAGAAGGAACTGCTGGTTTCTCTAGGATTGTGAATCCGACAAAACAAGAAAATCACTATTTGTACTTTACTTAAAAACGTAATTCTTGGGCTTCCAAAATATATAAGGGTTGTATAGACGAGATAGACGATAGACGATAGACGAGAAACGAGAACGAGAACGGCAGCGTTTCCTGTACAGGTGTTGTCGTACGGACAGCTATTCCAGAACTCCCCCGGAAATGACATAATACATCAAAGAACACCTTATGAAACTCGTGCCTACGTCAATAATATTTCATTGTCATAGCGTCAATGTCGAGTTACAAAACATATCAAACATTATCTAATCACATGCTAAAATAAGAAATGACGATCTTGATTGGGCACGGCACAGATGAAAACCCTGTTATGATTCACCAAAATATAGGCCTATTTAAACTGTTAAGTACATGTACAAGCAAAGACTAAACAAGCTACCTATCTGTAACACATACACACAACCAAAACAGCGCCGTGTGGGATTGATCTAAGAAAATGAGGGACACAGTGATGTAAGTATCATTCCCAAAGGTAGCTTCGCGAAAATACTTTTCGGCTACTGTATGTGTAAATACCCTTTTCACAGGCAACTGGAGTTTACCATGACATAAAAATGATTTTTCATATGACATCATCACCAAAATCATTTAAAATATCATCAACATTCAGACCTGGACAACTTCAAATGAATTACTTGAACGAGTGTGCTTGTAGTTACTTTTGGATTTTTTGAGGTCACATTTTGGCAACATTTCTGTCGACAATTTCCTGTAGTGTTTTTGCACGGCAATTCCTCGACCCACTAGACAAATGTGAATAGAACGTGCATGTTTGTAATTTTGAGCGAACAATTGCTATCGGAAGGTGTTGCAAAGCGTCAGGACTAAATAATATGCAGCATGCTCCTAAAGCAAACTTTAACCCCATGCACGCTGGTATTTTACCCGTACCTATTTTACCTAGTACCTATTTTACCCGTACCTAATTTACCTGTACCTATTTTACCGTACCTATTTTACCGTACCTATTTTACCCGTACCTATTTTACCCGTACCTATTTTACCTGTACCTATTTTACTGGATACCGCAAAAAATGCTAGAGGATAAATGATTGGCAATATCCCTCCTCAAAATTTCGGCAAAATTTGATCCAAAATGACTACGGGTCACAAAACCGGCGGCTATTTGGGCAAAGGGCACAGGACGTACGCATTCACATTTTGTGATAAAATTTTGCTTTTGGAGCTTGCTGCATTGCATTGTATTGTTTAGGCCCGACACTTTACAACACCTTTCGAAAGCAAGTATTCCCCAAAATTACAATCATGCACGTTCTGTACTAGAATGTCCATGAATTGCCGTACAAAAACAATTCAGGACAACAAGATTATTGGTAAATGTAGCCAAAATTTTACATCCAAAAATCCAAGATGGCGTCCGATGACATAACCCTTAAGAAACATCCCTTTCTATCTCTCTTTGCAGGGAGTTAGAGCGGATGTGCAGCGGAGATTCAGCGATCAGCCTGCTTGTGGTATGTTTTCACACCTCCACATAATACACATCAACGAGAATGTTTTTCAACACAATATAGCTAAGCTAAGCACAAAACAATGTTTTAAAGTAGAATAAACAAATCAAATCTGATTAAGGGTTTGTATCTGTTTACCAACAAAATGAATACTTAAAAATAGTGATTGGCATTGGCATACACTGACTGTAAGCCAAGCCGAGCTCAAATTTATTGGTAATTTTGTCTTTACCAAACATGGTAAATTAGAGTGCTAGACCTCTTGATAATTAACATTTCAAATTGTATTTTGATATTCCTGCTATTTCAGGGGTTCCCCGACTATAGTCCTCCAGAAAATCTCGTGGAATACATCAAAGACACTGTTAGCGGGAAGAACATTATACTGAACCAGTACTGTACAACAACAAACGTCAGTATACCAATGAAGAACCGGCGTTAGGATAAATGCCAGTGGCGGCGCCACAATCGATCGTACCTTCTGACGCCATGACGTCATTTTCTGGTGTGTTGACGTCGCATGAGGTCAATCACGGGAAACCATTGCGTACATTTTTGCACAGGATTTCAACAACAGAAAACGTGCCCAATAACTGGCATCGCGCATATTTTCCGCAAAATTATCTTAAGAAACTGACAACTCAATAGATTTAAAACAGGAAGATGCAAACGTCGCCGAAATCGGTCGAAAATAAGCGATCGTTTTCAGGCTCAGAAATAACATGATAATGCATTGGAAATGGAGAGTTTCGGTATGATCGATTGCAGCGCCACGCGGCGGATAAATCGCGCCGGTTCCTCATTGCAACTTATCCTTTATATACGGTTATCTACCTTTATTTGGCCTTGCTGCCCGGACGTGACCAACCGGAATATGCCAAATATACGTTAGTAACTCTCCCACTGGTTGGCACACGATTACCGGTAAACCGAAATGCTGTGCGCCTATATCTGGTGAATTTATGATTATTGTTTCTTTAAACATCGATGTTGTGTGTAATGATAGCTAGCAGATGTAGAGCAGAGTCAGTAAATTGGGCAAGAGAGCAGTTGTTACCAATGGTGAGGCTAGGAGATTGGCATTCATTAAAAGTCTGTCCTCTCATTTCAGGGCCATCTCCCACTGCTGGAAGCATTCGCTGACCTCTATTCCCCCAAATTCAACAGAACCTTGCACCCACTCAAAAATATTGCCACGTCTATTGGAGCGACAGGTGCATTGATGAAGCTATTCAGGTCGTTTACATTACCTGGGGACGAGGTAACGAAACATTTTTTGGTCTATTTTATCCGTTTGAAGTTTGACAGGAATAATTTGAATTTGAATATATCCATTGGGCTCTAATTACATTCCTTGAAACTTTCGCCCCACTGTAAATATCCGATATTAACCATTTTTGTTGTTTGTTTTAGTTTGTTTGATCGCATGATCTGCATTAGGTAAAGGAATTAATACCGAGCTGTTATTGTTTATAATTAACCCGACCACTCGGGTAGGCCGAAAATGCGGAACAAAACCCGAGATGCCAGCCGAGTGATTTGGACATAATTTGAGGTCCAACCATGCGTGGTCTTGATGAGACAACGAATCACCCAGAGCGACGATGTTTATCTTTGTTGTAAAATGGCTGCACATTTGCGAGCGAGCATGCATGCATGTAGCCTGAATTATGACTATTGGCTTCGCCTGGCGTCAGAAGTGGGAAATAGACATACACTGTAGTTGAACCAACAGTAATTATATAGGCCTATGAACGAACGGCGTACCACTTAAGCAGGGGTGTTGGGGACACCATTTTCGACCCCGTGCCTTACGCTGAATGAATGACCCAGATATAAAAAGGTCACTGTCACTTGATGGGATGAAAGGCTGGTTGGCCCTGGCATCTAAGAAAGAATCGTAACTTCATCGTTATTTCATTTTGCAATTTCAGATAATTTTATTTGAACCCTACTATACCCTCTTCTATCACATGATGCAGGACACTAGTGGCGCCACCGCTGTCACAGTGCCATTACACTTGGTAGGTATACATACGAGAAAATGTTTAAACTATTCTCCGAGCAGATCGAAGTATACACTCTCTCTCTCTCTGCCAACTCATATTTCCATGACACCATGCGGACACGGGTGCGTGATAAAAGTAAAATCAACTCGAGCAATCAGCCTCAGGTAACCTACAGAAAACACACAAGCACTTGGACATCAAAGAGTCCATTGTTTTGTAGGCTGTGAAAATTAATTGACTTGGGATCGATCTGCCGACTGCAAGGTAAGAGGCAAAATAACGTTCAGCAAAACACCAGTGGCGATCAAGCAGATCGACTTATGCACTCTCTGCAAATCGGCTTTCTCAATGTGTTCCTGCTCTGAATTGAGCTGATTTCGAAAGTTTGCTCTTTCCCGAAGTTTCTCTTTGATTGTTGACAATCACTCTCTGTAATGGCCGTCTTGTTCTAGAATCGTTCACCGAATGCTGTACCTCCAACAAGTGCAGATTTCACATTCGACCCCGAAGAATTGGAGGCAGCATTCACGGAGAAAACCAAGATGCTTCTTTGTAACACGCCTCACAATCCAACAGGAAAGGTAAAGTTAAAATTGTTCTGTATAGCTTTGTATTTGATGTTAAATTTCATTATGTATATCTTTGTATACAGCAGCCCACACAATCCAACTGGAAAGGTAAACTGGTGTTGTGTGGCTTTTGTATATGCAACAGCGAAGATAAACTCGTTTGTAGTCAACTGTCATCTGAATCCAACAGAAAATTTCTGGTCTATAGCGCTAACAATCACCCAATGAGAGGACTCCGCCTTATTGCCTCGACCCAACCGGAAGAGGCCAAATTTACGCTAGTATCACTAAGCAACCGTCCGTTACCAATGGTGAGGCTAGGGGATTTTAGAACCTGTCGACCATAGTCCAACAGGAAGTGTCAGGGTAGCTGGTGCAGTTATGTTTTACTTGACAGTGAATTGAGGGTTTGTATGCAACAGTTTCACAAGGGCAACTCGCCTGCGCGTTTAATGGCCTGTGTACACTAGTAAAATATTAACAACATTTTTACAACATTTCCAGTTGCAACAAATGTTGCAAAAATGTTGCGTAGTGTGTACAGAGCAAAATGCGTTTTACAACATGTTGTAAAATTGTTGTAAAATTGTTGCAAATTAAATGCAAAGCAATTCTTTGTTGCATGTTGTAAAAATGTTGCAAACTCTTCAGCCAATCAGAAATAGGATTTGCGTCATGTGATCTACCTGAGGTCATGTGACTTGAACAAGAAGCTGGTATAGCAACTCTCAAGTGAGTGTCTTGCTTCGTAGGGTGGTGAAACCTTTTCTAGAAGTTTCATCCATTCGCAGGAAGTTTTTGTATGACGGCTTGTCAGTCAGCCGCAACTCCTTTAACATGCAGTGATATGCCCCATGATCCAGCCTCATTTTCATCCAGGGCCAGGTCCATATTATCTTTGGTTATTTCGCCGCCTCTTCCGCCTCCGCTCAACAAAGAAAGCTAGAATTGCTGCAGAAGCACTCAAAACACATCTTCTCTCCTTGGAATCATCCATTTTCCCTCCAAAATACCATTTCCCTTTGTTCCCACTAAAAAGTTTGCAGCAGTTTACCAACATGTTGTAAAATTGTTGCTAATTTGTTGCAATTTTGTTGCTAGTGTACACAGAACCTTGAAGGGCTTGTTGAAAAATTGTTGTGAAAATGTTGGTAAAATGTTGAAAAAATGTTGCTAATATTTTACTAGTGTACACCCTGCTTTAAGTTCGATTTCTCACCAAGCACTATTCCACGCGTAGGTCCTTCCTCAAAGTGCTTCGTCATCCATGAATCATTGGACTATAAAGGGGCGGCTACTAAGCGCTCACGACCCACCACGCTACCGCACTGTCGTAGATATGCCCTTTTTTAAAATCCAGAATGATCATCAGAAGTTCAACATGGCCGCTACATTTTATTTGTATCTGAATCCTTTTAGATGTTCACGAGAGAAGAAATGGAGATCGTTGCCAATCTCTGTAAGAAACATGATGTGATCTGTATCGCTGACGAAGTCTATGAGATGTTCACATATTCTGACCAAGAGCATATCAAAATGGGTAAGTACAAAAAAATGTTCAGATATTCTGATCAAAACGGGTAAGTCTATGTGATGTTCACATATTCTGACCAAGATATGAATAGTCAGCCGACAGTTGGTGATATTGGCGCTTATAATGCCATAGTCCTTTGAACGTAGTGCATCCTCATTCCAGCTACCCTCCCCGGCATGTGGGAACGAACGGTTACCGTTGGAAGCGTCGGAAAACTGTTTGGCATGACAGCCTGGGCGACAGGGTATGTCATTGGACCGGAGCACCTGATTGAAAAATATCTACAGCGGGTCGTCATACCCATGAACACTGTTTTACAGGTAAGTTTATTTTGACAACCTTTTGGCTGAAACATACGTTGGCCTGTGAGCATTTTACCGTGTCATTATACGGTTTGCACGAGTTGTGGTTATTGGTCTTGTGTCACTGTCTTCGACAAGAGAATTATTCATCCAAATTGCTTGGCAATTTGTTTCTTCCTCGATACAGTCTTTTACATGCATAAACAGATTTTTCCTTCCATTCGCAGTCTTTTCTCTGCGTTGGATCTGGTGAGTGTTTTGCTTCCAACTGGAAGTAGTTGGGCACCGATTGGGTTCATTCGACTGGGGCTTCTGGCGGAAAGTTAGACGTCTGTCACAAGCCACTATCCACTTGCATGTTGTATCTTTTGCTTGTTTGGTCAATGATCATGATAGGCACCAGCAACTTCTAGCAGACTACCATGTAGGCCCGGATGCAAGGTTCGGCCGACTTCAAATTCGTATATTTTTTTTTGCACAGGACGTATACGCCCAGGCCTACCGCCATGAACTGAACCGCCTCGACCAACCAAACTGTTTTTTCAAAGCACTACCAAGAGAATTGAAGGCCAAGCGTGACCAAGTGATGCATATCATGTCGGGAATTGGGCTCGAGCCTATTGCACCTGAGGGTGGATACTTTATATTCGCCGATGTTTCCAAGTTCGACGGTAGGTACAAGTGCGCTGTGTATGAGGATGAAAAGTATTTTGTAAGTGAGGTAGTTTTATGTAAGTGGGAAGTGTTTCGTTGTGCTATGTAAGTGGAAAGTGTTATGTAAGTGGGGAAGTATTACATGTATTATGTAAGTGGGATTTTTGTGTAAGTGGGCATGTGTTATGTAAGTACGATCGTGTGTTGTTAGGGTATGTCTGACTTTCAGGTGTAAAGATATTGCCATTTGCCTTGCAGACCAATACTGTCAGGCTTCCGGAGACAAGGCGTCCAACTTTGCCTTATGGCTCTGCAAGGAGAAGGTGGGTTAATAATTGGTTTATTTCCCTTGGAAAAAGTTGCTATAAGTGCTGTGCTTTGATGAACTTAAGGATTGACCATAGGTAACACAATTTTGGCTAGAACTTAAAATCCTAAAGTAATTAGAACTCCTTCAAAAAATTAGGTGAATGCCCATTTGAAATAGAACCTGGGAGGCTGTTTTCTCTTGAAAACAAAGAACAGACTCCCACTCTTGAAATTGGTATTCAATTCCTTTTGAAATAGTTCTGATTGCTTTAGGATTTCACGTTCTAGCCAAAATGGTGGTGCCTCTGGTGAACCCTTAATCATCCTCTGTCATTGTTTAGGTCGATTCCGAAGCGACTGAAGCTATCAGTGGAGTCTTTTCCTGGGGGTTGATTAGCCCTGGCCCAGAGGTCACCAGGATATCTCCCCAGTTTCAGCCTTGGTTAAGTTTGTAAAGTAGCTCTCACTGAGATCTTTCAAGAATCACCTCGTTCTTGGTGTAAAACAAGTGTCCTATGGCCATTTTCAAGTCGAATGCTTGGTGGAAGCCCACAGTCAACCGAACACCATATAAAACAGATGAGCCCTGAGACTGATAGAGAAAGGTAGTTTAGGGTTACCCGTTAGATGATCCTGCTCAGAGATGAAGCAACGTCATCCTGGGCTGGCGAAGCAGTCTAAGCCCCCCCCCCCCCCCCAAGAGAGATTAACAGTGCATGATAGAATTTCGTGCCCCCCCCCCCCCTCTCTCTATCCTAGGATATCTTTAAACGATAAAGAAGTAGAAAATGTATTCCGTGAAAAAGTGTTGTAACTCTTGCATTCTGACGGATTGTGGTGGCTCTATAGAGCCATGACCGTCAGTAGCTCCGAGATTAAAGCCCATAATTGGGTCATGTTATATTTCATGATGACACATTTCAGGGCATTGGCGTAGCCCCAGCATCAGTATTCTACAGCACGGCGAACTCACATCTTGGAGAAAACTATATTAGGATCTGCTTTGTCAAGGTAAACATTCATTCTTGGACTATTTTGAAGGAAAAAAATGCACGGGAGTATGGAGGTCACTATTCTTTATCAAGGGCAAAAGTATAACAGGTGATACAAAACTGTACTCAATCATTTTTTTCAAGTTAATTTTTTAAATTGAAATAGCTTTTCAATATGTAGAATATATTTGTATGCGAACTGTCTAGTTTCCAAAGCATCACAGCAGAATGATGTCTCATTTTTCTGTATCGTGCAGGAGGAATTCCCAAGATACACAAACTGTACGTGAAATCCAAAGGGTCACCTGGGCAAGCTTGATGGCACTGGCCCCGATGAAATCCGTTTTAACTAATCATCTTACACCGGTCTTGAAACGGTTGTACATGTACATGCCCATACGTAGCTGAATAATATCTTAATGAAGAATACAGTTGAAGAGCTGCATCGGGATTTCCGCCCTTCGTACCGCCTCACAGTAATCTCGGGTCATGAAAATAATAAACGAAGTAACGTGGCGATATTGTGCATTGTTTTTTCAGAGTGAGGCTACCCTCAATATCGCCGAAGACAGATTAAAAGGCGTAAAGGTATCAAGGAACAATGACGAGATTTGCAACGTTTTGGCCAATGGCAAAGGCGGTTTGGCCAATTGTAAAGATGATTTAGTCAATGGCAAAGAAGATTTGACCAATAGCAAAGACGGTTAGGCCAATGGCAAAAACGGTTTGGCCAATGGCAAAGAAGATTTGGCCAATGGCAAAGACGGTTTGGTCAATAGCAAAGACGATTTGACCAATGGCAAAGAAGATTTGGCCAATGGCAAAGACGGTTTCGCCAATGGCAAAGAAGATTTGGCCAATGGCAAAGACGATTTGGCAAAGTGTTGGGCTATATTAAAGAATCTATATACAATTGTAAATCATATTTGAAGTATTTATATATAGCTTTTCCTTTTAGAAAATCTATAGGAAATTGCCATATATAATCTATATTGAATCAATATAGATTTTGAACGGCCCTCATTTTCTTTATAGATTTTTTCACGGAAATGTTTCCCCGTGAGATAACCATGGTAGCGATATCACAATGGCCTAGTCTCTGACATTCGGATGCAATGCACAGACTAAGAGGATGGTATGAATATAATGATTATGTGATTTATAATTTGGTTATGTTGCATTTTTTACAGGGGAATCCTTGTAATTAGGCTACTGGTGTGTTCTACGAAAATAGAAATGTACTCTCTGCTATGCCGTAGTGCACTTATTTTGCATAGGACTATCTTGAAATTTTTGATTGTATGTATATATGTTACCTGTTATATTTATGTATACCGCATGTGAAGAGTATATTTGATTTTTAATTGTTGGCACTTCTATTATTAAACTGCACCTCAGCTCAGTTATGGCTTCCAGTTCAATGCCCGAGAGAGCTGTGGGATCTTGTGTTGTAAGTCGCTCCTCCATCGAAAGTTCTATTAGTATCACCAGTACACAGCATCATCTCTAAAACTAAAACATCTTAAATCACTCAATTCGAGTTCTTCTCTTCCTCCTTCAGCCATATTTATTTTACATTGATTACAGGTAATACAGGAAAAACAATTACGCAGTGGATATTTTGCCGTGAACCGGTCGAGAGTTATTTTCGCTATTTTGCCGTGCACTTCCGTTGGACATGTGCAGTTCGCGTTTTTCGGACTTAGCGTTTTTCCGTAATGCTGTTTGCCGGCAAGACTTGCCAGGGAGTCCAACTTACTTTTGATTGGGTCGTTGACCAGAACTCTGCTGCGGTTCATATTTTCGGCCACCTTTGATGCATGTGAACCGCAACTCATAGTATTTGATCTCGTCATTTTCCGGCAGATGCTTCAGTCTTTTCCAGGCAGCAGTAATTGTCCTTGAATCTCGCCGCCAGTATGATATATGCTGCTCTTCTCTTTTTCTAAAGCTCTTATTGCGATCTGAACTTTGTGAAATGAGGAAAATTCGTCCCGATCAAGCATGTCGAGAGTGAGATCGTCAACACGGCGGACAAATCTGAAAAATGCCAAGTCCGAAAAACGCGAACTGCGCATGTCCAACGGAAGTGCACGGCAAAATAGCGAAAATAACTCTCAACCGGTTCACGGCAAAATATCCACTGCGAAACAATTAACTTAAAAAATAAAACAAACTCCCAACCACTGAATAGAGTAGGAATTTGATTGTATCCTGGGAGTCGGTCTCTGTTTTACCAAGTTTACTAGTCTTGGTTGTAACAGGAGTCTTACCAAGCTCAGTACTGTGATCAACATGACTGTGATCAACACGACTGTGAACGACAGGTTTCTTACCACCAGTCTTCACACCAATAGCATTAGTTTCAACTCTTATTTTCTTCACACTTGAACCTTCCATCATTGAAGGAGACCAAATCTTTTTATCATTAATGTCTTTTTTACCAGGTTTTAAGTGTTTTGGAGCAACTAAGATGTTGTTATTGTAATTCTTGATCTTACCAATCTTAAGGATCATGTCAGATCCAATTATGTACAATCCTGGAGCTATTACGTATTCTAATCTTGTATGAGTGTCAGACAATGCTTTCTGGTACCTAGCAATTGAAGTTGGGATATCCACGTGTTGGTCAATTGAATCTTGTAAGAGTTTAAAGAATTGCTTCTGTGCGTCCAATTCAGTTCGAATTATCGCTGTCCTTGCTTCAGCCTGGGCTCCAAAAATACAGTAAACATAAGTTCTTATGCTGTCGTTGAGTCTAACAATTCCAGGCTCAGTTAAGCTCTTCTTATCACACTTAATGAAGTATTTCCAACCATCATCATTCTGAACAATTCTCTCTATCTTAGGTATGTGTAACGATTCAGCAAATGTGTAATGTTTATCAGGCAAAGCATGGTGGTCTCTATGATCTATGAATCCATTTCTGTGAACTCCATAACCCATAAAACATGTTGTTCCCATACCATAATTGTCTCCTTTCTTTGTCTGTAGATACATTAAATCCATTACATAATCTGAAAAATTCTGTTGCACTGTAGTGATTTTTTATAGCAGATTTAAATGCATCATCCGTGAGTGTAGTATTCCGTGTTATCCTCTATTTTTGTAGTAATAGGGAAAGGCGTTGGGGTGGTTTTAGGGTTTATACTTTAGCCATTCTTAGTGGTTTTGCTCCAAATAATATTGCCGAAATATATTATTACCTAGATTCCTACCAGCGCCTTTCCTACCAGCACCATGGGCATGGATCTACCAATCCGTGGCTAGGTCGGTCTGGTGCCCAGCTTGTGATTGCAAATAGGCCGACTGTAACAACTCAGCCTAATAAAAAGCCCAACAGTACAATAATGAACGTTTTTCTTTTCGTCTGTAGAGTGCAACCTCAGGATGTCTGGGGCAAGGTCAAACAAAAAGTCAAAAATACTGCAAGTCAAAAAGTCAATGGTCACTGGACATCACTTCCCAGTCGTTCATATAAACTTAAGAGATATAAAGATATCAAGCTCTTTGCCAAAGACTTTCATCAAAGATTATTCTTTGCTGACTTTAAGTTGTCAGTTGGGCTTGCGTTCTCGGTCTTGATGCATTGGCCTTTGGTCCGATATTGGCATTTGGTACTGGGAGTCGGTAGCAGACATCCCAAAATGTGTAGGCCTATCTCGAAACGGGACCTATCACTGGTCACAATGCATATGCAAAATAGAATAATCTATTGTAGGTTCAAGTGTAACATTTTTGATAGTCCCAGGATAGATAGTTCCTGGGACAACGGATTCTATAATGCACTTTTAATCTTTGTCTGCATTGTTGAATGTCAACAGTCTATATTGAATCATACTTTAATCTATCATCAACAATAGGGAAGGCCACTTTCTCGAGGGGATATTTAATACAATGTAAGAAAGTGGCCTTTGGAGAGATTATGCAGGTGCAAGCCATTTGGTGCCTTACAGAGTGCACTTCGAAGGGTGTGGAGAACAAGGGCCTTGCTGCCTTCAGATTAAGTCTTGCAAATTAATTTATCTGAAAGGCACTGTTTGGATGGCCATATGATGACAGCCATAAAATTCCAGGTATGGAAATCCATCCCATTCCAGACTATCTATGAATTGTTTATGGAGAAGGCTAACAGGAAACGAATACAGCCATAGACTAGTTATTGTAATTGTATTTTATTCACACAAATTTTTACACAATGTATTAATCACAAGGTCTGTTTCCATACATACTCGAACTTGCTTAAAACTCAATCAAAGAAGAGGAAACCAAACTCTCCATACACATGAGACTAAGACTGGTCGCCTTTTTGAATCATCGATAACTGATTTAACAGGAGAATACAACAGTTATATTCTCTTGACCTAATCTGTATTTTCACACAACATTTCTGCCCAGCGATCAAACACTGCAATGTATTAATTAATCTTGGACATATCAACCTGTGCACCACTCGAGTTTTCCTTCTCTACCCTAACATGCCTTGCTTGAGACATGTCATCGTATGACTCACTTTTTACACTCACCTGATCTATAGGAGATATGACACTTGTTCCACTTTTTATATTGGCCAACTCTACAGGAGAAATGTCACATGGTTCGCTTTTGATATCAACCAGGTCAATAGGAAACAAGTTATCTGGCGCACTTAACACCTTGGTTCGTCTATTAACGGACACATGTCATCTGGCTCACATTTGACATTGTCATGTTCTGTAGGATACATGTCACATAGTCCATATATTTGTAAGACATAATCTTGTTCTAGAAGAGACACGTCAAATGGCACAATTTTCACATTGGCCTGTTCTATAGAAGATATGTCACATGGCTCACTTTTGACATTGGTCTGTACATTAGGAGACACGTCAGTTCGATCACATTTGACATTGGTCTGTTCTGTAGGTGACATATCAGATTGACATAGTCCCCTTTGGAAAACTCTAACTCTGTAGGTGGCAGGTTGACGGCCCCACTGTTGACATTTCTCTCCTTGGTAACATGAACAGCCCGTACATTACAGCCTACTGAAGTGAATTGCTGCCTTACAAGGTATGCAAAGGAGCAAGCCACTGGCTTTGGAGGGATCATTTTCAGGTTCAAGACACCGCGGCCGCCATCTGGAGTGTAATATGGAAGGGTGGTTCCCCTAGGACGGGGTCAAGACAGGTGACTTGGTTGTCATGTTTGTAGATCAATACGAAACTAGAATTGTCAGTTGAGTCTTTGCAGACTCTGGAGTCTCCGCCTCATATGCACACAGCCATGCATGTTGACAAAAACAAAACAAAAACATCGCACTTTCACTGATAAAGGCAACATAAAGTGTCCAGAAGGGAAGAACACATTCTTGAAACTCAGCTGCTTTAATTCACTGCCGTTTTTTCTTATTTCATAGCCCATAAACTCCAAATATTAGGTTTTATAGAAAAATGCTTCGATGGTGTAGACTAGTCCCTGGTCTTTATCCGTTACGTTCCTCCATATGTGCAGCCAATATGTAATACACATAACGCGGGGCACCAGTCATCGTGCCGGTATGGCGAGGTTTATTGGTTAAAAATTTACATGTATTGCGCTATGCATGCCCATAGCACTTTCGCGGCTGTTACCCAGATTGACTTCTTAATTCATGGACACCCTCGTTTTATCGATGTTTTGCAATGCATTGCCGTGTTCATGTACATATGAAGCTTTCACCTGGGGACGAGAGTTTGCTGGCATAATTTCTTGAGGAGAATAATACCCTAATACAAAAGTCTCAGCCGATGGCGGAGACTAATTCCTTGTATGGAAATCCTTCTCATTCCAGACTATTTACCGGTACAAATTGTTTATGGAGAAGGCTGACAAGAAATGAATACAGCCATAGTTTAGTTATTTTTATTTTATTTTATACACTCAAGCTTTTACACAATGTACCAATCACGTGGTCTATTTCCATGCATCCTCAAACTCAATAAAAAAAGAGGAAACCAAACTCTCCATACACATGAGACTAAGACTGGTCGCCTTTTTGACGGATTTACCAGGAGAATACAACAGTTTTATTCTCTTGACCTAATCTGTATTTTCACACAACATTTCTGCCCAGCGATCAAACACTGCAATGTATTCATCAATCTTGGACATATCGACCTGGGCACCACTGGAGTTTTCCTGCTCTACCCTAACATGTCCTGCTTGAGACATGTCATCCCCCAGACCTACAGGAGATGTTGCACTTGTTCCACTCTTCATATTGGCCAACTCTACAGGAGAAATGTCACATGGTTCGCTTTTGATATCAACCTGCTCAATAGGAGACAAGTTATCTGGCTCACTTATCACCTTGGCCTGTTCGAAAGGACACTTGTCACCTGGTTCACCTTTGACATTGGCCTGATCTGTAGGATATATGTCACATGGTCCAACTACCTGAATGATATATCCCTGCTCTTGAAGAGACAAGTCACATTGCTCACTTTTGACATTGGCGCCCTCTTTAGGAAATGCGCCGTCAAACGGCTCACCTTTGACATCTGCCTGCTTAACAGGAGACATGTTACCTGACATTTCACACGGTCTCACTACCTCTATGATATAACCCTGCTCTTGAAGAGACATGTCACACTGCTTACTTTTTACATTGACCTGCTCTTGAAGAGACAAGTCACATGGCTCACTTTTGACATTGGCCCCCTCTTTAGGAAATGCGTCGAACGGCTCACCTTTGACCTTTCCCTGCTTAGAAGGAGACATGTTACCTAACATATCACACGGTCTCACTACCTCTATGATATAACCCTGCACTAGAAGAGACATGTCACACTGCTTACTTTTGACATTGGTCTGTTCTATAGGAGATGTGTTACATGGCTCACTTTTGACATTGGACTGTTCTATAGGAGATGTGTTACATGGCTCACTTTTGACATTGGACTGTTCTATAGGAGATGTGTTACATGGCTCACTTTTGACATTGGACTGTTCTATAGGAGATGTGTTACATGGCTTACTTTTGACATTGGACTGTTCTATAGGAGATGTGTTACATGGCTTACTTTTGACATTGGACTGTTCTATAGGAGATGTGTTACATGGTTCACTTTTGACATTGGACTGTTCTATAGGAGATGTGTTACATGGCAGGTTGAAGGCCCCACTGTTGACATTTCTCTCCTCTGTAACATGAACAGAACGTATGTCTAGTTCAGCCCTGGACTGCCCTGTAGCAGATGTGAGGGCTGGTTCAACACTTCCATCAGACTGGTCGGCAGCAAAGATGTCAATGAGTTGACTTTTAACATTTCCAAGCTGATTAGAATTATGATCAATCGAATCTCGTTTCACACCCAGCCGCAAAACTTCATAATCTTCTCTTTTGGCAGTACCCAGACCAACAGTTTCATTCCCATTGATAACAGTAATTTTTGCAGCAGCATCCTTGATATCCATGTCCAAACACCCGACTGCAGCAGGCAACTTTGATACCTCACTCTCAGGCTCTCTGCTGATCAAACATTCATTCGTCGCAGAACTTGCAGGGACTGGGTTTTGTCCATTTGGAGAATTATTGTTATTTGAAGGACCAGTTAATACTACTGCATCTTCTCCCACATCAGTTTGCTCACAACGAGACCTTGAACGAGAACTTTTCATAGCTTTGCCACTTTTTGACTTTAACCGTTTATCCTTGCCGGGACTTGCATCAGACACCTTGCGAGTATTACGAGAAGTATCATTGTGGCTGCGTTTATGTTTTTGTAAGCCAGACTCACTCTTAAAGGTTTTATGACAATATTTACAGTTGAAGCTGAGTTGGAATAGTTCGTCTCCTGCATGAACATGACTATGACTGACAAGAGCCTGCTTTGAGAAAAATGATCTCTCACATTGTACACATCTGAACGGTCTTTCTCCTGTGTGAATACGCTCATGATTCAAAAGACTTCCACTGCGTGAAAATAATTTCTCACAATACTTGCACTGGAATGGTTTTTCTCCAGTGTGAATACGCTCATGAATGAATAGATATCCCTTCTGTGGAAATGATTTATAACAATATTTGCATTGGAATGGTTTTTCTCCTGTGTGGATACGCTCATGAGTCAATCGATGTCCCTTCTGTGAAAATGATTTCTCACAATATTTGCACTGGAATGGTTTTTTTCCAGTGTGAATACGTCCATGAATCAATAGATTTCCCTTCTGTGGAAATGATTTATCACAAAATTTGCACTGGAATGGTTTTTCTCCTGTGTGGATACGCTCATGAGTCAATAGATGTCCATTCTGTGAAAATTGTTTCTCACAACACTTGCACTTGAATGGTTTTTCTCCAGTGTGAATACGTCCATGAGTCAATAGATGTCCCTTCTGTGAAAATGATTTCTCACAATATTTGCACTGGAATGGTTTTTTTCCAGTGTGAATACGTCCATGAGTCAAAAGATATCCCTTCTGTGAAAATGATTTCTTACAATATTGGCATTGGAATGGCTTTTCTCCTGTGTGAAAACGCTCATGAGCCAATAGACTTCCACTCCGTGAAAACGATTTCTCACAATATTTGCACTGGAATGGTTTTTCTCCTGTGTGCTTACGAATATGCATTACAAGACCTTGCTTAGTTACAAATGATTTCTCACATTGTACACATCTGAATGGTTTTTCTCCAGTGTGAACACGTTCATGATTCAAAATATTCCTCTTCCCTGAAAATGATTTCCCACAATATTTGCATTTGAATGGTTTTTCTCCTGTGTGAATACGCTCATGCGTCAATAGACTGTCACTCCGTGAAAACAATTTCTCACAATATTTGCACTGGAATGGTTTTTCTCCTGTGTGCTTACGAATATGTATTACAAGCCTTTGCCGAGTTACAAATGATTTCTCACATTGCACACATCTGAATCGTTTTTCTCCAGTGTGAACACGACGTTCATGAGTCACTAGACATCCCGTCTGTGAAAACGATTTCTCACAATAAATGCATTTGTGTGGCTTTTCTCCTGAGTGGATACGCTCATGAGTCAATAGATGTCCATTCTGTGAAAATTGTTTCTCACAATACTTGCACTTGAATGGTTTTTCTCCAGTGTGAATACGTCCATGAGTCAATAGATGTCTCTTCTGTAAAAATGATTTCTCACAATATTTGCATTGGAATGGTTTTCCTCCATTGTTCTGGCATATGTGTTGTATAAGCTTTTGCTTGGTTACAAATGATTTCTCACATAGCAGACATCTCAATGGTTTTTCTCCAGTATGAATACGTTTATGAGACAAAAGATTCCTCTTACCTGAAAATGATTTCTCACAATATTGGCATTGGAATGGTTTTTCTCCTGTATGAATGCAAATATGTCTTACAAGACTTTGCTTGGTCAAAAATGATTTCTCGCATTGTACACAAGTGAGGGATGATTTTGGTGCCATCCTAGTGCTCAAAGGGGCACAATAATTAGGCCAATACAAGTCCACTTCTTTGAAACATCTAACATAGATCTCGCACTGCGTCAATCACCTTCTTTGCCCATTCAAAATATTCCGCTACTCGATCATCCGTCCGACCAACTGGGGTCGTCAATCAAGGTCACAGAGATTGTACAGTATATCTGCTAATTTTAAGAGTTTCACACGATTCAACAAATCGAAGACGTTTCCGCACCTGTTTTGGTAGTAATTTATCATCAGTGATCTCTGCCACGACACCTGCAAATAAAAAGGATTATAGACAGGTACAAATTGTTTTGTTTGAATTGTTTAATGAAAGCCAAAATACTTCTAACAGATTGCGTTTACATCTTTTTACAAGATAACCATGAACCAGGTTTCAAACCCTAATCATATGAATTTTGGATGAACGCTACAATAGCAACCGGCATCATTTTGGGTTTTTGATCGGGCACGAAATCCACCATTTGGATTAATTTGATAAAATGATATTAGAATTAATGATATACATGTATAAAGTAGAACCTCTCTATTAAGGACACCCTCGAGATTGATAAGTGCTGTACCTAATCATGTGACTAGAGAGGTGCCTGATTAGACACAGGTCTAATTGAATTTGGGACCAAAACTAGTGTCCTTCATACAGTGGTTGTCCCCAAGAGAGGTATTCGATATCAAGGGAGGATCCACTACATATGATTTCCTTCCGCCCGAGATAAACGAATCTACGCAGATGGAGGACCTCACCAGATTCTTAAAAAGGTGGGAATCAGATTATGAGCAGTTTCACCACATGGGAATTAGACTATGAAAGATCAATATCAGTGTCAGGGGGTAGGGATCAGATTATAAATGATGTCAGCATGCAAGAATCGGGAAATGATAGAATAAGCAGGGGGCGGGGATTAGATTATGAATAGTGTCAGCATTTGAGAATTAGATTATGAATGGTGTTATGGTGCAGGAATCAGATTATGAATGGTGACAGGGAGTGGGAATCAGATCAACACCTGCAACGATTATGAAAGGGTTACACTAAATGTTAATAATTTGAAATATGTAATTGGATTTGAAAATTTCCCATTGCGTAAATACACATGAATAAAAGTGCCTGTAACTACCGTTGTCAAGACAGCTATCCAAAAACTTAATTCGTATGCATAAATACTACCATATGGCCTTGTGTATAACTGCATTTTCATTTTCCTTGACCACCAGTTAAAGAATGCATTATACCTTTAAAAAAACAGTCTCAGCTGGTTGAGATTATCCGTTGCCTCGTTCTATGCCATTAAACTTTTAAAGGGATACACCATTCGTGTTCAATATATTTACTGGTGATACAGGAAAATAGAAATAGAAAATGGATATAGTAATGCAATTATAATGCAGGCCAATGGTCAGATGTCTGACATTGTTTGAAATTTCACAAGCGTTTACGGTAGATATAGAAGATAACTGCGGTGTGCGCGCCGTGTTCAGATATACATGTAGTGTTCTCATTCATGCCAAACAGTTCAGTTGAGTTGAAGCTTTATAGGCTTGTGACTCTAGGTTACAGATAGGTTGAAGTTTTGAGAAATCTTTTGAGATGACTTAGTATAGTAGTAATCGTTGTTGCAAATGTGACAACCGAGATTGCACAATGGAGGCCTACGGTACTGGAATGCCTTCTATTCTTTTACGTATTTTATCAGTGGTGGGTGTTTGTTAGTCGATGGGGGGGGGGGGGGGCATGACCGTGGGAGGATTTCAACGTTGTAAAACCTCAGTCAAAGTGATAGTGCTGCAGGTAAACATGCCATGCATATGTGCAAAGCAATCTTCTGATCGTGAGATACGCCTCCTGTTCCTCTAGTCAAATGCCAATCAAAAACCAGGAATATTGTAATTTTTCAGGGACACCCGGTAGCCAAGTTTAACGTGCACCACACTAGTCTCTAGTTATTACGGCTGATATAGCATATATATAGATAAACGATGGAATTATGAGGTTACCAAAAGGATGAGTGATACACGGAGTAGCGTCTTTATTATCTCCTACGCTGATCTTTATGTTTGATCGCTGCGAAATTGGCACATTTTATCAAAATTAAAACAATAATAGGATTTCATCATATCGTAGTTGAGTAATTGGTTCACAGATGGCACTTTGGGATTACCGTAAGGGTTTTGGAAAGTGATGAAGCGGTCTATCTGAGTCTTGCCAGCCAAGACACTTTACTGTTTTTTCTTCGGGACACACTAGCTCACATTTCAAGCAATAATCGCGCATTAATATCAAGTGATATTTTGACTCAGAGAGGGGCCTTTGGAGGGGTCAGGAGCAAGCCATTACAGCCTACTGAAGTGAATTGCTGCCTCACAAGGTGTGCAAAGGAGCAAGCCACTGACTGCCTCACACTCACAGTGTGGTATTTGGAGGGGTCACTTTCAGGTGCTAGACACTGCGGCCGCCATCTAGTGTGTCCTATGGGAAGGGTGGTTCCTTGTGGTCAGAAGAAAGCCACTGGCTGTCTTCTAGTGTGTCCTTTGGAGGTGGAAGGAGCAAACCGCTTGCTTAACGATTGTGGCTCATTGGGGGTCAAGAGAAAGTCACTCCTGGAGGAGTGGATCGACGGAGGAGCAAACCACTTGCTGCCTTCTGAAATGCCTTTCGAAGGGGTCAGGAGCTAGCCTCTTGTTGGGTGTCCTATATGAAGGAGCTAAGGAGCTAAACACTTGCTGTATTACAGAGTGTCCTTTGAGCGGGCAGGTTACAAATTGCCCTTCGGACACGGTCAAGACAAGTGACTTGGTTGTCTTGTTTGTAGATCATCAATACAAAATTCCTTGTATGGAAATCCATCTCATTCCAGACTATTTACCGGTACAAATTGTTTATGGAGAAGGCTGACAAGAAATGAATACAGCCATAGTTTAGTTCTTTTTATTTTATTGTATTCACTCAAGCTTTTACACAATGTATTAATCTCATGGTCTGTTTCCATACATACACGGACATGCTAAAAACTCAATAAAAAAGAGGAAACCAAACTCTCCATACACATGAGACTAAGTCTGGTCGCCTTCTTGAATCATCGATATTTAACAGGAGAATACAACAGTTAAATTCGCTTCACCTAATCTGTATTTTCACACAACATTTCTGCCCAGCGATCAAACACTGCAATGTATTCATCAATCTTGGACATATCGACCTGTGCACCACTGGAGTTTTCCTGCTCTACCCTAACATGCTCTGCTTGAGACATGTCATCCCCCTGATCTATTGGAGATGTGGCACTTGTTCCACTTTTAATATTGGCGAACTCTACAGGAGAAATGTCACATGGTTCGCTTTTGATATCAACCTGCTCAATAGGAGACAAGTTATCTGGCTCACTTATCACCTTGGCCTGTTCGAAAGGACACATGTCACCTGGTTCACCTTTGACATTGGCCTGATCTGTAGGATATATGTCACATGGTCCAACTACCTGTATGATATATCCCTGCTCTTGAAGAGACAAGTCATATTGCTCACTTTTTACATTGACCTGGTCTGTAGGAGATGTGTCACATGGCTCACTTTTGACATTGGCCCCCTCTTTAGGAAATGCGCCGTCAAACGGCTCACCTTTGACATCTGCCTGCTTAACAGGAGACATGTTACCTGACATTTCACACGGTCTCACTACCTCTATGATATAACCCTGCTCTTGAAGAGACATGTCACACTGCTTACTTTTTACATTGACCTGCTCTAGAAGAGACAAGTCACATGGCTCACTTTTGACATTGGCCCCCTCTTTAGGAAATGCGTCGAACGGCTCACCTTTGACCTTTCCCTGCTTAGAAGGAGACATGTTACCTAACATATCACACGGTCTCACTACCTCTATGATATAACCCTGCACTAGAAGAGACATGTCACACTGCTTACTTTTGACATTGGTCTGTTCTATAGGAGATGTGTTACATGGCTCACTTTTGACATTGGACTGTTCTATAGGAGATGTGTTACATGGCTCACTTTTGACATTGGACTGTTCTATAGGAGATGTGTTACATGGCTCACTTTTGACATTGGACTGTTCTATAGGAGATGTGTTACATGGCTCACTTTTGACATTGGACTGTTCTATAGGAGATGTGTTACATGGCTCACTTTTGACATTGGACTGTTCTATAGGAGATGTGTTACATGGCAGGTTGAAGGCCCCACTGTTGACATTTCTCTCCTCTGTAACATGAACAGAACGTATGTCTAGTTCAACCCTGGACTGCCCTGTAGCAGATGTGAGGGCTGGTTCAACACTTCCATCAGACTGGTCGGCAGCAAACATGTCAATGAGTTGACTTTTAACATTTCCAAGCTGATTAGAATTATGATCAATCGAATCTCGTTTCACACCCAGCCGCAAAACTTCATAATCTTCTCTTTTGGCAGTACCCAGACCAACAGTTTCATTCCCATTGATAACAGCAATTTTTGCAGCAGCATCCTTGATATCCATGTCCAAACACCCGACTGCAGCAGGCAACTTTGATACCTCACTCTCAGGCTCTCTGCTGATCAAACATTCATACGTCGCAGAACTTGCAGGGACTGGGTTTTGTCCATTTGGAGAATTATTGTTATTTGAAGGACCAGTTAATACTACTGCATCTTCTCCCACATCAGTTTGCTCACAACGAGACCTTGAACGAGAACTTTTCATAGCTTTGCCACTTTTTGACTTTAACCGTTTATCCTTGCCGGGACTTGCATCAGACACCTTGCGAGTATTACGAGAAGTATCATTGTGGCTGCGTTTATGTTTTCGTAAGCCAGACTCACTCTTAAAGGTTTTATGACAATATTTACAGTTGAAGCTGAGTTGGAATGGTTCGTCTCCTGCATGAACATGACTATGACTGACAAGAGCCTGCTTTGAGAAAAATGATCTCTCACATTGTACACATCTAAACGGTTTTTCTCCAGTGTGAATACGCTCATGAATCAATCGATGTCCAGTCTGTGAAAATGATTTCTCACAATACTTGCACTGGAATGGTTTTTCTCCAGTGTGAATCCGAATATGCATTTCAAGACTTTGCTTGGTTACAAATGATTTCTCACATTGTACACATCTGAACGGTCTTTCTCCTGTGTGAATACGCTCATGATTCAAAAGACTTCCACTGCGTGAAAAAAATTTCTCACAATAATTGCACTGGAATGGTTTTTCTCCTGTGTGCTTACGAATATGCATTACAAGACTTCGCTTGGTTACAAATGAATTCTCACATTGCACACATCTGAATCGTTTTTCTCCAGTGTGAACACGTTCATGATTCAAAATACTGCTCTTATCTGAAAATGATTTCTCACAATATTTGCATTTGAATGGCTTTTCTCCTGTGTGGATACGCTCATGAGTCAATAGATGTCCATTCTGTGAAAATTGTTTCTCACAACACTTGCACTTGAATGGTTTTTCTCCAGTGTGAATACGTCCATGAGTCAATAGATGTCCCTTCTGTGAAAATGATTTCTCACAATATTTGCACTGGAATGGTTTTTTTCCAGTGTGAATACGTCCATGAGTCAAAAGATATCCCTTCTGTGAAAATGATTTCTTACAATATTGGCATTGGAATGGCTTTTCTCCTGTGTGAAAACGCTCATGAGCCAATAGACTTCCACTCCGTGAAAACGATTTCTCACAATATTTGCACTGGAATGGTTTTTCTCCTGTGTGCTTACGAATATGCATTACAAGACCTTGCTTAGTTACAAATGATTTCTCACATTGTACACATCTGAATGGTTTTTCTCCAGTGTGAACACGTTCATGATTCAAAATATTCCTCTTCCCTGAAAATGATTTCCCACAATATTTGCATTTGAATGGTTTTTCTCCTATGTGAATACGCTCATGCGTCAATAGACTGTCACTCCGTGAAAACAATTTCTCACAATATTTGCACTGGAATGGTTTTTCTCCTGTGTGCTTACGAATATGTATTACAAGCTTTTGCCGAGTTACAAATGATTTCTCACATTGCACACATCTGAATCGTTTTTCTCCAGTGTGAACACGACGTTCATGAGTCACTAGACATCCCGTCTGTGAAAACGATTTCTCACAATATTTGCATTTGTGTGGCTTTTCTCCTGTGTGGATACGCTCATGAGTCAATAGATGTCCATTCTGTGAAAATTGTTTCTCACAATACTTGCACTTGAATGGTTTTTCTCCAGTGTGAATACGTCCATGAGTCAATAGATGTCTCTTCTGTAAAAATGATTTCTCACAATATTTGCATTGGAATGGTTTTCCTCCATTGTTCTGGCATATGTGTTGTATAAGCTTTTGCTTGGTTACAAATGATTTCTCACATAGCAGACATCTCAATGGTTTTTCTCCAGTATGAATACGTTTATGAGACAAAAGATTCCTCTTACCTGAAAATGATTTCTCACAATATTGGCATTGGAACGGTTTTTCTCCTGTATGAATGCAAATATGTCTGACAAGACTTTGCTTGGTCAAAAATGATTTCTCGCATTGTACACAAGTGAGGGATGATTTTGGTGCCATCCTAGTGCTCAAAGGGGCACAATAATTAGGCCAATACAAGTCCACTTCTTTGAAACATCTAACATAGATCTCGCACTGCGTCAATCACCTTCTTTGCCCATTCAAAATATTCCGCTACTCGATCATCCGTCCGACCAACTGGGGTCGTCAATCAAGGTCACAGAGATTGTACAGTATATCTGCTAATTTTAAGAGTTTCACACGATTCAACAAATCGGAGACGTTTCCGCACCTGTTTTGGTAGTAATTTATCATCAGTGATCTCTGCCACGACACCTGCAAATAAAAAGGATTATAGACAGGTACAAATTGTTTTGTTTGAATTGTTTAATGAAAGCCAAAATACTTCTAACAGATTGCGTTTACATCTTTTTACAAGATAACCATGAACCAGGTTTCAAACCCTAATCATATGAATTTTGGATGAACGCTACAATAGCAACCGGCATCATTTTGGGTTTTTGATTAAGGAATTGAACCCGAGGCGGAGGACCTTGGTTGAGTTACCAAGACACTCGAGGGTGGAGCTAAAATACAGTCCAAACCCGAGCCGACAGGCGAGGGTTTGGACGAAATTTTAGCTCCACCCGAGAGTGTCTTGGTAACTCAACCAAGGTCCGAAGCCGAGGGTTCAATTTCTATTCTAAAATACCTCAAACTTAAAAAGATAGGCCACGAAATAACTTGAATATGTGCGAATTTGGCAAATTCCATCCATCGCCTGCCCGGAGCGCCGGTAGCGCCGTTGTTTACATTATGTTACGGCAGCCCGTATAGGAAGTCCGGATCGGCTCGCTCAAGTGACGCTAAAATCCGCGCAAATGGGCTATTTGGAGCGTTTTTCTCAGCAAATATGTGTAGTGCTCATTAAAAAACTTAGGGTGGTTGATGCTTCCTTGGCTGATTTGTGTTTGAAGCAGTGTTTTGAGAGCCTCAAACTTCTGAAGTGAGCTGTGTGCATGGTTCCACATTTTAGTGCAACCCGAGGGAACTTTGGTAGAGCATCTTGGTTGCGTGTCCAAAACACTCCACTCTCAGAACGAGGCTTATGCATTTTCCATTTAAAAGTTGGCTTTACGGTACCAAGGTATTTTAGAATCGGGCACGAAATCCACCATTTGGATTAATTTGATAAAATGATATTAGAATTAATGATATACATGTATAAAGTAGAACCTCTCTATGAAGGACACCCTCGGGATTGATAAGTCCTGTACTTAATCATGTGACTAGTGAGGTGCCTGATTAGACACAGGTCTAGTTGAATGGTAACAACCAATTTGGGACCAAACCTAGTGTCCTTCATACAGTGGTTGTCCCGAATAGAGAGGTATTTGATATTAAGGGAGGATCCACTGCATATGCTTTCCTTAGTTACCGCTCCAGATAAACGAATCTACGCAGATGGAGGACTTCACCAGATTCTTAAGAAGGTGGGAATCAGATTATGAGCAGTTTCACCACGTGGGAATAAGCCTATGCAAGATCAATATCAGTGTCAGGGGGTAGGGATCAGATTATAAATGATGTCAGCATGCAAGAATCGGGAAATGATAGAATAAGCAGGGGGCGGGGACTTGATTATGAATGTTGTCAGCATTTGAGAATTAGGTTATGAATGGTGTCAGGGAGTGGGAATCAGATCAACACCTGCAACGATTATTAAAGGCTTACACTAAATGCTGATAATTTGAAATATGATTTTGAAAATTACCCATTGCGTAAATACACACTAAATAAAAGTGTCAGTACTTGCTGTTGTCAAGACATCTATACAAATACTATAAACACCGGGGTAGTAAATTCATATGCATAATTACTACCATATGGCCTTGTGTATAACTGCATTTTCATTTTCCTTGACCACCAGTTAAAGAATGCATCAGACCTTTAAAAACCAGTCTCAGCTGGTTGAGATTATCCTTTGCCTCGTTCTATGCCATTAAACTTTTAAAGGGATACACCATTCGTGTTCAATATATTTACTGGTGGTTCAGGAAAATAGAAATACAAAATCGATGCGGTAGTGCAGTTATAATGCAGGCCAATGGTCAGGTGTCTGACATTGTTTGAAATTTCACAAGCGTTTACTGTAGATATTGAAGATAACTGCGGCTTTTCCCGTGTTCAGATATAGTATTCTCATTCATGCCAAACAGTTCAGTTGAGTTGAAGCTTTATAGGCTTGTGACTCTAGGTTACACAAAGGTTGAAGTTTTGAGAAATCTTTCGAGATGACTCAGTATAATAGTAATCGTTGTTGCAAATGTGACAACCGATATTGCACAATGGAGGCCTACAGTACTGGAGTGCCTTCTATTCTTTTACGTATTTTATCAGTGGTGGGCGTTTGTCAGTCGATGGGGGGCGGGGGGGGGGGCATGACCGTGGGAGGATGTCTTATTTCAACGTGGTAAAGCCTCAGTCTTAGTGATAGTGCAGCAGGTAAACATGCCATGCATATGCGCAAAAGCAATCTTCTGATCGTGAGATACGCCTCCCGTTCCTCTAGTCAAAGGCCAATCAAAAACCAGGAATATTGTAATTTTTCAGGGACACCCGGTAGCCAAGTTTAACGATGTGCACCACACTTGTCTCTAGTTATTACGGCTGATATAGCATATATATAGATAAACGATGGAATTACGAAGTTACCAAAAGGATGAGTGATACACGGAGTAGCGTCTTTATTATCTCCTACGCTGATCTTTTAGTTTGATCGCTGCGAAATTGGCACATTTTATCAAAATTGGAAACAATAATAGGATTTCATGATATCGTAGTTGACTAATTGGTTCACAGATGGCACTTTTGGATAACCGTAAGGGTTTTGGAAAGTGAAGACACTTTACTGTTTTTTCTTCGGGACATACCAGCTGACATTTCCAGCAATAATCGCGCATTAATATGAAGTGATATTTTGACTCATAGAGTGGCCTTTGGAGGGTTCAGGAGCAAGCCATTACAGCCTACTGAAGTGAATTGCTGCCTTACAAGGTATGCAAAGGAGCAAGCCACTGGCTTTGGAGGGATCCTTTTCAGATTCAAGACACCGCGGCCGCTATCTGGAGTGTACTATGGAAGGGTGGTTCCCCTCGGACGGGGTCAAGACAGGTGACTTGGTTGTCTTGTTTGTAGATCAATACGAAATTCCTTGTATGGAAATCCTTCTCATTCCAGACTAGTTACCGGTACAAATTGTTTATGGAGAAGGCTGACAAGAAATGAATACAGCCATAGTTTAGTTATTTTAATTTTATTGTATTCACTCAAGCTTTTACACAATGTATTAAACACGTGGTCTATTTCCATGGATACTCGAACTTGCTAAAAACTCAAAAAAAAGAGGAAACCGAGCCCTCCATACACATGAGACTAAGACTGGTCGCCTTTTTGAATCATCGATCACTGATTTAACAGGAGAATACAACAGTTATATTCTATTGACCTAATCTGTATTTTCACACAACATTTCTGCCCAGCGATCAAACACTGCAATGTATTCATCAATCTTGGACATAGCGACATGTGCACCACTGGAGTTTTCCTGCTCTACCCTAACATGCCCTGCTTGAGACATGTCATCCCCCAGACCTACAGGAGATGTTGCACTTGTTCCACTTTTAATATTGGCCATCTCTACAGGAGAAATGTCACATGGTTCGCTGTAAATACCTGGTTCACCTTTGCCATTGGCCTGATCTGTAGGATATATGTCACATGGTCCAACTACCTGTATGATATATCCCTGCTCTTGAAGAGACAAGTCACATTGCTCACTTTTGACATTGGCCCCCTCTTTAGGAAATGCGTCAAACGGCTCACCTTTGACATCTGCCTGCTTAACAGGGGACATGTTACCTGACATATCACACGGTCTCACTACCTCTATGATATAACCCTGCTCTTGAAGAGACATGTCACACTGCTTACTTTTTACATTGACCTGATCTGTAGGAGATGTGTCACCTGGCTCACTTTTGACATTAGCCCCCTCTTTAGGAAATGCGTCAAACGGCCCACCTTTGACACTCGCCTGCTTAGAAGGAGACATGTTACCTAACATATCACACGGTCTCACTACCTCTATGATATAACCCTGCTCTTGAAGAGACATGTCACACTGTTCACTTTTGACATTGGTCTGTTCTATAGGAGATGTGTTACATGGCTCACTTTTGACATTGGACTGTTCTATAGGAGATGTGTTACATGGCTCACTTTTGACATTGGACTGTTCTATAGGAGATGTGTTACATGGCTCACTTTTGACATTGGACTGTTCTATAGGAGATGTGTTACATGGCTCACTTTTGACATTGGACTGTTCTATAGGAGATGTGTTACATGGCTCACTTTTGACATTGGTCTGTTCTATAGGAGATGTGTTACATGGCTCACTTTTGACATTGGACTGTTCTATAGGAGATGTGTTACATGGCTCACTTTTGACATTGGACTGTTCTATAGGAGATGTGTTACATGGCAGGTTGAAGGCCCCACTGTTGACATTTCTCTCCTCTGTAACATGAACAGCACGTATGTCTAGTTCAGCCCTGGACTGCCCTGTAGCAGATGTGAGGGCTGGTTCAACACTTTCATCAGACTGGTCGGCAGCAAACATGTCAATGAGTTGACTTTTAACATTTCCAAGCTGATTAGAATGATGATCAATCAAATCTCGTTTCACACCCAGCCGCAAAACTTGATAATCTTCACTTTTGGCTGTACCCAGACCAACAGTTTCATTCCCATTGATAACAGTCATTTTTGCAGCAGCATCCTTGATATCCATGTCTGAACACCCGACTGCAGCAGGCAACTTTGATACAGGCTCTCTGCTGATCAAACATTCATTCGTCGCAGAACTTGCAGGGACTGGGTTTTGTCCATTTGGAGAATTATTGTTATTTGAAGGACCAGTTAAAACTACTGCATCTTCTCCCACATCAGTTTGTTCACAACGAGACCTTGAACGAGAACTTTTCATAGCTTTGCCACTTTTTGACTTTAACCGTTTATCCTTGCCGGGACTTGCATCAGACACCTTGCGAGTGTTACGAGAAGTATCATTGTGGCTGCGTTTATGTTTTCGTAAGCCAGACTCACTCTTAAAGGTTTTATGACAATATTTACAGTTGAAGCTGAGTTGGAATGGTTCGTCTCCTGCATGAACATGACGATGAGTATGACTGAGAAGAGCCTGCTTTGAGAAAAATGACTTCTCACATTGTACACATCTGAACGGTTTTTCTCCAGTGTGAATACGCTCATGATTCAATAGACTTTCACTCCGTGAAAACGATTTCTCACAATATTTGCACTGGAATGGTTTTTCTCCTGTGTGCTTACGAATATGTTTTACAAGCACTTGCTTAGTTACAAATGATTTCTCACATTGCACACATCTGAATCGTTTTTCTCCAGTGTGAACACGTTCATGATTCAAAATATTGCTCTTATCTGAAAATGATTTCTCACAATATTTGCATTTGAATGGCTTTTCTCCTGTGTGGATACGCTCATGAGTCAATAGATGTCCATTCTGTGAAAATTGTTTCTCACAACACTTGCACTTGAATGGTTTTTCTCCAGTGTGAATACGTCCATGAGTCAATAGATGTCCCTTCTGTGAAAATGATTTCTCACAATATTTGCACTGGAATGGTTTTTTTCCAGTGTGAATACGTCCATGAGTCAAAAGATATCCCTTCTGTGAAAATGATTTCTTACAATATTGGCATTGGAATGGCTTTTCTCCTGTGTGAAAACGCTCATGAGCCAATAGACTTCCACTCCGTGAAAACGATTTCTCACAATATTTGCACTGGAATGGTTTTTCTCCTGTGTGCTTACGAATATGCATTACAAGCACTTGCTTAGTTACAAATGATTTCTCACATTGTACACATCTGAATGGTTTTTCTCCAGTGTGAACACGTTCATGATTCAAAATATTCCTCTTCCCTGAAAATGATTTCCCACAATATTTGCATTTGAATGGTTTTTCTCCTGTGTGAATACGCTCATGCGTCAATAGACTGTCACTCCGTGAAAACGATTTCTCACAATATTTGCACTGGAATGGTTTTTCTCCTGTGTGCTTACGAATATGCATTACAAGCTTTTGCCTAGTGACAAATGATTTCTCACATTGCACACATCTGAATCGTTTTTCTCCAGTGTGAACACGACGTTCATGAGTCACTAGACATCCCGTCTGTGAAAACGATTTCTCACAATATTTGCATTTGTGTGGCTTTTCTCCTGTGTGGATACGCTCATGAGTCAATAGATGTCCATTCTGTGAAAATTGTTTCTCACAATACTTGCACTTGAATGGTTTTTCTCCAGTGTGAATACGTCCATGAGTCAATAGATGTCTCTTCTGTAAAAATGATTTCTCACAATATTTGCATTGGAATGGTTTTCCTCCAGTGTGAAGGCATATGTGTTGTATAAGCTTTTGCTTGGTTACAAATGATTTCTCACATAGCAGACATCTCAATGGTTTTTCTCCAGTATGAATACGTTTATGAGACAAAAGATTCCTCTTACCTGAAAATGATTTCTCACAATATTGGCATTGGAATGGTTTTTCTCCTGTATGAATGCAAATATGTCTGATAAGACTTTGCTTGGTCAAAAACGATTTCTCGCATTGTACACAAGTAAGGGATGATTTTGGTGCCATCCTAGTGCTCAAAGGGGCACAATAATTAGGCCAATACAAGTCCACTTCTTTGAAACATCTAACATAGATCTCGCACTGCGTCAATCACCTTCTTTGCCCATTCAAAGTATTCCGCTACTCGACCATCCGTCCGACCAACTGGGGTCGTCAATCAAGGTCACAGAGATTGTACAGCATATCTGCTAATTTTAAGAGTTTCACACGATTCAACAAATCGAAGACGTTTCCGCTCCTGTTTTGGTAGTAATTTATCATCAGTGATCTCTGCCACGACACCTGCAAATAAAAAGGATTATAGACAGGTACAAATTGTTTTGTTTGAATTGTTTAATGAAAGCCAAAATACTTCTAACAGATTGCGTTTACATCTTTTTACAAGATAACCACGAACCAGGTTTCAAACCCTAATCATATGAATTTTGGATGAATGCTACAGTAGCAACCGGCATCATTTTGGGTTTTTGATCGGGCACGAAATCCACCATTTGGATTAATTTGATAAAATGGTATTAGAATTAATGATATACATGTATAAAGTAGAACCTCTCTATGAAGGACACCCTCGGGATTGATAAGTGCTGTACTTAATCATGTGACTAGAGAGGTGCCTGATAAGACACAGGTCTTGTTGAATGGTAACAATCAATTTGGGACCAAACCTAGTGTCCTTCATACAGTGGTTGTCCCGAATAGAGAGGTATTTGATATTAAGGGAGGATCCACTGCATATGCTTTCCTTAGTTACCGCTCCAGATAAACGAATCTACGCAGATGGAGGACTTCACCAGATTCTTAAGAAGGTGGGAATCAGATTATGAGCAGTTTCACCACGAGGGAATAAGCCTATGCAAGATCAATATCAGTGTCAGGGGGTAGGGATCAGATTATAAATGATGTCAGCATGCAAGAATCGGGAAATGATAGAATAAGCAGGGGCGGGGACTTGATTATGAATGTTGTCAGCATTTGAGAATTAGATTATGAATGGTGTCAGGGAGTGGGAATCAGATCAACACCTGCAACGATTATTAAAGGCTTACACTAAATGCTAATAATTTGAAATATGATTTTGAAAATTACCCATTGCGTAAATACACACTAAATAAAAGTGTCAGTACTTGCTGTTGTCAAGACATCTATACAAATACTATAAATACCGGGGTAGTAAATTCATATGCATAATTACTACCATATGGCCTTGTGTATAACTGCATTTTCATTTTCCTTGACCACCAGTTAAAGAATGCATCAGACCTTTAAAAACCAGTCTCAGCTGGTTGAGATTATCCTTTGCCTCGTTCTATGCCATTAAACTTTTAAAGGGATACACCATTCGTGTTCAATATATTTACTGGTGGTACAGGAAAATAGAAATACAAAATCGATGCGGTAGTGCAGTTATAATGCAGGCCAATGGTCAGGTGTCAGACATTGTTTGAAATTTCACAAGCGTTTACTGTAGATATTGAAGATAACTGCGGGTTTTCCCGTGTTCAGATATAGTATTCTCATTCATGCCAAACAGTTCAGTTGAGTTGAAGCTTTATAGGCTTGTGACTCTAGGTTACACAAAGGTTGAAGTTTTGAGAAATCTTTCGAGATGACTCAGTATAATAGTAATCGTTGTTGCAAATGTGACAACCGATATTGCACAATGGAGGCCTACAGTACTGGAGTGCCTTCTATTCTTTTACGTATTTTATCAGTGGTGGGTGTTTGTCAGTCGATGGGGGACGGGGGGGGGGGCATGGCCGTGGGAGGATGTCTTATTTCAACGTGGTAAAGCCTCAGTCTTAGTGATAGTGCAGCAGGTAAACATGCCATGCATATGTGCAAAAGCAATCTTCTGATCGTGAGATACGCCTCCCGTTCCTCTAGTCAAAGGCCAATCAAAAACCAGGAATATTGTAATTTTTCAGGGACACCCGGTAGCCAAGTTTAACGATGTGCACCACACTTGTCTCTAGTTATTACGGCTGATATAGCATATATATAGATAAACGATGGAATTACGAAGTTACCAAAAGGATGAGTGATACACGGAGTAGCGTCTTTATTATCTCCTACGCTGATCTTTTAGTTTGATCGCTGCGAAATTGGCACATTTTATCAAAATTGGAAACAATAATAGGATTTTATCATATCGTAGTTGAGTAATTGGTTCACAGATGGCACTTTGGGATTACCGTAAGGGTTTTGGAAAGTGATGAAGCGGTCGATCTGAGTCTTGCCAGCCAAGACACTTTACTGTTTTTTCTTCGGGACACACTAGCTCACATTTCAAGCAATAATCGCGCATTAATATCAAGTGATATTTTGACTCAGAGAGGGGCCTTTGGAGGGGTCAGGAGCAAGCCATTACATCCTACTGAAGTGAATTGCTGCCTCACAAGGTGTGCAAAGGAGCAAGCCACTGACTGCCTCACACTCACAGTGTGGTATTGGAGGGGTCACTTTCAGGTGCAAGACACTGCGGCCGCCATCTAGTGTGTCCTATGGGAAGGGTGGTTCCTTGTGGTCAAGAGAAAGCCACTGGCTGTTTTCTAGAGTGTTCTTTGGAGGTGGAAGGAGCAAACCGCTTGCTTAACGATTGTGGCTCATTGGGGGTCAAGAGAAAGTCACTCCTGGAGGAGTGGATCGACGGAGGAGCAAACCATTTGCTGCCTTCTGAAATGCCTTTCGAAGGGGTCAGGAGCTAGCCTCTTGTTGGGTGTCCTATATGAAGGAGCTAAGGAGCTAAACACTTGCTGTATTACAGAGTGTCCTTTGAGCGGGCAGGTTACAAATTGCCCTTCGGACACGGTCAAGACAAGTGACTTTGTCGTCTTGTTTGTAGATATCAATACAAAATTCCTTGTATGGAAATCCATCTCATTCCAGACAATTTACCGGTAAAAATTGTTTATGGAGAAGGCTGACAAGAAATGAATACAGCCATAGTTTAGATATGTTTATTTCGTTGTATTCACTCAAGCTTTTACACAATGTATTAATCTCATGGTCTGTTTCCATACATACACGAACATGCTAAAAACCCAATAAAAAAGAGGAAACGAAACTCTCCATACACATGAGTCTAAGACTGCTCGCCTTTTTGAATCATCGATATTTAACAGGAGAATACAACAGTTATATTCTCTTGACCTAATCTGTATTTTCACACAACATTTCTGCCCAGCGATCAAACACTGCAATGTATTCATCAATCTTGGACATATCAATATCATGTGCACAACTGGAGTTTTCCTGCTCTACCCTAACATGCAATGCTTGAGACATGTCATCCCCCAGATCTATAGGAGATGTGGCAATTGGCTCACTTTTGACATTTGCCCCCTCTTTAGGAAATGCGTCAAATGGCTCACCATTAATATTTGACTGCTTAGAAGCAGACATGTTACCTAACATATCACACGGTCTCACCTCCTCTATGATATAACCCTGCTCTTGTAAAGACATGTCACACTGCTCACTTTTGACATTGGTCTGTTCTATAGGAGATGTGTCACCTGGCTCACTTTTGACATTGGACTGTTCTATAGAAGTTGTGTTACATGGCTCACTTTTGACATTGGTCTGTTCTATAGGAGATGTGTTACATGGCTTACTTTTGACATTGGTCTGTTCTATAGGAGATGTGTTACATGGCTCACTTTTGACATTAGACTGTTCTATAGGAGATGTGTTACATGGCGCACTTTTGACATTAGACTGTTCTATAGGAGATGTGTTACATGGCAGGTTGAAGGCCCCACTGTTGACATTTCTCTCCTCTGTAACATGAACAGCACGTATGTCTAGTTCAGCCCTGGACTGCCCTGTAGCAGACGTGTGAGCTGGTTCATCACTTCCATCAGACTGGTCCGCAGCAAACATGTCAATGAGTTCACTTTTAACGTTTCCAAGCTGATTAGAATGATGATCAATCAAATCTCGTTTCACACCCAGCCGCAAAACTTGATAATCTTCACTTTTGGCAGTACCCAGACCAACAGTTTCATTCCCATCGATAACAGTCATTTTTGCAGCAGCATCCTTGATATCCATGTCCAAACACCCGACTGCAGCAGGCAACTTTGATACTTCACTCTCAGGCTCTCTGCTGATCAAACATTCATTCGTCGCAGAACATGCAGGGACTTGGTTTTGTCCATTTGGAGAATTATTGCTATTTGAAGGACCAGTTAATACTACTGCATCTTCTCCCACATCAGTTTGCTCACAACGAGACCTTGAACGAGAACTTTTCATAGCTTTGCCACTTTTTGACTTTAACCGTTTATCCTTGCCGGGACTTGCATCAGACACCTTGCGAGTATTACGAGAAGTATCATTGTGGCTGCGCTTATGTTTTTGTAAGCCAGACTCACTCTTTAAGGTTTTATGACAATATTTACAGTTGAAGCTGAGTTGTAATGGTTTGTCTCCTGCATGAATATGACTATGACTGACAAGAGCCCGCTTTGAGAAAAATGATTTCTCACATTGTACACATCTGAACGGTTTTTCTCCAGTGTGAATATGCTCATGAATGAATAGATGTATCTTCTGTAGAAATGATTTATAACAATATTTGCATTGGAATGGTTTTTCTCCTGTGTGGATACGCTCATGAGTCAATCGATGTCCCTTCTGTGAAAATGATTTCTCACAATATTTACATTGGAATGGTTTTTCTCCAGTGTGAATACGCTCATGAGTCACTAGATATCCTTTATGTGAAAACGATTTCTCACAATACTTGCACTGGAATGGTTTTTCTTCAGTGTGAATACGCTCATGAATGAATAGATATCCCTTCTGTGGAAATAATTTATAACAATATTTGCATTGGAATGGTTTTTCTCCTGTGTGGATACGCTCATGAGTCAATCGATGTCTCTTCTGTGAAAATGATTTCTCACAATATTTGCACTGGAATGGTTTTTCTCCAGTGTGAATACGTCCATGAGCCAATAGATTTCCCTTCTGTGGAAATGATTTATCACAAAATTTGCACTGGAATGGTTTTTCTCCTGTATGAATGCGAATATGTCTGACAAGACCTTGCTTCGTCGAAAATGATTTCTCACATTGTACACAAGTGATGGATGATTTTGGCGCCATCCTAGTGCTCAAAGGTGCACAATAATTAGGCCAATACAAAGTCCTCTTCTTTGAACCATAATATAGATCTCGCACTCCGTCAATCACCTTCTTTGCCCATTAAAAAAATATTGCGCTACTCGATCATCTGTCCAACCAACTGGGGTCGTCCATCAAGGTCACAGAGATTGTACAGTACATCTGCTAATTTCATGTGTTTCGCACGATTCGTTTTTTTTGTGCTTTCAACAAATCAATTTTCCGCTGCTGTTTTGGTAGTAATTTATCATCAGTGACCTCTGCCACGAAACCTGCAAATAAAAAGGATGAGAGAAAGGTACAAAATTTGTTGAATTGTTTAATGAAAGCCAAAATACTTCTAACAGATTGCGTTTACATCTTTTTACAAGATAACCACGAACCAGGTTTCAAACCCTAATCATATGAATTTTGGATGAACGCTACAATAGCAACCGGCATCATTTTGGGTTTTTGACCGGGCACGAAATCCACCATTTGGATTAATTTGATAAAATGATATTAGAATTAATGATATACATGTATAAAGTAGAACCTCTCTATTAAGGACACCCTGGGGATTGATAAGTGCTGTACCTAATCATGTGACTAGAGAGGTGCCTGATTAGACACAGGTCTAATTGAATTTGGGACCAAAACTAGTGTCCTTCATACAGTGGTTGTCCCCAAGAGAGGTATTCGATATCAAGGGAGGATCCACTACATATGATTTCCTTCCGCCCGAGATAAACGAATCTACGCAGATGGAGGACTTCACCAGATTCTTAAAAAGGTGGGAATCAGATTATGAGCAGTTTCACCACGTGGGAATTAGACTATGAAAGATCAATATCAGTGTCAGGGGGTAGGGATCAGATTATAAATGATGTCAGCATGCAAGAATCGGGAAATGATAGAATAAGCAGGGGGCGGGGATTAGATTATGAATAGTGTCAGCATTTGAGAATTAGATTATGAATGGTGTTATGGTGCAGGAATCAGATTATGAATGGTGTCAGGGAGTGGGAATCAGATCAACACCTGCAACGATTATGAAAGGGTTACACTAAATGCTAATAATTTGAAATATGTAATTGGATTTGAAAATTTCCCATTGCGTAAATACACACTGAATAAAAGTGCCTGTAACTACCGTTGTCAAGACAGCTATCCAAAAACTTAATTCGTATGCATAAATACTACCATATGGCCTTGTGTATAACTGCATTTTCATTTTCCTTGACCACCAGTTAAAGAATGCATTAGACCTTTAAAAAAGAGTCTCAGCTGGTTGAGATTATCCTTTGCATCGTTCTATGCCATTAAACTTTTAAAGGGATACACCATTCGTGTTCAATATATTTACTGGTGATACAGGAAAATAGAAATAGAAAATGGATATAGTAATGCAATTATAATGCAGGCCAATGGTCAGATGTCTGACATTGTTTGAAATTTCACAAGCGTTTACGGTAGATATAGAAGATAACTGCGGTGTGCGCGCCGTGTTCAGATATACATGTAGTATTCTCATTCATGCAAAACAGTTCAGTTGAGTTGAAGCTTTATAGGCTTGTGACTCTAGGTTACAGATAGGTTGAAGTTTTGAGAAATCTTTTGAGATGACTTAGTATAGTAGTAATCGTTGTTGCAAATGTGACAACCGAGATTGCACAATGGAGGCCTACGGTACTGGAATGCCTTCTATTCTTTTACGGCAGTGGTGGGTGTTTGTTAGTCGATGGGGGGGGGGGGGGCATGACCGGGGGGGGATTTCAACGTTGTAAAACCTCAGTCAAAGTGATAGTGCAGCAGGTAAACATGCCATGCATATGTGCAAAGCAATCTTCTGATCGTGGTACGCCTCCTGTTCCTCTAGTCAAATGCCAATCAAAAACCAGGAATATTGTAATTTTTCAGGGACACCCGGTAGCCAAGTTTACAATATGCACCACACTAGTCTCTAGTTATTACGGCTGATATAGCATATGTATAGATAAACGATGGAATTATGAGGTTACCAAAAGGATGAGTGATACACGGAGTAGCGTCTTTATTATCTCCTACGCTGATCTTTATGTTTTATCGCTGCGAAATTGGCACATTTTATCAAAATTGGAAACAATAATAGGATTTCATCATATCGCAGTTGAGTAATTGGTTCACAGATGGCACTTTGGGATTACCGTAAGGGTTTTGGAAAGTGATGAAGCGGTCGATCTGAGTCTTGCCAGCCAAGACACTTTACTGTTTTTTCTTCGGGACACACTAGCTCACATTTCAAGCAATAATCGCGCATTAATATCAAGTGATATTTTGACTCAGAGAGGGGCCTTTGGAGGGGTCAGGAGCAAGCCATTACAGCCTACTGAAGTGAATTGCTGCCTCACAAGGTGTGCAAAGGAGCAAGCCACTGACTGCCTCACACTCACAGTGTGGTATTGGAGGGGTCACTTTCAGGTGCAAGACACTGCGGCCGCCATCTAGTGTGTCCTATGGGAAGGGTGGTTCCTTGTGGTCAGAAGAAAGCCACTGGCTGTCTTCTAGTGTGTCCTTTGGAGGTGGAAGGAGCAAACCGCTTGCTTAACGATTGTGGCTCATTGGGGGTCAAGAGAAAGTCACTCCTGGAGGAGTGGATCGACGGAGGAGCAAACCACTTGCTGCCTTCTGAAATGCCTTTCGAAGGGGTCAGGAGCTAGCCTCTTGTTGGGTGTCCTATATGAAGGAGCTAAGGAGCTAAACACTTGCTGTATTACAGAGTGTCCTTTGAGCGGGCAGGTTACAAATTGCCCTTCGGACACGGTCAAGACAAGTGACTTGGTTGTCTTGTTTGTAGATCATCAATACAAAATTCCTTGTATGGAAATCCATCTCATTCCAGACTATTTACCGGTACAAATTGTTTATGGAGAAGGCTGACAAGAAATGAATACAGCCATAGTTTAGTTCTTTTTATTTTATTGTATTCACTCAAGCTTTTACACAATGTATTAATCTCATGGTCTGTTTCCATACATACACGGACATGCTAAAAACCCAATAAAAAAGAGGAAACCAAACTCTCCATACACATGAGACTAAGTCTGGTCGCCTTCTTGAATCATCGATATTTAACAGGAGAATACAACAGTTAAATTCTCTTCACCTAATCTGTATTTTCACACAACATTTCTGCCCAGCGATCAAACACTGCAATGTATTCATCAATCTTGGACATATCGACCTGTGCACCACTGGAGTTTTCCTGCTCTACCCTAACATGCTCTGCTTGAGACATGTCATCCCCCTGATCTATTGGAGATGTGGCACTTGTTCCACTTTTAATATTGGCGAACTCTACAGGAGAAATGTCACATGGTTCGCTTTTGACATCAACCTGCTCAATAGGAGACAAGTTATCTGGCTCACCTATCACCTTGGCCTGTTCGAAAGGACACATGTCACCTGGTTCACCTTTGACATTGGCCTTATCTGTAGGATATATGTCACATGGTCCAACTACCTGTATGATATATCCCTGCTCTTGAAGAGACAAGTCATATTGCTCACTTTTTACATTGACCTGGTCTGTAGGAGATGTGTCACATGGCTCACTTTTGACATTGGCCCCCTCTTTAGGAAATGCGTAAAACGGCTCACCTTTGACATCTGCCTGCTTAACAGGAGACATGTTACCTGACATTTCACACGGTCTCACTACCTCTATGATATAACCCTGCTCTTGAAGAGACGTGTCACACTGCTTACTTTTTACATTGACCTGATCTGTAGGAGATGTGTCACATGGCTCACTTTTGACATTGGCCCCCTCTTCAGGAAATGCGTCAAACGGCTCAACTTTGACACTCGCCTGCTTAGAAGGAGACATGTTCCATAACATATCACACGGTCTCACTACCTCTATGATATAACCCTGCTCTTGAAGAGACATGTCACACTGTTCAGTTTTAACATTGGCCTGTTCTATAGGAGTTGTGTTACATGGCTCACTTTTGACATTGTTCTGTTCTTTAGGAGATGTGTTATGTGGCAGGTTGAAGGCCGCACTGTTGACATTTCTCTCCTCTGTAACATGAACAGAACGCATGTCTAGTTCAACCCTGGACTGCCCTGTAGCAGATGTGAGGGCTGGTTCAACACTTTCATCAGACTGGTCGGCAGCAAACATGTGAATGGGTTCATTTTTAACATTTCCAAGCTGATTAGAACGATGATCAATCAAATCTCGTTTCACACCCAGCCGCAAAACTTGATAATCTACACTTTTGGCAGTACCCAGACCAACAGTTTCATTCCCATCGATAACAGTCATTTTTGCAGCAGCATCCTTTATATCCATGTCTGAACACCCGACTGCAGCAGGCAACTTTGATACTTCACTCTCAGGCTCTCTGCTGATCAAACATTCATTCGTCGCAGAACATGCAGGGACTGGGTTTTGTCCATTTGGAGAATTATTGCTATTTGAAGGACCAGTTAATATTACTGCATCTTCTCCGACATCAGTTTGCTCACAACGAGACCTTGAACGAGAACTTTTCATAGCTTTGCCACTTTTTGACTTTAACCGTTGATCCTTGCGGGGACTTGCATCAGACACCTTGCGAGTATTACGAGAAGTATCATTGTGGCTGCGCTTATGTTTTTGTAAGCCAGACTCACTCTTAAGGGTTTTATGACAATATTTACAGTTGAAGCTGAGTTGGAATGGTTCGTCTCCTGCATGAACATGACTATGACTGACAAGAGCTTGCTTTGAGAAAAATGATTTCTCACATTGTACACATCTGAACGGTTTTTCTCCAGTGTGAATACGCTCATGAGTCAATAGATGACCATTCTGTGGAAATGATTTCTCACAATATTTGCACTGGAATGGTTTTTCTCCAGTGTGAATACGCTCATGAGTCACTAGATATCCTTTATGTGAAAACGATTTCTCACAATACTTGCACTGGAATGGTTTTTCTCCAGTGTGAATACGCTCATGAATGAATAGATATCCCTTCTGTGGAAATGATTTATAACAATATTTGCATTGGAATGGTTTTTCTCCTGTGTGGATACGCTCATGAGTCAATCGATGTCCCTTCTGTGAAAATGATTTCTCACAATATTTGCACTGGAATGGTTTTTTTCCAGTGTGAATACGTCCATGAATCAATAGATTTCCCTTCTGTGGAAATGATTTATCACAAAATTTGCACTGGAATGGTTTTTCTCCTGTGTGGATACGCTCATGAGTCAATCGATGTCCCTTCCGTGAAAATGATTTCTCACAATACTTGCACTGGAATGGTTTTTCTCCAGTGTGAATACGTTCATGAGTCAACTGATTCTTCTTACATGAAAATGATTTCTCACAATATTTGCATTGGAATGGTTTTTCTCCAGTGTGAATACTTTCATGAGTCAACTGATTCCTCTTACGTGAAAATGATTTCTCACAATATTGGCATTGGAATGGTTTTTCTCCTGTATGAATGCGAATATGTCTGACAAGACCTTGCTTCGTCGAAAATGATTTCTCACATTGTACACAAGTGATGGATGATTTTGGCGCCATCCTAGTGCTCAAAGGTGCACAATAATTAGGCCAATACAAAGTCCTCTTCTTTGAACCATAACATAGATCTCGCACTCCGTCAATCACCTTCTTTGCCCAATAAAAAAATATTGCGCTACTCGACCATCTGTCCAACCAACTGGGGTCGTCCATCAAGGTCACAGAGATTGTACAGTATATCTGCTAATTTCATGTGTTTCGCACGATTCGTTTTTTTTGTGCTTTCAACAAATCGATTTTCCACTCCTGTTTTGGTAGTAATTTATCATCAGTGATCTCTGCCACGAAACCTGCAAATAAAAAGGATGAGAGAAAGGTACAAAATTTGTTGAATTGTTTAATGAAAGCCAAAATACTTCTAACAGATTGCGTTTACCTCTTTTTACAAGATAACCACGAACCAGGTTTCAAACCCTAATCATATGAATTTTGGATGAATGCTACAATAGCTACCGGCATCATTTTGGGTTTTTGATCGGGCACGAAATCCACCATTTGGATTAATTTGATAAAATGATATTAGAATTAATGATATACATGTATAAAGTAGAACCTCTCTATTAAGGACACCCTCGGGATTGATAAGTGCTGTACCTAATCATGTGACTAGAGAGGTGCCTGATTAGACACAGGTCTAATTGAATTTGGGACCAAAACTAGTGTCCTTCATACAGTGGTTGTCCCCAAGAGAGGTATTCGATATCAAGGGAGGATCCACTACATATGATTTCCTTCCGCCCGAGATAAACGAATCTACGCAGATGGAGGACTTCACCAGATTCTTAAAAAGGTGGGAATCAGATTATGAGCAGTTTCACCACGTGGGAATTAGACTATGAAAGATCAATATCAGTGTCAGGGGGTAGGGATCAGATTATAAATGATGTCAGCATGCAAGAATCGGGAAATGATAGAATAAGCAGGGGGCGGGGATTAGATTATGAATAGTGTCAGCATTTGAGAATTAGATTATGAATGGTGTTATGGTGCAGGAATCAGATTATGAATGGTGTCAGGGAGTGGGAATCAGATCAACACCTGCAACGATTATGAAAGGGTTACACTAAATGCTAATAATTTGAAATATGTAATTGGATTTGAAATTTCCCATTGCGTAAATACACACTGAATAAAAGTGCCTGTAACTACCGTTGTCAAGACAGCTATCCAAAAACTTAATTCGTATGCATAAATACTACCATATGGCCTTGTGTATAACTGCATTTTCATTTTCCTTGACCACCAGTTAAAGAATGCATTATACCTTTCAAAAACACTCTCAGCTGGTTGAGATTATCCGTTGCCTCGTTCTATGCCATTAAACTTTTAAAGGGATACACCATTCGTGTTCAATATATTTACTGGTGATACAGGAAAATAGAAATAGAAAATGGATATAGTAATGCAATTATAATGCAGGCCAATGGTCAGATGTCTGACATTGTTTGAAATTTCACAAGCGTTTACGGTAGATATAGAAGATAACTGCGGTGTGCGCGCCGTGTTCAGATATACATGTAGTATTCTCATTCATGCAAAACAGTTCAGTTGAGTTGAAGCTTTATAGGCTTGTGACTCTAGTTTACAGATAGGTTGAAGTTTTGAGAAATCTTTTGAGATGACTTAGTATAGTAGTAATCGTTGTTGCAAATGTGACAACCGAGATTGCACAATGGAGGCCTACGGTACTGGAATGCCTTCTATTCTTTTACGTATTTTATCAGTGGTGGGTGTTTGTTAGTCGATGGGTGACCGTGGGAGGATTTCAACGTTGTAAAACCTCAGTCAAAGTGATAGTGCAGCAGGTAAACATGCCATGCATATGTGCAAAGCAATCTTCTGATCGTGAAATACGCCTCCTGTTCCTCTAGTCAAATGCCAATCAAAAACCAGGAATATTGTAATTTTTCAGGGACACCCGGTAGCCAAGTTTACAATATGCACCACACTTGCCTCTAGTTATTACGGCTGATATAGCATATATATAGATAAACGATGGAATTATGAGGTTACCAAAAGGATGAGTGATACACGGAGTAGCGTCTTTATTATCTCCTACGCTGATCTTTATGTTTTATCGCTGCGAAATTGGCACATTTTATCAAAATTGGAAACAATAATAGGATTTCATCATATCGCAGTTGAGTAATTGGTTCACAGACGGCACTTTGGGATTACCGTAAGGGTTTTGGAAAGTGATGAAGCGGTCGATCTGAGTCTTGCCAGCCAAGACACTTTACTGTTTTTTCTTCGGGACACACTAGCTCACATTTCAAGCAATAATCGCGCATTAATATCAAGTGATATTTTGACTCAGAGAGGGGCCTTTGGAGGGGTCAGGAGCAAGCCATTACAGCCTACTGAAGTGAATTGCTGCCTCACAAGGTGTGCAAAGGAGCAAGCCACTGACTGCCTCACACTCACAGTGTGGTATTGGAGGGGTCACTTTCAGGTGCAAGACACTGCGGCCGCCATCTCGTGTGTCCTATGGAAGGGTGGTTCCTTGTGGTCAAGAGAAAGCCACTGGCTGTCTTCTAGTGTGTGCTTTGGAGGTGGAAGGAGCAAACGGCTTGCTTAACGATTGTGGCTCATTGGGGGTCAAGAGAAAGTCACTCCTGGAGGAGTGGATCGACGGAGGAGCAAACCACTTGCTGCCTTCTGAAATGCCTTTCGAAGGGGTCAGGAGCTAGCCTCTTGTTGGGTGTCCTATATGAAGGAGCTAAGGAGCTAAACACTTGCTGTATTACAGAGTGTCCTTTGAGCGGGCAGGTTACAAATTGCCCTTCGGACACGGTCAAGACAAGTGACTTGGTTGTCTTGTTTGTAGATCATCAATACAAAATTCCTTGTATGGAAATCCATCTCATTTCAGACTATTTACCGGTACAAATTGTTTATGGAGAAGGCTGACAAGAAATGAATACAGCCATAGTTTAGTTCTTTTTATTTTATTGTATTCACTCAAGCTTTTACACAATGTATTAATCTCATGGTCTGTTTCCATACATACACGGACATGCTAAAAACTCAATAAAAAAGAGGAAACCAAACTCTCCATACACATGAGACTAAGTCTGGTCGCCTTCTTGAATCATCGATATTTAACAGGAGAATACAACAGTTAAATTCGCTTCACCTAATCTGTATTTTCACACAACATTTCTGCCCAGCGATCAAACACTGCAATGTATTCATCAATCTTGGACATATCGACCTGTGCACCACTGGAGTTTTCCTGCTCTACCCTAACATGCTCTGCTTGAGACATGTCATCCCCCTGATCTATTTGAGATGTGGCACTTGTTCCACTTTTAATATTGGCGAACTCTACAGGAGAAATGTCACATGGTTCGCTTTTGATATCAACCTGCTCAATAGGAGACAAGTTATCTGGCTCACTTATCACCTTGGCCTGTTCGAAAGGACACATGTCACCTGGTTCACCTTTGACATTGGCCTGATCTGTAGGATATATGTCACATGGTCCAACTACCTGTATGATATATCCCTGCTCTTGAAGAGACAAGTCATATTGCTCACTTTTTACATTGACCTGGTCTGTAGGAGATGTGTCACATGGCTCACTTTTGACATTGGCCCCCTCTTTAGGAAATGCGTAAAACGGCTCACCTTTGACATCTGCCTGCTTAACAGGAGACATGTTACCTGACATTTCACACGGTCTCACTACCTCTATGATATAACCCTGCTCTTGAAGAGACGTGTCACACTGCTTACTTTTTACATTGACCTGATCTGTAGGAGATGTGTCACATGGCTCACTTTTGACATTGGCCCCCTCTTCAGGAAATGCGTCGAACGGCTCACCTTTGACCTTTCCCTGCTTAGAAGGAGACATGTTACCTAACATATCACACGGTCTCACTACCTCTATGATATAACCCTGCACTAGAAGAGACATGTCACACTGCTTACTTTTGACATTGGTCTGTTCTATAGGAGATGTGTTACATGGCTCACTTTTGACATTGGACTGTTCTATAGGAGATGTGTCACACTGTTCACTTTTGACATTGGACTGTTCTATAGGAGATGTGTTACATGGCTCACTTTTGACATTGGACTGTTCTATAGGAGATGTGTTACATGGCTCACTTTTGACATTGGACTGTTCTATAGGAGATGTGTTACATGGCAGGTTGAAGGCCCCACTGTTGACATTTCTCTCCTCTGTAACATGAACAGAACGTATGTCTAGTTCAGCCCTGGACTGCCCTGTAGCAGATGTGAGGGCTGGTTCAACACTTCCATCAGACTGGTCGGCAGCAAAGATGTCAATGAGTTGACTTTTAACATTTCCAAGCTGATTAGAATTATGATCAATCGAATCTCGTTTCACACCCAGCCGCAAAACTTCATAATCTTCTCTTTTGGCAGTACCCAGACCAACAGTTTCATTCCCATTGATAACAGTAATTTTTGCAGCAGCATCCTTGATATCCATGTCCAAACACCCGACTGCAGCAGGCAACTTTGATACCTCACTCTCAGGCTCTCTGCTGATCAAACATTCATTCGTCGCAGAACTTGCAGGGACTGGGTTTTGTCCATTTGGAGAATTATTGTTATTTGAAGGACCAGTTAATACTACTGCATCTTCTCCCACATCAGTTTGCTCACAACGAGACCTTGAACGAGAACTTTTCATAGCTTTGCCACTTTTTGACTTTAACCGTTTATCCTTGCCGGGACTTGCATCAGACACCTTGCGAGTATTACGAGAAGTATCATTGTGGCTGCGTTTATGTTTTCGTAAGCCAGACTCACTCTTAAAGGTTTTATGACAATATTTACAGTTGAAGCTGAGTTGGAATGGTTCGTCTCCTGCATGAACATGACGATGAGTATGACTGAGAAGAGCCTGCTTTGAGAAAAATGACTTCTCACATTGTACACATCTGAACGGTTTTTCTCCAGTGTGAATACGCTCATGATTCAATAGACTTTCACTCCGTGAAAACGATTTCTCACAATATTTGCACTGGAATGGTTTTTCTCCTGTGTGCTTACGAATATGTTTTACAAGCACTTGCTTAGTTACAAATGATTTCTCACATTGCACACATCTGAATGGTTTTTCTCCTGTGTGAACACGTTCATGATTCAAAATATTCCTCTTATCTGAAAATGATTTCTCACAATATTTGCATTTGAATGGTTTTTCTCCTGTGTGAATACGCTCATGAGTTAATAGATAATCATTCTGTGAAAATGATTTCTCACAATACTTGCACTGGAATGGTTTTTCTCCAGTGTGAATACGCTCATGACGCAATAGATGTCCCTTCTGTGGAAATGATTTCTCACAATACTTGCACTGGAATGGTTTTTCTCCAGTGTGAATATGTTCATGAGTCAATTGACTGTTCTTACGTGAAAATGATTTCCCACAATATTGGCATTGGAATGGTTTTCCTCCTGTATGACTGCGAATATGTCTGACAAGACTTTGCTTCGTCGAAAATAATTTGTCGCATTGTACACAAGTGATGGATGATTTTGCCGCCATCCTAGTGCTCAAAGGGCACAAAGATTAGGCCAATACAAGTCCTCTTCCTTGAACCATAACATAGATCTCGCGCTCCCTCAATCACTTTCTTTACCCACTCAAAACATTTCGCTACTCGATCATCCGTCCAACCAACTGGGGTCGATCATCAAGGTCACAGAGATTGTGCAGTTTATCTGCTAATTTCTTGAGTTTCGCTTGATACATTTTTTTGGTGCGTTCAACAATTCGGAGACGTTTCCGCTCCTGTCTTGGTAGTAATTTATCATCAGTGACCTCTGCCACGACACCTACAAATAAAAAGGATGATAGAAAGGGTACAATTTTGTTGAATTGTTTAATGAAAGCCAAAATACTTCTAACAGATTGCGTTTACATCTTTTTACAAGATAACCACGAACCAGGTTTCAAACCCTAATCATATGAATTTTGGATGAACGCTACAATGGCAACCGGCAGCCATTTTGGATTTTGGATCGGGCACGAAATCCACCATTTGGATTAAATTGATAAAATGATATTAGAATTAATGATATACACATATAAAGTAGAACCTCTCTATGAAGGACACCCTCGGGATTGATAAGTCCTGTACTTAATCATGTGACTAGTGAGGTGCCTGATTAGACACAGGTCTAGTTGAATGGTAACAACCAATTTGGGACCAAACCTAGTGTCCTTCATACAGTGGTTGTCCCGAATAGAGAGGTATTTGATATTAAGGGAGGATCCACTGCATATGCTTTCCTTAGTTACCGCTCCAGATAAACGAATCTACGCAGATGGAGGACTTCACCAGATTCTTAAGAAGGTGGGAATCAGATTATGAGCAGTTTCACCACGTGGGAATTAGACTATGAAAGATCAATATCAGTGTCAGGGGGTAGGGATCAGATTATAAATGATGTCAGCATGCAAGAATCGGGAAATGATAGAATAAGCAGGGGGCGGGGATTTGATTATGAATGTTGTCAGCATTTGAGGATTAGATTATGAATGGTGTCAGGGAGTGGGAATCAGATCAACACCTGCAACGATTATTAAAGGCTTACACTAAATGCTAATAATTTGAAATATGATTTTGAAAATTACCCATTGCGTAAATACACACTAAATAAAAGTGTCAGTACTTGCTGTTGTCAAGACATCTATACAAATACTATAAATACCGGGGTAGTAAATTCGTATGCATAATTACTACCATATGGCCTTGTGTATAACTGCATTTTCATTTTCCTTGACCACCAGTTAAAGAATGCATCAGACCTTTAAAAAACAGTCTCAGCTGGTTGAGATTATCCTTTGCCTCGTTCTATGCCATTAAACTTTTAAAGGGATACACCATTCGTGTTCAATATATTTACTGGTGGTTCAGGAAAATAGAAATACAAAATCGATGCGGTAGTGCAGTTATAATGCAGGCCAATGGTCAGGTGTCTGACATTGTTTGAAATTTCACAAGCGTTTACTGTAGATATTGAAGATAACTGCAGCTTTTCCCGTGTTCAGATATAGTATTCTCATTCATGCCAAACAGTTCAGTTGAGTTGAAGCTTTATAGGCTTGTGACTCTAGGTTACACAAAGGTTGAAGTTTTGAGAAATCTTTCGAGATGACTTAGTATAATAGTAATCGTTGTTGCAAATATGTGACAACCGATATTGCACAATGGAGGCCTACGGTACTGGAGTGCCTTCTATTCTTTTACGTATTTTATCAGTGGTGGGTGTTTGTCAGTCGATGGGGGACGGGGGGGGGGGGGGCATGACCGTGGGAGGATGTCTTATTTCAACGTGGTAAAGCCTCAGTCTTAGTGATAGTGCAGCAGGTAAACATGCCATGCATATGTGCAAAAGCAATCTTCTGATCTTGAGATACGCCTCCCGTTTCTCTAGTCAAAGGCCAATCAAAAACCAGGAATATTGTAATTTTTCAGGGACACCCGGTAGCCAAGTTTAACGATGTGCACCACACTTGTCTCTAGTTATTACGGCTGATATAGCATATATATAGATAAACGATGGAATTACGAAGTTACCAAAAGGATGAGTGATACACGGAGTAGCGTCTTTATTATCTCCTACGCTGATCTTTTAGTTTGATCGCTGCGAAATTGGCACATTTTATCAAAATTGGAAACAATAATAGGATTTCATGATATCGTAGTTGACTAATTGGTTCACAGATGGCACTTTTGGATAACCGTAAGGGTTTTGGAAAGTGAAGAAGCGGTCTATCTGAGTTCATGACAGCCAAGACACTTTACTGTTTTTTCTTCGGGACATACCAGCTGACATTTCAAGCAATAACCGCGCATTAATATGAAGTGATATTTTGACTCATAGAGTGGCCTTTGGAGGGGTCAGGAGCAAGCCATTACAGCCTACTGAAGTGAATTGCTGCCTTACAAGGTATGCAAAGGAGCAAGCCACTGGCTTTGGAGGGATCCTTTTCAGATTCAAGACACCGCGGCCGCTATCTGGAGTGTACTATGGAAGGGTGGTTCCCCTCGGACGGGGTCAAGACAGGTGACTTGGTTGTCTTGTTTGTAGATCAATACGAAATTCCTTGTATGGAAATCCTTCTCATTCCAGACTATTTACCGGTACAAATTGTTTATGGAGAAGGCTGACAAGAAATGAATACAGCCATAGTTTAGTTATTTTAATTTTATTGTATTCACTCAAGCTTTTACACAATGTATTAATCACGTGGTCTATTTCCATGGATACTCGAACTTGCTAAAAACTCAAAAAAAAAAGAGGAAACCGAGCCCTCCATACACATGAGACTAAGACTGGTCGCCTTTTTGAATCATCGATCACTGATTTAACAGGAGAATACAACAGTTATATTCTATTGACCTAATCTGTATTTTCACACAACATTTCTGCCCAGCGATCAAACACTGCAATGTATTCATCAATCTTGGACATAGCGACATGTGCACCACTGGAGTTTTCCTGCTCTACCCTAACATGCCCTGCTTGAGACATGTCATCCCCCAGACCTACAGGAGATGTTGCACTTGTTCCACTCTTAATATTGGCCATCTCTACAGGAGAAATGTCACATCGTTCGCTGTTAATACCTGGTTCACCTTTGACATTGGCCTGATCTGTAGGATATATGTCACATGGTCCAACTACCTGTATGATATATCCCTGCTCTTGAAGAGACAAGTCACATTGCTCACTTTTGACATTGGCCCCCTCGTTAGGAAATGCGTCAAACGGCTCACCTTTGACATCTGCCTGCTTAACAGGAGACATGTTACCTGACATATCACACGGTCTCACTACCTCTATGATATAACCCTGCTCTTGAAGAGACATGTCACACTGCTTACTTTTTACATTGACCTGATCTGTAGGAGATGTGTCAACTGGCTCACTTTTGACATTAGCCCCCTCTTTAGGAAATGCGTCAAACGGCCCACCTTTGACACTCGCCTGCTTAGAAGGAGACATGTTACCTAACATATCACACGGTCTCACTACCTCTATGATATAACCCTGCTCTTGAAGAGACATGTCACATTGTTCACTTTTGACATTGGTCTGTTCTATAGGAGATGTGTTACATGGTTCACTTTTGACATTGGACTGTTCTATAGGAGATGTGTTACATGGCAGGTTGAAGGCCCCACTGTTGACATTTCTCTCCTCTGTAACATGAACAGAACGTATGTCTAGTTCAGCCCTGGACTGCCCTGTAGCAGATGTGAGGGCTGGTTCAACACTTTCATCAGACTGGTCGGCAGCAAACATGTCAATGAGTTGACTTTTAACATTTCCAAGCTGATTAGAATTATGATCAATCGAATCTCGTTTCACACCCAGCCGCAAAACTTCATAATCTTTTCTTTTGGCAGTACCCAGACCAACAGTTTCATTCCCATTGATAACAGTCATTTTTGCAGCAGCATCCTTGATATCCATGTCCAAACACCCGACTGCAGCAGGCAACTTTGATACCTCACTCTCAGGCTCTCTGCTGATCAAACATTCATTCGTCGCAGAACTTGCAGGGACTGGGTTTTGTCCATTTGGAGAATTATTGTTATTTGAAGGACCAGTTAATACTACTGCATCTTCTCCCACATCAGTTTGTTCACAACGAGACCTTGAACGAGAACTTTTCATAGCTTTGCCACTTTTTGACTTTAACCGTTTATCCTTGCCGGGACTTGCATCAGACACCTTGCGAGTGTTAACAGAAGTATCATTGTGGCTGCGTTTATGTTTTCGTAAGCCAGACTCACTCTTAAAGGTTTTATGACAATATTTACAGTTGAAGCTGAGTTGGAATGGTTCGTCTCCTGCATGAACATGACGATGAGTATGACTGAGAAGAGCCTGCTTTGAGAAAAATGACTTCTCACATTGTACACATCTGAACGGTTTTTCTCCAGTGTGAATACGCTCATGATTCAATAGACTTTCACTCCGTGAAAACGATTTCTCACAATATTTGCACTGGAATGGTTTTTCTCCTGTGTGCTTACGAATATGTTTTACAAGCACTTGCTTAGTTACAAATGATTTCTCACATTGCACACATCTGAATGGTTTTTCTCCTGTGTGAACACGTTCATGATTCAAAATATTCCTCTTATCTGAAAATGATTTCTCACAATATTTGCATTTGAATGGTTTTTCTCCTGTGTGAATACGCTCATGAGTTAATAGATAATCATTCTGTGAAAATGATTTCTCACAATACTTGCACTGGAATGGTTTTTCTCCAGTGTGAATACGCTCATGACGCAATAGATGTCCCTTCTGTGGAAATGATTTATCACAATATTTGCAATGGAATGGTTTTTCTCCAGTGTGAATACGCTCATGACGCAATAGATGTCCCTTCTGTGGAAATTATTTCTCACAATACTTGCACTGGAATGGTTTTTCTCCAGTGTGAATATGTTCATGAGTCAATTGACTGTTCTTACGTGAAAATGATTTCTCACAATATTGGCATTGGAATGGTTTTCCTCCTGTATGACTGCGAATATGTCTGACAAGACTTTGCTTCGTCGAAAATAATTTGTCGCATTGTACACAAGTGATGGATGATTTTGCCGCCATCCTAGTGCTCAAAGGGCACAAAGATTAGGCCAATACAAGTCCTCTTCCTTGAACCATAACATAGATCTCGCGCTCCCTCAATCACTTTCTTTACCCATTCAAAACATTTCGCTACTCGATCATCCGTCCAACCAACTGGGGTCGATCATCAAGGTCACAGAGATTGTGCAGTTTATCTGCTAATTTCTTGAGTTTCGCTTGATACATTTTTTTAGTGCGTTCAACAATCGGAGACGTTTCCGCTCCTGTCTTGGTAGTAATTTATCATCAGTGACCTCTGCCACGACACCTGCAAATAAAAAGGATGATAGAAAGGGTACAAAATTTGTTGAATTGTTTAATGAAAGCCAAAATACTTCTAACAGATTGCGTTTACATCTTTTTACAAGATAACCACGAACCAGGTTTCAAACCCTAATCATATGAATTTTGGATGAACGCTACAATGGCAACCGGCAGCCATTTTGGATTTTGGATCGGGCACGAAATCCACCATTTGGATTAAATTGATAAAATGATATTAGAATTAATGATATACACATATAAAGTAGAACCTCTCTATGAAGGACACCCTCGGGATTGATAAGTCCTGTACTTAATCATGTGACTAGTGAGGTGCCTGATTAGACACAGGTCTAGTTGAATGGTAACAACCAATTTGGGACCAAACCTAGTGTCCTTCATACTGTGGTTGTCCCGAATAGAGAGGTATTTGATATTAAGGGAGGATCCACTGCATATGCTTTCCTTAGTTACCGCTCCAGATAAACGAATCTACGCAGATGGAGGACTTCACCAGATTCTTAAGAAGGTGGGAATCAGATTATGAGCAGTTTCACCACGTGGGAATAAGCCTATGCAAGATCAATATCAGTGTCAGGGGGTAGGGATCAGATTATAAATGATGTCAGCATGCAAGAATCGGGAAATGATAGAATAAGCAGGGGGCGGGGACTTGATTATGAATGTTGTCAGCATTTGAGAATTAGATTATGAATGGTGTCAGGGAGTGGGAATCAGATCAACACCTGCAACGATTATTAAAGGCTTACACTAAATGCTAATAATTTGAAATATGATTTTGAAAATTACCCATTGCGTAAATACACACTAAATAAAAGTGTCAGTACATGTACTTGCTGTTGTCAAGACATCTATACAAATACTATAAATACCGGGGTAGTAAATTCATATGCATAATTACTACCATATGGCCTTGTGTATAACTGCATTTTCATTTTCCTTGACCACCAGTTAAAGAATGCATCAGACCTTTAAAAACCAGTCTCAGCTGGTTGAGATTATCCTTTGCCTCGTTCTATGCCATTAAACTTTTAAAGGGATACACCATTCGTGTTCAATATATTTACTGGTGGTTCAGGAAAATAGAAATACAAAATCGATGCGGTAGTGCAGTTATAATGCAGGCCAATGATCAGGTGTCTGACATTGTTTGAAATTTCACAAGCGTTTACTGTAGATATTGAAGATAACTGCGTCTTTTCCCGTGTTCAGATATATTATTCTCATTCATGCCAAACAGTTCAGTTGAGTTGAAGCTTTATAGGCTTGTGACTCTAGGTTACACAAAGGTTGAAGTTTTGAGAAATCTTTCGAGATGACTCAGTATAATAGTAATCGTTGTTGCAAATGTGACAACCGATATTGCACAATGGAGGCCTACAGTACTGGAGTGCCTTCTATTCTTTTACGTATTTTATCAGTGGTGGGCGTTTGTCAGTCGATGGGGGGCGGGGGGGGGGGGCATGACCATGGGAGGATGTCTTATTTCAATGTGGTAAAGCCTCAGTCTTAGTGATAGTGCAGCAGGTAAACATGCCATGCATATGTGCAAAAGCAATCTTCTGATCGTGAGATACGCCTCCCGTTCCTCTAGTCAAAGGCCAATCAAAAACCAGGAATATTGTAATTTTTCAGGGACACCCGGTAGCCAAGTTTAACGATGTGCACCACACTTGTCTCTAGTTATTACGGCTGATATAGCATATATATAGATAAACGATGGAATTACGAAGTTACCAAAAGGATGAGTGATACACGGAGTAGCGTCTTTATTATCTCCTACGCTGATCTTTTAGTTTGATCGCTGCGAAATTGGCACATTTTATCAAAATTGGAAACAATAATAGGATTTCATGATATCGTAGTTGACTAATTGGTTCACAGATGGCACTTTTGGATAACCGTAAGGGTTTTGGAAAGTGAAGAAGCGGTCTATCTGAGTTCATGACAGCCAAGACACTTTACTGTTTTTTCTTCGGGACATACCAGCTGACATTTCAAGCAATAATCGCGCATTAATATGAAGTGATATTTTGACTCATAGAGTGGCCTTTGGAGGGGTCAGGAGCAAGCCATTACAGCCTACTGAAGTGAATTGCTGCCTTACAAGGTATGCAAAGGAGCAAGCCACTGGCTTTGGAGGGATCCTTTTCAGATTCAAGACACCGCAGCCGCTATCTGGAGTGTACTATGGAAGGGTGGTTCCTCTCGGACGGGGTCAAGACAGGTGACTTGGTTGTCTTGTTTGTAGATCAATACGAAATTCCTTGTATGGAAATCCTTCTCATTCCAGACTATTTACCGGTACAAATTGTTTATGGAGAAGGCTGACAAGAAATGAATACAGCCATAGTTTAGTTATTTTAATTTTATTGTATTCACTCAAGCTTTTACACTTGGTTGTCTTGTTTGTATTAATCACGTGGTCTATTTCCATGGATACTCGAACTTGCTAAAAACTCCAAAAAAAAGAGGAAACCGAGCCCTCCATACACATGAGACTAAGACTGGTCGCCTTTTTGAATCATCGATCACTGATTTAACAGGAGAATACAACAGTTATATTCTATTGACCTAATCTGTATTTTCACACAACATTTCTGCCCAGCGATCAAACACTGCAATGTATTCATCAATCTTGGACATAGCGACATGTGCACCACTGGAGTTTTCCTGCTCTACCCTAACATGCCCTGCTTGAGACATGTCATCCCCCAGACCTACAGGAGATGTTGCACTTGTTCCACTTTTAATATTGGCCATCTCTACAGGAGAAATGTCACATGGTTCGCTGTAAATACCTGGTTCACCTTTGACATTGGCCTGATCTGTAGGATATATGTCACATGGTCCAACTACCTGTATGATATATCCCTGCTCTTGAAGAGACAAGTCACATTGCTCACTTTTGACATTGGCCCCCTCTTTAGGAAATGCGTCAAACGGCTCACCTTTGACATCTGCCTGCTTAACAGGGGACATGTTACCTGACATATCACACGGTCTCACTACCTCTATGATATAACCCTGCTCTTGAAGAGACATGTCACACTGCTTACTTTTTACATTGACCTGATCTGTAGGAGATGTGTCACCTGGCTCACTTTTGACATTAGCCCCCTCTTTAGGAAATGCGTCAAACGGCCCACCTTTGACACTCGCCTGCTTAGAAGGAGACATGTTACCTAACATATCACACGGTCTCACTACCTCTATGATATAACCCTGCTCTTGAAGAGACATGTCACACTGTTCACTTTTGACATTGGTCTGTTCTATAGGAGATGTGTTACATGGCTCACTTTTGACATTGGACTGTTCTATAGGAGATGTGTTACATGGCAGGTTGAAGGCCCCACTGTTGACATTTCTCTCCTCTGTAACATGAACAGAAAGTATGTCTAGTTCAGCCCTGGACTGCCCTGTAGCAGATGTGAGGGCTGGTTCAACACTTCCATCAGACTGGTCGGCAGCAAACATGTCAATGAGTTGACTTTTAACATTTCCAAGCTGATTAGAATGATGATCAATCAAATCTCGTTTCACACCCAGCCGCAAAACTTGATAATCTTCACTTTTGGCTGTACCCAGACCAACAGTTTCATTCCCATTGATAACAGTCATTTTTGCAGCAGCATCCTTGATATCCATGTCTGAACACCCGACTGCAGCAGGCAACTTTGATACCTCACTCTCAGCCTCTCTGCTGATCAAACATTCATTCGTCGCAGAACATGCAGGGACTGGGTTTTGTCCATTTGGAGAATTATTGCTATTTGAAGGACCAGTCAATACTACTGCATCTTCTCCCACATCAGTTTCCTCACAACGAGACCTTGAACAAGAACTTTTCATAGCTTTGCCACTTTTTGACTTTAACCGTTTATCCTTGCCGGGACTTGCATCAGACACCTTGCGAGTATTACGAGAGGTATCATTGTGGCTGCGTCTATGTTTTTGTAAGCCAGACTCACTCTTAAAGGTTTTATGACAATATTTACAGTTGAAGCTGAGTTGGAATGGTTCGTCTCCTGCATGAATATGACTATGACCGACTAGAGCCTGCTTTGAGAAAAATGATTTCTCACATTGTACACATCTGAACGGTTTTTCTCCAGTGTGAATACGCTCATGAATCAATCGATGTCCAGTCTGTGAAAATGATTTCTCACAATACTTGCACTGGAATGGTTTTTCTCCAGTGTGAATACGTTCATGTTTGTAAATATTCCTCTTATCTGAAAATGATTTCTCACAATATTTGCATTTGAATGGTTTTTCTGCAGTGTGAATACGCTCATGGGTCACTAGATATCCCTTATGTGAAAACGATTTCTCACAATACTTGCACTGGAATGGTTTTTCTCCAGTGTGAATACGCTCATGAATGAATAGACATCCCTTCCGTGGAAATGATTTATAACAATATTTGCATTGGAATGGTTTTTCTCCTGTGTGGATACGCTCATGAGTCAATCGATGTCCATTCTGTGAAAATGATTTCTCACAATATTTGCATTTGAATGGTTTTTCTCCTGTGTGAATACGCTCATGAATCAATAGATGTCCCTTCAGTGGAAATGGTTTATAACAATATTTGCATTGGAATGGTTTTTCTCCTGTGTGGATACGCTCATGAGTCAATCGATGTCCATTCTGTGAGAATGATTTCTCACAATATTTGCATTTGAATGGTTTTTCTCCAGTGTGAATACGCTCATGATTCAATAGATGTCCCTTCTGTGGAAATGGTTTATAACAATATTTGCATTGGAATGGTTTTTTTCCTGTGTGGATACGCTCATGAGTCAATCGATGTCCATTCTGTGAGAATGATTTCTCACAATACTTGCACTGGAAGGGTTTTTCTCCAGTGTGAACACGTTCATGCTTCAATAGAGATCCCTTGTCTGAAAATAATTTCTCACAATATTGGCATTGGAATAGCTTTTCTCCTGTGTGAATCCGAATATGCATTTCAAGACTTTGCTTGGTTACAAATGATTTCTCACATTGTACACAAGTGATGGATGATTTTGGCGCCATCCTAGTGCTCAAAGGTGCACAATAATTAGGCCAATACAAAGTCCTCTTCCTTGAACCATAACATAGATCTCGCACTCCGTCAATCACCTTCTTTGCCCATTAAAAAAATATTGCGCTACTCGATCATCTGTCCAACCAACTGGGGTCGTCCATCAAGGTCACAGAGATTGTACAGTATATCTGCTAATTTCATGAGTTTCGGACGATTTGTTTTTATTGTGCTTTCAACAAATCGATTTTCCGCTCCTGTTTTGGTAGTAATTTATCATCAGTGACCTCTGCCACGAAACCTGCAAATAAAAAGGATGAGAGAAAGGAACAAAATTTGTTGAATTGTTTAATGAAAGCCAAAATACTTCCAACAGATTGCGTTTACATCTTTTTACAAGATAACCACGAACCAGGTTTCAAACCCGTGGGGTTTCAAACCCTAATCATATGAATTTTGGATGAACGATACAATGGCAATCGGCAGCCATTTTGGATTTTGGATCGGGCACGAAATCCACCATTTGGATTAATTTGATAAAATGATATTAGAATTAATGATATACACATATAAAGTAGAACCTCTCTATGAAGGACACCCTCGGGATTGATAAGTCCTGTACTTAATCATGTGATTAGTGAGGTGCCTGATTAGACACAGGTCTAGTTGAATGGTAACAACCAATTTGGGACCAAACCTAGTGTCCTTCATACAGTGGTTGTCCCGAATAGAGAGGTATTTGATATTAAGGGAGGATCCACTGCATATGATTTCCTTAGTTATCGCCCGAGATAAACGAATCTATGCAGATGGAGGACCTCACCAGATTCTTAATGAAATGGACAGGGCCATTGTGCTCACCTCATGTGGAGGAAAGATGGATAAAGATCATGGTATTGTGTAATGTAGTGTTAGGTTTGATGTAGGTCCAAGCAATTACAATTTCCCCAAAATGGCCAATTTACAGTACATTCGACCTCTGTGACCTTGAAAAGTAGGTCAAATCAAAGAAGACCCGGGTGACACATTGAATGGTTGTTAGAATTAGATGTACCTATGATATAAAATTGGTGCCAATCGGGCAAGTAATTACTAAGAATAATGGCATTTTGAAGAATTTAGGATTTGACCCCCTCCCTGGAGGCCAAACAGGAAATCAGATCGCACCAAACTTCAGTACCTGAGATCACCTGACCAAGGGGTACATGTGTACTTAATTTGTGATCAATAGTCATTGCAGTTAAGAAACGTGCCATAGTTACGGCCTGACGGCCAATTTACGCCATTTGACCTCTGTGACCTTGACAAGAAGGTCAAATTAAAAACCTGTGTGACATATACTGTATGGCGGTTAGATGTACCCATGATATCAAATTGGTGGCAATCGGGCAAGAAGTTAAGGAATAATCACATTTTTAAGATTTTTTGATTTTGCCCCCTGGTGGTCAAGTGGTGAATCATATTGGACCAAACTTCGATCCCTGAGATCACCTGACTAAGGGGTAAATGTGTACCAAATTTGGGATCAATAGTCATTGCAGTTTAGAAACGTGCCATCGTTACATCCTAACGGCCAATTTACACCATTTGACCTCTGTGACCTTGAAAAGTAGGTCAAATCAAAAACCCGTACGATATGTGATGAATCCTTGCTAGGAGTACCTACCATAAAAATGTTATGAAAATCAGACCACTATTAAACGAGCAATCAAACATTTTAACTTTGGACATTAAATTTGGCCCCCGGGTGGCCAAACTAAGAATTTTTCAAGATGCCCGCCTGGCACCCATATTGGCTATCACATTTGATAAAAAATCAAGGATTTAGTAGAGAGTACATAGATATACATCCAGATCAAATTTGGTTGCAATCCGATCATTAGTTTCGGAGTAATAGTACTGTGTTTATTTTTCAAGATGGCTGCCTGGCGGCCATATTTGATGTCCGAACGGCCGAAATTTTAGGGGTGGAATAGAGAATCCCCAGATACATGTCCACACTGGTTTAAAACCTTCTAGCTGAAATAGATAGGAAACATGCTACTGTTCAGTGAATCAGCAAACTTTGACCTCTGTGACCTTGAAAAGGAGGTCAAATCAAAAACCCGGAGGATATATGACGCACCTTTGCTAGAAATACCTACCATATTTTTTTCAAAATTTCCCGACTACTATTAAGGGAGATATTGCATATTTTCACTTTTAACGTTTGGCCCCCTGGTGGCCAAACCATGAAACGAATCAGACCGAAACTTGGTCTCCCAGGTGTCATTACATAAGGGTACATGTGTACCAAGTTTCAACTCAATAGCTCTAACAGTTACGAAACGTGCCCTGCTAACGGACGACGGACGACGACGACGACGACGACGACGGACGACGACGACGACGGACGACGGACGCCACGGTATGGGATAAGCTCACCTCTGCTAAGAGGTGAGCTAAAAAGGTGGGAATCAGATTATGAGCAGTTTCACCACGTGGGAATTAGACTATGAAAGATCAATATCAGTGTCAGGGGGTAGGGATCAGATTATAAATGATGTCAGCATGCAAGAATCGGGAAATGATAGAATAAGCAGGGGGCGGGGATTTGATTATGAATGTTGTCAGCATTTGAGGATTAGATTATGAATGGTGTCAGGGAGTGGGAATCAGATCAACACCTGCAACGATTATTAAAGGCTTACACTAAATGCTAATAATTTGAAATATGATTTTGAAAATTACCCATTGCGTAAATACACACTAAATAAAAGTGTCAGTACTTGCTGTTGTCAAGACATCTATACAAATACTATAAATACCGGGGTAGTAAATTCGTATGCATAATTACTACCATATGGCCTTGTGTATAACTGCATTTTCATTTTCCTTGACCACCAGTTAAAGAATGCATCAGACCTTTAAAAAACAGTCTCAGCTGGTTGAGATTATCCTTTGCCTCGTTCTATGCCATTAAACTTTTAAAGGGATACACCATTCGTGTTCAATATATTTACTGGTGGTTCAGGAAAATAGAAATACAAAATCGATGCGGTAGTGCAGTTATAATGCAGGCCAATGGTCAGGTGTCTGACATTGTTTGAAATTTCACAAGCGTTTCCTGTAGATATTGAAGATAACTGCGGCCTTTCCCGTGTTCAGATATAGTATTCTCATTCATGCCAAACAGTTCAGTTGAGTTGAAGCTTTATAGGCTTGTGACTCTAGGTTACACAAAGGTTGAAGTTTTGAGAAATCTTTCGAGATGACTTAGTATAATAGTAATCGTTGTTGCAAATGTGACAACCGATATTGCACAAAGGAGGCCTACGGTACTGGAGTGCCTTCTATTCTTTTACGTATTTTATCAGTGGTGGGTGTTTGTCAGTCGATGGGGGACGGGGGGGGGGGGGCATGACCGTGGGAGGATGTCTTATTTCAACGTGGTAAAGCCTCAGTCTTAGTGATAGTGCAGCAGGTAAACATGCCATGCATATGTGCAAAAGCAATCTTCTGATCTTGAGATACGCCTCCCGTTTCTCTAGTCAAAGGCCAATCAAAAACCAGGAATATTGTAATTTTTCAGGGACACCCGGTAGCCAAGTTTAACGATGTGCACCACACTTGTCTCTAGTTATTACGGCTGATATAGCATATATATAGATAAACGATGGAATTACGAAGTTACCAAAAGGATGAGTGATACACGGAGTAGCGTCTTTATTATCTCCTACGCTGATCTTTTAGTTTGATCGCTGCGAAATTGGCACATTTTATCAAAATTGGAAACAATAATAGGATTTCATGATATCGTAGTTGACTAATTGGTTCACAGATGGCACTTTTGGATAACCGTAAGGGTTTTGGAAAGTGAAGAAGCGGTATATCTGAGTTCATGACAGCCAAGACACTTTACTGTTTTTTCTTCGGGACATACCAGCTGATATTTCAAGCAATAATCGCGCATTAATATGAAGTGATATTTTGACTCATAGAGTGGCCTTTGGAGGGGTCAGGAGCAAGCCATTACAGCCTACTGAAGTGAATTGCTGCCTTACAAGGTATGCAAAGGAGCAAGCCACTGGCTTTGGAGGGATCCTTTTCAGATTCAAGACACCGCGGCCGCTATCTGGAGTGTACTATGGAAGGGTGGTTCCCCTCGGACGGGGTCAAGACAGGTGACTTGGTTGTCTTGTTTGTAGATCAATACGAAATTCATTGTATGGAAATCCTTCTCATTCCAGACTATTTACCAGTACAAATTGTTTATGGAGAAGTCTGAAAAGAAATGAATACAGCCATAGTTTAGTTATTTTAATTTTATTGTATTCACTCAAGCTTTTACACAATGTATTAATCACGTGGTCTATTTCCATGGATACTCGAACTTGCTAAAAACTCGAAAAAAAAAGAGGAAACCGAGCCCTCCATACACGTCAGACTAAGACTGGTCGCCTTTTTGAATCATCGATCACTGATTTAACAGGAGAATACAACAGTTATATTCTATTGACCTTATCTGTATTTTCACACAACATTTCTGCCCAGCGATCAAACACTGCAATGTATTCATCAATCTTGGACATAGCGACATGTGCACCAATGGAGTTTTCCTGCTCTACCCTAACATGCCCTGCTTGAGACATGTCATCCCCCAGACCTACAGGAGATGTTGCACTTGTTCCACTCTTAATATTGGCCATCTCTACAGGAGAAATGTCACATGGTTCGCTGTTAATACCTGGTTCACCTTTGACATTGGCCTGATCTGTAGGATATATGTCACATGGTCCAACTACCTGTATGATATATCCCTGCTCTTGAAGAGACAAGTCACATTGCTCACTTTTGACATTGGCCCCCTCTTTAGGAAATGCGTCAAACGGCTCACCTTTGACATCTGCCTGCTTAACAGGGGACATGTTACCTGACATATCACACGGTCTCACTACCTCTATGATATAACCCTGCTCTTGAAGAGACATGTCACACTGCTTACTTTTTACATTGACCTGATCTGTAGGAGATGTGTCACCTGGCTCACTTTTGACATTAGCCCCCTCTTTAGGAAATGCGTCAAACGGCCCACCTTTGACACTCGCCTGCTTAGAAGGAGACATGTTACCTAACATATCACACGGTCTCACTACCTCTATGATATAACCCTGCTCTTGAAGGGACATGTCACACTGTTCACTTTTGACATTGGTCTGTTCTATAGGAGATGTGTTACATGGCTCACTTTTGACATTGGACTGTTCTATAGGAGATGTGTAACATGGCTCACTTTTGACATTGGACTGTTCTATAGGAGATGTGTTACATGGCAGGTTGAAGGCCCCACTGTTGACATTTCTCTCCTCTGTAACATGAACAGAACGTATGTCTAGTTCAGCCCTGGACTGCCCTGTAGCAGATGTGAGGGCTGGTTCAACACTTTCATCAGACTGGTCGGCAGCAAACATGTCAATGAGTTGACTTTTAACATTTCCAAGCTGATTAGAATGATGATCAATCAAATCTCGTTTCACACCCAGCCGCAAAACTTGATAATCTTCACTTTTGGCTGTACCCAGACCAACAGTTTCATTCCCATTGATAACAGTCATTTTTGCAGCAGCATCTTTGATATCCATGTCTGAACACCCGACTGCAGCAGGCAACTTTGATACCTCACTCTCAGCCTCTCTGCTGATCAAACATTCATTCGTCGCAGAACATGCAGGGACTTGGTTTTGTCCATTTGGAGAATTATTGCTATTTGAAGGACCAGTCAATACTACTGCATCTTCTCCCACATCAGTTTCCTCACAACGAGACCTTGAACAAGAACTTTTCATAGCTTTGCCACTTTTTGACTTTAACCGTTTATCCTTGCCGGGACTTGCATCAGACACCTTGCGAGTATTACGAGAGGTATCATTGTGGCTGCGTCTATGTTTTTGTAAGCCAGACTCACTCTTAAAGGTTTTATGACAATATTTACAGTTGAAGCTGAGTTGGAATGGTTCGTCTCCTGCATGAATATGACTATGACCGACTAGAGCCTGCTTTGAGAAAAATGATTTCTCACATTGTACACATCTGAACGGTTTTTCTCCAGTGTGAATACGCTCATGAATCAATCGATGTCCAGTCTGTGAAAATGATTTCTCACAATACTTGCACTGGAATGGTTTTTCTCCAGTGTGAATCCGAATATGCATTTCAAGACTTTGCTTGGTTACAAATGATTTCTCACATTGCACACATCTGAATGGTTTTTTTCCAGTGTGAATATGCTCATGAATCAATCGATGTCCAGTCTGTGAAAATGATTTCTCACAATACTTGCACTGGAATGGTTTTTCTCCAGTGTGAATACGTTCATGATTCAAAATATTCGTCTTATCTGAAAATGATTTCTCACAATACTTGCACTGGAATGGTTTTTCTCCAGTGTGAATACGTTCATGAGACAACTGATTCTTCTTACTTGAAAATGATTTCTCACAATACTTGCACTGGAATGGTTTTTCTCCAGTGTGAATACGTTCATGAGTCAACTGATTCCTCTTATGTGAAAATGATTTCTCACAATATTGGCATTGGAATGGTTTTTCTCCTGTATGAATGCGAATATGTGTGACAAGACTTTGCTTCGTCGAAAATGATTTCTCACATTGTACACAAGTGATGGATGATTTTGGCGCCATCCTAGTGCTCAAAGGTGCACAATAATTAGGCCAATACAAAGTCCTCTTCCTTGAACCATAACATAGATCTCGCACTCCGTCAATCACCTTCTTTGCCCATTAAAAAAATATTGCGCTACTCGATCATCTGTCCAACCAACTGGGGTCGTCCATCAAGGTCACAGAGATTGTACAGTATATCTGCTAATTTCATGAGTTTCGCACGATTCGTTTTTATTGTGCTTTCAACAAATCGATTTTCCGCTCCTGTTTTGGTAGTAATTTATCATCAGTGACCTCTGCCACGAAACCTGCAAATAAAAAGGATGAGAGAAAGGAACAAAATTTGTTGAATTGTTTAATGAAAGCCAAAATACTTCTAACAGATTGCGTTTACATCTTTTTACAAGATAACCACGAACCAGGTTTCAAACCCTAATCATATGAATTTTGGATGAACGCTACAATAGCAACCGGCATCATTTTGGGTTTTTGACCGGGCACGAAATCCACCATTTGGATTAATTTGATAAAATGATATTAGAATTAATGATATACATGTATAAAGTAGAACCTCTCTATCAAGGACACCCTCGGGATTGATAAGTCCTGTACCTAATCATGTGACTAGTGAGGTGCCTGATTAGACACAGGTCTAGTTGAATGGTAACAACCATTTTGGGACCAAACCTAGTGTCCTTCATACAGTGGTTGTCCCTAATAGAGAGGTATTTGATATTAAGGGAGGATCCACTGCATATGCTTTCCTTAGTTACCGCTCCAGATAAACGAATCTACGCAGATGGAGGACTTCACCAGATTCTTAAGAAGGTGGGAATCAGATTATGAGCAGTTTCACCACGTGGGAATAAGCCTATGCAAGATCAATATCAGTGTCAGGGGGTAGGGATCAGATTATAAATGATGTCAGCATGCAAGAATCGGGAAATGATAGAATAAGCAGGGGGCGGGGATTTGATTATGAATGTTGTCAGCATTTGAGAATTAGATTATGAATGGTGTCAGGGAGTGGGAATCAGATCAACACCTGCAACGATTATTAAAGGCTTACACTAAATGCTAATAATTTGAAATATGATTTTGAAAATTACCCATTGCGTAAATACACACTAAATAAAAGTGTCAGTACTTGCTGTTGTCAAGACATCTATACAAATACTATAAATACCGGGGTAATAAATTCATATGCATAATTACTACCATATGGCCTTGTGTATAACTGCATTTTCATTTTCCTTGACCACCAGTTAAAGAATGCATCAGACCTTTAAAAACCAGTCTCAGCTGGTTGAGATTATCCTTTGCCTCGTTCTATGCCATTAAACTTTTAAAGGGATACACCATTCGTGTTCAATATATTTACTGGTGGTTCAGGAAAATAGAAATACAAAATCGATGCGGTAGTGCAGTTATAATGCAGGCCAATAGTCAGGTGTCTGACATTGTTTGAAATTTCACAAGCGTTTACTGTAGATATTGAAGATAACTGCGGCTTTTCCCGTGTTCAGATATAGTATTCTCATTCATGCCAAACAGTTCAGTTGAGTTGAAGCTTTATAGGCTTGTGACTCTAGGTTACACAAAGGTTGAAGTTTTGAGAAATCTTTCGAGATGACTCAGTATAATAGTAATCGTTGTTGCAAATGTGACAACCGATATTGCACAATGGAGGCCTACAGTACTGGAGTGCCTTCTATTCTTTTACGTATTTTATCAGTGGTGGGCGTTTGTCAGTCGATGGGGGGCGGGAGGGGGGCATGACCGTGGGAGGATGTCTTATTTCAACGTGGTAAAGCCTCAGTCTTAGTGATAGTGCAGCAGGTAAACATGCCATGCATATGTGCAAAAGCAATCTTCTGATCGTGAGATACGCCTCCCGTTCCTCTAGTCAAAGGCCAATCAAAAACCAGGAATATTGTAATTTTTCAGGGACACCCGGTAGCCAAGTTTAACGATGTGCACCACACTTGTCTCTAGTTATTACGGCTGATATAGCATATATATAGATAAACGATGGAATTACGAAGTTAGCAAAAGGATGAGTGATACACGGAGTAGCGTCTTTATTATCTCCTACGCTGATCTTTTAGTTTGATCGCTGCGAAATTGGCACATTTTATCAAAATTGGAAACAATAATAGGATTTCATGATATCGTAGTTGACTAATTGGTTCACAGATGGCACTTTGGGATTACCGTAAGGGTTTTGGAAAGTGATGAAGCGGTCGATCTGAGTTCATGACAGCCAAGACACTTTACTGTTTTTTCTTCGGGACACACTAGCTCACATTTCAAGCAATAATCGCGCATTAATATCAAGTGATATTTTGACTCAGAGAAGGGCCTTTGGAGGGGTCAGGAGCAAGCCATTACAGCCTACTGAAGTGAATTGCTGCCTCACAAGGTGTGCAAAGGAGCAAGCCACTGACTGCCTCACACTCACAGTGTGGTATTTGGAGGGGTCACTTTCAGGTGCAAGACATGCGGCCGCCATCTAGTGTGTCCTATGGGAAGGGTGGTTCCTTGTGGTCAGAAGAAAGCCACTGGCTGTCTTCTAGTGTGTCCTTTGGAGGTGGAAGGAGCAAACCGCTTGCTTAACGATTGTGGCTCATTGGGGGTCAAGAGAAAGTCACTCCTGGAGGAGTGGATCGACGGAGGAGCAAACCACTTGCTGGCTTCTGAAATGCCTTTCGAAGGGGTCAGGAGCTAGCCTCTTGTTGGGTGTCCTATATGAAGGAGCTAAGGAGCTAAACACCTGCTGTATTACAGAGTGTCCTTTGAGCGGGCAGGTTACAAATTGCCCTTCGGACGCGGTCAAGACAAGTGACTTGGTTGTCTTGTTAGTAGATATCAATACAAAATTCATTATATGGAAATCCTTCTCATTCCAGACTATTTACCGGTAAAAATTGTTTATGGAGAAGGCTGACAAGAAATGAATACAGCCATAGTTTAGTTCTTTTTATTTTATTGTATACACTCAAGCTTTTACACAATGTATTAATCTCACGGTCTGTTTCCATACATACACGAACATGCTAAAAACTCAATAAAAAAGAGGAAACCAAACTCTCCATACACATGAGACTAAGACTGGTCGCCTTCTTGAATCATCGATATTTAACAGGAGAATACAAAAGTTATATTCTCTTGACCTAATCTGTATTTTCACACAGCATTTCTGCCCAGCGATCAAACACTGCAATGTATTCATCAATCTTGGACATATCGACCTGTGCACCACTGGAGTTTTCCTGCTCTACCCTAACATGCTCTGCTTGAGACATGTCATCCCCCTGATCTATTGGAGATGTGGCACTTGTTCCACTTTTAATATTGGCGAACTCTACAGGAGAAATGTCACATGGTTCGCTTTTGATATCAACCTGCTCAATAGGAGACAAGTTATCTGGCTCACCTATCACCTTGGCCTGTTCGAAAGGACACATGTCACCTGGTTCACCTTTGACATTGGCCTGATCTGTAGGATATATGTCACATGGTCCAACTACCTGTATGATATATCCCTGCTCTTGAAGAGACAAGTCATATTGCTCACTTTTTACATTGACCTGGTCTGTAGGAGATGTGTCACATGGCTCACTTTTGACATTGGCCCCCTCTTTAGGAAATGCGTAAAACGGCTCACCTTTGACATCTGCCTGCTTAACAGGAGACATGTTACCTGACATTTCACACGGTCTCACTACCTCTATGATATAACCCTGCTCTTGAAGAGACGTGTCACACTGCTTACTTTTTACATTGACCTGATCTGTAGGAGATGTGTCACATGGCTCACTTTTGACATTGGCCCCCTCTTCAGGAAATGCGTCAAACGGCTCAACTTTGACACTCGCCTGCTTAGAAGGAGACATGTTCCATAACATATCACACGGTCTCACTACCTCTATGATATAACCCTGCTCTTGAAGAGACATGTCACACTGTTCAGTTTTAACATTGGTCTGTTCTATAGGAGTTGTGTTACATGGCTCACTTTTGACATTGGACTGTTCTATAGGAGATGTGTTACATGGCAGGTTGAAGGCCCCACTGTTGACATTTCTCTCCTCTGTAACATGAACAGAACGTATGTCTAGTTCAGCCCTGGACTGCCCTGTAGCAGATGTGAGGGCTGGTTCAACACTTTCATCAGACTGGTCGGCAGCAAACATGTCAATGAGTTCACTTTTAACATTTCCAAGCTGATTAGAATGATGATCAATCAAATCTCGTTTCACACCCAGCCGCAAAACTTGATAATCTTCACTTTTGGCTGTACCCAGACCAACAGTTTCATTCCCATTGATAACAGTCATTTTTGCAGCAGCATCCTTGATATCCATGTCTGAACACCCGACTGCAGCAGGCAACTTTGATACCTCACTCTCAGCCTCTCTGCTGATCAAACATTCATTCGTCGCAGAACATGCAGGGACTGGGTTTTGTCCATTTGGAGAATTATTGCTATTTGAAGGACCAGTCAATACTACTGCATCTTCTCCCACATCAGTTTCCTCACAACGAGACCTTGAACAAGAACTTTTCATAGCTTTGCCACTTTTTGACTTTAACCGTTTATCCTTGCCGGGACTTGCATCAGACACCTTGCGAGTATTACGAGAGGTATCATTGTGGCTGCGTCTATGTTTTTGTAAGCCAGACTCACTCTTAAAGGTTTTATGACAATATTTACAGTTGAAGCTGAGTTGGAATGGTTCGTCTCCTGCATGAATATGACTATGACCGACTAGAGCCTGCTTTGAGAAAAATGATTTCTCACATTGTACACATCTGAACGGTTTTTCTCCAGTGTGAATACGCTCATGAATCAATCGATGTCCAGTCTGTGAAAATGATTTCTCACAATACTTGCACTGGAATGGTTTTTCTCCAGTGTGAATCCGAATATGCATTTCAAGACTTTGCTTGGTTACAAATGATTTCTCACATTGCACACATCTGAATGGTTTTTTTCCAGTGTGAATATGCTCATGAATCAATCGATGTCCAGTCTGTGAAAATGATTTCTCACAATACTTGCACTGGAATGGTTTTTCTCCAGTGTGAATACGTTCATGATTCAAAATATTCCTCTTATCTGAAAATGATTTCTCACAATACTTGCACTGGAATGGTTTTTCTCCAGTGTGAATACGTTCATGAGACAACTGATTCTTCTTACTTGAAAATGATTTCTCACAATACTTGCACTGGAATGGTTTTTCTCCAGTGTGAATACGTTCATGAGTCAACTGATTCCTCTTATGTGAAAATGATTTCTCACAATATTGGCATTGGAATGGTTTTTCTCCTGTATGAATGCGAATATGTGTGACAAGACTTTGCTTCGTCGAAAATGATTTCTCACATTGTACACAAGTGATGGATGATTTTGGCGCCATCCTAGTGCTCAAAGGTGCACAATAATTAGGCCAATACAAAGTCCTCTTCCTTGAACCATAACATAGATCTCGCACTCCGTCAATCACCTTCTTTGCCCATTAAAAAAATATTGCGCTACTCGATCATCTGTCCAACCAACTGGGGTCGTCCATCAAGGTCACAGAGATTGTACAGTATATCTGCTAATTTCATGAGTTTCGCACGATTCGTTTTTATTGTGCTTTCAACAAATCGATTTTCCGCTCCTGTTTTGGTAGTAATTTATCATCAGTGACCTCTGCCACGAAACCTGCAAATAAAAAGGATGAGAGAAAGGTACAAAATTTGTTGAATTGTTTAATGAAAGCCAAAATACTTCCAACAGATTGCGTTTACATCTTTTTACAAGATAACCACGAACCAGGTTTCAAACCCTAATCATATGAATTTTGGATGAACGATACAATGGCAATCGGCAGCCATTTTGGATTTTGGATCGGGCACGAAATCCACCATTTGGATTAATTTGATAAAATGATATTAGAATTAATGATATACACATATAAAGTAGAACCTCTCTATGAAGGACACCCTCGGGATTGATAAGTCCTGTACTTAATCATGTGACTAGTGAGGTGCCTGATTAGACACAGGTCTAGTTGAATGGTAACAACCAATTTGGGACCAAACCTAGTGTCCTTCATACAGTGGTTGTCTCGAATAGAGAGGTATTTGATATTAAGGGAGGATCCACTGCATATGCTTTCCTTAGTTACCGCTCCAGATAAACGAATCTACGCAGATGGAGGACTTCACCAGATTCTTAAGAAGGTGGGAATCAGATTATGAGCAGTTTCACCACGTGGGAATAAGCCTATGCAAGATCAATATCAGTGTCAGGGGGTAGGGATCAGATTATAAATGATGTCAGCATGCAAGAATCGGGAAATGATAGAATAAGCAGGGGCGGGGACTTGATTATGAATGTTGTCAGCATTTGAGAATTAGATTATGAATGGTGTCAGGGAGTGGGAATCAGATCAACACCTGCAACGATTATTAAAGGCTTACACTAAATGCTAATAATTTGAAATATGATTTTGAAAATTACCCATTGCGTAAATACACACTAAATAAAAGTGTCAGTACTTGCTGTTGTCAAGACATCTATACAAATACTATAAATACCGGGGTAGTAAATTCGTATGCATAATTACTACCATATGGCCTTGTGTATAACTGCATTTTCATTTTCCTTGACCACCAGTTAAAGAATGCATCAGACCTTTAAAAACCAGTCTCAGCTGGTTGAGATTATCCTTTGCCTCGTTCTATGCCATTAAACTTTTAAAGGGATACACCATTCGTGTTCAATATATTTACTGGTGGTACAGGAAAATAGAAATACAAAATCGATGCGGTAGTGCAGTTATAATGCAGGCCAATGGTCAGGTGTCAGACATTGTTTGAAATTTCACAAGCGTTTACTGTAGATATTGAAGATAACTGCAGCTTTTCCCGTGTTCAGATATAGTATTCTCATTCATGCCAAACAGTTCAGTTGAGTTGAAGCTTTATAGGCTTGTGACTCTAGGTTACACAAAGGTTGAAGTTTTGAGAAATCTTTCGAGATGACTCAGTATAATAGTAATCGTTGTTGCAAATGTGACAACCGATATTGCACAATGGAGGCCTACAGTACTGGAGTGCCTTCAATTCTTTTACGTATTTTATCAGTGGTGGGTGTTTGTCAGTCGATGGGGGACGGGGGGGGGGGCATGGCCGTGGGAGGATGTCTTATTTCAACGTGGTAAAGCCTCAGTCTTAGTGATAGTGCAGCAGGTAAACATGCCATGCATATGTGCAAAAGCAATCTTCTGATCGTGAGATACGCCTCCCGTTCCTCTCGTCAAAGGCCAATCAAAAACCAGGAATATTGTAATTTTTCAGGGACACCTGGTAGCCAAGTTTAACGATGTGCACCACACTTGTCTCTAGTTATTACGGCTGATATAGCATATATATAGATAAACGATGGAATTACGAAGTTACCAAAAGGATGAGTGATACACGGAGTAGCGTCTTTATTATCTCCTACGCTGATCTTTTAGTTTGATCGCTGCGAAATTGGCACATTTTATCAAAATTGGAAACAATAATAGGATTTTATCATATCGTAGTTGAGTAATTGGTTCACAGATGGCACTTTGGGATTACCGTAAGGGTTTTGGAAAGTGATGAAGCGGTCGATCTGAGTCTTGCCAGCCAAGACACTTTACTGTTTTTTCTTCGGGACACACTAGCTCACATTTCAAGCAATAATCGCGCATTAATATCAAGTGATATTTTGACTCAGAGAGGGGCCTTTGGAGAGGTCAGGAGCAAGCCATTACATCCTACTGAAGTGAATTGCTGCCTCACAAGGTGTGCAAAGGAGCAAGCCACTGACTGCCTCACACTCACAGTGTGGTATTGGAGGGGTCACTTTCAGGTGCAAGACACTGCGGCCGCCATCTAGTGTGTCCTATGGGAAGGGTGGTTCCTTGTGGTCAAGAGAAAGCCACTGGCTGTTTTCTAGAGTGTTCTTTGGAGGTGGAAGGAGCAAACCGCTTGCTTAACGATTGTGGCTCATTGGGGGTCAAGAGAAAGTCACTCCTGGAGGAGTGGATCGACGGAGGAGCAAACCATTTGCTGCCGTCTGAAATGCCTTTCGAAGGGGTCAGGAGCTAGCCTCTTGTTGGGTGTCCTATATGAAGGAGCTAAGGAGCTAAACACTTGCTGTATTACAGAGTGTCCTTTGAGCGGGCAGGTTACAAATTGCCCTTCGGACACGGTCAAGACAAGTGACTTTGTCGTCTTGTTTGTAGATATCAATACAAAATTCCTTGTATGGAAATCCATCTCATTCCAGACAATTTACCGGTACAAATTGTTTATGGAGAAGGCTGACAAGAAATAAAAATACAGCCATAGTTTAGATATGTTTATTTCGTTGTATTCACTCAAGCTTTTACACAATGTATTAATCTCATGGTCTGTTTCCATACATACACGAACATGCTAAAAACCCAATAAAAAAGAGGAAACGAAACTCTCCATACACATGAGTCTAAGACTGCTCGCCTTTTTGAATCATCGATATTTAACAGGAGAATACAACAGTTATATTCTCTTGACCTAATCTGTATTTTCACACAACATTTCTGCCCAGCGATCAAACACTGCAATGTATTCATCAATCTTGGACATATCAATATCATGTGCACAACTGGAGTTTTCCTGCTCTACCCTAACATGCAATGCTTGAGACATGTCATCCCCCAGATCTATAGGAGATGTGGCAATTGGCTCACTTTTGACATTTGCCCCCTCTTTAGGAAATGCGTCAAATGGCTCACCATTAACATTTGACTGCTTAGAAGCAGACATGTTACCTAACATATCACACGGTCTCACCTCCTCTATGATATAACCCTGCTCTTGTAAAGACATGTCACACTGCTCACTTTTGACATTGGTCTGTTCTATAGGAGATGTGTCACCTGGCTCACTTTTGACATTGGACTGTTCTATAGAAGTTGTGTTACATGGCTCACTTTTGACATTGGTCTGTTCTATAGGAGATGTGTTACATGGCTTACTTTTGACATTGGTCTGTTCTATAGGAGATGTGTTACATGGCGCACTTTTGACATTAGACTGTTCTTTAGGAGATGTGTTACATGGCAGGTTGAAGGCCCCACTGTTGACATTTCTCTCCTCTATAACATGAACAGCACATATGTCTAGTTCAGCCCTGGACTGCCCTGTAGCAGACGTGTGAGCTGGTTCATCACTTCCATCAGACTGGTCCGCAGCAAACATGTCAATGAGTTCACTTTTAACGTTTCCAAGCTGATTAGAATGATGATCAATCAAATCTCGTTTCACACCCAGCCGCAAAACTTGATAATCTTCACTTTTGGCAGTACCCAGACCAACAGTTTCATTCCCAACGATAACAGTCATTTTTGCAGCAGCATCCTTGATATCCATGTCCAAACACCCGACTGCAGCAGGCAACTTTGATACTTCACTCTCAGGCTCTCTGCTGATCAAACATTCATTCGTCGCAGAACATGCAGGGACTTGGTTTTGTCCATTTGGAGAATTATTGCTATTTGAAGGACCAGTTAATACTACTGCATCTTCTCCCACATCAGTTTGCTCACAACGAGACCTTGAACGAGAACTTTTCATAGCTTTGCCACTTTTTGACTTTAACCGTTTATCCTTGCCGGGACTTGCATCAGACACCTTGCGAGTATTACGAGAAGTATCATTGTGGCTGCGCTTATGTTTTTGTAAGCCAGACTCACTCTTTAAGGGTTTATGACAATATTTACAGTTGAAGCTGAGTTGTAATGGTTTGTCTCCTGCATGAATATGACTATGACTGACAAGAGCCCGCTTTGAGAAAAATGATTTCTCACATTGTTTACATCTGAACGGTTTTTCTCCAGTGTGAATATGCTCATGAATGAATGGATGTATCTTCTGTAGAAATGATTTATAACAATATTTGCATTGGAATGGTTTTTCTCCTGTGTGGATACGCTCATGAGTCAATCGATGTCCCTTCTGTGAAAATGATTTCTCACAATATTTACATTGGAATGGTTTTTCTCCAGTGTGAATACGCTCATGAGTCACTAGATATCCTTTATGTGAAAACGATTTCTCACAATACTTGCACTGGAATGGTTTTTCTCCAGTGTGAATACGCTCATGAATGAATAGATATCCCTTCCGTGGAAATGATTTATAACAATATTTGCATTGGAATGGTTTTTCTCCTGTGTGGATACGCTCATGAGTCAATCGATGTCCCTTCTGTGAAAATGATTTCTCACAATATTTGCACTGGAATGGTTTTTCTCCAGTGTGAATACGTCCATGAGCCAATAGATTTCCCTTCTGTGGAAATGATTTATCACAAAATTTGCACTGGAATGGTTTTTCTCCTGTGTGGATACGCTCATGAGTCAATCGATGTCCCTTCTGTGAAAATGATTTCTCACAATACTTGCACTGGAATGGTTTTTCTCCAGTGTGAATACGTTCATGAGTCAACTGATTCTTCTTACATGAAAATGATTTCTCACAATATTGGCATTGGAATGGTTTTTCTCCAGTGTGAATACGTTCATGAGTCAACTGATTCTTCTTACGTGAAAATGATTTCTCACAATATTGGCATTGGAATGGTTTTTCTCCTGTATGAATGCGAATATGTCTGACAAGACCTTGCTTCGTCGAAAATGATTTCTCACATTGCACACAAGTGATGGATGATTTTGGCGCCATCCTAGTGCTCAAAGGTGCACAATAATTAGGCCAATACAAAGTCCTCTTCTTTGAACCATAACATAGATCTCGCACTCCGTCAATCACCTTCTTTGCCCAATAAAAAAATATTGCGCTACTCGACCATCTGTCCAACCAACTGGGGTCGTCCATCAAGGTCACAGAGATTGTACAGTATATCTGCTAATTTCATGTGTTTCGCACGATTCGTTTTTTTTGTGCTTTCAACAAATCGATTTTCCACTCCTGTTTTGGTAGTAATTTATCATCAGTGATCTCTGCCACGAAACCTGCAAATAAAAAGGATGAGAGAAAGGTACAAAATTTGTTGAATTGTTTAATGAAAGCCAAAATACTTCTAACAGATTGCGTTTACCTCTTTTTACAAGATAACCACGAACCAGGTTTCAAACCCTAATCATATGAATTTTGGATGAATGCTACAATAGCAACCGGCATCATTTTGGGTTTTTGATCGGGCACGAAATCCACCATTTGGATTAATTTGATAAAATGATATTAGAATTAATGATATACATGTATAAAGTAGAACCTCTCTATTAAGGACACCCTCGGGATCGATAAGTGCTGTACCTAATCATGTGACTAGAGAGGTGCCTGATTAGACACAGGTCTAATTGAATTTGGGACCAAACCTAGTGTCCTTCATACAGTGGTTGTCCCGAATAGAGAGGTATTCGATATCAAGGGAGGATCCACTACATATGATTTCCTTCCGCCCGAGATAAACGAATCTACGCAGATGGAGGACTTCACCAGATTCTTAAAAAGGTGGGAATCAGATTATGAGCAGTTTCACCACGTGGGAATTAGACTATGAAAGATCAATATCAGTGTCAGGGGGTAGGGATCAGATTATAAATGATGTCAGCATGCAAGAATCGGGAAATGATAGAATAAGCAGGGGGCGGGGATTAGATTATGAATAGTGTCAGCATTTGAGAATTAGATTATGAATGGTGTTATGGTGCAGGAATCAGATTATGAATGGTGTCAGGGAGTGGGAATCAGATCAACACCTGCAACGATTATGAAAGGGTTACACTAAATGCTAATAATTTGAAATATGTAATTGGATTTGAAATTTCCCATTGCGTAAATACACACTGAATAAAAGTGCCTGTAACTACCGTTGTCAAGACAGCTATCCAAAAACTTAATTCGTATGCATAAATACTACCATACGGCCTTAACTGCATTTTCATTTTCCTTGACCACCAGTTAAAGAATGCATTATACCTTTAAAAAACAGTCTCAGCTGGTTGAGATTATCCGTTGCCTCGTTCTATGCCATTAAACTTTTAAAGGGATACACCATTCGTGTTCAATATATTTACTGGTGATACAGGAAAATAGAAATAGAAAATGGATATAGTAATGCAATTATAATGCAGGCCAATGGTCAGATGTCTGACATTGTTTGAAATTTCACAAGCGTTTACTGTAGATATTGAAGATAACTGCGGCTTTTCCCGTGTTCAGATATAGTATTCTCATTCATGCCAAACAGTTCAGTTGAGTTGAAGCTTTATAGGCTTGTGACTCTAGGTTACACAAAGGTTGAAGTTTTGAGAAATCTTTCGAGATGACTCAGTATAATAGTAATCGTTGTTGCAAATGTGACAACCGATATTGCACAATGGAGGCCTACAGTACTGGAGTGCCTTCTATTCTTTTACGTATTTTATCAGTGGTGGGCGTTTGTCAGTCGATGGGGGGCGGGGGGGGGGGCATGACCGTGGGAGGATGTCTTATTTCAACGTGGTAAAGCCTCAGTCTTAGTGATAGTGCAGCAGGTAAACATGCCATGCATATGTGCAAAAGCAATCTTCTGATCGTGAGATACGCCTCCCGTTCCTCTAGTCAAAGGCCAATCAAAAACCAGGAATATTGTAATTTTTCAGGGACACCCGGTAGCCAAGTTTAACGATGTGCACCACACTTGTCTCTAGTTATTACGGCTGATATAGCATATATATGATAAACGATGGAATTACGAAGTTACCAAAAGGATGAGTGATACACGGAGTAGCGTCTTTATTATCTCCTACGCTGATCTTTTAGTTTGATCGCTGCGAAATTGGCACATTTTATCAAAATTGGAAACAATAATAGGATTTCATGATATCGTAGTTGACTAATTGGTTCACAGATGGCACTTTTGGATAACCGTAAGGGTTTTGGAAAGTGAAGAAGCGGTCTATCTGAGTTCATGACAGCCAAGACACTTTACTGTTTTTTCTTCGGGACATACCAGCTGACATTTTAAGCAATAATCGCGCATTAATATGAAGTGATATTTTGACTCATAGAGTGGCCTTTGGAGGGGTCAGGAGCAAGCCATTACAGCCTACTGAAGTGAATTGCTGCCTTACAAGGTATGCAAAGGAGCATGCCACTGGCTTTGGAGGGATCCTTTTCAGATTCAAGACACCGCGGCCGCTATCTGGAGTGTACTATGGAAGGGTGGTTCCCCTCGGACGGGGTCAAGACAGGTGACTTGGTTGTCTTGTTTGTAGATCAATACGAAATTCCTTGTATGGAAATCCTTCTCATTCCAGACTATTTACCGGTACAAATTGTTTATGGAGAAGGCTGACAAGAAATGAATACAGCCATAGTTTAGTTATTTTAATTTTATTGTATTCACTCAAGCTTTTACACAATGTATTAATCACGTGGTCTATTTCCATGGATACTCGAACTTGCTAAAAACTCAAAAAAAAAGAGGAAACCGAGCCCTCCATACACATGAGACTAAGACTGGTCGCCTTTTTGAATCATCGATCACTGATTTAACAGGAGAATACAACAGTTATATTCTATTGACCTAATCTGTATTTTCACACAACATTTCTGCCCAGCGATCAAACACTGCAATGTATTCATCAATCTTGGACATAGCGACATGTGCACCACTGGAGTTTTCCTGCTCTACCCTAACATGCCCTGCTTGAGACATGTCATCCCCCAGACCTACAGGAGATGTTGCACTTGTTCCACTTTTAATATTGGCCATCTCTACAGGAGAAATGTCACATGGTTCGCTGTTAATACCTGGTTCACCTTTGACATTGGCCTGATCTGTAGGATATATGTCACATGGTCCAACTACCTGTATGATATATCCCTGCTCTTGAAGAGACAAGTCACATTGCTCACTTTTGACATTGGCCCCCTCTTTAGGAAATGCGTCAAACGGCTCACCTTTGACATCTGCCTGCTTAACAGGGGACATGTTACCTGATATATCACACGGTCTCACTACCTCTATGATATAACCCTGCTCTTGAAGAGACATGTCACACTGCTTACTTTTTACATTGACCTGATCTGTAGGATATATGTCACATGGTCCAACTACCTGTATGATATATCCCTGCTCTTGAAGAGACAAGTCACCTGGCTCACTTTTGACATTAGCCCCCTCTTTAGGAAATGCGTCAAACGGCCCACCTTTGACACTCGCCTGCTTAGAAGGAGACATGTTACCTAACATATCACACGGTCTCACTACCTCTATGATATAACCCTGCTCTTGAAGAGACATGTCACACTGTTCACTTTTGACATTGGTCTGTTCTATAGGAGATGTGTTACATGGCTCACTTTTGACATTGGACTGTTCTATAGGAGATGTGTTACATGGCTCACTTTTGACATTGGACTGTTCTATAGGAGATGTGTTACATGGCAGGTTGAAGGCCCCACTGTTGACATTTCTCTCCTCTGTAACATGAACAGAACGTATGTCTAGTTCAGCCCTGGACTGCCCTGTAGCAGATGTGAGGGCTGGTTCAACACTTCCATCAGACTGGTCGGCAGCAAACATGTCAATGAGTTGACTTTTAACATTTCCAAGCTGATTAGAATGATGATCAATCAAATCTCGTTTCACACCCAGCCGCAAAACATGATAATCTTCACTTTTGGCTGTACCCAGACCAACAGTTTCATTCCCATTGATAACAGTCATTTTTGCAGCAGCATCCTTGATATCCATGTCTGAACACCCGACTGCAGCAGGCAACTTTGATACCTCACTCTCAGCCTCTCTGCTGATCAAACATTCATTCGTCGCAGAACATGCAGGGACTGGGTTTTGTCCATTTGGAGAATTATTGCTATTTGAAGGACCAGTCAATACTACTGCATCTTCTCCCACATCAGTTTCCTCACAACGAGACCTTGAACAAGAACTTTTCATAGCTTTGCCACTTTTTGACTTTAACCGTTTATCCTTGCCGGGACTTGCATCAGACACCTTGCGAGTATTACGAGAGGTATCATTGTGGCTGCGTCTATGTTTTTGTAAGCCAGACTCACTCTTAAAGGTTTTATGACAATATTTACAGTTGAAGCTGAGTTGGAATGGTTCGTCTCCTGCATGAATATGACTATGACCGACTAGAGCCTGCTTTGAGAAAAATGATTTCTCACATTGTACACATCTGAACGGTTTTTCTCCAGTGTGAATACGCTCATGAATCAATCGATGTCCAGTCTGTGAAAATGATTTCTCACAATACTTGCACTGGAATGGTTTTTCTCCAGTGTGAATCCGAATATGCATTTCAAGACTTTGCTTGGTTACAAATGATTTCTCACATTGCACACATCTGAATGGTTTTTTTCCAGTGTGAATATGCTCATGAATCAATCGATGTCCAGTCTGTGAAAATGATTTCTCACAATACTTGCACTGGAATGGTTTTTCTCCAGTGTGAATACGTTCATGATTCAAAATATTCCTCTTATCTGAAAATGATTTCTCACAATACTTGCACTGGAATGGTTTTTCTCCAGTGTGAATACGTTCATGAGACAACTGATTCTTTTTACTTGAAAATGATTTCTCACAATACTTGCACTGGAATGGTTTTTCTCCAGTGTGAATACGTTCATGAGTCAACTGATTCCTCTTATGTGAAAATGATTTCTCACAATATTGGCATTGGAATGGTTTTTCTCCTGTATGAATGCGAATATGTGTGACAAGACTTTGCTTCGTCGAAAATGATTTCTCACATTGTACACAAGTGATGGCTGATTTTGGCGCCATCCTAGTGCTCAAAGGTGCACAATAATTAGGCCAATACAAAGTCCTCTTCTTTGAACCATAACATAGATCTCGCACTGCGTCAATCACCTTCTTTGCCCATTCAAAATATTCCGCTACTCGATCATCCGTCCGACCAACTGGGGTCGTCAATCAAGGTCACAGAGATTGTACAGTATATCTGCTAATTTTAAGAGTTTCACACGATTCAACAAATCGAAGACGTTTCCGCTCCTGTTTTGGTAGTAATTTATCATCAGTGACCTCTGCCACGACACCTGCAAATAAAAAGGATTATAGACAGGTACAAATTGTTTTGTTTGAATTGTTTAATGAAAGCCAAAATACTTCTAACAGATTGCGTTTACATCTTTTTACAAGATAACCACGAACCAGGTTTCAAACCCTAATCATATGAATTTTGGATGAACGCTACAATAGCAACCAGCATCATTTTGGGTTTTTGATCGGGCACGAAATCCACCATTTGGATTAATTTGATAACATGATATTAGAATTAATGATATACATGTATAAAGTAGAACCTCTCTATTAAGGACACCCTCGGGACTGATAAGTCCTGTACTTAATCATGTGACTAGAGTAGAGAGGTGCCTGATTAGACACAGGTCTAGTTGAATTTGGGACCAAAACTAGTGTCCTTCATACAGTGGTTGTCCCCAAGAGAGGTATTCGATATCAAGGGAGGATCCACTACATATGATTTCCTTCCGCCCGAGATAAACGAATCTACGCAGATGGAGGACCTCACCAGATTCTTAAAAAGGTGGGAATCAGATTATGAGCAGTTTCACCACGTGGGAATTAGACTATGAAAGATCAATATCAGTGTCAGGGGGTAGGGATCAGATTATAAATGATGTCAGCATGCAAGAATCGGGAAATGATAGAATAAGCAGGGGGCGGGGATTAGATTATGAATAGTGTCAGCATTTGAGAATTAGATTATGAATGGTGTTATGGTGCAGGAATCAGATTATGAATGGTGTCAGGGAGTGGGAATCAGATCAACACCTGCAACGATTATGAAAGGGTTACACTAAATGCTAATAATTTGAAATATGTAATTGGATTTGAAAATTTCCCATTGCGTAAATACACACTGAATAAAAGTGCCTGTAACTACCGTTGTCAAGACAGCTATCCAAAAACTTAATTCGTATGCATAAATACTACCATATGGCCTTGTGTATAACTGCATTTTCATTTTCCTTGAACACCAGTTAAAGAATGCATTATACCTTTAAAAAACAGTCTCAGCTGGTTGAGATTATCCGTTGCCTCGTTCTATGCCATTAAACTTTTAAAGGGATACACCATTCGTGTTCAATATATTTACTGGTGATACAGGAAAATAGAAATAGAAAATGGATATAGTAATGCAATTATAATGCAGGCCAATGGTCAGATGTCCGACATTGTTTGAAATTTCACAAGCGTTTACGGTAGATATAGAAGATAACTGCGGTGTGCGCACCGTGTTCAGATATACATGTAGTATTCTCATTCATGCAAAACAGTTCAGTTGAGTTGAAGCTTTATAGGCTTGTGACTCTAGGTTACAGATAGGTTGAAGTTTTGAGAAATCTTTTGAGATGACTTAGTATAGTAGTAATCGTTGTTGCAAATGTGACAACCGAGATTGCACAATGGAGGCCTACGGTACTGGAATGCCTTCTATTCTTTTACGTATTTTATCAGTGGTGGGTGTTTGTTAGTCGATGGGGGGGGGGGGGGGGCATGACCGTGGGAGGATTTCAACGTTGTAAAACCTCAGTCAAAGTGATAGTGCAGCAGGTAAACATGCCATGCATATGTGCAAAGCAATCTTCTGATCGTGTGATACGCCTCCTGTTCCTCTAGTCAAATGCCAATCAAAATCCAGGAATATTGTAATTTTTCAGGGACACCCGGTAGCCAAGTTTACAATATGCACCACACTAGTCTCTAGTTATTACGGCTGATATAGCATATATATAGATAAACGATGGAATTATGAGGTTACCAAAAGGATGAGTGATACACGGAGTAGCGTCTTTATTATCTCCTACGCTGATCTTTATGTTTGATCGCTGCGAAATTGGCACATTTTATCAAAATTGGAAACAATAATAGGATTTCATGATATCGTAGTTGACTAATTGGTTCACAGATGGCACTTTGGGATTACCGTAAGGGTTTTGGAAAGTGATGAAGCGGTCGATCTGAGTCTTGCCAGCCAAGACACTTTACTGTTTTTTCTTCGGGACACACTAGCTCACATTTCAAGCAATAATCGCGCATTAATATCAAGTGATATTTTGACTCAGAGAGGGGCCTTTGGAGGGGTCAGGAGCAAGCCATTACAGCCTACTGAAGTGAATTGCTGCCTCACAAGGTGTGCAAAGGAGCAAGCCACTGACTGCCTCACACTCACAGTGTGGTATTGGAGGGGTCACTTTCAGGTGCAAGACACTGCGGCCGCCATCTAGTGTGTCCTATGGGAAGGGTGGTTCCTTGTGGTCAGAAGAAAGCCACTGGCTGTCTTCTAGTGTGTCCTTTGGAGGTGGAAGGAGCAAACCGCTTGCTTAACGATTGTGGCTCACTGGGGGTCAAGAGAAAGTCACTCCTGGAGGAGTGGATCGACGGAGGAGCAAACCACTTGCTGCCTTCTGAAATGCCTTTCGAAGGGGTCAGGAGCTAGCCTCTTGTTGGGTGTCCTATATGAAGGAGCTAAGGAGCTAAACACTTGCTGTATTACAGAGTGTCCTTTGAGCGGGCAGGTTACAAATTGCCCTTCGGACACGGTCAAGACAAGTGACTTGGTTGTCTTGTTTGTAGATCATCAATACAAAATTCCTTGTATGGAAATCCATCTCATTCCAGACTATTTACCGGTACAAATTGTTTATGGAGAAGGCTGACAAGAAATGAATACAGCCATAGTTTAGTTCTTTTTATTTTATTGTATTCACTCAAGCTTTTACACAATGTATTAATCTCATGGTCTGTTTCCATACATACACGAACATGCTAAAAACCCAATAAAAAAGAGGAAACGAAACTCTCCATACACATGAGACTAAGACTGCTCGCCTTCTTGAATCATCGATATTTAACAGGAGAATACAACAGTTAAATTCGCTTCACCTAATCTGTATTTTCACACAACATTTCTGCCCAGCGATCAAACACTGCAATGTATTCATCAATCTTGGACATATCGACCTGTGCACCACTGGAGTTTTCCTGCTCTACCCTAACATGTCCTGCTTGAGACATGTCATCCCCCAGACCTACAGGAGATGTTGCACTTGTTCCACTCTTCATATTGGCCAACTCTACAGGAGAAATGTCACATGGTTCGCTTTTGATATCAACCTGCTCAATAGGAGACAAGTTATCTGGCTCACTTATCACCTTGGCCTGTTCGAAAGGACACTTGTCACCTGGTTCACCTTTGACATTGGCCTGATCTGTAGGATATATGTCACATGGTCGAACTACCTGAATGATATATCCCTGCTCTTGAAGAGACAAGTCACATTGCTCACTTTTGACATTGGCCCCCTCTTTAGGAAATGCGCCGTCAAACGGCTCACCTTTGACATCTGCCTGCTTAACAGGAGACATGTTACCTGACATTTCACACGGTCTCACTACCTCTATGATATAACCCTGCTCTTGAAGAGACATGTCACACTGCTTACTTTTTACATTGACCTGCTCTTGAAGAGACAAGTCACATGGCTCACTTTTGACATTGGCCCCCTCTTTAGGAAATGCGTCGAACGGCTCACCTTCGACCTTTCCCTGCTTAGAAGGAGACATGTTACCTAACATATCACACGGTCTCACTACCTCTATGATATAACCCTGCACTAGAAGAGACATGTCACACTGCTTACTTTTGACATTGGTCTGTTCTATAGGAGATGTGTTGCATGGCTCACTTTTGACATTGGACTGTTCTATAGGAGATGTGTTACATGGCTCACTTTTGACATTGGACTGTTCTATAGGAGATGTGTTACATGGCTCACTTTTGACATTGGACTGTTCTATAGGAGATGTGTTACATGGCAGGTTGAAGGCCCCACTGTTGACATTTCTCTCCTCTGTAACATGAACAGAACGTATGTCTAGTTCAGCCCTGGACTGCCCTGTAGCAGATGTGAGGGCTGGTTCAACACTTCCATCAGACTGGTCGGCAGCAAAGATGTCAATGAGTTGACTTTTAACATTTCCAAGCTGATTAGAATTATGATCAATCAAATCTCGTTTCACACCCAGCCGCAAAACTTCATAATCTTCTCTTTTGGCAGTACCCAGACCAACAGTTTCATTCCCATTGATAACAGTAATTTTTGCAGCAGCATCCTTGATATCCATGTCCAAACACCCGACTGCAGCAGGCAACTTTGATACCTCACTCTCAGGCTCTCTGCTGATCAAACATTCATTCGTCGCAGAACTTGCAGGGACTGGGTTTTGTCCATTTGGAGAATTATTGTTATTTGAAGGACCAGTTAATACTACTGCATCTTCTCCCACATCAGTTTGCTCACAACGAGACCTTGAACAAGAACTTTTCATAGCTTTGCCACTTTTTGACTTTAACCGTTTATCCTTGCCGGGACTTGCATCAGACACCTTGCGAGTATTACGAGAAGTATCATTGTGGCTGCGTTTATGTTTTCGTAAGCCAGACTCACTCTTAAAGGTTTTATGACAATATTTACAGTTGAAGCTGAGTTGGAATGGTTCGTCTCCTGCATGAACATGACTATGACTGACAAGAGCCTGCTTTGAGAAAAATGATCTCTCACATTGTACACATCTGAACGGTCTTTCTCCTGTGTGAATACGCTCATGATTCAAAAGACTTCCACTGCGTGAAAAAAATTTCTCACAATAATTGCACTGGAATGGTTTTTCTCCTGTGTGCTTACGAATATGCATTACAAGACTTCGCTTGGTTACAAATGAATTCTCACATTGCACACATCTGAATCGTTTTTCTCCAGTGTGAACACGTTCATGATTCAAAATACTGCTCTTATCTGAAAATGATTTCTCACAATATTTGCATTTGAATGGCTTTTCTCCTGTGTGGATACGCTCATGAGTCAATAGATGTCCATTCTGTGAAAATTGTTTCTCACAACACTTGCACTTGAATGGTTTTTCTCCAGTGTGAATACGTCCATGAGTCAATAGATGTCCCTTCTGTGAAAATGATTTCTCACAATATTTGCACTGGAATGGTTTTTTTCCAGTGTGAATACGTCCATGAGTCAAAAGATATCCCTTCTGTGAAAATGATTTCTTACAATATTGGCATTGGAATGGCTTTTCTCCTGTGTGAAAACGCTCATGAGCCAATAGACTTCCACTCTGTGAAAACGATTTCTCACAATATTTGCACTGGAATGGTTTTTCTCCTGTGTGCTTACGAATATGCATTACAAGACCTTGCTTAGTTACAAATGATTTCTCACATTGTACACATCTGAATGGTTTTTCTCCAGTGTGAACACGTTCATGATTCAAAATATTCCTCTTCCCTGAAAATGATTTCCCACAATATTTGCATTTGAATGGTTTTTCTCCTGTGTGAATACGCTCATGCGTCAATAGACTGTCACTCCGTGAAAACAATTTCTCACAAAATTTGCACTGGAATGGTTTTTCTCCTGTGTGCTTACGAATATGTATTACAAGCTTTTGCCGAGTTACAAATGATTTCTCACATTGCACACATCTGAATCGTTTTTCTCCAGTGTGAACACGACGTTCATGAGTCACTAGACATCCCGTCTGTGAAAACGATTTCTCACAATATTTGCATTTGTGTGGCTTTTCTCCTGTGTGGATACGCTCATGAGTCAATAGATGTCCATTCTGTGAAAATTCACAATACTTGCACTTGAACGGTTTTTCTCCAGTGTGAATACGTCCATGAGTCAATAGATGTCTCTTCTGTAAAAATGATTTCTCACAATATTTGCATTGGAATGGTTTTCCTCCATTGTTCTGGCATATGTGTTGTATAAGCTTTTGCTTGGTTACAAATGATTTCTCACATAGCAGACATCTCAATGGTTTTTCTCCAGTATGAATACGTTTATGAGACAAAAGATTCCTCTTACCTGAAAATGATTTCTCACAATATTGGCATTGGAATGGGTTTTCTCCTGTATGAATGCAAATATGTCTGACAAGACTTTGCTTGGTCAAAAATGATTTCTCGCATTGTACACAAGTGAGGGATGATTTTGGTGCCATCCTAGTGCTCAAAGGGGCACAATAATTAGGCCAATACAAGTCCACTTCTTTGAAACATCTAACATAGATCTCGCACTGCGTCAATCACCTTCTTTGCCCATTCAAAATATTCCGCTACTCGATCATCCGTCCGACCAACTGGGGTCGTCAATCAAGGTCACAGAGATTGTACAGTATATCTGCTAATTTTAAGAGTTTCACACGATTCAACAAATCGAAGACGTTTCCGCACCTGTTTTGGTAGTAATTTATCATCAGTGATCTCTGCCACGACACCTGCAAATAAAAAGGATTATAGACAGGTACAAATTGTTTTGTTTGAATTGTTTAATGAAAGCCAAAATACTTCTAACAGATTGCGTTTACATCTTTTTACAAGATAACCATGAACCAGGTTTCAAACCCTAATCATATGAATTTTGGATGAACGCTACAATAGCAACCGGCATCATTTTGGGTTTTTGATCGGGCACGAAATCCACCATTTGGATTAATTTGATAAAATGATATTAGACTTAATGATATACATGTATAAAGTGGAACCTCTCTATTAAGGACACCCTCGGGATTGATAAGTCCTGTACCTAATCATGTGACTAGAGAGGTGCCTGATTAGACACAGGTCTAATTGAATGGTAACAACCAATTTGGGACCAAACCTAGTGTCCTTCATACAGTGGTTGTCTCGAATAGAGAGGTATTTGATATTAAGGGAGGATCCACTGCATATGCTTTCCTTAGTTACCGCTCCAGATAAACGAATCTACGCAGATGGAGGACTTCACCAGATTCTTAAGAAGGTGGGAATCAGATTATGAGCAGTTTCACCACGTGGGAATAAGCCTATGCAAGATCAATATCAGTGTCAGGGGGTAGGGATCAGATTATAAATGATGTCAGCATGCAAGAATCGGGAAATGATAGAATAAGCAGGGGGCGGGGACTTGATTATGAATGTTGTCAGCATTTGAGAATTAGATTATGAATGGTGTCAGGGAGTGGGAATCAGATCAACACCTGCAACGATTATTAAAGGCTTACACTAAATGCTGATAATTTGAAATATGATTTTGAAAATTACCCATTGCGTAAATACACACTAAATAAAAGTGTCAGTACTTGCTGTTGTCAAGACATCTATACAAATACTATAAACACCGGGGTAGTAAATTCATATGCATAATTACTACCATATGGCCTTGTGTATAACTGCATTTTCATTTTCCTTGACCACCAGTTAAAGAATGCATCAGACCTTTAAAAACCAGTCTCAGCTGGTTGAGATTATCCTTTGCCTCGTTCTATGCCATTAAACTTTTAAAGGGATACACCATTCGTGTTCAATATATTTACTGGTGGTTCAGGAAAATAGAAATACAAAATCGATGCGGTAGTGCAGTTATAATGCAGGCCAATGGTCAGGTGTCTGACATTGTTTGAAATTTCACAAGCGTTTACTGTAGATATTGAAGATAACTGCGGCTTTTCCCGTGTTCAGATATAGTATTCTCATTCATGCCAAACAGTTCAGTTGAGTTGAAGCTTTATAGGCTTGTGACTCTAGGTTACACAAAGGTTGAAGTTTTGAGAAATCTTTCGAGATGACTCAGTATAATAGTAATCGTTGTTGCAAATGTGACAACCGATATTGCACAATGGAGGCCTACAGTACTGGAGTGCCTTCTATTCTTTTACGTATTTTATCAGTGGTGGGCGTTTGTCAGTCGATGGGGGGGGGGGGGGCATGACCGTGGGAGGATGTCTTATTTCAACGTGGTAAAGCCTCAGTCTTAGTGATAGTGCAGCAGGTAAACATGCCATGCATATGCGCAAAAGCAATCTTCTGATCGTGAGATACGCCTCCCGTTCCTCTAGTCAAAGGCCAATCAAAAACCAGGAATATTGTAATTTTTCAGGGACACCCGGTAGCCAAGTTTAACGATGTGCACCACACTTGTCTCTAGTTATTACGGCTGATATAGCATATATATAGATAAACGATGGAATTACGAAGTTACCAAAAGGATGAGTGATACACGGAGTAGCGTCTTTATTATCTCCTACGCTGATCTTTTAGTTTGATCGCTGCGAAATTGGCACATTTTATCAAAATTGGAAACAATAATAGGATTTCATGATATCGTAGTTGACTAATTGGTTCACAGATGGCACTTTTGGATAACCGTAAGGGTTTTGGAAAGTGAAGAAGCGGTCTATCTGAGTTCATGACAGCCAAGACACTTTACTGTTTTTTCTTCGGGACATACCAGCTGACATTTCAAGCAATAATCGCGCATTAATATGAAGTGATATTTTGACTCATAGAGTGGCCTTTGGAGGGGTCAGGAGCAAGCCATTACAGCCTACTGAAGTGAATTGCTGCCTTACAAGGTATGCAAAGGAGCAAGCCACTGGCTTTGGAGGGATCCTTTTCAGATTCAAGACACCGCGGCCGCTATCTGGAGTGTACTATGGAAGGGTGGTTCCCCTCGGACGGGGTCAAGACAGGTGACTTGGTTGTCTTGTTTGTAGATCAATACGAAATTCCTTGTATGGAAATCCTTCTCATTCCAGACTATTTACCGGTACAAATTGTTTATGGAGAAGGCTGACAAGAAATGAATACAGCCATAGTTTAGTTATTTTAATTTTATTGTATTCACTCGAGCTTTTACACAATGTATTAATCACGTGGTCTATTTCCATGGATACTCGAACTCGCTAAAAACTCCAAAAAAAAAGAGGAAACCGAGCCCTCCATACACATGAGACTAAGACTGGTCGCCTTTTTGAATCATCGATCACTGATTTAACAGGAGAATACAACAGTTATATTCTATTGACCTAATCTGTATTTTCACACAACATTTCTGCCCAGCGATCAAACACTGCAATGTATTCATCAATCTTGGACATAGCGACATGTGCACCACTGGAGTTTTCCTGCTCTACCCTAACATGCCCTGCTTGAGACATGTCATCCCCCAGACCTACAGGAGATGTTGCACTTGTTCCACTTTTAATATTGGCCATCTCTACAGGAGAAATGTCACATGGTTCGCTGTTAATACCTGGTTCACCTTTGACATTGGCCTGATCTGTAGGATATATGTCACATGGTCCAACTACCTGTATGATATATCCCTGCTCTTGAAGAGACAAGTCACATTGCTCACTTTTGACATTGGCCCCCTCTTTAGGAAATGCGTCAAACGGCTCACCTTTGACATCTGCCTGCTTAACAGGGGACATGTTACCTGACATATCACACGGTCTCACTACCTCTATGATATAACCCTGCTCTTGAAGAGACATGTCACACTGCTTACTTTTTACATTGACCTGATCTGTAGGAGATGTGTCACCTGGCTCACTTTTGACATTAGCCCCCTCTTTAGGAAATGCGTCAAACGGCCCACCTTTGACACTCGCCTGCTTAGAAGGAGACATGTTACCTAACATATCACACGGTCTCACTACCTCTATGATATAACCCTGCTCTTGAAGAGACATGTCACACTGTTCACTTCTGACATTGGTCTGTTCTATAGGAGATGTGTTACATGGCTCACTTTTGACATTGGACTGTTCTATAGGAGATGTGTTACATGGTTCACTTTTGACATTGGACTGTTCTATAGGAGATGTGTTACATGGCAGGTTGAAGGCCCGAATGTTAACATTTCTCTCCTCTGTAACATGAACAGAACGTATGTCTAGTTCAACCCTGGACTGCCCTGTAGCAGATGTGAGGGCTGGTTCAACACTTCCATCAGACTGGTCGGCAGCAAACATGTCAATGAGTTGACTTTTAACATTTCCAAGCTGATTAGAATGATGATCAATCAAATCTCGTTTCACACCCAGCCGCAAAACTTGATAATCTTCACTTTTGGCTGTACCCAGACCAACAGTTTCATTCCCATTGATAACAGTCATTTTTGCAGCAGCATCCTTGATATCCATGTCTGAACACCCGACTGCAGCAGGCAACTTTGATACCTCACTCTCAGCCTCTCTGCTGATCAAACATTCATTCGTCGCAGAACATGCAGGGACTGGGTTTTGTCCATTTGGAGAATTATTGCTATTTGAAGGACCAGTCAATACTACTGCATCTTCTCCCACATCAGTTTCCTCACAACGAGACCTTGAACAAGAACTTTTCATAGCTTTGCCACTTTTTGACTTTAACCGTTTATCCTTGCCGGGACTTGCATCAGACACCTTGCGAGTATTACGAGAGGTATCATTGTGGCTGCGTCTATGTTTTTGTAAGCCAGACTCACTCTTAAAGGTTTTATGACAATATTTACAGTTGAAGCTGAGTTGGAATGGTTCGTCTCCTGCATGAATATGACTATGACCGACTAGAGCCTGCTTTGAGAAAAATGATTTCTCACATTGTACACATCTGAACGGTTTTTCTCCAGTGTGAATACGCTCATGAATCAATCGATGTCCAGTCTGTGAAAATGATTTCTCACAATACTTGCACTGGAATGGTTTTTCTCCAGTGTGAATCCGAATATGCATTTCAAGACTTTGCTTGGTTACAAATGATTTCTCACATTGCACACATCTGAATGGTTTTTTTCCAGTGTGAATATGCTCATGAATCAATCGATGTCCAGTCTGTGAAAATGATTTCTCACAATACTTGCACTGGAATGGTTTTTCTCCAGTGTGAATACGTTCATGTTTCAAAGTATTCCTCTTATCTGAAAATGATTTCTCACAATATTTGCATTTGAATGGTTTTTCTGCAGTGTGAATTTGCTCATGGGTCACTAGATATCCCTTATGTGAAAACGATTTCTCACAATACTTGCACTGGAATGGTTTTTCTCCAGTGTGAATACGCTCATGAATGAATAGATATCCCTTCTGTGGAAATGATTTATAACAATATTTGCATTGGAATGGTTTTTCTCCTGTGTGAATCCGAATATGCATTTCAAGACTTTGCTTGGTTACAAATGATTTCTCACATTGCACACATCTGAATGGTTTTTTTCCAGTGTGAATATGCTCATGAATCAATAGATGTCCATTCTGTGAAAATGATTTCTCACAATACTTGCACTGGAATGGTTTTTCTCCAGTGTGAATACGTTCATGAGTCAATTGATTCTTCTTACGTGAAAATGATTTCTCACAATATTGGCATTGGAATGGTTTTTCTCCTGTATGAATGCGAATATGTCTGACAAGACCTTGCTTCGTCGAAAATGATTTCTCACATTGTACACAAGTGATGGATGATTTTGGCGCCATCCTAGTGCTCAAAGGGGCACAATAATTAGGCCAATACAAAGTCCTCTTCTTTAAATAATCAAACATAGATCTGGGATTGAAATACAAGTACTGTCATTGCTTAGCAAGGACTCCTCGCCAGCTATGTCGTAAAATGTTTACGAACCTGATCTGTTGAAATTACTCTACGACTACTGAAATGCAACGTGCTGCAAACATTGCATCTAAACTGTCCTCCAATGCTTTATTCGTACCACGGACTCCATCAATCACCTTCTTTGCCCATTCAAAATATTCCACTACTCGATCATCCGTCCAACCAACTGGGGTCGTCCTGTCCAGGTCACGCAGATTGTACAGTTTATCTGCTAATTTTACGAGCTTCGCACGATATGTTTTCTTAGGTGCATTCACAATTTGGAGGCGTTTCCGCTCTTGTTTTGGTAGTAATTTATCATCAGTGACCTCTGCTACGACACCTACAATGTGCGAATGGAAAGGAATCTTAGATTAAAGCCCAATATTTCTGCTTTAATGATTGTATGTCATATACAAATCATCCAAAACTGGAATAGATGCTCCGTATAAAATAAAGTTTGATCAAAATTGAAGCACCCAGTCCAGAACAATAGTAAATTGATTGTTTTGTTTACATGTTATGTAACAGCTTTAGTTTGGTTATCTAATGGTGCACAATAGAACCTCTCTATCAAGAACCCCCTCGGAACTGAAAAGTGGTGTCCTGTTAAAAGAGATCAAGTTGAATGGAAAGAACCAATCTGGACCAAAACTAGTGGCCTTCATCGGGAGGTTGTCCATAATAGTGAGGTGCCTGTTAAGGGAGGTTCAACTGTACGTGCTTTCCTTAATTATTGCTCCTGATAAACAAGTCTACGCAGATGGAGGACTCCGATCACCAGATTCTGAAGCAAGTAGGAATTTGACTATGACCAGTTTCAGCAATTTGGAATCAGGCTTTGAAAGATCGAATTCTCAAATTATGAATAGTGTCAGGGAGTGGGAATCAGATTATGAATGGGAACAGGGAGTGGGAATCAGATTATAAATAGTGTCAGGGAGTGGGAATCAGATTAAAAATAGTGTCGGGGAGTGGGAATCAGATTATAAATGGCGTCAGGGAGTGGGAATCAGATTATAAATGGTGTCAGGGAGTGGGAATCAGATTATAAATGGCGTCAGGGAGTGGGAATCAGATTATAAATGGTGTCAGGGAGTGGGAATCGGATTATAAATGGGACCAGGGAGTGGGATTCAGATTATAAATAGTGTCAGGGAGTGGGAATCAGATTATAAATAGTGTCAGGGAGTGGGAATCAGATTATAAATGGCGTCAGGGAGTGGGAATCAGATTATAAATGGTGTCAGGGAGTGGGAATCGGATTATAAATGGGACCAGGGAGTGGGATTCAGATTATAAATAGTGTCAGGGAGTAGGAATCAGATAATAAATGGTGTCAGGGAGTGGGAATCAGAATATGAATGGTGTCAGGGAGTGAGAATCAGATTATAAATGGCATCAGGGAGTGGGAATCAGATTATGAATGGTGTCATGGGGTGGGAATCAGATTATGAATCGTGTCAGGGAGTGGGAGATTATGAATGGTGTCAGGGAGTGGGAATCAGATTATAAATGGTGTCAGGGAGTGGGAATCAGATTATGAATGGTGTCAGGGAGTGGGAATCAGATTATAAATGGTGTCAGGGAGTGGGAGATTATAAATGGTGTCAGGGAGTGGGAATCAAGATTATGAATGGTGTAAAGGAGTTGGAATCAGATAATGATTTGTATCTCGCATTTAAATAAGATAAATTATTATATACCCTAAATGAACTAATCTTTCAGACATGCTATGACAACCATTGAATTTTACCACAAGAAGTGTGCGAAAACTGCTTCAAAATCATCGAAGTGCCCTGAAGGAATGCTATTGTGTTCAAATGAAGTCTCCACAGCATAAAATTTCATTTTAATCAGAAGGTCAAGCTTTCCAATTCCGGAGAAAATCAACCCACGCGATCTAGTGACCCGGATCACACACTTGAGCAGTATTTAAGATCCTCAGATGGTTTGATTTTTGACCAGCCGAGGGCTAGGTTGGTGACCTTTGGAGACCGCCTTTTCTTGTGTCGCTCCAAAGCTGTGGAACCGACTGCCAATCAGCTTGCGGACACTAACCAGCACCCCTGTATTCGGGGGTCACTTAAAAATCTATCTCTGCTTGGTATAATGTAATGGATACTGGCACTACAAACACCCTCATTTTGATTGATTAATTGATTCTTTTTTACCTGCTACTTCTTTGCCAAAGATGCTTTCTATTTCCTCTACTGTTGTATCTGTATCCTCAACGGTGTCGTGAAGCAATGCAGCCTGGTATAAATCAAGATGCATATTGGTATTATCATACAGGGTGTCCATAAAAAAAGTATACCTAACTTTAAATGCAGATTACTAGAATTCTGAGGAATATTTCTAAAATACTAAGGTAGAAAGCCTTGTCTGACTTCTATACAATGGTACCTGGATCATAATGTATTGTAACTGCCATGGATAACTGAGCAATCATGACCATTACAAAAGGTTGTATTATAAAATCAGCACCACATGAAGGAAAAATGCAAGCCAAAAAAATGATTTTTGTTCACCATTGCTTGGATGTATGGTCCCAGTTAGAAACATTTAAATTGAGGTTACATGACTACTCAAATCATTTCCTCAATAGAAATGCCTGGTTAAATGAACTGATACCGAACTGGAGGGATTGGGTGAGGTATCAATTTCCCTCCTTAAACTGCTCAAATGCAACACTGTACAATGCAAATTTTAAATACTTTACGACAGCTCCCGTATGCACTAACCCAAGCAGTTTTTGTTGCCTAACCATAACCGTGGAATTTAAGACTAGGTTTTGTTGACGCGTAAACACTTTCACTGTAAAATTGCGGTTCATCATAAATCAGGATGTTTTAGATTCTTCCATAGTGGTCAATCACGATTGTAGCCAATTTACAATGGAGTTGGATGACCAATCAATCGAATTCTAGTCCAATTTTTATTTCCAATTTAAGATTGAGTCTCTGTTGCTATGACAACCAACACTCACCTGAATAACAATTGGATCAGTTACAGCACCCTCTTCCGTCAATATGTTCGCAACACCTGTGAAGAGTTTTTAAGGCTTAATAATAGGCTGTTCGGTTATAATTTGAAATAAGTCACATAATGAACATAAATTATCTGTCTACACAGGCACAAACTTGCACAGTTGACGAAATTTAAATTGAATTTCAGACACTGGAATTGATCAATTGCTGTGTATTCAATTAAAATTTTCAAATTCAATCACAAATTTCAAAGGTGTAGGCCAAGACTTTGTCTGTACAGGCAACCTGCAAAAATAAATTTCAGCCATTTTGAAAAGGCCCTTTTCACAGGCATTGACAACATATGTTTACCTTGGCATAAATGTTATGTAAATACGTGTATTATACAAGCTTAATCTGGTCATAAATATTCAAGCAGTTTACTTGAGGTACATGGTCCATGTGTTCCAATTTTCATGAAATTTTGAATACTTTTGCTGATGATTTGATTTAAAACATTAAACGTTAAATCTCAAGAATCGAACCAATGACCAAAGCACTACACCACCCACAATATGGAAGTATGTGGCCGTGTTAGCCCATAGTTTATTTTAGGAACAAGAGCTGGCAGGTCAAAAAATAGTGGTCGCTCCCCACTGCACTTGTTGCGTCGCGCCAAGTCCAGTAAGCCCAAAATCAGCGCCTCTAGTGTCACGATTCGGACCGTTATGACTTTTGAACACCCACTTGCACGTTTTTCCCAATAGACGGGCCACTGCCTTAAGCGTAAAAAACATGACTAGTCCAACAGTCCTTGTAGTATGATTATCTGTGAGTTATATGAAAAAAAATTATTTAGATAAAAAAGATGTATTTTTGGCATAAAGAATACAATACAATACATGCAAGATATGAATAAGTAACATTAAATAAAGTATTGCTCTATTGGAGAGCGAACATAATGAAATCCTAACGGGGATAAAAGTTAGAATAGATATGTTTTGTGAATTGTATTCTTTATGCCAAAATACTTATTTTTTATTTAAAACCTTTTTTCATATAACTCACGGATAATGATCGGTACAGCCTCAGTGAGTTGATATCTACGACGTCTCGGAGAATGTAGCGCCTCGGGAAAACGGTTTACTGTCGTTTCGCTACATTGCCAGTTCGCTACCAGTCGTTTCGCTACATGTGGCGGTCGTTTCGCTACATGGTAGGTCGTTTCGCTACATGGGTGGAGTCGTTTCGCTACATGATGGGTACGGTCGTTTCGCTACATTGAGGACGTTTCGCTACATGGGTGGAGTCGTTTCGCTACATGGATGTAGGTAATTTCGCTACATCGTAGGTCGTTTCGCTACATGGGTGGAGTCATTATTTTTTCAAGTTTGTGCTAAACTCCGGGCTAAATATTTGTTGTGAATTTAGGGAAAAAATGCTCGAGTATACTACAATCAAGATGTACATGTCCACCCATGTAGCGAAACGTCCTCCATGTAGCGAAACGACCGTACCCATCATGTAGCGAAACGACTCCACCCATGTAGCGAAACGACCTACCAATACCATGTAGCGAAACGACCGCCACATGTAGCGAAACGACTGGTAGCGAACTGGCAATGTAGCGAAACAGCCTGATACCGGGAAAACTGTACAGGTGGATGTTCAAAGTCATAACCGATTCATGGATTGGGACACCCCGTAGCCAAGTTTCAACAATGCATCTCTTAACGCCTCATTTTTGCATATATATAGATAAACAACTGGAGTATGAAGTTACCAATAGGATGATTGATATACGGAGTAGCGTCTTTATCTTTCCTACGCTGATCTTTATGTTTGATCGCTGCGAAATTTACACATTTTATCAAAACTGGAAGCAAATCAGAATTCATGATTACAATTACGTAGTTGACTAATTTATTCGCAGATGGCGCTGTGGGACTACCGCAAGGATTTTGGGAAGTGACGAATCGGTCTGTCTGAGTTCTTGGCCAAGACACTTTACTTTTATTTTTTCTTTTGGCCACATCAAGACATTTCGACCAATATTCGTGATGATTTGTAGTATAATTCGATTTGCCAATCTAGAGTAGCTCCTATGCAATCCACTTCATCATCCTGAACGTCTTTCTGGGTGACAAAGCGAGGCTGGTCCACGCTGTGTAATCCAGAATGGACCTGGTTTGGGTTTCTACTTTGAATCTATATTTTGCACACCCAACGGTACAATGCTCTCAATGAAATCCTGAATCCAAGTTTGTATCAAGAGTCGCCCCTCTCCCCAAATTGATGCCCATCTCCGACTGAAAATAGTCAGGCACCTCCGATTATCAGAGGGGCCGGGGAGGGAGGGAGAGCACCAAGCGAGCCCTCTTATTCATGAAAATCTTTGGATTTGAACATAAAACTTGGAACACATCAGAAATTTACTGAGAAATGCAGTCATGACAGTGCATGTCTCCTTCTTTCTGGCTCCTGGATCAGCCCCGGATTACAGGCCGAAATTCTGCACGGGTGAAAGGAATATCCTTCGAGCTGTTTCTGATTGCGGTACCGGTACTTGAAGTAGGGGTGTACCCCCATTTCGCCTACACCCATTTCGCCTACACCCATTTCGCCTATTACCCATTTTGCCTACCCCCATTTCGCCTACCCCCATTTCGCCTATTCACCATTTCGCCTACACCCACTTCGCCTACTCACCATTTCGCCTACTAAAAAGGAAGAGTGGTGTGCGCTGGACATTTGAACAATTTTACCAATTGTTGAGCTTGGATTTTTTCCTTCATATTATAGCATATTTCCCAGTTAAACTTTACCATACTTTATCATTCCAACCCGGCCTCTTGAGACAAGACCACCATTGATTTTTTAAGCCTTTTTGCAGTTAAATTGTCACAGTTTGACCGCCTTGCATCAAATAATGCTTCGGGTTGTGAATCTGAAATTTGGATATGACATTCCAGACAGTCAGGCGAGTAAATGGTGAAATTTTATTAAAACTGGTGGTTGTCCACGAATTTGTTTTCTTCAAATTGGACAAATTTGAGAGACCATGATATTCCACAGTTTTCAGCCAAATCATGACCCTACTTATGACCCTACTCAGTTCGTCTGATAGTATTTAGTTGGTATTTAGTTGGATAAACTGCATATTTCTAAAAGCGTTACAAAATTCTGGCACCAATAGACATTTCAAATTAGACTAGGAGGCTGAAACATCTTTTGTATTTAAAGTCACTATCATAAAACATTTGAAATGATGTAGGCAAAATGGGTAATAGGCGAAATGGTGAATAGGCGAAATGGGTGTAGGCGAAATGGTGAGTAGGCGAAATGGGTGTAGGCGAAATGGTGAGTAGGCGAAATGGTGAGTAGGCGAAACGGGTAAATTTTGTAGGCGAAATGGGTGTAGGCGAAATGGGGATGAACCGAAGTAGGACCACAGCACAGAGGCCGGGAAAAGTGCAATTCTCTCAAGAGTCAGAAATTTGCACAAATCACAGTCTTTGATCAGCAGTCTGGCTCTATCTTGATCCCCATTGTCACATCTGCTACCAAGTGTAAATCTCTTCCAGGGTAGACAGTCATACTTGTTAAAGGCCTCTGCCCTTTGACTTTGTAACAACTGGCGATACAGGAAAATAGAAATGCAGTTCTACACAATGCTGTGCAGTTATTATGCATATGAACTTGCTGAAAACTGTTATTCATAGTATTAGTAGGCTTATTTGTATATCTGTCGACATATACAGCAATGCTGATATTTAGAAGTTAGTGCTTATGCAACTGAAAATTTTCCATTTCAAATTTTATACCAATGGCATTCAATTTCAAAGTTTCCAATGGCATAAATACTTAGGCCTACAGAACATAAATTTCAGCATTGGTTGGTAGCAGTCTGCCCCATTTCGTTCCCAAAATCCTATGGAGAGCTAGCCCATGTGGATGACTGACCATCGTACTCCTTCATTCGCCCTAGAATACCCTACCAATACCTTACAGTACCCTAGCCAAGGGTAATTTTTTTGGTAAGGCGGTGTCCTAAATATTTGTTGCTGATGCTCTCATACCAAGTACATCATGCGGTATCTGCCTTCCCATCGAGTAGTGCACTGGTCGTAATGGGTATATTCAGTAGAAGATCCAAATAACTGCACATCACCAACATTTCCGAGTGTTTGGTTTTGGCCCATATCAGGAATGTATATATATTCGACCAGTCAGCTTTATAAAGAAACAATTAAATCCCTTTCGAAACAAACTACCAGCCATGTCGCCACTCTGTCATTGTCTCCAGCGAAAAATTGAACTTCTCAAAGATCCAACAGTCCAAGTGCAGGTCATGGCGATGAAATCATGTTACAGCAAACAGGCCGGGACAAGTGCAATTCCAAGTTAAGTTAGTCACAGAATCTTGCACAAGTCGCATCCTGCTCGACAACATGGGCCAAGCCATTTTTTGCCGATGTTGGAAAAACCATGGAATAAAGATCCCATTTTAATTTAAGTCAAAAATGAAATTTTGCACAACTAAGAACGTTGTCGTCTTTTGCCCTGCTTGTCATCTTTTTACCTGCATCTTCTTCAGAACGTCACCTGCCTCGAAGCCTTTTTTCTATTACGAGGCCTATAACTTTTTCCGTATACCTTTAATGGATTCCACAAACCTCCCTGGACAGTGTCACGAGTGTGTTAAGCTGTGATATAGGCCTAGCCTAGGCCTAAACTGATCCTGATACCAGTGACTGAGTGAGTGAGTGACTGCATAATGCAGCCCATCAATCAACGTTCATGACGTTGCGCCATGGGTCAACGTAGTGACCAATACCCCCAATTAGCATCACTGCCTAATACTGAAGTGGCCATGCTTCACATTAATAAATTTCGCTGTCTTTGTAGGACATTGATGGATTGTCGAATCGAACATCATTGATTATCATCATCCATATCACCATCATGTCGAAACGCACATGGCTTCACCTACTGCGCATCGTTGTCTGCGCGCTTCCGTGGCCGAAAGGGATTTTGGCTTTGTGCGAAGTAGGTTTTCTTCATCGAGCAATATGATTTTTACAGGAATAGCGTGTATAAATAGTATGAATCTGCTATAATATTTATGATTATGTTAAACAATGTTGCTTCAAAAGACTAGAAAGTCGGCAGAATTGTACAGTAACTGTTAAACTGAATTTCCTCGCGGTTCTCATGATGAACTCATCCCGCATCGCATGGCCCCCGCATTGCGCATATGACATGTTTTAGCATTTGTCGGCCGTGTATGTTGTAAACATTAGAAACTCAGCCTGACCAACCAGAAGGACTGAGCGGTACCTCGGTTACAATCAAAGCCTGCATGTTCATCAGGTCAGTCACTGAGTTGGAGACGATTCGGAAAACTGAGCCGATTACAGCGGTCGTCCTAAACAGCGTCCACCAGCGCCCAACAGTGTCCGCCAGGGTTAAAGTCAGGTATAATAAAGTCATCACAATAAAATTTAGTAGCCATAAACGAAATAAGTATGCAATAAAACGCATTTCCTGAAAACTTCATGACACTTGAGTGTAAGATAAGTGAGATGTTGTCTAAAATCACAAGGCTCGATCCTGTCAATCATTAAGAGAGTGAATATTTTCTTTACTGCTATCTACTACAGAATCCTGAAGCCATGTCTTCGAGGAAAGAAGTCCTTGGTGTCTCCCAAGGATCCAGTCTCCTTCCTCTTCGCTTGCGACGGCAGCTTGCTGCAGCGAAATCAACACCAAGCCGCGTGACAGCAGCGCCACCTGCAGTTGAACAAGATGACAGTGATGACGATGATTGCTGTATCATAGTGCCAGATTCTCCGAAAAAGAAGCTGGAGCTGGTCGAGGTTCCCGAGGAAGAAACGGCATCCACCAGTAATGCCACGAATGAGTCTGTGAGAGCTTCGATAGTTCGACAGTCTGAAGAGGGCCAAGGTAGGCCAAAATAATTAACAAAATAAGTTCAGTTCATTTTTTGGTTTAACACTTATAGGGCAGGACTCCTGGGATAACACCGGGATAAAAATTTATGAGGGATAACTGCATGAGATTTTGTACACCCTAAAGCTAAAAAATGGCAGGAAGTGGAGGGTCCACTGAACACATTAAAAATTGGTGTGGCCTACAAAACATAAAATATGTTAATTACACTTTTCAGGTACCAACAGTGATGGCAGAACGGAAAAATCGAAAAAAACATTTCTGTCGAGTGAGTCACTTACAGCTCGGATCAGAAGAAACTTGCAGTATCTACGCGACGGGCGGGAGGCAACACCATTACCTGTTACACAGTTGCCAGCATCGGATGATGATGACGTTGGGTCCATGTCAGTCGGGGAGCTCATGAAACGAGCTAAAGGTATTAAGACTTAAAGGCCTATGTCGTTCGTTAAAAATTTTGAACTTTTAATTGAATTTTAAAATGTCAAATTGCGAAAATACGTACTACATTGTATGTTGAACAAATGTTGCATTCACTGCTTGCAGGCATGGTTGTATTAACAAATGAAAACAAAGAGTTGAAGAGAAAGGTGTTGGATCTGGGCGCTCGGTTCAATTCGTTGGAGACTCGATTGCACCAGAAGGAGGGCCTGGTCTCGCAGTACGAGTCGGAGATTGAGACGATGACAGATTTGCTGAAAGATGCGGAAAATGAACTGGATAAGGCACACAAGGAACGGATGATGAAAGGCCACTCGTCGGATGAGGTCAACAAACTCAATAAACAGTTACAGTCGCAAAAAGTAAGGTTGCAATCTCACTGTGGTATGTCTGGCCGCTGGGGTCTCCTAAAGCCCGCTACACACGAGGGATTTCTCACCAACTTAGTTGGTTTTTAAATTAAGAACAGGTGCACAGGTGACTGGAAGTTGAGAGTCGTTCACCCACTCACACGAAAGACATAATCCCAGCAATATTTAGGGCCTGCACTATATTTAGGCCAAAACCTTGGTCAAGGCTAAGATAAAGAGTCAAAATATGGCCCAACTATGTTGTTGACTGAATCACACGGGGAAATTTCTACCCCACACTCCTTATATAAACAAAAAAATCCTTATATAAACAAAAGATGTCGTCGAGAAATGGAACAAGTCGGTAGTGCAGCCAGCAACTCCAACTAATCGGGCAAAGTATCAGTTACCTGGTCTGGATTCCTGTTATGAATTAAAATTCCAACTAAGTTGGTGAGAAGTCCCTTGTGTGTAACGGGCTTTAGATCTTGCAAGAGCTCTGCGAGAGGTCCCTGGTTCGATTATCACTGTCGGTGTGAAAGTCTCGGCTGGGCTTTTAAGGAACGGCGTAGGCCTTTAACCACTATGCCACTGGTAGCCGTTTACTGCTTGATGACATTTTGCACTGTTTTTATTTCAGGAAGCTCAAGAAATGCAGGACCAGGCATTGAACGAACTGCAGCGGCAGCTCAAGGCCAGTCAGGCGGAAAACAAGACGCTAAAGTCGTCAGTATCAAAAGCGACAGAGGCCGGCCATCGCGAGGAAAAGGACCTCACCAAGAAGACACAGGAGATCGTCAAGTTGAAACAAGCGCTAAAAGACGCCGAGACGTCGTTGACTAAAGAAAAGCAGGAGAAGAAACTGGCAAATTTGGCGGAGCAGAAAGTGAAGTCTGAGATGATTTACAAGTGTAGCTTGTTGACGATGAAGACAGAAAAGCTGCAAAAAGTGAGTTTTGGGATAATTAGTAGCTGATAGTGATATGAATAAAATTCACGGTTAAAATATTCCATTTTATCAATCGAAATTGATTCTTTTGTACACAATCACATATTTGGCCTAATTTCCAGGAGGAGCGAGAGGTGGCGTCCTACCAAGAGAAACTGAAGCGCTCGGAGGAGGTCAGACGAAAGGCACTCGATGTCACCAATATGTGCTATAGTACCATTGGGGCGATGGCCAAGGAGTTGAAACGATGCAAAGAGATCAGTTGCTCCCTCAGCGATCTACTACAAGAAATACAGGTAACATTTTAACCACTTATTAATGCCGCATAAAATTGGTCGCTTTTCTGCTATGGAAACTTGGACAAGCTCCGGCAGAGTTGTTCTCGGCTGAGTTGTTCTCGCCTCGGGTGCAATAACCAAGCCGACTTTGACTTTCATTTCACTGCTACTAGTCTTTGAAGCAGGCTTGCTGATGGAGTGATTGATATATGCTTCTCTTCTGCAGCTGAAACTCATCGACCGCCAAGTCAAACAGATAACGGACGGAGCAGGACGCACTGACATCACAATGGATCAAAATCTAAAAGAAATGCTCAGGAAAATCTGGGAAGTGCAAAAACAATTCCGCCCAGTCATCCTTATCGATGTGAAAGACGACAACGTCGGGAATATCAGGAGCAATGTTACGGAAGCACCAAATATGGATACTGGGACTGGTACCAGTGGCAAAGGGAAAGGGCGTGGTAGGGGAAGGGGACGAGGGAGTATGAAGGGCACCCCGAGTGTAGCTTTGCCCTCGGCACCAGCTATTACAAATATTCCCGGTGACATGACGGAATTTGACGAAAAGACGCATCAGAATAATAAGTTGTTGTTGCAATGTTTGGATTTGTTGGCCGTGGCGCATAGTGATGTGTCGTCGAAGGAGACGCAGTTGGCAGGGCTGAGCGTGGAGTTGCAGGAAGTTCGGAAGGATCTCCAGAAGAAGGAGGAATGTTACACGATTCATGTGTATGAGCAGAGCAAGGAAAGGGAGGGACAGATTGGGGTGAGTGTCAGATTCATGTATATGAGTAGAGCAGTGTAAGGGGGGCCGAATGGGGTGAGTGCGCTTTGATTCATGTGTATAATCAGAGCAGTGTAATGGGGACCGAATGGGGTGAGTGTGCTTTGATTCATGTGTATGATTAGAGCAGTGTAATGGGGACCGATGGGGTGAGTGTGCTTTGATTCATGTGCATGATCAGAGCAGTGTAATGGCGACCGATGGGGTGAGTGTTCTTTGATTCATGTGTTTGAGCAGAGCAGTGTAATGGGGACCGAATGGGGTGAGTGTGCTTTGATTCATGTGTATGATCAGAGCAGTGTAATGGCGACCGATGGGGTGAGTGTTCTTTGATTCATGTGTTTGAGCAGAGCAGTGTAAGGGGGAACCAAATGGGGTGGTTGTTGTTTGATTCATGTGTGTATGAGCAGAGCTGGGAAAGGGGGAACAAAATGGGGTGGGTTGCAGGATTCATACCAGTTTACATATATGGAATATTTTTAATCAAACGGCATTAACAGATAAGATACCTCATGAAGACGGACATGCTCATCATTTGTCTTGAAGGATGTGACTATTTTAGTTTTGTTTGTTTTCAGGATTCTGATGCTGAAGGTGGAGATGATAACACGGGCAGTAAGGTAATGCAAATTTCTCAAATTTTGATTCCTCAAATGTTTTTTTTCCATTATCTGATGGGGTTAGGTCACTAGCAAAACTCCTAACTCTCTTCATTTTTTCAACTGGGCCCTTGACCAGCTGAGGCCGAGTTTTATGAGTATATGCCCTCGTCAATAGCATTCTGCCATAATGACGTCATTGCAACTGCTGCCCTCTATTTCCCCATCGCTGAATTACAGGCAATTTTGGACAAACATACAGTTTCGTAATGGATTCAGGCTTTCTAACTAGGGCAGTTAGATTGAATCTGGCACATGTTCGAGTGGCGAGAATACTACACAATTGTTTTGAATATTTTTCTCTCTGACTCTATGTCATCATTCATGCTAAAAACAATGCAGGGTTAAAGATAATTGACTTTGAAATAAGCTCAAATGCGTAGAAATAAGTGTAGATGTCCGACTGTCACGTGACTAAAACGTCATCGATATATTATTCAAATGACCTTGTGATCTATAAAAGTAATGTCGCGGGATGCTATTCCTTTATCTATTGCCCAGGCAGTCCAGAGGGTCATCACGTCGTATGCCGCCTTACCAAAACCCCTCGACTCGACAAGTCCAATCAAGGAGCGTCGCTCGAGCGCGAATGTCACAGTGATCCCGGCCAATGACGCAGCGCAGGAGAAGATGAACGTGAGGATGGAATGCGAGAGTGACGGTGAGATGGACGAGGGGTCAAGGACACTCGGCATACAGACAGAACCAATCAAAGATCACGTTCTGGTGCTTATTGACTCGGGTAAGGAACTGAGTCTTGTTTGATGTACGGTGGACCCTCCCTCAGCCTGCAGTTCTCTACTTAGGACACCCTCTCTAACCACTAGTTTGGGGATTGAATGAAACGATCAATTTTTTTGTTTCAAGTCAATCCTACCTATCTAATTGGGAAATGACAGAGGTCAGTCCCAAGAGTGTCCTTAATAGAGAGGTTCTAGTGTAGTGTTTTAATGTTGAGGGGTGAAAATGGCCGGTTGTTGGAGAGCACGTTAGCTGTTAAAGTGATAACTACTGCGGGGTTCACCAGGAATGACTCATGCCATTCTCCAGTTATCATCATCATGTGTGCAAAAATGGCCAGATCACAGAATGATGCCGATTTTTCAATGGCTTATTATCAATCACAACAGCCAATTTCTAGGTGCACATTTTCAAACAAATTCCTGATGTTTCTAGTTCATGATGTCATGATGAGGAACCTGCACAACAAAACCTGCCAATAGGGGGTTATGCAGGCAAGTGGACCATGGTTGTAGTGAGAAAGCCATTCTCCGGGTCAATGACTATTGAATATTTCATCCCTTAATCATGTTATTTACTCTACATGGGGAAATAGCACCAAAACCGTTGTTTTATTGGTCCTTAATTCTATTTTGATGAGTTTTAGGAAGAAAATCAACAAAAATTAATTTTCATGGAAAATGCACTGGCAGTGTACCTTTTAGTACTGGTGCTGCCATCTGGACTTTAGTTTTGCAGGTTCCTCATTGTATTAAGTTTTTCTGCTTTGCCCCTTTCGCCGACAAGAAAACTAATTTCACGTATCTTGAATTCAGATGATGAAAATCCTGTAGTCATAAGCGATACGGAGGACGAACAAAATTTATCCATGGACGGGGAGTCTAGAAGCGTAGGCATTGGTGTTAATACCAGCGCAAGGTATCGCCCCGATTCCAATCCAACAGATATCACAAAAGACGAAAAATCAAGCTCACCAGTCAAAGCCTTATTGACAAACGTCACAACAATACCGCAAAGTTTGTTTGATAACTTTTCCACGCCTTCAGATGACGTCTCCACCTCGCAGGCAGATGAGGAGAAATCTACCAGTAAAAATGACAGTTCTGAGAATATTAAATCTTTTGATGCGGAGATGAGAGTAGACGCCGACTTGGTTGCACCTCGTGAAGATGTGAAGGAGGAAGACGCGTCAGATTCTAAAGAGAAATCCCTTTGTAAAGATGATGCGACTGACAAGATTAAGGCTTTAGAACTAATTGATGAGCTCGAGAGCCAGAAAGTCGACTTGAGCAGGGGCCCGCCAACAGCTCGGTATACTATCAACCAGATTATGATGGCGCGGATGATGCTCAAAACGAAGCGGGTGGGTTCTTCGGGTGTGGATGGAGACGCAAAGGGTGCAAGTGAAGCTGAGCAAGGTTCTGAAGGTGGCGTTGAGAAAACCAGTGGTAAGGAGTCGGACTTGGATCGGTCTGCAGAAGGAATTGATCAGGATTTGGAAAAAGACGCAGCAAGCGAAAAAGCACATTTGACTAAAGACAAAGCAGACGTGCAATCAGTACCATCGAACGAGAAGTGCGTATCTCAGAATGATGAGCAGTCGAAAGAGGTTAGCACAAGTGCTGAAAATACGGGCACTGCTGAGCGGGATTCGGATGATCAGGTGGCTCCATCTGCTGGAGATGAGCCAAGCAATGAAGTCGAGAATGATATTATGTCAGAATCGTTGTCTGTTATGAAAAGTCTGGCGGAAGATGCAGCAAAACTTTTTGATTTTGACGACAAGGGGGGAAAGTCTGATGATACTGCAGAACCACCTAGTGGCCAGTGTCAGAAACGGAAGCATTCGGCGGATGATGATGATGATGTCGATGATGATGACAAAAGTGAAAAGAAACAGAAGCGAGATGCGAGTGACTAGTTTGAATTTCAAATGGGCATCATGGCCTGTAGATAGCGAGTGTTTCAGATGAAGAGTTGTAGCAGGGCTAGAGGGCAGCACAGTGCCTTTTCTCTATTTCATCTTTTTGCCTTTTTCTACAGTGGCCAATTTGCGACGTTGAAATTGTTGCGTCATGCCAGCCTGTAGAATGCTGATGCTCGCAGCCAAATATTTTTTAAAGCAATGTCAGAATGACGTCACTTCTTAACTGAAATATCCATGTAGTTCGATGCGACTTTGGTCGATCTTAGGGTTGGCAGGAGAGTGTATGTTTTTCAGTATTGCAAATGTTTCCAATGTTTTATTGCATGTATGTAAGGTGTCAAGTTGTAGTGGTCTATAGTTACCTGCCTCAAGTTTGTCAATTTCATGCTTGAAGGGATAAGGAATATAAATATCACGGACAACCCTTCCTCGGTAAATTGCATTTCTATTTGTTTGTTTACTTGTTCTTATTGATGAATAAGATTCGTTGCTAACTTTAGCTAGCATTGGCGAGTGCCACCCACATATGTAGAAAAATGGCCTTGTTGTTCAGTGCATCAGATTATATTTGATACTTGTCTAGGTTTTATCTGGCTCACATGATGCACTTGGGAAGGTAGTTAGTCATGAACATTACCAAGTTTACTGTAATTTTAATGCAGTAGATGTTTGCGACTAACCCCCTGTAATCTTAATTACACTAGACTGGGTAATGTTCGTAATACAGTAGATGTTTGCGACTAACCCCCTGTAATCTTAATTACAGTAGACTGGGTAATGTTCGCAATACAGTAGATGTTTGCGACTAACCCCCTGTAATCTTAATTACAGTAGACTGGGTAATGTTCGCAATACAGTAGAAGTTTGCGACTAACCCCCTGTAATCTTAATTACAGTAGACTGGGTAATGTTCACAATACAGTAGATGTTTGCGACTAACCCCCTGTAATCTTAATTACAGTAGACTGGGTAATGTTCACGACTGTTTTATTTTCAACTTTAATGCATTAAAGGAGTAACCCATTTTATGTCGGTTGTATTTACTGGTGGTTCAGGAAAATTGAATACAAAATGCTGTGTTGAAGTTATGATGCGTGAAGACTCGCAATGACGTGGTAATTTTTTGTATTTGTTTACTGTTGTATACTGATTTCCACTGATTGGTCAGAACAAAATCCCTTTTATAATAAAATCATGATCAAATTTATATAGGGTTTTGTTCTTATCATTTCAATTATTGGATGGGTGGCTATGATAAATCACATGTTGAATATGAAAGATCGAGGGCTACGAAATCACCCTGGGGAATCAAAATCCTGATAGTCTGGGCATAACGTGCCAAATTCAGGTTTCAAGTCATCGAACAAGTAGGTCATACGTATACTCCCAGTATTTACACTTTGGATGTAGTGGACCGGCCACGTCCTGTTGCCCAAAAAGAGGATCTGGATGTCGAAGTGGACTGCATGGGAGTCTTTTAAAACTCCCAAATGCTTACTGGTGGTGCTGGCTACTTTTTCCGAAGGACCTTTTTCCCTGATCGGCAGCGCAAGAGGAAAGACAGCCTCGGGGGAGGAATACTCCCCGGAAAATAACACCTTCAAATGTGGAGCGAATACTGAAGAAGAAAATGAATGCCGTGGTCACGACGTGGCAACGAGTTTGTGGCATCTGCATTGCAATGGAATATTTGAGAGACTTTGTTAATACACCGTAAATATTAGAAGTGTCATCTCCTGACTGACTTGACTGTAGAAAGTAAAAGTCGAAACAAACCAGTACTGTAATAATTTGAATATTTAATGTATAACTATAGATGAACAATGCTACAATAATGCCACCATTCATCACATGAAATGGTATCGATCAATATCCACAAATGGATTGAGTATTTAGCTAGGGAAGAGTGTAAAGGTTGACACAACCAAAGATAAATGAACCCAAATCATATGAACCGGATAAACACTCCCAAACATGAAACTGATGATCAGATTGAGATGTAATTTTCATGTACATGTAAACTTTCATTTGAGGTTAACATTGCTTATTTGTTTGTTTAGTTTGGCTTGGGGTCCATCCATTTGTTTGGTATGTACACACTGAAGGGGAGCGGGTCTGGGAGTTTTGGGGAAAATGCTTACACTTGTGTATTTGCCCTGTACATTTTGTCCTAAATGTGCGTACAGGGGGGGGGGGGGGGGGTCTCAAAATCCCCAGTTTGATGCGTACATACATTATGGATGGTTGTTTGTTTCATTTGGCTTGTTTCAACACATACATGGTACATTCAGTGTCACAAATGTCAGCTTTAACTCATCCGCAGTCCACTAAGCAAAGGTGGTCCACCGAATCCACAACTAAGAGGGAAGATATCAATCTTAGGAGTGTCCGCTCAAACGCTCAATACCAGAAACCGTGAGCCTTATCGTGGTCCTGTTCCTGACAAAAAGATGTCACATCCAAATACGAATCATTTCGTATCAAATTCGATTCGGACCCATCCACAGCATTGGAAATTCCGCAAACTTTAAAAGACTTCTTGATCGTCTGTAAATTGTCCCGCCAAACCTTCTCCCAACCTTTTACAACCCATTTCGCGACTGATTCCATTTCTTCATTCGTCCAATGAGCGCTTGGCATGTTGGCTAACTTGCTGACCGCTTCATTGACCGTGTGGAACCACGACTCTTTTAGATGTGAGCGGAAAAGTTTACAAACGCTGATCGACACCGGTTGTAATCGCGAGTTGCATCCCTCGGGTATCACTGCTACGATGACGTTGTACTTGGAGAATAAATCCATGATGAATTCGACTCTGTGAGGTTCGTATGAGTCGATGACGAGGAGGGATGGGCGGCCATGCGTGTACGGGAGGAGGACGCGCTGGATCCACTCCACCATGATGCCCTGGTCAACGCTGCCTTTATCCGTTACCTGAAGGATGCAGTGCGGGGGTGTATCGATGTCAGCATCAGATTTACCTGGAAGAAATGTTTACAAAATATTTGTATTACGTTGGATTAAAATTAGAGTACTAAATTAATATACGAGACAAACGCAAGAGCAAGGTTGGCCCACTTCAGTTCCAAAACTAAGGTCAGCAATAAGTGCCTCAACTCACTAGGTGACACGACATTTGTACAAGGAACATGTCTATTAGTTTCAGAACTGGTAGAGCCTGCTTCAACTTAGTAACTGTGGACAATAGCCGACTGGACACCACTTGAACCCCCCTAATTCCTCCTGCCTGTAGTCCGATCAAAAATTTATACAACGGAAAGGGTGTCGGTTACATTGTAGTAACTGACACTTTTAGCAAATTTCTTGGAGTCCCTGGTACCGTGCCATCTTGTTCATCAGACTCCTTGCTCGACTAAAATCTAAATAATTTTTCAATGATTTTGTTTGGCGACAGTTACGGTCTATTAAATGGGAGCCCTTTTTGCATGAAAAACCAACATACTGTATCTCCCTCGTGCTCAAGTTGTTGCTTTAAAACATTGTTGTAACATTGACAGTTAAAACATTCTAGGATTTTACCGACGACAATAAGTTTTAATCATATCATTTACCTTTCATGACCAACATTGGCTTCAATCCCTTCCCCTCGCCCGTCACCGCTCCGAGCAATGTCAAGTGCTGTTTCCGCCCAATCGTCACACGAACGACGACTTCCTGTTTCACCTTCGTTGACGTCTTCATCTTTTTACCCGTCAAATCGAAGTAAATCGGCACCTCATCCATGTTGATAATCAGCGATGGATCAATCGAGTACTCCTGTCGAATCTCATGAATCTGGCGTTGAAATTGGGTAATCAAGTTTTCCAATTTCGGCGGTAACTTTTGCGACATTGGCGTACGACCATCAAGCATTGCCACATGGCGGTTCCGAAATTTCGCAACCCAACCATGCGATGCTTTGAAAGACTCGCACCCGTCAACTTGGCGGACAATTTTTCCAGCGTAATTACCAATATCGTCCACGGTCGTTGGACGATGCAAATCCCGACATTCTAAAATCCATTGCAAAATCAATTCATCCACTTCATTCCCATAGCACAATTTTCGTCCAGAGCCGATTTTTCGCCCCGATGTGGGGTCGCGATTTGCATCTTTCTTGAACGTCCGCTTCCAGCACGATATCGTAGAGACCGGTATATTAAGTTTGCTCGCCACCGCCCTCCCACCGAATTCCTCCGCCAACTTCAACAAGTCCTCCTTCTGTTGATAGTTGTACGAGTTATATTTCCCGCCACGCAACGACTTCTGCACGACCCAATCTGGTATTGCAGAATCCGGAATCACGCTCCCACGATCGACATGTATGATCTTATCTTTCTTCGGGCGGCCACGTTTCTTTTTCCCAACCTCATCCCCAGTCAGTTCAACCTCAGGTTTAGCAGTTTCGACATTTGTCACTTTCTTTTTCGGGGGTTTGCTGCAAGGTTTTATGATAGCCCCCGGGCCGACAACAGAAGTTTCAGCCAATGTCTTACTGGTACCCTCTTTGTCAAGTGATTTCTCCCCAGTGTCATCATCGCTTTGGTTTCTCTCGGCTCTCTCAGAGGTTTTCACGTTATCGTCATTTGATTGCACCATTTTATCTGCCTCCGATTGTGTGTTAACCCTTTGTTCCGGCTTACGTTTCCTGGGAAACTTCTTCCGAATCTGCGGCAATTCCCTCAAATCAATCTCAAGATTTGAATCTAATAGCTCAACATTTGACGCATGATCTTCACCATCACCAACAGTGGATCTCTTCCACATTTTCCCTTTTCTCTCCTGATCACCTCGGTCTTCCAGCTGCTTCTTAGTTTTAGAGGCACCCACCCAGTCATCTCCATCAGTCAATTTTCGCTTCCTCATGTTATATGCACCCTCATGATCATCTCCATCTGCCAGTTTCCGCTTCCTTGTTTTAGATGCACCGTCATCTACATATTTCTCTCCCTCCTTCAACTCTGATGGCAATGTAATTAGATTCCCCATTTCTTTAGATGCTGCTTCAGGACCACAGGAACCAGCCAAGGGTGCTACATCCAACATCACAGTATCACTGTTCCCAGCAACAGGTTTTCGTAAGTTGTGTCTCATTGGATGCTTGTATTGTTCTGCACTAGGGGTCGGCGGAGTCCTTTCAATTTTCTTCGGCCTTCCTGCTTTACGTTTTGTCTACAAAGAGAGTGATTTAAAGGGATTCAGAATCAAATAAGTGTACCAGACCGGGCTCCTTAGCCCTGGCAGACAACAATTCTCAGGGATGGTAAACTCAGCGATTTGTGTGCTGGGTTGGAGAAGCGAACATTAACCCCCCCCCCCCCCCCCCCCGATTTCCTCAGGATGAAGCAAAGCTCAGGGATGTGGAAAGTTGTTTTTGCATTTTAGACAGAAAAATGGAGAAAAAAAATTGAATGTTGATTATGTTCTTTGCTTGGACTCCTCGAAATGATAACAACAACATAGTACCCACCTTAGGTGTGTTTGAAGCGCTCCGTACCACCTCATCTGTAGCGACTCGTACAGGTGCTGAACTTTCATTTTCCTGCCGTATCTCTTTATTTTGGCTCAGTCTGGTCTTGCGGGGACGGCCTCTCTTTTTGTGTGGGGCAGAAGGTTCCAAGGCAGCATTCTCCACTGCTGCTAAGGTGGTGCCAACTTGCCGCCGACACGACACTTCACTTGTGATATTCTGCTCATGATGAACTGGAAAACAAAAACCTATATCTCCATTTACCAAATTACTGTCAGCCCGGACATTTTCGTGAGCCGTTTATTTTCCTGTTAACAGATAATCGAGACAATATCATGACAATGACCTCGAAAATGAAAATCTAAATTAAATTATTGCTACGGATTGTCAAAACGCTGAATTAAAAGTATTGGTACGCACATTACAATTATTTCAAAAAACCGCATAATAGAATGGCCTCAAATATTAAAAAGTTGTAGAACATTTCATCACAAGCTACTCAAGTTTATCAGTCGGTTTGGTCTTTTGAGAGAGGTTCTATTATACTTTTATGGTGGTGTTTATTAGGTCTGCCTACCTGGCTGAGAAGTCTGTTCTGATCTGCCCTCCTCTTCCTCTGATTGTTTACTCATTGCAGGTAAACCTTCCGGTCTCTTGGCATTCTTGGTAGGACCACACATCTTCTTGAGGAGCTCCTCAGTTTGGACAGGAGCTGGGTCTTCATAATCACGACTGGTGCCAGCAACACTTGAGCCATGTTTCTGTTTGCTAGGAGTGATGTTGTCCTTGGCGACAACAGTTTCCATGGTGTCACCACAGGGACCAATAGCAACAATAGGGCTAGCAATATTGTCCTCTCCACATGTGGGTTCCACAGCAACTGAAGTTTTCATGGTAACAGTGGGTTCCACAACAACTTCTACTTCTTTTGCAACTGTAGAGCAACAAGATGCTGTTGCCATGGCAACATGACTTGTTATTGGAACCCCGGACACACCTGACCCACTTGACACCTCCTCTTCTTCACCGATAACCGGAACCCCAAACACTGGAGACTCACAAACCTCGACCGTGCTGCTTATTTCGTTTGAATCATCCGGCGTTGGCTTAAAAATTTGTAAACGTGTCGGCAGGTGTACATAAAATCCCCTCGCATGTCTTTCCCTTGTGGCTTGACTGACTGTCGCTGAACGCAGTCTCTCCTCTGGTGGATCCCCCTGTTGGGTACTATCAGGTTCACACGTCACCACCTCCACTTTCGTCCTCTTCTCAAATTCTTTCGACGTATCTTCCAACTTTCTTCGCCGTGGTTGCTTTGCGGTTGCGTTTCTGTGGCTACTTGTTGAACCTGAGGGTCTGGGCAAGTCACTTCTCCCTGTACTACTAACACTACCTATTGGCAGTTGGGCTGCACTACCTGCTGCTGCAGATGGCGCCCTGGGGCTTCTCCCATGAGCAGAGTCTTTAATCCGCGACTGATTGGTGATCTCGCAAGTTTGTGACAGTCTCTCTATCACTGTTGATGGAGCTGCATCAGCAAATGTCAAAACTTTACGGTCCATTTTCAACTGATTTCCATTTGTGGTCTTTTCCTCTTTTCGTTCCATTTTTACAGATTGTACAGGAGTAGTGTCAGGTGGATTATAGGTGGTGCTGGTATGAGGTAGATGCAATGACTGTTCAGGCCTTTTCACACTGGGCAGTTGACTTGCTAACGAACACAGTAGGTAATCCTTTAAAGGGCCTTTGATATCATTTGAATTCATTGAACTGAACGCATTGCTTGATTGCGTAAACGAACTAATACGAGGTAGAATATTTGTACCAATCCCATCCGGAGTAAAATACAACACATTTTCTTTCATAGAGTTCAACTGGACTAGCGTCGCAATCTGTGGTAATGAAGTACTTTGGCCACTAGATGGTGTATTACTGAATTGACTACAGGAAGCAGTTTCTACGAAATCGGTATTTTCAGTTTTTGGAGTCGCCATCTTGGATGATTCGGAGTACAACGCCTTATCGTTTTCTGCACGTTGGTTGTGGTTTATCTCTGCATGCTTTTCTGGAATATAGGTTGATGTCGCCAGGCCAGCTTGTACCAACTGAGCGTAATTTTCTTTATCTAACGCAGGATCGCTGGGCGAGGCCATATACTGTAACTGGTACTGGGCATCTGCGGCATCAGACTGCAAATGCCCACCAGGCTCCTGATATGAATAAGCCTGCCCCCTATCTTTAGCATTGGAACTAAAACCAGAATAATTTCCCCCTGAATAGTCAGTATAGTTGGTAGCTCTTTGATAGAGGACAGAATCCTGAGATACATTTGACATTCCAAGATGCAGTTCGTCGTCATAGCGTTCGTCTTGTGATTCGCTAGTTTCCTCTGCATACAAAGGAGTGGCCTTTGTTTGCAATGCAGTGTAATAGCTGTGATCCAAGGCGTTAACATGTTCGTATCCCATATTCGACAGTCCAGAACCGGTCACACTCTGCGCCAACATTGCGTAATTGTGAAACAAGTCGATTGGGGTCGTCGTTTGCGGATAGTACGCAGATTCTAGTTCCGGGTCTTCGGCCGGTTCGTGCAAGACTGAATCATCCTGGTTCGTACTCAAGGAGTCATGCGAGTAGGAATAACTGGAATCTGAAGTCTCTAAGCTCGTTGAACTTGAATTAGCTGTAGGGTTTTCGTACTCGAATCCAGAATGTTGCACAATGGCTGTGTTGCTGATGTAGTGTCTGTCAACTGCTGAAGTAATACTCTGACTGGTGTCTCCCGATTGCACGCCTTCAACAGAGTCCGAGGTGGACCCGTGTTTACTCGATGTTATCGTTTTGCTGGGATAACTATAATTGGGAACAAGGGCGAAGGCACTATAAGACTGATCCGCTGTGATTTCCACTCTTGTTCCAGGGTCATGTTCCGAGGGTGGCAGATGAGATGCACATGAAGATGCCGCTGCGATGGTTGTGAGAGAGTAGCCATAGTTTGGCACAATCGAACTGCTACTGAAAGAGCCTGACGTTGGTGCATTAATATCTCGAGTCTCAGTTCCTGCGTGGACTGAAGTTGAAGACACTGAACCTCCTGACTGACTATAATCCAAAGCTCGAGACGTCTGAACTGCATTATCTATTGAAGCCGACTGACTGGGCTCAGCAGTTAGCTTAGAGAAATTGTAACCTGAAGGAGGCAATTGAGACGAATTTGAATCTGTTGCAAATGAGCTGGCCCCAGAAGCAGTGCTTTGATACATGTAGTAATCAGGTTCAATTCGACTGCGCGCTGCATTTGTCACTTTCGAGCCAATATTTGATGAGGACTGCGGACATCTCTCATAGTTGTTTTCCAGATTCTGCGATACTGAAGTAATTGTATCGTTGATGGCAAAGTCGGACTCTGTGGCTGTGGTAGAATATTCATATTGTGATGAAGATGTTCTTGGCGCAAGTGATACAAAACTTTCCTGACTTAGGCGCCGTGCCAATTGAGAGTACACCTGTGGAGAGTCGTATTCTGAAGCCTGAGCTGGCGGAGCTGAACTTGTCTCGCGATTTAGCGAACGCGCAATCTGGCCGTAAGCATAACTAGCCGCTCGGATTTCTGAAAGAGTCTGGTCCAAACTTAACCCCATTTCTGATGACGCCACGCTAGATGTTGCAATTGTACTCAAGTCTACACCCGTTTCTGATGGCTGGGAATAGTTAGCATAGACTGCATGTTTACTCGATTGTACCACATCAACAGCTTGTCTACCAGCATTTGCACCCGATATAGAAGGATAATAGTACCTTGAATCATACTCAGGTTGCACTTCAGACACTTCAGTCTCCTCGGTTTTAACCAGACTTTGATCGTACATGCTGAAGGTCAACTCAAGCGAGGACTGTCCATGGCCGGCAGTCCTTCCATAAACATGGTCTGTATAGCTATCTGAATGTCCACTGACCTTTTCCTCTCTCTCATCACTTCGGCAGCTCCCCTCCTGCTTCACCTGGCTGGCATACAGCTGGGCAGAATACACTGCTGCTATTGCCTCAGGCGTCATGGAAGCATAAGCCTCTGGCAATTTCTCCTCTACCTCATCACTCAGTGTCCCCCGGGGCGTCACCTCACCCGTTTCTGTTAGCTCGTAAGACACAACCCTACCCCGCGACGTCTCACTCCGAACGCTTGCCTGGGACACGTGGTATGTCTTTGATATAGCTCCTCTCTGCAGTGCCTTCGCCTTGGACCGACTATCATTAGCTCCACAAGGGAACTGGAGTTCACCAGCATATCCCTGCTCATTTGTACTTTGAACAGACTGCAGGCCACTTGAATTAGATTCAACAGGGCAGCGATCATTCACGGTCTGAACAGAATGCAGTTCATTGAGATTTTCAACAAGTTGTGTCCCACTCATACCAGCTTGAACAGAAACTGACTGTGCTGCTGCAGTGCACACAGATTTGGAAGTGAGAACTTTTGACGTGTTTGTTGCAGCATCCTGGCTCTCTGCCGATGTTGTTTGTGTTTGTGGCACCTTAATCCCGGACATGTCCAGCGACGAATTTGAAGCATTGTTGCTGCAATTGAGCTCTAGTGCAACTGGAGGAGAGGTCTTTGAGGCATCGTCAGCCTGGGTAGTGCTGATCTCACCAGACGGCGAAACAGTCTTCCTCTCTTCCATCTGTTTAGGTGACGACAAAATGAAAATGGTCAAACCTGAAAAGAAAAAAGGGACAAGACGATAAAGCATCAAATTTAAAATTTAAAAGGACTCTTGCTGGGATCTGTCTTCCATTTGATACGGCCTCTCTTCCCTCTCCCTGGTTTTGAATAAATGTCTCCCTAATCTCCCTTATTGTGAAAATGTTGTGACTATGTCTTCACTCTAGCTGGTTGTGATGTCTTCACTCTAGCTGGTTGTGACAACATCTCTTCTGTTTTCACAGTAGACAGAATGCCTCCTCTCTCTCCTTAGTTGTGGCCGGCTTTTCTGCTTATGGGGCCAGGGGGTCAGCCTTTCATGTTCTATTTTTCTCACATCAGCACATGACAGGAGTACACGGAAACATCAAAGGCCAACAGCAGAAGTCTGTCACTCTTTCCCACAGCAAAGCCTCTCACCAGAGGGCCATCACTATAGGTAACAGGCGAATTGTCTACACTGCAGGGGTTATGATTACACTAGGGCAATAATTTTAACCACTTTACAGTCCAAATCACAATTTACATCGGTCCTGCTTCGCGTCAGTGACAGTGACACGCCACGCACACGAGTTGCGTGCCAATGACGCACCAGTGACACGATTATCTATGTTTCACGCATAAGAGCTCAATAACACTGTCCCCCCGCCCCACTCGATTCGGGGAGGGGGGGGGGGGGGGGGGGCGGGGGGACTATTGAGGCTTGAGAGCTTATTTTCACGTGCCTGTGATTCAGATGAAAATGGAATTTTTTTCACTTTTGGGTACGTCAATTTCACATTATGACATATAAGTGATACTGTGTCATAATTTTTAGGGTCCTGATATATTACCTCTAAAACTTTCAACGCAAAATATGCCTCTGTCATCTTTTTGACGTTTTAAATCCGAAAAGATTGCAATAAAAATAGTGCTAAAATTTTAGAATCTCCATTTTCAATTATGCTACTGCGCATCATCAATTACGCATAGGAGGATCGATTGGGTTTTCGTCGCCGAAAAGGTTCAACTTTCTAACACCAGGATCGCTGGTGAGAAAAATACCGTCCTGTCGCTAAGGTCTCGTTAGGGAGTTTTTCCCAAATGTACGCACATCCCAAGTTCAGTGTACATACCTCGGCAACAACAGTTAATGCACAGTTTCTTGTTAGCCGCCTATTGAGTAGCGCTCGAGGTTTCAGAAACTCCAAAAAAACATGTATTTGCCAAAACAACTGCTAAATTAACACTGACATACTGTGAGGACCGAGAAATCAATGAGTTTAAGAACTGCGGTTAGGGCTTGGCCGCACATGAATACAAAAAATCCTTAATGAGACCTAATAAAATAAAAGCCTGTGGTCTGGTTGTGACAGTGCCAGGCTTGCTGTTGAGGAAAGTCTGGCTGTGACCAAGTCTTATAGGCTTGCAGTGATAAAGGCTTGTTGTTGCTGAATGAAATTTTGGTTGTTACAGTGTCTTTAAAACGCTTTTGTGACTAAATGAAAACCTGGTTGTGACAATGCGTGATATGAATAAAGACTAGCAAATGCTTTTACGGAAATTTTCTACAGAAAAGCCAAATGTAAATGTAGAAGTTGCAGTAAAAGCATTTGCTAGTCTTCATATATATCGCCCATTGGCTTGCTGATGTGACCAAAGGAACGCCAGCTGGTTGTGACCACAATAGGATTGACAACATCTGATTGGTTTGCTATGGCCAAAGAAGTGCCTGGTTGTGACAGCCATAAATGCATGTTGTTGCTAAATGAATGCCTGGTTGTGAGGACCTGCTGTGACTAAAAGAATATCTGCTGGTTGTGACCGTCATAGGCTTGGTGACTGAAGGAACGCCTGCTGGTTGTGACATCCAAAGGCTTGGTGTCGCTAAAGGAAAACCTGGTTGTGACAATATCTCATAGGCTTGCTGTGACTTAAGGAATATCTCCTGGTTGTGACCATCATAGGCTTGGTGACCAAAGGAACACCTGCTGGTTGCGACAACCAAAGGCTGGGTCTCGCTGAAGGAACACCTGGTTGTGACAATATCTCATAGGCTTGACGTGACTAAAGGAATGTCTGCTGGTTGTGACCGTCATAGGCTTGGTGACCGAAGGAACGCCTGCTGGTTGTGACAGCCAAAGGCTTGGTGTCGCTAAAGGAAAACCTGGTTGTGACAATATCTCATAGGCTTGCTGTGACTAAAGGAATATCTGCTGGTTATGACCGTCATAGGCTTGGTGACCGAAGGAACGCCTGCTGGTTGTGACAACCAAAGGTTTGGTGTCGCTGAAGGAAAACCTATAGGCTGATATGAATAAAGTCTAGCAAATGCTTTTATTCAATTTTGTACAGAAAGGTCTGGTGTAAATGTACATGGAATTTTAGATAAAAGCATTTGCTAGTCTTTATTCATATCACCCATTGCTGTGACTAAAGGAATGTCTGCTGGTTGTGACCATCATAGGCTTGGTGACCAAAGGAACACCTGCTGGTTGTGACAACCAAAGGCTTGGTGTCGCTAAAGGAAAACCTGGTTGTGACAATATCTCATAGACATGCTGTGACTAAAGGAATGTCTCCTGGTTGTGACCATCATAGGCTTGGTGACGCTAAAGGAAAACCTAGCTGGTTGTGACAATATCTCTTAGGCTTGATGTGACTTAAGGAATGTCTCCTGGTTGTGACCAAATAGGCTTGGTGACCAAAGGAACACCTGCGCATGCTGGTTGTGACAACCAAAGGCTTGGTGTTGCTAAAGGAAAACCTGGTTGTGACAATATCTGGTAGCGCGGCTTGATGTGACTAAAGGAATGTCTGCTGGTTGTGACCACCAAAGGCTTGGTATCGCTAAAGAAAGACCTGGTTGTGACAATATCACATAGACTTGCTGTGACTTCCTGGTTGTGACCATCATAGACTTTGTGACCAAAGGAACACCTGCTGGTTGCGACAACCAAAGGCTTGGTGCCGCTAACGGAACACCTGGTTGTGACAATATCTCACAGACTTGGTGACCAAAGGAACACCTGCTGGTTGTGACAGCCAAAGGCTTGGTCTCGCTGAAGGAACACCTGGTTGTGACAATATCTCATAGGCTTGCTGTGACTGAAGGAATGTCTGCTGGTTGTGACCATCATAGACTTGGTGTCGCTAAAGGAAAACCTGATTGCGACAATATCTCATAGGCTTGCTGTGACTTAAGGAATGTCTCCTGGTTGTGACCATCATAGACTTGGTGACCAAAGAAACGCCTGCTGGTTGTGATAACCAAAGGCTTGGTGTCGCTGAAGGAAAACCTGGTTGTGACAATGGGTGATATGAATAAAGTCTAGCAATTGCTTTTACTTCAGTTTTGTACAGAAAGGCCCAGTGTAAATGTACATGGAGTTTTAGATAAAAGCATTTGCTAGTCTTTATTCATATCACCCAATGGGCTTGATGTGACTTAAGAATGTCTCCTGGTTGTGACCATCATAGGCTTGGTGACCAATTGAATACCTGCTGGTTGTGACAACCAAAGGCTTGGTATCGCTGAAGGAAAACCTGCTTGTGACAATATCTCATAGGCTTGCTGTGACTAAAGGAATGTCTGCTGGTTGTGACCATCATAGGCTTCACCTGCGCATGCTGATTGTGACAACCAAAGGCGTGGTGTCGCTAAAGGAAAACCTGGTTGTGACAATATCTCATGGGCTTGCTGTGACTAAAGGAATGTCTGCTGGTTGTGACCATCATAGGCTTGGCGACCAATTGAATACCTGCTGGTTGTGACAACCAAAGGTTTGGTATCGCTAAAGGAAAACCTGATTGTGACAATATCTCATAGGCTTGATGTGACCAAAGAAATATCTGCTGGTTATGACCACCAAAGGCTAGGTATCGCTAAAGGAAAGCCTGCAGCTGGTTGTGACAATATCTTATTGGCCTGTTGCTAAAGCCATGAAAGCAGTCTGGTCGTGACCCTAGCTTTAGACTTGTCTTTGCAAAAAGGAAAGTCTGGCTGTGACCGTGTCTTATAGTCTTATAGACTGTTCAGTGCTAAAGGAAAATCTGGTTGTGCCTCTATTCTATAGGCTTGCTGTGACAGGAATGCCTGGTTGTGACAGTACCATAGGCGTGTTGTTGCGATAGGAAAGCATGGTTGTGACAATATCTTATGGGCCTGTTGCTAGCCAGGAAAGCAGCCAGGTCGTGAACCTGACTGGAAAGCCTGGCTGTGGTCGTGTATGTCTAAGGTTTGCGGTTAGTGCAAAAGGAAGACCTGGTTGTGACTCTATCTTATAGGCTTAATACTGTGACTGGAATTGCATGGTTGTGACAGCTAGTACCATTGGTCTGCTGTGACTGAGGATAATAGGGACAACACCGGTGATTATTTGCAATGCATTTTCTATTAAACTTAAAAATCTGCCAAAAATAGGAAATCGTGTTTTTTTACAAACCGCCACAAGGGGTTAATATCCATGGTCTGGGACATCCCTCACTGCAATGGCGTATAGGGTTCACCACGAAAATCTAGAGAAAATCCTATTTTTGTAAAACAGTTCTCAGATTCTCACTTTCCAAGCTGCTTGTCTCCAGAAATGAAGCCCTTACTGGTGCTGCCCTCCTGAAAATACCCGGGGGACCATAGAACTGAAATCAATATTTTATGAAAGATTGAATACTACTCTATAATTCAAATCAATATTTATCTTGATTACCTTGGTATTAACCCACGCCATCCCAGGGTCAACTTTTTGTTTTTATTCGCCCATACCGATGTAGGTGTCACTGGTGTTGTGCCTGGGTGACAAAATCAAATAGGCCTGATGTCGCTCAAGGTGAAACTGGTTGTGCATATTTTATAGACTTGCTGTGACTAAAAGAATGCCTGGTAGTAACAGTACCAAAGGTGTCTTACAGACTTACTGTTGCTGCATGTATAGGAAAACCTAGTAGAGACTGGTCCTATAGGCCTGCTGTGACTATTTCAGGAATGCCTGACTGTGATCGTGTCTCATAGACTTGCTGCCTGGTTGTGACGATATCTTATATCCCTGTACTTCAACTCATGACAACTCTCGACCCCCCCCCCGCATGGATTGTAATTTAAAAACGTTTGCCTTTGATGATATTGTTCATGATATCAAATGTGTTGACTTTTAAAATAGATTCTGATAGACTCGGAGCGGAAAATTTGTTCGGGGAAAGAATCTCGCGTATTGGGTTACTAAACCGCGAGAGTGGCCTTCAGGGAACAATCAAAAACGATTCACTGCCTCTGAGATTGGCAATCTGTCCCTTGCCAGGAACAAAATAATATGGTCCCGCTGTTTCCGCTAGATTTAGAAGTGTAACTTAAAGTGTTGCGCCCTTTTCTAAATTTAGTGCCACATCTGCCCTCGGCCCTTCCTCTTCTGGTCGCCAACCGATTGTGCAGGGGACGCCTCCCCGAGGCTGAAGGGTGCATTGCCCTGGGCGCCCACGCGAACTGCGCGGTATAACATCTCAGTCATCATCTAATTTTGATCAGAAAATATCGTAACATCATCAATAATTATCTAAATAAATAAATAAATCCAGTCCTTTTTAATTGCGGTGATATACGCCAATTTCAACAAAACTCAAAACTGAACGATCCAGATGCGATGTCTTCGCCAAATTTGGACCCCTCCTCAACGCAGCACCTGCAAAGGGAGACCGACAATTATACTTTTCTTCCCAAATCATACGATTTCATGTGATTACGCAATACGACCCTTACAGACGTGGGAAGTTGGACCCTTATTTGTCTGTTCATGTTGTTTGTTTCTCCGATTGTGCGCCTTTCACAAAACCATATAGTTCTCGTCTGAGTGCGCAACAGGGCCCCGCAGACGCCCACACATCAAACGCCCTTTCATGTACAGAATCATTTCAAATCAATATCACATTACCATCGGGAATAAAATCACACTATTCAACAATAGAATCATTATTTATACCAGACGAATCCTAACAAAACGCGTTCCCGCGGTTTTGTCCCCTCAGCAGACAGACGATATCTGAGACTGTCACGTGATCAGGGAGTGTCGCGTCAGCGTCAGCGAAAACCCTTTGAAGGCGTTTTTACTGAGCCACGTTGCATTTGAATGATATGAATGAAGTTTTATTTAGATTTATTGAAATAATCAATTTATAGTATACTGGAGTGGTTTATTTCTTTATTCAAAACTCGCGATGTAGTGACTGACATTTTTAAATTATGGCGAATGTGACCTTTTCCCATGCACTGAGAAATGCGTCTTAATCCAGTATTGCCTGCAATGATAGGAAGGTTAGACCTAAACCTTTACAGTTTTGATAAAGAGGAATCTCATGCCGATCGAGATCGGCGTTGTGTGTATATCTATTGACGCACACCGCCGGTAGAGGGGAGCGCGTTGAGGAGAACACAGACCACGATTCAAGGAAAATTCCGCGTTTTTCAATCAATGCGACGGGTCGTATATATAAATGCTCAGTCTGTTTGAATAAAAATCTTCAAAAATCTTCTAGGCCTATTGACACCTATTTCTCAAGATATCATATGAAAGTATAATGAACTCGTCACATAATGTCTGTCGTGGGTGAACTATAGATTTGAAAATCATTGGAAATATTGAAATTATATGTACTCTTACAAAAACATCGATAACCATTAACCAATGCAAGGTCGCAAAATAAGGCAAAAGACTTAATTGTATCAATATTTAAAGATTGTAATATTGGAAAGTAATGTTGTCAATACCTAATGATACATGTACATCAAGGAACCAGCAAAATCCCATAACCTTCAACGTCCCGTAACGCCTAAAATCGGCGTCACATAACCGACGTTCACCTCTCTGCTCGTCGTTTAAGGTATACCTTTATCATCAATGATGATTAATTTGCCTTATCAATGTTAAAAGGGGACTATAGGCAGGAGCAGACGGGCGTATGTGGTCATCTTCAGGCGACTTAGGCTTATATACACAGTAAGGACCCTGGGTCATGTCAGGTTTCGCACTAAATACATTTGTATATTCCTAGTACAAGCGTGAATCATTTCGACTTACTCCGAGATGTGAGAGACCCCTTCGACTTTGTGTAACTTTATCTTGCCTTCCTAGCTGCTGCCAATATTGCCCCTTTAATAGATCTTTATGATATACATGAATTAATAAGGAAATTAATCTAAACTCTTGAAAATATATTTTAACACTTGGTCTAACGCCTTCCCCGCTTCTAACTTGGTTTATTGGGCGACGCCACATTTCAAATTACCGCGGCAAAAAATAATGTGTGTGACGCGTAGTCTCAAAATATCATTATCGGGAAACATTGTATACAATTACGATAGTCCTGGAGTGCCCCGGATGTGCGCAGTGATAGTGCGCAGAGGCTGAGGGTTTCAATATACAAGGGTCGATCATGTGGTTTGCCAGGCGTCGGTGACCCTGCGAGGATTCCTCCGAAAACTCACATTTTGCACCGGTTTTCGGGCAAAATATGGGAATTACAGATGGAGGACATAAAAGGTAAGATGTCAATTTTGGTTCCAGCGAAATCGTGGCGGTATTCGTGGCGATTTCGCAACATTAAACTAAGGGTCAAATTTGAGATCCTCCGGAGGAAGGGTTGTTATTAGGGTCATCCTAATTAACATAAATATCACTAACGGAGCTCGTGAAAATATGGGCGTTTCGTGGGCTTATTGTAACATTTTAAAAGTTTTTGGACGATTTTATCAATCATTTGATAGTTTCGAACCGGAGGGTCCAAGAATTGTAGTAAACCGGGCTCTAAATTTCGCAATTTTGTGAAATATCGGATGACCCTAAAATCGCATTCCTCCATTTTGAAAATAGTTAAGAGTGAAGTCCAATATCATTTAAGCCAAACCGGACTCGGTTTTCCTACAGTTTTGTGCCTTATTTTCAACTTCTTTGGTCCCAGTTGAGTGTTTCGTGTGCATTTGCACGAAACTTTCTTAGTTGTATACATAGTATATGAGAATTTGCAATGTAAGCGTCCCAGTTGCATTGCGCTGGCCGCATTCTATGGGACACTATCGGACTACATTGTATAAAGGAATACAGTGCCTGAGGCTGTATCGGCGCGTAACAATTAAGGGGGGCGTGTCGGCCCCTTAAGTATTGTGGCCCTGAGGATGAAATTACTAGTTAATATAAAAGCTCCTCCCAGGGCAGAGCAGATATTAGTTGGATGGTGTTTAATGTGCTGTGCACCACTTCAGTAGGATAAGGATTCGTAGAGGGAAAAAGGCATTTCGATATCTTGGAATTCGATATTTTGAAATGGTGATTATATATTGGTGATAGTTTGTATTTCTGTGTGTGGAAGTAAGCAGGCTAGTGAGTATGAAGTCCCTTGTTTATGCCCTGTAGGCCTACATTTTATTGCTTAAGCGTGTATAGCATAGGCCCGCTTAGTTGGACCATTTTCTTGTTGTGATATCTCTTTTGTTGTATATCAAGAAGTACAGTGGAACCTCCCTTAGCGGACACCTCTCTATTAAGGACAACCTCTCAATTAAGGACACTAGGTTTGGTACCAAATTGGTGGTTTTCAATCAATTTGACCTATCTAATCAGGACACCTCTCTATTAAGGACAGCACTTGTCAGTCCCGAAGGTGTCCGTAATAGAGAGATTCTACTGTAGTACTTTTTGGTGATAATAATCCTTATGGTATTTCTGATGATATTGTCATAGGCCTAAATGTCATATAGTCTATTTTGTGCATAAGCTTTTGAGGTTATATTTTGAGTACTAGGTCTACCTTGACCCCCAGTGACTTCACTGGGTGACTGGGAGACTAGTAACTGGTAGCTCCCTTGCCCCCCAGTGACTGGGAGATGCATTGACTTCACTGGGTGACTGATAGCAAGCATATAACTTCACTGGTAAGTGACTTCACTGGCAGTGGGAGAGAGAAATTGACCTTATATATTTTTGCTTGTACTAAGTGGTAGCAAGTCTACCAGTTCTCCCAGTGTCTGGGAGATGTAGTGACTTCACCGGGTGACTGGTAGCAAGCTTAACTTCACTGGCAAGTCAGTGACTTCACTGGCGGGGGGGCCGATGGGAAGTCTACCAGTGAACCCCCCCCCCCCCCCAGTGTCCCGGAGATGCATTGACTTCACTGGGTGATTGGCAGCAAGTGGGTGACTTCACTGGCAGTGGGAGACGGGTAGCAAGTCTACCTGTGCCCCCCCCCCCCCTAGTGTCTTGGAGATGCATTGACTTCACTGGGTGACTAGTAGCAATTGGGTGACTTCACTGGCAGTGGGAGACGGGTAGCAAGTCTGCCTGTGACCCCCAGTGTCTGGGAGATGCATTGACTTCACCGGGTGACTGGCAGCAAGTCAGTGACTTCACTGGCAGTGGGAGACGGGTGGCAAGTCTACCTGTGACCCCCCCTCTAGTGTCTTGGAGATGCATTGACTTCACTGGGTGACTGGTAGCAAGATTATAACTTCACTGACAGTGGGAGAGTCAGACGGGTAGCAAGTCTACCAGTGACCCCCAGTGACTTCACTGGGTGACTTCACTGGCAGTGGGAAACAGGTAGCAAGTCTACCAGTGACCCCTCCGTGACGGGGAGATGCAGTGATTTCTTTGGCAGGTCAGTGACTTCACTGGCCAGTCAGTGACTACACAGGGAGTGGGAGTCTACCAGTGATCCCAGGCATTGACTGGCAGATGCAGTGATTTCACTGGGTGACTGGTAGCAATTCTACTAGTGACCACAACCCCTACCCCCCCCCCCCCCCCCGCCCATCCAGTGACAACTGGGAGATGCAGTGACTTCACAGGGAGACTTGAAGCCAGGTAACAAGTAGATCTTATACACCAATTTTTGAACACTGATTTGACTGAAGCTATGATTAGGAGGGGAGGGGGTGCACAATGTCCATGTGAAAATCTAGGCAGTGAAATTTATTGTATACAAATAACAGAAGACTATTGATAGAAGTTTCTAGAAGGATTTAAATTGAAAGTAACCTGGGATATCATTTGGCCTACATGAGGCGTATTACATCCTAGTTTGTTTTTATAAATCAGTTTCTTAAAAACAAACTGTTTATGCCATTTGAGATGCGTTTTATGTTGCCATGTTATTGTACATTGTGGTTTCTAGAAACAGATAGATACTGCTGCTGTTGTCATGGTGATTATGGTTGTTTTCTATAAAAATGGTGGCTGTTGACTCAGGATCATTTCTAGCGTTTCTGAACTGATGCGTAATGCTTGTGGACACGGAATTGAAAAACTGAACTAGGAGTTTACTGTGGGAGGGTAACTGTGTTTGTTACTCTGAATTTTTGGTTTTGTTTCTTAATTTTAGTCTGGATCAGCAGTACTTCTGCCTAAATTAAAAAGGCTGCAAGTGAAAGATGCATTTCATCCTAGAAAAGGAAATGATACAGTGTCTGTCCTTTCATTCAAAATTTCAAGGAGCTAGGCTCCCGGTGGCCTAGTGAAGGCGTCCGCTTCATGAACAGAAGGTTGAAGGTTTGAGCCCAGTTGATAGCTCGTACCGATGCGGACAGTTGGTTAGTCACCGACTGGTTGGGTACAAACTGCCTTCTCACCAGGCACCCACCAAAAGAGATAGGAGTTTGGAAGTAAAGAGTATCTCATAAGCCAAACTCTGGCTGACCCTTTCATTAGGGGTGACACAGAAAGAAACAAACTTTACTTTACTTATGAGGGGATGGGGTGGGGGGGGGGGGGCTTTATTAGTGCAGTAGAACCTCTCTATTAAGGAGACACTTGGGTCTGAGAAATGCTGTCCTTAATTGAGAGGTGTCCTGATCACAGAGGTCAAATTGAATTGAAATGACAAACTTGGGACCAAATGTGCGCAGTGTCCTATTACGAGAAGGTGTTCTAGGTAGAGAGGTGTCTGCTAAGGGTGGTTCCACTGGATACCTCTACGACACCATGCAGTGGTACCAATGGGTTATATATTCATAATCAGAAATTATAATATTTTTGGAATATTGGCCATAAATTATGCTACCTTAACTTGACAAAAATCTACAAGAAAGAAATTACATTGCAGAAATAGGGGGCTCACAATCAAAATCAGTTGTTTTTGGCCATTGTTGGCATTTTATTTTAGAGAACTTTGAATCCCGCCTATCCAATTCAAGATATTCTGTCAATTCATGTCCATCAAAGCGAGGGTTTCTTCATTTGTTTAAAAAGGGAGTACACGAGGGGTTCAAGGCCAGGGTAGACGAGAACCCTTATGGTTTATTCGACACCCTTTGATTATTAGTTTTGAGTTATGAATTCCATTTGTTGAAATAGGTCAAGGTTTTGAGCCCTCATAGCCTGGGGGGCGTGTTCTGAAGACTATTGTTCTTCCCCTGCCCTTAGGAACCAGGATGCTAATTCTGCATCATATTTTATGGAGAATTTTTCACATTAGCGATTTTGATCTGTGAGTGAGCACGAGGTGATTTTTTCTCTTGATGTCGTCAAGTTAATTTTTTAGTATTCTGGTTTCTAAGCATCGAGCCTTTCAATTACATGGTTTTTGCACCGTTAAAACGGTGTAAGAGGGCGTCTCATGTCTGCAAATTGAGATTCGTTGTCTAAATTCCATCTTGTTCTTGTTCTCAGATGAAAATCTGGGTTTCAAACTCTGATATACTCAGTGCCGAGCGGGCTGGGCTTGGGTCAAGAGGCGATCAAAGCAGGCCATTTTGGTGCCATCAGACGTCAAAATATAGCGCCAAGCTGGCTGGGCTAGAGGCTTTTTGATTAGCCTATCATCTCATGCATCGTTCTTCCTCTCACATCTACTTGGGTGTTTGAACCCTCGTGTTATCATAACTTTGTCAGTGTTCAAAAACCCTTGCGATTCATTTACCATCAATCGTCAGATATCGCTTTCTCTGAGAGATAAACCAACCTCATTGTGCAAAATCATCAACTCTTCCCAAGATCACTGTGATCTTTCCAATTGTCAAAACTATTGGGGTCAAGGTTTCGAACCCTCAGAGGATTTCGGAGTCCTAGGGAAAGGGGGCGGTCCTAACTTAATCAAGAAAATACCCTGTCATCTGTTACCAAAGTCTTCCGCCCTTGGCGAGTATAATTTGATGCCCTTTTGGTTTTCACCAATCAAGGTCAAGGTTTCGAACCCTTGGTGTCTGAAGTGCCCAAGGGATAGGGGCGGGTCTAACTTGTTCAAGAAGTCATTTGAGGACCCTGTCATCTGCTAAATTGAGTTATTGTTGGTCCCTCAGCTAACTAAGCGTGCAGTGCCCTTGTGATTGTTATGATTTGGTGTATCAAATGAGGTCAAGGATTTCATACCCTTGTGATCCTTCGGAATGAAAGCCAGCCCTAAGGGGGCAAATATAGTGTTGTTGGTTCGGAAATATTTGTTCGGAATTATCATCTGTGGTTATTGAGGTCAAGGTTTCGAACCCTCTCTGACGACTTTGTTGGTTGCGTTCCATGGGAAAATGTGCAAGTGGGAGGGACAGGCCCCTATTTGCTTGGTCCCCTTCTGAACTTTGTGATGTTATCACTAAGGTCTTCCTGTTAAATATGAAAACTTATTGGCTGATTATCCTGAAAAAAGATGTAGTTTTGAATCTTCTACTTTGAGAGATTAAAATTTCATTTGGGCATGACAATTTCAGTAGACGTTGAACTTTCTCAAAGACAATTGGTTTTTTGCATGCCCTTGCTTGATCCTCATCTTCCCGTTGGGAGAACGTGTTTATTGCATGAGTGCAACTGTTTTGTACTGAGAGACTTTGTTTCTTGGGAATAGAGTAGGCCTAGTTCCTGTCAGAGAAGGGTTCAAGGTTCAAGGCAGGGTCACAGGGACATGTTGTTTGTACACCCTCACCCTCTGGCTACAGTGTCCTCTCATCTTTTCAAAATGTTCTGAATTTTTACTCAAATTTTGGTCCCTCAGGGTTCAAGGGAAGTAAGTGCCACACAAGTAGTTGAGCCACAGGCTGTGCCAAATCCAATGTGGAATACAGGCCATAGAATCCCCATTCTCAAAAGTTTGGTAAGGAGTCTCATAGTCTTGTGGTTAAAACTGCTTTCGACCACCAATAGGACCTGATCCCGAGCATTTAGAAAGAATGACTTTTTAAGGGGGGGGGGGAGATGGGGTAGATCTGGGGGATCCCAAGAAGAATCCAGAATTGTATTAACAAAAGATGACTTTTTGGGGTAGGGGTGGGGTTAGAGCTGGGAGGGAGTCGTCGTGGTAGGGTCTGTCCCGCAACTGGAGTGGAAACAAGACATCTAATCTGTTAGTGTTAGGCCTGGTGTCTGTTAGATGAGATGATGCAGAAGATTAGGAAAAAAATGTTCCATAGATGAAATGATGCTGAATAGCAACTGAGGCTGCCAAGCTATGAACTTTTCTTACGCTGGGGAGGGTTCAAACTCGGAACATCTTGTTGCTTTTCAAATCGTTCTGACTTCTCCGACGCCCACTTGACTAAAAGCAGCAATGACAGGGTATTGCGTTACATCACCTTTGTGAGAGGTTTATATTGACTCTAAACAAACGTGACTCCTTCACCCCTAAGCCTGGAGCATGTCAAGGCCAGGAGCACTGGTCCCTCTTTGAACCCTCACCTGTATGGGACCCCTATCATCATAACTGAGAACAAGTTTTCTTTTATTTGTTTTTGTGCAAACTCTGTATTTGTTCGGAAGTTGACCAACCTTAAAAACTTGCTTCCTTTACTGGGCGCTGAGAGCCCTGGTTTCTCTACAAGTCCTTCACTGGGCGCTGAGAGCCCTTGTTTTTCTACAGTCTTTCACTGGGCGCTGAGAGCCCTGGTTTCTCTACAGTCTTTCACTGGGCGCCGAGAGACCTGGTTTCGCTACAGTCTTTCACTGGGCGCCGAGAGCCCTGGTTTCTCTACAGTCTTTCACTGGGCGCTGGGAGCCCTAGTTGCTCTACAGTCTTCACTTGCGTTCCGCCATCTCGTTGCAAAGAATTCAGTTCTTGTTCGAGGGTAAGGGTGTAAATATAACTATAAGAACTTCGAATTGTATTGCATTTTTTTGACCGGGTATGAAGAATGATCTCTACTGTTTGGCTTTGGCTTACCCTCGCTAATATCACCCTTGAAATAAATCCTTTTCGACCATTGATTGATGCAGCTCTATTCAAATTGGCTATACTTATTTTGACCCTCTGATGATTGCAAGCATCCCTGTGGTGCAGCCTCCCAACTCTTTGACCCCTTGCTTTGAAAAGGCACCAGGGAAGGATTCAGAGTCCCTTGGACCCTTCTCAAGTTACAATTATACTTTTGACCCCTTGCCTAGATTTCAATCAGATTCTGCTAGTGCTAGGAGTCTGCATGGTCATCCAGGGTATACCTGTCATACTTGCAGTTTCTGTGGACCTCTGAACTTTTGAACTATATTGCTTTGGCCAGGTTGCAATCCTTCACAACCTAGATTGTTTTTATTGCTGGAGATGCAGAAAGTGTCTCCTTGCAAGGGTGGGGTTGGGTCTCAGTCCCCTGTAAAAAAACATCTGTGAAATTAGGGCACACACACGTGTTGTTACCCTGGGACTGCACCAGGGTTAGGTGCAGAGTTCAGACAAGCACTGCCATGACCCGTGTAGTCCTAGCTTTTCTCTGCAGCAAAGACTTGGGATACAGAAAGATATTTACTTTATTTTCATGTTGTCTACTCTGAGATTGGCCAGCTAACATTTCAACTGCATTGATTAGCAAGCTATTCCCAAAAAAATTGAGCGAACTCTTTGTGAGCTTGTACAGCAGCTTGCTTTTCAACCAAGTTAGGCAATTAATAATGGACCTGGTGGTAAACTGGTGACAGAATGTTTATCTCTGTTATTCAATGGAAGTATGATTTACGAGCAGGACATACACCCTGGTGTATGAAAGGACAAGAGGGCATGGTGTTAGATGCCTGATCAAATGGAAGTTATGACCCCATTGGCTGTCAATTACAGGTCATAACTGTCACAACTCATTTTGAGAAGGGCATCAAGTGTCCTGGGATGGTTTGACCCCTTGGAAAGGACACCATGAGCTCTGCAGCCGTTAGGATGCTGGCTCCAATATAAAGCACTCGAACACAGGCCATTTGTTTGTGCTTCAAGTGCTGGCTGGATTCTGACCCCTAGTATAGCAGCATGGCCTTGCTGATGACCCTGAAGTTACGTGACCCCTAAGTTATGACACTTTGAAAGTCATAGCCCCTTGTATTGTTATATGGCACCCCTATGTAGCACTCAGTATCACGTTGTATTCTTATTATATCATAAAGTAACATTGTCTTTTTATGTCCTTTTCATTGGCTGTCCAGGTCCCTGAATAGTAACTGTGGGGGTTAAGAAAGATATTTTTCTGGTGACCCCTGGTAATGGCCTTTTAAATGTAGCAATATATCTGTCTTCCTCAAAAAAATGACACTAGGCTAGTCTCAAAACCCTTAAGATACTGATGCATGTGCACCAGTATTCCTAACAACAATGACATTGTCAGTCTGGATAACGTCAGCATCAAAATAAGGGCTGGTGTTCTGTTTCATAGACCAACTGGCTTGAAGATGACACCATGGTCCAGGGGCCTGTCTTTGCGTATTGAAACCCCTTCATAAACCACCCTTATGATGCTGATGCATGCAGTAATATTCATAACAACAATGACATCTTGTCCTTTGGATAACATCAGCATCAAAATAAGGGCTGGTGTTCTCTTTCATAGAATGACTTGCTTGAAGTTTACACCATGGTCCAGGGGCCTGTCATTTGCGTATTGAAACTCCTTCACGCGATGAGATCCTTCATAATGTACCATTCGAGAAAGATGACAATCTGTGTTTGTGGTTTTGTGACGATTTGTTATGAAGGGGGTGACCCTTTTTGTCAGTTCTTCATGTAAGTTGTAACAATAACCTATCCTTGTTTCTTGAACCCCTGTTTGATGGCACTTTGAATGCGCAATTCAGAACTTTTGACAAGATAACATCTTTGTGCATCATCTGTTGTGATGAGACCTCAGTGAGATGAGGGTGAATAGAAAGTGTATGGGCGTGTCTCTATCAGAATTGGTATAGTGGTCGATAGATCTGCTATTGAATGCTAGAGGGCCTGAATGCCCTTTCAAAGAAGGCGAAAGTTTACTTTATTGGGAAGATGACGTCAGCTGTCTGTTCATGAGAGTTATGTGGGTAGGGACTCTTATTTTATCGGCCGCAAAGGTCACAAGGGTCCGGGGACCTGACTCTAAGATATGCCGCTTCGAAAATGTACCAATTCATTACCTTTGGGGAAAATGACATCTTTGTCGACATTGGCCAGAGTGATGTGGGTAGGGACTCATATTTCATAGGCTGTTGTCCCTTGCAAATGTCACAAGGGTCCGGGGACCTGCTAAGAACTGCAAGGCTGTCGATAATGCCGCTTTGAAAAAATACAATATTTCTTACCCTGTGCGCTGCTTCAATGACGACCTCTTTGCGAATTGTTTCAGCCAGGGGTATGAAATCATATGATTTCGATTCAAGCTGAAGGTGTCTTTAATGCTTCAGATTAGGATTTGATTCATGGCCCTTTTCTTGCACTTTGCAGAGGTGTACGTATAAGTGTTCTGATTGAGTTGCTAGATTTAGTCGTATTTGACCGTAGTTGGAAAGACTGCAAAGGGTGTTGGAATTTGATTGTAACTTCAGTGTACGTTTTATGCTGAAAGATACAACAGTTAGCCCACAAAAGGTCGACGGTTGACAGAAATTCTCCTGAAAAAAAGGTTATTCGCGAAAATCTGTGTACAATCGGTGTACACAAATTGTACGGCATAAAATCATGTACGGAACTTGATAGGTCTGAGAAATCAACGGCTGGGTTATTCATTCTACGAAACACCCAAAACGAACGGGAAAATCTTGTCTAAAACGCCCAACTGTCGGACAAAGGCTAAATAATCACCAACATAATTCATTTTGTCATATTGCGACCCCTTATCCAATGTCCTTGTCCGCACACATAATATTTGACATTTTTGAGCGATGACGTTTTTGGCCATTCACGCTATCCAGGCCAGGGGGGTACACTCGATCAAACGCTCCATTCACTGCGGACAATGGCGAGACATTGCGGAGAACGGCGGACACGATGTTGTACCCCTTTACATCCCAGCAGCGTCCGCTGAGGTATCGACCATTCACGGGATCCAGGGCACGGCGTTGATTTTGTTTGACCCTTGGGTGTAAGGACATGGACTCCATTACGGAGGTCGCGATGGCATTATGTCATCTCTGCGTTGGTATTAGATCCCCTGTGACAATAACTGGTCTGAATCGACAATATCGTGTTATAATGGGGCTCGTGTTTAGAATGACCAGTGGTGCGTTACCGCTTGCGATATCTCCCGGTCCTGGTAATAAGTAGGGTTCCTGAATAGCTTTGTTGGTGTGAATGAGTTCCTTAAGGCCATGCAAGATGAATTCTTCGATTTAAGTTTCTCATCGATCAGGTCCTAAAAAATTGTGCCGGTTCTTTAAAAATTGATCCGTGGATGATCAAGGGAGAGTCTAGCAAGAGACGGGTTGAAATGATATGAGAAATTGCTACCCATATCCACCTCAACCATTCTTTTTCCACTTTGACTATCTTTGTTAGGGAGCAGGTCTGAAGCCCCAGAGCTTTGTTGTCAGGGTGGTGTCCTCTGACCAGTAGTCTTCCCTCTTCTTCATTAGGGAGCAGGTCTGAAGCCACAGTGCCCCAGAGCTTTGTTGTCAGGGTGGTGTCCTCTGGCCGGTATTCCTCCCTCTTCTTCATTAGGGTGCAGGTTTGAAGCCACAGAGCCCCAGATCTTTGTGGTCAGGGTGGTGTCCTTTGGCCAGTTTTCCTCTCTATCTTCATTAGGGAGCAGGTCTGAAGCCAGAGAGTCCCAGAGCGGTGTCCAGCCACAGAGTCCCAGAGCTTTGTGGTCAGGGCGGTGACCTCTATCCAGTATTCTTCTCTCTATCTTCATTAGCGAGCAGGTCTGAAGCCACAGAGTCCCAGAGCTTTGTGGTCAGGGCGGTGTCCTTTGGCCAGTATTCCTCTCTCTATCTTCATTAGGGAGCAAGTCTGAAGCCACAGAGTCCCAGAGCGGTTGATTCTGATTGGCCTTTAATAGTGGTTCCATAGCCTAGAGAAACTATTTAAAAAATCATTTGAATGAAGTTTTCCTAAACAAATCTTTATAAAAAATCTTGCGTGGGTAGAAGAGGTGTTGGAAGCAAATCGTCTTGGCCTAATACAGCCCAGGACATAGAACGGCTCTGATACAATACAGAAACTTGATAGTTGTACAGTCTACTGGAGGGAAAGATTTATTAAAATAATAATCACTTTATTTCTGGCCCTGGGGAGTAGGATAATGGCTATTGAAAAGATTTTCTAACATACAGCCATCGTGACGGAATAGCGTATTGTCCCGTTGACCCCTTTTTCTGTATGGGAATTCGTTGTTGTCCCTGTCAACTGGTGATTGTGTGTACGGCATTTGAAAATATAATTTTGGCGCAATGTTTTGTATTGTTGTAAAGGGAGATGCCAGACGTTGACCCCCTTCAAATGAAAATTTGCATCCTTTTAAAAAATCACGCCCAGTTTCAAAGCATCTGAAAAACAGCTATAAAGTTCTCTACCAAACAGTGTTGATACTGTAGTGCATGGCCAGAACAAACAGACATTATGAAAATGATGTTGCACTATCCACTGTAATAGTGTATACTTTGCATCCTAATTGTAAATAAACGGGAAACAGCTCAAATTTGGTCCTTCGGAGTATGAATTCGCTTTAGGCAAGTTGTTGACAAAGAGATCTACCTTTTCCTCATGCCAACTGTAAGATTGGAACCAGGGACCTTTTGACCGTTGCCCAAGAGCCTGTGCCATTATACCACAGCAGTTCCTGTAGAGGGTTCGAACTAGAGACCTCTTGACGGTTGGCCAATAGTCTGCTCCGCTAGACCACAGCTGCAGTTCCAGTAGAGGGTTTAAACTAGGGACCTCTTGACGGTTGGCCAAGAGTCTACTCCACTAGACCATGGCGGTTCCTGTAGAGGGTTCGAACCAGGGACCTCTTGATGGTGAGTCTGAGCCAGGAGACCACAGCGTCTCCTAATACAGCAGAATGAAATCGAGTACTTGATGTTGTTGGTTTCTTGCATCAAACTGCAAGTTATTTCCTTCAAAATTATGGTAACACCGATCGGTAACTCTTTCCACTGAGCCTTGGCAACAACTTACACAAAAGAACTACAAAGGCTCTGAAACATTTCTCTTCTGGGAAGCTACAATTTTCAAGTGAAAACTCACACCTTTAGCACTTTGCTTCAGAAGATTTTAAAAAAGGCTCGTCGCAATGCACGTCCCCCTTTCAAACCCCCTGCCACCAAATTGAAAGCCTCGATATTTCTAGGCTGTCATTATACGACTATGCTTTTGAAAGTTTCACGCCTTAGTTTCTCTTCTCAGGAATCAGCTAGTTGTAAGATCCTTTCCTAACTTGGGTTGCCGGTCTGTGACCCCTTCGTTTCAGTGCCGAGATGGCACCCCTGGAATATTTGGCAAACCCCTGCTATTTGATTTGAATTTCTATGTCTTCCGTTGACGAATACGTCAAGTGAAATTTCACGGTTTTGATTTGGTGACATTCTCTTTGCCGTCACCATTCAAGGGATTTCCCGACCTGGAACCCCTCACAAATCGGTCCCTTTCTCCGACCCCTGCTATGACATCCCATTGTAAACCCTTCTATTATATAAACTCAACCAGTCCGTGTTGAATTTTGAAATGAAAATAATTATTTACACATCTTTGGTTTTACCTCTAAAGTTCTATGAAATAATCTTTCAAAAGGGAAACAACTCTGTGACCCTTTTTACCACGCCTCTATCGTTTTCTTAACCCCCTGCTATCCTATTAAAACGGGTTTCAGACAGAGGTGTCAGGGTATGAAATCGTCATTTGAAGAAGAAACAGCTATTGAATGGTCGCTCTGATGTTCAAATTGATAACTGAAAAGGGACGCGGAGGGCTGCGTTCCTTCAATTCGTTCTGGTATGTCGTCTGTTGCACATTCTTAAACTTCGGAATAGTTTAGGGATATTTTGATATGTGTGTGTTCTGTTCTCAAATTCAAATTCTCAATTTTTTTTCACCATGTTGTGTATGGATCTATAAAGGAGTAAAATCAGTCAACAATTTTGACTTTTAAAATATTGGAAGTTTAGAATCAAATATATATGCAGCTGAGCTAACACCGTTTCTCAAAGTTTGGAATATTATGATAATGAGAAATCTTGTGTCTTTTCTTTTCTTATGCGTTTGGGATACAGCATTACACGAATACCATTAAAGGTTTTTCAAAAGCCTGTGTTTATACAGTCCTAATCACAATTGACCTCCATCCTGCTTCGCGTCACTGACGTCAAAGTACACGCGAGTTACTTGCCAAGTTGCACGCTGATGACGCACCAGTGACGCACTTATCTCTGTTTCGCGTAACTTATGCGCGACCTACGCTGGACTTACGCACGACCTATGCGCAGGGTAACGCGTCAATGACGCGAATTTAGGGATGTCAGTTGTGATTTGGACTGTGTGGGTGTGTTTGTTAAAAAGGGGTAAAACCTGTGGAGGCGTTTGCCACACTTAGATAAAACAAATATGGCCTTTATCTCGTCTTATCTTTGGTGTTGAGATAAAACGATAACTGAACGGGCACCTTTGGTCTTAAGGGTTCAAGGGTAGATATTGACACAGCTATTACGTGCATATGAAAATTATGCATGTCACTCGACAGATAAGAGAAACAATGCGACACAACAAGGGTTCGTTTGGACAAAGTTGTGATTCGAATTTCGACATATTTTCATCACTCTTCAGTCTTATGTTTTGGCACGAACAGTCCTGTGTTCTGTTACAATATTGATGCCATTCAACCATTGTGTCGTAGGTTTGAGGACCCGATTTCTAGCCGTACCACAAGCGCTGGAACCTGCCGACTTTGTAGGTAGCCTAGCCCGAGCTGACCTTGTGATGCCATTCGATTTCTTACCAATTTTGATTTGTTGGTGTGTTATGTGAAAATGTACTGTTTGCTTGAATGTCATGTTGCATCCAGATTCGATGAAGGATTCACTGCAATACCTGGCATTCTTTTGCTGTTAGCTGGATAGGTGGATTCCAATTCTGACAACTAATGCTACACATTGCCATATTTTGTGATATTCCACCAAAAGTGTGTTTAATTTTCTTTTGAACTAGTCTGTTCATATTTGGAGATATTGTGCAAAAAGTGTGTTTCTATTTTCTTCTGAAAAAGACTATTGATATTGCTGTAGGCTGGTGTACTACAAAGTGAAGGCAAAAATCGAATTTGATTGTCCTTGAAGTACTGTTTTGTATCTTTCACTAAATCATGAATGTTTGTTATGAAAGTGATGTGTTATTGTAACGATGATGAAGATGAAAATAATTGCAGTCTTTATTTAAGTCCCGTGTTGTAAGTAGTTTAAAATTGTGGAGGCTTTTGACAGTTTTAAAAGCTATGCCCTTCTCTGATGCTAATAAATTTTAAATTCTTAAGAGAATGTGTGGCTGTGAACTCCAATTCAAGTGATTCTTTTTAGTCCAGTGGTATGCATGATCAAGATTCTAAATAGCAAAATTCTCATTAATTTACTCATATTAGTACAGTCCCGATCACAATTGACATCCCTCAATTCATCATCATCATCATTGTCATCGTCGTCATCGTCATCATCATCATCATCATCATCATCATCGTCATCATCATCATCATCATCGTCATCATCATCATCATCATCGTCACTTTCTTCTGATAGGGTCAAAGGCTGTTGGCTTTTAATTGGTGGCTGTGTGTTATACGTAGTGTACATGGAACCTGTGCATAAACTGGGCAGAGGTTTCACAAATACTCTGACAATCTACCTTGTTCTAGTCCTACTGTACCCCTTAGAAAAATGTGTCTCATTTTCAAAATGGTAAATCCACAATTCACCAATCAACAAACTGACAGCACTTCACCATGGTGGATTGGTACGTTGAAATATTTCACCACGGTGAGCATGGTAAATTCTACATTCACCATGGTGAACACTGAATTCACCATGCTGAGCATGGTAAACTCAGATTTTACCATGGTGAATCTGAGATATTTTTCGTAAGGGACCCCTAATTAGATAGAGACATTGTTACAGAATGAAATTAGTACAGAAAAATCAAGTTGCCGTTCGTGGGAACCACATATCTTTGGAATGCCGATCTGTTTGACCATATACTCAAAACTTTCTGTACAGTGTGACAAGTCAATGAACCTCGATAGCTCAATTAGCAGATTAGTGCACCTGCAATCCAAAGATCTGTGATTCGAATCCCATTCAAGGCAAATTGCTTTCTCTGTACTAAATTCTTCCATTCATTACTGTCCAAATCCCAATTGACATCCCTTGAATCGCCGCAGTGGCACTTCAGTAACACGTCACTAAAACAACGTGGCACGTTGACTGCGCGTAACTGACTGCGGCAGAAAGGATGTCAGTTGTGACCTGGACTGTATATGAGCCAGCAGTAGCAACCATTATTTATCGCAGAGGACCTTATAGACAATTTCAATCATCGTTTCAGAAATCTCGCAGAGTTCATTGTAAGATGGAAGGCAGCAGGCCACAGGTGATGACTCGGCATTATATGAGCAACCAGGTGACAGAATGAGTGTAAGTTAAAAGACAACAATTGTTTCCTCTTTTGGGCAAATCTGCCAGTGATGATGTCATTGGGACCAAAACCAACGTCTTTGACCTCATTTTGATAATAAATTTCATAAGACAATTCTAAAATCAGCCACAAACATTATCTATCAATACACGTACTGTATTCCTCAAAATTCGAGTATTTCTCAAACATTAATTTTGTCTAACAATTTTTACATTAAAAACTTTGAAATTTGTATCTAAATTTGAGATTTGAAACCTGCCAGTTGTGTAAATTTGTAAATTTCAGCAATGTGTTTGTGTGGGCAGATATACAAACACTGTGTAGTTTCAGCAAATTCAAATGTCTGATAACATTCACTAGGCCATCGTGTATGATAGTCTGGGAGATGAGCGACTTTTAATTTTAACATACAGGCTACAAATGATTTGAATGTGTTGTGGGATAGAGTATGCCTACCTCACCATAGAAACCTCATTCTTAATTTAAACATGTTTAACTCACTCAGAGGCACCATCTTTCTATCCGGTGGTAATACATTTATAGGGTATAAATCCAACATTTCAAGATTTACATGTACATAGGTCCTTGCGCTCCTGTACAGAGCTTCATTCGTGGCCCAATGATGAAGTCATTAAAAAAAATTCTAACCGGCCCTCTGTTTCCTACACCCACCACTAGAAAAACTCAAGAATTGGGTTGCTATGGTCAGGTAGACATACTCTATCCCACAACACATTGAAATCATTTGTAGCCTGCATGTTAAATAAAAGTCACTCAGCTGCCGGTGGCAAGCCTGATGAGAAGTCTGAAGGGAAGACCTCCACTGGGACTAAAACAACTTTGGAAGATACCAAAGTTAAGTAAGAAATCAGATAGTTTTCATTATCTGAAGAAAAATCTGAGGGTCTGAGTGTAACTGAGATCAATCCCCCCGGACTATAACCACGTTTCTGTTTTTCTAGACCACCAGAATGGCTTACCCTTTTAACAGGGTTTCAAAATGAGAGGGTGTATGGTCCACAATCATCTCTCTCTCTCTCTCGAAGGTGTTTCCTTTCTATGTTCAACCTACATAATTATCCAACTAAGGCCTTGTCTGTGTATCGTGAACTGCTGCTCATTCAACGCTGAGCTAAATGCAATTCAGGACGCATCTACCACCAACACCGGCAAACTGTGGCAAAAAAAGGAGTTAACCTCTATGTCGTTATGGTCTCACACACACAGCGTGACTATGATAAAATCTCCGTACACAAATAGGGCAAGACAACAAATAGCCCCTATCACTAAGTCTGATTGTTCTGAATACATGTATGATAATGTGTATGCGTCTACAGGCTTTAATGTCATGTCTGTGTGATAAAGATTAGGACCTTCCTGGTTTTCTGCGATATTGGGGTGAGGAGGGGTTAAATGGGTCATCACTTTGACCCGAGGGCACTCTGGCACGAGCTCGATTACCGACGTTTAATAATGGCGTCTCAACATTTTATGTCGTGGACTTTATCACAGTTGTGAGAATCCCCACATAGGCCTCTCCGATAGGGCAGCCCCTATTGCTAAGCCTGTTTATGTGTGTCTACATCGTATAGGCCTAGGTGTACATTGGTCTGTTGTGTGAGAATTAAGTGCTATTGCTGCCTGGCACATTACAGTTTATCACTGTGGCTGTAAAAAAAAGACAATTTGGAGCGACCTAAAATAATGTCTGGGCGTTCAAGTGATATTGGTTATGGAGACAGGGTTCAGAGGCTTAGTTCTTTTGACTAGCTGCTCTAAATTATGACACCGAAAGTGAAAATAATTCGAAGTTCTTCATTGTTTTAAGAGCTGACCAGAGGCACCATCCTTTTGGCTATAACTTGAAATCCTAAAGCGATTGGAACTCCTTCAATATGAAGTGAATGCCAATTTCAGATTTGGGAGGCTGTTATCTGGAAAACAAAAGAACAGACTCCCACTTTTGAAATTGGCATTCACTTCATTTTGATAGAGTTCTAATTGCTTTAGGATTTCAAGTTGTAGCCAAAATGGTGGTGCGATTAACCTTTTTGAAAAATTTTAAATGGAAACCTGTGAATTCAAAAGGTTCCAAAAGCATAACAATACCAGAATGTGAGGGTTAATTCATGATATCTGTAAAGCCGGCCAGGGTCCTGTGCTATCCGATATCTCGTCTAAACGTGTGACCTCCATTTTTGTTGTTGAACAATGGAGTATTTTTCAACCCCTGTCAGGCGTCCTGCAGATAAACTATGGCAAGTTCACGTGTACATAGCATACACCCTCTGTGTATGCTATCGCTCGACCATAATAGAAAACTTATTTTTAACGAATTGAGACAAGAATGGGAATTGGGAAGTGATGTTTTCATTCATGTTATTGGTAGTAAAAAACCCAATTAAAGGGTTATGCCATTCGTATTTCAAGCATTGTTCAGATAAGATAGAAGTGCAGTAATGCACAATGCCGTAGTGCAGTTATTATGCATACGAATTTGCTGAAACTTGGTATTTAAAGTATTTGTGTATCTGTCTTCACAATAGGGTTGCGGAAATTTAGATTTTGTATGTTCAGTGGAACCTCCCTTAGCAGACACCTCTTTATTAGGGACAACCTCCCTATCAAGGACACTAGTTTTTGTCCCATATTTTTTATTTCCATTCAAATTGACCTCACTTATCAGGACACCTCTGTAATAAGGACAGCATTTGTCAGTTCCAAGGATGTCCTTAATAGACAGGTTCTGCTGTGTTTACATAATTTGAAATTTTCGAATTAAATTACAAATATTCAACAAATGGCTTAGACCTTTAAGGCCACGTAATCTGTATGCACTCTCAATTGACTGGGTAATATTATTATCATTTTTTTTCTGAAACGGGATCTCAAGGGAAGTTGGGGAGTGAGATAGGCTCAGCTGCTACTGCATCAGCCAGGGTTTTCCCTCGCTGAATCGGAGTTGGTTTTCTGCTCCACTCTCAGTACTATGACAGATCAATTAATTTAATTGATCTTGGCTTTGTGCATTTAGTTCCTGAGGGGGCATTTTTAAAGGAGTACGCCATTCATAATAACTCTGGTGGTCCAGGAAAAAAGATTAATGCAGTTATACACCAGTTATCATGCATACGAATTTGCTGAAACTTTATATTTATATTATCTTCACACGCGCAATTCTAATTCTATTTTTTAATTACATATTTACGTAATTGGAAATTTTCAAATTCGATTGCAAATTTCAAATTTTTAATGAACGGCGTAGGCATCTAATAAATTTCATCAGATGTCTTCATTGTATTGTGCAGTTTTTGCAATTTTATGAAAAAAGGTAAATTATGTATCAGTTATTGGGTAAAGGATTTGTTCATACGTGATAGGGAGGCTGGGGTTCATTCATCAGAATCAATTGATACTTTACATGGACATGATGGATGGGCTTGGTGCTGGCTATGAGTGTCCAAAAAAAGACTAGTTGATTAGGTTTGAGAATGATAATAATCATGAGACTTATATGGCGCTATAAAATCCAACTGGTTTCAGTCACATTATTACCCCTAGCTATTGGTATGGACATTCGTGGTTCAAGCTCTACTCTCTGGGAGTATCACAGGTCTGAGCTGCAGCTGCAGAGCGCTCAGGACCAACATTCATATTTTGCCATCTCTGCCAGCCAGGTACCATTTACTCCTGGGTGGAGAGAAGCAAGATCAAGTGAAGTTTGGGCAATCCAAAGCAAATTTATATGAAAGTTTTCAAAACGCACTCTTCCATCCAGCAAAGAGTAGCTGGACAACATTCCTAGAGATTGCATTGAGACACTCAGGTATAGAATAGAAATACCTGTAAGTTTCTAACAGAATCTTGTTTCCTTTTTCAGCGGAGAAAATCCACTCCCAAGAAGGTGACAGAAGAGGTGTCGACCTTCATCGAGGAATATGAAGACACAGGAAACAACAATACTGCTTATGGGGAGGGGTCAAAGGTCGTGGTGGGGGCCACGACGGGGGAGTCGTCTACTACTGATCATGACGTGAACTTAGATGGTGCTATTCAAAACTTAACCAAAGATGAAACAGAAAATACAGATAGTTATGTAACGGACGATAAAAGATTCCGACGGGAAGTTGATGATAATGCGACAGATGTAACACGTTTCATGCGTGAAACAGATTATGCCAAAGATTTGAAAAATTATGTGCCAGATGGAACAGATTTTAAACGCGAGTTAGAGAATTATTTAGCCAAAGATGGAACGATAGGGAAAGATGGATTGAATTTCCGGCGGGAAATTGAGAACTTTGCCAAAGATGGAACAGGTGATTTGAAAGGGACGGAAAGCTTTATGAAAGATGTTGAGAGTTATGCCAAAGATGTTGCTGAGAGATTCGTCGCTGAGGCGGGGTGCTATGATCGGGACCAATACCGGCATGGAGATCTCCTGCTCGGGAGGGGAGAAAATTGGGACGGGGTGGGTTTCAGCGGCGATGTGCGCGGGACAGGGACTTTCCCAGGCAACGGCATGGAGATGGACCCGTCGTTACAGATGGGTTTCGCCAAATATAAAATGTACGGGAAAGAACTTGAACGCGTCTCTGGTGGGAGTGCGCTGGAGAAAAGCTTGACAGTGAAAACGGACCCCAGTGTGCAAAGTGGGTTGTCGACGCCCCCGGGACAAAATGGCGGAAATAGCATGAGTAACGTTCACGTGTGCCCGTATTGCGATAAAGTGTTTCCATACAAGTGTCATTTACAGACGCATATTAGGACGCACACGGGCGAGAAACCCTTCAGTTGCGAGCACTGCGGGAAAAATTACGCCAATCGCAGCAAATTGAAGCGCCACATGCGCTCACATACAGGCGAGCGGCCGTACAAGTGCATCCACTGCAACAAGTGTTTTTCCCGCAGTGATAATCTCACCACGCATATCGTACGCACGCATCAAGGGTTGCGTATCTACTCGTGTGAGCTTTGCACTATGTCCTTCACGACGCTGAGTCATCTCCAACGACACGAGAAGACGCATTCGGGTTATCGCCCGTTCGCCTGCGTGCTCTGCGACCGGAAGTTCTCGCGACAGGACAATCTGGAGACACACGTTGCGCGGGTGCATGGCGCCGAGGTGGCCCCGGGGTCGGAGCTGACGTCGTCTGCTGATGTGATTGATGAGGACAGTAAGGATGCTGGTATCATGCCCAAGATGGAGAGAGGTAAGGGCGACAGTAGGACTGACTGCGTTATAGAGTCGGTTCTGGCGCTGAAAGTGATGTGTTGGTCTTGGAAATCGAACCCACAATATTGGTGTCATGATTCAGACGCATAGTATGTCAGGCAGAGGCTACAAAATTAGTGGAGTACGTTTTACATGCGTGTATGCTCAAAGAAAAGGTTGGGGGTAAAGATGTTTACGTACCAGAACTGTGTCCTTTATAAAGAGTGTCCTCAGTTGAGATCAATGTTTGATGCATTGGCAGTGTTGGCATTTTGAACTCGAAAATTTTGAAGAAGTAAAATTCAGCTTGTGAAAACTGCAGTTGAACCTCCTATTAAGGACACCCTCGGGACTGACAAGTGCTGTCTTCAATAGAGAGGTGTCCTGATTAGAGAGATCAAATAGAATGGAAACACCAAACTCTGGACCAAACCTAGTGTCCTTGATAGAGAGGTGTCCTGTAAAAGTTTGTTGACGAATAAATCTCTGCTTTGTTTGATATAGGTAATATTTTTGGATTGTGTGATTTATAATTGAAGAAGAATAGCAATAGCATGATATTGACTAGAAAATTGATTATTTTTCTTATGCTGTAGCATATATGATATTTCTCAAAAACGTTGCCAGGAACACGGATACGATATTCTTTTCTGGTTTTTAAAAATCGTTGGTATTGTGTGTGCGTCCATGACCTTTACGTCTAACGTGTAATCATAAACCTTGAAAATCAGCCAAGAATATTTAGTTGTGCCGATGCGGAGTATCGCCGATGTGTCATATGGCACATTTTCAAAAACAATACTTCAAAGTTTGAAGTAAAGCATTGTTGACATTTTATGTTACTCTGTTGAGCATTTGTCACAAATGATCCTAAAAATTAGAATACTGTAGTTTTCAATTTTGGATTTAGGTATCGTGACTATCTTTATACGGTGGACGTTTGTTGTAAATCAGAGTTCCAGTAGTGAAATCAGCCTTGCTAGTGAAAAGGACCTCAGAGCTGAGGGGAATAAATTACCCTTTAAGTCTTGCTACCGCAGGGTTTTGGCAGTGTATAGTACCCTTGGTCCACACCCGGTGTAGACTAGGCAGCCTGGATCCAAACTTGGCTTGGGAAAAATTTCATTGTAAAATAGCTAGCATTAGGCTACCACTCGATCAAAGTGACGAGATCTTTATTGATTCGAGTGCAGTGCTGCCATCTCGTTTCATCAGGCATAACCAACCAAAAACTTTTAAACGGGACCGAGGTGAACAATAGCACATTGGGAATATCTACCGGATCGGATACTGCAGGCTAATAGTATGCAGTGTACGGATCCAATAAGCACGATTACATGTCTGGTTGCAAAAGAGTTTAATAAATCAGTTGAATTTAAAGTTACAACATATCCTTGAAGATGGCAGTGTTACGCCACGGTTTTGGTCTACATTTTAGCTTCACCCATCGCGGTTTTGGTGTTACAACACTCTAAACTTCTAGCAGTATTACCTCCGTAGCCTCTGCCCATACCACTGAAGAAATACGTGTCATTATTAACTGGCTGTGTGACCTTATGTCCGTCGTCTGTCGATCGGTCTTGCCAGCGTCGGTCTGTCCGTCCGTCATCTGTCGACAATGGTGGCACATTTGCTCACTGCATGTTGAGTCTGGAAATTTCGGCCAATTTTGACCTAATTTTGACCCAGTTATCAAGTTTACAGAGGTCAGACTCTAAAAGTGTCATTGGTAGTGACACATTAAATATGTTATCATATTAAAAAGTCTGTTCCCAGGTGAGCACAATGTCCCCAGGACATTTCATTTGGTATGTCGCGCGCCTCTCCAAAATTTGACCTGATTCTGCCGTATGCAATGTACACTATGTGTATACGGTATATAAAACGGCATATGGTGAATCCATTTTTTGATCACACCGACCTCACTTTCCATGACCACTGCGCTGCAAATATGAACTGGATTTAAAAACAGCTCCACCTTGTTTGCCCTGTTATCTTCTCTGGACACTGCGTAAGTTACAACGCAATGCGTATTGTGGTTTTTGTATGAGACACAAAAATGCTACACTTGGCGATTTATCAGAACGCCAATCAAGCAATAGCGATGGTCAGTGGCATCACGCTAACTTGACTTACTTGTTACCATTGTATGAACAGTGATGACGTTTATGAGAGAGTTTTCACTTCAGTTTGAAATAAATTGCCTATAAATGCATGCTGTACTTTTCGTCAAGGTATTGACGCATGGTGTCTGTAAGCTGTGCAATGTCAATGCATTGAGTGGCAAAATGGTTTGCCAACGAATACCTCCATTTCATATCAATTCCTTGAAAAAAAGGCTTCGAGGCTTCTCCTGGTTTCTCAGCAGGATCGAACCCGGGCTCTATTGCATGATAGCCAGCGGTGTATCACTAGCATGACTAGGCTATGATTGAGGCACTTCACATGATTATAACTTTGGTGTTGTTTTCAGGTGAACTGACACCAGAAATGCCTGAGGTCAAGGAAGAACCCGTCGACTACACGTCACAGAAAGATACGAAGCAAGCGACCTCGTCCAAGAGGAAACGTGCGTGTCCAAGGAAGATAGAAGACAATCAAGTTATAATTGATGTTGACGAGGAGAGTGACAGCAGTGAATGGGACGTCGGCGATAACATAGGTGGGGCATGAGGTTGGGGAGATTGCTTGATGATATTTGGTCAAAAGGGCTTGAAATGTTCATGCGTGTGCCAGATTGTGGCTACACTTGGTTCTCCAGAAAGCTTTCTGAATAGGCTGGGTAATAATGTTTGCGATTGTCACACGCTTTAAGACCGTAGATAATACAGTGAAAAGCCTTAGATGAGAACTCGCTAATTATTGTTATCAAGTAGATCAGAAGATGATACGTCCCCAGATGTGACGAAATGAAAATGGTATATGTTAGAAATGGTAGAAATTTTATTTTTTATTCGCTCGTACGTGGCAATCTTAGAACTTAGTACTCTAAAGCAAAACGTTTTCAAAAAAATGCTCAAAGCTGAGTTTTTGTTTATCTATATGTCACCCTCCATACCTGGGGTAACTTGTAGGTGGCCCATAAACCTATTTGAATTGACATTGGTGTTGTTTTCAGGCGAACAGTGACCGATGTCCAAAATGCAAAAATATTTGCCGAAGTTCAATAGAACCTGCCTATCAAGGACTCACTCGAAACTGACAAGTGATGTCCTTAATGGAGAGGTGTCTTGATTAGAGAGGTCAAATTCAATGGAAATAGAGTGGTGTCAGCCTAAGAAGGTTCCAATGTAACTCTCAAGTTATTGTCTTTCCAGATGACGTGGGACAATCCACTCCACAGTTCGATGAGACCACGGCAAAAATGGATTCAAAAGATCTTCTCCAGTTAACCAAGCTGGGCGAGTATCGCCAGCTTGGGCCTTCTGGTGGCCTGGATAATGACCAATCTCTCCAGGAGGGGGCACTGAATCTTCAAACACGTACAGAGTACCAGGAATCGCCAAGTGAGGCCGGGTCCGACATTGTTGTCGGTCGACCCCGGTATCGCAGTCTCATTCCGGATGCCATGAAGAAGTCCGTTGATCGTCATGCATACAATGCTGGGATGTCAGGACCACGGATGGTCAGCGCCCAGATTCCAGTCAGCGGTAACGCCATGGCAACGAGTATCGCTCGCCGAAAACGCGGTCGGCCACCAATGGAAGATTATAACATGGAAAGTGGACCAAGCGCGAGAATCAATCCAGAAATAGACGCATTGCGGTACGAGATAATGGACGAAGACGGGTTGAATTCGTCGCGCGTCAAAGTCGAGACGATGGAAATGCGGGCAGCAGTCGATGTCCATATTTGCAAATACTGCGGCCAGCCGTTCGGGAGTTCACAACACTTGCTTGAGCATCTTAAGACACATTCGGAAAACGTCCACAAATGTCCGTTGTGTTTTGAGGAGCTCTGCACGCAGGGCGAGCTTCAGCAGCATTTGAAGCTCCACGCGGGACTCCCGTTCATCCCGAGCTCTCTCTACCAGATGCTATCCCACAATATGGAGAAGTTTCAGCAGGTCCGTGAAACGAGGGATCAAGAACGCAGCCGGGGAACTCCGCTGTTGTTCACCTGTAACATCTGCGACGCGACCTTCAAGACGGTCGATGCTTTGACGCGGCACAGTATGGAGCACAAGCCTACAGACATGGAGAAGAACTTCCCGTGCCATATCTGCAATCTGACCTTCGCAAAGGAGGAAGACTGCAGGAGTCACTACATCGTACATCACGGTGGGACGGATTTAGCGTGCAAGCATTGCACGGCAGTTTTCCAACGCAAGTCCGACTTAACGGATCACATCCAGAAGAAACACCGTCTTCACGTCTGCGATTATTGCGGGAAAAAGTTTGGCATGTTGAACAAATTACAGCGCCACCTCCGGCGCCACACCGGCGAGAGGCCGTACAAGTGCGAGCACTGCGCCAAGTGCTTTTCCCGCTCGGATAATCTCCAGACGCACGTGATGAGGATGCACGGCATCATCTCGGAGCCTGTGAGGTGCGACATGTGCGATAAGAAGTTCAACTCGACTGAATCACTCTCGGAGCATTATCGTATCCACACCGGAGAGAAGCCGTTTCCGTGCAAACTATGTGATAAAAGCTTCATGTGGATATCCGGTTTGAAGAAACACATGCAGACGCACTCCGGGGATGTGCCGTTTGGTTGCAAGTGCTGCAGTGAAAGGTGCGTATTACCGTAAACCACAAAAATTTGGCACCAATATGTCTTTTCGAAATTGTCCAGGAAAAAGATGGCCTTATTTGTTTTTGGTTCAAAATAATGATGTTCTTCACTTTCTTCTCTTTCAGGTTTGAAAACAATGATGATCTTTCCCATCACATGATTTCTCGTCACGTGCGCGCCGGCGATGGGGGGAAGTTCGGTTACGAAGGGACCAGTCCTGGGCTACAGGACCAAGATGATGATTCGTCCGACGATAGCATGGATAGCGGCGAGTTCGAGCAGCACTCCGTGCAGACCAAGGCTGGAGACTACGAGGAGCCGATGGACCTTACCTGTGACGGCCAGTCGCAGTCGAACCTAGACAGTCAAGATGCCCTCCCTACACACCAATCGAAATCTGGTATGTATCATCTTGCTACTTCAAATCGGGTATCTAACATCGGGTGACGTCAAAAGCGTAGGGTTGTCTCTGCCTGTGGCATGATTGGTGCAGATCATGATTTTCTTCACGCAAAATAATTGGGCGCATAAAAATGCAAATATGGGTGCATACATACACCTATGGTTCATGGCCCCTGCCCTGTACGCAGCCTATATGCCTCCATTAACACCACTCTCTTCTGTGCGTGCATACTAAATGGCTCCTCTCCAACATACAATGTTACATGATAGGCCTTTGGATGGTTTCTCAAATACATGTACACAAGGCCCTGCTGAAATTGGACCTCGCACACGAGCTTGTTGCAGTCAGAAAGTCATTGGCCTACTTCGTTCTGATATACAGTCAGACAAATTCCAGCAAGGCTTTCATCGAGTGTATTTTCAGCAGGATATCGAGAGCGTTGCTGACAGTTGGTGGTGACTTCTAGGGGGCATTCTCCCCCTCGTAGCTATGCACCTGGAAAAAAGACCTGCTCTGGGAGGATTCCTTTATAAAACTTCTTATTTATGATTTTCCATGTTCCCTTCCAGGTAACCCAGGCAGCGACCATATATGCAATTTCTGTACGGAGCACTGTGATTCTCTACCACAACTGGTGCTTCACTGTGACTTGCTACACAAAGACCAAAACAAGGAGGACCTATGGGGTAGCGTACTAGGGGCAGCGAAAAAACTCAATGGCGTGAACCACGGAGGCAAAGTCAAACTGTCGAGCCCTGGGGTACGCCGTGCTATAGACTTTGACCCAGTAGCCCTGCCCGGTCACAAGGAGGGCTTGAAGTTAGTGATTGGGCGGGATTATGGAAATTGGGCGGTGCATGCCAAGTTAAAGGCGGAACACAATCACGAGGAGGGCGGGAAAACACCCAACGCCAAAGATACTGCTGATTTAGACGGAGATACGAAGAGGAAAGTCAACGGCGGGAAAACGGAGATGCTGTCTCCGGCGAGTTTAGACGACACGGATTTGAATTTGAAGGAGTCGCCAGATTCTGGGAAAAGCGTGGCATCTCTGTCGGATTCTGCTGATCTACATTGTTCTCTATGCAATTACGATTTCGACACGAACGCCGAGATTTCCGAGCACATGGAAACTCATATCCTTCGTACGAGCTTTAAGACGCACGACTGCCAGTATACGTGCCGTCATTGTTTGCGGCCGTTCAACGATTCGTCGAAGTTCAAGGCGCATTTGAAGTGGCATTCTCGATGGAAACAGACGTGCGATATCTGCGGCTGTAAGTTTGACTCCCGCAGCAAGATGGAGCGTCACATGCGAGTTCATACAGGTACGCTCAAGTGACCTAGAAATATACTAATGCAGAGAAAACTCCTTTTGCTCTTCCTCAAATTGAATCTGCAAGGAGGAGTATTAAGGCGTGTAGCTTTTCGGGGTTACATTGAGTTCAGGGTGACATCGGGGTTGGTTTTTACACCAAAGCAATCACATCTCCTGAAATTCGTTACATCATTGTTATACTTACATTGACGTCATTTGCTCTGTTGGCTGGACGTCCCGCTTGATTTCATTCAGGTCACAGCTGTTGGCTGTTGCAAATTATGATTGATGAGAAATTATTTGACTCACTGCCTCATCTACAGGGATTCATCAAATGTCCTCTTCTTCATTCAAATTTGTTTCTGTTTCCAGGCGAGCGCCCATACGAGTGCTGCTACTGCCAAAAACGCTTCACGCGGACGGAGAATCTGAAAATGCACGTGATGCGCCTCCATGATGTCGCCGAACCTCTCATATGCAAATTTTGCGGGAACATGTATAAGGAGCGCGGGGACTATCAGAGTCATTGCGCAAATGAGCACATGGAGGACGAAGTGGGCTTGGACAGTTCAGGTACAGTATATGCTGCATGATAAAAATCTGTAACATATTTTGTTAGCATTTCTAAAGAGTTTGGGTCAAATGGAGGGCTTACGGTCCAAGAATGGTTTATTGATACAGCTTTGGAGTTTTAACTTAATTTTTTTTGTGCCTCAGTCGCCAGCAAATCTTTAAGCTGTTTTCCTTTCACAATGCAAGTTTTGATGATAATAATATATTGGTGAAGGCTTTCCTTCGGCGCAGAGCTTCCTTACTGGCTCTTGTAAGAATTTTGTAACTTTTATGTTATTATCATTAGGTTGTTTTGGGAAGGGCCTAATTAGTTACAAAATGTAAAACTTTCAGCATTTTTGCCACTCGGTGTCGTAATCAACGTTCACACAAACTTAGATTAGCGGAAACGTTTCAGTCCTTTTCTGTTTAGAAAAGTGTGACACTTATTTCACGTTTCATTTAGTTTTTCCCCTTCCCTATAGGTGGTGCTGTATTTCTTTTTCCAGGCATGTCTGGTGCCTCTGTCTCTGTATCAAAAGGTAACTTTAGCGCCCTCTGTACACGAGAGACCTTTTTTTTCTTTCATTTTTTTGTTGTGATTGAAAAGCTTGTGACAACCAGTATACACACACGTGACGAGTTTCATCGCAAAAGGAAATTTAGCCATATCCAATATATTGGAGTTAAACATCCAATATACCATGGTTTTGTACATGAAACGGGTCATCTGTCCTCGAAACTACAGAGCACTCCGCCAACGGTAAATCTGTTATGATAAAAAATGTCTTAAGATTTGCAATGCATTTTCAGTTTGATTTTCAGCCGTCTTCAAAATGGCAAAACTGGACATGGCCCCTTTGATCATTTTGCGATCAAACTCTTCTTTCTCCTTTAAAGTGTGGGGGGTTCCTGACCAACAGTACCTTTCCTCTTCCGACATTAAGTCAGGTAGTCATAGCATATGGCTAAATCTTCCTTAAACTTGCACTAGATAACTTCCTGGTCAAGTTACCAATCATTGTCAATATGTACCTTTCCTAAACTGGTATCCTACAAGTCCAAAGTGGATTTCGTGCCTTAAGGGTTGACCATAGGCAGCATCATTATGGCTGGAACTTGAAGTCCTAAAGCAATTAGAAAGCAATTGTGGCTATCATCTTCAAACTTGTGCTAGATAATGTCCCTGGTAAAGTTATCAATCCTTGTGAATACGTACCTCAAAATGATCCTTTCCAAAACTAGTAATCCTACTTTGTACCTTAAGGGTTGACCATAGGCACCACCATTTTGACTGGAACATGAAATCTACTCCAGTGATCACTTTGATCTTGGCCAACTTTGTCTCCACATTGAGATACTATGAGATACAAGTATCATACTGAGTGAAAATAAATCAGAACTAGTCATTTGCACGTGCTGCTTGCTGGCTTGCTTGGTTTGTGGGAATACATGCAAGAAAAATGGAAACAGAAATTTTTTAGGCCTGAATTATAGGCATAGTAGGACATGGGCCAAATCCAAGACGAGGTCATTCGTGACACAATTCGGCGGCAAAGTAAAAATACTCTTATCGTGATGAATTAAGTGATTACATCACATAATAATTATAAAGTTCCTACAAAAATATTTGCAGATATTCTGACTTTAAACATGAGATACAATGGTAAGAGCATTAATTTTAGTTCATCATTTCACTCCTAGGTGGCCAAACCTGCTTCTTTCAGTCCTTGCCACCTAGGAGGCAACTCGTGAACTAGAATCATTCCATCATTTAAAAGGTGTTGAAATGATTTTCTTGTTTTTGATGTCAATTTGAGTTTGGGAGCAACTATTTTTGTGGGAATTTCGATGTGAAGTAAGCACCTCCCTTATCACAATAACACTGACGATCGACTTTGCCACCCAAATGTTGTCGTGATTAAAAAACTTGCCCCCTTTTTGGATTTAGCCCACAGCCTGTAGGTTTCGTGCTTCATTTGCGGATTGGGTTAGAACTAGAAACAAAAAGCATGAGCAGGTAGTAAGCAGAGCATGTGATTGGTTGATTCATATACAAGTGGTACCATCTATAAACTGAGTAAATTGCCAAATGTTTCTCAGATTTTGCGAATATCAACTGAGATTTGTGATTTTGCCATTTAGCTGTCCTGTTGTATGCTTCAGTGAAATGCCCGATGTTAAAATTTGGTTGTGTAGTTTTTTCTGTTGACTTTTCACTTTATACATATCCCATGATGCAGTGACTGTGAAGATTTGTTTAGCTGTACGAATTGATAATTACCATGTGGAATCTGTAGCAATCTCTCTGAGGGGCTCCCACCTCTACGAGTGACACCCACATCACCGAGCAAATCCAACCTCAGACGGCAGGCCTCTTCTAAACCGTGCCCTTGTGTTGACTGTACATCCAAAACCAGTTTAAAGGTGGCCTTCCGTCGGAGGTGGGATTTGCTCAGAGAGGTGGTTGGCCTTGACTCAGAGAGGTGAGAGACCCACGGAGATGCTGTTGCTGATTTCGAAGGGTGATTATGGAGTAAACCCTGAGAAAATGGAGGCTGTCGTGATCATTGTTTTCCCAGGCTGGAGTGACGTCATTGTGCTATCTTTGTAACATCATCATATGACGACATTGCTTCGTGTTATCACGACGCAAAGTGCACACTGGATTTCGGAATGATATTCGAATTTGTGGTTGATATCCTTAACCCAGGCCTACTTGTTAATAAACTTGGCGTAATTTACAGAAAACCACCTCGTCTGTTTAGAGTGATAACACCACACTCGTGATTGTCATAGCCTCAGAAACCCACTTGCTCTTTCTTAATTCCATATATTGGGAAGCAGTCATCGTCTTGACCAGTACGCCCAGGGCCTTTCGAGCAAGGAAAGGGGGGGGGGGGGTCCACACAAGCGATTCTTGTTTCTCACTTGGTGGGGTCATTTGCTTGCCCTGGCATAGACACCAGACATAAGGAACCTCACTTTTAAGTCTCATTCAAATGTCTGTGGTCGCGTGGGTTTCAGGGCTAAGACAACCACTCTTGTGATATTTCCAGAAGGTAGGTTTTTGGTAGTTGATCGTATAAATTCTTCTTCTTGTATGCGACCAGCAGTATAAGTGTCCATTGTTATCTTTCAGATGGCGAAGACAAGTCAATGCCGACAATGGTAAAACATGTGTCACAAGACCAGAAAGTCAAGATGGAGGATTTGAAGCCTGTGGTAATAAATGGTACGTTTCGAACATCTCATCTTCTGCTCTTTTTGCTTTTCTGAGCATTTGCAAAATCTGAGTTTAGTGCCAGTTAGAAGATGGCCCAGATCCTCTCTCTTTTACCAGTATAGATTATCTGTACTGGTAAAGGTTATTACCTTCATACTAGGCATCTGTTAAGATACCTGGAATGAAGGTTTCCTTAGCCGAGTTGGGATCCAGGCTGCCCGGTTTATACAGGGTGCAGGCCAGGGGTATGGTACACTTCCAGAACGCTGCTATAGGCAGAGTTGAGTGCCCAGAGGCTCTCTTTTACAGTCTTTGTCTACAAATTGTTGTGTGTCCATTTTGCAGATCTGAAGTGCGTGTTTTGCGAGGCGACGTTTCCGAGTGTGACAAATCTGACTGAGCACATGGTGTGTCATTCAGATGTCCCTCCCGATCGACTGAAGGATGCTGTTCGACTGGTGGTTGTCAAAGCAGAAAAGGAGGAACCCAAGGTTTGTACTGAAAAAGATTATCTCTTCACCATGCCCATATTCCTGTGGTTCTGGGCTTCTTTTGTCTTTGGCCTTGACTTGCCATTTCCTGCTCGGTTCCTGAGTTTCGTCAGTCTTAATCCATCCTTTGTTATCCTTGTTAAAGTTGGTGCCTTAAGGTGGCACTGATTATCTTTAGCCAATTATTGGTAGCCTAAAATTGCCACAGTACTGCTGTGTCGTCAATGGGCAGTTCGAGCCACAAGTATGAATGTACAGATGGTTGGTGGTTAGAATGTTCGAACGCGTTCCCACTGCCAAGCAGAATCCCTTGCCACAGCAACTGATGGCACTATCTGTTAAAAAAACCCTCCAGAGTTTCTTTTATGTCAGAAATGTTTGCCTGTGGTGAATATTTGGGGGCCTACAGAATATCTTAATCTGCTATACTACTGTATAGAGCTGAAGGCTGTGCATCTTCTGGTCTGCCGTGTATACACAACAGGCGTTCATCATGTTCATTTCTTCTCAGACGTAGCATTTCTGAGTTGAGATTTTCATTGTGCTGTCAACCTTTTAAACCCCGGTATTCTGGCATGACGTCACGTGTGTCATAAACCCTGACAACCAAAATGCCGGTATCCACGCGTACCTGTTTGCCGATTTAGAATATTTTGTTCAATTTTCTTCGATTTTGAGGCGTTTTCCGTGGAGTAAAATGGCCAGGAGGTGTAATATGTGAGTTGACAGTGGTTCGGGGGTTGGATAAGGTGACAGTAATTATGACCTTCCTGACGATTTTGAGTCGGAAAGTGATGATGAAGATGTGAATGATGGTTTTGGTGATACTGCAAGCATTGCCAACAGTGTACATGATGTACAGTGACTGACAGTGGGAGGAATGTTGGAACGTTTGGCAAAATTAACAGGTATGGTGGTACGTATTGACGAGGACGGTTGGGGTTCACAGGGTTAAAAGTAAGATCATTATTTCTAACTCTTTTCTTTCAACAGCAGGAACCAAAAGAGAATGCTGAATTGGTGAAGCAAGAAAACGGTAAATCGGCAATTAACTTGAAGAAAAATCTTGAGAAATCCATGACAGATGCCACCTGCTCAGAGGGCACTTGCGATATGAGCAACACCTCTTGCCAGCCGACCACTACTGACACGAAGATGACAAAAAGTGACATTAAAGCTTTGGGTTTGAAACCACATGACCAGGCAATGGTGAACGGTAAAAGAATGGCAGAAACCTGGGACGAGAATCATAAAAATTCTATTCCGTTCCCCGCAAATAATTTGAATTTGAATGTGAATTCCGGCGACCCAGATGCTAGTCCCAGTACCAGCCGTGAGGAGGAGCCCGAGGACTCGTCCGAAGCAGACGCGTTGTCGATTGACGTGTCGTTTGCAGAGAACTCGGTTGAAATGGATGCGGGCGGGAAATCTTCTGTGCAACCGCGACCATTCCCTTGCCAACACTGCGAGAAGCGCTTCACGACGAAGTCTCATCTGGTGATTCACGTCAGAACGCACACGGGCGAGAAACCCTACAGGTGCATGTACTGCGACATGTGCTTCCGTACATCGAGTAAGTTAGGTCGGCATCTGAAGACGCACACAGGCGAGACGCCTCACAAGTGCCAATACTGCGATCGCCAGTTTGGGCGCAAGGATAACCTGAAAGCGCACTTGAATCGTGCACATTCGCAGACCGACGGAAGCCAGGAGGTGAAGTGTGACAAATGTGAGAAGTCCTTCATGTCGGAGTATGCGCTGAAGCAACACATGCGCATGCACTCGGAGAAGAAGCATGCGTGCAACATGTGCGATCAGAGCTTCACGTGGCGTTGCCATTTACTGAAACATATGAAATCGCAGCATCCTGATGCGATTGTCGCCGATCTCGGCACGGGGATGGAAGTACAGTGACGACTTTACAGAGTTCAATTCAACTGCTGCAATTCGCATCAAGTCATCGTTGGGAGGTCGCTGTAGAATTATTCAATTACCGAGACGACCTCACCTTGATTTAAGTGTGCATCCAAAGCAGCAGTTTGCTTCGTGTCCGTTATTATCGATTCTGACAGCACAAGTCCATGTCTTATTGGCAGCAGAGACGAATTAAGAAATCCGGTTGCAATCTAATTGCGTAATTTGTTAGTACATTGTAGACGACTTTGGGGTCCACGTCAAATTAAAGCGTGGAAGTTTAAAAGCAGAGGTCCAGTTTTCATATTCATGTTTTGACATGTTATGCATTAACGATTGCTCCCTATAGCAGGGGAGCAGTCATTTTATGCTGATTCGGTACAGACTGTGCTACCACTGTACTTTTGTACATTTAAATCTTGTGTGTCATGTTCGCTACTTTTGCCAAATTTGGTTCCCATGGTAACAGAGTTTGTTTCTCCTGTATTATAGTTATCTACACCTTGATTCCCTAATGACACAAATGGACTTGTCCGTCTTACAATACTTCTCAAAATGGGCAAGTCCATTGGTGAAACTAAAGGGTGGTTTTGCACTAAACCTCTTAAAAATTTGACCAGCTTTTACGTGTTTGATTAGTATTTTCTGCCATCCCACATACTTTTATACATGTAGTTGCTATTTTATCCAATCGTGTTTAAGTGCTTTGTTATCGAATGTTAGGAACATATGACGTGGGCATATTCTTTGGGGGGGTTTTATGATAAAAAAACGTGAAAAGTCTAATTTCAAGGAAAGGTTGAGTTCTAATTGTTCCCCTTATAAAATACTTACTTGTCCATACTTAACAAAATAAGCCGTTTTCAATTTATTTGCCTAAATTTACTGTAAAGAACAAAGTGTTTTGAGATATATATAAAAACATCTGTAAAGTTACAGTAACTGTAAATTTCTTCTCACGACTTTTTAAAACAACTTTCGTGGAGTTATTGAACTTAAGAATATGTCCACTGAAACCATATATTGACGAGGCCATCCTGATCCCTCCTGATTACCAATTTGGACCATCCCAGTGAATGCATTATACATTGCACTGGGAGAGTCCACTTTGGAAAGAAGGGGAGGGTACACACACTACACTGCAGTAGGCGACTGCGCCTGTTGAGTTTACAAAACTTGGAATTTCCACAGCGGAAAAAAAACGAAGATTGAAATCGGTTTTTAGAACATTAATTGTCTTGATTTTTGAAAGCTTTGTTAGGAAGAATCCTGCAATGAATATTACATGTAAACTTGATCTTTCATTTTCGTTTAAAAAAAACTTTTCATTCAGCTCGTTTCAACATTTACATACTACCATTATAATCTGCCATGACAAAAAAATTTACTTAACCTTTTAGACGATTAAAAATTTCAATCTCGTCAGTTTCAATTTCATTGATTTTGATATAAGAAACTGTGTGGCTGGCTGTGGACTTTCCAAGTTATTTTAGACACCTTGATTATGCATTTTATGATCAGTTTTTTAAAATCACAACGTTTAAGTTATAGGCGAAAAGAGATCTGTCCAGAAATTTTCTGTGGGGCTCTGCACTAGACATGACGAATACTAGAAACCTAGTATTTTTTGCGACTGTGTTATTTTCGCGATTGAGGAGGAAAGAGAAACCATTAAAATACTGCAACTTTCATATCTAATGAATAAACAATTAAATTTCGGGAACATAAGCAAAATACTCGTCTGCACTAAATAAAAAATGAACAAATTTGCATATTTTTTGCTTCACAAACATTTCCCTGTATATTTACGCTGATCTTTATTTGTTTTTCAATTTGCAAAATAAGATATAAAGTAAAAAATGTTCGTGAGTTTCGTTTTGGTGGACTTGGTGCCTAAAAAGGAAATTTTCACTACTCGAACTGATTCACGAAAATAAAACATCCACAAAAATTTGCTGGTTGATGGTAAGTATTGTATAGTGCAGGGACCACGGATGTGTTTACTTGTTATGAGAACCATTAACATCGGAAAGGAGCATATCCGATTTTGTTTAACAAACCATCCTGAAACAGAACAGTTTTATTGTGTTTAATTCTTCCATATCGTAGTGTTGAGACGCATTTTAGTATTTGTACCATGAAATCCATTCTTTTTGAATACGCTTGTTTCATCATTTTTAGAATCCAATGTAAACCATGTGTTTGACTGTATCATGTCTTTCTGGCTGAAGAAACAGAAACTTGGCCAATGCACCCAATAGGTGTAAAAGCGCGTTAAAAAGTGTTCATCCTTCCTTAGAAAAGGAAAACTCATCCGACTAATCCAATACTGGTATGACAGTAATTTGTATCATTGTGATTTGTGATTTGTCATGAAGCTTTAGAGATATCAATACCTCGTCCCCAGGTGTCAATTGTCCCTGGCTATGAGGTTACTAAAACCAAAGATATTTCCCTCCATGCCTCTGAAATCCAGATAATGTAAATGTTGTTGTTCGCCAATGTATGGATCTTGCCAGAAACATAAACAAAATACCAAAGACAGGTGTTGTACACATTGCGACCAACCTTTGAAAAATCTAAAACAAATCTGTGATTTCCCTTCAATGCAACTGTCAAACTATATCTTGGACACTCCCTCATGGTTTCCACATTTTTACACCTTGGGATGAAATGACCAACAGAGTTATAAAGGATATCATTAGGACACTGTCGGCTAAATAGTCACCTTCCACGGAGGTTTGATTGTAAGTCCCACCTTGGGTGCACTCGGGAAGCGCGAAAAGCTTTCTGCGCCAGGCTTAAGTCCTTAGTAGAAACTTTGCAGCAATATTCTATGGTAATCAATCGACCATTTTGGGCTTCATGATCCATTTTTGGCCCTTTGCCATAGGAGTTAGTCCACGTCAGGTTTACATATTTACCCCATGTTTGGGATCTTTTGCCTGTCCTCGGTTTAAAGTCTCATTCAAAGGACTATGAAGAGCCAGGAATTTAAATTCCTTGAAAGCCACACCAGTTCCTCCAAAGATACAATCCTGAGTTCTCCCCGGAATCGAACCCGGGCCCTATTGCGTGGTAGCCAGCAGTGTTAACCACTCGGCTATGAAGCCCTCGTAAAATATTGTATCGTAAAAAACAACCCTGGAGCTTCGTTAATGGTGTCGGTATTCATATCTTTGAGGAGGGGAGGTATATTGTACAATTTGACAGTTGCATAAACGATTTGGATCCAGCTTTAACTAATTCCTGATTATCTGTGAACTGATTTGATATTTTGGAAAAAAAATAACTTGATCACCAACCAGTGTCAAAAAATGATTCTAGCTTTGTAAAAAAAAGAATAATTATGAATACCAACAAAACCCAAGACCAACAAAAACTATCAATACCAACAAAACTATAAATAGAGACAAAACTATCAATACCAACAAAACTATAAATTCAGACAAAACTATAAATACAACAACACTACATGTATGAATACCAACAAAACTATAAATGCCAACAAAACTATAAATACAAACAAAACTATAAATACCAACAAGACTACATGTATGAATACCAACAAAACTATAAATGCCAACAAAACTATAAATGCCAACAAGATTATAAATATACCAACAAAACTATGTTGCATTTTTTGCATAGATTACAGAGAAAAAACACAAATCAGTTTACATAAAAGATGGAAGATCCGTATGATTTCCTTTCAGTTGTAAATTATGACAGCAAATCATCTCTTAAATTTTCAAAAGATTACCATGTTATGAATGAAAATTTTCAAAAGATAACCATGTTATGAATGAAAGGCATTGATATGATTGTTGTATACCAAACCAGCTTTAAGATTATAAGTAGTTTTAAATGACTAATTAACTGTTGAAATTAACTAATTAGCTAACCATTTTGCTAATTAGCTGTTTTGCTTATTGTCAGTTTTTTCCTGCTCTTTTAGTGTTGCCTGCATCATTTTGCACATATTGGTGTGATAACTGTAGAGAATTTGTTTTGCCTTCATCAAGTTAATATGTTGTGTTGTCAATCTTTAGAAACCGGTAACTTAACATGTCTGAAATCAAGTTTCAAAGTAAATATTTCAATGATTACAGAAAAATCTGTGTAATAAGAAACGTACATCTGAAGTGAAGTTCACTCACAGCATACTATTCTTGTTGCCATTTTTTCAGTAGGTGCTCTAAATGTAACCGTTGCCATAATGCTTTTATTCAATAAGGATTTTGATTCCTGTCTTGTGTATCCCAGTTAGTTTCACATTGTTCAGACTCATTGATTCACAATTCCAGGTTCACAGTACCGCTATTGCATTCAAAGTTATGTTGCAAGGTCGTGCCTTCTCTGGAGAGCAATTTTGCTACAGTGATGCTTAATCGTGCCATTATTTTGCTAGAGTGCACCATATGCTGCCATTCTTTAATAGAGTGCAAAAACAAAAGATGTTTTCATCTTGCTTTTGTCTTGTTGATTCACGATGTGGGGTTCTGAATACGTAATTTGGGTCTCCCAGTTATGTTGCAGAGACGAGCCTCTCTAGAGTGCCATTTTGCTAGAGTGCTGTGTAACCATGCGATTATTTTGCTAGAGTGCACAAAATGTTGCCATTTTGAATAGAGTGCTAAAACAATATTCATATTGTTAGACTTGTGCCATTTGGAAAAGTTGAGATGCCATAAAAAGTACTAACATAGTTTATAAACCAAAACGTTACTAACATAAAATATAAAAAGTAGTAACGCGGTTTATAAAACCAAAACGTTACGAACATCTGAACGGTATTAACTCTTTTCCAGCTTATCGAACATTTGACAATAATTTAACCAGAAGCAACATATAAAGCACCCTATTTGTCAATAAAGATAATGCTGATTTTGTAGATTTCGCCAAAAATCATAGACACTACAGTTAAAGTCTGTCGTCATGTCATTGTCTGCTTCGTGACTTTTTTTTTCGTCATCACCTTCTGGTAGGCCTTTGTTCCTACTTGGCGCGCTATTAAGCAAAAAAAACACATAAGGGCATAATTGTTTTCATGGCCCAAACCAATAACTGCTGTATTCCGACCCATATTTGCTGTGTATGGACTGACATCATGTTCCCCTCTACAGGGTGGCCCAGAATTATTTTCCCTCACACAATGGATACACCATAGAATTCTATTGTGCAAGGGAAAACCTTTCTGGACCACCCTGTAGACTCAGTCATCAGTGGTATCAGCTCGGTGTTCTCCCATTACGTTTCTACTATCCTTGATCACTATTCAGATTTATTGTCATCTCCCCTTAGCCTAATCCCTCAACACCAAACAATCGGGACCCACAGCCGTGGCTTTCATCAAAGGGCGGAAAACAGCCAAGCTCGACAAACATCTCTTACTATTATAGCTCTAAAATTGTTACTTGTGATAGAGAAACAATGTGCATTTGTTGGCGAACTGTCTCGTTACCAAACACAGCACATTATTTTACCTTTTATATCTTTACTTGGTAGGAAATATTCCCAAGATACTCGAGCTGAACGGCTGATCCAAAGGGTCATCTGGCGAATCTTGATAACTAGTACCCCTAGAAAGGCTTCCAAATAGGGCACTTACGGAAAAATCGTCAAGGCCAAAGAAACGTAATGCCTGACCTTATAACAGGTAGCGCTCATTGCCTGGCCAGGAGTGAATGGGTATGACCCAATAGGGGGGTCACCTGTACATAACACTCATGCATTGCATTACATACACTCTTTAGAACACCCCTGTCTGTCAAATGGTTTGTCCCGTCTGGAGTTGTAATTTCGATTTCCTAGCTACTCTAATAATATTTTGACCCAAAATTATTTTTTCGTTCTGTCCAGGTTTTAAGAACGGTTTTAAATGTGATCTACTGACCATTGCCGCAAGCACTCTAAGTGCATAAGAGCTGATATCTGTGCATGGCATCCAAACATGCAGATATGGGATTTGAGGTATTAAAAAACGCCGATAAAATTTTATTCTTCTGTCTACTTCCTGTTTCCTTGAAACGGGCATGGAACTGCCCAAAAACAATTTTGTCAGATATTCTTTGTGCCTCTTGGCCAAAAGAACAAAAAATTTGTGCAGTGAATTTATATACTTCCAGTATCCATCCAGTTTAGAAAAGACTGCAACTTAGACCTATGAATGCCCTACATGTTTAAGAAAAGGTGTGTTACACTGTTGACGCCATTAGCCGGCTGGAGGGGGCTGTAAAAGGCCTATATAACATGTAACTGACCTATACATGTATGTGAAGTGGACGCAGCAACATTGATTACATAGAGTCCACACAGTTTGTTCCCCAAATGACTCGTGCAAGCTTAACGTTTAGTTTTTTCTTTTAGGATCTTTTGTTTTTACTTTTTCTGCGCTAACCGTTGTTTTGAAGCATTTACGATAAAAGATTTTAAATGGATCCCGTGCGGTCTTTAGTGCTGATTACTGCTGTGTGTATAAGGCATTGCTGTTGATTTCGAAATACAGATTACTAAAACTCGAAGTTCTCTTTTGATTAATTATTCGAGAAATCTATTACACAAGAAATCAATTTCGCATGTACATGTAGTTATTGATTAACTAATTTGACTTAATCAATACTAAGGAATTAACTGAACTGAGTAAGTACAGATAACATTGAATTTGGTGGTCTCTTTTGACCCGTAAAAATCTCTGATTAATTCATCAAGAAATCAATTACACATGTAGTTATCAACTACGTGTAATTTAGCTTAATCGATACTAATGAATTAAACCTAACTGAATTAGTATTAATCCAAATAAGTAACTTTTAATGAATTGATTTGTGCAGCATTATTTTTTTAAATCACACGCTTCCGACTGTAATTAAAAACACTGGCATTATTTTGGTGAAACTATTTTATTTAATAACGTGTAAATACAAATTTTTATGAACTTGAGATATCTAGTTGTCAGCGCTCGTTAGGGTTTGGGGGGGGGGTATGTAAATGAGCTTATTTCGTTATTGTGAAACTTTTTGATGCTTCAAAGCATTGATTGATTGATTGATTGTTATTTCTAAATTGTATGCTTCAGAATATTTATGGAAAAATGTTGAAAATTGTGTAAAATTTGTGCTTACTTCTTGTTACCATGGGAACCATTTTGTGTGAACGTACATATTTGGTGCAGAATCGATTTTGTGTTTTTAGATGATTTGTTTACCTGTTGTATGAAATGGACTCAACCGCTGACACAAAAGACTATTAGGGGGCAGTCCATTCTCATGTTACGGGGTATTACACATTTTTTGCATGTAATGTACACATAGTGTAGCGGATTGCTTATTTGGTAAAACCAGTTTCCTCATCATGACACCCAGAACATCCATAATGGACTTGATAAGTGTGCTTTAGAAGGAGTCCATTATGGTATCGGCGGGAGCCCGAGATGAGAGTCATCAGTTAAGAATTTGGAATTCTCTCATTCTGGGTTTAAATTGGCTGCGATATTTTGAGTGAATGGTCATGTAAACCTGCCAGTGACAAATGATTCTAAAGAACGGCAATTATATCTTACGTTTGAAGGGGTACAATCGATTCCCAGTGATTTTTGTGTATTGGTGTCTCGGAAAACTGAGTTATTTTTGGCACAAATGTGGCTATGAATTCAAATGTATGTCTTTAAAATGTACTTAAAAATGTACATTGATGATCTGTTGTAGGTTTTAGTCCTTTTATTGTCTTCTAAATTTTTTCATCTGATTTAAATAGCGCATGTCCAAAGAAAAATATTAAGTACATGTAGGGCAAGTTGTAGTTTATTGTAATAGCGTTTTAAGTTCTTAATTGCTGCCTGCATGATCAGCCAACACTGCTCTGAAAACAATAAAAAGGTATTTTAACTCCTATCTGCCAAGTGGACTTTCTATCAAATCAGCAATATTGCTCTCGCAATTCACCGAGGCCGAAGATTTTGTCAGCTGTAGCTGAAGCTAGTGCAACCAGACCTCGTCGGCCATCTTTGTGTCGATTGTAAGACCTGACCAACTGAAATTTACAATTTTAGTCGTATTGTGGGGTATCGGCTGCAAAAACTTCGGCCCAATTCTGAATTTTTTTGGCAGATATGGATCAAAGGGACAACTTGGGCATAAGATATGTTAGTTTTCATACAGAAATGACTTCCAGCAGGAGTCCGAACAATATCGTTGAAAGGAGGGGGTGTGACCTTAGGCCTGCCTGAAATCCACAAGCCATTTCCAATATTGCCTCGCAACACTGACAGAATTTATTATTAGAGATCAGCACTTGTATGAAACTACGAGTGGCGGTACATAATGGCAAGCAGGGGTATTATTCTCCTGGACACGTAAATCCCACGCCCTTATTGTCCCTTTAAATCGAGCAAAGCACTTAGTTATAGACATGCATGGTATTCATAGATCATTTATTGTACGAGATTCATCGCTCGCTAAATTTCGAAATTGTCAGATGTGATTCTGAATTCTATGGCTTTATTGAATAATGATTAGAAGTTTGCATACAAATTAATGCATGATACTTGTAATGGAAAAAATTAAATATTACTATAGTTGAGATTTTTAGGTAATTTTGTCATACGCATTGAATGTGCCACCATTGTGTATCCACGATACAACCTTGTCCCAGATAGCCTTAATATGCCCGTGTGTATATAGACAATATATACAGTTATAATCCCATAGGGATGAGTTTGCTATTTTTGCGTAGGTAATGTAGTATGTTGTTGATTTGATGATTTGCTGCTTTTCGGTCCGGGCGGTAAATTTTTTTGCAAAGTGGCCAGTTAATGCTGAAAGTCAGTGTTACAAGACTACCAGTACTGGAAAATCCAGTTGGTTGGGAAAAAATTTGCTAGCAGGGGTCGTTCGGTGTCAAACATCTGGTCACAATGGTTTGCATTTTAAAGTTAGTGCAGTATGATGCATTTCTGGCATTGATTGATAATGATTTTATATAAAACGTGAGCATAGTTTTAATTGTTATATATAAATATAACATATGTATGTATGTATGTATGCCATATGAGAATTCATAGCAACCGGTGGTTAAATATGATTTCTTGATTGAACTAAGAATATGGATGATGGTTGTGCAGTAAAACCAATAAATTCTTGCTCGATTTGACACTTGTTTAAAGTGACCTACCAGGTCCTTTCTATGTTGTGTACATTGACGCTTTTATTTCAGTGCGACTGATTTGGTTTTGCCGGGATTTTTAATATTTGGTAATTGACACCTCGTAGAGTAATGCCTCTGATTTCAGTTGACAGAGGGCAGTCAGATCAACAAGCCGGTACCAAGAACTCTACTTGCAAAAATCCTGGGCCTACCGGGTTCTTACATGGACCCCTTCAAATATGCCTTCAGGTAAAACAGAAACCTAAAACAAATATTGCAGCATTGGTAGTTTTCATAGAAATGGTCAAGTAAAACGATTTTGTCAATTCAAAGTTTTTCGCCCAGTCTTCGCAGAGCATGCCAACATCTTTGCCTATTTCAGCCAGAATTTCATACTTAACTACTGAATGCAGAATGCTGTCATTTATTTGGCGCACTTGTATCTTATCTGTAGTCGCGGTCCTGGACCGAATTACATCACTCTATGTATAGACATATTTACATTGTATGCGCATATTATACTGGTAGGAGAGCATATATACTACTTATTCACTTGTACTGTTAATGTATCCAAGATACAGTGTGGTGATTTTGTTTCTTAAAATCATAATTTCATATTTTTGCTGCAAATTTTGCTGCTCTAGCTGTCTCACTATTGTTGTACGTAGCATGCATTATTTTGTTGCAAGAAGACTTCCCTTGTTTCCTTTAATGGACATGTCCGGTCATTGAGGTGGGTGAGTCCAGTTGAAAGAAATAGGGGTTCAAGATTCATTTATTCTGACTTGAACCACTCTCCTGTCTGCACTTTCCGTAGTATAATCCTAGTTTTTGTCTGTCTTTTGTTTTCTTTTGGTTGCCATAGTAACCATCATAGTTTCCTTAGCAACACAGAGTAATTTATAGCTGTCACTTTCTTTCCCTTATAAAATTTGAGCTGTTCCAGAGTTTGGCATTAATATCATTGCATTTATCGTGTCAATGACTCAAAGGTAGCATCAAAAAGCCTTTGTTATCAGAAATAATTGTCGTAAATCAGCACTCACCAATCATATCTTGAATAACAGACCCCAATATTTATGGCCATATTTATACAGGATTGGCATTTTGTGCTCAGCACAGTCTGATGTCGTTATATGTTATTCGTCACTTCGGCTTGTAGTCACGACCTTGAGATCCTTCACTACTACCTTGACCTCTGACCTCTAAAAAGGTCAACGCAAATGAAATTCAACCTTGAACTTATTGACTTACTGCAGATAATTTGACCATGAAATCCGACCAAAAAGTATTTTGAAAAATATATTCCTTCCAGAAAGATTCACTCTTACCTTTTAGTATTTTAACCTGTGTCCTAAAACCTCTGTCTTGATGAATCAGTTATATTCAACAATATTATCGATAATTCCAAATAAATTTTACATTCCAGTGATCGGTAATTGTGCTGTCTGCAACACCAAAACTGCATGTAACCTTCCCTTTCTTTATCTCTCCAATTTGTTGCCAAAATCACGATTACTTAAAAAAGCTTTCAAAAAGCGGTGCAGACGAAGTACATATTAATTATTTCCAAAATGTTTGTCATAATCAACTCTATTGGAACTGACTGAGGGTGATATCTATACTTGACGATTGAGACATGCCCTTCAAAATTTGTCCTTGACCTTGCCGACCTTGACCTTACTGAAATGTGCATTCTCAACCGAAATTGAATGAAAGTGTTCATTCTGAAACTAAATAGTAAGGAATGGGTACAATTTTAGCCCCAGTACAAGTATATCCTATGTGCAGAGCTGCCAACGAGTACACTCTTGGAATATTAAGCTTTTTTCACCAACATTAATGAAACTAATACCTTGATTTCTAGATTTTGCCAAGGGAATTGCATTAAAAGTACACTTCGGATGTTGGTAGAAATCACTAGAATACACAAAAAAATTGGCAGAATTGGCTGAAAATACTTTAAAATCCTGTCAAAATACCTTCTGGACATTTTTGGCCGTGGCAGGTCCATATGATGCAATAATGGTACCACTTCAGAGATTGAAATGAAAATTTGCCCTCTGGAACAACACACTCCTCACTATTTAATTTTTACATTTTTCCTACCTATTTCTTTTTCTCAACAGATTTTCTATCCTTATCTTCGCCTGTACTATTGAGATTATAACTTGCCTGTGTAAAATATTTCAAATTTTTTTTTTGTAAAAACATTGGTTTTAGAGGTTGCATTTGTGCTTTTTTTGGGTGCACTTATTTCTATGATTCTGGTGATTTTTGACTACATGTAGGTGCATGGTTTTAAGATATTGTTTAGAGCTTACGGTGATGACAGTTTCAAAGATGGAAAAATTATGAATTTTTAAAACACGAACTGATATTTTTGATATTTTGTAATTTGATATCATGATAATGATAAGCCATTAATGAAATATTTTGCAGAATTCCTAATTCTTGCAAGCTATCTGGCGTGATGTCGTCACCCAGAAAAAAATTATGTCAAGAATGTAAGTTCATCTTTAAATGTTAAGAGAAATTATCTGAATCATGCCTTAGGGAAATTCCGCAAAAATAAACAGATCCCGCAGAAATTTCTCATTCTACTGTCGTGTGTTCAGTGACGCTATAAAATGACCCCATAATTAGAAAAAAGTGAATTTTGAACAAATCTACTACCCAGCTTCAATATTTTCACAAGGTCTGTGTTGCAATTTGTTCATCATATGAAACTAGACCTCCATGGTTAAGGTGGTTCCCCATCAGGACTAGGTGCTTTGCTGCCATACTGTATATAGATTCTGATTTTGCCATTCAATTTATTTCATTGAAATGTATATTTTATTTGAATGCCATATAGCAGGCGATTGCATGTGTTGCATAGCATAGTCAGTAGTGTGGAAATGTCACAACAAATATGTTGATTGGGTTTAGGTTTCTTTGTGCATTTCTCAGCGATGCTGGGAGTATTTTCAGGCATTCTCATTTATGAAATCATTTAAATCAAGTGCTGTGGCTCAGAACCTCTATTGAATGATTATTGGCCTGTGATCCTTTTGGTGTCTGTACCACGTGGCAGTATCTAAAACCACATACCACATACCCACATGCCAATTTTTTCCAGGTGGGGCAATACAATGACAGTTTAACTATTGTTAAAGGAAAATCTGTCCATCTTTCGACCTTAGAGGGCGCCACTCTCAGTAACTTATGTCGATATTTCCAAAAAAATCTTCCAAGAAAAACAAGTTTTAATGAGCCTTGCAGGGCATCTGTGCCCTCTCTGTTGCCCGCCTTCTGGTTGGCTCAAGTGCTCGGCTAACAGGCCCTAGTTGAGATTCTTTTCTTCAGGCATTTCTACACTACTACCTATGATATACATAGCATACATTCTAGGTGCATCATAGATTTACCATAGGTGCATCTCATCACATAATTTACATTAATAGTGTTATACAATAACCGCCATATTTGATTTTGCTTGATTCGCTGCCATCTTGTTTTGTTAGTGTAAGAAAATGTATCATTTCCGTAGCTTACGATTTAAAATCACGCTTTAATTATTGTAGTGCTTGTAGAGCATTTCGATTGGGTGGCCTTAGGCTGCTGTTTCATTTTATAGCCAACCGTTTCAGCTGGTTTCAGATTTTATAGACACCCAGCACCTTTTGTAATGGTGAGTGTAGTACAGTGTCAACTTTCAGAGTATTCTCTAGGTCTGATGTCGTTACCGTGGCAATTGGTAAATTGACTCTAAACTCAATTCAATATTGTTAATTGAAAAATGTATTGAATGAACACTTTGAAAAGTTATGTTCAATTTTAAATGAAATGAGTTTTGCTGTTTGATTTGGATTCCTTTCTGGTCAGATGTTTTTCATCATGGTCAAATTTGAGGGGTCAAGGTCAAAGCTTTAACTTACATTGTGACCTTTGCTGACTTGTGTGTGACCTTGGAATAGACTGGGACTGACCTAGATTTCTTAGGCATTGATTTTGAAAGGTTTCGCTTCTAAATATCCTTAAAATACACAGTATTGTCTGGTGTTGGTCCTAGCTGTTGAAGGTCATTGTTGTTGTCTGTTAACTCTTCACCATCCTTGTGTTTTTATTTGTGATGACCCTGTAAAATGAATGTGCTGCCAAAAGAAGAAACCAAGTCAAACAGTCAGTTTACCAGTTTACCAGTTTTGCACTTTGACTGTGTTGTGCCCACTTCAGAGGTAAAGATCACATGATTTTGACCTTGATAAAGGTCATGTGTGTCACGGCCATGATCGTGACCTTAATCAAGGTCATTTGTTACAATCAGATAGGTCTTGAATTCGTTTCCTGTTTTCACCTTATGAAGGTTCGTATTTTAAAACTTCATCTTTTCGCAAATTTTCTCAACGTGTAACTTGAATTATAACATTTTATATGAGTGTAGTTTCCCAGTGTCGCCACGCAGTGGTCATGTCAGGCATTATGATTGTCCGCTTAATTCTGCATTGATGATTTCGTCATGGAAAGGTTGCATTTTGTAAAGCATTTCATGCAGTTTTGTTGTCCGTTTCTGTGTGTGTGAGGAAAATATCCCAAATTCGGTGTAAACAATATAATTTGGGCCAGTTGTTCCACGCCAATCCCGGTAACAATACCTTCGAGATTCTAAGAAGCTCAGATGTTCCGACAGATTAACTGCTCCTTGAGAATGCAGATATATCTCTCTGCATGAGACGATGTCGAAAGTGCTCTCGACAGTGAATGCCCTACTTCTTGAATATATCTGTGTCCCTTTTGAAAACAACAGAGCCAGACGTAAGTTGTAAAATGAGGAACCCGCACAACAAAACCTACCAATAGGGGGCCCTGCAGGCAAGTGGACCATGGTTGTGATGAGAAAGCCATTTCTTCGGTCAAGGATTATTGAATATTTCAACCCTTAATTACTCTACATGGGGAAATAGCACCAAAAATCTATTTTGATGAATTTTATGGAGAAAATCAACAAAACTTGATTTAATGGAAAATGCACTGGCAGTGTACCTTTTAGTACTTGTGCTGCCATCTGGATTTTTAGTTCTGCAGGTTCCTCAATGTTGCTATGCTGGGGAAATATTGCTTGTTTAAGGTCCCCAGGTAATATTATAATATCATTTGAAAGTAAAAGAGTTCACTTAATATATAGTTGTAAAATATACTTATGTCAAGGTCTGGAGGCGATATCTTCAATTTTGACGAAATCAAGCAATTCTGGCGAAAACAAGAAAAATACATTGATGACGGTTGTCGGAACATCCCGGAAGCCATAACTTAACTAACTGTGATGTTAGCAATACAACCCAAGAAGTGCAGTCTTGTGTTCACCTGGTAGCAAGACGAATATATCGGCCAGTTACCTCCCAGAATTCCAAACCTGTCTTGATATTATGTATACCCCCCTCCCCCTATTTTCTAAAATGAGCTATTCCATTGCCACAAACTTGGTAGTTGATGGACCAGTCCAAAGGTAATATGATAGGTGGTGCCACTATTTTTTGCCACATTTTGGCCTAACTTGCTAACCTTTCTGCCTTCTATTGGTTCATTGCAACAAAGTAGCCAGTTTATTCTTAAGTTTGGTTTCGAATTGCGAAAAGCGTGTAAAAAATGAAATTGGCTGAGACGAAAAGTGCTGAATAGTTTGCTAGTTCGAGTTAGGTTCTTAAAAATTTTAAGCGTTCATTTCGCTCCCAAAAAAACCCAAATGATATGAGTTGCCATAGCAGTTGATTCAGTTGTGCTAATTAATTGCATAATTATGCTAATTACCACATGAACGATTAATAAGAGTTATAATCTGTGCCATAATCAGTAGAGAATCTTAAAGAAGTTGATTGATTAAACGTTGAAATTGTTGAAACTGTTATCAGGTGTTACAAACTGTGGCACCCTCCCCCTGCATGTTGGAATTTTGCGACGGTGTAGAGATAGATCAACTCTATGATGTTTGCAGGTTTAAGTTATCTATGTCTTGGATCAGCAGAGTTAAAGCTAGGCATTGTGAGGATATGACATGTACATGTAGAATACATTCTGCTGCATAATGTGTCCAGAGGGAAGGTGTCACATCAAAGGAACGGGCCCAGTTAACCCTTTGCGCCCTGAGGACTTGAGGCAGTATTTGGTTTAAACCGTTGAACATTGTTGAGCAGGCGCAGTGATGAAGCCAATGACCGCTGTATGAGTATAAAAAAGAGACAACTTTTTCCAACAAAATTTGAATGATAAAAACCATTGGCTTGTGAACATGACACAGAGGCTTTTCAGTCTAATTAGACTAAGATTATTAAGTATTTGGTACAAAAAAAATGTCTCCAAACTTCAGAGTGTCAAAAGTGATGCCCGTCCTCGGTCAGTTTCACTGGGTTGCTTTGTTATTTAGGTTCCTCGCAAGAGATGGGAGAGATGGATGATTAAATGTCAACGAACAAGACCCTGAAATAAAATCATGGCCAAAAGTGCCCTTTGAGTGGTTTTCATCTGATTGTTTTGTCAATACATTTGGAAAATGCCTTACATTTCTTAAATTGAAAACGCTGCACACCTGGGCCTCTTCCATCCCCTTGATGGTGGACCTGATGATACATGATCATTATTCTTGAGGTAGCTCACAAAAACCTTGTAAATGTAAAAAGTATTTCTAGCAAACAACTTGATGAGTGGTTTATTTTCACGGCATTGACTTTTATTGAGTGTTCTAGATGGGCGTAGATATTTAGGTCGTATGTTTTAATTTCATTTGCTTTAAGCAAGGTCTTGCACGTCGGCAATTTGTATTTCGTTGAGGAGAAGTGGAGTAGCGCCATCTTTTGTGAAGGAAAACTGATTATTTGGACTTCTTGACTGATATTTTTTTCTGAATAAGACTATTTGTAGAACTGGGAATTTCTAAAATCGGACAAAAAATAAGTGTTTTAGATGCAATTTTCGAAAGTAAGGCCAATGTATTTTACAGAAATTTTAGATTTTTTGTTTTTCTATTATGAGCACCATCCGGGAAGAACGAGAATTTTTTTTAATGCCCGAAATACCTGTAGTGACCCAAAATAAACGATTGTACATTAAAATATGTTAACTAGACTTTTCCAAAAAATGGTAAAGTGAATTTCTTTGGACAATATTCACTGCTTTTTGTGACAATTTCTGGGTCTTAACCTTTGCGACAGAATGCCTCAAATCAGTAATAGTTCGGCATCAGAATTTGAGGGAAAAAAATCAATTTCTGTACTCTTTATCATCTCCAAAAGGTGGCGACGCTCCTGCACCAAGCATCATATTGCACTGTAAGTAGGGAGGGGAGGACATCCCAGATTAGCTTTAACCTTGTACCTACCCTGAAATCAAAAGTGGACTGAACACTGCATTGTTGGGAAAGTCCACTTCGGATAAGTAGGGGTGATGGACGACTCTTGTTGTATGTTGTTTGGGAGAAAGTACCACACCGCAGTTATTGTAATGTTATCTTTAAAGTTTACAGAGGCAGGGTATGCTCAGTTTGAATAAAGGAAGCCTCGGAAATGCCCTAAAATGCTGATAAGAGCTATCTGGTGCTCACTTTGATACAACTAACACATTTCCCAAATCCGAATACTTGACTACAGATTGATACCAGTCACCGACCCTCGATATCCAAATGAGTTAAGCCTTTTAACTGCAGAGGTCTTGTCGAAGCACTGTTATCGGAACATACCCACGATGTCCTGGGGGCGGATGGCTTGCAGGGTTGGACCTGATCATGTTGGATGATTTGGCTTCTGCCTGAAAAAATGAGTAAAATCTTCGTAAAATTGATGAAACTACAGCATAAACATTTTGTGTTACAGTTGTACAGTTATTCAATTCTAAGCTGCCACACCCATTGAATTAAACTTTGCACTTAACACTAATAGATAGTTGGGGCGCTTCGAGAAGTCCCATCGCCTTTTTATGCACAATGGCATGATTTTGCAATATGAAATGTTACACTCAAGTCACAAATATAAGGTGTGAGCATTATGAATAAAACGATATTGATAATACATTGTAACAATAATATTTATTGCCAGTGCTGAATTATCAGTTAGCAATTTATTATTGTGGAAAATGATATCAAGGGAAACTTTGTTGATTTGAAGGCCTCGGAATTAAGTCCACATTGGTTTGTGAAGACAGAACACAAATCTGCAACTAATATTTTAACCTGTCCATCCTTGCATCACATTGTGGTATTTCCCAAGCATTGTTCTAGGGCATACCCATTTATTATAATGAGGGTGGATGACTGCCATGATTATAATGAAAGGCGAGTTACAATTTGCAGTTTAAATGGACCCTGCCCTCCCCCCTCCGTCTCCAGAATAACATATTCTGATGATGGTGTGTTTGAAATGTCCATTGTGATACATAGGGTGGACAGGTAGCGTGATTCTGAGATGATCATGTAATATTCTTGAGTAAGTTACTATTCCAGGTGTTAATTGGTGCTAACTAACCAAAAATTAATATCTTGAATGCAGATTTCTTAACTTTGATTGTGATATGCATTTCAACTTGTGTAATGATTTTGACCTATAATAAATATGGCGCCCAACTGAACGTGAAGGATAAGTTCCCAACCTACGGAGGAGTCCACCCGGAATACTAATTTGCATAACAGATTGGTTAATTGGCACCAATTAGATTAATGTACAGCGGCAATTTGTTTCACTTCAGATTTGTATTTTATCTGGGAAGTGGCACTTCATCATAAGCCGTTGACTGTTCCATTTGTTTTGGTATCATTTGTTTTCACAATTTTAACCAACTTTTAAAACTAAACCACAGGTGAGATGAACTGTTTCCTGTGAAACAAGTGCTTCATACAAACCAGAAGAAATTCCTATGGCCTCACGACAAGAAAATTTGAAATTGGACACTTACTGTCAAAATCCCAACTGACATCTTTCCTACAACGTACGCGCGAGTTGCGCAATGACGCGCTTATCTCTCTTTCGCGTATACGTGCCACCTACGCGCTGGATAGCGCATCAGTGACACGAATTTGGGGATGACAGTTGTGATTAGGACACTGTGGTATTAAAGTGTTCTGCCTTTTTGCAGAGGAGTTAATGACTTCAGTGTGTGGAGTTATTTCAGAGTTAAATCTAGCCTGAATTTTGCTCCTTTTAACGAGTCCCTAGCTGTTCGATTCAGGCTGGTGCAACTCCGAGATCTTCAACTATAGATATTGGTATTCCCTGGACTGTTAAATCATGTCAAGAGTTCCCAGGGTGTTCCATCATTTGGCCTACCTCCTGAACAAGCTAACATTATGAGCGTTCATTTCGGTGAAAGTTTGGGCTTGTAGGCTTTCCTCTGGTGTGCTTTAAGCTAGCCATATGTTGAGATATCTTTAACTGTACCTTGCCTTTACATTACTCATATACCGGTAACAGTGTACATTGAAGTATGGGTGTTTGGGCAAGCTTTCCAGTGGAAAATGTTAGCTTTTCTGGTGAACTTTTATTCGCGGAGCTTTTAGCAGCATGTTTGGTTAGGTATGCAATGATTGTCTTATCACAATGTATGCAAACTATGTTATTCTTTAGTCTGAATGAATTAAAATACCAATGCAATAGTTTTGTGCGTTGTTTTACTTGTGATTGCTATCAAAGAGAGTTCATAGGCAGGAGCAAGTTAGGCCCGGTGCAATGTTTTTGAGTGTTTCTGTTTTTGAGTGTTTCCCCTCATTGTTTGGGAACGCTCAAAAATAGATTGACAAGTTTTTCTGTGTATCCCCCCTATTGAAAAGTCGTGGTCTCTCTAGCTGCCTATTGTTTGGAAACACTGACACATGGGGAACAACCACAGATGTTACACCGGTTAAGATAGACTGCACCAATAGGGTATCTTCCCATATACCATGCACATTTATATGGCGATACATTTCAATGGTGCATGAGGCGCACGCCGCCCCCTTTTGCTAAAAAACAATCAATGGTAATGATAAGTTTCAGGCAGTCTAAGTGTTTGGCGTCCTACATTGACTTTAACACTAATGGGAAGATGGATTCTAAGACTGATTTCGAGAAAGATTATTTCAAGTTAATGAACAATGCTTTTTATGGCAGGACCTGTGAGAACATAAGGAACAGGATGGAGATTAAATTGGTAACAGACGGTGAAAGAGCCAGGAGTGTAATGGCCAATCCTAGGTTTTCATCAATTTGCATGTTTGATGAACAGAATGTTGCTATTAGCATGAGGAAAACAACCATGAAATTCAACAAACCAATCTATGCAGTAACCAACCAGCTTAACTACATTAATACACAGATTGAAGAGAGGTACTTTCAAGGGTCTGGCTTGTCTCTTAACATAATAGAGTCCTGTGACATGACAATATTTTCTTACAAGAGGTGCAAAGGTGGTCATTACATTAGATTACCATTTAACACTAAAGCTGTAATCAATGTGATGTCACAGGAACAGGGAAATGATCAGGTGTTTGCTCTGGAGTCTACTGGCTGCTAGATAGGTCAAGGAACATAAAATAGAACTTCAAGAACATGCGAAGCTTACTACTGAATGGTGGAAAAGATGTATGAAAATGAGATTAAGATCGAGCCTAGCTCTCAGTACGGAGTAGGAAGCGATTCATTTCCTGTATGTGTTCAAAAGGTTACCCCTTAAATCGAGAGTGATAACAATCTTAAGATTAATGTTTTCAAGTTACAGAACGAAGCTGCTAAAAACATACGTGAGGCAAAACTAGAACCTCTCTACCCGGGAATGGTAAGATGATGATGATGTCATTGATGTTCTTTATTTCAAGGGTCATTTCATGTACATAACTGACATCAATATGTTCTTCAAGACTGGCACTCGTATATCTCTGTAGGAGGTGTATGAATTACTTGAATTACTCGTCGTCGTCGTCGTCGTCGTCGTCGTCGTAGGAGTGGCACCTTTCTGGTGCCCTTTTAAGGGTTCTCCTCTTATGAGCCCCGTTGAGTTAGTTATAGTAATTACATAACCTGGGCCTTGCAGTTACATAATTTGGGCTGGAAACTTGGTTCACTCTCCAGGCATGTAAGATATTAGTTTACACTCAACACTGCTGCCTGTATGACACACATGCTTTACAATACTAGCTAGATTTCCTACTCTGTGCCCAGTTGATTCTGATATTAGAGAGATACACTAAAAAGGATAGGAGACACCTCCACCAAGAAAAGACCAAGACCTAAGGAAGAAGACTCGAAGAAGTGGTTCACAAGTTAAGGTAGGACCGCTAGTACATTAATTTTTTTTTTTTACCGCTAAATGGCTTTAATAGTGTTTTACATGTTAGTTTACATGAAGGTATGACTTGTTTCGAAAATATTTTCTTATAAATATTCAATCAGTGAGCGACAAGTTAATCAAAAATGTCGAAATAGCGCATCTAAAAAGCTGGATGCATTCTATTGATATCAACAATCTTATGTTTCAAAAAATTGACAAGAAACACAAATAAAATGGGCCGATTCATCTGTAACCTTTTCACCTAGCAAATATCTAAAACTAATAATGGCATCAGACATGGACGGAAAAAACAGTCAATAAAACCAAACGCATGCAATCACAGGTCAAGAAATTGAGTAAAGATAGTAATCATAGTTTACAAGACGTGCCATTGGCTTTTCTAACTGGCATGCGTGCACATGCATTACATGCTCATGCGTGCACATGCATTACATGTGCATGTATAAAAAACGGAAAACACAGATGAACATGACTTAGTTATATGTTTTTGCTGAGGAAGGCAACATCAAAACCAGAACCAGAAATAAGGATGGTCAATTTTAGAGTAGAAAATAACAAAAGTGACATCTCAGGAAAGCAAAGGGGAAGCCAGGTCAGAACGGGTAATTGGACTAGCAAGGGCCTATCCAGGATTACAATGTTAGCACTGGCTTCACATATTGAAAAAAAGGGGCAAGCTAAAGTCGGAGCTGGTAATTGGACTAGCATTGGCCTAGCCAGAATAACCTTGTCCACTGAAGCTTGTAATTTTCACACAGCCATCTAGATACAAAAAGGGGCCATCCTCAAGTCTGGTTTTACAAGAATGGTGGAACGTTTTAAAATAGATATACAAAATCATACAATATAAGGTGTGTCACAAAAACATACTATCATCCCATCCCATCCGAAACTTCATTTCAATATAAACACAGTCATAGTCAGTTTTATAATATTATCCCCACCTTTCTTCTTTCCAATTCAGATCATTATACAACAACATTAAGATTAAAATTCACCACACCTTTCTTTTGACAACGTCTGTCATACAAATAGAGATTTGGTTACCAAGTAATGAGGATTCTACAAAATAAATAAATAAATCCTAATTAGGAAAGTGAGAAACCTCATATTCAATATCCAAGATTCAGCGGCAATCCAGCCTAAGAAATATTATACAAATCTTTAAAGTTACTCTCAACAGTATGTAACAAAACAGATGGGGGAATTTTTAACAGTGATGCCATCTTCGGAATGATTTGGTGAAAACTACGGCTGGGGGTGTTTTTATATTTAGGCAAATACGGAGAGTCCGATTCCAGGACAAGTCTATCTAGGGGTATCTGGCAAACAGTTTCTTGTAACTAAGGTCTACTTAGGAGTAAGGACGATATCCCAAAGTAAGCAAATGGGCATGCATGAATCCAAGTGTTTAAGTCGGCAACAGTTCCTACAAAACAATGACAGTGGATCCGGTTTTCGGTCAGTCCCAATTCCTTCAAGAGAGAAACAACAATGTTTGCAGCAGAGAGATCATCTTTTCCTCTGGCCAGGGTTTTCGTTATGAGACAAGACCACTAATGAATATTCATAGGTTGGAGGGTCGAGGCCTATCTATTAGACGAGTGCATGTTTTTTACTCTCAAGTACATGTTTGGAGAGGTATTGAAAAAATATTTGCTGTGGCAAGTCTACAGATATAAATAAATTGTTTGGTAAAAAAAATAATTTTGAATTTTGACAACCTGGCCATAGGGGGTGGTTCAAATTTGGAGTGAAAATGGCCGAAATGGGTAAAAATGTCCACTTGTGTCAAACTTGTCAATTTAAAAAAAAATTTCCGTGGTCAATCACCAATTTCCATCGCACCAGTTACTCGCAAGACTAACCCGTATATCATATCCGAATTTCAGTTTCACTACCTGACGCATTCTTTGATGGCGGGCATTTTAAATAACTGGAAATGGCTTGGAAAATCAATTGTGGTCTTGTCTCCTTTGCAATGGAATATTAGGGTCTTGTCAAATGTTGCAGCTAATGGAAGCACCTTGCGTAAGTAAGTCGACTGACGTTCTTGGATACACTCCAGGTGGATACACCTCGGTTGACAAGTACACTGACCAGAAAGATCTATACCGATTTCACCTATTGCCACACATTTAGGATGACTTAAAAATTCAAGAAATGAAGGGGAATTAGCCGAAGCAAAATGGGGATGAACTCCTACAGAAAAGTATAAATCGGGATGGGAATTCATCTGGTTGAACAAGAACCTCCAATGGTCCGGAAAAACATAGTTGGCCACCCCAGACTTCAAGAAAAAACCACTGGCGCCAGGCACATAGAGTGTTGTTGCGGAACCATACTTCGTCATAAGATCAAGGTAGAAGTGGGAGTCTATAAAATGATTAATAGCTGGGGTAGTGTTGACCAAAACTCCTGGCTTGAACTTCTTGAAATCTTTCTGTTTTTCTTGAGACAGTATAGCTAAAAGTTCCAGGACGGATCGCCAATTCATGGTTGCACACACGCAAGATGGTGGAGAAAATGAAAAGTTGGATCCACCCCCATCAGACAGGCTGGCTAAGGTCTTCCAGTTTAATAGTTCCTTATCGTTGATACTCATAGGAGCTGAGGCAGGGTAAAGTCTCCGGCTCAATATAAAGTCAAGAAGGTTCTTCTCGCGTTCCAATTCTAAGGCTTCAACGAAAAACTTACCTGACTCACCTGACCAGACAACATCCATCCCAATTGCAAAATCATCTTCTGTGTTACGGAGGCAGGTCGGATGCCGAATCTGTAGCAGTCCTCTAGTACCCACCCGTTCCTGGCAAGCGAAACAGGCAGTAGCAAAGCCTAAACTCTACGGACAATGGTTCGATATAACATGGCGGTCCAGGTGTCCATTCAACGCTGTCTGACACAATGGGCAGACCCGTCTCTTCCGGGATTTCTGCGGAGGAGGGCGTTGAGGTGAGTCTTCCTCGTAGTTCGGGATGAAATCAGCTTCACTGACAATATCCATCCTAATTAAAAAAACAAACAATGTGAAAGTCATACAATGAAACTTTAACAAATACAAAAAAACAAATAACCATGATTATGATGTACAAACTGAACCAATGGACCATTCCCATAGTATAAAAGGAAATTTGATTCCAGAAGGAGCCTCTACAGGCCAAGGGACTGACATCAGCCTATCCCACCGTCCTGAGAAACCTAACAAAAAATGCCAGAAAGTTTGACAGCAGAATTAGGCCAGAGGGAAATGAAGACTAGCATAAGCCTATCTTAACGCTTTCTCTGAACAAATCTATATACTAAAACAAATGGTCCATAAGTCCAAAAATAAAAAAAACCTAGATTCAACAAGAGATTACCCAATCTCGGGTATGTATTATATTAACAACAACATGGAAAAATATTAAAAAAAACAAACAAACAAACTGCCCATTTCCTTACAAGAAATGGCCATTTTGTTAGTTCATACTTACCTATGGAACACTTTTGCATGTTACTCCATTTGGGCTCAAACACAAGAGTATCCCTTTAATTTTCTAAAGGGAGAACTGAGTTAACAGCTCGGCCGCCAGGCGGCGCCCTGACCGATCCCGCGAGATCGCGCCGATCTCATGCCGCCATATTCAGTCTTACTCTTGAGCGTTAACAAAGAGTATGTCCCGTTTGTGGGGACGGCGGGAGGGCCGTGTTCCATAGGTAAGTATGAACTAACAAAATGGCCATTTCTTGTAAGGAAATGAGCATTTTGTGTCATTCAAACTTACCTATGGAACACTTTTGCATCGAATCCCAGCAACCTATTGGAGGTGGGAAACGAGGACTTACCTAAGGCTGAGCTGTTGTTCCATCAAGGAGGCACCACCAGCATATTAGCTAAGGAGGACCGCCAGGGGAAAGAAATGGGGAGAACCCGGGGGACCGGTATTTTGATCTCGGTATTACAATCGAATTATAGAGAGTAATAGACCCATTCTCCGGAAAGCGCTAGAATTGCGTAATAATACCATCTTCTTTCCGGCAACAGAGCTTAGAGCAAGTAAGGCATGTTGAAGGGTGTAGAATGAGTTATTGCTAAACAACAATAAGAAATTGCGTCCTTTCTAGTCTACTAGGGGTTGCCTGGATTGTTGAAGATAGGGCATATCAAAAATGGCGCAATATGCGCGTTTGACTCTTCAATCGGGCTCCCCCCCTCTTTTGATCTAGCCAGGATCAAACAACATGCCCCGCAGACACAATCGGGCCGATTGTGTGCATGCCATCTACGAGGGAAGAAACGTCTCGTAGGTAGAAACGAGAGAATGTGGAGTGATTACTCCAACATGCAGCGGAAACGACTTCTTGAAGAGCAACTTCTCGGTAGTTAGCCCAGGAGGTGGCTAGTGCTCTAACTTCGTGTGCTGAGATGTTAGCTAGCGCACAAAGATCAGAGGAAGTCTTCAAGGTGTTGTAGGAAAGACGAATAGTCTCCACAATCCACCTTGAAATAGTGGCGGCCGCTATCTCTCGTTTATTTCCCTCCTTATAGGACAAAAACAAACGCTCTCTCCCCTGGCGGATACCGGGAGGTTTTGTCCTATTTATGTAGAACTTTAGGGCCCTGACGGGACATAAAGTTCTGTCAGGAAGATCATATGAGATCGTTCTTGACAGAGAGGGAATAGTAACCGGGGGCCGAGAGGCGGCCGGTCCCTGGTTCTTCGCCAGAAAGCCTGGTATGAAAGCCAGGTTAACCTCCCCTCCCTCTCTAAAAGCCAGCTTCTTAAAAGAAAGTGCATGGAGCTCTGATCTCCGTTGGGCGGTAGCCAAGGCTACTAGAAAGACCGTTTTGAGTGTCAGATATTTCATGGATGAAATAGACATGGGTTCAAAAGGATGCCTCATGAGCACCTTAAGGACAACAGAAAGGTCCCATTTAGGGGTGTTGTGAACCGGTCTAGGACGTTCTAATAACATTCCTCTGAAAAGAGGGGTTATTTGGTCCTCCCAACGAAGATCCCAGGTGCTTAAAACACGGAGGGTAGAGAGATGGCGGACTTGTACCCTTTTATAGCCGTGACAGATAGTTGTCTTTCCGTGAATAATACAATGAAGAAATCAACTAATCTGTATATAGAGGGAGAGATCGGATTAACTCCGTTCTCCCTGCACCAGGAAGTGAAGGTAGACCACTTTCCTTGATACACATCAAGGGTAGACCCCCTTTGAGGTGCGGACATGCGCTTGACAGCGATGTCCGAAAAGCCTCTCTGGTGGAGATGCAACTGGATAAGTTCCAGGCGTGAAACTTGAAAAATCCAGGGTTCTGGTGGTAGCATCTCCCCAGGGGGTGCCACAGGAGGTGCTTCCAAGTAGGAAGACTCCTGGGGTGGTCTATCAGGAGCTCCAGCAAGGCTGGGAACCAGGCCTGATTTGGCCAGCAAGGTGCGATGAGAGTTATTCGCACCGGGTGGCTGGTCAAGATCTCGTTCAGGACTGGTTGGATGAGAGGGAGGGGTGGAAACGCATATGCGTTCAGCCCGACCCAAGAGGCTGTAAGGCTGTCGACTTCCAGGGCCTCTTCGTCCGGAAGTGGAGAGTAATAGATGGGAAGGCGATTGTTCAGCCTGGTGGCGAACAAATCTACCTTCGGAGATTGCCAAAGGCGACAAAGGTCGTCTACAATCTCCTGATGGAGTGTCCACTCTGTCTGAACTAGCTTGTTCTGACGGGACAGGGCGTCGGCAAGGATGTTGCGATTGTCCGGTATGTGTCTGGCACATATCGATACTCCAAGGTCGGCACAAAGATGGTAAAGCTCCCAAGTTAGCTGGCAAAGAATGCCGGACTTTGTGCCTCCCTGTTCTCCTGACATATGCTACTACTGTAGAATTGTCGGAGAACAGGGTTACTCTCCGATTCTTCAGGCGAAGGGAAAGAGCCCTCACGGCAAGAAGGACAGCCTTCATTTCCAATATATTTATTGGAAGAATGGTCTCCTCCCTTGTCCATAGACCCCTTATGGACATGTCCCCGTTGTTCAGATGTGCTCCCCACCCTAGTAGGGAAGCATCTGTGAACAGGGACACTTCTGGGGGCGGTGGAGCAAGATCTACACCGCTTTGGAGACGAGTCTCCGACTCCCAGAAGTTCCAGACGTTCTTGAGTAGGTATTGAGGTATCAATACCAACTTGTCTTATGGGTCCCTGTGGGGTTTCCATAGAGACATTAGAAACATCTGGATGGGACGCATATATAGACGGCCAAGAGGGATTTGGTCTGCTGCCGAATTCAGAAGTCCCAAAAGGCTCAAGCATCGCCTTGCGGGAGCTTGAGTCCTTCCTCTGAATTCTGCGACGAGATGAAGAATTTTCTTTATCCTGTCTAGGGGGGGGGGGCAGCATTTTCCCTATGGCCGTTAGGAACCGAATTCCAACGTAAACGAAGTCTTGGGATGGTATGAATTCTGACTTTGTTTTGTTGATAATCCAACCTGCGGAAACTACTTTTTGCTTTAGAACCTGAAGTTTTTGCAGTAGTAGTTTTCGCGATTTGCAACGGAGTAGCCAATCGTCTAGGTAGTGATGGAGCTTGAACCCCATCACGTGAAAGGGAGCGACGAAGGCTGTGACTATCATCGTAAAAATTAGGGGTGCCGATGCCAGACCGAACGGTAGGGCCCTGAATTGATATGTCTTTCCTTCGTAATGGAATCGAAGGAAGTGTTGATAGTCTGGATGGATCGGTATGTGTAAGTACGCATCCGTTAAATCCATCGATACCGCCCAATCGTTGGGCTGTATCGCCGTTGCTATAGACCTGGTGGTTTCCATCTTGAAATGAGGAACATTCAAGAAGGTGTTTAACCTGGAAAGGTCTATGATCAGCCTCCATGTCCCTGCTTTCTTGGGAACCAAGAAAACGTGGCTGTAAAAGCCGGGGGAGCATGGATTTTGAAGGACCTGGATAGCTTGCTTCTCCAGTAATGTCACGACCTCTGCTTGGAGGGCAGAGGCCTTGACTGGGTCCTTCGGTGGCTGAACTGGGGTTGGATATATGGTAGTCGGGGGGGTACGGTTGAAATCTAGTTTCACTCCGTACCTCAACATGTTTGGGGCTGGGGACCCCTTTGGGCACCAATCGTCCCAAATGTCTGCAAATTTTTGCAGACGGCCCCCGACTACCGGAGTCGGCTCCTTTTTGCGTCTGGGAGGAGAAAGGAGGGGGGAGTCACTTCTTCCGGCCTGCACCCCTTGGACGAAAGGAGTGCTTAGTCGGACCGGATCCACCCTGGTTAGAGGAAGTATTTTTCCTCTTTCCAGTCCGGCGACCCTCCGCTTCCCGTCGGAAGGATCCAGCAGGAGCAGGCTGACTAGGCGGGGTAGGCCTAGGCAGGACCTGCCTGGCGTACGGGATTGAACCCGATGCCTGCTGGGGCCTCTCTATCTTTCTAGCGTTAGGTAGAGAGGTCTTGGTCCTCTGTGTCGCAGTGGGGGCATATAATTTGTCCCAATCTTTCTGTGCTTGAGCCGCCTCTTTTACAGAATCTGCGAACAGGAAAGAACCGTCCATAGGAGCGGTTCTTAAGGCCCCTTCCAGCTGGAGGGATCTGATGACATTGAGAGAGCCCAGTGCGGCGTCTCTACGGAGTAGGACGCTATTTGCTGTGGTCTTGGCGGACAGAGCAAAAGCGTGCCTAATCGAATGTGACAGGGATGTCACAGGCGATTTTGTGTCATCAGATAGTGACTCATTATCTTTTAGGGATCTGGCTAGTGCCAGGTTAGTGTGCTCTGCGTAGGAGAGCACCGCTAACGTGTTTTTGGCCAGACCCTCTTGTGCTCTATGGTCTCGGTAAGCCGAGGAGGAGGTCACCCTAGGCACAAATTGGTCCAGCTGTACATCGTCCTTTAATATGGAAGTCGATGCTGCAGCTGGACAGCCGGCCGAGCTGACATGATAATAGTCAGCGCGGTACTGCCTAACTGGAGGAAGTTGTGCCGTGAACAACTTCCCCGGTTTACACCAAGCTTCCGGTCCGACTGCCGGAAGGACAGGGATGGAAGTACGTTGGTGGGCGCCTTGGGAGTCTCTGATTGTACGCTCCAAAAGTTCAGAGACTGCTACCACCGACGGGGAGGGAGGAAGGAATTCAAGTGCCCGAGTGGAGGCCTGAGAAACCTGTGGATTGGGATCCACTTCCTGTCCCCAAAGTGAAAAGGTCGGTGTAGATAAGGCTGGCAGTTCCGGCGGGGCAGGGCACAGATCCTGCGGGAGGTACGCTCTGATCAAGGATCTGAGTGTCCTCATATCCGACAAGATACTGGCCTCCTCTGGTGACAGCTCCTCCTGATTGGGGGAGCGGTAGCCTGGCTGAGAACTCTCGTTCTCAGAAAATTCCTCTAAAATAGAGGAGTCGGATGGTGGGTATCCGATGGGACCAGGCGCACCAGAGGAACCGGAACCCTGCTCCAGATGGTTGAGTCTATCAGTAAGACCTGCTACCATCTGGATGAGCTGGGACAGTTGCTGTCCTGACTCGGGTTCCGGACCCGACGTGCGGCTTCTCTCAACGACGGGCGGTTGAGGCGAGGGTGAGCGCATAAGCGAACCCTCGAAGCCGTATGTACGGGCAAATGGGTCTTCCGGAAGCGGAAGATGCCCATATTCTGAACTAGAGTTCAGATGTCCTCTCTGCGTAGCTCGTTCCATGGGAACGACGCCTCTGCTACGAGGAGGGGTGGCACTTCCGGTTGGCTCCACCTAAGAGGTTGGCCAACGTAGGGAGGTGCCTGCATTTCCGGCAGGACGAAGTCCGAAACCGGAAATGCCCGTAACTCCTTCGCCGGTATGGAGCTACCGGTTGCCCTTTTAGAAGGAGGTACGGAGGGCGGAAACGCTGTTACCGAAGACGCATGGCGTTTCGGAGGTGGCGTTATATAGTCCGTCCCTACTCTACTGTGTCCGTGAGGACTGGGGTTATTTCGCAGTAAAGACTGAGAAAAACCCCCAGTAGAGTCTTCGGTTACTGATAAACGGGAACCCGCGTCAGTAACCGGAACTGCAATCGGCGGACCGGAAGCAGGGTGCTCCCGCGGGTACAAAGGGCTTGTACTCGGGGGAGCGGACGACAGAGTAACCGGAAGGTTCCCTGAGGTCCGGGGTATATTAAACCCTTGGAGACTTACTGGATGTAAGTCTCCCTTGGGACCACAGACATTAATAATGTCTGATCCCGCATCCTTCGCAGCCGCGGCCGGGACCGGAACTCGGCTGACGGAAGGGGTGGTGGCGGGAGGTTTGGTAGACCTCCGGGTTATATGCCCGGAAACGGAACCGGAAGAGGGTTTAGGCGTCTTCGCGGCCCGTTTCCCGCCACCAGACGCATTCCTTTGTGGTGAGACAAAGGATGCCGTCGGAGGGGTACGCCATATAAAAAATGGTACCAATGACAATAAAAACACTGGAAACCCCAAGTAGGCCAGAAAGGACGCAAATATTAATGGAAAGGAAAACATGCCTACTTGAAATAAACACTATTGTAATGGATCTGAGTTTTGTTTATTACAATAGAGCGGAGAATAGCCTACGTAAATCTACCCTACTAAGATCAAAATAATGGAGCCGGGTCGACTAAGCTAGCTAAGAAAAGTCTATAATTAAATAGACTGGACAATACTAATGCCAAGATTAGTTTGGCGGTCTACTCCGTAGGTGAATGAACCCAAAAATCGTCTAGACTTGGCTGGTTGAATTTGGTTTTAAATCGAATTCACGGCAGCTTTGAAAAAACGATGTGCTTCGTAGAAGCACAAGAGTAAAGACTGAATATGGCGGCATGAAATCGGCGCGATCTCGCGGGATCGGTCAGGGCGCCGCCTGGCGGCCGAGCTGTTAACTCAGTTCTCCCTTTCGAAAATTAAAGGGATACTCTTGTGTTTGAGCCCAAATGGAGTAACATGCAAAAGTGTTCCATAGGTAAGTTTGAATGACACAAAATTAGTGTTAATTCCCATTCCCCATGTTAAATCCCATTCAGTATTTCACTTAGTATATCTCATAGTCGTCCATCCATCGAGGTCTCCCACATACGCGCCCCGACCTGGATGTTTCATTTTCTCGAAACAGGTTTGGAAGTTCATCACCCACTAATTCACAAGAATCCCTGCTCTCAACTTGTACAGTAGAACTCCCACCATGCACTAGTGGTGACAATATCTCCTTCCATTGGGTATCTTCCATGTTTCCATCATCCTCAGTCCTATTAATTTCATTCAGAGAGTCTTCCTGATCTATTCCGCAATCCACTGTCTCAGGAGTAGAGTCTTCTTCAGCAGAATCAATATTATCACGAGACAAACTATGGGGTGGTTTCGCACCATTGGCGACCTCCTTATCCTGTGGGTTTGTGTCCACGTTACCTTCATTCACAAGCAAATCGTGTCTCGCTCTCCTCAACCAACCAGGCAATACTCTATCCACACATGGTTTGAGTTTGTCATGATGTATGAAGCCTTCTCTCTTGGGAAAACGAACTCGGTAAATGGGTGGTCTGGCCTCAACCACCAAAAAGGGGCCCTTCCAAGGTGAGCGCAGCTTCTTACTCACACCAATTTTCGAAGTCTCATCTAGTTGATAAACTGTATCGCCAGGTGAGTATGCACATTCTCGCAGTCGGACGTCATAATGTCTTTTTTGACGGACTTGAGCATTCTGTAGATTTTCCCTTGCGAGACGATTGACACAGCGCATGCGTTTTTCCAGTTCTTTGATCCATACTTGAGGTGCCTTGTGAGTCGAGTCAAGGTCACTATATCCTATCAGTAAATCAAGTGGTAGTATTACCTCCCTACCCAGCATAAGCCTGTTGGGCGTGAATCCAGTTTGTTTATGCACCGTGGCATGGAGAGCCATAGTCAGTAGAGGTAACTCATCATCCCAAGTTTTGACGTTATCTTCAATGAAACAGCGTATCATTTGTAAAATCACACGATTATACCTTTCAACTTGCCCGTTCCCTGATGGGTGATAAGGAGTAGTGCGAGTTTTTGTGATTTCTAACAGATGGCATAACTCTTGAAACAGCTGACTCTCAAATTGCCGTCCTTGATCCGTATGGATGTATAACGGACATCCAAAAGTTGTAATGAATTTCTGTACAAATTCTTCAGCGACAATTTGTGCTGTCTGCTCGGGTAGAGCAGCGCATTCTAACCACTTTGTGTATTGATCTATCATGGACAAGACATTGTTCCTATCACTGGGCGTAAATGGACCAAGAATGTCTATGTGAATTCTCTCCATCGGGAAACCAGCATGGTGGTGCTGTAGCGCCGTCTTTTTCCGAGTTAAAGTTTTGCATTTGCTGCAGACATGACAAGACTTGACATAAAGTTCCACATCTTTCCCCATTGGATACAAATAGCATGATTGACGGACACGGGACAGAGTCTTGTCCCGACCTAAGTGGCCTCCTATTCTGCAAACATGACACCAAATTAATAGCTCAGTACGCATGGACTCCGGCACAACAAGTAGTTTCCTAACTTGTGGGATATCTTCCCACAGGTAGTGGAGAACACCATCCTCTAGACAGAGTTGACATTTAAGCAACCACATGGCTCTCGTAGCTGGCGATGTCAGTAGTAATTCCCAGGACTTTGGTTCATCAAATTCAAGCCAAAAAATTACTTTCTGGATATCTGGATCTTCTAACTGTTTCTGCCGTAGATCGTTCTTCGAATGCGTCTCTAACCAGTTAGGTACTGTCTCATTTTCCGGGGGATTAATAGTTGTTGGTTCATCGGGACCCTCCTCTTGTGGTTCCTCGGTGGCCACACAAGCCGTTTCTTCTCGTGGATTGGGTAGAGTCAGCTCAATCTCTGGTGTACTTTTGAGAACGGCTTCGACACCTCGAACAGCCAATGGAAGGACGTCATCTACATCAGTATTGAAACGAGACCATTGGTGATGAACTCTGGAACAAAAGTGACATCCCCCACACGGCAACAAATCCAACGACATCCCAGCTTTGTAGCAATCACATTCTGGTATATCACTTGGTAATCGTGAAAGAGCATAGTCTTCTATATATATATTGTATTTTGCATACAGATACAGATATTTGAAAGTTGCCTTTGTTGTTCGGGTCAGTGATGGATTTTGAACCTTTTCCGTTAAGATTGCTCTGCATGGAAATGGAAGTTTGATCTACATATAGCTATACTGGCAAAAGTGTCCATGCATGGATCTAGACGGAAATTAATCATCAATGTTCCATACATGGACGGATGATAGAGAATCCCCATCATAAATCCAAACTAATTTGCTGAAATTAAGTATTTATAGTATTCGTATCGATGTCTCCACAACGGCAATGCTGAAAATTATATCTCGTACGTATTTATGCAAATGAAAATGGGGAATCTTTTGAACCAAAAATACCACCTTACATGGTTCTACTTCCGTAAATACAATGGTTTAAAGTGAAAAATTGGGAGTCCGGGTCTCCTGGTAGTTCGTCTTCTACGGATATTTCCCTACAGTTTGGTTATTCAACCCGTCTCTTGCGCGTTATCGGCAAGCTATTTATAGTAACGATGGAAAGGGGTTTCCCCAAAAGTAAAAATCGCCGGGCTAACGGCCGTGAAAGGCCTATCTTGGATGGGGTTCATGAGGTGACCTAATCGTCGACTACATCTGAAGGCTGCGCCCATGTCGCCCACTGTCTCTCCCGTCGTTCAACTTAAATATCTCTACTGTTATAATTCCTTCGAAACTTGATTTAAAACGGTTTCCTGATGATGCTCTAGATGTATATTGACAGATTTAAGTCAATAATTTTGGTGTTTTGCTGGTGTATTTTAGGCCACAGCTCATGCCCAGCCTCCTGTCCGAGAATAGGAGAGGCCTACTTTCGTTGAAGTCCTTTTGAGAAATCCGACAGTTAGTTTGTGTGGCACCTCCGACTTGTCCTCATTCGTTGGTGTAATTGGTTTCAAAGGTTTTTTGCAGGGTTTTGTCCCCTCCGTTTAAATATGTTTAAAAATTTGTAAGAAGTGTTTTGATATTTGTATTATGCAGTTGTACCAATCAATCAATAAATCATCAATCAAGCAAAGAAGTATATATTTGATGGAAATAGATAAAAACATTTGAGAGAATACGATTGCGTTATTATCAGTGCAAGACCAGTAGACCCGCGCCCGGTTTCGGCATTGGGGCGATAATACAAGTCATTTCATTGCTGTAACACATTTCCCAATTAATTAATATTGGAACTGATGGTAAAATATCTATAACTGTTTTTTTTCATTATCTAGCATGACTAGCATTACACAATAAGCTCAACTGCCAGCAACCAACAAAAGCTGAATTATTCAAAACCTGCGTATTGTAAAAAGCAGCCGAATTGATGCGTTTATTTATTTTCGAGATCCGCAAAATCTTCTGGAATGATTTAGATGTTCACAATAAATGGGGCCCTTCTTTCTGGTGCAAATAGGCCAAGGCCAACACCAACAGTATGTATGATGTTCGATTAAATGTCCTTGACTATTCTCATGAAGCCTAAAGACTGTTGACCTTAACTTAATTTCCAGAGTCACAGAGGTCAAACTCTAATCTCTCAGCAACAGTGACAAGTTTTGTAATTACTTGTCCTAGACGGTTCGAATTTGGTATGTCGTCACCAGTTAAGCATCTCTATGTCTTCACCAAGATTTAGACCAATGTGACCTACTTTTCTGGTGAAAATGAGTCAAGATCACAGACTTATATGTGGGTCGTATGTCCAGAAAGATTAGCTGCCTGTTTTTCAAATGATTGCTATTGATTGATCCGATCAAGCTTAACATACTGGATGAAACATTTTAACCTTGACCTCAAAATTTCGAACGTCACACGGGTCAAAATCTCTGAAACCATAACGGTAACAATATCATCGTCATTGACCACAGGCGAGCACATGGCTCGTGGCCATTTCATCATATCGATTTTGACCACGGCAGTCTAGGAAATAGCTGGTCGGCGGCAGAATCAGAGAAGGTATACGGTAGCCATGTCGGTTCTCTTGCGGCGGGGAACATTCGGAGTCGTTATATTCCTCGAGATATTCATTTTTACATCTATTCTCAAGGAGACAAAAGCAGCATGTTTAGGTAAGTATGATCATAGTCTTTCAAATAAAGAGTCAGGCAACTAGGGAACGTATGGCTTCAACATCAAAGCTGCCACCGGTTTCGGAAGACACACGTTGGGACAGAGCTCTCTCGGGTAACGTGGTGCACCCAAGCCAATTCCGCACAACTGGACCTTGAATAATTCTTCGATCTGCTGAACATGGTCGTTAAAAACAATCATCTCTATAAAACTATTGAGGTATAATGTCAAAGATAACATTTATATGAAAAGGGATATGTTTCGCATTTCAATTTTCGACAGTTTTGAGGAGAAGTGATGGCACTGGTTTGAAAATAACTTTCGAAAAGCGTTTTTCTCCTCCACATCATCACATATTTTTGTGGTTAGCAGTTTATTATGTTGTCGGTGTTTGATAGACCATCTAAGGGTATCACATGGTTCTATTTGTTGTCATCTAATGGGATAATCATATCTTATTAATTCTGACCGACTACGACTAGTTTTATAGCAGGTTAAATTTCGCGTTCGCGGTAAAAAAACGAAAAAAAACATGAAAAGGTTAGCTGTTCTAATGTTTAGAAATCCCATTTTATTTCTATTAAGATTTTTCTTATGTAATGTAACTGTTATTTAATGGGATATTTGATAGTTTTGATCTTTATTGCCCTGTTTTGGGAAGCCCTGGTATTTTTCAGGTTTTTAAAAAAATCCGACCCTTCAGGAAAAAGTCGGACAATGTCGGACTTCTTCGAAAACATCCGAAAAATGTTAGAGAAACCGTTAAGAAGTCTGAAAAAGTTGTACAATGTATCGTATCGTACTTTCAGGTTTTAACATGGCGCGCGGTAGGCCAGCCAAGCAGATTTCGATCTTGGATGGTGTATATGGCCCAAATCGTGCTGTAGATGGAAATAGAAATCCTGTCTACTTGGACGGGTCATGTAGCCACACTAAACAAAACGTAAGACCTTGGTGGTATGTGGACCTGGGCTTTGAGGTGTTAGTCAGGACAGTCATAATCGTCAACAGAGAGGGCCAAGGTGTGTACATGTTCGTATCATTTGCACTACTGCAATTGTTCGTCAGTTCCATGGGAGTGAGAGGTGGTATATTGTACTTCAAATATATTTCCAGACGACCGAATGTCCAATTTTGATGTAAAACTATCCAATGCAGTGCCACCTAACGGCTTGGCAGGAGCCAAGACTTGCTTTCACCAAGATGCAACTGCCCAGTCGGCAGAGGTACTAGTGGCCCCGTGCCAAGGCAGTGCGCATTACGTCACGGTCCAAACCCAAAGGGATGATTACCTTTCGCTTTGTGAAGTGGAAGTCTACGGGGGCAACTTTTGTAAGTAAATTGAGCAAAACCTAGTTCAAGAAAACATCCCCTGCACGCTTTTTTTCTTATTTTTTCCGTCATTCTTATAACTTTTGAGTGAAATTATCTATATTAGTGAATCACACTTTCTGTTATAAGCAAAACGTGCAAAATATGGCTGTTCTGATCGCGCTGATTGTTTTTACTTTATATGTACTGTTACATTAAATTTGAGGATGGAATTACACCACGTTAAAAGTGCATAAGTGCCAATAAAACCAGATGAATTTTACTAACGTGGCGGGAAAGGTCTTTCGCGCCAGGACTTGCGCGTACTGAAAATTACGAATAACGCATTTTTCTACTGTCTAACAGCTGAAATAAAATTGGTAAAGCATCAAACACGTTCAGAAAAGTAGTTTACTAATGCACAAGAAGAAGAACAAACATTCTGCAAGAAAAGGTCGACCATTCCTTTATTACATAATATCTTATCAGCGGGAAAATGTTACTAATGAGTTCATTGTACGCGTACGAGTTGTACAACGGGTCAAAGCACGATAGAGCTGCATTTTATAGATTTGTTACAGTATTGTTCAGTCCAGATACTAATCAACACCTTTCGAAGGCAATTATTCGCCCAAATTATAAACATGCACGTTCTCTACACATTTTTCTAAATGTAGAGTGTCGAGAAATTGCCGTGCAAAACAATACGGGAGATAGAAATAATTGACAGAAATGTAGCCTAAATGTAACCTTCAAAAATCCAAGGTGGTGCCCACCTTTAATTGTTAGATGTTCGACAGTATATTAATTTTTATTTTTGTTTCTTCTAGATGCTTATGGACGGTTTAATTCCACTGCATCCGCGGTTGGAACAACTGAACAGTACCAGGTCTTAATAACCCCTAGTAGAATTGTCTGCGCGGGGATGTGTAATACCGAAGACAAGTGTGTCGCCTTCAATTACGCCCGTCAAACAGGAGAGTGCGCCTTCTATAAAAATAGCACGAGGGCGGCATCAGGGCCTTCGCCGACATCTTATCTGATCTGCAACTAGGCAGAGGTGGTAAAATTCAGGCCATATAACAAATACACTTATTTATTCGATTATTTACACGAAAGGTATGCATCAGGAAACATTCAGACGAATTCTGCGCTCATTTTCTTGATAGACTCATAGGTCTCTTTTGCAGTTGACAAAATCTGACTGGCTGGAAGAATAAAGCCATAGCTGCCTGTATCTCTCAACTCGTACGTGTAGGAGTATTTGGCACCGGCAGTTCCCTTGGCCCAATCATCGGAGGCTCCAGCGGCTGCATCTGAAAAATAGCAAGGCGTGGTTCGGAGGTCAGAGAATTGGTGTAGCTTACTTCAAAGTCCTATGCCGCGTGACAAATTCGAATTTGGTACAGAATTTGAAATATCCACATAATATGTAAATATGTACTGAATATAAATTTCATCATTGCCTTTGTGTAACAGACGGCTTGAAATACTATTTATACTATCAAGATTGGTTCACACAGTCTTTTTAATTAATTAATGAAGTGTCTAGAAATCGGGATTGGAATACTTTATGGGTGAAATTCAAAATACATGTGTTTGGGCACTTCCCCTCGGGAAAGTTTGAAATAATTTGCTCAAGCCGTCACACACTTGCTCTGAGATAACACATTGGTTTCGGCAGTACCTGCTGCGTTACATTTATGTAAGGGCCGTGTACTAAACCATGGGATAGATTGGAAAGTTTGTCGCAATCATCTCTCGGCTGTTGTCCAAATTTGTGTACACTTTGACAGAATACACAGGAAGACATGTTTAGAAACGCGACGTCTAAAACTCCCATCTCATTATCATAAATTGAATTAAGACTTCAATAGTTTATTTAAGGGACATATTCTTAAAAATAATGAAACCCTAAGTCGGTGAGCATTCAAAACGACCTTGAAACTAAGAAACACGAATGGCGCCATATTTTGATAAATGCTTCAAAATCTATAATTTATACAGAGATCAAGATTTCATGGGGTTTTGAGAACCATCTCGATTGTCTGCCTCAAGCCCAACATGTATATTACTGTGTAAATTTAGATGTAACAACCATAAATTCCCAATAGAACTAGGAAGGTATAACAACACCCCACGGCAAGAACGTGCATGTAATAAATGTAACCTTTGAACAGTTGGAGACGAGTTTCACCACTTCCAGGTATGCCCCTTCTTTTCAAACGTTAGAGAAAATTACATCCCACCTAACTTCCACAGATATCCAAATTTACCTAAACATGTAAGACTTTTGAACTCGCCGAAGAATACCTTACTGAAATTAACAATTTTGTTTGGTCAAAATCACTTCAACTGCTCTGAATATTTTATGTAAATTTGTATTCTTTTGTTATCGTTACTCTGTTTATGTACTGTTAGCTCTGCTAGGAGACGTCACTTCAAAAATCCATCTGATGCACATTTGTAATTTGTGTAGTATAGTTTCTGTGCTCTATGCAATGTATTATTTTGTTGAGCAATAAATTAAATTGAATTCGAATTCTAATAAAATTCTTCTTCTAACTTCGAAGCTGAATTTAGGTCACTTAACACTACTATGGCCAATTAATGTTTAGCTGTCCTTTCTCACCAAATAAATCCCTGCAATGGTCAATAAATGCTGCAATTTTTATTGTGTGACGTCAAACGATTGTGTATTACGTCATATCGACAACTGTTAATCAATATGTTGAATCACTGAATCATTATGATATAAAATCATATACTTACATAACAGAGCCGTGCTGGATCCAACTTGGTAACGGGTATCGTACAAGGACCTCAGTTCCGTAGCGGCAGCATTGCCGACTCGTAGCTGGGATAAGAACAGACAAAAGGCCATTATTTCGGAACATGTGGTCGCGAATACACCTCGGCATTAGCTGATTTGAATTTGGCTTATCTTCGCGACGAAGGACGCACTACAAATGACCTTCAAATGTTCGTCACAGGCAAATGACCTGTCTGGTAAACATTTTTTAGTACCGTAAAGCGCCAATATTTTTATGAAAGAACATGTAATTCAGAGTTAAAATACTTTACGGACCATAGACAAAAGTCCAACATTGTCCGACTTTTCCCTAAAAGGTTGGATTTCTAAAAATAGGGCAATGAAGATCAAGGGCCCATTTTGAATGGGGTCAGTGAGGTGTGAACCATCACTCAGAGTGACCCTGTCAATGCTATTTAGCTAAGTTGATTTAGCTCACTCACTCTGAGTTTTTGGCTAACACCTCGTTAACTCCTTTCACCATAGGCCTTTGATCTTTAATGGGAAGTCGTAGTATTTTGTACAGGTTTTCTAGAAATCTGGCCTTCAAGGGAAAGTCGGACTTTCGGCGGATATATCAGGAAAAAGTTGGAGAAAGCAAAAGAAGTCCGAAAAAGCCATCTACTAGACTAAGTGATACTCAGTTGTAGTGATTTAACTTACAAGTTCGGTATAGTCAGCTGGAAGGTTACTGGCGTAACCCCATGGTGTCAAAATCATCTGCGAGTAGGAGTGGATCGAAATGTAGGCCTTCAGGTTGGGGATTGTAAGAATGAAGTCCGACATGGCCTTGGTTTCGGACTCGCTGAAGGCCTTGGAACCTCCATAGATATCTGAGCAGGGATTGGAGCTGGCACCGGCATCTGAAATAACGTTGTGGCCTACATTATATTGGAGTAAAGGTGGAGGGGTGGAAGGTAAAAGCTGTAGGTCTTATAGTGGGATGGTTAGCATAAAGTCAGACGTAGCCTTGGTCTCGGACTCAATGTTTAGTAATCGCCTCCTCTAATATATTGGACCATGGGTTGTAGCTGTCACAGGCATCTGAAAACATTATACAGTAGGAGTAAAGGATGGAATGGGTTGAGGGTAAAGCTGAAGGCCGTAGTGGGCTTTTGGGCATCAGGTCAGACATGGCCGTGTTTTCGGACTCACTGGATGCCTCCGTAAATAGCGGAGTATGGGTAGCAGCTGGCAAATGAAATGTAAATTACTCACACATCCAAAAGTATCCCCAATTCCTGTTGGGATCAGTCCCAACGCAGCTACTTCCGGAGTTTGTAGACCTAGTCTTGCGCCACATTCTGTTGTTGCTCCAGGTGTACGCATAGCCATCGGGGTTGGATGAAGGAAGAATATACCAATCGTAGTCGTTCAAGGCTTGGACGGCCTCGGAGTAGCCGCGAGAATAGTCATCGATGAACTGGATTACAGGACATAGATTAGAAACTGGATTACAAAATTCAATATATTTTTCAAGCAAATTGTGATATGAGAATTATGGAAAGATATCGTCGCATGAATGTCGTCGTATGTGGAAAGGTATATGGAAAGTGCTAGAACGTTGAAAAGAAAGAGAAAAACGTGTATGGAAAAAGCTCGGACGTTCATGGGAAAGAGAGATATGATTATAGAAAAGGTTCGGACTTTTATGGAAACGGAGGGCCGTGTATGGAAAAGGCCGGGACGCGTATGGAAAAGGCTGGATCGTACGTTCAAAAGAGAAAGACGTACAAGGAAAGGAGAGATCGAGACGTATATGGAAATGCCTTGGCAGTTTACGGAAAAGAGGGATACGTGTATTGAAAAGGTCGGGACGTTCATGGAAAAGAGAGTGACATGGTTGGGAATTTCATGGATTAAGAGAGAGAAGTGTATGAAAAAGGCTTGAAATTTCATCGAAAAGAGGCAGACGCTTTGATACAGGGGGCTTTCATCAAAAAGAGAGAGACGTGTACAGAAAAGGTTGAGTCGTCCCTGGAAAGAGGGAGACATGTAAAAACAAGGATTGGGAAATCATGAAAAAGGAAAAAACTTGTATGGAAAAGGCTGGAACGTTCATGAAAAAAGAAGGCGGTGTGTGAAGAGTAATGTAATTCCGAATCTCTTACCCTGTTAATCATGTAAACGCAAGTTGCAGGTGATACCCATTCCCTGGCGTGGATGCCACAGTCGATCCAAATAGCCTTCTTCCCAGAGCTGGTCCCAGTGTTCAACTTGATTAGTTTCATATCCCTGCCTTCGAAGGACTGTCCGATGATCTGGACATTGCAGTTCAGGCCGTTGGAACAGGTTGGAGCGATCACGTCCAACCATTGAAGGATCTGAAAGTAATTCACGACACCATACACTAGTAGGAGGCTTTTTCCGACTTCTTAACGGTTTCTCTAACTTTTCCTGATTTATCCGACAAAAGTCCGACATTGTCCGACTTTTCCCTGAAAGGTTATTTTTTTCAAAATGTAAAACATACTAAGGCCTTTATTGAATGGGGTAAATGTTTTGGGAAGCCCAGGTATTTTTCACATGTTTTTTAAAATCCGACCTTTCAGGAATAAGTTGGACTTTTGTCGGAAGAATCAGGAAGAGTTAGAGAAACCGTTAATATGTCTAGAAAAGCCACCTACTGGTGATGCCAGTTAGTGATTTTCTGCTACCTAACGTTTTTCCGGCCCCAAGTACGCTACCAGGGACCTACGATGCTTGAAATATACGCAATCTATTACAAGAGCACTCATGACTTTTTTTGTGATAAACGGTGTAATATGCGGGATGAACCGCCTACATCTATGTGGAGATAGGGCCTTTACTTACCTCGTCAACCTGATGGTATTTAGAGAATTTGAAAGTTGCCTTTGTTGTTCGGGTCAGTGATGGATTTTGAACCTTTTCCTTTAAGATTGCTCTGCATGGAAATGGAAGTTCGATCTACATATAGCTATAATGGCAAAAGTGTCCATGCATGGATCTATGATGGAGATTAATCATCAATGTTCCATCCATGGACGGATGATGGAGAATCCCCATCCTAAATCCATGGATTGAACCCCTGGGCGTATCTACTATTGGAAACCGTTGTAAAGTTTTTGACGGTCCATCGAATAATTTAGATTAGAATAGGTGAACTATTCTTATAATTTCTAGAATTTTGAAGACTTTTACCCAAATGGGTTGAGTACATTGCGGCATACGTTCATTCTCGTGCGACCCACCGTCATTGGTCCTATCATGATAGTAATCCCATCATTGGATCGTCCATAGGCCATCGGTGGATCTACAATGGGTCATCATAGAATCTAAGATGGGATTCGCGTGAAAAACGTGGTTGTCTGATAATCGTCATATAGAGCCTTCAATTGGTCCATTAATGATCTGTGAATACACTGTTTTTCATGTGTAGGCACCGTCCTGCGCACCCCCATTACGAGATTTATTGATGACGTCATTCCGTGACTGCCAACGCGGGCTACCATTACTTAAATTCGTATGTGGCCTGTTTAAATTCCGTGACACAGGACTATACACTTGAATATCCCTTGATTATAAGCGATGATTAGCTAGGCCTATGACTTTCATGCGAACTGTATTTTCGCGAATGGTGAAAACGTAAGAAATTTTGCTCCTTACCTCACAGCGATCGGAAATTAGGCCTAGCCCGATACACGGTATATTGTCTTTAAACAAAGCCCTAGCCACATACCTAGCCAGGTCATCAAAAAGGACATCAATTTTGACATTAGCTGCTTCCAGGGCTTTCCTGACGTCTGACATCACTTCCGGTGCAATTTGCATATCGACTGTATGATTCAGATCGTTCGGTGGCATCCAGAAGTCGGTCTAAATCAACGAGGAACGTGCAGTATGTTTAGTTTAGTTTATGTCTCTATCATAGCAAGTATAGATATTTAATCCATACTTGATCATAAATACAAGTGAATCATAGAGAACTGATACACATTACAAACACACCAATTGATTTAATAATCGTACTAAATTCGTAGACCCGACTTACTCACCCCGTCTCTGTCGTTTTTGAACCAGTCAACCAGAAGGTCGAGTCCAACTTTATCTAATGGTGTCACTCTCCATACGGCAAATCTATAAAAAAAGGCAACTTTTCTAATTACATCACAACAGTTTTAATCACTGGCGGTACAAGAGGATAGTGCAGTTATTAACAATGCCGTAGTGAACTTATTATGCAAACTAATTTGCTGAAATTATGTATTTATAGTATTCGTATTGGCAGCGGTAGCGCAGTGGAAGAGAGTCGGCCTCATGATCAGGAGGTCGTGGGTTCGACTCCCGGCCGAGTCACTGCCTAGTTCCCCTACTGGTCGAGTTCAAGTGAGCACCTTCTGGTTACTCCTTGAAACCCCTGGTTGATTTCTGTGGAGACCGGGGTAATAATATGATATCCCAAAGCGCTTTGAGCGAGAACTATAGTGTCAAGGAATTGCGCTATATAAAAGACTCATTGGGTGATATGAATAAAGACTAGCAAATGCTTTTACTCCGGTTTTGTACAGGAAGGCCTAGTGTAAATGTACATGGAGATTTAGATAAAAGCATTTCCTAGTCTTTATTCATATCACCCAATATCATCATTATCATGATCGATGTCTTCAAAACGGCAATACTAAAAGTTATATCTCGTACGTATTTATGCAAATGAAAATTTCCAAATTCAATTAAAAATTTCATATCTTTGACGAACGGTGAATGTACAAGCAAGCTTGTGTACAAGCGTACATCCAGTGCCGGGGAAATGTCGATCCATCATTGATTATATATGTTGCACAGAAATGTTCAAAAAAGAAAAAAGGGTATTGTTTTGGATAGGCAACATTTTGGGGCCAGGGTGAAAAATATTTATCACTGTGAAATATGTGAGGAAATTTCATGTTTTCGTACAAAAATAGTATCGCACTTAACCGAATGTAGTACTGACTTAAATTACGAGATGCCCCACAAACTCAAGATCTGATTCAGCTACTGGCTACTAGGCGGCGAAAACCTCCTCAATGCAGTGCTGCCATCCATAATCGAATTAATCAACTAAAAGTTTCATTCAGATTAGCTAAATTGACAAGAATATCTGATTACTACTGTTGATATATCTGGTTTAGGAGCAACTATTTTTTCACGAGATTTTGTTTTATATGACAGTAAGTATCATACTTATCACGATAATAGGATTATTACGTGTACTCTGCCCCCGAAATTTTGTCACGTCTTCAAGAACTGAGCCCCATTTTGGATTTGACTTATGACTTTACAATATTTTTCAAGTTACATACCCATAGAAACACTACTTCCCTTTCTGCACTTTCAACTCTGTTTCCTAAATTTTGTCACGTTTTCAAATCCGAGCCCCCTGTTCGATTTGGACCACGGCCTAATATTCTTTTTGAATTTTCATTGACATACCCGTAGTAACCGCATTTCCCTTCCTGCACTTTCGCGTGCACGACCACAACAATTGCCGCAAGTAGTCCGACGACAGCCTTCATCCTGTCCTACACTCTTCGAATCTTCGTGAGAAATGACCAGCTATGCTTTGGACCTTTTTATTTGAGCAAATCAGGCACATGCCGACCGGACTTAGTCGACCTTTGTTGGTTTATCATGTTAACGTGTTGATAATTGATTATTATCAAAGGAGTAGGCCGTTCGTTCGCATTTTCATTCTTGTCCCATCTATAATTATTTCCTATTTCTGATAGAGTGGTTTCACGTAATGTCATCAACGGCCATGTTGGAGGGATAGACAAAAGAAAGCAAGACCAAAAGCAGGACCAAAAGACCATGACATCATTTGATTCAGTTAAGTCAGGCATAACAAAGCATTGTTCTGCCCTCCAACATCGCTCTTTTGTCAGTCAAAATCCATGCCACATGCATACATGCTCGCAAGTTATCTGTATACAATATTGGTGCGTGTATTATTTCCCCGATCGCTGCAGGCTAATTTTGCATACGAGTGGACTTAATTTGTCAAATAGGAATACTACAAGGTTGTCGTATTGTTTCAATCATCACAAATCTGCAAAAATCGACAGGTTTTCTCTGCTGCCAACTCGGCAGAGGCGCGTGTCATCTTTTTTCATTGAAACAACCACCAAAGTACACAAACTGTGCAAGACTTTAAGGCCGATAAGATAAACCTCCCGCCTGGAACCAATCCCATGATCATGACCTATCCCATGTGGCATACTGCAAACCGCCATGCTTTCGCAGCATTACATTCAAGCAGTAAATGAATATAACTTGGGGTTACACTAAAAGACCAAAGAACTGGAGAGAAAGGTTAGAACAGTTTTACAGAAAGTAAGACGGACAAGATGAGCGGACTTCGTCCTTAACGCAAAGCGTGCAAGTTGAATCTAATAGATCTATTAGATCTACATCAAGCTTTACTCCAGGGGCGAAGTCCACTCAAAGGACGAAGTCCACTCGTAACATTGGTTTGAGTGAAGCTCTCATGGCAAAGTCACAACTGACAAAGTCAGGTAATGCTAGTAATAAGCTTATTTCTGATGTTGATTCTAGTTTTTCTCATTAACTAAATGGAAGAAAGCAATACGCTTTATCCAGATTTGAGTAATCATAATCTGAGTAATCACAATATCAATAATCATAATATGAACACGGAACAGAATGATCAAAGCTTGAAACCTCAGGATTTCAGACTCAATCAAATCAGTGATGTTAAGAGGTTCAGATGTTAAGATGAGATTGAATGTAGAAGAAAGATATTTTCAAAATACAAAAAAGCATTTGACGTGATTACTGGCATTAGCCATTTCCTTAATATCACCAGTATGACGGCAGGTTCTGTTTGTATTTCAGCATTAGCTGGAATCATCACGGCGCCGATAGGTTTAGCTTTGGGTGGTGTGACGATAGGAAGTGCCCTTGTTTCGTCAGTTCTAAGTTGGGAGAAAAAGAAGATTCTTAAGAAAAAAAGCATGAGAAGATAGGTATGTTGGCCATTTCCAAACTTAACACTAAAGCATTAACAGATTCGTTCATATCTACAGAGGAATTCAGTTTAATTCTAAAGGAGGAGGAGAAGTACATTTCAATGAAAAATGATATTAGAAAAAAACAAAGGGATACCAGCTCCAATGTCAACGTAGAGTCACATAAGAAGACTTTTTTAGAAGAGGGCAAACAACTAGCACAAACAGAGATGCTAGAAAAACTGAAAGGCCAGTTAAATCGAACAGGACAAAGTCCGAATATTATCGAGCAAAGTGCGCTCTCATGCGACCAAAGGTCTTACCGAGCGGACGAAGTCAGGGTGTATCATTATCACTATTATCATCCGATGAGTAATCATTGTCTGACATTACCATCAGCACCACCATATTCATTACTTCAAGTAGATAAATGGTGTTTAAATTAAAAAAACAAACATATTATGCAAATGTGCTTGATGGATAGGATGTACCACTATGTCCCATTAAAAGAGTAGTTCAATGAGTGGAAACCTGAAAATCACTGAAATGACAGAGGACGGACATAGTCCTGACAGTAGTGTAGCTCAGACCGGTGTAATGTTTTTGAGTGTTTCTGTTTTTGAGTGTTTCCCCTCATTGTTTGGGAACGCTCAAAAATAGATTGACAAGTTTTTCTGTGTATCCCCCCTATTGAAAAGTCGTGGTCTCTCTAGCTGCCTATTGTTTGGAAACACTGACACATGGGAAACAACCACAGATGTTACACCGGACATAGTCCTGAGAGCAGAGCTCGGGTCACAGCCATTGAAAAAGGTAAGATCAGAGAAACAATTAGCATGGTCAAGAGAACTGGGTAAACGATCTCAGGAATTTAAACGGTTAAAGAAAGGACAAGACAACATTCAAAGTAAATGAACCACAGACCGATCCAGAACCAGAACCAGAACCAGGAGAACCACATTTCTGTCAATTATTTCTATCTCCCGTATTGTTTTGCACGGCAATTTCTCGACACTCTACATGCAGAAAAATGTGCAGAGAACGTGCATGTTTATAATTTGGGCGAATTGTATCAACACCTTTCGAAAGCAATTGCTTTCGAAAGGTGTTGATAAGTATCCGGACTGATCATCTGGCTTATTATGAAAAACTGGTCATGCTAGATCATGGAATCTGAAATGACTGCATCGACAATCTTGGTATTTTCTAGCTTTATTATTATACATTGTAGTTGCCGTTATTTTGTATATGTACTTAAGTTGTCCGTTTCGGAGTTGTAGTAATCACTTGGCGTATATATTGGTGTTGGTCGAGGCTCGGAATCTATATTACATTAGTTTATTCAACTAACAACAGGCGGCGCGCGTGTGTCATGTCATGGCCTATATATTTGTGTATTTCAAGGCTCGGAAGCTATATTACATTAGTTTATTAAATTAACAACAGAAGGCGCGCGTGTGTCATGTCATGGCCTATATATTTGTGTTGGCCGAGGCTCCGAATCTATATTACATTAGTTTATTAAACTAACAACAGAAGGCGCGCGTGTGTCATCTCATGGCCTATATATTGGTGTTGATCGAGACTCGGAATCTATACTACATTAGTTTGTTCAACTAACAACAGGCGGCGCACGCGTGTCATGTCGATCTGGCTTTGTCGTTTTCTTCGCCTTAAAGTAAAATCTATCTGGTTTTATGGGCACTTATGCACTTTTAACGTGGTGGAATTCCATCCTCAAATTCAATGTAACAGTACGTATAAAGTAAAAACAATCAGCGCGATCAGAACAGCCATATTTTGCACGTTTTGCTTATAACAGAAAGTTTGATTCACTAATATAGATATATTCACTCAAAAATTATAAGAATGAAGGAAAAAAAATTTAAAAAAATTGAACGCTGCGGGTTTCGAACCCCGGACGCTGGCGTGTTAGGCCAATGTCTACCATTAAACCACCAGGATTCATAGAATGTGTGGGTGATCTTGCATCTATAGCTGAGGAGCCGGGCTAAGACGACAGCATCGTCTATTACATTGAGCATGTTAGTCTGGTCAGCTTTTCATACGAAGAAAAAAACAACGAAAACACATTTTGCGCTGAAAATATGAATTGGAGAAGCAGCTGAATGGCTTCACGCGTAAAATTTACATGCACATACGGAACATAAGTAGATTTCATCTGGCGGTTAAGGCGGTGGTAGACATGAAGAGACGTTTAACAGTTCTAGTATTAATATACAGATCAGGGTGGGTGAAGTCTGGAAGGTTGACGAGGTTGACAGTGGAAGTCAATGGCAATGCAGGTCACAGCGTCCAATTTGTTTGTCACACCAGGGGCGTAGCTGGGGCGGTGCAGGGGATGTGTTCTTGAACTAGGTTTTGCTCCATTAACTTACATGCCCGTAGACTTCCACTTCAAAAAACGTTAACAACCCTTTGCTCTGGAGTTGGACCGTGACGTATTGCCCACTGCCTTGGCACGGGGCCACTAGTACCTCTGCCGACTGGACAGATGCAGCTAGGTGAAAGCAAACATCGGCTCCTGCCAAGCCGCTAGGTGGCGCTGTATTAGATAATTTTACATGAAAATTGGACATTTGGTCGCCTGGAAATATATTTGAAATACAATAATACCACCTCTCACTCCCATGAACCTGACGAGTGATTTGAAAAAAAGGAAGAATGTGCAGTAAAATACACTGGTGAAAAAAATGTACACAAGAGAACAATTTGGGACCAAGTTCCCTGTTGCTCTAGTAAAGAGGTTGTATTGGATGTCGTGTCTCTAGAGAGTGTCCTAGTCTTTCAAATAATATACTCTGATTACACTCGAGCGCACCATACCTGGCTGTTCAGCACTGCATTTGGAGGGGAGTTGGCGCTTCGAGCAGATTTTTTCTGGTTTCTGCGCTAAATATAATTAAGACATTATTGTACATGTATTGTATTGTATTATACCGAATTCACAAAATACTGTGTAGACACTCTTTAGTCGGTTCTTGCGCATCTGTTCCACAAATGCCTATTTCACGTATGATAGGCCTTTTCTTCAGGCTCCCCTCAGCCGGCCACGTTGCGTCAAGACAGTATATAAAGGGCACTCCGTCTTTACAATTGCAGTAGTGTAGATGATACGAACATATACATGTACTCACCTTCTTGCTCTCTGTTGACGATTATGACTGTCCTGACATATGCCTGTTCGTCCAGGGCCACATACCACCAAGGGTTCACGCTAGATCAGTGGAGCTACATGACTCGATAGAGATTTTTGGATTCTATTCCCATCTACAGCACTATTTGCGCCATATTCGACGTCCAAGGTCAAACTCTGCTTGGCTGGCCTACCGCGCGCCATGTTACGATACGATCTTTTTCAGACTTCTTAACGGTTTCTCTAACATTTTTCGGATGTATTCGAAATAGTCCGACATTGTCCAGTTTTTCCTGAAGGGTCGAATTTATTTTAAAAAAATGAAAAATACCAGGACTTCCCGAAACAGGGCAATAAAGATCAAAACTATCAAATAAAATAACAGTTACATTACATCAGTAAATTAAAAAAATATTAATAGACATAAAATGAGATATCTAAACATGTGAAGATCTAACCACAAAAAATGAGACGTTTTGCATTTTTTCATGTGTTTTTCCTTTTTTACCGCGAACGCGAAATTTAACCTTCTATAAAACTAGTCGTAGTCGGTCGAAATTGATAAAATATGAATATCCCATTAGATGACATCAAATGGAACCATGTGAAACCCTTAGGTGGTCTATCAAGCACCGACAACATACTGAACTGCTAACCACAAAAATATGTGATGATGTGGAGTAGAAAAACGCTTTTCGAAAGTTATTTTCAAACTCGTGCCATTACTTCTCCTCGAAACTGTCGAAAAGCGAAATGCGAAACATATCACTTTTCATATAAATGTTATCTTTGACATTATATCTAAATAGTTATATAGAGATCAGTGACTTTGAAGCAGACGTTTGCTTTAAAACGGGTTGTTTGTAACGGCCATGTTCAGCGGATCGAAAGAATTATTCAGAGTCCAGTTGGGCGGAATTGGCTTGGGTGCACCCAGTGACCCGAGAGAGAGCTCTGTCCCAATGCGCGTCTCCCGAAACGGGCGGCGGCTTTGATGTTGAAGCCATACGTTCCCTAGTTGACTGACTCTTTATTTGAAAGACTCTGATCATACTTACCTAAACATGCTGCTTTTGTCTCCTTGAGAATAGGTGTAAAAATGAATATCTCGAGTAATATAACGACTCCGAATGTTCCCCGCCGCAAGAAAACCGACATGTCTACCGTATACCTTCTCTGATCCTGCCGCCGACCAGCTATTTCCTAGACTGCCGTGGTCAAAATCGATAGGATGAAATGGCCACGAGCCATGTGCTCGCCTGTGGTCAATGACGATGATATTGTAACCGTTATGGTTTCAGAGATATTGACCCGTGTGACGTTCGAAATTTTGAGGTCAAGGTTATAATGTTTCATCTACTATGTTAAGCTTGATCGAATGAATCAATAGCAGTCATTTGTAGACCAGGCAGCGAATCTTTCTGGACATACGACCCACATATAAGTCTGTGACCTTGACTCATTTTCACCAGGAAAGTAGGTCACATTGGTCTAATTCTTGGTGAAGACGTGGAGATGCTTAACTGGTGACAACATGCCAAAATCGAACCGTGTAGGACAAGTAATTACAAAACTTAACACTGTTGCTGAAATATTAGAGTTTGACCTCTGTGCCTCTGGAAATTAAGTTAAGGTCAACAGTCTTTAGGCTTCATAACAATAGCTAAGGACATTTAATCGAACATCATACATACTGTGGATGTTGGCCTTGGCCTATTTACACCAGAAAGAAGGGCCCCATTTATCTAAATTACAGAGAGATGTAGAGATGCCTAATATGTGTTAACATTCTAAAGTACCAAATTCTCCACCCGCGAGTGACTGCATGCTGTTTGACACATGTGTCTTGTACAACCATTATTAAACAATAAACAATGGAGTTCGGCTTAGGCAACAAAGGTGAATAATCAAGTTATCACATCGTGCTAAATGCTACATTTTAGTCTATTCGATGTTGATGGGGCTGAGCAGAAAAACAACATAAAAAGCAAGTTTAGCTGGTCCTCCAAACAATATAGTGTCCTCCAATCGCCCTGTTGCCCTTGATAGTCCAGCCATGCCGGCTGTATAGTGTATATCAACATAGTATACAAGACTAGCACGTGTCATTGTTTACCTCATTATAATAACGGATTTTTATTGGTTCCTGGAGGAGGTTGACATACGCTCCCTAGCCCCATGCCCATGTGTACATATCGACTGATTGTCAAGAAAAATACGCAGCAAATCCATTCATTTTGTCATCACACAATTTTTCATTTTCTGAATATATCCCTCCTACATATCTTTTCTGAATAAATCATCCGAAATGTGCTTTCAAAAACCAATAGGCCTAAACGCGTTTATCTGTTCTTTTTATTTCGCGCACTGCTAATGCCGCAAGTACCCCGGCGCGAGATAAAACGAGATTGCAAGAAACGTCCTCGTCCCTAAGATCCGTAAGCCAGGCAAAAAGAAGCTGGGTGCTGTTTGTCTAGTGTAATGGCACCCAGGGTGCTAATTGTCCAGTCGATCTCGAACCTGGGTACCATTTGTCGGCACCCAGGTCGACATCCACCCTTTCAGCCATACTCAGATGAAACGCCTCATACCGATCAGGCCGAAGAGTGGATTTTTGCACTTGTATGAATTAAAGTTGATTTCGCACGGCTACCGATTCAGGCTACTTTTTACATTTTCTCGGGCGGTGAAAATGTACCTTCTCATTTCCTGTTTAAAAGCCATGCGCAGGGCAGCTTGCTAGATTAGGCCTGACGAATATGTGGACTATAGGGCCCCCGCAATGGGGATTCATTCAGAAACACGCGTCTGACTTGATGAAGCATCAATTGTGTCACTGCCATGACCGTACACGTGTAACCATAGCAGACAGTCATGGCAGTGCATGAAAATAACCATGTTAGTGGACAGTCTGCCGTCTTATATCACATTTTAAGTCACTTTATAGAACACTTTAAGCCATGTGCTCGCGATTGCATCTGCCTATTCTGGTGTACATGCTACACAACACAGCACATGCAATGATCTTCACAACTTAAGCAGATATGGTAAAAATACGCGCAATTTGTACCCTGAATTAGGCATAGGACTACAAAAAACACTCTTTTCTCTCAAGACAGCTACATGTACACCGATATAAACAACAGATGACCGTGTTAAAGTTATCATCCTGAAATATCTACCAATAAATCCACGTCGAGTGCCATAGAACAGAAATTATTCGCCGTTGAATCGGCCTGAGTTTTTCAAATTTATTATTGTCGCCCATAGTGGAGCTGAATGGGTGGATGTCGTCCTGGGTGCCGACAAATGGTACCCAGGTTCGAGATCGACTGGACAATTAGCACCCTGGGTGCCATTACACTAGACAAACAGCACCCAGCTTCTTTTTGCCTGGACGAGGACGTTTCTTGCAATCTCGTTTTATCTCGCGCTGTGGTACTTGTGGCATTAGCAATGCGCGAAATAAAAAGAACAGATAAACAGAAAAAAACGCATTTAGGCCTAAAGGTCTTTGAAAGCTCATTTCGGATGATTTATTCAGAAAAGGTATATAGGAGAGATATATCCGAAATGTGATTTCAAAGACCTATAGGCCTAAACGCGTTTTTATCTGTTTATCTGTTCTTTTTATTTCGAGCACTGCTAATGCCGCAAGTACCACGGCGCGAGATAAAACGAGATTGCAAGAAACGTCGTCCCTAAGAGCCGTAAGCCAGGCAAAAAGAAGCTGGGTGCTGTTTGTCTAGTGTAATGGCACCCAGGGTGCTTATTGTCCAGTCGATCTCGAACCTGGGTACCATTTGTCGGCACCCAGGACGACATCCACCCTTTCAGCATCAACAGCCATAGTGGACAGTGACTTGCTGACACTGTCCGAACCCCCACACTGAATTGCTACCGATACCGATTGAGGCGTTGACAGGGCATCGTATCGCTCGTACGAAATTCGGTTTAACACCTGGTGACTAGCTGCAGATAAGATTGAATGTCGGTGAAGTTGCTGATGCCGTTGTGCTATTTTTAAAGAAGGCGCACTCTCTGGTTTGACTGGCGTAGTTGAATCCGACACACCTGTCTGTCTCAATACACATCCCAGCGCAGACCGTCCTACTAGGGGTAGTCAGGACCTGGTACTGTTGCACTGTTCCAACCGGTACACGTGCAGCAAACCGTCCAGAAGCAGCTGGAAAAAACTGGAAAAAATTAACATGTCGAAAATAACAAAATTTAATTAGATTAAGTCATCAACATGTATGAAAAAAAGTGAGTTGTTGCATGCATATGTATGTCGCGTAATTTGCCATAAAATTGAGTAGCTACAATTATTGTGTCTTGAAGGGCCAAGTTGGTTATAATATATGTTGGTTTCTCATACGAAATAGCTTCCAGCAGGACCGTTACTTCTCCGAATAGGATCATTGAAACTAAAATTATTGAACTGCAAGCTGAAATGCACAAACCATGTCCAAAACAGCCTCGCATGCGCTATATTGGCGAAAAAATCGTTATCAGGGATTGGAGTCAGTGTGGTGCTACAGGTGGCGGCGCATGGTGTCAAGCAGGGGTATTATCCTCCTGGCTAGGTAAACCCCATGCCCACGAAATAGATTTAATCAGGTTGAACAAAGGCTGGAGGTTGACGAAGGTATGACAGGGGAACTCTATGCATGACATAAGAGTCTTTATTTGGTTATCATTCCAGAGACATAGCTGGGGGATAGGGGCAGGGGGAAGTGTTCTTGACCATTGTTTTTCTCCATCAACTTACATGCAGCGCCCCCGTAGACTTCCACTTCACAAAGCGAAAATGAACCTGTCCTATTGGTTTGGACCGTGACGTAACGTCCACTGCCTTGGCACGGGGCCACTAGTACCTCTGCCGACTGGGCAGATGCATCTTGGTGAAAGCAAACCTCGGCTCCAACAAAGCCGCTAGTTGGCGCTGTATTGGATAGTTGTACATCAAAATTGGTCAGTCGGTCGCCTGGAAGTGTATTTCGAAACGTACAACCTCTCTATCAAGGACATACAGCGACTTATTCTTAGGATAAAATTCTATAGAAACAGATCATTTGTTAATGAGGAACCTGCACAACAAAACCTGCCAATAGGGGGTTCTGCAGGCAAGTTACCATGGTTGCAATTAGAAAGCCATTTCCAGGGTCAATGATTATCGGATATTTTATCCTTTCATTACTCTACATGGGGAAATAGCACCAAAAATGTTGTTTTATTGGTCCTTAATTATATTTTCATGAGTTTTAAGGAGAAAATCAACAAAACTTAATTTTAATGGAAAATGCACTGGAAGTGTACCTTATAGTACTGGTGCTGCCATCTGGATTTTTAGTTCAGCAGGTTCCTCATTAGTCAGTCGTTCATCTGGAAGAATGTTTAAGTACAGAACAACTTCTCTACTAAGGATGCCCTCGGAACAGACGAACGATGTTCCGATTAAAGAAGTGAGTTGTAGTGTACACGGGGAAATTGCATAAAAAAAATTAAATATTTTTGACCAAATTCCTTGCTGCTAAAGTACAGAGGGTTTCCCGAATTTCCTGTCCCTACAGTGACTCCTGCCCTAAGGCAGTTCAATAAGATTTTGCTAGGGAAAACGGTATCTGCTGACTTAATTACTCCCTAGGGCACATTTCCGAGTTCACAAAATACTGTGTAGACGCTCTTAGCTGGTTCTTGCACTATTGCCTATTACACGTAATATTGGCCGTTCGTTCGGGCGCCCTTCAACCGGCACAATATATAAGAATCGCTACTGACATTAGTAGGAGGCTTTTCACGACTTCTTATTAACGGTTTCTCTAACTTTTTCCTGATTTATCCGACCAAAGTCCGACATAGTCCGACTTTCCCCTGAAAGTCGGATTTAGCAAAGACTTGTGTGTCCAAAAATAGGGTTTTGATGATCAAAATCAATTGTTGAATGGGTTATTGATGTACGAGCCAAACATTCACAGAGTCCCTAAATAAGTCAGCTAATTCGAATTCTCATTTAAGGGTCACTCAGAGTGTTTGATTCACACCTCATTAACCCCATTCAACATAGGCCTTTGATCTTTATTGTCTTATTTTGGGAAGCCCTGGTATTTTGGACAATGCTGGACTTTTGTCGGATAATTCAGGAAAAGTTACAGAAACCATTAAGAATTCGGAAAAGACTTCCTACTTGTCTGCGTAAGTATGGATTTCCCTCTCATTTATTCTTGGTGTGAGGTATTACAGTCTTCAATTGCAGTGCAGATGATATGAATATTCACTCACTATAATCTCCCGATCGGTTGACGATTATGACTGTCCTGACTAACACCTCTGTGCCCAGGTCAACAGACCACCAGGGGTTTACGTCATAGCCCAGGTGGCTGCATAACCATTCTTCGTGGCGTGGATTTCTATTCCTATCTACAGCACGATTTGGCCCAAAACTGCCATAAATTGAACTCTGTGTGGCAGGCCTTCCGCGCGCCAAGTTAGCACCTGAAAAGAATGATACAATGCAAGGTATGTTCGACGTGGGACTGTGGAATATAAAACATATGTGCTGCCCCACGGTGAATATTTTCAGATTAATTCTAAAGTCAATTACTCATATGAAAGCAAGTTTTTTTGCGTCGTGTAGAATATCTTATCACTTTATTCAGAGGCGAAGATTGCACCACGACAGAATCCCGTTGCGGATAACAAAATTCGTTTAAAATCAGATCCACCAGCAGTGGCCGATCAGCGCAACCCGTGGGTCTAATGGTATCAGTGTTGGGATTCGGACAATCAGCAAAGCACTCTCCACTATGGTCAAAATGCAGCGCTAGCAGACGAGAACAACAAATCTGAAAACACAGGCAGATTCAACTGCGAATATGTCCTGTTCTATGACACTCGACGTGGATATTTGCAATATGTGTTGTGTTGTGTAGCATTCTAATTTGTTGTTGTTGCTAGCGCTATGGTAACCAAAGTGGAGTGCCTTGCTGACACCGTCCGAATCCCACGTTGGGTACTAGGCTACGACTCGGTGAAGATTGTCGATTCCCTTGGTGCAAATGCATTATTTATCATATGGTTGAATAGAGTGTAATTGCCTTCATTTTGTGTAGTTTGATTTCTTTAAGCTTTCGTTATGTTTGTGCATTATGTATGTGCGTTTGGTAATAGTAGGTAATGCCATGCTTAATGTTCGTTTCTTTCTATATAAATACATGGATTGGATATGTACTGCATACAAACTTTATGATTCTATATGTTATTTTTTCTTCTTCTCCGAACTCGTGTTGTTGTTCATTATAGTAACATCAATCTGTTTACTTTATCTACAGAGTGGTTTCACGTGACGTCATCCCCTGCCATGGTGCAAGGAGAGACAAAAAGAAAGCTATCCCAAAATGACCAAAACAGCATTTGATTCAATTCAGTCAGTCACGATAAATCATTGTTCTGCCCTCCAACACGACTGACCGTTAAAACACTCTATTATACATGTACATAAAGAAGCCATGTATAACCATAGTCTTTCAAATAAAGAGTCAGGTCACGGAAAGTGTCATTCGATCCAACAGCTCTCTCAGGCAATTAACTGGAAACCATGGTGAAGCCATTTTTAATTTAACTACAAACTGAGCTGAGGTGCAAAACAATGATGGCACGACCTAAATTCAACGAAATATATTTACTCTGCACATGAGGTACACATATGATTTATCTGGTTACAAATACATACAATATTATATTATATTGATGAGAACGATCTAAGAATTTATATCAGGAAGATGCTAATTGCCAGATACTGTATAACAATAATCAAACCACAATTAAGCTGCATGCACTCTCATCTGTTTACAGTTTGTTATAAAAAATTCATAATCAGGTTTTAATTAATCGCAACATACACTGCAAATTGTTTCTCATGAGGTGACTCAAAAATAGACGTACACATCATAAATGTTTGTAAGGTTTCAGCCAAATTGCGTGTTCAACAATATTGGAACGGAATACCTCACACCAATTTGCGCTTATTTGCGCCAAAACAAAACTCATCGATTGGAAAATGAGCCATTTTCTACTGCTTTTGTGTTCAACATCTTAGATGGTCTATCAAACACCGACAACATAATAAACTGCTAACCACAAAAATATGTGATGATGTGGAGGAGAAAAACGCTTTTCGAAAGTTATTTTCAAACCAGTGCCATCACTTCTCCTCAAAACTGTCGAAAATTGAAATGCGAAACATATCCCTTTTCATATAAATGTTATCTTTGACATTTTACCTCAATAGTTTTATAGAGATGATTGTTTTTAACGACCATGTTCAGCAGATCGAAGAATTATTCAAGGTCCAGTTGTGCGGAATTGGCTTGGGTGCACCACGTTACCCGAGAGAGCTCTGTCCCAAAGTGTGTCTTCCGAAACCGGCGGCAGCTTTGATGTTGAAACCATATGTTCCCTTGTTGCCTGACTCTTTATTTAAAAGACTCTGGTCCGACCAAAAGCGATACGGGGTCGAGGTATTGGCCAACATTTTAGCTCCACCGGAGTAGTTTTGGTGAGACATTCAACACCGACGGGGAGGTATCAATTTGAAATGCTTTCTGACTACTTCCCCATTTTGCAACAACCCAAGCGGTTTTGGTTGCCAACCATAACCGCTGCTACTAAGGCGCATAGTGCATTTACACTGTTAAGTGCTGTGCATTCTAAATCGAGGTGTTTTAGAATATCATATCATGCTTACCGAGACATGCTTCTTTAGTCTCACTGAGAATGGTGGTAAAAATGCATATCTTGAATAATATAACGGCTCCGAATTTTCCTTTTAACCACAGAACCTGCATGGCTGCTGCCGTATAGCTTTTCTTATTCTGCCGCCGACCAGCTGTTGCCTGCTCTGCCGATGTCAAAATCGATGGGATGAAATGGCCAGGAGCCATGTCTCGCCTGTGGTCAATAACCATTATATTTCTACCGCTATGATTACATAAATATTGATCCATGTCACGTGTGAAATATTAAGGTCAAGGTCAAAATGTATCAACCATTTTGTGATGCTTGCAGATTAATCAAGGACACTCATTCGAAGACTAGACGGTGATTTTGTTTTCTAGAGCTATGACCTTGACTTATTTTCGCCAGAAAAGTAGGTCACATTGATCTAAATCTTGGTCACCACGTAGGCCAGCCTAGAGATGCTTAATCAGTGTCAACTTGTCAAATTTGAACAGCCTGGAACAAGTATGTTTGGGAAAATTTATGTTTGACCTCTGTGGCCTTGGCAATCTTGTTCAGGTGAAAAGGGCACGTTGTAAGGTTTGTTTAGATAAGTCATTGACATTAATTTAACAGATCACACAGTGAATGTTTCTTCAGATATGACCCACATAGAATTATTTACGACCTTGACCTATTTACTCCAGAAAAGTAGGTCACATTGATCTAAGTCTTCGTTATCATGTACACATGGTACATATGCCTAATAGGTGTCACAGTCGAACCTCTCTTAGCGGAAACCTCTCTACTAGAGCAATCTATCTAATAAGGACACTTAGTTTTGGTCATAAGTTGATTGTTTCAATTCAATAAGACCTCTGTAATCAGGACACCTCTTTATTAAGAACAGCACTTTTTAGCCTATTAGCATTCTATAGTACCAAATTTAAAGAGTCTTACGAAAAATACAAATGCCACAAGACATCGATTTGGCCCCAAAATGCTCCAACCAATTTTTTTTTATTTGAAAAAAAGAAAGAAATTTTCTAGTACGCTAGATTAAAAAAACATGAACATTATAATCATCCCATAAGTTTTTGTAGATTGCTTAAAAGTGAGAGGCGAAAATGTGGTTGCCTACGCTATACACTACACAGGTTTTGAATGATTTTAAGCTTTTGTTGGTCGTTTGTCATCTTGCTTAAAGGCCATAACTCCAGGTATTTTGCCATTTCCTGCTGTAAGACGTTTTCAAAAGTGCACCTAACAATTTACATGTATATAACACAGAAAACCCCATGCAATTTGCTCCATCCATTTTGAAGATATAGCCTTTCAGGTGTTTGACAACTAGATCAGCTAATCAGGCTAGCAACTGGCTTGTTAGAGCCAGGCGGCGGGTTCACCAAAATTGTGATGTAGATCAGGGTATTGCCCTACTTGGGAGGACACATATAAATTAATGCTCTTAAAATTGATATATGAAGTCTGTTTTTCATTGACATTTTCAATGTTCAAGTATGAAAGCATACCTTTGCCCATAATAAATGAGTTTATTGTATTCCAAAAAATATTTTAATTAAATATTTTAATTTCTTTTGGAAAACCGGTTGTATTTATTTTAGAAGTCAACTCTCACATCTAGAAAGTGTTATTTGAGCTAATTCATGAAGTGGAGAAACAAAATCAATGCCAAAAAAAACATAGACCCTACAAATATGGTCCAATTAGGTTTTCTAGACAATTTAGGCAAATTTATAGAACTTAATTGATTTTTCAAATTCGATTCTTTTTACAGAAAATTGCATCGAATACATCAATTTATACAATACTTAAACTATCATAATGTATTTCTAATTTAAAGCTTCGATATACCTTATAATAAGGTAAGGTAATACAGACAAATTTATACTATTTATAGTAAGAAATCCAACGTCAGCCTGATTTATGTCAGTAAACCTGCCGCCTGACTTTACTTTGAAACCTAACCAAGGCTGTTACATAACATGTAAACAAAGCCGTTAATTTGCTATATCTCTGGACTGGGTTCTTCAATTTTGATCAAACTTGATTTAATGCGGAGCTTTAAGTCCAGTGTTTGAGGATTTGTACATGTCATGCAATCATTAAAGCAGGAGTCATGGCCTTTAATGTGAAAAACTGGTCATGCTAGATCATGGAATCTGAAATGACTGCATCGACAATCTTGGTATTTTCTAGCTTTATTATTATATATTGTAGTTGCCGTTATTTTGTATATGTACTTAAGTTGTCCGTTTCGGAGTTGTAGCAATCACTTGGTGAATATATTGGTGTTGGTCGAGGCTCGGAATCTATATTACATTAGTTTGTTCAACTAACAGCAGGCGGTGCGCGTGTGTCATGTCATAGCCTATATATTGGTGTTGGTCGAGGCTCGGAATCTATATTACATTAGTTTATTAAACTAACAACAGGCGGCGCGCGTGTGTCATGTCATGGCCTATATATTGGTGTTGGTCGAGGCTCGGAATCTGTATTACATTAGTTTGTTCAACTAACAACAGGAGGCGCGCGCGTGTCATGTCATGCCCTATATATTGGTGTTGGTCGAGGCTCGGAATCTATAGTATATTAGTTTGTTCAACTAACAACGGAGGCGCGCGCGTGTCATGTCGACCTGGCTTTGTCGTTTTCTTCGTCTTAAAGTAAAATTTATCTGGTTTTATGGGCACTTATGCACTTTTAACGTGGTGGAATTCCATCCTCAAATTTAATGTAACAGTACGTATCAAGTAAAAACAATCAGCGCGATCAGAACAGCCATATTTTGCACGTTTTGCTTATAACAGAAAGTGTGATTCACTAATATAGATATATTCATTCAAAAATTATAAGAATGAAGGAAAAAAAATTTTAAAAAAATTGAACGCTGCGGGTTTCGAACCCCGGGCGCTGGCGTGTTAGGCCAATGTTTAACATTAAACCACCAGGATTCATAGAATGTGTGGGTGATCTTGCATCTATAGCTGAGGAGCCGGGCTAAGACGACAGCATCGTCTATTACATTGAGCATGTTAGTCTGGTCAGCTTTTCATACGAAGAAAAAAACAACGAAAACACATTTTGCGCTGAAAATATGAATTGGAGAAGCAGCTGAATGGCTTCACGGGTAAAATTTACATGCACATACGGAACATTAGGAGATTTCATCTGGCGGTTAAGGCGGTGGTAGACATGAAGAGACGTTTAACAGTTCTAGTATTGATATACAGATCAGGGTGGATAAAGTCTGGAAGGTTGACGAGGTTGACAGTGGAAGTCAATGGCAATGCAGGTCACAGCGTCCAATTTGTTTGTCACACCAGGGGCGTAGCTGGGGCGGTGCAGGGGATGTGTTCTTGAACTAGGTTTTGCTCCATTAACTTACATGCAGCGCGCCCGTAGACTTCCACTTCACAAAACGTTAACAACCCTTTGCTCTGGAGTTGGACCGTGACGTATTGCCCACTGCCTTGGCACGGGGCCACTAGTACCTCTGCCGACTGGACAGATGCATCTTGGTGAAAGCAAACATCGGCTCCTGCCAAGCCGCTAGGTGGCGCTGTATTAGATAGTTTTACATCAAAATTGGACATTTGGTCGCCTGGAAATATATTTGAAATACAATAATACCACCTCTCACTCCCATGAACCTGACGAGTGATTTGAAAAAAAGGAAGAATGTGCAGTAAAATACACTGGTGAAAAAAATGTACACAAGAGAACAATTTGGGACCAAGTTCCCTGTTGCTCTGGTAAAGAGGTTGTATTGGATGTCGTGTCTCTAGGGAGTGTCCTAGTCTTTCAAATAATATACTCTGATTACACTCGAGCGCACCATACCTGGCTGTTCAGTACTGCATTTGGAGGGGAGTTGGCGCTTCGAGCAGATTTTATCTGGTTTCTGCGCTATATATAATTAAGACATTATTGTACATGTATTGTATTGTATTATACCGAATTCACAAAATACTGTGTAGACACTCCTTAGTCGGTTCTTGCGCATCTGTTCCACAAATGCCTATTTCACGTATGATAGGCCTTTTTTTTCAGGCTCCCCTCAGCCGGCCACGTTGCGTCAAGACAGTATATAAATGGCACTCCGTCTTTACAATTGCAGTAGTGTAGGTGATACGAACATATACTCACCTTCTTGCTCTCTGTTGATGATTATGACTGTCCTGACATATGCCTGTTCGTCCAGGGCCACATACCACCAAGGGTTCACGCTAAGATCAGTGGAGCTACATGACTCGATAGAGATTTTTGGATTCTATTCCCATCTACAGCACTATTTGCGCCATATTCGACGTCCAAGGTCAAACTCTGCTTGGCTGGCCTACCGCGCGCCATGTTACGATACGATTCATCTTTTTCAGACTTCTTAACGATTTCTCTAACATTTTTCGGATGTATTCGAAAAAGTCCGACATTGTCCAGTTTTTCCTGAAGGGTCGGATTTATTAAAAAAAAACTGAAAAATACCAGGACTTCCCGAAACAGGGCAATAAAGATCAAAACCATCAAATAAAATAACAGTTACATTACATCAGTAAATTAAAAAAATATTAATAGACATAAAATGAGATATCTAAACATGTGAACATCTAACCACAAAAAATGAGACGTTTTGCATTTTTTCATGTGTTTTTCCTTTTTTACCGCGAACGCGAAATTTAACCTTCTATAAAACTAGTCGTAGTCGGTCGAAATTGATAAAATATGAATATCCCATTAGATGACATCAAATGGAACCATGTGAAACCCTTAGGTGGTCTATCAAGCACCGACAACATACTGAACTGCTAACCACAAAAATATGTGATGATGTGGAGTAGAAAAACGCTTTTCGAAAGTTATTTTCAAACTCGTGCCATTACTTCTCCTCAAAACTGTCGAAAAGCGAAATGCGAAACATATCACTTTTCATATAAATGTTATCTTTGACATTATATCTAAATAGTTATATAGAGATCAGTGACTTTGAAGCAGACGTTTGCTTTAAAACGGGTTGTTTGTAACGGCCATGTTCAGCGGATCGAAAGAATTATTCAGAGTCCAGTTGGGCGGAATTGGCTTGGGTTCACCCAGTGACCCGAGAGAGAGCTCTGTCCCAATGCGTGTCTCCCGAAACGGGCGGCGGCTTTGATGTTGAAGCCATACGTTCCCTAGTTGCCTGACTCTTTATTTGAAAGACTCTGATCATACTTACCTAAACATGCTGCTTTTGTCTCCTTGAGAATATGTGTAAAAATGAATATCTCGAGTAATATAACGACTCCGAATGTTCCCCGCCACAAGAAAACCGACATGTCTACCGTATACCTTCTCTGATCCTGCCGCCGACCAGCTATTTCCTAGACTGCCGTGGTCAAAATCGATAGGATGAAATGGCCACGAGCCATGTGCTCGCCTGTGGTCAATGACGATGATATTGTAACCGTTATGGTTTCAGAGATATTGACCCGTGTGACGTTCGAAATTTTGAGGTCAAGGTTATAATGTTTCATCTACTATGTTAAGCTTGATCGAATCAATCAATAGCAGTCATTTGTAGACCAGGCAGCGAATCTTTCTGGACATACGACCCACATATAAGTCTGTGACCTTGACTCATTTTCACCAGGAAAGTAGGTCACATTGGTCTAATTCTTGGTGAAGACGTGGAGATGCTTAACTGGTGACAACATGCCAAAATCGAACCGTGTAGGACAAGTAATTACAAAACTTAACACTGTTGCTGAAATATTAGAGTTTGACCTCTGTGCCTCTGGAAATTAAGTTAAGGTCAACAGTCTTTAGGCTTCATAACAATAGCTAAGGACATTTAATCGAACATCATACATACTGTGGATGTTGGCCTTGGCCTATTTACACCAGAAAAAAGGGCCCCATTTATCTAAATTACAGAGAGATGTAGAGATGCCTAATATGTGTTAACATTCTAAAGTACCAAATTCTCCACCCGCGAGTGACTGCATGCTGTTTGACACATGTGTCTTGTACAACCATTATTAAACAATAAACAATGGAGTTCGGCTTAGGCAAAAAAGGTGAATAATCAAGTTATCACATCGTGCTAAATGCTACATTTTAGTCTATTCGATGTTGATGGGGCTGAGCAGAAAAACTGGGGCTGAGCATAAAAAGCAAGTTTAGCTGGTCCTCCAAACAATATAGTGTCCTCCAATCGCCCTGTTGCCCTTGATAGTCCAGCCATGCCGGCTGTATAGTGTATATCAACATAGTATACAAGACTAGCACGTGTCATTGTTTACCTCATTATAATAACGGATTTTCATTGGTTCCTGGAGGAGGTTGACATACGCTCCCTAGCCCCATGCCCATGTGTACATATCGACTGATTGTCAAGAAAAATACGCAGCAAATCCATTCATTTTGTCATCACACAATTTTTCATTTTCTGAATATATCCCTCCTACATATCTTTTCTGAATAAATCATCCGAAATGTGCTTTCAAAAACCAATAGGCCTAAACGCGTTTATCTGTTCTTTTTATTTCGCGCACTGCTAATGCCGCAAGTACCCCGGCGCGAGATAAAACGAGATTGCAAGAAACGTCCTCGTCCCTAAGATCCGTAAGCCAGGCAAAAAGAAGCTGGGTGCTGTTTGTCTAGTGTAATGGCACCCAGGGTGCTAATTGTCCAGTCGATCTCGAACCTGGGTACCATTGTCGGCACCCAGGTCGACATCCACCCTTTCAGCCATACTCAAATGAAACGCCTCATACCGATCAGGCCGAAGAGTGGATTTTTGCACTTGTATGTATTAAAGTTGATTTCGCACGGCTACCGATTCAGGCTACTTTTTACATTTTCTCGGGCGGTGAAAATGTACCGTCTCATTTCCTGTATAAAAGCCATGCGCAGGGCAGTTTGCTAGATTAGGCCTGACGAATATGTGGACTATAGGGCCCCCGCAATGGGGATCCATTCAGAAACACGCGTCTGACTTGATGAAGCATCAATTGTGTCACTGCCATGACCGTACACGTGTAACCATAGCAGACAGTCATGGCAGTGCATGAAAATAACCATGTTAGTGGACAGTCTGCCGTCTTATATCACATTTTAAGTCACTTTATAGAACACTTTAAGCCATGTGCTCGCGATTGCATCTGCCTATTCTGGTGTACATGCTACACAACACAGCACATGCAATGATCTTCACAACTTAAGCAGATATGGTAAAAATACGCGCAATTTGTACCCTGAATTAGGCATAGGACTACAAAAAACACTCTTTTCTCTCAAGACAGCTACATGTACACCGATATAAACAACAGATGACCGTGTTAAAGTTATCATCCTGAAATATCTACCAATAAATCCACGTCGAGTGCCATAGAACAGAAATTATTCGCCGTTGAATCGGCCTGAGTTTTTCAAATTTATTATTGTCGCCCATAGTGGAGCTGAATGGGTGGATGTCGTCCTGGGTGCCGACAAATGGTACCCAGGTTCGAGATCGACTGGACAATTAGCACCCTGGGTGCCATTACACTAGACAAACAGCACCCAGCTTCTTTTTGCCTGGACGAGGACGTTTCTTGCAATCTCGTTTTATCTCGCGCTGTGGTACTTGTGGCATTAGCAATGCGCGAAATAAAAAGAACAGATAAACAGAAAAAAACGCATTTAGGCCTAAAGGTCTTTGAAAGCTCATTTCGGTTGATTTATTCAGAAAAGGTATATAGGAGAGATATATCCGAAATGTGATTTCAAAGACCTATAGGCCTAAACGCGTTTTTATCTGTTTATCTGTTCTTTTTATTTCGAGCACTGCTAATGCCGCAAGTACCACGGCGCGAGATAAAACGAGATTGCAAGAAACGTCGTCCCTAAGAGCCGTAAGCCAGGCAAAAAGAAGCTGGGTGCTGTTTGTCTAGTGTAATGGCACCCAGGGTGCTTATTGTCCAGTCGATCTCGAACCTGGGTACCATTTGTCGGCACCCAGGACGACATCCACCCTTTCAGCATCAACAGCCATAGTGGACAGTGACTTGCTGACACTGTCCGAACCCCCACACTGAATTGCTACCGATACCGATTGAGGCGTTGACAGGGCATCGTATCGCTCGTACGAAATTCGGTTTAACACCTGGTGACTAGCTGCAGATAAGATTGAATGTCGGTGAAGTTGCTGATGCCGTTGTGCTATTTTTAAAGAAGGCGCACTCTCTGGTTTGACTGGCGTAGTTGAATCCGACACACCTGTCTGTCTCAATACACATCCCAGCGCAGACCGTCCTACTAGGGGTAGTCAGGACCTGGTACTGTTGCACTGTTCCAACCGGTACACGTGCAGCAAACCGTCCAGAAGCAGCTGGAAAAAAACTGGAAAAAATTAACATGTCGAAAATAACAAAATTTAATTAGATTAAGTCATCAACATGTATGAAAAAAAGTGAGTTGTTGCATGCATATGTATGTCGCGTAATTTGCCATAAAATTGAGTAGCTACAATTATTGTGTCTTGAAGGGCCAAGTTGGTTATAAAATATATTGGTTTCTCATACGAAATAGCTTCCAGCAGGACCGTTACTTCTCCGAATAGGATCATTGAAACTAAAATTATTGAACTGCAAGCTGAAATGCACAAACCATGTCCAAAACAGCCTCGCATGCGCTATATTGGCGAAAAAATCGTTATCAGGGATTGGAGTCAGTGTGGTGCTACAGGTGGCGGCGCATGGTGTCAAGCAGGGGTATTATCCTCCTGGCTAGGTAAACCCCATGCCCACGAAATAGATTTAATCAGGTTGAACAAAGGCTGGAGGTTGACGAAGGTATGACAGGGGAACTCTATGCATGACATAAGAGTCTTTATTTGGTTATCATTCCAGAGACATAGCTGGGGGATAGGGGCAGGGGGAAGTGTTCTTGACCATTGTTTTTCTCCATCAACTTACATGCAGCGCCCCCGTAGACTTCCACTTCACAAAGCGAAAATGAACCTGTCCTATTGGTTTGGACCGTGACGTAACGTCCACTGCCTTGGCACGGGGCCACTAGTACCTCTGCCGACTGGGCAGATGCATCTTGGTGAAAGCAAACCTCGGCTCCAACAAAGCCGCTAGGTGGCGCTGTATTGGATAGTTGTACATCAAAATTAGTCAGTCGGTCGCCTGGAAGTGTATTTCGAAACGTACAACCTCTCTATCAAGGACATACAGCGACTTATTCTTAGGATAAAATTCTATAGAAACAGATCATTTGTTAATGAGGAACCTGCACAACAAAACCTGCCAATAGGGGGTTCTGCAGGCAAGTTACCATGGTTGCAATTAGAAAGCCATTTCCAGGGTCAATGATTATCGGATATTTTATCCTTTCATTACTCTACATGGGGAAATAGCACCAAAAATGTTGTTTTATTGGTCCTTAATTATATTTTCATGAGTTTTAAGGAGAAAATCAACAAAACTTAATTTTAATGGAAAATGCACTGGAAGTGTACATTATAGTACTGGTGCTGCCATCTGGATTTTTAGTTCAGCAGGTTCCTCATTAGTCAGTCGTTCATCTGGAAGAATGTTTAAGTACAGAACAACTTCTCTACTAAGGATGCCCTCGGAACAGACGAACGATGTTCCGATTAAAGAAGTGAGTTGTAGTGTACACGGGGAAATTGCATAAAAAAAATTAAATATTTTGGACCAAATTCCTTGCTGCTAAAGTACAGAGGGTTTCCCGAATTTCCTGTCCCTACAGTGACTCCTGCCCTAAGGCAGTTCAATAAGATTTTGCTAGGGAAAACGGTATCTGCTGACTTAATTACTCCCTAGGGCACATTTCCGAGTTCACAAAATACTGTGTAGACGCTCTTAGCTGGTTCTTGCACTATTGCCTATTACACGTAATATTGGCCGTTCGTTCGGGCGCCCTTCAACCAGCACAATATATAAGAATCGCTACTGACATTAGTAGGAGGCTTTTCACGACTTCTTATTAACGGTTTCTCTAACTTTTTCCTGATTTATCCGACCAAAGTCCGACATAGTCCGACTTTCCCCTGAAAGTCGGATTTAGCAAAGACTTGTGTGTCCAAAAATAGGGTTTTGATGATCAAAATCAATTGTTGAATGGGTTATTGATGTACGAGCCAAACATTCACAGAGTCCCTAAATAAGTCAGCTAATTCGAATTCTCATTTAAGGGTCACTCAGAGTGTTTGATTCACACCTCATTAACCCCATTCAACATAGGCCTTTGATCTTTATTGTCTTATTTTGGGAAGCCCTGGTATTTTGGACAATGCTGGACTTTTGTCGGATAATTCAGGAAAAGTTACAGAAACCATTAAGAATTCGGAAAAGACTTCCTACTTGTCTGCGTAAGTATGGATTTCCCTCTCATTTATTCTTGGTGTGAGGTATTACAGTCTTCAATTGCAGTGCAGATGATATGAATATTCACTCACTATAATCTCCCGATCGGTTGACGATTATGACTGTCCTGACTAACACCTCTGTGCCCAGGTCAACAGACCACCAGGGGTTTACGTCATAGCCCAGGTGGCTGCATAACCATTCTTCGTGGCGTGGATTTCTATTCCCATCTACAGCACGATTTGGCCCAAAACTGCCATAAATTGAACTCTGTGTGGCAGGCCTTCCGCGCGCCAAGTTAGCACCTGAAAAGAATGATACAATGCAAGGTATGTTCGACGTGGGACTGTGGAATATAAAACATATGTGCTGCCCCACGGTGAATATTTTCAGATTAATTCTAAAGTCAATTACTCATATGAAAGCAAGTTTTTTTTGCGTCGTGTAGAATATCTTATCACTTTATTCAGAGGCGAAGATTGCACCACGACAGAATCCCGTTGCGGATAACAAAATTCGTTTAAAATCAGATCCACCAGCAGTGGCCGATCAGCGCAACCCGTGGGTCTAATGGTATCAGTGTTGGGATTCGGACAATCAGCAAAGCACTCTCCACTATGGTCAAAATGCAGCGCTAGCAGACGAGAACAACAAATCTGAAAACACAGGCAGATTCAACTGCGAATATGTCCTGTTCTATGACACTCGACGTGGATATTTGCAATATGTGTTGTGTTGTGTAGCATTCTAATTTGTTGTTGTTGCTAGCGCTATGGTAACCAAAGTGGAGTGCCTTGCTGACACCGTCCGAATCCCACGTTGGGTACTAGGCTACGACTCGGTGAAGATTGTCGATTCCCTTGGTGCAAATGCATTATTTATCATATGGTTGAATAGAGTGTAATTGCCTTCATTTTGTGTAGTTTGATTTCTTTAAGCTTTCGTTATGTTTGTGCATTATGTATGTGCGTTTGGTAATAGTAGGTAATGCCATGCTTAATGTTCGTTTCTTTCTATATAAATACATGGATTGGATATGTACTGCATACAAACTTAATGATTCTATATGTTATTTTTTCTTCTTCTTCGAACTCGTTTTGTTGTTCATTATAGTAACATCAATCTGTTTACTTCATCTATAGAGTGGTTTAACGTGACGTCATCCCCTGCCATGGTGCAAGGAGAGACAAAAAGAAAGCTATCCCAAAATGACTAAAACAGCATTTGATTCAATTCAGTCAGTCACGATAAATCATTGTTCTGCCCTCCAACATGACTGACCGTTAAAACACTCTATTATACATGTACATAAAGAAGCCATGTATAACCATAGTCTTTCAAATAAAGAGTCAGGTCACGGAAAGTGTCATTCGATCCAACAGCTCTCTCAGGCAATTAACTGGAAACCATGATGAAGCCATTTTTAATTCAGCTCCAAACTGAGCTTTATTTAAAAGACTCTGGTCAGACCAAAAGCGATACGGGGTCGAGGTTTTGGCCAACATTTTAGCTCCACCGGAGTAGTTTTGGTACGACACTCAACACCGACAGGGAGGTATCAATTTGAAATGCTTTCTGACTACTTCCACATTTTGCAACAACCCAAGCGGTTTTGGTTGCCAACCATAACCGCTGCTACGAAGGCGCATAGTGCATTTACACTGTAAAGTGCTGTGCATTCTAAATCGAGGTGTTTTAGAATATCATATTATGCTTACCGAGACATGCTTCTTTAGTCTCACTGAGAATGGTGGTAAAAATGCATATCTTGAATAATATAACGGCTCCGAATTTTCCTCGTAACCACAGAACCGGCATGGCTGCTGCCGTATAGCTTTTCTTATTCTGCCGCCGACCTGCTGTGAAAAGGGCACGTTGTAAGGTTTGTTTAGATAAGTCATTAACAGATCACACAGTGAATGTTTCTTCAGATATGACCCACATAGAATTATTTACGACCTTTACCTATTTACTCAAGAAAAGTAGGTCACATTGATCTAAGTCTTTGCCACAAGACATAGATTTGCGCCCAAAATGCTCCAACCAATTTTTAGAATTTGAAAAAAAGAAAGAAATTTTCTAGTACGCTAGATTATAAAAACATGAACATTTTATTCATCCCATAAGTTTTTGTGGATTGCTTAAAAGTGAGAGGCGAAAATGTGGTTGCCTACACTATACACTACACAGTTTTTGAATGATTTTAAGCTTTTGTTGGTCGCTTGTCATCTTGCTTAATGTGAAAAACTGGTCATGCTAGATCATGGAATAAAATATTTATGGATTTTAACCAACAATTCCAACATAAGTTACTATAATGTAGATATAGTTAATTGTGATAACGATTACCGAGTGACAGATTGAATGAGTTGTCGTGCAGTGCATTACGTACATTGGTGTCGGGTTGATAAAAAACGCGACAAAATCGAACGTCTGGAATAAACTGCGATAACCGGTCGATGGCAGTGAGATGATCATGCAGTCCTAATTGCACCTTTATACGTTATTCGTAATTTTGCGTAAGATAGGCTTGATAACTTAGATTAATTTATAGCAAATTTAAAATCATGATGTGTCAAAATATGAGGTGTCTCAATATAACAACGTTACAATTTTATCGTTCAGACCAAATAATTATTCCATTACTACATGTTCCAAAAACAAATTTCTCTAATCAGGAGAATTAGGTTACTCTAATGAAATATATTTATTTGATGGGATTCTCGTATATGACGTCGAATTCATTCCAGAAAACGGGACGAAATATTTCATTCTTTCCAACCCGATAACTCTAGATTCATGCGGTACATTCTTTTCCATTTGAAAAATGACTTTGTTGTTTTTGGAGATGCCTTTACGAGTGCCCTGTACAATCAGCGCGATAGTTACCAGAAACCTCACAAGAATCGCGTCGATACTCATCCCAAAGGAGCGGTGTCGTCGCTGGTGGAACACCCGGGAACAAATCGCAATCAACGTATGTCTTCCCATGGTCGCATAGCAGCGGTCCGTACAAGTTGCCTTCCCAAAAAATGGCATCATCCCAGGCAATGACATCTTTGCCGAAAAAATACATGTCATACTTGAGTCCAGCATACGGGTTGTTGGCAATACCCAGGTGTGGGCATACTCATTCTGCACCGCTCTCGGCATTCTTCAACATATTTTGCGCTTCCCAGGCGACAACAACGAAATTATTGCTACTTTAAGATATGTAAACTTAGACACCGCTAGAGAATGCTAAAAGTTCCGATATCACTTGGTAGATAGAGGGTGTACGAATAAAACCATTTCACTGGAGATGTAGTTCCACCCAGTCGTGGTCCTACCGAGTCACTTCTCAGCCCGCAAAGATAACTGCTGCCCTGTGCGGCATTTATAGTGTCCCATGAAGTCACCGTAAAACTGACCAAAAAGTTTCAGGTTTTACTTACAAAAGGTCATACGTTGTTATTTATTGATAAAATAAACCGTATCATGAAATAAGGTGGCACTTATCAGGCCTAAATAAGACTTTAATTCGAACTGGTGACGCAGTATAAGGTGTAGGATTATCAAAAACCTAAATCACGGGATGCTTTGATCAATTCCAGTGCCTGAAATATCTATCTTAAATTTCGTCACTGTGCGAGTTTGTCAAAATGTCGGTATATCTGATTTGATTGTGCAAGTGTTAAATTAATACCACTGATTTTAAACATGTCATTCTATTTTGTCCATCTTCATAATAAAAGTGTTTCATCACATTTTGATACTTTGAGTTCATAACAGATTCTACAAACTTAGCATACAATGTGTACATGCATATTTCCTAATTCTTAATACGAAATCGGACGTTCGTAACGTGCACAGTCGGTTACAACATTGAGGATGAATAACATCCGCCTGCTTGTAGGCCTACGAGCAATACGGAAGAGAAAGCGCAATTCTACAAACCGAATACAAACGTCCCTCATTTTCGGAATATCTATTTTCGGACAGTTGGCATGGTTTACAGACGATCATCGATCTATGGCTAGATAACAAAAAAGGCCTGGCGTGTTGTATTTTTCACAATTATTGCGCAACTTTATGTATACTTCTATTAACATCCGTCATGCACAGTCCTCACATGACCCATGGGTATGTCGCCATTGTGGATATCCCACACTGGTTGTTTTTGTTACGTGTCATCATGACGTAGCCCTGTTGACCCCAAGTGGTACCCCAACTGAAAGAAAAGGATTATTTGGAAAATCAGGAATGAAACAGATGAAACCCCTCCCGCCTACCCCTAAGAATTTTAAAATAAAGGTCAGCATCACTAGTAGGGTGCTTTTTCCGACTTTTTAAAAATTTCTCTTACCTTTTTCCTCATTTATCCGACAAAAGTCCGACTTTCACTCAAAGGTCGGATTTCTAGAAAACTTGTGAAAAATACGGGGGCTTCGAAATAGGTCATTAAAGACCTGTGTTGAATGAGGTTAAAGAGGTTACTGAATTAAGTGAGCTAATTAGTATTCACACTTAGGGTCACTCTGAGTATTTGGTTCACACCTCATGATGTGTGGCTTCCAGAAGTTTCAGAAAGGATTGCTCTTTTGTTTACTGACCTATTTTTGACTAACCAATAGGGTTGTCCCTGGTAAGTACCGTACCCAACCGCGAGGACACCGTGATCCAGATGAGTAGTGCTGCAGTTAGGTTCGTTGTAGATACCAGTTCTAAAAATATAAAGATATTACGGCATTAGTTTCTGCGCACTATCCATAGATGTCTTCGAGTTTTTAGTGAGGTCGATGTATGGCACGCGAAGTGTTGCTTTATTCGATCTCAAAATTGTCATGATCGATAATTTTCTTTTATGATCAATACTTATTTTTCTATTTGATAACACGGTTTCTTTTGCAAAAAAATGTGCAATATCATTTGTTTATATGCGAAAATGAAATTATGGTCATTTAAACATTTGCAATTTTATACATGTATATAGAAAAAAGTACAGGGCATAAATTTTCTCCCTGTCTAAGACCAATGTCACTTTAAAAGAATTCCGACGTCTGTCCATTAGCAAAGATACATGATTTAATTTTTGGTACATGTTTTGGATAACTGTAAACACTTTACCATGTATACCAGAAGCAACAAGCTTGTGCCACTGACCTTTTCTCCAATCAAATGCTTTTTGATAATCTATAGTATAATTTACGTTTATCTTTCAGAAAGATATCGATCAGCATCTTAATAGTATAGATGTGATCCGTAATACAATGACCTTTTTCTAAATCCAGCTTGATTCTCTGATAATAATTTACTTGCCTCCAAGTATTCATTTAACTTGCTATTTAGTAAAGAAATAAATAGCTTACCAACACAGCTAAGTAAAGTGATACCTCTATAGTTGTTAGGGTCGTTAACCTCACCCTTTTTAAAAATTGGCATAATAACACCTTTTGACCATAGTTCTGGGATTTCACCGGAATCTAAAACCTTATTGAAGAGTAGCACGAGAGCAGGCAGTAAAATGTTTCCACCGGTATATCATATGTCAAACTCAAATATTTCACCAATATGTCATGTATGGTCACTGTGGCCGCGGCACGTTTTGTATCTTTTTCTAGACTCTTCAAATCTGGTACTTTAGAATGCTAACACATATTAGGCATCTCTACATCTCGCTGTAATTTAGATAAATGGGGCTCTTCTTTCTTCTGGTGTAAATAGGCCAAGGCCAACATCAACAGTATGTATGATGTTTGATTAAATGTCCTTAGCTATTCTCATGAAGCCTAAAGTCTGTTGACCTTAACTTAATTTCCAGAGTCACAGAGGTCAAACTCTAATATTTCAGCAACAGTGTTAAGTTTTGTAATTACTTGTCCTACACGGTTCGATTTTGGCATGTTGTCACCAGTTAAGCATCTCTACGTCTTCACCAAGATTTAGACCAATGTGACCTACTTTCCTGGTGAAAATGAGTCAAGGTCACAGACTTATATGTGGGTCGTATGTCCAGAAAGATTCGCTGCCTGGTCTTCAAATGACTGCTATTGATGGATTCGATCAAGCTTAACATAGTAGATGAAACATTTTAACCTTGACCTCAAAATTTCGAACGTCACACGGGTCAATATCTCTGAAACCATAACGGTAAAAATATCATCGTCATTGACCACAGGCGAGCACATGGCTCGTGGCCATTTCATCCTATCGATTTTTACCACGGCAGTCTAGGAAATAGCTGGTCGGCAGCAGAATCAGAGAAGGTATACGGTAGACATGTCGGTTTTCTTGCGGCGGGGAACATTCGGAGTCGTTATATTACTCGAGATATTCATTTTTACACCTATTCTCAAGGAGACAAAAGCAGCATGTTTAGGTAAGTATGATCAGAGTCTTTCAAATAAAGAGTCAGGCAACAAGGGAACGTATGGCTTCAAGATCAAAGCCGCCGCCCGTTTCAGAAGACACGCGTTGGGACAGAGTTCTCAACTTCATTACGACATCGGCCCCCCGCATAGGCCTTACTTATATCACTAGTAAAATGCGATCAAGTCATTAGATAACAGCATAGAAACTGGATTGAAATACGACATGCCAAGTCGGGAATAAGGCCAAGACTTGTAAACTCCTGAACGAAATCCGAAATTTATACTTACTATTTCCGACTTGCATTTTCCTCCTTGATGAACTTTTTTAGGAGCAACTCTGTGTGCTCGCGACACAACCTGGCATCAACAGCGAAGCCCTGCTTGCACTTATTCAAGTTGTCGGCGATTATCGTCCACAATGAGTTGCTCTTCCTTCTGTCAGAGAACGGATTCGTGGCCACGATCTCCCGCAAGAGGAAAACGTCGTGGTGGGAATTGACGCGAAATCGTGTATTTTTTTCTGCCATTTCTGAAAGGAAAGAATGGAAAGTTGTAGGACGCATTCTTTGTTTTTCTTATGACAATCCCGGCGAAGAGGAAATAAACGAAAAAGAACAGTTTGAAAATCTGGGTGCAATTGACTGTGTCAACACGTGCTACTCACCACTTGATTCCAAATGTGTGGACTGACCGCAACTCGGGGGCTCCTTTCTCAAATATGAATGCTTTTGTGACACTGTTACAGCACTTAACATGTCGTAATAGTTGGACAACAAAATTTATTGAATCATTCAGCAATCACTACCTTCTAAAGGCCTCACCACCAGGCTAGAAAAATAAATGAGGCCTTTGCAACAGTAATAGAAAATTGGTCGATGGGGACGGCACTATTTCTACGATTTCACATATCGTTGGGACGGTACTGAGGTCAACCTCAGGTCAGAAATATAGCGTTTGCGTTAGTGTTACCGTTAACGGGACGATCTCTCTATTGTTGAACACGCAATTTGGCTGAAACCTTACAGACATTTATGATGTGTACGTCAATTTTTGAGTCACCTCATAAGAAACAATTTGCAGTGTATTTTGCGATTAATTACAACCTGATTATGGATTTTTTATAGCAAATTGTAAACAGATGAGAGTGCATGCAGCTTAATTGTGGTTTGATTATTGTAATACAGTATTTGGCAATTAGCATCTTCCTCATATAAATTCTTAGATCGTTCTCATCAATATAATATAATATTGTATGTATTTGTAACCAGATAAATCATATGTGTACCTCATGTCGTAGTAAATATTTTTCGTCGAATTCTGGTCGTGCCATCATTGTTTTGCACCTCAGCTCAGTTTGTAGTTGAATTAAAAATGGCTTCATGATGGTTTCCAGTTAATTGCCCGAGAGAGCTGTGGCATCGAAGGAAACTTGCCATGACCTGACTCTTTGTTTGAAAGACTATGGTTATACATGGCTTTTTTATGTACATGTATAATAGAGTGTTTTAACGGTCAGTCATGTTGGAGGGCAGAACAATGATTTATCGTGCCTGACTGAATTGAATCAAATGCTGTTTCGGCCATTTTGGGCTAGCTTTCTTGTTGTCTGTCCTTGCACCATGGCAGGGGATGACGTCTCGTGAAACCACTCTATAGATAAAGTAAACAGATTGATGTTACTATAATGAACAACAACACGAGTTCGGAGAAGAAGAAAAAATAACATATAGAATCATTAAGTTTGTATGCAGTACATATCCAATCCATGTATTTATATAGAAAGAAACGAACATTAAGCATGGCATTACCTACTATTACCAAACGCACATACATAATGCACAAACATAACGAAAGCTTAAAGAAATCAAACTACACAAAATGAAGGCAATTACACTCTATTCAACCGTATGATAAATAATGCATTTGCACCAAGGTAATCGACAATCTTCACCAAGTCGTAGCCTAGTACCCAACGCGGGATTCGGACGGTGTCAGCAAGGCACTGTCCACTATGGTTACCATAGCGCTAGCAACAACAACAAATTAGAATGCTACACAACACAACACGTATTGCAAATATCCACGTCGAGTGTCATAGAACAGGACATATTCGCAGTTGAATCTGCCTGTGTTTTCAGATTTGTTGTTCTCGTCTGCTAGCGCTGCATTTTGACCATAGTGGAGAGTGCTTTGCTGATTGTCCGAATCCCAACACTGATACCATTAGACCCACGGGTTGCGCTGATTGGCCACTGCTGGTGAATCTGATTTTAAACGAATTTTGTTATCCGCAACGGGATTCTGTCGTGGTGCAATCTTCGCCTCTGAATAAAGTGATAAGATATTCTACACGACGCAAAAAAAACTTGCTTTCAAATGAGTAATTGACTTTAGAATTAATCTGAAAATATTCACCGTGGGGCAGCACATATGTTTTATGTTCCACAGTCCCACGTCGAACATACCTTGTATTGTATCATTCTTTTCAGGTGCTAACTTGGCGCGCGGAAGGCCTGCCACACAGAGTTCAATTTATGGCAGTTTTGGGCCAAATCGTGCTGTAGATGGGAATAGAAATCCAATCCACGAAGAATGGTCATGCAGCCACATGGGCCATGACGTAAACCCCTGGTGGTCTGTTGACCTGGGCACAGAGGTGTTAGTCAGGACAGTCATAATCGTCAACCGATCGGGAGATTATAGTTAGTGAATGTTCATATCATCTGCAATGCAATTGAAGACTGTAATACCTTACACCAAGAATAAATGAGAGAATTCCATACTTACGCAGACTAGTAGGAAGTCTTTTCCGAATTCTTAATGGTTTCTGTAACTTTTCCTGAATTATCCGACAAAAGTCCAGCATTGTCCAAAATACCAGGGTTTCCCAAAATAAGACAATAAAGATCAAAGGCCTATGTTGAATGGGGTTAATGAGGTGTGAATCAAACACTCTGAGTGACCCTTAAATGAGAATTCGAATTAGCTGACTTATTTAGGGACTCTGTGAATGTTTGGCTCGTACATCAATAACCCATTCAACAATTGATTTTGATCATCAAAACCCTATTTTTGGACACACAAGTCTTTGCTAAATCCGACTTTCAGGGGAAAGTCGGACTATGTCGGACTTTGGTCGGATAAATCAGGAAAAAGTTAGAGAAACCGTTAATAAGAAGTCGTGAAAAGCCTCCTTCTAATGTCAGTAGCGATTCTTATATATTGTGCCGGTTGAAGGGCGCCCGAACGAACGGCCAATATTACGTGTAATAGGCAATAGTGCAAGAACCAGCTAAGAGCGTCTACACAGTATTTTGTGAACTCGGAAATGTGCCCTAGGGAGTAATTAAGTCAGCAGATACCGTTTTCCCTAGCAAAATCTTATTGAACTGCCTTAGGGCAGGAGTCACTGTAGGGACAGGAAATTCGGGAAACCCTCTGTACTTTAGCAGCAAGGAATTTGGTCCAAAATATTTAATTTTTTTTATGCAATTTCCCCGTGTACACTACAACTCACTTCTTTAATCGGAACATCGTTCGTCTGTTCTGAGTGCATCCTTAGTAGAGAAGTTGTTCTGTACTTAAACATTCTTCCAGATGAACGACTGACTAATGAGGAACCTGCTGAACTAAAAATCCAGATGGCAGCACCAGTACTATAAGGTACACTTCCAGTGCATTTTCCATTAAAATTAAGTTTTGTTGATTTTCTCCTTAAAACTCATGAAAATATAATTAAGGACCAATAAAACAACATTTTTGGTGCTATTTCCCCATGTAGAGTAATGAAAGGATAAAATATCCGATAATCATTGACCCTGGAAATGGCTTTCTAATTGCAACCATGGTAACTTGCCTGCAGAACCCCCTATTGGCAGGTTTTGTTGTGCAGGTTCCTCATTAACAAATGATCTGTTTCTATAGAATTTTATCCTAAGAATAAGTCGCTGTATGTCCTTGATAGAGAGGTTGTACGTTTCGAAATACACTTCCAGGCGACCGACTGACCAATTTTGATGTACAACTATCCAATACAGCGCCACCTAGCGGCTTTGTTGGAGCCGAGGTTTGCTTTCACCAAGATGCATCTGCCCAGTCGGCAGAGGTACTAGTGGCCCCGTGCCAAGGCAGTGGACGTTACGTCACGGTCCAAACCAATAGGACAGGTTCATTTTCGCTTTGTGAAGTGGAAATCTACGGGGGCGCTGCATGTAAGTTGATGGAGAAAAACAATGGTCAAGAACACTTCCCCCTGCCCCTATCCCCCAGCTATGTCTCTGGAATGATAACCAAATAAAGACTCTTATGTCATGCATAGAGTTCCCCTGTCATACCTTCGTCAACCTCCAGCATGCGAGGCTGTTTTGGACATGGTTTGTGCATTTCAGCTTGCAGTTCAATAATTTTAGTTTCAATGATCCTATTCGGAGAAGTAACGGTCCTGCTGGAAGCTATTTCGTATGAGAAACCAACATATATTATAACCAACTTGGCCCTTCAAGGCACAATAATTGTAGCTACTCAATTTTATGGCAAATTACGCGACATACATATGCATGCAACAACTCACTTTTTTTCATACATGTTGATGACTTAATCTAATTAAATTTTGTTATTTTCGACATGTTAATTTTTTCCAGTTTTTTTCCAGCTGCTTCTGGACGGTTTGCTGCACGTGTACCGGTTGGAACAGTGCAACAGTACCAGGTCCTGACTACCCCTAGTAGTACGGTCTGCGCTGGGATGTGTATTGAGACAGACAGGTGTGTCGGATTCAACTACGCCAGTCAAACCAGAGGGTGCGCCTTCTTTAAAAATAGCACAACGGCATCAGCAACTTCACCGACATTCAATCTTATCTGCAGCTAGTCACCAGGTGTTAAACCGAATTTCGTACGAACGATACGATGCCCTGTCAACGCCTCAATCGGTATCGGTAGCAATTCAGTGTGGGGGTTCGGACAGTGTCAGCAAGTCACTCTCCACTATGGGACGACAAAAATAAATTTGAAAAACTCAGGCCGTTTCAACGGCGAATAATTCCTGTTCTATGGCACTCGACGTGGATTTATTGGTAGATATTTCAGGATGATAACTTTAACACGGTCATCTGTTGTTTATATCGGTGTACATGTAGCTGTCTTGAGAGAAAACAGTGTTTTTTGTAGTCCTATGTCTAATTCAGGGTACAAATTGCGCTTATTTTTACCATATCTGCTTAAGTTGTGAAGATTATTGCATGTGCTGTGTTGTGTAGCATGTACACCAGAATAGGCAGATGCAATCGCAAGCACATGGCTTAAAGTGTTCTATAAAGTGACTTAAAATGTGATATTATAAGACGGCAGACTGTCCACTAACATGGTTATTGTCATGCACTGCCATGACTGTCCGCTTTGGTTACACGTGTACGGTAATGACAGTGACACAATTGATGCTTCATCAAGTCAGACGTGTGTTTCTAAATGGATCCCCATTGCGGGGACCCTATAGTCCACATATTCGTCAGGCTTAATCCAGAAGTATTAAGGTAGCAGGAAGGGTTGGGCGTTTGTGGTTTCTGAGTCTGAGGGGGTTGGTGTCTGTTGACTGTGCTTTAAGAGAGACTAGGCATGGCGCCAGTCTCTCTTAAAGCACAGTCAACAGGCATTTGGTCTCAGTATTTGGGTAAGTACAGAATCAAGGCAGCTCAGAGAGCAATGATTGAACGATGCTGTGGACAAGTCCAAGGATACTGCATCAGTCACGACCAACTTCTCATCAGAAAGCGTCACCACCAGCATATTCAATGTTCAGTTCCAACCTGTACCAGTCCAATGCACGCCTGTCATGGTCAGCAGTGGTCAGCTTAGCGCGATATGGAACATTCTTCCGAAACTCAAGCCAGGGAAGTCTGCTCATTAGCATATCTCGCGCACTGCTCCTTCTTGTCAAACATCGTAGTGAAATCGTAATGGAAAACGTTTGGCTTTGCGCCAGACATTGAGACTAATAAGTGAAGAACTAATAGGTAAAGAACTTCTACTTGCGCGAGACTGCTGTGATAAAATTATCATTGCAGAGACTCCGGTGACGTACACATATATTTTTTACAATCAAAAAAGCCCTCAAAAGACGACATGGAATGATTATTTTATTGATATTTCCTACTATATACCTTCCAATTATCACTTCATACAAATGGATCGGCGTTAGGTCGCATGCTTTTCTTTCCTGGTGACACTATAAAGTAAAATAGTTGCAACCCCGTAAATGCGCTATAAGTCCAATAATAAGTGACGGTGACCCGTTATAAATGTTTCGCCAGCTTTGCTTTTTTGCCGCTACGCGGCGCTTTGGGCCCTTGCGTCTAGCAAGCTGCCCTGCACATGGCTTTTAAACAGGAAATGAGAAGATACATTTTCACAGACATTTTCTACAGACATGATGAAATTATTTTATGAAAAAAATAATTTCGATATTTGATATTTTTGCAAAGGGGGGGGGAGTTTTTAAAGATTTTTCTGCGAGTTGGCTGAAACGGGTCGAAATATCAACGTCTCTCCAGTTTATCCGATCACCTAAAAAGATCAATGGACAACTACCAGTTACAATTTCACCAGTTGCTCGCCCAACTGTCCGGAATATCATATTCAAATTTTGGATTCAAAACAGCACGCAGCAATTCATGCGACGCGGTCAGACATTGACAAATCAATAGTCAGTTTTTATAAGAGTAGTCAGGCGGATTTCTATTAGAAGGTGATATAAGTACTGTTTTGCAGTGATTTACTCTAGACACACTCATCTTACACCGGTTTTCTGGGCACGACCGCCCCCAGCACAATGCGCATTGATGAAACAAGTCAAGGCCTCTCCATACCTGATTGGTTCTTCGGTATGTTGCGCTGGAGTGTAATCAGAGTCTTTTGTTTGAAAGACTCTGCCTGTCATTACTGTGAAATCGACACAATTAAGGCTAAAGGCAGGACATTATGTCATGACCATCAGAAATGTTAGACAACTTAGTGCCCCCCCCTCACCATATTGGTTTTCTCGATTGATTGTTGAATGGCATAGAACGACAAAATGACATTATATCTATGGGGCTTAACCTGCATATTCCAAAACGGTGTTAGATCGGTGGGTCTAGATTAAGTTCGGTTTTACAGTAACCGCTTCCGGCAAAGCCCTCAACTACCGACAAATGTCTTCAGTTTTCCACAACCCCTTCCGTCATATACTTACATCAGTCAATATAAAGCTGGGCAGTCATTGGCATGTTGGCGCATTGAGATATCTCAACTTTAAAAGCTTTTTTCAAGATGTCTAATTTTGACTCAAGAAATTGATCCTTTTAGAGGCTCTAGTAAAAGGGTTTTGTTTTGGGACCTTATCATTTGGGACTTTTCTATCCACCCATAGGACGTCCACCAATATATTGAGACAAATCTGATATAGGCATATTATATCATCCACCGTCGGAATCTTTTATAACTACTAAATGGCTTAGGTGAAAAAGGTTTAGGCGAAAAAGGTTTAGGCGAATGTAGATTAGACGAAAGTGGATTAGGCGAATGTGGAAGATACCTCCCTAAGTGCTATTTAAAGGGGTACGTCGTTCGTAATCACTGGTGGGGCAGGAAAATAGAAATGCACTATGTGCAGTTACACAATGCCGCAGTGCAACTACATGCATACGAATTTGCTGAAACTTTGCGACTTATAGTATTTGTATATCTCTCTACACAGCGATTATCCCGTGCGTAAATTCTAATTACATGTAAACTACAAATTTTAAATATTTAACGATTGGCCTAGGCCTTTAAGATGTTTAATATCGCATTTGGACTCTCGGCTGGTGGTCAATAAAATGCCAAAAAGACATCAAATTTTTTCTTATTTTTGTTTACTCAAATCGCCTACCAACCATAACCCGGCCCGAGTCATGGAACGGATTCAAGGAATACCCAAAAGCTAAAAAAGGAACAATTCAAAAAGAATTTGACCCACTTTCTTTTCCCTGATCGACGTCCCAATGGAAAAAGTGCCGGGACTACAATGAATTGTATTCTGACGGATCATGGCACATGGCCTGTAGTCTCCTTTTAATAAAAAGCCTACATTCTTTTAAACTTTGTGATACATGCATTTTAGTTTGTAATCAGACTATATCCTTACATGAGTTTCGACTTTTGCTATCATTTCCCGATGAAAGTGATTTAGTCCGTTGACCAAGAATATATGTCGCCCTGTACTCGCGATGATGTAAGCTGGCAGTTGTTAACTGTCGCCATGGCTTCCATAAAAGTAGCCGGGTGTACCTTTGCCAATACCAGTTCAGTCAAATCGCTATGATGAGTCGATTATTGTGCCCTAATTGTTCAACAGCAACAGGAATTTGAGGTCAGAGTTATCGGCAGCATACACAGATTTGCCACTGTACTGTTTCGATGTACTCTATAATCAACCATATTTGGTCAGTGTTTTTTCAAGCATAAAGGCATCTTTCACAACACAGCATTGGTGCCTGATTGGTCCTTTTGTCGTCAGGGGCCGCCTTGGCCAATCTAGAAGCCTCGCCATTGGCAAGATTGCTTTGTGATAGTCGGGCACCAGTACCAGGGCCGTACCTATGCCCTACGGAGCAAATGCTAGCTAGCTCTAATCGGGAGATTGCTCCTTGGAATCATGGGACCATAGGGTGTAGTCCGAAGAGATTGACGAAATATCCTCTTGTAGCTGAGACAGGCAAGGAGGTCCACCAATAGGGAACAAGATATAAACATTCGTCACTGACCTTATAACATAGAAAAAGCGTAATTATCATTTTATTTTTGGCCGCTGCTCATTAGAATACAGGCCTATGATTCAGAAGTATGATTTATCCTGTCCGAAATGTCAGCCCAAAGTCCAGTCTCTGTGCAGGCATTTGTTCCGTGTCTGCCAACACATGTCGCCATTACTGAAATTCCACTCTAGATTTGTGGTTATCCACAGGCGTGTGAAGATACCAGAATCAAAGGATCGATTAGCCCTAAGTTTATTGATACACACAACCTGAAAATAAGTACAAATATCACTCTGTCAAGGTTTATGTGTGTTTTGTGTATGTTTTGAAGGGACTGGGCAATCGATAGATTAGTTAAATTTGGCATCTTCATGCGCCTGTTGCTACCTGGTGTAATGGCGATTTGTGTTGGCAGAGAATATAATCGTTCGATCTTTTAGGAGATTGACTGTTCCCCTAGGTCAGAGCAAAGTCCCATCCGAGTCGTCTTGTCATGTGGAGTTCATTTGTAGTTGTCCCACGGCAGAGGGAAGAACTATCCGTATAGATTTCTGGCATTTGTGTCCATTTTTAAAGGATTTGAAGAGAAAGTACAGCCAAGGTAGGTACAGTCTCTTCTCACAGATCATTTGTTTTGACTTAAAAGCAAAAAAAAAGGTTAGAATTTAGTATAATCATCTCATATCAGCGTAGATAATTGTACCGAACTCTCAATCACTCATAGGAACAGTGTAAGATGCTTTTATTTAACTTAGTAATCAAAAGAGCTGAATAAGCCCCCCCCCCCCCATTTTAACTATTCATTGAGTATACTGTACATTGTACACGTATGAAACAAACTTATTTTCTATTCTCTAGATGATACGGACAGTTTTGTTCCTCGGTCTTATGACCTTGACCTTTGCCCTTGACCTTGATGCTCAGTGGATGTCCTTCAAGAAGACCTATGCTAAAGACTTTCAGCAGACTGAGGAATTAGTCAGGTACGTTGGATTTTCCCTTTATTACACAACCACCCAAAAAACGAAGATGGCCTTTAATCCTTCCATATACCACACCATAGTTTATTTCCTGTCTACTTTCAGGAAGATAATTTTCAAGGAGAATGTCGCTCACGTCCAGAAGCACAATCTCCAGGCAGACATGGGCATGCACACATACTGGTTAGGAATCAACGAATACACAGACTGGGTACGTAATAATATAATGCATTAGTACAGTAGATGCAATCTCCGGACAGGTGACCACAGTCAACGCATAAAGCATCCATCAAAAAAGTTAAGCCCACCCAAAAAGAAAATCGCACATTTTTAACAAATAAGGCTTCTTTCGTTCTTCTTTCGTGAAAAACACTTCAGAAAGAAGGTCATGATATTTAATCGGCGGCTCGTTAGTCACCGGCGTTGATCAATTGATTGGCATTTTCACAATCTTTAATCTGGACGATCAATATTCACTATCGGTACGTACAAATATATGCGTTCCTTTTTTTGGAAAGTTCTAGTGTCTGATCGTAGCCGACTAAAAGTCACGCAAAGCTGGTAAATGAAAGACCTATACACTGTGCCAGAACATTAAGAGAATAGCATTCCGCGAAGATGACATCACTGCAGCTGCTGCCCTCTTTCTAACTAAGGCAGTTAGATTCAATCTGGCACATGTCCGAGTGTTGGAAATACTACATAATTGTTCTGAGTATTTCTCTCTGTGACTCTTTGTAAAATTCATGCTAAAAACAATGCAGGGTCAAAGATAATTGACTTTGAAATAAGCTAAAATGCGTAGAAATAAGTGTCGATGTCCGACTGTCACGTGACTAAAACGTCATCAATATCTTATGCAAATGACCTTGTGAGCTATAAATAGTAACTTCGCGGGATTCTATTCTAATAGTTTGCCACAACGTCACTGGGGATGCTACATACTTAGAAGTAAACAAATTAAAGTGTTCTTAAAATGCATTTTATTCCCTTAACTATAGTAACAAATTGAGACAAAAGAATAACAGCAGAGTTGAGATATTCTATCTTTTTTTAGTCTCATGAAGAATTCGTCAACTACATGAACGGGATCAATTTGAACCAGAATAGGACGAGGACTGGCGGCTCCACCTTTCAGGAACCTCAGTACCTGGTTCTCCCTGACACTGTCGACTGGAGGCCGAAGGGGTTTGTGACTGATGTCAAGAATCAGGTACGATAAGTAGTTACACTCTTCAAAAAAATTGTTTTTTGCTTCTGAAAACATCTTAGTTGTTTTTCATTCAGCGCAGTTAAATACTCCTATATTTAACGGTTTCCCAGAGAATTGACAGGCCCCCTAAAGGTTGAATAACCTCAAATGTGTTTTTTCTTCATTTCCCTGAAAACCTTTATCTATCAATGGGGTGCTTATCTGTATTGGCTGAAATATCGACCAAAAGCTGAAAAACCTTTATTTATTTTCAAGGGAGTAGGGGGAAAGCAGACCTCAGTTTATACGTCAATATGACCAGGAAATTGGCATAAACTGACCATACTTGATTGATCAACAATTATTTGAGAGAAACAACCCGAGCTCATAGTGTCAATATATATCAGTTTCACTAAATTTCCCAGAAGATCGCACACCAATTATCAGGTGTAGACCTTTTTGTGGTGTCTGGTATTGACTCACATTTAAGATAAATTTAAAATATTACAAAATCATAATTATGTTATTTCAGAAACAATGCGGCTCCTGCTGGGCCTTCTCAGCCACTGGTGCCCTTGAAGGTCAGCATTTCAAGGTCAAGGGCAAACTGGTATCCTTGTCTGAACAAAACCTTGTTGACTGCTCTAAAGCTGAAGGTGAGAGCATGCTTTACACTATTTATTTGTTGTGGTCTACCAGACGAAGTGCTACGTCACTGGTGTCAGTCGTAATTCTCATCACTTTTTGTGTACTGTTGTGCTTTTTTGAGTAATATACGTCACGACTACTTGTGTACTTGTGATTGTATTTTGGAAAATACAAGTACTTTTTTTGTTTTCAACAAAAGTTCCATCAGGAACGTAATCGTCTTCATCATGAGCACGGTATTTGGAATTAAGTGAGGAAACTTGGGTACTACGTCAATGATTTTGCAAGGATTGTCACAGCTTTTTGTGTATCACGTCAATCATGATCAACTTTTGTTTGTAGAAGCATTGCCTGGTAAGCTTTGTTTTCGTGTGAACCTTTGGTAAATGTCCACTGATCTCCGCGGTGCCTTATTAAATGAATATCCTGATTGCAGGCCACAACAGACCCGCCTAAATCTTTCCTCAAGCGATAAGAGGGCTGAAATGCACTACTATAGCACCCCTCAATTACACCAGCCACGAAACGATCGGGCTGGTCTAGCATGTCTAGTGTCACCGGAACCGAAATCTGTCCCCCATGCAATACGAACGTATCGATTTGTCATCGTAATTTCTGCCAAACAAGACCAATGCTTTCTAACCACCCCCCACCCCCGGCCACTCACACACTACATAATACAAAGTATAATCTAAACTGTATGGGCTTCATATATGTCAGTTCTTGGAGTTTCTGGTAAATCTCTACTTTTAGGAAACTTCGGATGCCACGGAGGGTTATCTAGCAACGCCTTCGATTACGTTAGAATGAATGCTGGGATTGACACTGAAGATTGTTACCCGTATGAGGCCAAAGTACGTGATTGGTTGGAAGGAGAAAGGTCTTTATGAGAGCGAGGGAAACGCACAAAATTTTATTTCAGATACCCACCATAAGAAGAGTTTACAATTGAAGCGATACGCGTTGGATGGATAATCGGAGGTTTCGTAAAGCCCACGAAACGCCAACGCCAATGCCAATTCCATTGTTCGAGCTCCTGGCCACGATGTCGAAAAATGGGACAGGCGTTCGCGTTGGCGATTCTGGGGATTTGCGAAAACTCCCTAAAACATCACGCTATGTAGAGAGTCGCAAGAGATGTTTTGACACAGACATCTCGCGAACGTGATGCCAAAGAAAGGTTGTGGCACAACTGACAAGCAATGATTTTCGGCCAAATCACGGCAAAAACATTTTTGGCGCCTCCTTTCTCCTGCTAGCTATGCCCATGATTAGGAGTAGGTATTCCTAATTTGTCCCCTGTAACTTTTCAGGATGATGTGTGCCGCTTCAAATCGACCTGCATTGGTTCCCTTTGTGTGGGGTATCAGGACATCCCCCATGGGAACGAAACAGCCCTCCAGGTGGCAGTCGCGACGGTCGGACCAATCTCGGTCGCGATTGACGCGAGTCATAAGTCATTCCAGTTGTACAAGTAAGTTCCTTCCTATGCATTACAGATATATCTAACCTTAGAGTGTGTTTTACCTAGGACCGAGATTCGGGAATAATTTGTACTGCGCAAGATGTGGTCATGAATAAAAGAGTACAGTTAACCCGCCTGGTTAGTGTCTGCGCTAAGGGTGGGGTAGGGTAGGGGTTGAGGGGGATGGGGTGTCCAATCACTGTCCTTTAATTACAGATTTGTTATCTCTTTATTACAGTATTTGATTACAGTATTAGGGGCATGTAACTTCAACTGTCTTATTATCCGGGATCATAGGCACGGGGGGAAACCTGCTGCGTGTTCTCGTTTCAAAAAACTTCATTCAATTACAACTTGATTCCCAAACACGACATACCCTCTCATACGTAGCACTACCCAATTGAGTAATAGAGAAGTATTTTTTGGTGCCATTAATATGGCAGGCGAAGTGTTGCTTATTCCGAAATCAATTTATACATGCAATAATATTTTTATATATGCAATAATATTTTTATATGTGCAATGCAATGTTTTTATTTCATGCAATAATAATTTTTCATGCTGTTAGTTTGGGTGACAAAATTTTATTTGCGAAATTTTTTAAATATGCAATACAATGTAAATTGCATTCTGGGTAATATAGTGACGTCATCGGTACGTCATCGTATATACTGTAACGGCGTATTCTATTGGCTCCTGGTCTTTAAAGGGCCAGAAGCGCCCTTATATAAACTGACTAGTGGTATAGGGAGGACCATCTTGGCATGACCACTGACGAGTGCAAAGCGAATAGAGTCGTTATTGAGACAACTTATTCGCACAAACTGCGGAAAACTAGCGGAGGTCCCCATGACTGACACTGACCCTAACAGCCGATTGTATGACAGCGTGCCCCGCGCCTGAAAGCACGTGGCAGTATTGTTTATGTTTTCTAACCAATGAGAAACGTTGTGACTCTTAAGTGATGACGCCACATCCTTTCCCAGAATGCAAGTTATCGAACTTATGAAATATTTTCGCACATACATGTACTTATATCACCCTCTATTAGAAATCCGCCTGACTACTCTTATAAAAACTGACTATTGATTTGTCAATGTCTGACCGCGTCGCATGAATTGCTGCGTGCTGTTTTGAATCTAAAATTTGAATATGATATTCCGGACAGTTGGGCGAGCAACTGGTGAAATTGTAACTGGCAGATGTCCATTGATTTTTTAGGTGATCGGATAAACTGGAGAGACGTTGATATTTCGACCCGTTTCAGCCAACTCGCAGAAAATCTTTAAAAACTCCAGCCCGTTTGCAAAAATATCAAATATCAAAATTATTTTTTTCATAAAATAATTTCATCATGTTTGTAGAATTGCCACAGCAAAAAATATTTAGAAATCCCCTCCGAATATGGACATACAGTTAAAAACATACCCGCGTTTAATTGATAGGTCTGCAGCCTCCAGCCTGTGGATATTCAATGGTTGTCCTATCTCATACTCAAATGAATGGCCTCATACCGATCAGGCCGAATAGTGTATTTTATGTTGGATTTTTGTATTTGTATGAATTAAAGTTGATTTCGCACGGCTACCGATTCAGGCTACCTTTTACATTTTCTCGGGCGGTGAAAATGTACCTTCTCATTTCCTGTTTAAAAGCCATGTGCAGGGCAGCTTGCTAGATTAAGCCTGACGAATATGTGGACTATAGGGCCCCCGCAATGGGGATCCATTTAGAAACACACGTCTGACTTGATGAAGCATCAATTGTGTCACTGTCATTACCGTACACGTGTAACCAAAGCGGACTGTCATGGCAGTGCATGAAATAACCATGTTAGTGGACAGTCTGCCGTCTTATATCACATTTTAAGTCACTTTATAGAACACTTTAAGCCATGTGCTTGCGATTGCATCTGCCTATTCTGGTGTACATGCTACACAACACAGCACATGCAATAATCTTCACAAGTTAAGCAGATATGGTAAAAATAAGCGCAATTTGTACCCTGAATAAGGCATAGGACTATAGTAGAGAGGCGAAACTCAAAAAGAGGCCTAGATAAGGTTTTTAAAATCATTTCATGTTAGAGACATGCATCCACTGCAGTAAGGTAGATTATGATGTGCCGCATCCGGCTAGGGTGGATGCCAAGCGTGAATTTTCCAAAAAAGGTCCAAAATTAACCCTTTCCTCAAAATGTCAAAAATCTAAAAATGTGAAATAAAACAGGTGAGGTTTAAAGAAAGTGACATATTTTTTTTATTATTGATCACTTTTGAACAAATCATACATGATCTTGTAGCTTATGAATCGGACTACAAGATCTGATATTGTGTTTTGAGATGCATGTAATCCTAGGGGTCATTAAGGGGTCAAAAGGTTACGTGACCCCTTGAGGGCCCTAAAACAGACCTATTCCACATTCCTCTGCCTAAAATATATTTTCTGCAATGGAAAAGTATTTTTGATCACTGATTCTGAAAGAAGACTTGGCTGGGCAGTTTTTAACCAAAGCGGACAGTCATGGCAGTGCATGAAATAACCATGTTAGTGGACAGTCTGCCGTCTTATATCACATTTTAAGTCACTTTATAGAACACTTTAAGCCATGTGCTTGCGATTGCATCTGCCTATTCTGGTGTACATGCTGCACAACACAGCACATGCAATGATCTTCACAACTTAAGCAGATATGGTAAAAATAAGCGCAATTTGTACCCTGAATAAGGCATAGGACTACAAAAAACACTCTTTTCTCTCAAGACAGCTACATGTACACCGATATAAACAACAGATGACCGTGTTAAAGTTATCATCCTGAAATATCTACCAATAAATCCACGTCGAGTGCCATAGAACAGGAATTATTCGCCGTTGAAACGGCCTGAGTTTTCCAAATTTATTATTGTCGTCCAATAGTGGAGAGTGACTTGCTGACACTGTCCGAACCCCCACACTGAATTGCTACCGATACCGATTGAGGCGTTGACAGGGCATCGTATCGCTCGTACGAAATTCGGTTTAACACCTGGTGACTAGCTGCAGATAAGATTGAATGTCGGTGAAGTTGCTGATGCCGTTGTGCTATTTTTAAAGAAGGCGCACCCTCTGGTTTGACTGGCGTAGTTGAATCCGACACACCTGTCTGTCTCAATACACATCCCAGCGCAGACCGTACTACTAGGGGTAGTCAGGACCTGGTACTGTTGCACTGTTCCAACCGGTACACGTGCAGCAAACCGTCCAGAAGCAGCTGGAAAAAAACTGGAAAAAATTAACATGTCGAAAATGACAAAATTTAATAAGATTAAGTCATCAACATGTATGAAAAAAAGTGAGTTGTTGCATGCATATGTAAGTCGCGTAATTTGCCATAAAATTGAGTAGCTACAATTATTGTGCCTTGAAGGGCCAAGTTGGTTATAATATATGTTGGTTTCTCATACGAAATAGCTTCCAGCAGGACCGTTACTTCTCCGAATAGGATCATTGAAACTAAAATTATTGAACTGCAAGCTGAAATGCACAAACCATGTCCAAAACAGCCTCGCATGCGCTATATTGGCGAAAAAATCGTTATCAGGGATTGGAGTCAGTGTGGTGCTACAGGTGGCGGCGCATGGTGTCAAGCAGGGGTATTATCCTCCTGGCTAGCTAAACCCCATGCCCACGAAATAGATTTAATCAGGTTGAACAAAGGCTGGAGGTTGACGAAGGTATGACAGGGGAACTCTATGCATGACATAAGAGTCTTTATTTGGTTATCATTCCAGAGACATAGCTGGGGGATAGGGGCAGGGGGAAGTGTTCTTGACCATTGTTTTTCTCCATCAACTTACATGCAGCGCCCCCGTAGACTTCCACTTCACAAAGCGAAAATGAACCTGTCCTATTGGTTTGGACCGTGACGTAACGTCCACTGCCTTGGCACGGGGCCACTAGTACCTCTGCCGACTGGGCAGATGCATCTTGGTGAAAGCAAATCTCGGCTCCAGCAAAGCCGCTAGGTGGCGCTGTATTGGATATTTTTACATCAAAATTGGTCAGTCGGTCGCCTGGAAGTGTATTTCGAAACGTACAACCTCTCTATCGAGGACAAACAGCGACTTATTCTTAGGATAAAATTCTATAGAAACAGATCATTTGTTAATGAGGAACCTGCACAACAAAACCTGCCAATAGGGGGTTCTGCAGGCAAGTTACCATGGTTGTAATTAGAAAGCCATTTCCAGGGTCAATGATTATCGGATATTTTATCCTTTCATTACTCTACATGGGGAAATAGCACCAAAAATGTTGTTTTATTGGTTCTTAATTATATTTTCATGAGTTTTAAGGAGAAAATCAACAAAACTTAATTTTAATGGAAAATGCACTGGAAGTGTACCTTATAGTACTGGTGCTGCCATCTGGATTTTTAGTTCTGCAGGTTCCTCATTAGTCAGTCGTTCATCTGGAAGAATGTTTAAGTACAGAACAACTTCTCTACTAAGGTTGCCCTCGGAACAGACGAACGATGTTCCGATTAAAGAAGTGAGTTGTAGTGTACAAGCAAGGAGGATACCGCGGTGACGTCACATCACGTGATCCCGACCCATATTAGTGATCGCTATGGCCAATCAGATTCAGTCTACTGACAGCACCAGCACTGAACACATCTCCACGTCTCACTGTCTGGTGCGCTCCTGTACACAAAAACACCAATAGACATGAAATATTGCAATACCTAGTATGGATTCTTCCTGTGTAAAATAAAATTTACAGAGCAGATTAACTTCCACGAATAAAAAAGACGTTTGGCGTGGCCAAAGTGCGGAAATAATGTCTCCGCTAAAATACACTACGAAATACACTAGGCAATGCACTACGCAATATACAGTAGAGATGCAGTTGAGTTTGTTATTGTTTTGACTTAGAAGCCCGCCCACATCATAATATATTCATGTATTCATGAAGTATGAACTCATTTCTGTCCCATACAACTCTAAGAACAGTCAATTTCTCCTTAAATCATCACCGAAACCGCGATATCCGCAGGAAGATTTCGTTCTAGTGTCCGAAAATGCATGATCTTACAGGGGCGCTAACTCGACAAATAGAGGGGATCTATGGGGATCTATGCGAGTTTTAGGTATTACAGGTCTCGAACTTGTAAAATCTGTAAACATGACTCCAAATCCCATTGTGATAATGAAGAGATTGCCCCATATCTGGGAGACTGTTTTGAAACCATCGCTAATTTTGGAAGATCGGTGCCCGGCTATTTGGTTTAAAAAACCCTATTTTTCCCCATCAAAACAGCACTTTTCATTATTCAAATGATAGCTTATTGTCTGAAGACTTACTTCATAGCAGGAAAAGTACTAATAACTCTGATTTGATGCGAAAAATCTAACTTTTTTGATGACTTGATTTTCCCTTGACCGTGGATCGAGTTTGTTTACAATATGCAGCGCCATCTTGGAAAAGCCGTGACGTCACCGCGGTATCCTCCTTGGTGTACAAGGGGGAAATTGCATAAAAATTAAATATTTTGGACCAAATTCCTTGCTACTAAAGTAAAGAGGGTTTCCCGAATTGCCTGTCCCTACAGTGAGTCCTGTCCTAAGGAAGTTTAATATTTTGCTAGGGAAAACGGTATCTGCTGACTTAATTACTCCCTAGGGCACATTTCCGAGTTCACAAAATACTGTGTAGACGCTCTTAGCTGGTTCTTGCACTATTGCCTATTACACGTAATATTGGCCGTTCGTTCGGGCGCCCTTCAACCGGCACAATATATAAGAATCGCTACTGACATTAGTAGGAGGCTTTTCCCGACTTCTTATTAACGGTTTCTCTAATTTTTTCCTGATTTATCCGACCAAAGTCCGACATAGTCCGACTTTCCCCTGAAAGTCGGATTTAGGAAAGACTTGTGTCCAAAAATAGGGCTTTGATGATCAAAATCAATTGTTGAATGGGTTATTGATGTACGAGCCAAACATTCACAGAGTCCCTAAATAAGTCAGCTAATTCGAATTCTCATTTAAAGGTCACTCAGAGTGTTTGATTCACACCTCATTAACCTCATTCAACATAGGCCTTTGATCTTTATTGTCCTATTTTGGGAAGCCCTGGTATTTTGGACAATGCAAGACTTTTGTCGAATAATTCAGGAAAAGTTACAGAAACCATTAAGAATTCGTAAAAGACTTCCTACTTGTCTGAGTAAGTATGAATTTCTCTCATTTATTCTTGGTGTAAGGTATTACAGTCTTCGATTGCAGTGCAGATGATATGAACATTCACTCACTATATAAAGCTCCCAATCGGTTGACGATTATGACTGTCCTGACTGACACCTCCGTGCCCAGATCAACAGACCACCAGGGGTTTACGTCATTGTCCATGTGGCTGCATGACCCTGACTCGTGGATTGGATTTCTATTCCCATCCACAGCACGATTTGGCCCAAAACCGCGATAAATTGAACTCTGTGTGGCAGGCCTACCGCGCGCCAAGTTAGCACCTGAAAAGAATGATACAATACAAGTTATGTTCGACGTGGGACTGTGGAATATAAAACATATGTGCTGCCCCACGGTGAATATTTTCAGATTAATTCTAAAGTCAATTACTCATATGAAAGCAAGTTTTTTTGCGTCATGTAGAATATCTTATCACTTTATTCAGAGGCGAAGATTGCACCACGACAGAATCCCGTCGCGGATAACAAAATTCGTTTAAAATCATATCCACCAGCAGTGGCCGATCAGCGCAACCCGTGGGTCTAATGGTATCAGTGTTGGGATTCGGACAATCAGCAAAGAACTCTCCACTATGGTCAAAATGCAGCGCTAGCAGACGAGAACAACAAATCTGAAAACACAGGCAGATTCAACTGCGAATATGTCCTGTTCTATGACACTCGACGTCGATATTTGCAATATGTGTTGTGTTGTGTAGCATTCTGATTTGTTGTTGTCGTCTGCTAGCGCTATGGTAACCATAGTGGACAGTGCCCTGCTGACACCGTCCGAATCCCACGTTGGGTACGAGGCTACGACTCGGTGAAGATTGTCGATTCCCTTGGTGCAAATGCATTATTTATCATACAGTTGAATAGAGTGTAATTGCCTTCATTTTGTGTAGTTTGATTTCTTTAAGCTTCCGTTATGTTTGTGCATTATGTATGTGCGTTTGGTAATAGTAGGTAATGCCATGCTTAATGTTCGTTTCTTTCTATATAAATACATGGATTGGATATGTACTGCATACAAACTTAATGATTCTATATGTTATTTTTTCTTCTTCTCCGAACTCGTGTTGTTGTTCATTATAGTAACATCAATCTGTTTACTTTATCTATAGAGTGGTTTCACGTGACGTCATCCCCTGCCATGGTGCAAGGACAGACAACAAGAAAGCTAGCCCAAAATGGCAAAAACAGCATTTGATTCAAATCAGTCAGGCACGATAAATCATTGTTCTGCCCTCCAACATGACTGACCGTTAAAACACTCTATTATACATGTACATAAAAAAGCCATGTATAACCATAGTCTTTCAAACAAAGAGTCAGGTCATGGCAAGTTTCCTTCGATCCCACAGCTCTCTCGGGCAATTAACTGGAGACCATGATGAAGCCATTTTTAATTCAACTTCAAACTGAGCTGAGGTGCAAAACAATGATGGCACGACCTAAATTCAACGAAATATATTTACTCTGCACATGAGGTACACATATGATTTATCTGGTTACAAATACATACAATATTATATTATATTGATGAGAACGATCTAAAAATTTATATCAGGAAGATGCTAATTGCCAGATACTGTATAACAATAATCAAACCACAATTAAGTTGCATGCACTCTCATCTGTTTACAATTTGTTATAAAAAATTCATAATCAGGTTTTAATTAATCGTAACATGCACTGCAAATTGTGAGGTGACTCAAAAATTGACGTACACATCATAAATGTTTGTAAGGTTTCAGCCAAATTGCGTGTTCAACAATATTGGAACGGGATACCTCACACCAATTTGCGCTTATGTGTGACAAAACAAACTCATCGATTGGAAAATGAGCCGTTTTCTACTGCTTTGATGTTCAACATCTTGGATGTTGAAACCATATGTTCCCTTGTTGCCTGACTCTTTATTTAAAAGACTCTGGTCAGACCAAAATTGATACGGGGCCGAGGTTTTGGCCAACATTTTAGCTCCACCGGAGTAGTTTTGGTAAGACATTCAACACCGACGGGGAGGTATAAATTTGAAATGCTTTCTGACTACTTCCACATTTTGCAACAACCCAAGCGGTTTTGGTTGCCAACCATAACCGCTGCTACGTAGGCGCATAGTGCATTTACACTGTAAAGTGCTGTGCATTCTAAATCGAGGTGTTTTAGAATATCATATTATGCTTACCGAGACATGCTTCTTTAGTCTCACTGAGAATGGTGGTAAAAATGCATATCTTGAATAATATAACGGCTCCGAATTTTCCTCGTAACCACAGAACCGGCATGGCTGCTGCCGTATAGCTTTTCTTATTCTGCCGCCGACCTGCTGTTGCCTGCTCTGCCGATGTCAAAATCGATGGGATGAAATGGCCAGGAGCCATGTCTCACCTGTGGTCAATAACCATTATATTTCTACCGCTATGATTACATAAATATTGATTCATGTCACGTGTGAAATATTAAGGTCAAGGTCAAAATGTATCAACCATTTTGTAGTGATGCTTGCAGATTAATCAAGGACACTCATTCGAAGACTAGACAGTGATTTTGTTTTCTAGAGCTATGACCTTGACTTATTTTCGCCAGAAAAGTAGGTCACATTGATCTAAATCTTGGTCACCACGTAGGTCTAGAGATGTTTAATCAGTGTCAACATGTCAAATTTGAACAGCCTGGGACAAGTATGTTTGGGAAAATTTATGTTTGACCTCTGTGACCTTGGCAATCTTGTTCAGGTGAAAAAGGCACGTTGTAAGGTTTGTTTAGATAAGCCATTGACATTAATTTAACAGATCACACAGTGAATGTTTCTTCAGATATGACCCACATAGAATTATTTACGACCTTGACCTATTTACTCCAGAAAAGTAGGTCACATTGATCTAAGTCTTCGTCATCATGTACACATGGTAGATATGCCTAATAGGTGTAACAGTGGAACCTCTCTTAGCGGAAACCTCTCTACTAGGGCAATCTATCTAATAAGGACACTTAGTTTTGGTCACAAATTGATTGTTTCAATTCAATAAGACCTCTGTAATCAGGACTCCTTTTTATTAAGGACAGCACTTTTTAGCCTATCTGCATTCTATAATACCAAATTTAAAGAGTCTTGCGAAAAATACAAATGCCACAAGACATAGATTTGCGCCCAAAATGCTCCAACCAATTTTTTGAATTTGAAAAAAAGAAAGAAATTTTCTAGTACGCTAGATTATAAAAACATGAACATTTTATTCATCCCATAAGTTTTTGTAGATTGCTTAAAAGTGAGAGGCGAAAATGTGGTTGCCTACACTATACACTACACAGGTTTCGAATGATTTTAAGCTTTTGTTGGTCGCTTGTCATCTTGCTTAATGTGAAAAACTGGTCATGCTAGATCATGGAATAAAATATTTATGGATTTTAACCAACAATTCCAACATAAGTTACTATAATGTAGATATAGTTAATTGTGATAACGATTACCGAGTGACAGATTGAGTGAGTTGTCGTGCAGTGCATTACGTACATTGGTGTCGGGTTGATAAAAAACGCGACAAAATTGAACGTCTGGAATAAACTGCGATAACCGGTCGATGGCAGTGAGATGATCATGCAGTCCTAATTGCACCTTTATACGTTATTCGTAATTTTGCGTAAGATAGGCTTGATAACTTAGATTAATTTATAGCAAATTTAAAATCATGATGTGTCAAAATATGAGGTGTCTCAATATAACAACGTTACAATTTTATCGTTCAGACCAAATAATTATTCCATTACTACATGTTCCAAAAACAAATTTCTCTAATCAGGAGAATTAGGTTACTCTAATGAAATATATTTATTTGATGGGATTCTCGTATATGACGTCGAATTCATTCCAGAAAACGGGACGAAATATTTCATTCTTTCCAACCCGATAACTCTAGATTCACGCGGTACATTCTTTTCCATTTGAAAAATGACTTTGTTGTTTTTGGAGATGCCTTTACGAGTGCCCTGTACAATCAGCGCGATAGTTACCAGAAATCTCACAAGAATCGCGTCGATACTCATCCCAAAGGAGCGGTGTCGTCGCTGGTGGAACACCCGGGAACAAATCGCAATCAACGTATGTCTTCCCATGGTCGCATAGCAGCGGTCCGTACAAGTTGCCTTCCCAAAAAATGGCATCATCCCAGGCAATGACATCTTTGCCGAAAAAATAGATGTCATACTTGAGTCCAGCATACGGGTTGTTGGCAATACCCGGGTGTGGGCATACTCATTCTGCACCGCTCTCGGCATTCTTCAACATATTTTGCGCTTCCCAGGCGACAACAACGAAATTATTGCTACTTTAAGATATGTAAACTTAGACACCGCTAGAGAATGCTAAAAGTCCCGATATCACTTGGTAGATAGAGGGTGTACGAATAAAACCATTTCACTGGCGATGTAGTTCCACACAGTCGTAGTCCTACCGAGTCACTTCTCAGCCCGCAAAGATAACTGCTGCCCTGTGCGGCATTTATAGTGTCCCATGAAGTCACCGTAAAACTGACCAAAAAGTTTCAGGTTTTACTTACAAAAGGTCATACGTTGTTATTTATTGATAAAATAAACCGTATCATGAAATAAGGTGGCACTTATCAGGCCTAAATAAGACTTTAATTCGAACTGGTGACGCAGTATAAGGTGTAGGATTATCAAAAACCTAAATCACGGGATGCTTTGATCAATTCCAGTGCCTGAAATATCTATCTTAAATTTCGTCACTGTGCGAGTTTGTCAAAATGTCGGTATATCTGATTTGATTGTGCAAGTGTTAAATTAATACCACTGATTTTAAACATGTCATTCTATTTTGTCCATCTTCATAATAAAAGTGTTTCATCACATTTTGATACTTTGAGTTCATTACAGATTCTACAAACTTAGCATACAATGTGTACATGCATATTTCCTAATTCTTAATTCGGATACTTCCTAATTCTTAATACGAAATCGGACGTTCGTAACGTGCACAGTCGGTTACAACATTGAGGATGAATAACATCCGCCTGCTAGTAGGCCTACGAGCAATACGGAAGAGAAAGCGCAATTCTACAAACCGAATACAAACGTCCCTCATTTTCGGAATATCTATTTTCGGACAGTTGGCATGGTTTACAGACGATCATCGATCTATGGCTAGATAACAAAAAAGGCCTGGAATGTTGTATTTTTCACAATTATTGCGCAACTTTATGTATACTTCTATCAACATCCGTCATGCACAGTCCTCACATGACCCATGGGTATGTCGCCATTGTGGATATCCCACACTGGTTGTTTTTGTTACGTGTCATCATGACGTAGCCCTGTTGACCCCAAGTGGTACCCCAACTGAAAGAAAAGGATTATTTTGAAAATCAGGAATGAAACCGATGAAACCCCTCCCGCCTACCCCTAAGAATTTTAAAATAAAGGTCAGCATCACAAGTAGGGGGCCTTTTCCGACTTCTTAAAAATTTCTCTTACCTTTTTCCTCATTTATCCGACAAAAGTCCGACTTTCACTCAAAGGTCGGATTTCTAGAAAACTTGTGAAAAATACGGGGGCTTCGAAATAGGTCATTAAAGACCTGTGTTGAATGAGGTTAAAGAGGTGACTGAATTAAGTGAGCTAATTAGTATTCACACTTAGGGTCACTCTGAGTATTTGGTTCACACCTCATGATGTGTGGCTTCCAGAAGTTTCAGATACGATTGCTCTTTTGTTTACTGACCTATTTTTGACTAACCAATAGGGTTGTCCCTGGTAAGTACCGTACCCAACCGCGAGGACACCGTGATCCAGATGAGTAGTGCTGCAGTTAGGTTCGTTGTAGATACCAGTTCTAAAAATATAAAGATATTACGGCATGAGTTTCTGCGCACTATCCATAGATGTCTTCGAGTTTTAACTTGGGTTTTGATTTTTTTTCACTATGGGGTGACTCATTTCTCTGACTCTGAGAGAATCAACTTGAACATTAGTGCAAGTCCGCCATTAGCGAGGTCGATGTATGGCACGCGAAGTGTTGCTTTATTCGATCGCAAAATTGTTCTGATCGATAATTTTCTTTTATGATCAATACTTTTTTTTCTATTTGATAACACGGTTTCTTTTGCAAAAAAAATGTGCAGTATCATTTGTTTATATGCGATAATGAAATTATGGTCATTTAAACATTTGCAATTTTATATGTGCAAACATATTTTATAAGTTCGATAACTTGCATTCTGGGAAAGGATGTGGCGTCATCACTTAAGAGTAACAACGTTTCTCATTGGTTAGAAAACATAAACAATACTGCCACGTGCTTTCAGGCGCGGGGCACGCTGTCATACAATCGGCTGTTAGGGTCAGTGTCAGTCATGGGGACCTCCGCTAGTTTTCCGCAGTTTGTGCGAATAAGTTGTCTCAATAACGACTCTATTCGCTTTGCACTCGTCAGTGGTCATGCCAAGATGGTCCTCCCTATACCACTAGTCAGTTTATATAAGGGCGCTTCTGGCCCTTTAAAGACCAGGAGCAAATAGAATACGCCGTTACAGTATATACGATGACGTACCGATGACGTCACTATATTACCCAGAATGCAATTTACATTGTATTGCATATTAAAAAAGGTTCGCAAATAAAATTTTGTCACCCAAACTAACTGCATGAAAAATTATTATTGCATGAAATAAAAACATTGCATATATAAAAATATTATTGCATATATAAAAATATTATTGCACATATAAAAATATTATTGCATATATAAAAATATTATTGCATAAATAAATTAAGCAACACTTCGCCTGCCATATCAATGGCACCAAAAAATACTTCTCTATAACTCAATTGGGTAGTACTACATATGAGAGGGTTTAGTCATCGACTAATGAGAGGGTTTGTTTACATTAACATCAAGCACGTGGCCTAGAAATCTCGTGTTTGGGAATCAAGTACATAATTGAATGAAGTTTTTTGAAACGAGAACACGCAGCAGGTTGCCCCCCCCCCCCCCACCCCCGTGCCTATGATCCCGGTAATAAGACAGTTGAAGTTACATGCCCCTGATACTGTAATCAAATACTGTAATAAAGAGATAACAAATCTGTAATTAAAGGACAGTGATTGCACACCCCATCCCCCTCAACCCCTACCCTACCCCACCCTTAGCGCAGACACTAACCAGGCGGGTTAACTGTACTCTTTTATTCATGACCACATCTTGCGCAGTACAAATTATTCCCGAATCTCGGTCCTAGGTAAAACGCACTCTAAGGTTAGATATATCTGTAATGCATTGGAAGGAACTTACTTGTACAACTGGAATGACTTATGACTCGCGTCAATCGCGACCGAGATTGGTCCGACCGTCGCGACTGCCACCTGGAGGGCTGTTTCGTTCCCATGGGGGATGTCCTGATACCCCACACAAAGGGAACCAATGCAGGTCGATTTGAAGCGGCACACATCATCCTGAAAAGTTACAGGGGACAAATTAGGAATACCTACTCCTAATCATGGGCATAGCTAGCACGAGTGAGGAGGCGCCAAAAATGTTTTTGACCGTGATTTGGCCGAAAATCATTGCTTGTCAGTTGTGCCACAACCTTTCTTTGGCATCACGTTCGCGAGACGTCTGTGTCAAAACCTCTCTTGCGACTCTCTACATAGCGTGATGTTTTAGGGAGTTTTCGCAAATCCCCCGAATCGCCAACGCGAACGCCTGTCCCATTTTTCGACATCGTGGCCAGGAGCTCGAACAATGGAATTGGCATTGGAGTTGGCGTTTCGTGGGCTTTACGAACCCTCCGATTATCCATCCAACGCGTATCGCTTCAATTGTAAACTCTTCTTATGGTGGGTATCTGAAATAAAATTCTGTGCGTTTCCCTCGCACTCATAAAGACCTTTCTCCTTCCAACCAATCACGTACTTTGGCCTCATACGGGTAACAATCTTCAGTGTCAATCCCAGCATTCATTCTAACGTAATCGAAGGCGTTGCTAGATAACCCTCCGTGGCATCCGAAGTTTCCTGAAAGTAGAGATTTACCAGAAACTACAAGAACTGACATATATGAAGCCCATACAGTTTAGATTATACTTTGTATTATGTAGTGTGTGAGTGGCGGGGGGGGGGGTTAGAAAGCATTGGTCTTGTTTTGACAGAAATTACGATGACAAATCGATACGTCCGTATTACATGGGGGACAGATTTCGGTTCCGGTGACACTAGACATGCTAGACCAGCCCGATCTTTTCGTGGCTGGTGTAATTGAGGGGTGCTATAGTAGTGCATTTCAGCCCTCTTATCGCTTGAGGAAAGATTTAGGCGGGTCTGTTGTGGCCTGCAATCAGGATATTCATTTAATAAGGCACCGCGGAGATCAGTGGACTGGCGACATCTACCAGAGCTTCACACGAAAACAAAGCGTACCAAGCAATGCTTCTACAAACAAAAGTTGATCATGATTGACGTGTTACACAAAAAGCTGTGACAATCCTTGCAAAATCATTGACGTAGTACCCAAGTTTCCTCACTTAATTCCAAATACCGTGCTCATGATGAAGACGATAACGTTCCTGATGGAACTTTTGTTGAAAACAAAAAAAGTACTTGTATTTTCCAAAATACAATCACAAGTACACAAGTAGTCGTGACGTATATTACTCAAAAAAGCACAACAGTACACAAAAAGTGATGAGAATTACGACTAACACCAGTGACGTAGCACTTCGTCTGGTAGACCACAACAAATAAATAGTGTAAAGCATGCTCTCACCTTCAGCTTTAGAGCAGTCAACAAGGTTTTGTTCAGACAAGGATACCAGTTTGCCCTTGACCTTGAAATGCTGACCTTCAAGGGCACCAGTGGCTGAGAAGGCCCAGCAGGAGCCGCATTGTTTCTGAAATAACATAATTATGATTTTGTAATATTTTAAATTTATCTTGAATGTGAGTCAATACCAGACACCACAAAAAGGTCTACACCTGATAATTGGTGTGCGATCTTCTGGGAAATTTAGTGAAACTGATATATATTGACACTATGAGCTCGGGTTGTTTCTGTCAAATAATTGTTGATCAATCAAGTATGGTCAGTTTATGCCAATTTCCTGGTCATATTGACGTATAAACTGAGGTCTGCTTTCCCCCTACTCCCTTGAAAATAAATAAAGGTTTTTCAGCTTTTGGTCGATATTTCAGCCAATACAGATAAGCACCCCATTGATAGATAAAGGTTTTCAGGGAAATGAAGAAAAAACACATTTGAGGTTATTCAACCTTTAGGGGGCCTGTCAATTCTCTGGGAAACCTTTAAATATAGGAGTATTTAACTGCGCTGAATGAAAAACAACTAAGATGTTTTCAGAAGCAAAAAACAATTTTTTTAAAGAGTGTAACTACGTATCGTACCTGATTCTTGACATCAGTCACAAACCCCTTCGGCCTCCAGTCGACAGTGTCAGGGAGAACCAGGTACTGAGGTTCCTGAAAGGTGGAGCCGCCAGTCCTCGTCCTATTCTGGTTCAAATTGATCCCGTTCATGTAGTTGACGAATTCTTCATGAGACTGAAAAAAGATAGAATATCTCAACTCTGCTGTTATTCTTTTGTCTCAATTTGTTACTATAGTTAAGGGAATAAAATGCATTTTAAGAACACTTTGATTTTTTTACTTCCAAGTATGTAGCATCCCCAGTGACGTTGTGGCAAACTATTAGAATTCTCTTAATGTTCTGGCACAGTGTATAGGTCTTTTATTTACCCAGCTTTGCGTGACTTTTAGTCGGCTACGATCAGACACTAGAACTTTCCAAAAAAAGGAACGCATATATTTGTACGTATTGATAGTGAATATTGATCGTCCAGATTAAAGATTGTGAAAATGCCAATCAATTGATCAACGCCGGTGACTAACGAGCCGCCGATTAAATATCATGACCTTCTTTCTGAAGTGTTTTTCACGAAAGAAGAAGGAAAGAAGCCTTGTTTGTTAAAAATGTGCGATTTTCTTTTTGGGTGGGCTTAAATTTTGATGGATTCTTTATGCGTTGACTGTGGTCACCTGTCTGGAGATTGCATCTACTGTACTAATGCATTGTATTATTACGTACCCAGTCTGTGTATTCGTTGATTCCTAACCAGTATGTGTGCATGCCCATATCTGCCTGGAGATTGTGCTTCTGGACGTGAGCGACATTCTCCTTGAAAATTATCTTCCTGAAAGTAGACAGGAAATAAACTATGGTGTGGTATATGGAAGGATTAAAGGCCATCTTCGTTTTTTGGGTGGTTGTGTAATAAAGGGAAAATCCAACGTACCTGACTAATTCCTCAGTCTGCTGATAGTCTTTAGCATAGGTCTTCTTGAAGGACATCCACTGAGCATCAAGGTCAAGGGCAAAGGTCAAGGTCAAGGTCATAAGACCGAGGAACAAAACTGTCCGTATCATCTAGAGAATAGAAAATAAGTTTGTGTCATACGTGTACAATGTACAGTATACTCAATGAATAGTTAAAATGGGGGGGGGGGGGGGCTTTTTCAGCTCTTTTGATTACAAAGTTAAATAAAAGCATCTTACACTGTTCCTATGAGTGATTGAGAGTTCGGTACAATTATCTACGCTGATATGAGATGATTATACTAAATTCTAACCTTTTTTTTGCTTTTAAGTCAAAACAAACGATCTGTGAGAAGAGACTGTACCTACCTTGGCTGTACTTTCTCTTCAAATCCTTTAAAAATGGACACAAATGCCAGAAATCTATACGGATAGTTCTTCCCTCTGCCGTGGGACAACTACAAATGAACTCCACATGACAAGACGACTCGGATGGGACTTTGCTCTGACCTAGGGGAACAGTCAATCTCCTAAAAGATCGAATGATCTCTGCCAACACAAATCGCCATTACACCAGGTAGCAACAGGCGCATGAAGATGCCAAATTTAACTAATCTATCGATTGCCCAGTCCCTTTAAAACATGCACAAAACACACATAAACCTTGACAGAGTGATATTTGTACTTATTTTCAGGTTGTGTGTATCAATAAACTTAGGGCTAATCGATCCTTTGATTCTGGTATCTTCACACGCCTGTGGATAACCACAAAATCTAGAGTGGGATTTCAATAATGGCGACATGTGTTGGCAGACATGGAACAAATATCTGCACAGAGACTGGACTTTGGGCTGACATTTCGGACAGGATAAATCATACTTCTGAATCATAGGCCTGTATTCTAATGAGCAGCGGCCAAAAATAAATGATAATTACGCTTTTTCTATGTTATAAGGTCAGTGACGAATGTTTATATATTGTTCCCTATTGGTAGACCTCTTTGCCTGTCTCAGCTACAAGAGGAGATTTCGTCAATCTCTTCGGACTACACCCTATGGTCCCAAGATTCCAAGGAGCAATCTCCCGATTAGAGGATAGCAAGCATTTGCTCCGTAGGGCATAGGTACGGCCCGACTATCACAAAGCAATCTTGCCAATGGCGAGGCTTGTAGATTGGCCAAGGCGGCCCCTGACGACGAAAAGGACCAATCAGGCACCAACGCTGTGTTGTGAAAGATGCCTTTATGCTTGAAAAAACCACTGACCAAATGTCGTTGATTATAGAGTACATCGAAACAGTACAGCGGCGAATCTGTGTATGTTGCCGATAACCCTGACCTCAAATGCCTGTTGCTGTTGAAAAATTAGGGCACAATAATCGACTCATCATAGCGATTTGACTGAACTGGTATTGGCAAAGGTACACCCGGCTACTTTTATGGAAGCCATGGCGACAGTAAACAACTGCCAGCTTACATCATCGCGAGTACAGGGCGACATATATTCTTGGTCAACAGACTATTAATCACTTTCATCGGGAAATGATAGCAAAAGTCGAAACTCATGTAAGGATATAGTCTGATTACAAACTAAAATGCATGTATCACAAAGTTTAAAAGAATGTAGGCTTTTTATTAAAAGGATACTACAGGTTATGTGCCATGATCCGTCAGAATACAATTCATTGTAGTCCCGGCACTTTTTCCATTGGGACGTGGATCAGGGAAAAGAAAGTGGGTCAAATTCTTTTCGAATTGTTCCTTTTTTAGCTTTTGGGTATTCGTTGAATCCGTTCCATAACTCGGGCCGGGTTATGGTTGGCAGGCGATTTGAGTAAACAAAAATATGAGAAAATTTGATGTCTTTTTGGCATTTCATTGACCACCAGCCGAGAGTCCAAATGCGATGTTAAACATCTTAAAGGCCTAAGCCAATCGTTAAATATCTAAAATTAGTAGTTTACATATAATTAGAATTTACGCACGGGATAATCGCTGTGTAGAGAGATATACAAATACTATAAGTGGCAAAGCTTCAGCAAATTCGTATGCATGAACTGCACTGCGGCATTGTGTAACTGCACATAGTGCATTTCTATTTTCCTGCCCCACCAGTGATTACGAACGACGTACCCCTTTAAATAGCAGTTAGGGAGGTATCTTCCACATTCACCAAATCTACTTTCGTCTAATCCTCATTCGCCTAAACCTTTTTCGCCTAATTTTTTTCACCTAATCCACATTCGCCTAATTCCACTTTCGCTTAATTCCATTTTCGCCTAATTCCTTTTTCGCCTAATCCACATTCGCCTAATTCCCCTTTCGCCTAATTCCATTTTCGCCTAATTCCTTTCTCGCCTAATCCTTTTTCGCCTATTCCATATTCGCCTAATTTTGGCATATGCCTAACCCCCCTGTGGCACATAAAATGGGTCATTCCAAAATGCCATGTCTTATGGTCAGTGATCTTAGCTTGGGTTATGGAATATTCTTACTCATAATATGGACCATTCCTTTTCAAAAAGCCATTTCCTTGGTTCAGTGATCTTAGCTTGGGTTATCCATAAAACGGACCATTCCTTTTCCAAAGGCCATCACTCAAGTTAAGTGGTCTTAGCTTGGGTTGACAGCTTTTCCACCCCTTTGAAAAAATGATGAATCATAAATTATTTTTTTGTCTTACATAATTTGTGATGATGCTTTTACTGATGCTTCTACCTGTATAAACAAACTGAGATGGAATCGATCATATATCTTGATTTGATTGATGTCAAAAAGATTATGAATTGTACATTAATGCGCACTCTTCTTTTTTCTGGGTTGAAAACCATTAGTTACTAGCAATAAACCCTCCGAGCCCCATCCACTAACCCCCCCCCCCCCTCAAGTTAGGGCAACCCCTTAGTAACAGGACCTGATATTCAGAGATCCCCTGCATCACTTAAAATTTCTACTCACCATAGTCTATACCTTGGACTCGATTATGAAAATAATGAGCCGGTGATTTAAAAAAAAAGAGTCTACCGTATAGCTCAAAATCCCTCCCCAAACCCTAACACCTGGCACAGGAATCTTAACCCCTCTGACTGGAAGGGTCCAAGTGATAGGGGTGGTACCTGTTAAGCGAATATGGAATTAGGCGAAAAAGGAATAGGCGAGAAAGGAATTAGGCGAAAATGGAATTAGGCAAATGTGGATTAGGCGAAAAAGGAATAGGCGAATGTGGATTAGGCGAAAGTGGAATAGGCGAATGTGGAATTTTTTAGGCGAATGTGGATTAGGCGAAAAGGATTAGGCGAATGTGGCATAAACCGTTAGGGAGGCTACACGAGTTTTTTTCTTCTTTTATACATTATTCCAATGTTTCTGTTGTTTTGCAACATCCCTTAGTAAGTATGTATCCACCAGTTCTTTTTTTTCACCCCGGTGTGACATTGCAGATTTTCGATGACAATCTCAAATTTGACCTCAAATTCAACTAACAATTATAGACTCGTGATTTGGAAAATTTCAAGTGCTTTTACCTGTCGGTACAGGTCAATCAATACACCTATATAATGCTTTATGAAGTAAAATGTATTGATTTTTTTTCAAATTGGGGTATTTCAACAAAATAGAGTACGAATCGATTGAAACTGTTTCACATGACTGGCATACAAATCACACGACCTATGACCTCGCTACCTAAGTCATGTGACCTCTCTCGTGATTTTTAGGCAGAAGACATCCACCTCGTCCCGTGGTGTATTCGACATTAACTCCAGTGGTACAGTTACATGTAGTTGGCACCTTGGGACGGAAAGCAATCAAGACAAGGAAGTAAGCTCTGGCCCAGTTTCATTGTCTCTGGTTTTGTATAAAAAGCTGAATTCCGGCCGTAGAGTTTACATTCGGCAAATATCATTCCAGCGGACTACAACATTCCAAATCCAAGGTAAGCCTTATCAACGAATTTCTCATTTTTTCTTGCCACATTTTAAATTCAGATTTTGTACACTTTTGCGATCATTTTGCCTGCGCGCCTGAAAGGCAGAAATGTCACAAGAGTATCTATATACAGATTTTGTTATCGAACTCTTGGTACCTGTTAGCAGAGTGGATTCAAATGTCCCGGCCTGTGATCATAAATACAACAGAATGTTTAATAAGTAGTAAACTCTTTAAATCTCTATTCTGGTCCTGTCGAAATTAAGGTGTTACGTCCGAGCAAGGGTGTGGAGGCTTGAGCAAATTACATGTAGTTACACCAGTCCTCCTCGAAGAGAAATAGGGATTTGCCAATAAAACATTTCAATCTAAAGAAGTAGTTATGTTGCAAGCTTTCCCAAAACTCGTTCCTGAGATAGTCGATGGTGATGTTCGAATACACTTTTGTTCGCGTAAGACACACTGCCTCATCATCACCACTCATTTAAGCACAACGATTAACGTGTAGGCCTAAGTAGATGGCCATGCAGGAAGAAGCTTGAATGTTATTATCACCGACCAAGGAAACGTGGCCAGAAGGATATTTATCCAACATTGTATTCGACCAGATGACCTCATTTTTAAAAATTACATGAACGAACATAACATTCAAACAGGAACATGTAGATAAAGACATGAACATTTCCCAAGCACACTTGGTAAACGTTGGAAAGAGAAACTCCCGCGGCAGTTCATCAGTCATCCCATTTTTCTTCCTTGGTGGAAGGGGCTATTGGCCGGTTCACTGCGCCCGGAGTAGGCCTATACCATAGAAAATACATATTTCTACTGATTTTGTCCATTCACTGCATGTGAAAAGAGTCAAACCTACAGTGCAATACAGTAGGCCTACTGTTATTTATTGACCAATACATAGCGCAAAATCCTGAAGGTCTATGAGGACAACTCAAATAACCGAGAAAATGAAAATCAGTTTTTAGCCGAAAGGTGGAGTTTAGGTACATGTAGTAATGATTTGAGTTTTTTTTTAAATATCCGTGCGTTCGTCCTTCTTGCTGTCTTGATTTATGGCCTTGTCTATCCGCCCATCAACCACAAAGATAAATTCAAATTTGCCGGCGACATCATCATATTTGTCTAAATTACTCTGTTTCAATGCCCCTTTGTGGCAGATGTCGAATGTCATTTTCGTTATTCAATATATTATTAGGTAATCAGAGTGTTCGTCCTACTCGCCATCCTGGCGGTTGCCTTCTCGGTCCCCTTAGATTTCTATGTCATTTCTTTTCCTCCTCATTTCATAGATGATCAAAGCGTTCGTCCTACTCGCCACCCTGGCACTTGGCTTCTCGGCCCCCTTAGATCTCCAACAGGACTCGGAATGGGAACTCTTCAAAACAACCCACAAGAAAACATACGATCAGAACACAGAAGGATTCAGGAAACAGGTCTTCCTAGCTAACCTCCGCATCATTCAGAAGCATAATATAGAAGCCGATTTGGGCATGCACACATTTTGGATGGGAGTGAACGAATTTAGTGACCAGGTGAGTACCTTACAGGCTTTCGTAGAAACTACGAAATATTAGCGGGCTGCATGTGCGTCATTTCATGCATATCTCGGTATACTAAGTGATTCATTTCATGTTCGAGGAAGACAAAACCTGGAACATCAAATTATTTTTGGCCTTTCACGGAGAGAAATTAAAAATTAATTTAACATGTAACCTTTTGGGAAAACGTTAACTCGCGTAAAATATGCCACTTAAGAAGTTGAAAGAAGTTGACCCGGATATGACGATGGTAGGGTTTTAGTCAATGGGAGACTGCTAAAATGTGGAATAATCGGCAAAACGAGGATGCTGATTATGCATGAGCGTAACTCAGTATTTTTTTGAAGAAGATATGCTTTACAAGGTATATCCGGTACGCGCGAACCGTACCATTATCATATCCGGGCCAACTTCTTTCAATTTCTTAAGTTGCGTATACACCAAGACACCTGGTATAACATGACATTAATACGTGACATTGCCGGATAAATTTTCCAGACCAATCTCGAATTCCGCAAATACGCCAACGGATACCGCATGGCCGCCAACAGGACTAGTGGCTCCACCTATCTGCCAGCATCAAATACTAATATTCCCGAAACCGTGGACTGGAGGACCAAGGGTTACGTCACACCTGTAAAGAACCAGGGTCAATGCGGATCATGCTGGGCTTTTTCGACCACGGGATCGCTTGAGGGACAGCATTTCAAGAAATATGGAAAACTCGTCTCTTTGTCGGAACAACAGTTGGTGGACTGCTCAGGGAGTTATGGTAAGATATGAGAGTAATCCCCGACGTGATTAGTCGATTCAAATAGGCTCCCATCCGCTACAGTAGATGGGCTGGCTAGGCCGGTCTACGAGATTGAGAGCAACTAGCGCATTCACTGCAGAACTGTAAATCGATTGTAAACTGAACAAGTCCGTATTTCGCAACGGGTACCAATGGCATGGCTTGGAGATGAAAATATGCATGCCACTCACGATGCATCTTTTTATCCATGTTCTGGAAATACTGATTCTGGTCCTAGAATTTGAATAATGTAGCATCATCGGGCTGTCATTACTTTCTAATTATTTTTATTATCGACTGAAAGGTCGGCTAAAAGAAAAAAATGATATAATCATGAGACGCATGTTTCCCAATCGATATCGTCTTAAGGTGTTTACCTAGATTCAAAAGTTCAAGTAGGCCATCTTGAAAGTCTTATTGTCCCGTCATGTGAAACCTATCTCCACTTGAGAGCGATTGGTCAGCTGAATGATAAGTCACGTGTTTAACTATTTTCCGAGCAGACCGAAGGAATTCCTCTCTGCCAACACACAGGGGTCGATTACACTATGGGGTCAGATCGAGACCCGATTCAAAAACTCATGACACCCGTGGAGTACTGGTGCGAAACTGTGCACCTTGTGTAGCTGACCACAAAGTCCCCTGGAGAAGTAGTCATGGACGGTGGATTGTTATATATACATGTAATTACATGACAGACACAGGTTCATCATGCCTCAGTCTGCCACTTTTATACACCTCCTGTCACTAGACGAGTCACGTCGCCCGGTGTAGCAGGTTTTTAAATCCCATTGGGGAGTTACTTTAGTCCTAGCCTATCGTTTAATATTTTTCAGGAAACAACGGTTGCGAAGGAGGTCTTATGGACAATGCATTCAAATACATCAAGGACAACGGCGGGATAGATACCGAGGCTTGTTACCCGTACGAAGCCCGGGTCAGTATCCAACGAGTTTCATTAGTTCCACTTTGTTCCACTAGGGCGTATAAGATGATTACTGGTTCTTCAGTCATCTTGTTGCCTCATCAGTCTCGTCCCTCTTGGTTTGGCAGCCTGTATGTACACGCTCCTAAGTTCATACCAAGCTAGCATCATCGGAGTACTAGCAAGAATGACCCAGAGAAGAATGAGCAACACAAAACAACACCAAAGATATGTGTCTTTTTAATTCGTATCCTGCTCGGTTGCAATGATGGGCCTCCTTGCTGTTTAGGCCTTCTGTACAGTATCGACCCCCACGGTACATCTTTTATGGGCGTCGATCGGTCTAAATCGGCAAGGGCTATAAACGAAATTCTTCGGTTTAGAAAAACTTCTTTTTTCTCATAGTTTGATTTTGATCTTTCAGGATGCGACTTGTAGATTCCAGAGGTCCTGCGTAGCTGCCACTGACACCGGTTTTGTTGATATTCAGAGGGGGAACGAGGATAAACTCAAATCTGCGGTTGCCGAGAATGGACCAATCTCAGTGGCAATTGATGCTGGTCACCAAAGCTTCCAGACTTATAGGTATGCACCACCATAAATGTATAACATGTGAATGAGTCACTTTTGACCACAAACTGTTATTGAAGGAGCGAGTTCTCAGCTTTGCCACCAGGTGGCTACGGCTAAAACCAGCCAATAATGCTGGCCATCAAAACTTCCAGGGTTATTGGCATGAATACCATATTAAATGAACGTATAGAGGAGTTGCTTGAGCACGAAATGAAACTGGAGAGATGAGTTCCATGTTTTGCCACCAGGTGGTTATGACTAGAAAGCAGTTCACCGCATGCTTATTACCTTTGTTTCTTTACACAGGTCTGGTATTTATGATGAGCCACAATGCAGCTCAACGCGACTTGACCACGGGGTGTTGGTGGTGGGCTATGGTACGGATAACGGTCAGGACTACTGGTTGGTGAAAAATAGGTAGGCAATTACTGTGGAGAATTCAACTCACTCCCGACAGTCGTTCAACCCCCGACCTAGCCATCAACATAGGCTTCGGTCCGATGAAGTGAGGTGGGCCAGCGCCGGTATATACTCGACCCTCTGATGAAGAGTGGAATCACTGAGGCAAAATTGCTTTGCAGGGAAATACTAAACATTTCACAAGTTGTTACACGGAGAAGGGGTAGGGGCCCATGAGTTGGGGGCGGTGGGGGCGCTTCTGATCACATACGAGAGAGAGAGTTTTAACTTTAAACACGCTGACAACGCGTCCATAATCGCATTAAGATGGAAGCCATCTTGTATTCTATGACACTTTTTGGCTAGAGTTCTGCCAATTATATCTCTCTTGCATTGTTTTTACACAATTCTCTTACGCACTGAAGCATTGTGCTCATAATGTATACGTACATGTTTTGGGGCTACGTATTGCTTACAAGAAGCTGCGAATATCCCGGAGATTTGAAGATATTCAGCATGCTCAAGAAGCAAAATTTGTCCCCCCCAAAAGAAACGTGTATATACATGTCTACGCATATATTCTATGCGCATACGACACCTAGGAACTTCGGTCCCGGATATGACGATGGTACGGTTTGCGCATAACTGCATATCAGCTATAAGAGCCAGCAAATGACGTAGATCATGCATCATCAGGACTGGTGCGCGCGCAACTCGGTGTTTTCTTCCGGAACCGAAGTTCTTAAGTGTCGTATTGCTTGAGTGGGTTGGGGAATTGGCGAGCAAAAATGATGTACGACGATACGAGAGAAATTGCTGCCGTCACAATATTCTCATATGACAAACAGGCCCACTAGCCCCCTCCCCGTCACCGAGTCCCAATCACAAGCAGATCACTTGGTAAATGAATCAAAATGCGCATTCTCTAAACTAATGTTGTTTATTTTCAGCTGGGGTCCATCTTGGGGAATGGAAGGCTATCTCAAGATGTCTCGGAATAAGAATAACCAGTGTGGTATTGCAACACAGGCCAGCTTCCCACTCGTCTAAGCCCGATGTAAAAAACACCTACTAAAAACGACAACAAACACATCATCAGAAAAGGCCGTTCACTTACATGTAATTTTCCGTCAAAAGGATCCGTTGTAAAGTGTTAATATGTCCCTGGATCGAGTGTCATGGGGACAAAGGTTTTTATACGTTTTTTTACTTCTGAGATAATGAAGGTCATCTCTCTATAGAACCATCCTAATCTGTCACAATACATAGAGAATGATACCTGGACTTTATAAAGACTGAATATAATTTTCTTCGAACATGCTGAATGTCAAACCAACGAGCTTTCTCGGCAAGGGTCTCCTTGTTGTACAAGGAGAAATTTATGTTAAGAAATATACTGTACTCTGTAAAATTCGTGTACGCAATGCGAAGTCAATATGTTTTATAATAAATTGAAATTCTTATAACTTTACTCTTGTTCGTTTTTTGAGAGTCAGAAAAATAATGACCAGGCTAGTCAGCAAGGATCCCCGTTTTGCGAGTTGTCGCAAGTTTGAGCGACCCCCGAGACTCCCCAATTTGACTATGGAGATGCCTCGGCAACTAGAGAACTAGATAGCTGTTGCGAAACGTGGTTGAATGTATAGCCTGAAATCTATATCGTAATCCTACAAAAATCTGCGATATCTCGCTAAATCTTAACGATTGTCAGTTGGTGTCAAACCAATTGACAGACATGACTTCAACCCCACATGTTCGTTTGTTTCATAAACAACCAAGTATTTACCCTGTGTGTGATTCCGTACGCCCCCCCCCCCCCGATTCTCCCTTTCCGATGATTTCACTGCGACTTCTGTATGATAAGTCGAGATGAATGAATCACATTGCGATCATCGCAAGGGACACAAATCATAATGTCAGTTCCCACTCTAAAATTCGAAGTGATGATGACCCCCTGTCTTACCAGGCGGTTGCACAGCATGACGTCGACTGCAAGATGGTAGTGTCCAACCTGGTTATGAAAACGCCATGACTTCAATTCAATTAGGTTGTGACACGGTGCGAAATTCCCTCTTTAAAAGTACTTTACAGGGGGTTATCCCCCTCAAAAATACATATAAAAACATCCACCCAACGTAAATCATGCCGAAGTTTTCACAAGAGTGCATTCGTATTTCCCGCGTCATGACGTAACAGTGACGTCACCTTCATACTCGAAATATCCGATATCCATCAATGTGTGTGTATGAGAATGTAACAACTCGCAGATTTTGGTGACTCAAATGATTTTGTCCAATACGCCTAGACATGCTAGGGTCTCGTTAGGGAGTTTTTCCCAAATGTACGCGATGATGACGTGCCATCTGTTTTAAAATGCGTTTCCAAAGTGAATGCATGAGGACAACCCATTTGTGTCGTATATCACTGGAAACGCCCGATTCCCCTGATTCTGCAGGATGTTAAATCGGGCATTTTATTTCTTTAAATAAATCATAAGCGTCGCATTTGCTCCTAGCTCTGTTCACCATCCCAAATGGCAATATTGCCAATTGGGCCGGACAATCACGAAAACCCCCAAATATTATACATTTCTTCCTGAATAATTCTTACAGAGACCATTCTCCCATGAAAGACAGTTGCTTACGCTATACAAAAATCCAAAAAAAATCGAGGGTCAACCATTGAACTTTTGAGATATGTTGAATTTTGCACAAATCAGCGAAAAACGCACCAACTGGCACTGGACGGCATTTCAACACGGGGCCGACGCACATCCCAAGTTCAGTGTATACATACGTCGGCAACAACAGTATAAATGCGTAGTTTCTTGTTAGTCGCCTATTGAATAGCGCTCTAGGTTTCATAAACTCCAGAAAAACATGTCTTTGCCAAAACAACTGCTGAATCAACACTGACATACTGTAAGGACCGAGAAATCAATGATTTTAGGAACTACGGTTAGGGCTTGGCCGCGCATGAATAACAAAAAAAACTCCCTAATGAGACCTAGAAGGTCAATTAATTTTGAACCAATAAACATGATAAAAGTCGTATTTTACATGGTTTTCGTGGAGTAATCGACGATGAAGTGGTATTTAATGATATTTCATATTAAAGGGTAGATGTTGTTACTGAATGTGGTGCGTGATACGCTGTTGTTATTGAAGGAAATGAAGTTTGATTTTTATATTTTGGTGTCTTGTTTTTCATTTGTTCAGGAAGTGCACTGCACTGTCAACTAGCCTATAGGCTAAATGCACTTGACAATGCACTACGAAGCTTGGTTTTAAAATCGGCGGTTGTGGTTGGAGTTGTCAACTATATCAGATGATGGCGCTATTTGGCCTAATCAAGTCATAATCAATGACATGATACGTGAATATGAGATGACTTGGCCTTCAGATTCAGAACTTTGGTCCCAGGCCATGATAATTTGATATCACCACATGATGACGACATTATAGAGGCCCTCACACCAGGCATGCAGAGGAAGCAACTGATGGCCACAACAAACAAGCAACAAACAAAAGACCGCAATGTCGCACACCACATTTTATAGGCCCCTAAGCTTTTGTTCGTTGTGGTTTGTTTGGGCCTAGTTTGCCCATGACTGACTAGGCTAGTCAATCAGCTAACAGAACCAGCAAATGACGTAAATCATTGGCTTAATCAGATGATTAACGTCATACCTCATTTGCTGGCTCAGGGTTGTTAGCCGATTGGTCAGTTAATGCACAAACCGTACCATCGTCATATCCTGGACCAAAGACATTCTGAAGTGTCGTAATTACTCAAAATCAAAGACATTTACAATCACAATACGACACTAAAGATTTTTGCCCGGAAGTTGTGACGGTACGTTTAGAAAATGGGAGACTCAAACACACTGCTAAAATGTGGAATCTGCCAACTGGCAAAGCGAGGATGCAGCCATTCCCGATTCCACATTTTAGCAGTCTCCCATTGTCTAAACTGTACTGACGCAACTTCCGGGCCAAATTTGTAAGTGTCATATGCCGCTTGCATGATGGCCTAGGATTAACACATAACTGATATTGTACATTTCTCAACGTTTTTCAGAATGTTGTGACCATAACAAAATCATTCCGTACGTTTCAACACCATGTCTGATGGTTACAGCCAGCCGTCGCCCCACAGGGTGGACTCGGGTGGGAGGGCATCATTCTTCCTAGGCGGCGAGCAGTTCAGTTCGGAATATCAAGGCTTTCCCAAAGCCAGTCAGATGGTAAGATGTACAGAATTTTATTCTTATCAGTCAGGAGTGCTAATTTAGAGCAGAACATCAAATGACCTCCCTTGCAAGTACTGTCCTTCAAAAGAAGAGGTATTGTGATAGCACAGGTCAATTTCAATGGAAATGATATAATGGAGTGTCCTTAACAGAGAGGGTGTCGTTAGTAATAGTAGAGAGGTGTCTGGGCTCTCAATCACACGAATACACACCTGTTTAAAAGTGCAGTCAGTGGAACCTACCTTAGAGGTTTGACCTCTCTAATAAGAGCACCTCTCTATTATGGACAGTACATGTCAGTCCCAAGGGTGTCATTAATTAATAGAGAGGCCTTTAGAGGGAAATAATATATTTATAATAATATATCTTATTCCTCTCGGTTATCTTTCAGGCTGCTGAGACTGGCCTCCCAACGTTCTCATGTGTGTCGGAGGTCGACATCCCCGATGTCGATGATGATGACCGACGTATGATCTCCGTCGGAATCTGTGCGATGGGGAAGAAGTCGAAGTCGCAGCCGATGCAGGAGATCCTCGACCGTCTGGACCGCTTCGAATACATCAAGACAATTATATTTGCGGAGGAGACGATCATGAATGAACCAGTTGAAAACTGGCCGATTTGCGACTGCCTCATCTCATTCTATTCAAAAGGTTTGTACAGTAGAACCTATTAAGGACACCCTTGGCTGAGAAGTACTGTCCTTAATAGAGAGGTGTCCTGATTAGAGAGGTCAAACTGAATGGAAACAACCAATTTGGGACCAAAACTAGTGTCCTTAATAGAGAGGTTGTCCTTAATAGAAAGGTGTCCGCTAAGGGAGGTGACACTGTACTCTTGTTGAGCTATCGCTTTATACAGTTGCAGAAATTTCATACGAGTCTAAGTAGCTTGTCGTTAATTCCATCACATGAAATCAATCCATGATTTAATTGCATTAGTGCATTTTTCTATACACATGTGATTCAAATCATGCTTGAAGAACCTTATTACGAGATGAACACAATAAAATTTTGTTGAAAGGAAAGATTCTTACAACACAGTCTGCCAACTTTATTGAATAGCTTTTTCCTGTCCCAGGACACGCCAGCTCGGCATGCTGAAAGGCATGCGTGATACTAAGTAATCTGGGGTGGCTATATATCAAAGTCTTATTTTATTTTTCTAGGATTTTGTTTGGATAAAGCCATCCAGTACGAAAAACTTCGCCGGCCGTTCAGTCTCAATGATCTTCCACTACAATACGATATACAAGACAGGTAAATTATCCATTTTCCTGCCAAAATTCAGTTCAAGGTCCTCTTTACCGGGTTTCATTTAACTCTTTCGTTACTTCATTGAGGCCTGAATGATATGAGAGAAGAGGGTGATGTAAGAGACGGTATCATGCTTGAGTTCACAATCAAGTAAGACTTCATTGTTCCAACCCACGCCCTATTATGTGTGGAGGCAAGTAATGTTATCTATGAGGCTCCTCGCAGGAATTGATAATTTCAACGCCTTTACAAAAGTACAAGTAAATACTATCCTCATTTCTGTCTCTTTTTTCCAGGAGAGCCGTTTATAAGATTTTAAAGGAGAACGACATTGATCATCCGCGGTTTGCCATCCTTGACAGAGAAAGTGGTGAAAGTAAGTCTAATTATTCCGGCCTGGTTGCTCAGTCGTCGTTGGCAGTAGCATGGCATTAAGTCCTAACATTGCTATTGTGAATGAAATTGACTGAAGTGAAGGTGATAATAGAGTCCAGTTGCTCAGTCATCATGACCTTTAGTATTGACATTGCTCAGCTTTACAGACAATGCAATATTAGAGTCCAGTTGCTCAGTCATCATGACCCTCAATGTATTGACATTGCTCAGCTTTACAGACATTGCAATATCAGAGTCCAGTTGCTCAGTCATCATGACCTTTAGTATTGACATTGCTCAGCTTTACTGAAAATGCAATATTAGAGTCCAGTTGCTCAGTCATCATGACCCTCAATGTATTGACATTGCTCAGCTTTACAGACAATGCAATATTAGAGTCCAGTTGCTCAGTCATCATGACATTGCTCAGCTTTACAGACATTGCAATATTAGAGTTCAGTTGCTCAGTCATCATGACCTTTAGTATTGACATTGCTCAGCTTTACAGACAATGAAATATTAGAGTCCAGTTGTTCAGTCATCATGACCCTCAATGTATTGACATTGCTCAGCTTTGCAGACAATGCAATATTAGAGTTCAGTTGCTCAGTCATCACGACCCTCAATGTATTGACGTTGCTCAGCTTTACAGACAATGCAATATTAGAGTCCAGTTGCTCAGTCATCATGACCTTTAGTATTGACATTGCTCAGCTTTACAGACCATGCAATATTAGAGTCCAGTTGCTCAGTCATCATGACCCTCAATGTATTGACATTGCTCAGCTTTACAGACCTTGCGCGGAGTTACCATCTTCTATCTCCTTCAGTAAATTGCATTTCAATCTGAGCAAAAAGACTAAAGCCAACGTTACTGCAAACTTGGCTTGAGCAACTGGCCTCAACCTATAGTCTAGTTTGATGACAGGCCTTTCAAATTGCATGGCCATCTTTATACCCGCTATCATTCTGGCCTACATGTATGTTATGTTTTTTGCTTTAGCAAAATTTGGGTGCATTTTGCCTCTGCAATCTGTTGCAGTATAGTCAGAATTTAGGTGGTTGTAATTCAGAGTAAAGTCCCTCATATTGCATGCGATCTCCACAAGAAAAAGAACAAATTTTTGACAAGTCGTTTTGGAGCAGATTTGAGCATTTTGAGCAGCAGTAAATGCTCTGGAGGGAGGGGAGGTCAGTTAGACCACAGAGGCTGACGAAATGGGCTCATATATACGTCACCTCAGAATTAGGCTAACATTTCAGCCCTACTCCAAATTAGTCTACTGCGCAGAAAGATGTCCTGGCTCTGTAATGTATTTTGCTATGTAATGCCCTTGCATGGAGCTGTATTTATGATAGCTGTTTGGAGGGTGGCTCGCATGTCACCAGCGCTATTTTTAGCAATGACCTGGCGATGATCACATGCATGCCCTGTATCATTTTCGAATCGGCCAATCAGTGTGTGTATGGTGACTTGTGACATCAGGAATCAAGTAGAAATAATTAATTGGATCAAGGTGTTTACTTTTGAACTGATGATAAAAACGCCACCGTTCGAGGCCAGTTCCTATCTTTCTTGTACATGTAGAGGGATGGGCTATGTCGAAAAAAACTTTCAGGGAAACAGTTAAAGAAAGAATTGTTTGCTAACTGCTTATTTGGGGCAATGTGGCACTGAGTAGCCTACTCGATCCTCTCTCATCATCCCCTAGCTTATTTAAGTTAGCATGTTGATGTTTTTATTTTGCTTTAGGTGCTTATCTTGTCGTTTTGTGATTGTCTTTCAGAGAAAGTTCGACTCGACCATTGGTCAGGTATGTATCCATGACGACTGTATTCATGTTTTGTTGTTTGTGGTACACAGGTTGTTGATCTCAGAATCTCAACAAAAATCAGACTGAATCTGTTACGTTCCGTATTTCATGTTCCTCCCTAGATCCCCAGAGCTTCGTCTCGATTGCACCCTTTGGCCATGTGGTCGGTCTCTCACTGTCCCAGAGTGGGCAGTTCTGGAGCTCATGCTCTAGTGTCTTTTTTCTGAATGTTGCACTGGCACCTTCCGAACTCAGCCATATTCATCCTCTTGAGCTGGGCTTTACAGTCAGCAGTGGCCCATCCTCAAAAGATGATAGTCTCTTTTATATTTGGTATACAAAGTACCCAGACTCTAAATATTCTTATTTATCTTGGAAGATCACTAAGTTATTGAATTTTATTTATGTGAACAATTTCAAATCCTACGAAAGTAAGACAAGGGGCTTTCATACAGGATTTAGGGTAGAATGGGGTAATCGTAACCCTGGTTTATTTGTAGCCTCTGCATTGTTTGATGCAGGGGATATTAATCAATATCATAGGCAGGGGCTACAATTAAAGCAGGGTTACAATTACCCCATTCTACCTTACAGGATTTGGGTATGCCTAATCTCAATTCTCGTCCTCGAATCTCTAAAATATTCATTGTTTTCTCGATAGATCACCAAGTCATTGAGGGCGACGACCAGATCGAAGTCAACAGCATCATCTTCCAAAAACCATTCGTTGAGAAACCGGTCTCCGCTGAAGACCACAATGTATTCATATATTTCCCGACAAGCGCGGGCGGCGGGAGTCAGCGCCTGTTTCGAAAGATTGGCAGCCGCAGTAGCGTGTATTCTCCGGTTAGCCGCATCCGGAAGGCCGGATCGTATATTTATGAGGATTTCATGCCAACGGATGGCACGGATGTCAAGGTGAGGATTCAGCAGTTTTCAGAAACACGTTTATTGATATTTATTATTGGGTTACTTTCCCCCCACCTCGAAGTTAAAAGAATTCAGGCCTAGCCCATTCACAAGTATTGTCTTTTTACTCCACAATTTTCAGAAACTATTTAGATATGGACTTTATCATGTTATTTTGCCCCTTACCTCAGAATCCAGGCCGAGCCAAATTAATAGTGTATTGTCTCTAAACAAAGCTTGCTTGCACTTAATACAGTGTAGGCCTAAACTTCCTCTCCCCTGACCTTAGTATAGAGGGTGTCCAGCTAACAGAAGTGTCCGCTAAAGGAGGTTCCACTGTATTTTCAGGTGTACACGCTGGGCCCTGACTACGCCCACGCCGAGGCCAGAAAGTCCCCGGCACTGGATGGGAAAGTCGAGCGTGACAAAAACGGAAAGGAAGTGAGATACCCTGTTATACTGAACGCTGCAGAGAAACTCATGGCGAGGAAAGTCTGCTTGGCCTTCAAGGTAGGAAAATTAATACTCGATAGGAAAACACCACTACCTCGAATGACAAATTGAAGGCCTAGGGTTACCCTTGTCCTTTTTTTTGCTCACCATAGGGTCTATACAATACTGTTATACTGAACGCTACAGAGAAACTCATGGCGAGGAAAGTCTGCTTGGCCTACTGCTCACCATAGAGTCTATACAATACTGCAGTGTCAGTCGTGGTCATCTGATCCCGATTAAAAAACAGTGGCACGTTTCTTAACCGCTTGGGCTATGAACTTGAAACTTTGTTTGCAGGGCCCCCTAGGTCGGGTGACCTCCGACACTGAAGTTAGGTCCGATCTAATTGTCGACTTGTCCACCAGGGGGCCAAAAGAGAAAATCTAAAAAGTGTGGTATCTCACCTTTAAAGGGGCACTATAAGGCAGCAGCAGAGGGGCTAATTCGGCCATAAGTGACGAGTAAGCACAGAATGGGCCTTGGTCATGCAGACTCGGCACTAAATATATTCCTGTACAATCATTAATCATTTCGACGTACTGTGAGATGTGAGAGACCCCTATTGGAGACTTTGTGTAACTTTATCTTGTCTGCCCAGCTGCTGCTTATATCGTCCCTTTAAGTGACTCGTTTTTTGATGTAGGTCTTCAATGGTAGGTACTCCTAGCCAGGACACATATTGTGCGGGTTTTTAATTTGACCTAGATTTGATTTGTTGTGCCTCATTGTTGGTACCCTGTGCGCAAAAAAACCCTTTTAACGCTTGGCTGGTTCAAAGAGGGATAAATTCCTCATTCCTTTCATGAATTGTTTTAAGCAAACTGTATGTGGTTTCGACCTCCTACGAGCGAGCGGGAAGTCTTACGTCTGCGATGTCAACGGATTCAGCTTTGTGAAAAACTCGGCGAAATATTACGATGACTCTGCCAAAATCCTCGGGAACATGATAATGCGTCGATTGGCACCTCAGCTGTCAATCCCGTGGTCCATCGCGTTCCAGCCCGAGGATATCCCAATCGTGCCAACGACGTACGGTACGATGATGGAACTGCGTTGCGTTATTGCGGTCATCCGACACGGGGATCGAACGCCCAAACAGAAGATGAAAATGGAGGTGAAGCACAAAAAGTAAGATATTTTTTGGAGGGGGGAGGGGGAGGGGGAGGGGGGGTTGATGGAGTGTCCTTGAATTAAAAAAAATTACAAGGTGAAATTGAATGTAAACAACCAATTTTGGACCAAAACTAGTGTCCTTAATAGAGAGGTTGTCCTTGATAGAGAGGTGTCCGCTAAGGGAGGTTCCACTGCATTTGTTTAGATTTGAAAATCGACATTATTTCTTCCGTTGTTTTAGGTTTTTCGATCTTTTCGAGAAATACCATGGTTACGAGACGGGTCATCTGAAACTGAAACGTCCGAAACAGCTTCAAGAAGTCCTGGACATTTCTCGGTTTTTGTTGGCTGAGTTCAACACGAACCACAACCCGGAGATCGAGGAGAAGAAGTCTAAATTAGAACAGCTGAAGTCCGTGTTGGAAATGTACGGTCACTTCTCGGGTATTAACAGGAAGGTTCAGCTGAAGTATCAACCAAACGGTCGCCCAAAGAGGTCATCAAGTGAAGAAGGTAAGTTGGCGTTTGTCAAAAAATCTGTTAGAAATTTTGCTAGTGAATTATGAGGCGGTATACATGTACGTGTGTGTCACGCACTTGTTGTAATCCCAGGGATGCTATTTGTGTTCAAGAGGTTTCTAAATAACCCTTTAGCACTCCAGTGTTTTAAATTTGTTTCCATCTCCTAGAAAAATGCCTTAAAATTCCTAAAAATGAGCCATTTTAACATGAAAGTTGGAGTAATACTTGTCAGTAAATGGATAACTCATCGACTGAGGTGGGTGTTCGGCTAAAGCAGAACGATGTTTTGATTAAGCTCTTTCACGTGAGATGTCACCCCGATTGCGGGTGCCCACGGGCGTTTGGAGTGCTAAAGGCACAAACAGCTACACCTAAACTGTTTTGCATGCTGGCTAAAACCATTCCACCAAAAAATGTAACAGCCTGCTACATTTTTCAACTAAATTCAATAAAATGACCAAACTGTTTTAAAAATCTCTACGAAATTAACAACATTCAGTCTTCTCTATTCCTCTATCAACCATCCAGGCATCGAATTCTGGGAAAAGGTGGCACTTGATGATAACTATAGTGGGACCGATTCATCGTCAGGTAACGATGGTGTCGCCCCCTGGTGACAACACAGCTAATTATTGTCCGCCTTACCCTATGCTTTGTGCTTGGTGTCATCCTTTAAGTCTAGGAATTTTAAAAGTATTTATAACCAAATGCCGACAGTCCACTGTCGTTTTCAGTGTTTCGCAAACTATTGGGCAGGGAATGAAATGCCCTGCATGTTCACTCAATTTGATGAAAGATTATGTAAATCGAATGCTAACTAGCTAAGTAGAAAAAGAAATTCAATATCTTTCATGCCAGACCCTGGTATTCCCGTAGGAATTGTACATCATCCTGTAGTGTGTGGGGGGAGGGCGACTGTCTTCACTCTCAGTCAAGTGATTCAATCCTTATCATGTCATGGCTATTTTTGACGTTTGCAAGTTTTAGCCACGAATACACCAAAAGATTGTGCGCATTTTTGTTTTTTCCCTGATTTCTATCAGATTTTGAAGATTGAGACAATGCATACCCTATGCAGCAAAAATTGATATACGCCGAGTGGGGAACGGCCTGGGAACTAACTGCTGATAACTTCTTCTTGTCAGTGTAGTGATCGCATGACCCGTCTATCATATAAGTCTCTGTAAATACATCCTACCTCATTTTGTACATTTCGGTGATGAGCCTTGACAATCCTGGAGAACCAGCACCTCATTTTCCGAGGATATTCCACCGTTCGAGGAAGGATTTCCTGGAATCATGTGAGAGAAAATATAAAAAGTGGCATGTTAATAGCAAGAAACCTCGGGGAAAGGAATGACATTTCTTGGAACGCCCTCGATTAATGTGATTACCCTCGATGAATGCGGTGCTGATTCTTGAGTGCAACTTTTCTCAAAAAAAGGCAAATGAATATGCATTTTGTAGCATGCTGTGCTTACACTTAGCAGGACAAACAAAAGTCTTTTGTCGGGAGTTTGAAAACAAATGGAATAATTTCAATAATTTTTGGCTTTTTTTTCTCGAATTTTTTGTTCTCAGCCATATATACTTCGCATCATGTGCGTGAAGTCAAAACCTATACTTTATATTTGTTTTTTATGTAAAAAAGTTTGCCTTATATATTATTTTGAATAATGCCATAAGAAAGGAAACAGGATTCTTTTTACCTGTTGGGTGTTTGTAAAATTAATGAGAATTTATTTAGAAATACTTGAATTTTGTGCAGTATTTTACCCAACAGAAACCATTCTACACTGTATACTTTTAGATGCACCACGTGAGCCCTCATTGGTGTTGATTCTGAAGTGGGGCGGTGAGCTTACCCCAGCCGGTAAAGTCCAGGCTGAAGAACTTGGCAAGGCCTTCAGATGCATGTACCCTGGAGGGGAAGGTATGTATGGTGGTCTTGAGGTGAACCTACCCATGGGGGGGGGGCTCTGGTCTTGATTTCCTGAGGTGTGCCTACCCACGGGAGGTCCTTGTGTTGATTCTAGCGGTGGGCTGACACCAGTCGGTAAGGTCAAGGCTGAAGGCTGGATGCATTACGCAGAAAGCAAAAGTATGTTTGATCACCCCAGCAGAGATACACCCTGCAGGGTCCTTTTCCCTGATTTCCTTTTCCATAGCCAGCTTTGACTTAAACAGGTAGCACTCATGGCCTGGTCAGGAGCATCTTGAGCACCAGGAGTGCTGAGTTTGGTCTGACTTCTCTCCATCAGCCAGCATGAGGGTCAAAGGAACCAATTTCACCACATCACAGTATTACATGTGCGTGTAGGTTGAAAGATACCCAAGTTATTGGCCAATATAGTTAATTTACATTGTAAACTTAACTGCACAATTTCGATTTCAGGTGATTATGGCCAATGCCCTGGTTTAGGCCTTCTACGTCTACATAGTACCTTCCGGCATGATTTGAAGATTTACGCATCCGACGAGGGAAGAGTCCAAATGACTGCAGCAGCCTTTGCAAAGGTACGTAAGCTTCATTCACTGACTGCCTGGGTATGAGCAAGAATTGATAAAGACTTGTCTTTATAAATTCTTTGTATGACGTAGTGGTGTATTGAATCCGCACGGGGGTAGAGTTGTCTGCCTTTTCAAGGGGCATGAGGAAATCGGTTTTACTACCAGAAAATCAACATTCGAACTACAGTAGAACCTCTCTATTAAGGATACCCTCGGGACTGACAAGTGGTGTCCTTATGAGGCGCCTCTCTATTGATTAAAGAGAGGTGTCCTGATAAGAGAGGTCCAATTATATGAAAACGACTTGCGAGATTCTATGTGTCCTTGTGATGCCATTTGCTGAATCTGATAGTTTGTACCGTGGGACATCGCATGACATCATTTAAGATCCTGTGTGTCCTATATGTAGTGCTACTTGCTATTTCTGAAAACCTATACCACGGGACATTGCTCAACATCATTTAAAAGCCTGTTCGTCCTTGTGATGCCATCTGCTAGCACTGAAAGCTTCTACCGCTTGATATCGCGTGACATCATTTAAGATCCAGTGTGCCCTTGTGACGTCATTCACTGGCTCTGATAGCTCGTATTGTGGGATATCGCGTGACATCATTTAAGATCCTGTGTGCCCATTCACTGGCTCTGATAGCTCGTATCGTGTGACGTGTTTTACGTTGTAGACAGTTGACGTTGTTCTAACAGGCCTTGAAAAGGTACATGCCTCGTCGCGCCATCTTTAGGGATTCATCAAAAATCCACTACCCGATTGTAGTTATGCTTGCTATCTTTTGCTCTTCCTTCCCATCCCCTCCGTAAAGTGTTTTTCAGATAGATCCAGTCAAAGGTACTTGGCTGACTTCTTGTCACTAAACTATAATAGTGTGATCACAAATAGTAATGTTAGGCAGTCTTGGGTAGCTGGTGTCATAGTTGACCAGCTTTACCTTGTAGTTCCACCGAGAAAGAGAATCGCTCTTCAGCATTGGTACTTAGGATAATCTATCATTTGGTAAACGTGATCTGGTCACATTCTCGAGTTCACTAGGTATCTATGGCCGAATCAATATGAAAAACACTTTCACCTCCGAGGTGATGATTAAAATACGGATTTTACAGGAGGTGTGGAAGCGTAGTGAAGCTATGCTAGCTAGCCTTCAAAATACTATCCTCAGAAATAGCGAGTTTGCGCAAATCCCAGGAAATGCCAATGCGAACACTTGTCCCATTGTTTGGCACCGTGATCAGGAGGTCGAACAGTTTGATAGGCGTTCTGCGTCGGTGTTTTGGGGGCTTTACGGAAGCTCCCAAATACCTCTCGACCTCCCACCCATCAAAATTGATGACTCATTGAAATTTTACTAATCCTTCGCAGGGCCTACTCGACCTTGAGGGAGAGCTGACCCCGATCCTCGTTCAGATGGTCAAGGTCGGCAACCTGAACAAAATGTTGGACTCGGCGACTACGGCGAGCGTCTCCGCGTGTCCGACCCCCTCGCCGGCAAACTCGGTCAATTCAGACAAGGTGCTATTTTGATTCGTTTCGGTTTTGGCCTGTGATTGTAACAGAAAATTCTCTCGCGGAAACTTGTTTTGTTTTGGCGGGGGAAAATCGTTCAAAATTTGAAATTTGAACATGAATTTGAGAATTTCCAATTATGAAATACGTAGTCAATACAAATTTTCATACATCTCCGTCTTGGCGTGTATTTCGTGTCAGAAAATTATCTCGGGACACCTTTTTCGTTTTGGCGGGGAACAAGTCGTTCAAAATTTGAAATTTGAACTTGAATTTGGGAAATTCCAACATCAAGATACGTACTGAATGCAAGTTTGAACAGTGGACTTTGCATGTCAGCTCTTATCACATGATAACTGCACATCGGCTTTGTCATATTTCTAGTGAGGTTGTGGCAAATGGAATCTGCTAGGGGGCGCAGTGACTCATGTACCTTTTCAAGGCAACGGGATATCGGTTTTAGTACCAGAGAAATGACAAAGGTGCTGAAATGACCAGAAAAAACCAACCACATCTCGTAAGATGCGTGGTTGTTGGTTTTAATACCAGAAAAACAACAAATCAGACAAAACGGCCACAACAAACCAATCACATCTCGTAAGATGCGTGGTTGTTGGTTTTAATACCAGAAACAATACAACAAATCAGACAAAACGGCCACAACAAACCAATCACATCTCGTAACATGCGTGGTTGTTGGTTTTAATACCAGAAACAATACAACAAATCAGACAAAACGGCCACAACGAAACCAAACACATCTCGTAAGATCAGTAGATCGTTGCGAGATGATTTGCTGGCTCTGTTAGCTAATCCTGCTTGATGTTATCCGACGCCATTTGAAATTACAAACAGACGATGCTGTATCATGAGCTGTTGGCGTTGTCATTACAATGTTGGCGTGGGCCTTGAAAAGGTACTTTCCGCGCTGCGCCATCTACATGTTCAGAGACTCATCAAAAGTATGCTTTCCAATTACCAGTGGGGAACATGTAAATGATGTACATTGTCATCAAATTAGGCCTCTTGTCCCAGACTTGGGCCTTTGTTGTCGGGGATGAACTTGATGTAATTCAACATAGATGAACTACTTTAACATGGATTAACTACTTCAACATCGATGAACTATTTCAACATCGATGAACTACTTCAACATGGATGAACTACTTCAACATTGATGAACTACTTCAACATGGATGAACTACTTCAACATGGATGAACTACTTTAATATGGATGAACTACTTTAATATGGATGAACTATGTTGACCTATGGCTGCCACTAACCAGTATTAAAGGAAAACTTATGATGGAAAGGTTGAATTGAGAGTAAAGAGGACTGATTCTACTTGAGTAGTTTTGTTAAAAACTGTGGCCCTTCGCTGCCCAAGTTTGCTCTTTTTGCTCTAAAAATTTCATCGTGTTAGCAAACTGCAGCGGTTTTCCGCTGTAGTGGAATCTGTCTCTCATAAACAATATTCTTCGAAATATGGAGATGTTAAAGATGTGGTAAAAGTTTTGTTTTAAAACAATTGTTAATGGGTTGAATAATCAAGTTGCACTGCGGTGGTCCTGAACACGTTTTTCACTACATAAGCTGTAGAAGTTGTAGATTTCGTAAGAATAGTAGTTTGAAGGCTTATAAAAAGAGGCTGTTACTGCAGGCCATCCGCTGCATGAGGATGTTCATGTGCACTGATATCTTGAGGAAATCTTGGGTAGATGATCTCTTTTACGGCCCTGCACACAGGGGTGTGCAGGGCCGAAAAAGCAAACAAAATCCCCTGATTTTCTCAGGATGCTGTACTAGGTATTCACAGAATTTAGTGTCCCCCAAGGCAGGCACATTTACTGTGAGCTCTTGGGGGAAACCTTGCTGGCCCAGTGGGACAGTTGCATTAGTGTATGTAGGAGTGCACTGCAATGCATATAAATCCCCTTGCTATTTGATATTGGTAGGGATTCGTTATAGAATACTGCCCCAGATTGTGCTCCATCCTTCTTTCACCAATTTTGGCCACCAATTTTGCTGCCGAGTTGCTAGACCAGCTGTGAGTAGTATAAACTGACGTTCTGTCATGATTGCCCACCAACTACTCTACATGTAATTTGCGTAGATGGTTGTGATTATCATTGCATGAAACATTGAAATAAACTGCAACTGCTTGTCTCTAACACCAAGCATAGATAAGGTCTATGCTTACTAACACTGATATATTTGAGTGTATTCACAGCAATTTTTGATAATGATTTATCCGTTTTATAGTGCTTTTTCATAGTTTTATTGCTCAAGCACTTTTAAAGTGCTTTTTCATAGTATCATTGGTCGAAGTGCTTTTTAGATTATCATTCCGTTCTCCACGGAAAACTTTTTCGGGGTTTCAAAGATCAAGAGCAACCAGTAGGAAGTCACAATTTGACCAGTGAGCAAGCCAAGCAGTGACTCATAAGCTCATAGTTGAATCTTCAATCATGATGCCAATGCACTTTCACTGCCCCATCATCCTCTGTCTTAATTTTCTCTGCAGAATGTTGTATTGTCAGAGACAGTACCTCGGATCTGAACATATGTACCAAACCGTTCAGTAGAAAACTGCCTAACTTATGTGCCTTAATGAGAAAGGGTCATATTGTTTGGAAAGCCAATTTGCGACCAAAAGTGTCCTAATTGATACGTGTAGAGTGGTGCCCACCAAAGGGAGTTTCCAATGTATTCGCATTGTATTCTGGTAAAATTGAATCGAAACATTTTTGAGACATTAATAACATGCCTGTGTTCAATGTAGATGAGCAGATTTTGTGGATGGCGATCTTTGCCGAGAAACATGTGAAACTATTATATTTCATTGCAGGGCCTACTGGCTTTGGAGGGCGAGCTGACTCCGATTCTCGTCCAGATGGTCAAGAGCGCAAACACAAACGGTCTCCTTGACAATGACAACCAATGTCTTTCAAAATATCAGAATATGTAAGTAGGGAGCTTAGTTTGCGCCAGATTTGATTGATCCACTGGCTGTATCAATCAAAACATTATCGCATTCCCAAATTCTAAAATGGTCTGTGTGTATGATGTCTCAACTCTTTCGCTGCCGCAGGCTTTTGGTAGTGTACCGTACCCTGGCCCACACCTGGTAAAGACCGGGCGGCCTCGATCCCAACTTCGCTTTGGAAAGTTTCATCGTAAAATAGCTAGCATTACCCAATCTTGGGAACGAGGTCTGTATTGGATTGAGTGCAGTGCTGCCATCTCGCTTTTCTTGTGTAACCAACAAAAAAACTTATAGGGACTGTGGTGACGATAGAACTTGGAGGAAGTTTGGCCGTACAGATTATTGTGGGCCAGTAGTATGCAGTGTACGGGCCCGGTGTATGCTGGGTGTGGTGGTGAAAGAGTTCATATTAGTTTGGCATGGTGTTTATTTGCCCATTCCAGTTAAGGCCCATCCACCCCCATGAAAGCTGTCATGGGGGGTCGATGTTATTTAGATTTGTCCTGATAATCCTTTGGGAAGACATTAGAGCAATGGGAATTCAGGCTGAGGTGCGAGCGGACTTTGTTTTAAGACAAATGGCCGTGTACATATATTAATCTAGGCCAGAATTCAAGGTAAGGGCAACTGAGGTATTAATGAGGTAGGGGCCATCATTTAGTATGTACCCACCAGGGGGGGGTTGATACCAATGCGTACAGCATGCGTACAGGGGGGTTCAAAGCTAAAGTGTATGCACGCACCGAGAGTAAGATTTTTCCCGCCTGAAATCACTGATCACCGTATTTGACTGACGATCGTTCTTGGCGTAAGCGCCATCATTCACCACAAATAAACATAAGTTATATTTCACGTGTTGTTGTTGTCTGTTAGCGTTTTTATCATGGCCGATTTCACAAACATTGGTAATACCGAAAGGTGTTTATTTCTGAGTTTACTCTCATTTTATACATCACAACAAGCTGTTCACTATCGACGACAGATACCGGTCGACCATCAGGCACATCGGACATTGTACGTAATGTAGGAAATACTTGAGTAAAAGTCCTAATATCAACATTGGCAGGAGTCACAGTGCGTACGTACTCAAGGGGGGAGGGGTGGGGGTCACACCAAAACGTACATCATACGTATAGGAGGGGGAGGGAGGTATCCAAATATCAGGCTTTTCGTGCGTACATACTAAATGGATGGCCCCTGATGTCATCTCGCTGCTTACACAGACTACCTTTACAGCATGTGATTACAGGTGCATGAAAATACTAGTAAATACTAGAATACTAGAATACTAGAATACCTGAATACTAGAATACTTGAATACTTGAATACTAGAATACTAGAATACATGAAGACTAGAATACTTGAATACTAGAATACTACATGTAGAATACTACCTGTAGAATACTACCTGTAGAATACTACCTGTAGAATACTACCTGTAGAATACTACATGTAGAATACTAGAATAAATCAAAAGTTAAATCAGCTGAAACCCTACAGTCCAAATGACAAATGACATCCGTCCTGCTGACGTGAATTTAGGGATGACAGTTGTGATTTTGGCTGTAATTTCATGAAAACCAGCAGGTTTGAAGAAGTAATCTTTCAAGGAAACAAAAACCTGCACCATCATCAAAAACCAGTAAAAATTGGAATGGTGGTCAATTCAGGAGTTCCTTGTCCCCTGCACAAAATGAGCTGACCCGCATTGGCATCGAAGATCCATTCCTAACATTTGCGTTCACGTTTCAGTACTGTTACTAGCGAGGGCGGACTGAGGTGAGTGCCACTAGATGGCGTTGGTGTGCATGTTATACGGCGGCCATCTTGGCGCATGCGCATGTCCTGGCTCATCGTCGTGACTTGGTAACATGTTCTGTTGTGTCTGTTTCTGGTCTGTAGTTGGCTAGGGTTCAGTAGAGCTTTGCTGACCATGTTGATCTTGACCTTGGCCTACTCTCAAGGTCAAAGTGGGGAGTAGGTCAATTTGATGAAGCCCCGCGGTTCATGTTGAATAATGTCATGTGCCAAACATGTACATGTACATGTATACAGCTTCAATGTACACAAAATCATACATATTTGTATGAAAATGCATTAGTATTAACATGTTACATGTACAAGTGCTCAATAGAGTTTTGGCCTGCTTTTGAAGTAAAATACTTCGAAGTCTTGCTCGTGTAGTGTAACGCGTGTATTGGTTCTAACATTGTATGATGAGCAAATCTTCCTGACTTATATCAGAGATGTGATGGAAAATAAAGTATTGATTTTACTCGTACGTCGTCAGTATTTTAATATCTTTGGACTGCACTTGAGTGTGTTTTCGAACTGTCCCTGAATACAGAACATGTAACTCTAAATAACTTTATGATAGCTGTAGCCCTGCCCCTCCTTTGTGACAGCGGCTCATACTAGGTGCATAAATTGTATGAAACGCTCTGACCAGAAACAGACACATTCTAGGGAATTTTGTTCGACATGAGGTAATGTGGTACAATTATGGCACCAGTACAGTTATTTTTGAAGCATAAGTGTGCACTTATGCTATGTTCTGCCATAAGGCTTCGTGAGATCCTCACAAAATTGGTTTTCCAAGGGTCCGGCATCTTTTTTGTCCGGTCCTTTAATTTTGTTGTAAAAGATCCGTTCTTTGACTTTATTTTTCGGGGTTAACGGTTGACCGCTGTAATTGTACCACATCTTCGTCATTTCCGTCTTGTTTTCTGTGGCGTAGCATTTTATTTTTAGCAAACCCTTTTTGGACTGACTGGCAAGCCACCTGGTCTGGGCGTTTTCAGGGCTCGAGCTAGACCTTCCTGATCAGGGGTCAAACTCAAGTCTTGACAAAATCTCAGGAGTCCTGTAACAGATTTTTAAGTTGACAGTTTTAAATGTGAGAGTCCTGGGCCAAGTTGCATGCTTCAAATGACACTTTTCGGGGGTTATCTCAAGCCCTTCATTTTTCATACAAACTGATATCGAAGACCAAATTAAACATTAAAAAAATAAAAAGTACCTTCAGAAACGGTTGATGAAGAGTTTTCCAATGACAAATCAAAATCAATAATCGGAATGCTTGGGTCTCTTGATACGCTTTCCTCCAAAAGGTAACGCTTCTATGACGTAGTGACTAAAGGCCTCATTATTTGCTTCAAAAGCCTACAGGATTTCATTGAAAAAAGGGCACTTCTGCTAGATTGTTGAGTAGGGCACACTTGAATAAAAATCAGTGAGGAAAAAGTTGTCTTCGTGCAGGAAAAAGATCCACGGACATCTGATCAAAGCATTTGCGTCTACGAATTTCTAGCCTTGGATGTCACTATCATTAGAGTCATTGTTCGAAGTACCTACGTGCTGTGAGACTGGAAGCTTTGGTGCTACCCGCGGGTGAAAATGGCGCTTGGGCCAAGTGTAGGATTAACACACAGGGTTTCCACCAGAAAAAATATTTTGGGTACAGACTGAAAGTGACCGGCGAAGCCTGTCACCTGATGCAAGACACCATGGGGTTGTAATTGGCTTTGAGTCAGGTAATTGATATCTGGATGGTTTTATGTGGCTCAATGACTTGACTCTGACTCTAATCGCAGCTGCAATCATTCTGTAGTCTTGTATGTATATTCAACAATAAACTCACAAATTTTTTTTTCGAACTGATTTTTTTGGGTACGTATCTTTACCCTAGGATTTACCCTCTGGTGGAAACCCTGACAAATAATATACCGGTAGTGTAGATTCCTTTAACAGTAGCGATATAAATGGGGAAAGATTCTAACCATCCAAATTGTTGTCTGCACATGATAACGAATTGTCACCAAACCTCAAAACGAGACAGTGTCTGTTTAACATTTCTCAACCTTTTACGATAAACCAGTCGGCTTCCTAACTGCCAAGGGCACTAACATTTTTTAAAGGCCTACGCCGTTCGTTTCAAATTTCGAATTTCTAATTGAATTTAAAAAAATTCAACTGCGAAATGCGTACTAAAATATAAATGTCAACATTGCCGTTGCGTAGACTGATATACAAATACTACGAATACCAAGTTTAAACAAATTTGGATTCACAATAACTGCACTATGGCATTGTGTATTTATTGGTGGATTTCTATTTAACTGGACCACATGCAATTACAAACGGCGTACCCCTTTGGCCTTTAAAGTGATTAAAATACCCTTATTTCTAGCGTTTTATTTCAGCATTCTATAGTCTCCTCATTTTGATATTTCACCTTCAAGTCAACTCACATTTTCCTTTTTATCTTTCTTTTTTTGAAAACAATTTACGATTGTCGTCAATGATTTTAAGTTCACTTTTACGTCTTACATGTAGTATTTCTTTTAAATATTTGCCTCGTTATCTCTATGCTGACCTATATCTATGCCAGCATGCGCTCTTGAGCATTACACCTGACTCATGCGCAACAAAGAGCTTTTAAAAAAGTTTTAGAAAGGTAATCATTAGTTAGTTGGGTGTTGCATGCATTAAGAATGCATTTCAAAGTCTACATCTTTTCTTTTTGCATCATCATAAACAATGTAGGTTCATGTGGGGTACATGTATTTCTCTAGAAAAAGTGGGAGAGTTTGATATACATGTATTCAGTTCAAAGTTGTGATTACAATGTCATGTAGGTCATTGTCATGTTAGTCCGGGTGCTGAGTGAATTTTATTTTACATGCAGGCTACAGTGTTGTGGGATAGAGTATGCCTATCTGACCATAGAAACCCAGTTGTTGAGTTTTTTATCAGCTGCACTCTCGACCTGATCAGACATTCTCTTGAAAAACCCTGCTCAGTTGAGCTCAGTGCACCAAGCAGAGGCTAAACGACATCCCGCAACAACTTTTATCTAAGGGAGCTGGGGAGGAGCAGGTATTGAATCTGTGGAACACTATCCTCAGACTTGGTGCTTATTTAAGGATGTATATGGTAATACATGTAGGTCAGAACTGCTGGTGTTACATTTAGGATAGGAGTATTCCACTGGGGTTTACTGGGGGATTTAGTGGCCTATTGACTCTGTCAGCCTGCGCTTTCAATTTTTTTTGAGATTGCGTATTTCTGGGTGGTCTTTTCAAATCAAGGGTCTTTTTTAGTCCACATTCAGGATAAACAGAAATAAATTGTGTTTAGAAACGGGGACGGAGACATGACGTCCATTTTGTCTGAGTTGTGATGCAAACACTTGTGATAATCATTGCCACCTATAGGGATGGTGTTTCCCTATAGTCATTTGTGGAATCAATGTTGAGTATTTGACTCTTCAGGGCGAAGGAAAAACTACGAGATGTGTTCCACCAAAATCGCGAGTTCACTGATGAAGACTACGAGAAGGTGAGTACTTTAGCAGTACTGTAGCATCCGTTCCCAGGGAACGAGTGAATGGGTACTGCCCAATAGGGGGTCACTTGTACATGTCGTACTAATGCAATGCACAGTGAGCACTACTAGGACTCCCCTGTCTGGCCAATGGTTTTGCTGTCTTGTGTTAGGCCTGTAATCAATACACTCGAGTGAGAGAAGTCTATCTTCCTAAAGCCGTGCGACCTACAATCAGGAAAGCATGTGACAAAAATCGCTTGTTTGCAGTGGTCATAATGCAGGTGCTTGCGACCTGAATCGATGATCGCAGCAATCTGCAATTAATATCAAACCCAGGATTACCGGTTTAAATCACAGACAAGTGATCTTTTGGTCGCACATTGCAGCGATTGTAATGATATCCGAGGTCAAGGTGATTTAAATTACTTGTTTTATATGACACTTAAACGGGAACTGTATAGATTTGTTTCATGACTCTATTGGCCTATTTATGGGGTTTTAGCTATAAAATAAGACCCAAAATGACGAATCGACTAATTCAGTTTTAAAGGCCTATGCCGTTCGTTCAAAATTTTGAATTTGTAATTGAATTTGAAAATGCTCAATTGCAAAAAAAAGTACTGAATTAAATTTCAACATTGCCGTTGTGTAGACTGATGTACAAATACTATGAATACCAAGTTTAAACAAATTTGTATGCACAATAATTGCACTACAGCATTGTGTATTTAAAAGTGGATTTCTATTCAACTGGACCGCAAGTAATTACGAATGGCGTACCCCTTTAAGTAGATTTTTTAAAACCGGACCCCATGGGGAGAGTTTTGCGTCTTGTCACTTATCACTTAGTGTTGAATAATGATGTCAGGAATAAACCATGAATATTTTCTACGGTTCCAGCTCGCCCCGACCGCTAGCTCAAGTCTGATTAATGCCATGAAGTTCATCCAGAATCCGTTTAGAATGTGCCATCGAGTCTACGAGATCATAGGCAAGCTTACCAAGAGGATAAAAGGATTAAAACAGGACCCGGTCTCAAAAGGTACGGTACACGGTATAGCGAGGTGAAATAACTACCCACCGCCAAAGATCTTATTTGGGCTAAACTATGATGATTTCAGCCCATTGGGTTATTTTCTAGCATCTTTTTGAACAAAAAGGTACAATGTAGCGGCGTAAAATTAGCCTGGTCGGTTGAAATGACCCAAAATCGTATTTGGATCAAACTATGATAAGTTTAGGCCTTTTAATTATCCTTTAACATCTTTTGGAACAATGTTTCAGTTAAAATAGAATATTTATGATGTGTGGTTCAAGGTGTAGAGTGGAGAATATATGGGACAGTTAATATGATTAATGGGAGAAAACTCATGATATTTTTAAAGAATTTTTTTCGGACCATTCTTAAATGTTTTCTAGAGAAAATAATCGCCTTGCTCTCGATCTTTTGTGAGATTAAAATCTGAACCGCTCTACCAACCTTCTGTTGCAGAGATGAAACTCTACCACGGCGAGACCTGGGAACTCATGATGCGCCGCTGGGGAAAGCTCGAGAAAGACTTCAAGCAAAAAAACGATCGATTCGACATCAGTAAAATCCCCGATATTTACGACTGTATCAAGTACGACCTCCAACACAACCAGACGGTTTTACAGTTCGAACAGGCGAATGAGTTGCATACCTGTTCGAAGGCTTTGGCTGATATCATAGTGCCCCAGGTGAGTCGCCCACGATGACAAGACTTCAGCACCATGTGCACCACAAGTGGGGATGAGACATTCCCGATTTCAGTTTTTTCCCCAGTAGACAGTAGAGGAGGGGGTTATTACAGGCGTTGGACTTCATTAGCCGGCACAAGAAACAGAGAGGAATGAGCTGACAATCCACCCTTTTGGGTTTCTCTCGGCGGCATTTAAATACGTTGTCCATGTATCTCAATTGGTGTCACAACCAACCAATGAAATAACACTCACTCTTGTAGCCTCCGTCCTTTTTCCGTGAGCATTCAGAGCCTATTCCTGGTAATTTATGCACCATAACCTGAAGACGGCAGGAAATGCTTGGGAATTTCATCCTTGGCTGTCTGAAAGCAAGAAATTTATAGTACTGTATGCTGCTGTGGAGTAGTGAATAATGATTTTCTTTTTTTTGTTTTCAAGGAGTATGGAATAACAAAGGATGAGAAGATTCAGATCGCTCAGAGTATCTGCACGCCCCTCCTCAAGAAGATCAAATGCGACTTGGAGAGAAACACTGAGGAAGAAAGCACAAGACTTGATGCAAGGTGAGGGGCTTCCACATGGATATGGTATTGTTTCGCAGAGTTTAAATTTAACGATTTGCTGTATTGTAGAACTAGCACTGACGAAGGTGGTAATAACTCTTCTCTCCTTTTACAGATATTCTAAAGGTGTGTCGACGCCCCACCGCCACGTACGAACTCGTCTCTACTTCACTAGCGAGAGTCACATCCACTCGCTGCTTACGCTGATCAAACATGGCGAACTCTGCGACGAGAGATATGACAAACAGTGGCAGCGCGCCATGGACTACGTCGCCGCCATCTCGGAGCTGAACTACATGACGCAAATCGTCATTATGATGTATGAGGACCCGACCAAGGTAATGGTTGTCACTTCCATAAAATACTTTGGCAGAGAATTAGTAAAACTTGAAAAATTGCAAAATAGAACAAAATTTGGTCACTGCTATCAAGAACTTATACATTTTAGGTCTCTACAGAGACCCTTGGGTATCAGGGCAGTGGTCATGCAGTGTCACTACTCCGTTTCATCGACATTTTTCTTTTCTTTTCAGGAGCCAACTTCAGAAGAGAGATTCCATGTTGAGCTTCACTTCAGTCCTGGAGCACAGACATGCGAGACGGACATGAATTACCCAATATTGTGTGGCTATCGATCACAACTCGTGAAAAAGGTAGAGATAATCTTCCTTAAGCTGATATGGAGTAATCTGTACATTCTTTCATGCTTGATGCAGCCCCTCCAATACCAATGAAAAAAATTTGAAATGTCCTATTCACATCGATACTCTGAATAGTCAACACCATTGCTAGGTTCCCTGTTTTGGGAGTTGTTGCCTATGCAGGGAGTTTGGCCCTTCCCACGTTGATGCCGTGATACCTACCTACTACTGTGAATCTACTTGATCTAGCTATGTTGTCGTTTCATAGCCGAATCAAGAGGTCTCCAGGGAGTTGTATCCTGAATTTGCGACAAATCCCTGAATTGGTAGGGTGTGTTGTTGTATCAAACCAAGCCTACTGCTCCTCGAGATCCATTTGCTTAATCTATTCCGTTGTGCAGTGTTGTCTTCAGTATTTTGGAATAAAATCGACATGTAAGTAGCAGGTTGCTTTTTCTTTGGCTACCCTGTCTCTCAAGAAAAGCTTTCCTCATTCCCATCCCATGTTTGGTTTTCTTTCAGAAATCTGGCGATTTGCCAGAGAAAGTACCTGAGGAGCATCCTGAACGGCACGTGCGCATCATTTCTCCCTCCATCACACCGGAGAGTACCTCGGACGAAGACGCCCACACCAAGCAGCGCGACGACGCGTCGCAGGGGAGTGAAACCTTAAGGGACAAGGATCCATCTTTGTCCAGTTCTATGGAGACCTTAAAGTCGCCCAGTACGGATAGTCTATCTGTTACCGGCATCGACTTGGAAATAATGGAGGGAAACGTAGACAGGTCTGAGACGGAGGAGAAATTTGAAAGGGGTACTGCACCGAAATTGGACATGGATGTTATAAATGAAGATAGTGATGATTCATCTCGTAAGAGATCGCCGGTCGAGGAAGTCGCTGGTGTCTTTATAAAACCCGCCAAAATTGACCGACTGTCAGAGCCGAGGCGGGTCCACAGCAGCCCGAGTAATCTCCTTGGGGAGTCTGAGAGGGGCCCAAGCAGGAGTGCGGGAAATGAAAACAAGTCGAGGCCGGGGGACGCTGATGGGAAAGTTGAGTTCTCTTCACCGAAATATCAGCGGATGACTGATTTGCCCGAGTCGATGGAATTCGAGGAGATTGCGGAGTATGATGGTAGGAGACGCCACCACAGTGATCCAGAGAAGGTATAGTATATTGACTGTTTCATTTGTATAGCACCTTCTGTGTACCATTATTTAATCCTTGCTGAAAGCGCTTTGGCTTTTACTTTAAGTCTCCTGTTGACCATTTGACAAAATTTGTCTTGCTTTTCTGGCCTACACTTCCTGTATCCTATTGATATTCTCTGTAGGGCCTACATGAGTGCCTATGACTTGACATGCTACTGTTGTTTTGGGCATGTTTGGGCGTGGGGGTTAACAGTAATGAATATGATTTATGATAATCCTTCTGTCAGAATTAACTTTTTCTGCTTCTGTCCAAAAACAAATGATCAAAAGTTAAAGCTAATCCCCTACGAGCAATGCCCTTCCAGCACTTCACTCAGTGTCAAAGCAATTGATATACACAAGTTTCTTAATGAAGCCCTCTTGTCAGTATCCGGTTAGAAGTTTTCAAATCATCACGTTCTCCCTCGCCTTCAGAACAAAGAACATGTAGACTCTGAAGACGGTGGCTCATCACGGCGCAAGTCGTCCTCTCCCGTCACGATACAACAGGTCAAGTCAAAAACGAGACACAAGTCTGAGGAAAACCTTTGTAAGTAGTTGGCTCTTATTCATGTCATTTTTGAATCCCTGTATTTATCTAATCCAAGTTTAATCCCAGTTCTATGTTGTCTGGCCAATGCATGTTGTAGGATTAATTTGTTGTTTACTGTTTTATTTTCAATGTTTATCCAAGTATTTTCCCCAGTTATTGAAATGATTTATGCTGCATACTCTTGAATATTTCATTTTGAGACTAATGTTATAACAAAACTGTAGTTGATTGCCCTAACGGTTGGGGTCGGTTTGGAAGGTGAATCATATTGAGGTCCAGGATAGGAGCATTCGGGCCCATCACACACACCTGGGTTTAGCCCCGCTTTGCTGTCTCTTGCCGAAGTGACTCTCGTGTTTTGTATAACTGTAGCCCTGTCAGAGACCGGCTCGCCTCGCTCTCATAGTTTTGAGGAGAAGCACAGTTGTAGCTTCGAGGAAACAGGGTCCGAAACGGTTGCGGACCGACGAAAGAAAGGTAGGGTTGTTTAGCCGAGTACTTTACATCCTCTTATTAAAATATCTCCATTTACACCACTTTAACCATGTACAGTATATATAAATCGAGTGACGAAATCTATAAAATCTTTGCGTGTGAGAGTTTGTCATTGCACGATAGTAGTAAAGAGGGGCCTGACTGGAGAATTCACTAAGTCAGAATCGGTTGTGGACCGAAGAGAAAAAGGTAGGGTTGTTAAACTTAGTGTACTTTACAGCCTCATAAAAAATATCTACATTAACACCATTGAACAATGTATTTTGTGTGAACGAGTGATGAAATTGATTGACGGTCTTTGTTTGTGAGAGTTTGGTGTTGCACCATGGTAGTACCGAGGGGCCTGACTGAAGAATTCACTGCCATTCTTTCGGCCAATGATGAACGCCTCTTATTTTGTCAATCAGAACCAGGCTTGGGCCCTTTGTCAAGTTGCCCTGTTTAGAGGTTTTTCAAATTCCTCCAGAGGAGGATCGGGGAGGCCCTCATAAAGCCAAAGAATGGAATTCATTGTTACTAGGAAGTTTACTAAAATGCCCAACTTTACAGCTCTTTTCCCCCCTTTCCCCGGAGGAAAGACCAAACTCCTAGCCACCTAACCTTTCCTACTCAAGGGCAATTCTGTACATACTTTGAAGATATTCCATTCGCCTCCTAACTGTTTAACACCATACATGGAGGTTGCATCTGATTAACCCTTTCGCTGCGGGTGACGTGCAAAGTACGTCATACACCTGTCCCCTCATCTTGTATAGCACGTCATGTTGTGGTTTGATGTAGTAATGTAGATGGAGGCAGTTTTGAAAACATATTGCCTGTACACCGTCCCTTCTATCGAAAAAAATATATACCCTTCCAAATCCGCTGCAGCCCAATTCAGATCTAAAACATGTCAAACTTAACACTACATACACTGTAAACAGTGCGACCTTGCGATAAATGTGTTTTGGAATCAGTTGGCCAAATAGCTGCGAGGGCCGGGTATAGTTTGTCTCAGTAAATCAGTTTATTTATTATTTGTGGAATCGGGCCCTAAGGCCTAGAGGCAATACCGTTGTATTTGAAATTACTTGTTGAATTTGTAAATACTTTATACTGAAATGATATAAATTTCAACGGTGCTGTTGTATTGACAGATCCACAAAGACTATGAATACCAAGATCAGCAAATTTGTATGCATAAAAACTACGGCATTGTGTACAACTGCATAACTATTTTCCTGGACCATCAGTAAATACACACGGTGTATCCCTAAGAATCCTCACCTTTGATTATCGTTATCATTCCTGTCTTTGCTTACGAGTGGCTTTATTTTCATTGATTTAGCCGCTAAAACCAAACGTCGTGTTCATAAACGAGGTAAAAGCATGCATCCATTTTGAGGGTTATGGTGATTTTTTATCTGTTTTTTAATACCACACTCCCGTTGTTGAAATATTTCGCATAAAAATCACTTGTTTAGGGAGCGTTTTTTCTTTCAATCCCTTCTTTTTTGGCACTGTTGGTCTTTTATCCCTAATTTTCACCTGTTGATAGGGTTGAGGTGTGGAATTTCCTGATCCTATTTTGTTCTTGTAATCACTTATTTACTTTTTATACTCAGCTGACGAAACTCATCCATCCATCCAACCGTCCATCCATTCATCCAAACATCTATTAATCCATCCATCTCCCAAATTTTCACCTGTTGACAGGGTTGAGGTGTGGAATTTTGTGATCTTATCTAATTTTGTAATCATTTTATCTACATTTTAAACTCAGCTGACGCAACTCATCCATCCGTCCATCCATTCATCCATTCATCCATTAATCCATTCATCCATTCATCCATATATCTATTTATCGATCCATCAGTGGCCACATTATGGCAATGTGTATAAACCGTATTAAAGGCCTTGGCTTATGATCAGCTGAGTTCCAGGTCCTTTGTCCTTAGGCTCTAGTTTATTTTACATTTTGTTTTTTGTTTTGCCTCCATTTATGCCATTTGTGCCTAATTTTGGTGCCAATGAATACGTTGTAAATCATTTGGGTCGTTTGGTGTTAGGCCTCCCTTTATGCCATGGACGTTTGCTTAATTTTGGTGCCAATGTCATTGGGGTCTACCATCTTTTGGTGTTGGGCCTCATTTGCCATATATATTGCTAATTAAGGTGCCAATGATTACGCTTTAATAAATCATTGGGGTCTTTTGGTGATGGGCCTCCCATTATGCCATGTACATTGTACATGTACCCTATTTTGGTGTCAATGAATATGTTGTAAATCACTGGGCCTACCGTCTTTTGGGGTTTTTTTGGCCTCATTTGCCATATATATTGCTAATTAAGGTGCCAATGGCAATGATTACGTTTTAATAAATCATTGGGGTCTTTTGGTGTTGGGCCTGCCATTATGCCATGTACATTGTACGTGTACCCTATTTGGGTGTCAATGAATATGTTGTAAATCACTGGGGTCTACTGTTTTTTGGTGTTTGGCCTCATTTGCCATGTACGTGTACCCTATTTAGGTGCAAACAAAAGTTTTAAATCTTTGAGATCCTTTGGTGTTGGGCCTCATTTGCCATGTACATGTACTCTATTTAGGTGCAGAAAATATGCTTTAAATCGTTGAGGTCCTTTGGTGTTGGGTCTCCTAATTTATCATGTACGTGTGCCTAATTAAGGTGCCAATGAATACATTATAAGTCATTGGGGTCTTTTGGTGATGGGCCTCCCATTATGCCATGGATATGCACCCTATTTGGGTGCCAATGAATACATTTTAGATCATTGGTGCTACCAGTTCTTTTTGCCCTGTTGGGCATTTTTAAAGCAGAAACAAACTTAGCGGTACAATTATGGCCCCAAAAGATTCAAAATTGTTTTTCGGCAATACTTGTATTACCTTTTACGAGATTCCTGCCAAGGATTTGATCCATTGGTTGCCTCCCCGTGAAATAAGGCAGCATCCCCCCCCCCGTCATCCTCCTTTCACCGTTGTGTTGTCTTATCTTTTCTAGCGATGTCTGCAGGCCTACCGAATGCGGCTTCTTACCCTAACATAGCTCGAGTGAATCACAAGCTTGCGTTGAGTTTCTATGCATCACAAAAGGGGTCGACTGACCCAGACGCAGCTTCCACCGACACTAACTCTGGTACATGTTGTTTTATTTTGTTGCATTTTGCTTCGTTTTCTCTTTTTTTGTTTTGCGTTTCGTTCACAATTTGACCCTTTTACTGCCAATGCAATTTTGTAATATCTTGAAATCAGTAGTATTATCGAAACTATCACACACGGGTGTTCATTTGAAAGCACTCTCTGAGAGCGTTCCAGTGAATACATATGTGCTAGGCTTCAAGTATCCATTTGCTTTTCCTTCACAATTGAACGCTTTTACTGCCAGTGGCAATTTTGCTTGAGATAGAAATATCTTAAAATCTGAAATAATGTCGAAACTATCACACACGTCTATTTCATATAATTCATATTCAGTGTTTTCTTTATTTTGGCTTAACAATCTTACATGATTTTGCTGTAGAGTTTCACGTTAGTTTGTCTAAAGTCACTTCAACATTTTCATTAACTCTTAGTGAATTACAAAAAGGCCTAATGTTATGAAGTGTTCAAAAAAAAGCTGGACTTTAGTTAAATGCCAGTGGCAAATTTATCAAATTTTTCATCCAACTTTCTAAAAATGCTGATTCTGGGCCAGTGGCTTGAAACTTGTGATCCACATGTAAGAGCTGAAGCTGTATGTTTAGCTTCTTCTTCTTCGGCGTTCAACCTGCCTGAAATCATAACTTTATTCCTGTGGCGGAGATGAAGTGGTTTGTTGTTTCAAGGTCATGCTGTGTCCCCCACAGTTGTGTATGTTTAGCAAATTTGATGAAACTTTGAATAATTTGCTGCAGGTTCATGTATGTGCTGCTCTGACTAGAATTTGATATTTTATTGTCGTTTGAAGATTTCAGAAGTCAAAAGTGTCAAATACCTATTTGAAACACATAGTATGGCTTGTTACAATGATGTATATGTACCTCTGCCCCTTTTCAGTTGCCCAAAAACACCCTGATATTACACGTGTCAACCAGCAACTGGCCCTTAACACCTCCCTGAACAACAGGAGAAACTCACTGGCCAGTGCACCGACAACTCTCGGTAAAATTTCTTACGTTTTCCAAAAGTTGCCTCTGTCTGCACTTTTGAGCTTTGCATCATGAAGCTGTTCATCTATTAAAAACCCCTCTCTGCCCACTGACCCTCCCCTTACAGTTTAGTTCCATTTATCCCAGGAAAATGGTGCAACATTGAGGTGGTTTCCTGTACAATTTAAAGCAACTGGCCTGCTACCTGGATAAGCCACAGCTTCCATCTTCAACTCCAGTATTCTCCACAAGGCCATTTGTCAGGGCGTCCCAGCCTACCTTGGCAGCTTACTACCCTACCTGGTAGCTGGTTACTCTGAATTAGGTGTAAAGGAAATCTATACATGTGTAGGGTCACCGTACATTAAATCGCGGGCCACCCTACATTGTGTTGCACACTGGCAAAACTTCTCGAATATCAAGGCTCCACCCTGAGAAAACCATTGGAGAACCTTGCAACTTTTAAATAGTCTTTGATGTATTGAGTTACTGCAGCATGGTAGTGACATTGACTTTCAGCTGTTTGCTGTAGGTCCCCTAACCCATGGTAATTGGCTTCCAGCTGGTGACCTTTGCTGCACAGCATACCTTAACCCATGATTAGCTTTCAGCTGGTGACTTGCCCAGATGACCTTTGCTGTAGCGTACCCTAACCCATGATTAGCTTTCAGCTGGTGACTTGCCCAGATGACCTTTGCTGTAGCGTGCCCTCACCCATTGTATATAGCTTTCAGCTGGTGACTTGCCCAGATGACCTTTGCTGTAGCGTACCCTAACCCATGGTATATTGCTTTCAGCTGGTGACTTGCCCAGATGACCTTTGCTGTAGCGTACCCTAACCCATGGTATATAGCTTTCAGCTGGTGACTTGTCCAGATGACCGTTTCTGTAGCGTACCTTAACCCATGGTATATAGCTTTCAGCTGGTGACTTGCCCAGATGACCGTTGCTGTAGCGTACCCTAACCCATTGTATATAGCTTTCAGCTGGTGACTTGCCCAGATGACCTTTGCTGTAGCGTGCCCTAACCCATGGTATATAGCTTTCAGCTGGTGACTTGCCCAGATGACCTTTGCTGTAGCGTGCCCTAACCCATGGTATATAGCTTTCAGCTGGTGACTTGCCCAGATGACCGTTGCTGTAGCGTGCCCTAACCCATGGTATATAGCTTTCAGCTGGTGACTTGCCCAGATGACCTTTGCTGTAGCGTACCCTAACCCATGGTATTTAGCTTTCAGCTGGTGACTTGCCCAGATGACCTTTACTGTAGCGTACCCTAACCCATGGTATATAGCTTTCAGCTGGTGACTTGCCCAGATGACCTTTGCTGTAGTGTACCCTAACCAATTGTATATAGCTTTCAGCTGGTGACTTGCCCACGTGACCTATAATGAAGCGTACCCTAACCCATGGTATATAGCTTTCAGCTGGTGACTTGCCATGTTTGCCTAGTTGGCACTTAACACAATGATTCTTGAATGAATAAAGAATCAGCTTTATAAAGCACCTTTCCCACCAGGGATGCATGGTTCTCAAAAGTGCTCACACTAAGTGTTCTCTTCTGATATTTTAACATCTAGTGATGTTTTAACTTCAAAGTTTCTCCTGAATGAGTTTACTGTTAACTCGGAAATATTTGCGCCCATTCATCTTGCCCTACAGTCATGTACATGTAAGCAATATTTCCACGTTTGCACACTTTTACATTGTAACTTTTGACTTTGACAACTCCACCACGGTACTTTTATTAAGATTTTTTACCGCTGTCTGTTTTCTCAATATCTGTTAACACGGAAAAAAACACGAAAGTAAAAGGCAAGCAAATATTTTTGGGTTGACTGTTGTGTCTGTTTACATCCTCGTGGCATTGACAAAATGGTCATCTTTAATGAACAGAAATTGGTTTCTAGATCGGAGTGAGCTGACTTGATAGTGTTTCCCTTCCATTGCAGATCTCCTGTACCTTCCCGGACAGATGCACGTCAGACATTCCTTTGCCACGCTGTTTGCCCAGACCCTCAGCGACGTCGGCAAAGGTAAGAATCATAACAAATCTAAAGGCAGCTTTTACGCTGTTTAGGGATAGTGGTATAGCAGCAGTGGCTAATTTTGACATGAGTACTCCCCTGTTTGATGTCGTCCAAGCCAAGAGGCAGCATCATCACTCAGTCACACTTGACACGTGGTGTAAAGAATGCATTGTGACGTCACCACAACATTAAGTCTGTGGTAGTGGACCATCGGATTCGCTAGGAGGTTTAGTCACCGAGTCCCTTTCCAATGCTCATTTAGTGTGGTTTATACCAGAAAATGAAATGACGACGGCAAACCGAGTCGCATCTTGCAAGATCCATTCGACATCGTTTTGGTGTCAATGGCTGACTTTTATTATATAGCTGAATGTGTTGAAACATCTTGAGAGATGTAGTGTCATTTGTAACTTATATCAACAGACAACACGATGCCATCAGCTGTTGGTGTTGTTGTCACAATTTTCATTACGTGAACCGTCACAGCAAAACCAGGTTGTTTTTTCACTGTTGTCTGTCATTTAGGCTATCATCTGTGTGACATGTGCCTCGTTTTTCTGTGACGGGTCATGGGCTTTGTACATATTGAACTGGTACACAACCCATTGCACCATCTGCAGGTAGTCATCAAAGTTAGCCTCCTAATTGCCTCTTGCTTTGATACGTTTAATTCTTGTTCTTGGCCCGCTTCAGGTGCCCGGGGTGGCTTGATTAGCACTAAGGTGATCAGCGGGTCCGCGTCTGCCCCCGACTTAATGGAGGTCGATCGCGTCAAGCTACGTGCCGGGCAGGGTACGTCTTGATGTCAACGTTTCATGTCCTCGCTGTCATTATTTTATAACCAGCTTCGTATAACAATGTGGTGTTGAAGTCTGTGCATGATTTTCACAAACACAATCCAAAGATACGATTTTTGCATGGGGGAATTGATAATGATGCAAATATGTTTTTTTTTCTTCATTTGACAGAAATTATAAATTTTACAACAGTGGCTAAGCTTGGAAGCGCACTTAATCTGATTTTCTAAAATTGTCATAAATCTTTTCAAAAACGAAACATATAATTGTGTTATAATACCGGTATCATATCTAATATAGTAATTTGGGCACGATATTTAATTTACTCTGCACCTTAACAGTTTTAGTGCCATTTGTCAGTAGACCTGTGTCACTTTTCTGGTCAAAAATACCCCCTCCCCTTCAAGCTGCTCATTAGTTCTCTAAAGGCTTCAATGCTTAAACATTCCCATCTTCCGTGGATGTAGAAAACTAAGTTATTTTCTGCTTTTAGACTGGTTGTAAAGTAATTCCATGTTCAGGTGCTTTTTGAGGTGGTTTGGGGTGCTGAAAAGGGGTCATTTTGGTCACTTGGTTAAATTTTAACAAAAAGGTTTGGGGTATAGTTTTCCTTGTTGATCCAGCAAGCTCTGGAAATAGGCAAGATGTTGCAAAACCTTTAGCTGATAAATATTCTGATAGATATTGTTCCCTGGGGTTCCAAAAAGCAGGGTTCTGGAGGGGGGGATGAAACTCTGGTACTGAATTAGGTGTTGATACTTAATAATTCCGTAATAATGCAATTATAAATACTGATATTTCCCCTCAATCTACCAAACAAAGTGACTTAAATTTAGTTTTTTAAAATCCCCAAAGATTTATTTCCATAATACCGAAATAATCACTAATTGCATGAGATGACAGGGCATATCTCATTAAAATTTCATGGGGAATTTGATCAAGGGGTCAAACTCTTTCTGGAACTTTCCTGCTATATTTACATGTAACATGTTCAAAGGTCTGCGCCGTTTGTGTATATTTGAAATATATCTACTTGTGACAGAAATAAAAATCCAAATAAATACTGCCCCTGTTTAGTAACTAGACATGTCAGTTTTATGCAAATTGACCTGTAGAGTATATCTAGTATAATGGTATACCCATCAGCCATGTTGAAATTTGTATTCACTGTGTGTTAACTTTATCAAAAAATCAAATTCGAATTTCAAATTTTGAATGATCGGCGTGCGCCTTTGACACAAACAAGTCCTCTTTAATCCGTTTGCCATGTGAGTGGTATTTACAAAGCTTACAGTACTAAATTCATCATCAGCGTGCTAACACGGTGATGTATTCGAAAATACCTAGGTTGCAGTGTAGTGCAGTTCTCTTGTATACTTCAAAACAGACCGTCAAATACAAATCGTATTATTTGTGGAGTTTATTTATTTATAGTATAGAGAGGCATGCATCCGTGTGCATGTAGCTGGCGTAACGTACCTTTGCTTACAGTGAAGCGGTGTTTAAAATTTACCAATTGTTTACTTGTCAAGTTGATAAAGTATTAGGACGCGTATTTGCCGTAAAAGAATGTCAGGGGCCATTTATACAGTTTTGGGGCCAGCTGTTGAAAAGACATTTCGTATGTGCCAGCATTTGAAGTATAAAAAATGTCTAGGGGCCATCATTTTAAGAACATAGTGTTGGGGCCAGCATTTGATAAAGCGGAGTGTAGGGGCCTGCATTTGACAAAGCGGAGTGTAGGGGCCAGCATTTGACAAAGCGGAGTGTAGGGGCCAGCATTTGAAGCACAGGGTGAAGGGGCCAGAATGAAGTAACAAGAATATGAAGTAACAGAGTGTAAGGGCCCACATTTGAAGTAAAAGAGTGTAGGGGCCAGCATTTGAAGTAACCAATGGCCAGCATGATGCAAGTAACAGCACTTTTTGCAGAAATAATTTTAACGAGATTTTTCAAAATCGGAGTTATAACACTTACATAATAAAACCTAAGATTGCAGAGGATTCAAGAAATTGTTTTCAATTGGTTATTTACTGTATAACTTCTATAACTTTCTGGATAAACCCTTCATCTAAATCTTCCTAAATAAACCTTACTGATAATAACACCAATCCTCGAAATGATAACTCACTGCCACCCTACCAAGCAAGCTACAAATATCCCTTAATCCTGAAAAATGTCTGTTGTTGACCTTTTATTAACCGGACCCATTGATATTTTCATTCTTTTCAGAAAACACTTCACCTACTACCTTGATATTGCAGAATCCAAGTTTTCACTCTAAGTTATAATAGCTAATATCACGATTTACTTATTAAATTTTGAAAGCTTCTCGGTATATAAAAATGTGTGTACAGGGTGACTAAATAAAGTGCCACCCATGAAAATGTGATTAATGACTTTTGTGCACTTCGGGCTTGCTTGAGAGGAGAGATTTCCGTAACTCACGCACAGTTGGGCCGTAATGGGTAGCATTTTTTTGGCCCACCCTGTACTTTGATGCTTTGCGAGCTGTTGTGGTGTTGTTAATACCAATTCCTTCCAATGCTGTGACTTCTATGTTTGTTTTGTTGTGGGGTGTTCAACCTCCCTATCCCTCCACAGCAAGTAAAATCTAACTGCCAATTTATTTCAGGTTTATACTAATATTGAACAACAATAATCGGTGAAATATCTCGTTGTTTCAGGGTTAGAGACCCGAGTGCCCGCCATACGTCCGCTAGAGACACTACACAACTCTCTGACGCTCAAACAGGTGGAAGCGTTCGTGGACAACCTCATAGCAAAGACTCCTCCGACACCCCCTCTCCACAGTGGCCATCATAGTTCGACTAGTAGTACCCCGCGTTCCAAGACCAAGCCATCGTCAACCATTCCAGTGACAGGTAAGTCATAACAGGTGCATGATTCAGATGAAATAGTAAATAAAAGGGACTTTCCCCAGACACATAGTACCGCAAATCTATATGCTAACTTTTTTGTGCCCATATAGGTACATTATACACCAACCTGTGCCTGTTCTCCCGAAAAAAGAAACTTTGGGGTCCAAAGGCCAAATATTTTACCCACCAACATTTTCATGCATAGAGTATTTTTTAAACACCGTATTTATTGAAATGAACTGTTCCTTTTGTAATAAGAATCATTGTTCTTTGCAGCCTACAGCTATTCTTCCTCGACCAGCTCCAGCGCTGGCCCAAGTTCACCAACGTCTGTTTCGACGCCTGAAGACATTGCCATCAAGCTCCGCCTACTGATGGACAGTGCTGCTGGTCCTATTGTGTCGTTGGACGACGTCAGTTTCTATAGTCCGGCATCTTCGGTCTCGTCAACACCAACAACACCGGCATCGAGTCAGTCATTAAGTTCAGCAAGTTCCAGTCAGAATTTCTCGTTGAATAAATCATAATGTTGAAATAATTAGGGAAAAATGTTGCAGCGCAAGGTGTTTTTAGATAACGGTCCATCCTGGTTTGTTTGTTTGTTGTTTTTGACCCCAGTGGAGTAATAAAGTCTTGTACCTTTATTCTAAGCCGCCCTGTGCTCATGCATGATGCTACTCAATGGTGCTATTAATGAAGAGTTTCATTGCAATTGACGCAATATTTTCTTTGAAGTGGATTTGGAAATTTGTAAAAGTTTTAGATCATTAAAATGTTATATGCTGACCGGATAGCTGCGAAATTTGGAGGATAAACTTGTCATTAAAGATTCGAATATTGGATTTGTTGACAGTTGTTATAAATTCTCTAATTTGTGCTAAATCGCTCATGTGCTCAGTAAAAGGGCATACAATTCTATGTAATTTGATGTTCAGAACCATGTGGGTGGCTGACCTAACTATCATAAACCCTTTTGCTGTGTTAGATATTTTTCTGATGGCACTGACAGTAGATTCCAAAACTTAACAACTTACTTTTATCTCAATGTTCAAAACTTTTCAAAAGTCCCGACATCTATACTGTTAGAATCTAACTAACATTCATGTTAGTGCTGGTGAATTAAAATTTTAGTGGGGCACGTCACCCACAGCAAGAGGGTTAACTTTGTCCTCTGTTGCATGTTGATTTTAGTTTTAATTGTGTTCTCTGGAAATCGGCTTCCAAACTTGCTTAGAATCAAATGTAAGACCCTGGGAGAGGTCTGACTCTCAGCAAGTTGAGGAATGGATTCTTTGGGTGATGGAAGCATTCACTGTACATTTTCTTGTGTGATCATTGTTAACGATCTCGCTGATTTGATTATGAATAAACTGTAATTTATTTTGATTAAAGCAATCTTTGAGTGATTTCTTTCCAAAGTTCTCAAGTTTCCTTTGGACGCCAGAAGTATCAGATCGGCCCATCATTGGCCTAAGAACATGGTGGCCCAAAAAAACTGACGACCATGTTTCCACCACGTAGAAACCAACTTCTCAAAAATTGGCTCTGGAATTAATTGGGATTTGGGATATTGGTTTAGTTTTTTCTCGCGAAAGATTCTTCATTCACTGGTTCTTGTGCTTGGGAGTGTAAGGGTGGAGGAAAAGAAATTCTGCTTGTTTTTTGTGCCACCCTGGAGCCTGGGAGTGGGATGTACCCCCTCTTATGGCTTTCCCTAATAACTGTGTGATGAGTAGCTGTGTTAAGACCAGTCCTGCAGTTACAGATGCCTTATTACAGATGCAACATGTCCTATTATTTACCAAATTTTCATGTACTTTGATCATGTTGATCTGAGTAGTTCATCTCCTAGAAAACTAGCTGGGAAATGAAGTAATGGATCATTGGAGACTGGATGGTACAGAGATTTGAGGCCACTACCTCATCCAGGACTAAGTAAAAGAGGGAAGTGGCTACCTGTAACTTCAGGCTGGTCAATCACAGCTTAATTGTTTTGAAAGTCTCTTTGTTTTCTCGCAATGTTTAGTTGATGATGAGAGAATTGATGCTGTTGTAGCAGAACTTGAAAGTAAGTAGGCCTACATGAATTATCGTGTCCTCCAGTAGTTGTGCCAGTTCTAGTCCTTATTAGCGGATCCTCCTCCTCGAAAAGGACTGAAAGCCGATAGATAGAGACGTAAGCTTTGAACACACACAAAGCTCCAACCCGACCCTTCGTAGTGGAAAGTATCCACTTTTTCCCTGCTATTTCCTTTAACTGTTCCTCCATTAAATTCTCGATTCCTCCTTGTCCTGGGTATATACCGTAATTTTTAGTCTTGAACCACGGTTCTGCACTGTGCTCTTCGAATTACCTGGCCATGTTACCTTCAGATCCCCGGACGAGCAACCAGAACCAATTTACTGAATATAACCTGAACCTCTACGTGATATTTAAAGTCTTCATTGTTTTTTGCTACAGAGGCTAACATCTTCCTAAGTTGTCTGCCTATTAACGGACATGCTTCTTTGGTTAAAAACAACTGTCGAGCAAATGTTCCCGTCTGAAATTAGTCGCGAATGGTTTCTCAACGCGTGTCTTATTCACAGCATTCAAAACGCACCACACACACAGACACATCAAGCCTCCTCGTGTTGTCCAGACACTCGTATAATGCCAATCTCATGACTACTATAAAGCTTCTAGCGAAATGTTTCTGTCAGCCACGTACACAGTAGGACTCGAATCTGCTGCAGATATGAATAACCGAACGTAAACTCGACCGGGCCTAGGAGCCATCACAACACATCCAGACAGGAACATAGCCAGAGTCGAGCAAATGTTCCCGTCCAGAATCAGTCGCGCATGGTTTCTCAACCCTTGTCAGACTCGCAGCAGTCAAAACGCACCATGCTGCAGATACGAATAATCAACCGTAAACTCGACCGGGCCAAATGGCAAAACAACACATCCAGACAGGAACATAGCCAGAGTCGAGGAAATGTTCCCGTCAAGAATCAGTCACGAACGGTTTCTCAACCCTTGTCAGATTCACAGGAGTCAAAACGCACCATGATGCAGATACGAATTACCGACCGTAAACACCACCGGCCCAAAGAGTTTTTCGACGGTAAATCAAAAACTCCCATGTAAACAAGTGAGAGTAAGGAAGGTAAACTCCGTTCCTCAAAGGAAGACACAAGAAGAGACAAATATTTTTAGAAGCAGCAAAGCAGCAGATTTCTCAAAGTAGAGCGAGCATCGGTTCATGTTCGGCAATGGCCAATGCCAAACATAGCTGATAATAGACGACCGGGCGTCAGCGTTGCACTCCAATCCAGGAAGCGCAAAAGATCTCGGACTCGTCATCCTGGAGATATAAAAGTAAAACAACAACTTGATTTTCTATCTTTGCTCGGCAGAACTGGAAATAGATCGACGAGGGCAAAACATCTCGACTTGCCGAACAAAGGACAGATTGACGCGGTTTTATAGTGTATTGAGAACGTTCACAGGTGTAACGTACCGATACTGGCGAACAAAGTACAAAAGCTTCAAAGACACAGTCCACTGGTAAGACAACTAAAAACCCCCGAACCAGTCTTCAGACCAGGAAAAAACTACTCGCACTATCGGGAGGATTTCTAGGAGTACTCATACCGCTAGCTGTTGGAGCAATAGGTGACCTCGTAGGAGGGTTAATCGGCAAGAAATAAAACAAGTTTAAATGTCATCAACTGCAAATTTCAGCGAAAGCATCATCATTCCTCATACCGCAATAACTGTCTTGCAGGAACACGCACAGAAAACGAAGAAAGGAAGAAGAGTCTCCTACCAGAGAGCAAAGATGACAATGCCAGCGAAATGCCTATGCCCGATGATGTGAAGCTACAAACACTAAAGAGAAAACGCTGGGAGCAAAAACAAACTGGAAAAATCAAGGATATCGCGCGAAAAAGAACTGGACACGAGCAACGGCTTGAAGATTTGCTGAGTAAATTTACAATCATTGGGATTCGACATCCTTTTTTCGTTAATAGAATTTTATGCGATTACATACAACATTTTCCTAATGGAATCGATTGGAAGGACAACACCTATGAAATACTAATTGAAGGAAATCTCGTACCCAATTTGAACATCTTATAATATTGCAAAGTCTTCATTTCCTTTTAGCTCCCGAGGACCTCAAATATCATGCTCCTCCGGGAGCCTTCAGCCTGGCCGCGAAACTATTGGACATTGGCGTGCCGCGTGGATGGTTAAACATAGTCGATGCAGCAGAGCAGCAGAATTATCAAGAGCACAATTACCAATATCGACACAGGACAAAACCAAGAAATTGGAGAAGAAAAAAACAGCCAGAGACAAGTCCCCTGGTCACGATCCGAACGCCAAAAGCTACGTCTACACCCTTATTCGAGCTGGAAGAGGAAGATGAAAGCCAGCTGCGACCCGGTTCGATGCCAAACGTTAGCGTTAAAAAAAGTGATAGTCCCTGGCTCCCAGGCGCCGAAACGGCTCATCGAATATTCGTGGAAAAGGAGACAACAACAGAACAGCATATTCCTAACGCCCGATTCCACCGGGTCCAGAGACTGGTGGAACTCCAGTATGCCCGAGTCGGTGGACATATCTCTGCGAAAAAGGGGTTCTCCCCTCCCCCCGAATTCCACGAATATCGAAGCGCAAGATTCGAAGAAGCGTGGATTCCTTTCAATACGAAGCAATGGACTCAATAAGACTACCTTATCCTTAAGACTTGTCTTGTGGTAAAACATATTTTCAAGTACTAATCATACATGTATTAGCCTGGAAGATTTACGGGCATAAACAAACGCACGCACGCACACAAAATGCATCTTGAGGGTTGCATGCGCAGAGCGTGTCGTCTACCCCCCCCCCCCCCCCGTGAGGAAGATTACATCGCCCACTACTGCGGGTGTCCAGCCGCGAATGACGAGGAGGATAACGAAGATCAGACAGGAGGTTTCCCGGTTTTCCGCGGCATACCGTATCAACAAGGATATGGAATTGGAGACACTCTAAGCAAAATGTTCAGAGGGATCGTTCCTGTATTGAAACGCACCGTCTTACCCCTAGCAAAACGAACAGCAGCAAAAGCATGAAAGGTTCTGTTGAAACAAGGAGCAGCAATCCTTTCAGATGCCATCGGAGGAAAAAATGTAAAATCTGCGTTCAAAGAACGGGTCTTAGAGGGAGTAAAAGAAGTAGGAAAAGACGTTGTGGATACGATAACAACACACCGGACAGGTACAGGTCGAGGGACCAAACGTACGCTGGAAAGCCCGAATAGTCGAAGACGAACTAAACAAATTAAAGGACGATCCGAGGGATTCTTCGGTGGATAATTGTCGCTCATTGAACCCGTCTCCGCTGAGTCTACTGTAGCAACATGTCTCATATTGATGCAGACTCGTGTGCCTATACGAAGGCAGAATTAGAACTGTTCGAAACCAAACCAACACAAACTGCAATTTTGAGCGGTCGTCTCGTCGAAGTACAGCCGACAACCTCAATTGACAACAAAGATGTCATTGAGTTCAACAAGCAGAACAATGAAAAACATTACATTGACTTACGAGAAACAACGCTTTACATCAAAGCGAAGATCGTTAAACAAGACGGCAGCACCCTGAGAAAAATGCAAGCCGATGGAACCACTCTTGAACAAAATGCGCAATGCTATCAGATAAACTACCTAATCGCTTCCATGTTCAAACAGGTCGAAGTGTCTCTTGCCGGGAAACAAATTGGAACCACCAGCAGCATGTACGCTTATCGATCATACCTGGAATCATTACTCAGTCATGGAGAAGATGCTAAAACCCATCAATTTCGAGCGGGCGGATACTTTAAGGACCTGGCAAATATGGAGACAACCGGGGATACGATCAGGGACAGCTCAGCAACTAACAATGGAGCCATAGCTCGCTTCAAGATGGTCAAGTTCAGTCGAAGTTTTGAACTCCAAGGCTGCATCCATAACGAGATGTTCGAGCAAGGAAAACTTCTCCTCAGCAAAGTACCCCTTACAGTCAAATTAACCATGGGAAACCCTAAATTCAACCTGATGTCTGCGTTAACAACTACAGATCACACGATGAAATTGGAGAAAGCGATCCTCTACGCAAGCCACAATGAAATTGCATCCTTTGTCGGAGTAGCAAACGAGGAAAAGCTTCTAACGGCTTATGGAAAATACCCCGTGGCAAGAATCAAAATGCGTTACTTTCAGAAAGCTGCAGGAACTGCCGACCTGTCCGAGGCCAATCTCTGCAAGGGAGAGACTCCGAGAAGAATTATTCTGAGCCTGGTCGCCAGCAATGCTTCGTATTCACACAGGAGAAAGACCATTTATTTGTCAAGACTGTGACAAAGTGTTTGTTGAGAAAGCTCACTTGCCAAAATATAGACATGAACATATCCACACAGAAGAAAATCCATCAACATTGTTTAATTCTCCTGGTCGGGCTGCAAATCCACATTTGGTTTCATATCAAGAGTTATAAGCAATTGAACCTTTCGCTGAAAGATTTTCCCTGGCAGTGTTCGACCGGAAAAGCAATCGAAGTTTCCAGCGTTTTTGCGGTCAGTGAACGAATCACTCCAGGGAAATCGCTTTATTATTTTGATTTACGATCAAGGAGCTGCCATACCAACAGCGACAATGGCAGCACACCATTAAAGGAGATAAATCTATTTTCTGGAGTTTCCTCTTTGATCAAAAAAACACTATTGAAGCCGATTCCCTTCTCCGCTGAAGCCTGCATGGCTTAATGCACAGCTGGTGGAGCCCCCTTTGTGCAATAACTAATCGATATCTGAAGAACACCTCGTCATTTGACAAAACTGCTCGATCCACCGCGACCCTCGACAACGGCAAATCAATAAACACTCCAAACATGCTGTCATTGTACTACGCCTTGTCAGTGGCGCCTCTATCGTCCAACTGACCGAACCCTATCTGGGATCCACCTGAAACAAGTTCTCAAACAATTTCTCAATCATTTGCCCGCGTGCTCCGAAGCCATCAAGAAGGATATTCACGCTATCAGGACGTACCGTCGTTTATCGTGACCTATCCAACATTTAGGAAAATGAGGCTGTTGACATTCAGTGCGATTCTTGTTTTATTAACAGGTAAGGCGATTTTTAAAAACTTATTTTAAGTGTCATACTGTCATTTACTCGCAGGTCACAATGACAAATTAAGTCGCTGTAAACATTAACTGTGCGTTATTTATTTACTAACTTTTATAGTTCACTGCTGGCACAGACTGAAGAAAATTTATGAACACTGAAATTTGACCAACAACCTTTTGAATACTAATTTTGAAACGTATTCTTCAATGATAACATATATTCATTCTCAACTCCAAATCTTTTTATCTGAGGAGATGGTGCATTGACCTCGTTAGAACCATGGTTAAAGGTATCTTTGTATCGCCCTTGTAAGAACTATGATTAAAGATTAAATACATGTATTTTTAAAAAGTTTTCGGCGAACTTGATCACCGCTCCGTCCCTCACAGAAGCTACTTTCTGTTGTCGGGCTCTTTTCGGTTAAAACATTGATTGCGAACTCGCAGTGGACGAATTGCGCACTATCTGTTTCCAAATTTTACGCCTACCATTCGGTTTTGTTTGTTTATCATAGCTGTAATATTGTCACCTATGCCAGGGAAAGCTAGATTTTGGCTTATGAGACACTCTTCACTTCCAGGATCCTATATCTAATGCCAGGCCCCTGGCGAGGAGCCACTTTGTACTCTATATATTTATCTTGCTGGCGGGTAATCAACCGGCCGCATCGGAAAGAGCAACCAACGGGACTCGCACCCTCGACATTCCGTTGGCCACGCAGCCATTGGGATCGGTGCGCACTTTGGTTCCTAACTTTACCCCTACCCTTCGGTTCTGTTTGCGACACCAAAACCAATAAGCCTCGGCGAATACTAGTCCGAGTTACTATCTTCCGCGGGTAGCGATTTGACGCAAATTCCAACTGAGTACAAGTTGCTAAGAAGCACGCTGAACCAATCCCCGCCTCCCGCAGAGATATTTGCCAATAGCACGGTTGCCATTGAGGAAGATATTCTGAGAATTTAATCACAAATGTAATACACTTGACCCTCGGTCGGGGTCTTGAAGCATCAGGCAAAGATCCTTGACTGACCGATCGTAGTCTGATCTGGCAACCGTCAGCCGATCAGCCTCTCCTCCCCATGTCCAACCTGATACGTTCAGGCACCACGGGTGGCACTAAGGCATCCACTACCGCGGGCTTAATTCTAAACGATTTTATTTGTGGTATCCGCTACGGGGTTCTGTCGTGGCACGATCTTCGCCCTGGAATAGATTGATGATTTCTAAATGTTCTATCCGACGCAAAAACGGCCTTAGTACATTGTATGAACGACATTTAAATTTGTTGTTTGAATTCATTAAAGCCTTGGTCGATTGTGTTGTCTGGTGGTCGTTCGCATGAAAAAGACACACGCCGCTGCCGTGGCCTTGCCGTTTTTGGCAGATTTGCGATGATGAAGCAATACCTGGCTTGTAGTATATGTCAAATTATGCACATCAGACCCTAAATTAGCATGCAGTGATCGCGAACATTGATACACACCCCATTTGCGAATAAGATAACGCGCGAGCATATGCATGCATGCATGTTGCAAGAATGCATGTGGCATGCATTATGACTGACTAATGCCGTCGCCTGGAGTTAGAAATAGGAAATACAATGTAGATATAGTTGGCCCAACAGTAAATTCATGTGAATGATTGGGGTGACCCTATAGGTCGTGAAGGGTGGAACTTTGAACAGGTGCAGACGCTGCGTGATTGAAACCCGAGTAGACTACTTTAATCATCCACTGAAATCTGACATCCAATTTTCTCCCTTAAATTACCGTTTATTTACCTAATTTAGCCAACTCGTTTCATTTAAGGTTATCAGTCTTTGAGTTAATGTATCGGTTGATGTGGATGAATTACGCTCATCGTTCGATGATTGTTGAATTCTTTGATCTAACGGCGGAGTCGGAATCGGTACCCCTCGGTTTACGCGATACCGATTCGTCACTCACGTTACGCAGTTAAAAATAACGATGTCGGGAGATTTTTAATTTTGTCAAGCGTACGGTGGTTTGCGGTCGAATTCTCTCTATGACTTTTCTCGCAGTTAACTTCGTAAAAAAGGCGCCTGAATCCAAATTCAGGCCTGATTTGTTTTTTCCAAACGTAACCAACAAAATCTTTGCTTTGCAATGTGGCATGCGCAGTGCGATTCAAGCCAAATCGCATTCGGTTGAAACCTACACTGGGACCAGTCACCGCTGGACTTGATATTCATCCGTGGTCGCAGCGATGACCGATCGATTCTTGTCGTTGGCAGAGGCGACGACAACCACAAATGAGGGACGACAATATTATCGCCAGTCGTCTATTCCACAACACATCATACAAGAACACAATCTCCTCACCTCGCCATTTGTAACGGTTCTATGCTAAGTTAATGTAAGTGGTACTAACATTTGGTATCTTCCGGTTCGGAAGGCAAATGAGTCGCAGTCCTCTCATTGGGATATTGTGGGGTTGTTTATTGTCCCTCACATAAACCTGCTTGCACCAATTCCACGCGCGCCGCGCACAGACATCAAAGCATCCTTAATACCTGTTTACCAATGTTTTGTGTACCGTTCATGCATTTTGATTGCGCAATTAACTCAAAGACACCGAAGTCAGAACGACATTAAAGTAACTGATTTAAGGGGCAATTGTCGTTTAATTAGGCAGTAATTTAAGCGAAAAGAGAGAGGTCGTTAACACTGTTTAGAAAAGTTTATGCCGACGCATGTTCTGCTTTTAAGTGCATCGTGTCTTTGCATCTCTTCGTTTTATCCCGGTCTTTTTGGCGTGTTGCCCAACAACGAAAACAAACGATACATCTATATATCAAACATTGCAGTTTGTGCAATCATGAAGTTGTTATTCATGGGGTCGATGTTATGAGAGTCGCCCTGATAACTCTTTTAAGTAGAACAATGGGAATTTAGGCCTAGCTGCGAAAGGGCTCTTGACTGTGTGTAGGGCTATGTCTGAATTCTTTTAGCGAGAAAAGAAAAGCAATAACGTAATCAATCCCTTTCTACTAATAAATCAGAATCCCTAATAACCAGTGGCCGGTGCTAGGTGTTGAGAAACTAGAATATACGACCCTGGGGATATAACCAAGAGTCTCGTACATACATAGGTCACGCACTACCCTCAACTAACAGGTTCTTAAAAGCTTTTACGTTTAATTGGTGTTTATGGGTTTCTCTTTAAATAACTTTAGGGGGAAATATATCTTGTGTTCAGAGGCAAATGCTTTTAAGATCTCCGTGATATATATTCAAAGTGTTTTCACTAAACAGATTTGACCAATTAGCAATTCGAAGTCGGTGTCAACGAGTCTACTTGAAGTTGTTGTTGTTGTCCTTAATTGATTTCAAAAATTGACGGATTCAACCTCGACCTCAGGTTACTCCGTGCGCTTCGTGAAAGGTTTAATTATTGGTTTCGTCGTGTTTGGAGGAGAAACCTTCAGAATATTGTGTCGGGATATGAATCGGATGAATGAAAATAATCGTAACTATGGGGACCTGCAAGATAGCGACGAAAGTGAGTTCTCGCTAATCCCCCGAAACGCCCGAACGGGAACGCCTGTCCGATTGTTCGACATCGTGCTCAGGAGCGCGAACAATGAGATAGGCGTACGTGTTAGTGTTTGGGGGATCAGCGACTAGCGATCATGATCGATGCTGCAAACATCTTCTGTTTGCGGTGGTAATTCGAGGTGCTTGTTATAGCTACGCCCCTGCAACTGGGCGTGGTATTTACATACCTGCCGATGGGCTTCTTGTACCTTTAATTAAGTTACGCCAATTTGCGGCGATCGTGTAGTACGCTCACTAAGCAATAGCAAGAAGTACTCGGCAAAAGAATTCTTTTTTATGTGCGGTCAATGTCGCACGCACTCTTTCAACTAGCCTGCGAATGCATGGTTTCAGAAGAAAAAAATTGAATTCTATTTGTGGTTCATGTATTTGTTTATACCCCATATCCATAAACGTGTTGTTGTTTTTTTTAAACAAACCCGTCGCTTTGTGAACATGACACCAGCCCTATATTATTGATCACAAAATGGAAAACATTAGCTATTTTTTTACATTATTCATGAGGTTTTTGCTAGTGATATGTGATGTACGTGCCTACTTTAACCAACATCGGTAACGTAATGTTTTGTACTTCCGTAAGAGTTTTTTTCCGTTTCCTTCCGTTATTGGCAATGGCACTCTAGATTTTGACTCGATTATTGGCCCATATTCAAATGAGATCAAATGATATTATCTCTGACGACACTTATTGCCATTAAACCATCAAATATGGATACTGTATAAGCGGCCATATTTTGTAATTCGCTAAAAATGTTATTTTGGCGGATTACAAAATTTCTTTTGGTTCTTCAAACAAAAAATTTTTTTCTCGATTATCATATTTGCGAATGTAGCTTTTTATGCGAAATCTGAAAAATTAAACGAGTATTGAACGAGTAATATAAGTTTGTTTATCGTAGTGTCATCCAGAATGAAAGGGCCAGCCAGCTTCGGCGTACATTATGAGACACTCTTTACTTCCGAACTCCTATATCTAATGCTAGGCGCATGGCGAGAAGGCAGTTGGTACCCTATTTCTAAATAGCTGGCAGCTAACCAACCGACCGCATCGGAAAGAGGTTACCAGCGGGCCTTTTTTCATACCGGGTTAATGAGGTGACGTAATTGATTGAGCTAATTAGTATTCACTCTGAGTGTTCGGCTCACACCTCATTTACCCCATTCAACAGACGCCATTGATGTTTAGTGCCCTATTTTGGGAAGCCCTGGTATTTTTCAAAGGTTTTTAAAGAATCCGACCTTTCAGGGAAAAGTCGGACTTTTGTCGGATAAATCAGGAAAAAGTTAGAGAAACCGTTGAGAAGTCGGAAAATGCCTCCCTAGTGTCGTGTCCTTTGTGAACGACGTGTGAACCGATTTTTTATGTTACTATTCTAATTCGCCTGTTATTCCGGAATGAAAAAAATAAGCCTGTACTTTAGCGCTCAGAAATATCAGTTTGGTATTTTAGAACTCTTTAATAGTTTCTAAAAATCTTTTTCCATTCATCAGACCAGGGGAAAAGATAAAGCTCACAAGTTTCCGATTTTCCTCTGCCCACACTCTGCCCTGAAGTACCTTTGTATTAAAGTACGGGTTGACGCTCTTTCTAAAATCTTCGTTAAAAGGTTGAATTAGCTTGCTGTCATAAAGCTTCTGCAGCCGCCTCGGTTTCGGCCTCCAATTAAGCTCCACCCTCGCTGTGTTTGGTTATTCTCCAAAGTAGCAATAACATTAAAACCACATTATTCGGTATTAAAATCGACTTGTTTTAGAATAGAAACCCTTCTTGGGAAACAAGTTGATCATCTTGACTACAGCGATAACATTCATATGCTGAAAATTGATGCAGAATGCTGAATGGTATACTAACTAGCTACATAGTATACGACCCTAACTAGTAAATGTAACACTTTGTACATAATGTCATTTCATTTACCTTTCATTTCTAAGCGTTTATGCTATTCATTGTAAATTTTGTCTTCTTATCTAAGGAGGAATAAACAAATATATATACAAAGTGTTGTTTAAAAAATTGGAAAGTTTAAAATAGTTGCATATAACCGGATTTTTTAAAGTTCAACTGTCTACTTGAACCAAGTGGGTCAGGTAAGTGAGAAAGTGTACTCTGTCCGGTAATCGATATTATGGTTCTAGAGAAACCTGTGCATTTCCGACGCCAGAACTTAATTGAACTTAATTGAATTTTTGGGGGCAGAGTGCAGATGATAGGAAGAAGATGATTTATCATGATAACGAGATCACTTCACATAATAAAAAAGTTCCTCAATTAGTTGCACGTAAGCCATCCTGAGATCCGGCTTTTTTATCCCTACGTCGTATTTCGAGTGACTGTGTATATTGAAAACAACTGGTGCCAGGATGCACATTAATCAGATATGCTAACTTTTTTCACGATATTATTTTACAGTTATCTCAGTTCAACAACGGCCTCCCAGGTGGCCAGATTTGCCTCATTCAGTGCTGCCACCTGGGATATAAATTATAACGAAAACTATCATCTCACTCAAGTTTTACTGCTAACCTCCGCACGAAAAACCAATGTATCACACGCTCTGCTTATCCCTTTACATGCAACTGCCGTCTTTACGGCGTATTATTTTTAGAGCGGAAAGATTGCAAAAACTATTTCATTAACTTCGTCAAGACTAACGACGGCGTTTGCGAATCCTTTTTTCATACGTATTGTCAATCATTGCTGACAATAACAAGTTCCCTTCCAATTATAGTGATTTTGATTATCTTAGACAGTCAGTGACGAGCTGTTTGCAAATTTACTGAATGTTTCATCCACCTCCGGATCTCGAATTATTTGAATCTCAAGGACTGCGTTACTAATGCTAAAGGAATTGATACCGAACTGGAGGTAATGGTTCATTCCTCACCACGATTTATCTACTTTGTCTTGTTTGTTATTCTACTCCGGCAAAAATCCCCGTAATTTTGCCGCTTCCACCACTAACCACAGTCGTCTGCACCAAATTGAGGGTAATGACATCGCAAATGATCTACTCTCGTCAAACAAACATCTGATTAACCCAGAATTATCCTCTTTTCAACATGTGTGGGCCTGATGGAGAGAAACTACTCCCAAATACCCGATTCCGGTGACAAAAGCCAGTCATTTTGTTGATGAATACCGTAATTTTGGTACAAGATTGGAACTCTTCATTCATGGTGGATCACGGTGATGAAAATACTAGGGAAGTAAAGGCGGTTAGTTTCTGGTGACACATGAGTAAACGGATATGGCTTCCGGTTGGAGAAGTCACGTTCGAGTAAATAGTAAGGAGATATGATGCCTTCTGCGGTTGGTGAAGGTTTGAACCTTTTTCTCAATTTACGTGGGGCGTTTCAGCAGTGTCTGTATTGACCAATCACAATACATCTAATATGCATGTTATTTTCGTAGAATCCACGGCTTTGATTGGTCGATACATAAAGTTACATGAAGACACCGCGCATTAAACATGCATAACCACTTCCATCGAACAATATCGTGCCTCTTTCAAAACACGCCAATGGCATTGCGCATACGCAATGAGCATACCAGGCGATCGAAGGGCTGTTGCCTTATTTCTACGAACAGTTTTTTTTTAAATGAGGGTGATTAACATCGATTTGTCAGACATTCATATTCCTAAGTGGCATACCGTTGATTTCCTTCTTCTCGCTAAATATGATACAATTGAGTTGAAGGGCGTGCATTTGCCATCTCCTTAAACAGTATGTAATAGAACTAAAATGATTCCCCTGAAGATTTTGAATGGGTTAGGAAAGCATGCGGTACTTAGCTACGTGTAGGCTGTATAATGGTAATTAGTGAATTACCTGAAACTACATTAGCTAGGGTAATATACAATTTAGGTGCCTTAAGGCCAATCACGCCGCAGTTGTCTAAATACTTGATTCCTACACCCGGCATGCACTCGATCAGTCACTATCCCGCAGCGGATTGATACACATCTACTCTTAATTGATATCCGGAGTACGTTTGGAAATCAATCGGAAAAATGCCCGCGGTAGATCTAGTTTTGGTGTTCGACTGAAAAGAAGGAAAGGAACAAATAGTTTCATTAGATGTATATATTATAAGAAGTCACCAAAAAATGTGTTTTGACCGTGATTCTGGCCGAAAAGTTTCAAAAAGTGTCATATTGCCTTCCCCGCATTTTCTGTACAAAGACCTAGCCACGCCCCTGGATATCGGCTTGGCCGGGTGATCCTGGTTCCCAGAAGAAGATCATTCATTGCCAGAGCCTGTAACTTAATCACATCTGCCTCAGCGCTCTAGTAAAATTTGTAGCACCTTGTCACTTGCTCTTCAGGCATCGCCGAGACGTGTCATTCGACTCAAATCCAATCCTCTTTTCGTATCTAAAGGAAATCGAAAAAATTGCTAGGAGTACTTTAAGAAGGAATAAACTTACTTATTCAAATTCAAGACTTGGGTTCCTTTAATGCGTCTATTACAAGACGAGAACATGAGAAAAACGCCAATTTAAAAAAAATCAAACTTTTGAGATGAAAGGAAAGGGCTCGATGTACACTCATGGTCAAAAGTAAATGGACACCAGTTTTTCTTGAATTTCTCAAAAACTAGGCTAAGCAGAAACATTCACCTAACACCGATTGTAGCAAATGATCTTGGCTATTGAATAATGCTAAAATTTTAAAAATCTGTTTAGTTTTGCCTTTGATAGGAGAAATTTGGTAAATGTCTCTTTTTCACTACTTCTTTATTAGCAGGAATTCACCAATAAAAATTACATCCTCTTGTTCGACTCATGAAGGCCTTTCATAATATATCCAGTTTTTGAAATAATTCAAACTAGAAATGTGGTTTTTGGCCACTTTTACGGTAATGATTTGGATCATGCTTGACACATCTACGACATGGTCCCTTCTTTTCTATTGAACAGACCTTTTGAGTGAATGAGTGGGCATTGTGTTTTTCATGGCAGGGTGGTCAACAGACCTTTTACAAAAGGTGGACATTATTATCTAAATTTGAATATTGACAGGCCTATTCAATTATTATTGTGGTGGGTTGTTGATCAATTTGAATGCTTTTAAGAAGTGACTTGTGGTCATTTACCTTTTTGTGTTCATTTTAAATTTGAATCAACATCTAGGCCACTTCATGTCACTTGAATAATTGTGTTGGGATTCCCAGATTAGTAATCTGACCAGTTAACTAAAATGACAACCATGTAACGCAATTGGTAATAGACCTGACCATAATCGTTGGGCCTGTGCCTAGTCATTGTGAAACAGACAGATCACAATACAAGACAATTGGCATTCATTCACAACCACTTCACTTCATTTGGAGTTGACGATGGTTTAATGGGACTATGTCAAAGGTGTATCCAGTGGGGTAAAAATCATTACCGTAAAAGTGGCCAAAAACCACATTTCTAGTTTGAATTATTTCAAAAACTGGATATATTATGAAAGGCCTTCATGAGTCGAACATGAGGATGTAATTTTTATTGGTGAATTCCTGCTAATAAAGAAGTAGTGAAAAAGAGACATTTACCAAATTTCTCCTATCAAAGGCAAAACTAAACAGATTTTTAAAATTTTAGCATTATTCAATAGCCAAGATCATTTGCTACAATCGGTGTTAGGTGAATGTTTCTGCTTAGCCTAGTTTTTGAGAAATTCAAGAAAAACTAGTGTCCATTTACTTTTGACCATGAGTGTACTTTTGGTGCCGCCAGTTTTACTTTCATGTTGGCCTACACCTGCAGATTTCAAATCCATAATAGTATTCAACTTACCAATAAGCGGCGATTTTTACTAGGGCATACGTCATAATGACGGAAAATCTGTAAGACCTCGGGCCACTTGAGTGACAGTCGTTGGGGAGAAACTACGACATGTCCCAGTTGGGGTATTTGGCGAGGTTGGGGGAAAGCGGACTCAAAAGACACTGGTGACCATAACCGCATCAGCCAAATTTACCAAATTACCGCTTTCCACCACTCTTTTTGTGAGGCAGTCAGTTTTTTTGACGTGTCATCATGTATATTTTCCTAAGATGTTGTTTTTGACAAACGTAATATCATCCATGTTCCCTAAATTTTTGTTTATTTCGAGTTAAAAGTTTAGTGAAAATTGTGTACACATTCTTAGAAACTAGATTCCCTCAAAAAGTAGCAGTCCTTAAAGGCCTACGCCGTACGTAAAAAAACCACGAAATTTGTAAATAAATTTGAAATTTGTAAATAAGTTTGAAAATTTTCAATTGCTATAACACGTACTAAATATGAATTTCAGCATTGCCATTGTGTGAACAGATATACATATACTACAGATGCCAAGTTTTAGCAAATTCGCATGCATAATAACTGCACTATGGGATTGTGTATAACGGCATTTCTATTTTCCTGGACCACCATGAACAGCGCACCCTTTAAAGGATTTCATAGCCGATTTTAATTTTCGCAAAACGAGGTTTACCCACGGGAGCATGAAATTATATCCTTCATATCGATTTCATATCGGATCTTGTCAAGCTATGTTATCGCAACCCTTAAAAGAACAACGGTGTGATTTACATTATTTTTCTATACCATAACATCTTCCAGCAGTTCAGAGTGAATTGATATCGAATCCATCACCAGAAAAAAAACCGACTTGGTGTCGATGGCCTGATCAGGGGGTACAAGGCTCAAATTGACTGTTGCATGATGCTGAGGGAAATTTTATTAACTGGCCTACCGTAGCTGAGAGCAGAAATGTGACTCACAGGTTAAACTTCTAAATGGAAGCATGTCCTCAGGTGGTGGTGATTTTCGGCTACAATTCTTTAAATGTACGCAATGTTTTACAAGAACATAGAAGATTTTTCACCAATCATTTAGTTTATGTATCACATATTCATCTGTGAATAATTCATGCCTATTTCACCAGAAGAAAGGGTTTGAATCCAACGTGAAAAAGAAAACCCGTTTGTAAAAATGTAGAGAGAAATTTCGCGCCATGATGGAATGTCGAAAGCTGATGTGACGTAGCTGATGAACCCCATCTGGCATGTCATATCAGCTTTTTTTACCGGGACGTTTGACACTTTCCATTTCTCTTCATGTTTCCTTTAAGTCGAGCCGGAAATTTTATCAGCGGTTTTTTTCTTCAGTTTTGATCAACGTCGCGGAAGAACTACTTGTGGGTTTCTGTGATTCGAAGATTAAAGCAATATCTTTTGATTAAATACTTCCCTGATCTCTCCTAATCTGGCTTCAAAGCATTCTCGAAAGCAGACATAACATTCTAGCATAACGTATTTTCTCTGCCAGTATAAGCTTCCATGTCGTGACATCGCTCTACATTATATATTGCGATTGCGTGCATGTAGCGTCATCAGACTGAAAATGGCCGCGACCGCAGATTCGTTCTCGCTTTGAGGATAAAATTACAAAAATGTATGCATCCTGACTAACTGGTTATTTATATCAGCTCATTCTTAATATACCGAGGAAATGTAAAAACTGTGGTGGTCGAGATGCGTTATTTTCTTAGCTTTGATTAATTTCCATTCTCCCTGAATGCATTGCAATCCTATGCTATCCAAGTTCTGTTGTTCATGTTTGATAAAAGCATCTTTCATTCAGGAGTAACCTTGGCGATCACTAGTTCTTAACGGTTTCTCTAACTTTTTCCTGATTTATCCGACAAAAGTCCCGCTTTGTCCGACTTTTCCCTGAAAGCAACATCATTCGTGATGTTCTAAATTCTAAAATACAAAATACAAAAGTGTACCTGGATTTAGAACGAACCGCACTTTAAGTTTAAATGCACTAAGCGCAAACGAAGCTTTGTTTTGAATTCAGTGGTAATGGTTAGGCAACTATAAACGCTTGGTTTGGTGCAAAATGTGGAAGCTGTCAAAAAACATCTAAAACCACATTTTTCGTTATTTAGTTTGAGATATTTTAGATTAGAAATTGATTCAAAATGTACCTCACTGTCGGTATCGATTGTCACACCAAAACCGCTCGGGTGGAGTTGAAATGTTGGCCAAAAGCTCAGCTCTGCCTCGGTTTTTGTCTACATTTTAGCTCCACCATCGCGGTTTCGGTGAGACAACCCGGCAGTACCTCCAGTTCGGTATCAATTCCTTAAACTAAATCTGTCTGACGTGACTCATGCCTGTCTCCTTTTAACAGGGGGACAACATAAAGATACCATCGCAGTTTGCACCTCAGTTTTCTTGGACATCATCTCTAAAACCACAGTGTTTGATAAAGACATGTCCCCCTTGCTACAATTGTTGGCGCGCAGCATCATTCGTACAAGACTGCCGCATAAAAAAGTACAGATTTACCGCTGGGGATGACTTTCCGAGATGTGTCTACCATCAATTGTTTCTGTGCAAGCAATTTACAAAACGATTGATAGCCTGATTGAGCGGCGTGTTCGAGAATCTGACTTAATTGACCTGCTGGCGTGACCGTCAAGCACTTATTGCAGTAAAAGAAACAGCGATGTTGATTTTTTTCCAATCGTGTCCGTCTCCTTTTCATCAAATCCACCGGGTGACTGCTATGTATGTTGTTTGGCAGAAAATACAGTAATGTGTGCACCTCTGTTAACATCCGGGCATCAAGTTTCAAGTTGAAATCCTCAATCTGCATACAAGGTCTCGTGAAGTTTAGATCTGCCAAAACTAGAGTGAGTTTTTGTACATTTTTCATAACTCAAAAAGTAGCCAAAATTTTGAGAAAATTGTGCCATTGGTACAAAGTATAGGTATCTGATAAACTCATGTGGCAGTTTTATGAAAATCGGACAATTCGGTAAAATTCAAGACCTGAAGTTTTTAACTGGAATAACCACGATAGAAAAATTCGCCCTTTCCGCTCAGCCGACTGCGCATATGCCGACACCACCTACCAGCGTTCTAGGACACGGTCTGGTGGTAACGATCTATAAGTTTGGTCCCTAGACCCTAATAAGAGCAAATCTTGATAAAGACTAGTCTTTATTGACTATTGATGCAGTCTTGATTGTTATTCGTATGCCGTCTCGCTAAAGACTGCGATCTCGTAACGTTGTCTGCCAGAATGTGTCAATTCGTGCTTTAAAACTATTGCTAAACATTTTTTCTCTTATATTTTACAGGTAGGTCCTTCATAAGAAAATTCTGTTGAAAGAAGGACATCAATTTGTATCAGAAATTCCAAATAAGAATACATTCTAGTTTCGCACGCCTAACGTCCACGGTAGTATTAAGCCAATCTATGTGGGCATTTGGGTAGGCCCACGACGGGAGTAAGTATCTTTAGGCCTAAATAGGTGTAAGACACCCAGCATTTAAACCCGATTCATTTTGCGCCTACAACTCTTGCTATTCACATTCAAATACTAGAGGATTATAGAAGGCCTAAAAATTATCCCATTACGGGCCTAGAAATGTGCATTATGTAAAAAGATCTGGCTGGACGTTCGGAGTGAGAAACTAGAGTATTTGAAAAATGCCAAAAAATGGTGAAACCTCATGACGGATTGAAAAGCTCTCAAAACCAGTAAGTATACATTTTAATGGCGCCATCTATATCACTGTGTTTTTTTTTCTCATTCATACATTGTCATAATGTTAAACTTTAGAATGTACGTTGTGCTTGGTCAAATGGCGTTAAAAAACAATTCAGGCCTGGCCCGATACTCGGCCTGTTGTCTTTAAACAAACCCGCTCGCATCTATGCCTAAATAACAATTTTTCTACAATCTTTTCAAAGGGTCACAGGGCAAATCTTGCTGGCAGCGACCCCTACGAAACATCTTCCAAGGTGGTCGATATTCCTAAACGGCAAGGCAAATAAACGTATTGAAAAACACAAACATTTTTCCTCAACTTTCTTGTCCCCGTATCTCACCAGTTGATCAAAGATTAATGCAGTTTCACGGGGGTGACTGGGAAGATGGGGAAAATAACTCGCCTGGGCAAACCGATTGGAGGCAGGCCAGACTGATGAAACAAATGACGCCTGCTTTTTTGCCCGCTTCCAATCAAAACTTCGCTGATATTAGTGTCGATAACTGGATGAATTGAAAAATGAGATAAGGCTCGGCAAAGGGGTTTTCACCATTGCTATTTTTGGAGTGTGATTCATGCTGGCGGCTTCGATGCGATGAAGCTGTGCTATTTCTTTTATTAGCTGCTTCTTTAACGAGATATTTCGATAGCGGGACCCGGCCCATATTGCAGAGTCTCCTCCTGGTGGTTTGTTGGTAATCAGAAAAAGTACGCCTACTCATCACACGCTGTTGCAACTCAAACGCAGCTGAAATGGTCAAGCTGGATTGCCCGCAGTACGTGGTATTTATTGATTGTGAAGTTCAACCCGAAGATATTTCTCTGAAGACAGATAATAAATTGACAATCTAGCGTACAATCGTTATTGACATTTTGCGTTATGATATTTTGAAACCAAATAATGTTGTAGAAAGTAGAATTCAAAAATGCTTTCAAATTCTAATCGTACTGGTCATGAATTCGCCACATAAAGATTGTAGTTTGTCTGCACGCTATGATAATGATAATGCAATAGGGATAGAAAATCAACACGCCAATCAATTTGCTCCTTACTGCCCACGTGATGATGCCTAGCAACGGTTACAAATGGCGCTGTGCGGAGATGGCCGGAAATCCTGGTCATCTCGATCCGGTGATCATTTTTCCTCCTTGTGCTCTCAGTGCTCCTTGAGATTGGTTTGTCAATACGAACATGGCAGTCTGCTGTCTGAATAAATACACTTTGATGAGCAACAGGTAGGTTGGCTTTGCTTTAACCCTTAATTGGGAAAATGTATCGATAAAATAGTTGTACCATCAGTAAGTGCTGATGTTGAGCTTTCCAACGAATGGTTATGACGAATGCTTTTGACAATTCAAACCAATATTGGCTTTTCTCTGTCCATAGGCAATTGAATTAATGTCAACAGGTCTCAAGTAAGGTTTAACATTGTAAAATGTCCAAGAAATTTTAACATAGCAAAAGAATGAATCCACAGAGGACCGAAAAGTAAGAAATTACAGATTTGTTTATCACTTCACAAGTTCGCCCTTCGGCATAAATGCACTATACACAATGTGCAGAGGGCGAACTTGTGAAGTGGAGTCGTTCTGCATTTCGGTGTTTTCATCAATACACTCTGTATCCTGATCGCGAGTTAATGCTCCCTCTTTTCTACCTAAACCGATCTTTGACAATGTTTCAATCCCTGATTATGTGGCCTGTGCACTCGTATTATAACGTATTTTGTCTCCTTTATCCCTCAGAGCTCCTCCAGATTGATTGTCCACGGCGGGATCGCGGTAGATCTGTTGTCTGATCAAATACACTTTGATTAGCAACAGGTGTTGTCTCATGTATAACCCTTCCATGGCCGCTGAAAGCTTGGGTAATGTTGAATAAATTCTATGAGAATGTGCGGTGTGCTCAAAATAAAAGCGATCGTGAAAATAAGTGTATGATTAGAAAGTGATTATCGAGCGCTTTCCAACGTATGTCCATGACAGTAGGTTGACAAGTGGTACCATCAGAAAGTAAGCCGAGCGCTTCAACGAATTAATATGTCAAATAGGTTTGGAAGTGGGACTATCAGAAAGTGCAAGTCGAGCGCTTTCCAGCGATTGGTCATGAGAAATGTGGTCAACTGCGTTAAGTATCATAATACCACCTGCTCGGTGTGCAAATAGGAAAAGTTGTCCGAGGAAATGAGTCGTCCGTACAGCTATCGTAGATCATCACAGCTGGTCAGTGCAGGCCGAGTTACCACGGAATGGCCAGAGAACCCGTGGGGAGTATACATCCCCGGGAAGGTGACTCTCTTGACATGCTTTTATCCACTCCATTACGTCATTTTGGTGACGTCGTTTTGTCGGCATAGGCATTTTGGTCGATTTTGTGATCAAATATCGCTGTTCCATGGACGGTGCTGGGATGACGTGTAAATGGGATTGCATGTATAAAAATGAGCTTGGATGCTGTTAGGTCAATATAAAAGGGGTGTCAGAGCCGTTTCCGATGCTTTCTTTTGCTTGAGCTCCGGGGATTTTATGAACTGTCAGGTGTGACATTACGTTTTTTTTGCCCCGAACCTCGCAGCTAAAACGAATCAGGCCTAGCCCAACACAATCTATTGTCTCTAAACATAGCCCGTCACACTTGGGCCTAAATGTAAATTTTCAAAGGCTTTTCAGGGCAAATTTTGAAAACATCGACCACACGAAACAGCTTTTGAGGTTGTCGATAGGCCTAACCCGACAAGGACAAAATAAACGTGTTGTGGGGTTGTAGCGTACATCATCAAGGATGGAAACTCTTATATTCTCCTGCCCTGGAGGTAATAATGACATCTGACATGGCGCGGGTTAACAGATTGATGAAATTAGGACTACAGACCTGTATTTTGTAATTTGATCAGGTAGTCTTTCATTACCAGGCAAGGATTGAAGGAAGACCAGGGTCGAATTCTCATTACATTCTTGGTCCTTCTGGCATTTTCAACCGAATACATCTGAAGTGCGATGATCGCGTTATGTAGTCAAAGTGTGAGTCATTACTTTAATAGCCTACCACGCCCCCTGTTATAATATCGTTTCGGGTAGATTTGAGAATGAGGGTAACGTTATTATAGAAAGGGTTGTCAGCGTGGTCAATGGAAACATCAGCGCCTCTCACCTCTTGAGGTCGTGGGGTTCGATTCCCTGTCGGTTCCAAGGTTCTATTGTGATTTAGCGGCCCCTGTTTTCGCCAGAACGTAGGTATATGTAGCATATCAATGTGATATTACAAAATGGGAGATGATGACTTGGGATAATCACATAACACGCCAGTATAGGGTGCCTATGTGCGAGTGATTTTGGTTAAAACGATCCGCAGCTATTATCATGATTTAGAAGGAACGAGTGACGGGGTTAAATGCTGTCAAAGCTATATTTCGCGGTGGCCTATAGCTGGCGCCGAATCGGAGATGCTTTATATGTATGGTCACGCAACTGTCCTAATTACCTAATACATTAAATGCGTATATACACTTGATTGGCCGGGGCCAAATTGCCAATCGTCTTGTGAGTCAAATTTGGGATGTATTTGGCTTCGCTTGCCTGCAAACCGTCGATTACCCGCGGATTTGTCGAAGTGGCGTAGCGAATCGTGAACGTTTGGAACAGGATTTGCCCTTTTGAGATAACGCAGTTTGAAATTATCAGTTCGATGTTCACTTTTGATACCTCGTTGTAATCGATACTACGCCTATGTTGCAAGAATATAACACTTCGGTTTTTGATAATTTCACACAGAAAATGCAGCAGTTCGCAACTTCGACAAAACGTCGACGAAATGGCTATCCTTCGATCAGTTAACCCGATTAACTCGTCAACGATAAACCGTTGAATTCAGATGCATCAACTAAGATTCGAATCGGTGGCTAAAAACCAATTCGTCAATTTCTTCAATGGGTGGCTAGAAATCTCTGAAAGTCTTAATTCTCCGCAACAAGATAATGTTGGCATTTCAATCATGTCAATTTAAAACTAATGACATTGCTAGAATTCAAGCGAACAAATTAGATTCGAACTGACGGCCATACGATACAATCGATGAATTTGTCGAATTGATTGCTTCGAATAAACGGATAGGTTCCGTTTGTCCAAGAAAATTACGCCATAATTGAGGCAGAAATGTCGCACATATTGAATCTATGGGTGTGGCCATCATGTCCATCTCCTTTGTAATTACATTTATAACAGTCAGAATGATAAAATTCATAGCAGTTATCAAATCAAATCAAAATTAGAAAGTTAACAGTCTTAAAAGTGTATATATAATTGTATCATACTTTCAAATATAACTGTTAACTTTTGAATATATCTTCTCACGCAGACTCTAACCAGTCGGAAGTGTTAGTTACTCGCCACCGGCCGACATGTGAGGCACCGTCGGTATTACCGACGACCACAACGACATAAAGTAAAGCATCTATCTAATGCCGACGATCTCTAATCGATGCAACAATCGGGTAACGTTTTTTCCCCGCGCAGAAGATAATTGCGTTGCACCCTGCTCAATGGAATATCATACCTCAAAAATGGCATCAGATCACAGACGGTCTTCTTTACAAGATTAGCCAATTCGCCAGGCGCTCGGAGCGAATTGGCTGTTTTTTGTTGAGTTATTTTTAGATGACACTCGAAAATGAAATAATGCTATTACCAGCGATTAACGTGGGTAGAAGAGGCTCCTTTGTCTTAGTTCTCGATTTTTTTTTTGTTCACGGAGATTGCCGAGGGCGCTGGTGTTGGGTTCGGAATTTTCCGGATGCGTTGAAATCGGGATCGTCTTCAATGACAATTTGGAAAGTTTAAGTTGACGTTCGCTGAAGGAATTAATTTTTTTTCAATGAATTTGCAAGAATGGGAACTAAGAGGTTTAGAAGCACCCTCTGCGCAATATGAAATTAGGAAATTAAGTAGGTAACGAGAGGCAAAGCATTACTGAAGTTGAACTCAGTGGCAACAAAACAACGTGCTTTATCAGTAGGAATATACAAGTGACTGAAAGTACATGCGGTGCGCAATGCATATTTTCTCACCAGAATCTAGAAACTTCTAACTAGGTATACGGATCTCAGAGACTACATGACTTGGCTTATCAAAACCATCGCAATTTAACCTACTTTCTGGATTCAAGGCGGCCACCTTTGAAAATATTACTACGTCAATATATCCGTCTCGTGAACACTGAAAGTCGATTGTTCTTCAGTCTTATATAAAGCTGCAACCGTTGTTGCAATAATTTATTTAGCCTTCGGCTACATAACATTGAGCTTTGGGTAAATGCATTTTGCAACAAAACTTTCAAAGAAAACTTTGACTTAAAGAACAAGATACATGTACTTAAGAATTCTCTAGCATCCAGTTAAAAAATGGCAAGGCCGTGTGTAGTGGGTTTCTTTTTATACAATGCCTTGCGGCTGCTCAGGGAATGAAAGAACGGTGCTTTTATATGGCATGGGTCGCGTGGAATATAGGCAATCATCATCACAGGTCTCGTTTTAGAAAAATATACATATTTCCTGCTCAATTACAAGGCACGCCAAATCATTCAGGTGACTGAATATTCAGGAATTGAAACTTAGCGGCCGTCTTTTCGACAATCAAGGCAGTGTCTAGCTGTTGCCACGTAGGATAGGCTTTATATACTGAACGCGATTTTCGCTTTGAGTTGCAAAACGAGCGCGATTTTTTTCTTTGTTCGGGGGTAATACGTCAGCAGGGCACTGCCCCATGTCGCAATCGCATTCGGTGTAATACGTTGAAATTAAAACGCTGGTGCAGTGTGCCAGTCTGTCATCGGCCTGTAAACAAGGTGAAGTCGCTATATGAGTCTATCACACAGTCGTTTCAACATGGCAGGGTGACAAGAAAACGCATAAACGTCACATGCAACACTGACGTGTAGAACAAGAAACGTGTTCCTCCAGCTATAAAAAAGACCGCGTGGGTTTTGGACAGTAAAGCTGGTCACTCTTAAGGGAATATTGAGCATGGGCCGGGAGTCTATGAGTTGGCGTTGGTCGAAGGTCCGACAGAGTTAGATTTAAAATTAGCAGTATTCAACGTAAATCATATCCCCTAACATTATTTCCCAAAGCTGTTTAGCGTTTAAATCAGGACAGACTGCCAATTGTTTATAAAACCCCGACACGTCTTACCAATGATACGACACGGCCATTATTGGAGCTACATGTAACGGGTATTTATATAACCGACACCTCTCCTCTGGGGACGGAACGAAGATAGATTCACATTTTATTCTTTGCTACACAATTCGTGGGATGTCACTAAGTCCACCCTAGGGACGAGATAGATAATGTGCCCAGATTTACAAATTACGCGGCAACGATTAATACGATCTGGTATTCATAGAGCGGTATTCATAAATATCCTGGTTATCCGGTTGCCTGTCCAGGTTTCCGAATTTAATGAAACCCTCATCCGTTGGGAGTATTAGAATCAGTGGATGTGATGACTCAATCTCCAAGCCTCGCTGTTGGTAACGTCTGCTTAGTGATACTAGCTACGGAGCTAATGCTAGCAATCCTCTCATTGGGAGATTGGTAATGACCCCCCCCCCCCCCCGATACAAATTTCAACATGTCTGCTCCTAAGCAGGTTTAACTGAGTGTCCTTTCGGTCATCAATAAAACTCTCAGAATACAGTGTAGATTCACCTATGATTTTTTTGGATGCTCTGAGGATATTGGATGATAGAAGTTTACTGGAGTCCCTTTATTTAATGCCTATTCAACCAAGGCCTACATGAGATACACCACCCACAGAACTATAATGGATGCATTATTATTATGGTATGATTAACTGGGTTTAAAATTAGTAATTGATTTTGAAAATTTCGAATTACATGTACGTAAATACGCATACTAGATATAAATTTTAACATCAGCGTCGTGCTGACAGATGTACAAGTACCATATACTCAAAATTTATTAGTAAAAAGAACTAATCCGATAGTTCCTATTTCACAAACTGTGAAATTAGTAAAAATAGTAATGAAACTAACCATTAATAAGCTGTTCTAATTACATGTACATGTAAAAACGGATTAAAAAATAACCAAAAAAAGTTTGAAATTTTGTTCTCGATATAACAGAATAGTTAAAAAAAAACGATGAGAGTGTTATTTTAACCTATACATTTTAATGGTGTTTACCAAGTTTCAGAATAATTGCTCTCCGGTATTGTGTATAACTGCATTTCTAACCTGGCCCGAGATTAAATACGGACAGTGCGCCTCTTGAACCTGCTCCGGGGCAGAAGTGTCGAGTAGGCTTATTGCGCGATAAATATTACAGTACGTGTAAATGATATGAAACACATACATGTAGTGATCTCAGGTAAATCAAGCCAAAATTGGAAATCAAAAGGAGGTGATTTTTTGTGTCACTGGGTAAAATAATTGTTTTTACGAGAACCCGTTTTGTGTTGTTAATGTGTTATAGATCAACTGTCAGTGGTATTACCTTCTGAAATCACTAATTTATATTACACTGCCAGGAGGGGCGAACAGATGACATTCAAAGCCGGAAATCGTTATCATAACTACAATTTCAAATTTTCAATCGTTCCTAACCCCCTTCGGCGACAGCTCGGCTATCGGCGCACGAGGATCCATTTCTATCCCTCGTGATCAAATTGCCTTTTTTCGAAACAAATCGGCAAGTAATATGATCAGAACTCTATTGCAATGATCGATTTCCATTAGTTTTTAGCTCACCTCTTGGGAGCGTATACGATACCATGGCGTCTGTCGTCTCAAAAACTCAAACAGGGACCTTGGATCTGTCGTGACACACCTCCATTTCTCAGATGAAATAATTTTCATATATATTTAGGGGAGAGAGCGGCGAATCTGCCAAGTCCATATACATGTAATTTGATCAGACGAAATATTAAATGAATGGATACTAATGACGTTTAAACTGTTTTGAACACCTATAAAATGGCAACACGGGAAAGGTCCGTGTGGGCACGTTCCATACGGGAGAGTTTTCATCCATATTGGCGTATATCTGGATGGGCGCAGCACCTGGATGGGCGTGGTACCCGGATGGGCGTGGCACAGGCTTCTCCGCTACCTATGAGAGAGCGACTTTGGCCGGTCTACCTTGTCCTGAAAACATCGCAAAAATTGACCAGAAAACAAATACTTTGACGCAAATATTCTATAAACAGACATAAGCACTAAGGAATTATATGGGAAATATCTTAACCACAAGCTGTATCGGCTTTGATGAGTGGGTGTCATGTTATAATATTGGAGAACTTTAAGAGTGTAGGGATTTGAAAATGGCCTTGAGCACTTTATAACCCATCACGTGGTAGGCCTGACATTAGAAAACATACTTTGAATGGCAAAGATTTTGGCGGGCGTTTTTAGTCTCCGCCACGGCACGTAGTGGCCGTGAGAGGAGACTCTTGGGTTAGCTAGGAAACTTTCTCGGCAAAATCAACCTCGGCCTAGGGCGCCGATGTGCCTATGCGTGTGTACACGTTGTAGTGCTTGTGGGTGGATTTCAATTGTCGCAATTTTGTCAAGATTTGACACGAAGTTTCGAGAAAACCGCACATTGATAAAATATTCTGCTCTTACGTACGGCGAGTTCATTTATTATTCCAAGTCCACGTCGGCAGTACGTCGTTATTCGAGCACTTTGAGCACGGAATACATTGTAGTTTCGTAGATTGTTTTTGCGGCAATGAGCACTCGGAACGTTACTCGCACGTCTTGGTTCCCTCGGCTGTTCCTAGAGGGCAGGAATAGCACGCCTCCTAGGAACAGCCGAGGGAACCAAGACGATGTTCGCACTGACTGCACATGCGCATTCAGAACGCCGTGGCGGAGACTTCAGAGTATGCCTGCAGACTCAACTGACAATTCTAGTTATTTCCTGTGATAACTAGAATAACTGCGAAAATAAAACTATAAGAAATATTGGAAAAACCGAAAGAAATCTGCCAAAATAATCGGCGAAAGTAATAATCTTTAAGTTGATTTAAAATTTGGAACTTAAGAATTTTTTGCGTGCTGCTAAAAAATAAAGAGTTCAGTGCCAGTAATGTGTTACAGTTATATTGGAGGGCGACATAGTTAGCGGCCCGTTATAGGATCCATGAACTTTGAAACCGCAGCGTAATAGCCATATACTACGATGCCATTGCGAAGTTTGGAAATATTGCGAAGAAAGTAGACAACACAACATAATTCTATACACACTATAAAAAACTAGAAACCTATAAGACCCTCCTCCATTTTGGCAATAAGTCACGTGACTCAGCAGGATGTTGGTGTCTCATTGGTCATCGAAAAAGATGAGGTCGGTGACCTTAACGAAAAACTATTTTAAAAGCTTCGTCTAGACTCATAGGGGAAGAACTGGTGTAGTACCGGTAATTGACCTATTGCATTACTACCCCGCTCAGATATTGCTCTATTATCCTCGACGTTGTGAGAAATACCATCCTGTGGACTGTTACGCATAAAAATGGTTTCATCCCGTCCTCTAGCAAACAAGGTCTTACAACGTGAATCCACCTATTCTTTGTTTCCGGCCTAGGGCGTAAGTGAAAACATCTTGTATCAGCGCAGATTTGTCCAATTATGGGGTTGCCGCGCATTGTCTAAACTTACCGGCTCGATGTATTGTCAAAGTATAAGTGTACGAAGTGGTTAAAATTATTCTACTGGTTCTGGCCCGCCGAAAATAAACAATAGATTATGTGTACGTCGGCTCTGTGGACGTGAAATCGATAGGCTTGCCGGTTATCTTAGGGGGAAACTTGGGCATGAGATGTATTTTTTTTATGCACTAAAAGCTCCCAGTAAGACAAAATGGACACTTCACCAAAACAAGAAGTAACCGTTGGCCTATTCTATAGCCATGTCCAAAACCACCTCACAACGCTTGCGAAAATCAGTATGGAGATCAGCATCAGTCTGATGCTACTTTAGGCGCATGGCGGCGAATATGCATTCCATTCAGTCTCCTGGTCTCTTCAATCCCACAGTCTAGTTGTACCTTTAACATGATGATACACACTAAAAGAATCGTCTTGACCTGCTGGAGGGTGGTGATGTAATAGGGTGAGCACGTAATTGGCTCCTCAATAGCGCCATATCTGTTGACCATCTTCGCTTTCGCATAGTAAGGGTCACGGAATGAGTCAGCGTATCGCCGAAGTAGTTTCTTGGTCATTTGAGTAAGACGTGGTTGGCGACCTTAGCGTAAAAATAGACTTAAAAAGCATCGTCTAGACGTGGGGGAGGGATTGGTGAAGTCTCGGACTGGCTCAATTACAAGCTTTTAACCCAGTATGAATTGGTTGAGATGCCTTTAGATGGAAGCGGAGTCGTAAAACTCAAAGCCTTCATCGCCATTTGACAGATGATATTGGAAGAAAACTTCGACAGGCTAAAATTTATCGAAGTTACTTATAACTCTTCGGTTCCCTAATAGAAGACTGCTCCTCCTTAATAATAGCCTCGTGTGAAATTTAGAACTAATGATATTTCAAAAACTTATCCCTTTTAAACAATGATACAGCTTTCACAGAAGAAGGTCAAATTTTGTATTACTCAGCAGAAGTCCTGGTCGTTAGCGGCGACCTTAAGCCATGTTAACGTATAAGAATTATATATTAAGAGCATTGTCTAGACGCGTATTAAGAGGGGGTGGAGATAATACGGTATGTTATTAGTTGGTAACGTTACTACCTCAATCAGTGGCCTTTTCATTTCGAAGCGACGGCTGGCAAATGTCGAATGTGGAATTTTTATCGTAAAAAGGAATTGTGTTATTTCATACGTCAATTACCGGGAACTGATTGCGCAATATTACATCACATGTCGCCCTTTCTCAAAATAAGTTCGCTTCTCGTATTATTTACCACTTTTATATCATTGTATTCAATCTGAACAATAGTGCGTAGACTAGTACGGTGACCACGCCCTCTCCTCAGCCCACCAATATTTCGGATTTTTGGTAGGTCTGTCCAAAGTAGAAAACATACAATATAAAAATCCCGGTGGGCCAAGGAGAGCGTATGGGCATGTACAGTTTTAGGCGGAGATTGCAAGCGTGTGCCGTTTATAATTATTGAACGTGTTACTCTTTCGTACTTCTGAAAAAAACCGGTGTTTTCGGGGGGAAATGTGTTGGGAACTTTATAGGTAATCCCCTAAAAAGGTTTGGCAAAAACATCATGTATCAATCCTAATGGATGAAGTTCCCGACTGAAAACTGTCTCTTAAGAGGAATAATTGGTATTTTAGCTGCCAACGGTGAATACTTTCTTGCAGGCAAGGCTACTAGATGCCCTACAGCAGTCGTACAAAATGTAGGCCACTTAGGCCCACGCAGAGCCTTCACAAGATTCCTCATGTTACAAGCGATTAAATCTGATATCATGTACGATATCCTTCTCACGACCTGAGAAACCGGATCGCACGTCAGGTGATCGCCGGTCGCCACTTTTTCTTCAACCCACAAAACCAATAATGGGGCCGGGAAGACAGGTTTTAAGTGATAGACATTGGCCGTAGGGCAGACGGAAATAAAGGTTACCTTTTTTACGCCAAGGTGGGCTGAGAATGTCATCATCAGACATTTACGATATCGGTGCAGTGACGAAAAGTAGGCCTTGGTCCCAGATTTTGCAAAATATTTTAATTGCCTTGTGTATCTAAGGACATCTCACTAAAAGAGTAAAATAGTTTTCCCCACTTTTTTTGAGGGGGGGGGGGGATTAAGACGACTCCGGAAGGATAAAGTGTTCACACATGGGGTGTTATAAGTTTTCAAAATGAAAATAGCGTATGAAAATAAGGACGCGCTTATAATTTTCATAAAAAACTTTTACTCCTTGATCGAGTTTACTAACTTGTTCTAATCTACTTAAACTACAGAGTGCGTTGGGTGCATTATTTCTCCGTCCCAAATTGTAAACAGTTGATGAACTGAGGAAACCCGAGTGACCTTTGTACAAACTTATCAACGATTAAGCTGATCCTACAATTATATTTGGCGTTAATCTCCTCCACTGAGGTCCAGAGTCTCTAACATCACTTTTTAAACCAGTGGAGGGTGAAACATGTCATAATAGAGAGGTTCAGATTCAGATCCGAGAACGTGAACGAGGTGATACTTTTTCTTGTTGGTGTCACCAAGTCAATTTTGCTCGTTTTGTAATATTATCTCTTAGCATACCAGACATTGATAACACGCTGTTTAATATCATTTCTGACTGCAGGCAATGCGATATCCTTCGACAAGGTGCCACCTCCTTCTCGTTCTTGGATCAACGCCTGGAAGTCTGAAATCATGAGGTCGAACTCCTTAGACATCTCGGCCTACTTTCCCAGCACGCCAAGTTCAAAATCCTCATTACAGAACAGTCAGAGGTTTGAAGAGATCGTTCCGATCTCGGAGCCTTGTGTTAAGCTGTAAAAGTTTATCCCGCCTATGGATTTTGACCGGGCCGTTCAAAACTCCCTATCTTTACATGGGTTTCTTCATTGGTCTTCTTTGATGGTGTTTCTCTTTGTGAGTCATGAGTCATATATCATATATCGTTTACGTCAGGATCCAGTTATCGGTGAGTGTGACTACCATTGTTCATTTGCGCAAAAATACTTCTGCTGATGATAATTTCGGGAGCTCAGTGGCAGCACCGTGTTCCTATTAACTGAGGATGTCGAGGGTTCTATATCCACGGCCGTGCGGGGAGTGAGAATCACAGTGTTACAAATGGAAACTGCGACAACAGCGGAAACAAAGGCACCTGATCGGCGGCGGCAACAAAAAAGAAACTTTGCTTCTTTTTTTAGTACACCATAACCTTAAGAGCGCGCAGCCACGGCCCATGTGGAATTGGTCCACAAAGGTTTATCAAATATCGCGAAAAATGGTTTCGTCCAGTTAGCAACATAATACATGACTGTATTGAAAACAATGTGTTTTCCTGATAGATTTATGATAATGTTGTGTCTTTTTCTTAATACCTATTTCTGATTGTTCCTTTCAGGTATGAGTTATAAATCAAAAATTCTCTTTGATCCCCTTCTATCATTGATTGTTGTGATATGTAAGTTGATTTCGGCTCTCTCTGCACTGAGAAAGAAATTAAAGAGATTATTTGTAAAAGTAAGGATGCGAGTGCAAAAAACTATTCATATTTTCATTCATATTTTACTCTAGTCTGTGCCTAATACTGGAAAGTGTGCTTATAATATCTTCAGTGCTTTTTGGTTAAATTTGAGAATTCTGTGCAACATAAGCTTCGGCATTACATGTACTCTTACAAAGAATCTAAAGATTTCATTATCGTTTCTTTTGCCAAAACACAAGGTGTTTTGTTTTGTTTGATTTCTGAATCAGATTTTTACCACACAATCAAGATTGAATCAATTGCGCTGACAAGGTCTAATTTGCAGCCAACAGTCTTGCGAAGAAATTACCGCGACTGAAAATAGTTGGCAACACAATTGGAAAAAATATAGTACGGTTGGGAAACGAACAGAAACTTTAAAAGTCTGATTCCACTACGGTGGGAAAACGCGTCGGTTTACCGCGTCCACAAGCTCAGTGGTCAGTTGCTTTTGCCGGGCCAATAACCTACACCGAAAACATTCCAGCCGCAGACGTTTTTTTACCCCTTACATGTATCTTGCGGATGAAAGAAATCCAATGCGCGGTCTGTTCTCCTTTAACAAAGCCCGCTCGCACCTCGGTCTAACTTCCCGTTGTACCACTGTATTATCAAAGAGTCATTAGGGCGAGTCCTGATAACATCGACCCCCACGAAACAGCTTTCATTGGCGTCAATAGGCCTGAGCTTGCTAGGGCAAACAAGCGTAATGACCTGTGGGAATCTCGCGGTGCGATTTTACGTTCCCACTGCGATTTTTGACGATAAAATCTCAATCTGTTCAGGCCTATCTCCATATAAGGGCTTCCCGCTGCCTATATATCTCAAAGCTGAAAAAAGCTACGAAAGGAAACTCAAATTGAAAGGATGGAAACCCTATATCTGATCCAATGCTAGGATATACCAGGGGCCAAAAAAATATCTTAAAGCCGTGAAGAAAAGTGTCAGTTGGCAAAAACTTGTAATTTGCCGGTAGTGTTGCGACGAAACCGGTGACTGATTAAATCAATATGCGTCGCGGCATGGAGTTCTTTGATTTGATCTGCGCCAAGTTTTATACTCTCGTCTGCAGTGCGCACGATCTTATTTCGAAAGCAAGGCAAAAATGTGCATTTCGGAAGCGAGGCAAAAGTGCGCATTGTTTTACAGCTTGATTGGCTCCTTAACGAAGTCGCAGTTGTCAATCAGTTTTGCGACTTGGGTGGAAATTGTGTTGTTTATGGGGGTTTTTCTCCAAAATGGTGCGTTGTTCTGTCAGAGATCGAATTGGATTCTTTAGTTTACTTCTCAACACGATTCGAATGAATATTAAATACACTTTTCTATCACTTAATGGTGTCGAGTCAGCAATGATTTTTGCTTAAATCTGCCGTGAAGAACTCTCAGTTGCTTAAGTCAATCAATTTTGGTTTTTTTTCCTAAAGATTCGTGTTTCTCTTTCCAGCTAATTACTTTTCTTAATTGACTTACTTCTTGCTGTCGGCACGAATTGAAGTTACGTGCGCTTATCGGCACATGTAGCTGGTTGTTAATTTGTCGATCCCTGCCTAGTCCTAACAAAATGTAATTATTCCCCGTCTCTTGTTTACATAGGTTTCTTAGAACAATATTCTTGAACGGAGTAAGTGATTTTTAATTTCTATGGTCCAGGAAAACTGAAATGCAGTTATACACAATGCCGTAGTACCTCTACTGGTTGGGGAAGAAGTAGGTCTAAAAGGGGTTATGTTTTATAGGAGTTATTTCGATAAATAGAACAGGAGTCGAAATACAACTTGAAATCATAAATCATCGAATATTTACTGCCTGCCATTTTGAATTAAAACCTTAACGTGAAATTACAAGCAGGAGCGAGGGAGGCCAAATTATTAGTTATGCGTAGTCGCCGACAGGTGTCTCTATAATCCCATAGAATTTCTAAACTGTAGGAATAATTTTATCACTTTGTCAAATCTATTTTCCGAACAGTCCATCTAAGTCACGTGAAGACTATCAATTGGACCCCCAGCTCGATCCTGCCTTTTGTTCCTCTTCAATTAACTCCAAGGCCGAGTTCACAAACATATAACTCTCTGGCAATGTTATTTAAAGAGGCAGACTGTTCAGGAAAACGAAAATGCATATACAAAATGACAAAGTCCAGTTTATGCAAACAAATTTGCTGAAACTTGGTATTTATTGTATTTGTATATCTGTCTCCATAACGGCAGTGCTGCAATTTATATTCAGTGCGAATTTACGCAATTGGAAACTTTCAAATTCAATTACAAATTTTCCACTTTTTAACAAACGGTGTATGCCTTTAACAAAAAGCTAAGGTGCGTATTTGAAATGAGTTCTGATGATGGGCCATATGCATCGCAATTGACTGATTTTCAAAATTAAGAATAAAACTTGCAACATCTCAGAGCAAAGGCATTAATCAAACGGCATGGTAGTTAAGTTATAATGTCATTATGCAAATTAAGGTAGTTATCGTATGCAAATTAGACATTAGGAACATGACAAATAGCCAAGTTTTCTAAGCGACTTTATGAATTTTACGCCAACGATTTTCAATTAGTTTTTACCCCGCTGTTATGTTTTTCGAACGGCCATGAATGCTTTTAAATTGCGTTGAATGATACTAATGATAGGACGTGAAGAGTAACTGATGAAAAAAACCCAGACCAGTCGGTACCCGGCGTGCAAAGCGGCCTGCACTTTACCGTTATTTGCCACCATCTTATCACGCCATATTGCGTTATACGGCAACTTTTCTGGGTGCCCCTGTGTAGTGCCAAGTTATTTTTACAACTCGCGCGGTGCACGGCGGGAACGATGTTAACACACAGGGAGCAGTGGGCTTCTTAATTATTCCCAAGAAAATAAGTTTAAGAACTTCAGTCGGGCTTTTCGATTAGTTCCATACTTCTCCGTTGGGCAGACTTTGAGTTCAGTGGTTAACTAACCCGTTATTTATCTTTAATGCCCTATTTTGGAAAGCCCTGGTATTTTTCAGTCGTTTTCTAGAAATCCAACCTTTTCGGAAAAAGTCGAAGAATGTCGGACTTTTGTCGGATAAATCAGGAAAAATTTGAAAAACCGTTAAGAAATCGGAAAAAGCCTTCTTCTAGTGTATAATTTAGAGAAAGGCGATATTCTTAAGAATACAACTTCGACTAGGCACTTGTTGCTCGATCAGGACCACTTTGGTAGGGTAGCGCCTTGATCCGTCTTTGAGAAGGTGCTTTATAAATATTAGATAACCACAACCAAAACCTGTCATACGATTAACATTTCAAAGAGTACAAAACTCCTTTGAAACAAAAGGTTTCCCATACACCCAGCTCGTTCATCGGAGTTGAATGCCTTCGCAGTCATGTCAATTTTGGCAGTGATGACGATAATTTGGTCCTATCATTTTCAGAAATACTATTCTGTACTCCAACATCGAATTATCTGTTTCTGAGGGAGAATAATTCTGTCAGTTGGTGCAAGTACTATTGTTAATGTTTTTAATTTCGCTGAAAAATCTCTACAGGGTGCATTTTGTTGGCTATCACTAAATGTTTCTAAATGGCGGAAAATCCTCCATTTCAAAGAGTGTGATACTGGAGTATGCTGAGCGAGTTTACGAGATTGAGAATGACTCTATATAACTCAACAAGAGTTTTGTTCACTGAATGAAGTCATTTGACAAAATAACTACATAAACGATCACATTTCTAGAATTAATCGACCTCAAATCAAAAGACAGGTGTAAAAAAGTTTTTCAATTTAGTTTTAAATCTTGGCTCTTGTCTAAGGTTAGAGGTTTCTATCAACTCCGAGAAGGATTAACCTCTAAGAAATTAAAAAGGGTCTTAAATCCGGTTTTAATCTTTGAGTGTAATCTCAGTCAGGGGATAATGGCTTTGTCTCCTGTCAATTGCATTCTAATGGATTAACCCTGCGGTCTCGAGTTATCTTGAGATAGGAAAATGTCCGAAAATGTACAATTCGACTTTAATTTTCTCTCGTGATAAAAACTGTATGGACGCTATTCAACCCGGTAGAGGGGCGCCTGATAATGATAATAATAATAAAGGGATAAATATACGCATCCAAGATAAGGAAGAGGACTTAAACTTTAAAAAAAAATTATATCATCGAATACAAGGCCAATGTAGAAAAGAAATACACAGCCCCTAATGAACATTACCAAAAATGGACAAATATTGTTTAAACAATAGACTATATAAAAAGACCATTCAATAAGCCTAAGCCCGTACGATTGGAACAAAATCATGATTTAAGCACCTGGAATCTGCACATGCACGAAATTGCACCTTTCTATTCCAACAGTCTGTATAAGATGTATAATATATTCTGCATATAACGTACTTATCTGTATTCAAATGTACTATAAAGATATACATTCCCCAAACAAATGTACGTGCAATATGCCATTGTGAAACAGTCGCACTAAAACCGGCTAAATAGCGTATACACAGTTTTGGAACCATCCTTTCCAACATGTCAAATGGCTGATTTGTGATGGAGCATCTTTACAATTAACCAAGGGACCATTTTCTTTGAGGATTTTGGGTCTACAAGTTATAACGATACTTTAAAGCCACTATCTAATTCCATATCTGATATTCCTTATCCTTATATTTTTCGAAATTTCCGTCTGAAGGTAGTTAATTTGCAATTGTCTAAAGAAACCAAAGAAATGCTTAAAGAAACTGTTTCCCTCCTGTTTTTGAATCAAACACTTCATATTTGTTGTGAAACGTCTACTTGCTTATGAGCCAAAACTTGTAGAATGATATTTAACGCACGTCAACCCTGAGAACTTTCCTTTGAGGATTTCTGATCCATGTACCAACGATAGCTTTAAGCCCACTAGCTAATTCCATTTGAGGCAAAGTTTGCGGTGCTTTAGCCTTATGATGATTCAGCTGTGTTTGACGAAGGAATTAGCATCAATCAGAGGGGATGGGAGGCCTGGTCTCACGGGGAATGCAGGGAAACTCCAGGGGCCAAATTCTCCCAGCAATATATGCATTGCCGGGTGGAGCCCACTTTGTGTAGCATGCTGACTTAAGTCTGTCGGATGGGGAGACCTTGCACCGTTAAGAAAATCTTGAACCTTGCACGGTAATCCCCAAGCGCCCGACTCTCCAATATGCATTCGCCTACAGCAGGGGAAATCCCAGGGACCGAATTCTCTCAGCAATATGCATTGCCTGTTGGAGCCCTCTTTTAGCGCTGTTGCATGACTTCACTCTGGAGGATGGGGAGACCTGGCGCCCAACTCTCTAAGCAATATGCAATATACATGGCCGGATAGAACCCGTTTTTAAAATGAGCGCTGCTGTATGCTGACATCAATCAGGAGAATAGGAAGACCTTGTGCGGTAAACAGGCCGGGTGCCAGAACAGTGGATCTCTTCCGCAGCGTTCCGTGGTAGGGCGCTTCAACGCTAGGTTATGTGTTGACCTCAAGGTATGATTATGTAAACATGTTTGACTGGTCACTACTTGGCATATTCTCTAGCAAAATAGGTCCCGGTTTATCCCCCCCCCCCCCCCCCCCCCCGCCAAGAGAACACATGGCACCAAAGTTACAAACAAGCTAAAGGCAACCAGTGTCGAGAACAAAAACGCCCTTAAACAGAAAGTTCACAATTAGATTTAAGGCGGAAATTAATTAAGCGGAAGTTGTGGTTGTTTCGAAAACGCGAACCGGCGGCGCGGAAATTCGTGAAAGGTTAAATACGCCTTTTTGAACAAAATAAATGAAATCTTTCAAGGGTAGTGTCAGTTTTGAAGTAACGAATTAAAGATTGTCGTCTGCTAAAGGTTTTGCTGCATCCTTGTTTAATATTTCAATTCTACCGCGAACATTTTGACAATGGTCGTGTATAATTTGACACTGAATTATTAACTTCTTCTTCAAACACAGCACCTTCGGTGATGTTTTGGGTTTCAAGCCACACTATTCTTTCCGACGATCATTTTGAATTTCATTAACGGCTGCGTGTAAAATATGAAACTTTAGAATGAGCCGGTAACTCGGCGCCGCAAACTTGACACACTTCTTCATGGTTCTAAGTAATTTAGGCCCGGGTGGTTGCCATCCTCGAAGACCGGGATGATCCACACACAGTTCTCTTAATTTAGCTTGATACCGTTAGGCCCCACGAGTTGGCGTATTAGCCACACGGGCACGGGGGCCTTATTCTAGACGATGTTTTCGTATTGGTAGTCCACGGTGTAGGTATTGTACACTATAATAGTACATTTGTAATTCAGTGCACTGGTCTCTGTAACAACGAATCTTATTTCGCGTCATTGGACAGTGGGTTGAGACTTAATATATATTGGGACTGCAGCTGTTTCGCCACCATCTCCGGTATGCTGACCATTACGTCCTCTAGTTCTCTTAAGTATGTCGTTATCTCGTATGGTGCCTCGGATAGACTGCAAAACACTGTTAAACGTTCTATTTTATATCAACCCGCCTCATTAATGTCAGTTGTATTATGTATCTACCAGCTGCAAATGGTCCATTATAATGGCGAAGTCTTAAATCTTAAGTAAATTAACTAAAACAGTATTTATACTTATGGGCTGCAACATGTGCTACAATATGAAATATTACGTTTTTTAGGGTGTGGGCAAAATCCAAAAATTTGTTGTTCGTGATAACATTTCGGTGGCAAAGTTTAAATGCTCTTACCATTATGAAATAGGGAATCACATCACGTAATTATAATGTTCCCACAAAAATCGGAGACCAACGGTTATTCACAAAGGTTTCTAAAACGTGTCAAATTAAATCTAAAGTTATTATGGATACAATGTATGATATCTACAGCCTAATAGGCCTCAATAATGCTATAAATCCGCTTAAATAGTGATCATCTCTATTTTTTCGATGTCTGCTGGACGATTATATTGTTATTGCATAGCAACGACTACAAAACCTGTTTGCCACTTTCTCTAAAGTTTTCACAATAATATTAGTTTTAGACCTATCAATTACCTTTAATGCGTTTTAGTTTAAACTAAAAAGTGGCCTAATGTGCAAACTTCATTATCAGGCAGATTAACTTGAATTATTTAGGATTATACATCCTCGTCTGTTTTATGACCTAGTTAAAGGATGCCGTGTGTATGATTACATGAACCCATCTTGAAGGGTAGGTTCAATACCTGGCTCTGACACTTGCACTATGGCACTGACATGTATTTTGCCAGAAAATGCAAATACAGTGTTTCAGGGACATAAATATTTTTTCAGTAAGTAAATCTGATGGTCAACATTAAGTTAAATCAAGTCAAAGTTTAAAAAACAACTTATAAATGAAAACATAATACAGCCTCATGCAGTGCTAGTCTCTGTTACACTTATGTTATACTCTATCATACGCATAGGCTACAGTATGCAGTAGGTCAAGGCATACATCGTAGGCTAGGCTACAAACCTATAAGCAGTCTGATTGCATATGAATTTCAGTGGGCTGCATACCATGTTTGGATGCATCCTTGGGCCAGTGTCAGTGCCAGGTATTGAACCAACCTCATCTTAACGGCCTAATACGATGTTCATGCTCATTACATTTTCATGTGGCTCATGTACGTAGAAATAAAACATTATTGTGTACAGTTATCATGTACACCTGGAGTACGCCTTGGGTGACTCTAGTTCCATTATAGTCGAATGATAACCAATACAATAGTCTATATCAGACTACCAACTCGAAACTTTAAAAACGTTTGTTATAAAGTGGCTTGAACACGTATAATTTAAATTTCTAGCTTTGCCGAATTTCCTTTCCCCATCAGTGTCTGTCGGCCGTAAAATAAGCAATCAAGAAACGAAGTTTGATCCGTCTCCGGAAATTTCAATTCCTGTCGCGAAAAATAACAATGTTTAACAAGATGTAAATAAATTTCTAGAATCGTCCTCGTTTTGGTTCTCAGCTTCGACAAGATGGCGAATATATGGTAATTTAATAAAGCTTTCAGCCAATAAGGCAGGATAATTGGATTAGCTGCGGGATGTCATGCGAATTGTTGTTGTGAATGAGCGGAGGCGTGACAGCCGGCTTGACAGACGACAGCAAACATCCGGGTATTTACCTATCCATTGTTTTTTTCTATATCTGCCAGGTATTAAATAAACTTTTTGACGCGCAACGGAATGGATACGTTAGATACCTGTCATGAAAAAACATATCCCACTCTTCAATGCCTCTTTTGATATACTAGAATGTTTTGTTTAAAATGATATTTCTACGTTATTTTGTCCCTTACTACTCATATACTGAGTAAGACAGTGCCACACTTATCAAGTTTTATCGCATAAATAGCATCACAATTTAACACGTATTGTATCGAACAATCTAACCGCAAGAAACTTTCGTCTCTTCGCGACTTTTTTGGTGGATTGCAAAGTTCTTTCAGTCTTTCTGCTTCAGTCAAAAAAATATATTCAAGATTCGACTCGAAAATTAGGCGGTACACAGAATAAACTTGGAAATGCCTCGTTTTGTAGGTTCAATCTTGTCATCAGGACTTTGCCATAAATCCAGAGTAAGTTCGCGGACAAACCAGCCTTCCATTAACCTGTACACCCACTTCATTGTACTTACAAATTGATTTAATTTGACACCACTCCTTCAAAATATCACCTGATATAGCGGCAATCGCACGACATGTCGCTATACACGCAATGACTGGTACAAGGCAATTTGAAGGAGAGTAGAGGCAAATGATACAGTGGCATGTTCTGGTTATCCTAGCATACGGTTCAGTGCCCGGTGTCCTAACCTTAACCTGACCACTTTATTTGTAACTGCTATCTATGCCCTCTATGATAAACTGGAACGGAACACCGTCCCGAAATGAGCATAACCAGACAATTTTATAATTAACTAACACTCTTGAATTAAAATTTATTTGTAAAACAAACTAATTAGGCAGTTGCTATTGAATCAACTGTGAAATAAATAAAAACTAACCATTAGTTAGTTGTTCAAAGCAATCCGTTTAAAAGTTAATAGCACGGAAAGTTTGCTTTAGAGGGTTGTTAATATTAAAATCATTGATTGAAGTGATAAATTGCCTACCCCCCCCCCCCCCCCCCCCCCCCGATCGAAACCCGTCGTAGGAGGAGGGGGCACCCACTTCACAATGATCGACGTACTAACCTTCCGACCCTACCCGAAAACGGACTACCTCGTGTCACACTATCAATTCCACATTTTAAGAATTTTTTTTCTCCAGTGACACAAGATCGTTTTTCCAGCAAAACAAGGTCTTTTTTTCTTAAAACACATCGCTAATCTTGTTAAGAGTGTACTAATATGCACCTTGTTAGCGCTGTAGTTTTTACCTGACCGTGATAAGAATCGACGTTGCGTCTTCTCATTTCGAACTATTATCGACTAACGAGTTAAAAGTTGTCCTCCTGTTAGTTTATCAAGACCGCACTGTGTGTTGAAAATGTGTGAAAAAAATCTTGTGAACGTTACTTTATTCAATTTCTCAACATGAAGGTTAAGGGACCTACATTTTTCATTCTTGAATATAAACACATTTCTTTCTGACCCTGATTTCACTAGCATATCTCAACAGATCACATGTTTTTACGGCGCCTTTCCGGCGTATACACCACGAAAGCACCATCGGATTTAAACCACAAGAGCGCAGTAGACAACCCTTCTCAAGGTTCGACTAGACTCGAGAAGTATTTATGTCCGTACAGAAAGTGTCTATCGATTGCTACTGTTTTCCTGAAAGTGATCGGGACCTTCGATCTGAGCTTTGGTACACGGCTATGGTCGTTAAATCACCATGAGCTGCGTGATAGTCGTTGGATAAAGAGAGCGTGCGAGGTTGAAATTGGCAGCTAACAAATTAAGTACCTCACTCTCCGGTAACTTCTTGTCAATATATTCGTGACAGCCGGATCGAGAAAAAAAGCTATACTACTTTATGCTACGGTCGATAATAATTGAAGGAACACTCTCTTGTCGCATGTACGCAATTTGAATTTTTATTTGCTTTTAATTTTTTTCTCGAAATATCAATTTCAAGAGGTACCATGGCCATCTATGCACCTTCACCCCCAAGGTTTTTGCATCCCATCAAGATGTGGTACAGACCATGAGGTTATAAATGCCATCTATGTGGGTTCGAGTTTTTTGGAAAATGTCCTGACATATGTCTTATGTTGGGAACACAAAACTGTCCTTACATGAGAAACAATGAAAAAAGGAACTCCACAGTTTTAACTGCGCAGTAATTGGCAAATCAACGTAATGCCATTTTTTCAGACATTTTTGCGATTCGAAAAAATGAAGAGGCGAAAATTTGGTGGTTTAGAGTATCAACAGTATGTTCTGACAGAAGATCTTTACCATATTTGTGGCGTAAATAACAGTACAACAGTATCTCTCTATATTAAGCACACCCTTCGGACGAATGCTGTCCTTAATTGACATGTGACCGGTTTACAGATGTCAAATTCAACGGAAATGTCCATCTTAGGACCAAATCGTTGCCCCCCCCCCCCCCTCCTTGGTAGAGAGGTGTCCACTAAGGGAAGTTCCATTGTATATCCATTATTTCCATTTCTAATCCACGGCAAAGGCCCAATCCTGGGCCACGATGCCTTTTTTGATGATGATGATGATGGTGGTGGTGGTGGTGGTGGTGATGGTGGTGGATTGGTGGCGGCGGCGGCGGCGACGAAGACCAAGATGATGATGGTGGTGATAATGACGACGATGATGATGATAAGAGTCTATAAACTTTTCTCTAGAATACATGCCATTAAAAACCTTGCGAATTAATGCTTTTTATACCCTATTGGCATTCCTGAAGTTCTAATTCTTACTTTTTATCAATTCTCGATAACGGGATCCATTAACAGTAAAACCGTCCTTCAGAATTCCTTCAGTGACGATAACAAGAAAGTGACGTTTTTTTTTAGCCCAGATTGATATCTCATGAAGTATTCAAGAGAAAGACATTGTCATCGACTGTGGCATTTTGCCGCTGCTGTCCACCCTGCGCTGAATTTATATCAGTGTTAAACATTGCTTTTTCCCATATCCTGTTGAAGTATGCATGATTTCTTGGTGGGAAGATAGATTTTTTTTGCGTTTTAGCACTACATGGGCAGACAGTGTCCGTTAGGCAAGAATATCAAGAATTAATAAAGACTAAGAATTTGGTAGCAATACTACAGCACCTCCTTCATATGTAGGAGTTTATAAAGCTAAATAAAGGGATCACTTTTTTCGTTTTAGCGATGTCTTTACAGCGAATTAATATTATGAGAGTTCAGGTACGGTTTACCCGCCCTTTAAGAAAACAAGTTTTTTTTAGGTATATATTTGAAGTTCCAATACATTCTTGATTATGGTGATATAGGTACAATATACCTCCTGCTCAAACCCCTATAATGCATACTTGTCACTACCAGTAATTAAACAGAACCTGTGACCCACAATAATGATAATTTGAAAAACCCGAATCATCATCAATGAAGAAGATGAAGGAAATAGCAGTGAGTTATTGCAACGCAATACGACACTGATCGATTATTGTTGTTTGCGGGTAAACTAATTCGCTGCAAGACTATCGTTGGGTGTTTTCTTTCCACAATCCGAGCGGATACAATTAAATGAGTTGTTACCGCCAATGTCGTGTCAAAGCCGGGAACGTAAATAGTGATGGTAAATTAAAATACACGAAACACTTCAGGCGTATCAATTATTGTGATTGAGGGATGCGGCAGACAATTTTACTCTATCGTAGGCAAGATGTAGAATAACAGTGGTTGCGCATCGTAAGCAAGAATGTAGAATTAAAGCGAATTTCGCACGAGCGATAATGCGCCCTTCTTGGCCTTAGTCGGTAACAAAGCAATGGATGCATCATCAAGTCATACGAGTTTCTGAATGGAACTCTATTGCTGGCCCTATTCTCCACATGTTCATCTGGCCAGCCAAATCTATCTGGCTAACTGATCTTTGCCGAACTTTAAAACAAGAGATGAGGAAGTTCATTGTCATCGCCCGAGAAAAGGTAAAAGTAGGTTGAATCGCTGGTCGTGCGTCCCCTTTAATTATTGATTCATTCAAATACATTTCGTGCACACACATAATTGCGATCGTTTGGCTAAATCACTCTAAAGACTTTTACACCTGCACGTACTGGTGAACCTGGTTACAATGGTGGAGTGATATATCAAATAGATCCTTCAATGAGAGTGATAAAATGGCTTTTTGATAGGAAATCATCTCTGATCATCAAAATACCATAATATTTTCTGAGTTTTAATGCAAAACAAAAACCTTATTTAAACTCCTGGCAGTAAAACATCACGAGGTTTTGAAGATCTTTTATGCTTTTGCTACCAAAACAAATGTGCATCCCGTGGAAGTTTTTCGGTCAAATGAAATACTATTAATTTAAAAAAAATTAAGGTGAAAAAAGTAAAAATACTGAAAAACTTTTTCATTGAGTTGAAAAACCTTTGCAGAGTGCATACGATTCTTGGCCGAAAAACCCTTATTTCTATGACGTTTGGGGTATCCTTCCGTTCACGCGTTACATGTGACAACGAAACGTATTACCTGACCTGGTTATGTCTTCGCGGAAACAAAAACATTTTGCAATATTGATTATCTGCTCTCGCTTCCAACAGCGCTGTTGCAAAACTGGTTTTAATTCTTGACACCGTTGGTTTTAATGGTCGCATTATCCCGCGCTACAGGAGTTGAATTAAAAACGCAGTTTCAAAACAGTCGATAGAAACGATTTTAAATCATTCTGATTTTTTATGTCCTATTTCGTTCTGTAAAACTCCACCTCAAGGTTGGTTTTTACTAGTCCACTCTGTTCCGCTGCAAGTCCTACTTTAATGCCATTATCGACATGTTAGCTGATACATCGTTCCGTTCGAGTTTGCATTTTATAATGAACGGGTCGGTGAGATTTAAATCTTCAACTTATGTTGAAATTTGAGCGCGGTTCTTCTTAATCCTTTATCACGGCGTGTGTGTTTTCTGTGGATTGTATTAGTCGAAATTCAGACTGGAGATCAAGTTGATAAGATATGTGATGCGTAAAAGGAAACCAGTCATGATCAACACACTCTTAATTGAACCAGCAGGTCGTAGTAAATATCATCAGCTTGGCGATTGGCTATTGTTTTAAAAAGGTACTGCTCTATTTAGTAAAGATACCCTTAGGTGTATTGTGTCAGAAGAAAACTTAAAGGCCATATATCAAGGTTTGAAAACATGCTTGATACTAATGAAATATGTTGAGGGTTAAAAAAATAAGATCCCAGACATTAAAAAAATTCTAATAATAAAGTCATTATTTAGTTATTTCAATTTTCAATTTTAAACTATTTGAATTTCCCACCACACACAACTTTAGATCAGTTCCACATGTGGCCGCTAGGGATTTTTTGATGACGTAGATCAGGTCAGTCAGAACAAAGCAAGATGGCTTCCGCATACAATTCAGAGAGTGAGAGCAGTGAATTTGAGGATGTTTTGGTCGATACAGAAGGATATTTAAACGTTGAGCCGTACATGTTCGAGCCATTAATATCACTAGATCATAATTAGAGTGATCATTCGGACGAAAGTGATTAGAATTTGTGGTTAATCAATTTGCATGGCAGACCTGCCGATATAGCAAAGAAGACATTGATAGACGGTTGCAGATGCATAACATGTATGATTTTTGAACAGACTAATGTTGCACAATATTGTTTCGCCTCGTCAGTGTTGTATCGCTAGTTATGTCATGACACTGAACTACTATTGAAAAGTGACGGTATTATGCACAATCATCTTGACGTGACGATATAATGCCGTGCAACGTTAGATAGGCCTAGATGTCAGATGACAATAATCTGTCATTGACAGTGGCTGTCACTGACACTGACCTGTGTCGCTGTCACCTTGCTATGGCTGGAACACAAGAAGACACTATGCGGTATCACAGGCCCCAATAGGGCCTACACATTATGTATAACAACCGACCTCAGCAGCCTCGGGCATTAAATGCAATTGACATGGTTGGAACAGCTGTTTTTAACAAGTGGCATTTAATATTCAGTTGGATGCAGATATCCGGCTTCATGTGATAATCCGTATCGATAAAGTGATCACTGCAAAGTTTGGCCGAAGGCCCAGGCTTCCAACACTCCAAGCGTTTGCACTTCCGAATCCACAGCTTCCTCCTCTCTCGTTCAACTGGCTTTGGAAATTCATGAAAATGGGTCCCATCCGTCATTCGATTGTTCTTTGTGCTATCCTTGACACAATTCGGAGCCACACAATACACCATAGTGAATGAAACACATTACTTCCAGGTGTGCATAATTAATTAAGGCCCTCCTGCTTTTATGATTGCATGACATGTACAGATAACCTGATCTACATCACAACTTTTGCTGAACCCGCCGCCTGGCTCTAACAAGCCAGTTGCTAGCCTGATTAGGTAATCAAGTTGTCAAACACATAATTGGCTATATCTTCAAAATGGATGGAGCTAATTGCATTTGGTTTTCTGTATTGTATAAAGTGTTAGGTACACTTTTGAAATCGTCTTACAGCAGAAAATGGCAAAAAACCTTGATATATGGCCTTTAAGCCATTTAATATTTGTTTCCAAAATATGTGTAATGTTTCTAAAATGTCAGCTCGTGTGATAAACTACGTGTAGCATACTAGAGAAGGTGTAACCCATAACCCCTTAAATACTAACTTGAAACTTGATGAAGAAACATATTTTAGGGGGTGTTGTAGCCGTTCCCCAATTCGAAATTAGTGACCAGAATATGCATTTTCCTGGCATCTGGGATTAAGAGTCGATGAACTTCTGGGTTGTTAAAAAAGAGATTTATGTACTTACAGAAGCGAACCTCTTTTTTCCCCTTTTTTTTTGGGGGGGGGGGTCATGTGCATTGGCACTGGAAGGCATTCGTATAGCTTCGGCGAGACTGATAGACGCTATGGTATTGTATAAGCTAATTATTATGTTATCCCACAGCCTTTATCATGTCTCTCGTGAAAGCATTTTGTGGTTGCCGGTTGTCTGATTAACCAATGGTCCTGGAAACACCTTGGAGATACAACTGAAATTATTCTGAAAGGCAGGCCATCACGGAAGCATCCCAGCGCGTCAATGTATGCACTAAAAGCGCCGGCGCTATGCACTAAACAATTAACCCTACACTGAGGCCTTTGCACGTGCACCCGGTGCAATCCCCCCTCCTCCCAGGTTAGGCCCATGTCCGGTCTTATGATGTACAACCATGTCTCGAACTGGTGCAGACGTCCAATAGCTGAAGCTAGGCTGATTGACGCAGGAGACTTGTGTAAGCTAATTATGTGTTATCATATAGCCACAGTTTTAATCATGTCCCTTGTGAACCTCTGTTCTGGTTCCGGTTGCCTAATTACCTAGAAATCCTTGAAACACCTTGGAGGTACAGTGAAAACCTCGCAAGATTTGTCCACGATAGTTGTTATTGCCCTTGCCGTCCGCTACTTAATTGAAAAAAAATTGCGGAATATTTTGCAAAATAGCCTTCAATTTACACTCTCAGGGAAAGAAAACAAAATAATTCTCAAAATTGACCCTCATTTTAACTTTGATGTTGAATCTTTGTACTTTTCTAAGATGGGAAGATTGCTGGATCAACAATCCAATTTCAGACCATTATGATGAGAGAAAACTTACATAAACGTGTTGTTGTTCCCGAAAGATTCAATTGTTAGTGAACTCGTCCTTCAGATAGTTGACCGACAGATTTTCAGTAATTACTTCAATTGAACCGTACGTACGAAGGTAATTACTTCCTTTGAACCGTCAAACTCACGACATTTCGATCATTTGTTATGCTATGGCAGCGGAGTATGGGCAAAGTCTCCATTTCTCGCCACATATCTCTCTGGCCGACCGAAGGCCACTCTAAATTGCAATCCTGGCAAAGCCGCATCAAAACTCCACCATGCGAGAGAAAATATATTTGTCAATGTTCTCCTCATTGCTTCTCCAATTCGCTGCACGCGATGGTGCATGTATGCATAAAGGCACCCATGGTCGTCCCAATATAAATTGGCTTGTGTGAGAATGATTTCCATGAATATCTCTATAGCATCTCTGTGTTCCGGCCTTTTTTCCTTCAAATTGTCAAAAAGCGTACTTTCCATTTGACTATCCAGTGAAATGCTATTGTGTGTGAAGCAAACATTAATCATTCAAGACAAGAATCCAATTTATTAGACTCAACGGTGTATCATGATCATCTTCGAAATGAATTATTGAAGGTGTTCGAAAACGGATATTATTGTTCGCATCAATTTCTGGTTCTATTTGCTGCCATCGCTATGTAATTAAAGAAGTTAATGATGCACAAGGATTGAACGAAGCATTCTGTAAATTCGGCTCTGATCGAACAGTTTTTTTTCGTCTTTTGCACATTCCTTATGAGTTTTAATGAAATCTTGCATGTGTGTCGGTGTGAATGTAAATTTAGTTCTATTGAAAAATTGGTGGGACTATCAATTAAGGATATCAAACCCTAATTTAACTCCGTGGTCCTTTTAAATTAAAACGTATAGAATTATTTTGCTTAGTTTGTCCGGTGATTTATAGCCTGATATTAGTTATTTTTCCCAAATCCCCGAAACACCAACACGAAAGTCTGTCCTATTGTTCGACATCGTGATCAGAGATCAAACAATGGGATAGGCGTCGTTCATGTTGGCGTTTCGCGTGGCTTTGCGAAAACACCCTATTAATTGCTTCCAGGAGCATCATGAATAATAATAAGCTAAGCCACGGCTCAAGGTTTTCAAAACGAGTTCTCGAAAACGAAAACAATACAACAACTCTTCGGGACAAAGTGTAAAGTGATGAGGATTTATCGTTTTGATGCCATACGTTTCCTGTACATATTTGCATAACGTGCCACCTCATTAAAATATTCATGAAACAACCTTCACCGTACGGCAAATTGACAGGTGATAAACAGCCTCAATGAAAAGAAGACGCAGGGTCTCAATGCGTAACTTTTATGCTGCAAAACCTCTACATATATAAATGAGCTAAAAACCTCTACGGTGTTGCAAAAAGACAGGTGTCGTGCGAATGTCTTTTTGCCGTGCGGTTCCTGGGGTTGTAGAAATTTGCATATCTCATGAATATTTATGAAATGAGGACCCAGAGTGTTTGGAATCGACAGCTGATATATCAGTGGCAATGTCTTAAAGATTGGGATTTTTTATCATACCGAGAGAATGGCGAAAAGTTTTACGCCCACTGCACGTCAGTGTATTCGTGCGTTGTGCCTCTGGATGGACAGCGCGCAGTAATCTGGTGCGGCCCAACCGAACAAGAATCAAACCGCATACCAATCACCAATGCCAGTAAGAGAGGTCAAGGTATTGCTCCGTAACAAAAAGTAGTCGTTTACTTAAACTGGGGCAGTTAATCACTTGGCAACGTTACCAGTCGCGATGCCTGGAGATTGAACCCATCTGCACTGAGTGCTGGCATTGACACTTCAACAAACACGATGTATGACCGTCCGAAAACCTAGAACTTCACTGAAACAATATATCCCAGGGAAAACATACAAAATGCGGGAATGTGCCTGGTTTTTTTATGGTTGCTTTTGGCCAACAGGCTCATTACGTTTATTTCCACATGTCAGCTGTTTCGTGGGAGTCAATTTATCAATATTTGCCCTGATGACACTTTGATAAGACACTTAGACAATCGGAATTCAGGGGTTGGTGCGAGCAGGCTTTGTATTAAGACAAAATACCGTGTATTTCACCGACTCGGCCTGCGAAGTACATTGTAATGGGTAAAATATCGAAATGTATTCATGTCGTCCAATCAACCTTGACGGTAGGCTTTGTTAGCATAATGAAATATCAGTACAAACAGAATGAGTTTCCTTACTTTCCGGGGAGTCCTCTGGCCAGGGGGCATTGTTGCAGCTAGACCTCTGACTCTCCATTGATCAACCGAACTTTATCAGAAGCCGAGATCATCGGAACCCGCAATGAAAAAGAATGTCTGAGCTCCTTTATAATCGGGCCATACATGTATTTGTCTGAAACAAATCCATCATTGGCCGCGGGTAGACTTGTTGGATTTAATATAGTCGTAGCAACCTCACGGCGGTATATGATCCGCCATTACTAAGATGTCATTGGCGTCTGGTCTAAATGATTGGGTACACATCCCGAGGCATGGGCTCATGGTCTGTGATATAGATCGAAGTACCTTTCTCATGGAGGTAGTACATGTACATCATCAAGGACCGTACATGTTCGATCGTTAAAAAATCTGAAATTTGAAATTGAATATGAGATTTCCCAGGATATAAATTCGAGCAGATATATGTATGGAAAAAAAAACCTGCATGTTGATTTCGTCAGGATTCGAACATGGCGATCAAGCTGGGGGTGGTTGGCAGGTCGACGCTGATCGTGATGCTCACGCTCACGGTGCCCGATTTGACCAGTTGAAATGCGTTCGTTCCTACATCGTCTGGCTCCAAGTTGAACACGGACAGGCTGTATCCATTTATGTATTCCGACACGGTGACTCCGTTGCTCTGCTGCCCCGACCGCAACTTGTTTCCGCGCATCACTGCCATGTAGGTATCCTCCACGTTCCTGTTGGCGTAGTCCAATTTCAGTTCGCCGTAGGGTATTCATCTCCCGCCCACGCTTAATTTCACACTGCTGACGTCGAAGTGCTTAAAATTAAACGGGGTTTTATCTTGCGCTCCGTTTCGGACCCCGCTCTCTACTAGTCCCAAGACCAAGCGCTTGGCAAGGTGCCCGTGCACAAGCTCTGCTCCTCGATGGTCCGAGTTCCGTTGGCCGCCGGCTGGTAATGGCGCATCTCTACCCTGGTCACCGGATATTTGGCGTTGGCTGTCATGAACCGGTCTTCATGCGCCCCGGCTATCACCGGCGACCCTTTCTTAACGCTCGCGTTAAACATCACCTTTTCTAGCACGACTGTGTAGCCGGTGGTCGTGCTCTCCGACATTAGACAGAATTTTGCCGAGTTTTTTGTCAGTTCGATGCACACTGGCACCTGGCTCAGCAGCAGTTTGTTCTGTTGGAACATTTCGTTGTGGATGGTGCCCTCCAATTCGAAGGCGAGCTGGTATTTGCCCAACTTGAATCGATTGACCGCCCCTTTGTTACTCTCTGTCCCGTCGCTGACGGTTGCGCCAGTTGTTTCCAGATCGGTCTGGTCTTTGTAGTCGCCGCCCAGATGCAGCTGGTGCTCCTTGGCATCTTTGGTGTAGTTTAATATGGCTTCCATCATGGCGCGATATGGGTACAGGGTGGTACTTGAACCGATCACCTCGCCGCCCACTTGCACCTTCACTTTTGTTTGAAGAAGCTAGCGATCGGGTAGTTGACCGGGTAGACCTGTGTCACGTCTCCGCTGGCCACTTTTAACTCCACGTCATCCGCTCTTTTGATTTTGGCCTTCACGTAAAGGCTCGACTCTCTCAGATCCAAGTACTCGCCGCTTCCGGTGGTGATGGCGAATTCAACCACGTCGCTCGAACTGACTGCAGGTGTATAAACGACGTCTTTTGCGCCTGTTGGTGGCGGGAGTGCCTTTGACGGGCGTCACAGGGCCTGTATCTCGTTTTGGCCAGGCGCTCTGGTCGCTGAGCGCTTTGGCCGCCTCGCCAAAGGCCCTGCGGCCCACATCTTTCAGCCCCGCCATTCCCCGCCCGTTGCCACGTCCTGGGCAACGGCCAACCCTTATTGTTTCAAGAGTTCTCTTCTGGCTGATTTCGCAGTCCTCTTGATTGCGGGTACCACTGTTAATATCAGCACTTTCGGTAGGACGCGCGAGATACCTCTGAATATCGATCCGAAGAACCTGTGTCCTTGATGGTAGGGTTCTATCTCCGGCGAAGAACGGTCCGTATCCGGTCTGGTACGGCGTACCCTTCAACACTCCCCCTTCCCTGTTGCTGTCAACGGTCGTGCAGGCATCCGTAATGCGCTTTGAAAAACTCTTCGTCGGGTCACGCAGCTAGCCGACTCCTTCATGGTTCTCGCTTTATTGCCTTCTTTATCGCAATGCGCCTGTTCGCCTATCGCAATGCGCCTGTTTGTGGGACCACTAATTGGCGCTGTACGGATCTCACCTTATTTCGTTCCTGGTGCTTTTCCGCTGCTTACTGCCGCTCTCGGCACCGTTACCCTTGTCCTCGTCCCACAGAAGTGGCATTATTGACGGCGATCATTCTAGCGCAGGGTTCTTCAGCAGGCTAGGTGGTGTGGGCAGCGCGGGTTCGGGCCACAACTCCTCGGGCTTGTGGCCGAGTTATCGCTTGCCTTCGCAAGGCCAGAGATGACAGCTAGCCAGCGGGGGGACTCGACACGATCGTCGGTTCCGTTGTCGGTGTTCTGGCAGCGGCCGCTCCATGCTTCTCGCCGGTTTTTTGCCCGTTCGGAGGCTCTGCACGCGGTGATGCAAAAGAGGCCGGTTGTGGTTGGTTTTCTTTCGCTCCTCCAATGCTTTCAACCATTGTGCTACGGTTTTCCGCTTGCCACTGCTTTTTGCCCTCGTGCTGCCACACTTGCCCGTAACGGGTGTTCCAGTCGGCCCCCTCGTTTCACCGGTCCGTCCGTAGCTCCGCCCCGAGCACCTGCCGTTTGCCTCTGCCGTTCTCCGCACTCGTTCTGGCACGCCAGCCTTTCGGGGCGCCAACCACGCGCCCGGTAAGCCAATTTCGATTACAATGTAGTTTTTTTGTGCAATTCTCTACTTTCTTTTGGTCGTATGTAATTGACTTCTTCAGGCGCCAACAGGAAATGCAGTGCTCGGATGATGATCGTGTCCCCCAGTCGTTCTCCGTCCAGCATTATTTCGTAGGAGTCATCATGCCAGTGTACACGGTTTGAGTGACGATCCATGTAGTCTCTGGCAATTCTCCTCAAAAACGGGTGCGCCCTTCCCACCAGACCAGTCTACCATTCGATCAAATTTGTTTGGCGCCGCCTCCTACTGTCTTGGCTTTGTGCTAGGCCGGGTTGCTCAACGCTGCCCGTTTCTTGGTCGGCCCATCGTTTCATGGCCAATGCGTGCAGTCGTCGTCAGTCACCGCCTCCCCCCCCCCCCCCCCCGATCATCGGGCCTTTGGCTGCCCTCGACCTCGCCGTTGCTTTTCACATCTTGCTCGGCTCGATGTAGCTTGTAGAATGACCACGGAATGATGGCCGCTTTTGCGAATACCCTCTCCCTTTCATTCTCGGAGAAGGTGGTGGCGGCCATTTCCTCCTTTTCCTCCTTTTTACAGGTGAGACGACACTACTTTCTCATCTCTAATTTGAGTCGATTGTTGGACGGCCAGGTTGGGAGGCAGCAGAAGAAGTTTGTCTGCCACTCCTGTTTGATTCTACACACGTCACAGGTGCGACTAGAGTCGCACTGGCGGAGTTGTTGCAGTCGCGAGCCGCAGCTGTATATCAAGTGCATGCCCGCCGCGAGCAGACTATCGAATTTTTGTTAGTTTGACAAAATAACCATGGCTCCGTTCTCTATCATGATTTCGAAACTATCCGAACTGAGGAAGTGCTGGGCAGGTGAAAACACCAGCCCATCGCCGTGGTGGCCATCCGCATTTGCCAAGACACGGCAGAGTTCAATTCGGGGCTGTTTCATCACCTGGGTCGAGATTGCGTGGCGCGATTTGTCGATTGGCTAGAGATGCAGGAGACGCAATGCCGAGTGATTCTCGACATTCACAACCGACCCAAGGTAATGATGGTAGAAGATTGGCCGGTCCACGCACAAACTCGATGTGCGGTGTGGAATTTGATGGAGGAAAAGTGCCCCCCTCCCCACCGGGGCCACTCGCATTTATCGGGGAAGTATCGGTGGAAACTATGCAATTGCTGTAATTGACCAGGGGAAGCGAGAAGCAGTTCCAATTGCCAGTGCTCGCCCATGGCTCGGTGCACTTTGATAGCCACCTCTTAATCAAAGAACTTGTGGGAAGGAGCCGGGCCGCCCAACGAAGGACACCCAAAATTTTGCTGCGTTACACCGAACACTACTTGACCATCTATCACGAATTTGTCTTTTTGGACTCGTTCAAGTTTATGAAGGCCTGCCTGGCCGCCATCGCCGAGTACATGAACGAGAAAGGCAGCACCATGGGCAGCGGGGTGGCAGCCCCTAGAGAGCAGTGCATAGCCTTTCCCCTTCTCTCGGAGTATGCCAGCCGAAGCCCAGAACGTTACCGACTGCTGACCAGGAATGGCGTGTTTTGTTACGACTTTTTGGATGCGGAAGAGAAATTGGCACTGCCACGACTGCCCTCCAGAGAGGATTTCTACGATTCACTACAAGAACACCTGATAAGTGATGAAGATTACGCCCATGCCCACTGGGTCTGGCGGCAGTTCAAGTGTCGCACTCAACGCAACTATCAGAGACCCTGCTCTTGGCCGGCTGTTTCGAACGATTTCGCCAGTTGGTCTATCGCCACTTTCAAATGGACCCGGCCAAGCTCATTACTCTGCCCCACAATGGTTTCCACTCCATGCTCAAACGGACTAGAGTTCGCCTTCAAATTTTGCCCACGCTAGAGATGCAAGTACATAGCCCCAGTAGACTGCTCGAATCTGTACGGTCATAGCCAGTCGAAGTGCCACGACGATTATCGAAGAACAGGCTAACGCACGAGCGCCTACGAGAAAAGGCACGCGGCGGCGATGGCAGAGGTTATCATTCTACAAGCTACCTCGAGCCGGGCAAGATGTGAAAAGCAACGGCGAGATCGAGGGCGATGATCGGCCGCAGGGCCGTCGGCGAGGCGGCCAAAGCGCTCAGCGACCAGAGCGCCTGGCGAAAACGAGATATAGGCCCTTTGATGCTCGTTACCCCCGTCAAAGGCACTCCCGCCACCAACAAGCGCAAAAGACGTCGTGCAAACACCGGCAGGAGCGAGCAGCAGGGCAATAAATGACAGAAGGGATTTTTCGACGTGTGAATAGAACGAGGGGCAGCCGCCAACACCACCAGCCATGTCCATCATAGACTCGTGCATTTGTACGATGGGCGAGTTGGAATTGTTCGAGAAGAAACCCACACAATCATAGAAAAAGGCCGATTCCAACCGATGGCGCCCACCACCGCGGTCAGTTCGAGCGACGTGGTTGAATTCGCCATCACCACCGGAAGTGGCGGGTACTTGGTTCTGAGAGAGTCGAGCCTGTATGTGAAGGCCAAAATCAAAAGAGCCGATGACGTGAAGTTGAAAACGACTAGCGGAGACGTGGCACGGGTTTACCCGGTCAACTACCCGATCGCCAGTTTCTTCAAACAGTTGGAGGTGCAAGTGGGTGGCAAGGTGATCGGTTCGAGTACCACCCGGTATCCATATTGTGCCACGATGGAAGCCATATTAAACTACACCAAAGATGTCAAGGAGCACCAGCTGCGTCTGGGCAGCGACTACAAAGACCAGATGGATCTGGAAACAACCGGCGCAACCGTCAGCGACGGAACAGCGAGTAACAAAGGGATGGTCAATCCATTCAAGTTGAGCAAATACCAGCGTGCCTTCGAATTTGAGGGCACCACCGACTACACAATCGTGCTAGAAAAGGTGATGTTCAACGCCAACGTTAAAAAAATGTCGCCGGTAATAGCCGGGGCGCACGGGCAGGTTGATGACGGCCAACACCAAGTATCCGGAGACCAGGGTAGAGATGCGCCATTACCAGCCGGCGGCCAACGAAACTCGGACCATCGATGTGCAGAACTTGTGCACGGGCACTTTGTCAAGACACTTGGTCCTGGGACTAGTAGAGAGCGGGGCCCGAAACGGAGCGCAAGATAGAAAACCCGTTTTGCTGCCGTGGCAGAGTAAAAAACGGCAACGCCAAGCACACTGCCCGTAAAACACACATCGACTCCACCAACAACGCCGGCAAAAGGCCAAAGTACCAAAAGCAAGGGCGAGCGAGTGCTCGTCTCGGTAGACACCGCGCGTATAGGCGGCCTGGGCCGAAGGAAAACACGTTCTTCTTTACCAAGAAGAGAAGTATTCGTATTCGGCGAAGAACGGTACAAACGCATGGTCTTCCACTCGGAGTAATGAACGGCGAATTGCTTTTTAATCACCAGATTCGGGGAGCAATCGCCAAGCCCGCATTCGAACACGTTCGCCGCACTCCATAACTGGCACGCAGCGCGGAGCAGATGCGGGCCGATGGCTCCCAGACTACGGTGCCCGAGGTCAACTCCCCGCCGTCAGCACCGCCGTCGCTCGGCCCAGACAACGTTATTTCCACGCCGAGACGGCGTCATCTCCCTTTGAAACCTTACCTCTCTCTGAATCGACGGTTATGTATACTACTTACGTTTTGCATAAAAAAGCTAAAGAATGGCATAAGGTTGCAGGATATAAGTAGGAAGCGCGGTTGCACAATGGAATTTACTGATTCAGACATTAAGTGCGCATGTCTGTTGACCCTATTGTGGACAGGGGTTAGCTCAATCTCCAAATGAAAGGATAGCTAGCATTTGCTCCGTAGCATCACTAAGCAACCAATGGCGAGGCTTGGTGAGTGAGGATACTATAGCTATGTTGGGAAAGGAGCAGCACGTACTCTCAAACGTATGCTATTGGTAGCCATCGACAAGTGCAGGCATGCGCAGTTCCATTCTCCAAATAGGCTGAAAGACTTTCTCTCTGCCAACACAGATCTCCACCACATCACGAGGTCCCAGATGTGTCACAGGCGCGAGAGGATATCAGAATCAGCAGGCCAATTGGCGACCGAAGTCACCACGAAACCTACAGAAAACATGCATTGAACCTGCACAGAGAGTACTGTGATTGATTAGAGGTTTTTTTTAGTTTGAGTGTATAAAAGTGTTCCGGTTGTGTCATTTGGCTGATCGATCGCTCTCTTTCTGATATCTTTATGCGAAACATGGAGTAGTGGATCAAAAATGGCGGCCTGTGTTGACAATCAGGTCAGTTCGCCAGCATTATAGTCACAATCTCGCAGTGAATATAGCCATGTCGTCGCATTGGTTTATTGTCTTCACACGTCAAGAGTTTGCTTGTCGAAGACGCGACTCCGAGAGTAACAAACCAAAAATTATGCACAAACCTAGCTAGTTCTATTGATTCATCAAAAGGCTGTAGAGTGCATGAATATATGAGTCAGCGCACTTGAACATCACTCCAAAAAAAGAACTCGCTCAGTGCATCAATGGAAAAGAAAAGCAAATAATCAAATCTACTTGTGCGATATTTTCTCCAATTCATAAATGCAGCATGATTACCTTGGACAAACTCGGACCACACAAATCCGACCAAGCCTCGAGGCAGACAACTGACAATCTCTTTGAACTTACCCGTTCGTTTTTTTACCAAATTAACCGAGCGTGTTAGCCAATCAAAAGAGAGAAAAATGCCGCCATATCTTGTCCAAGTTTTTTTAAAACGCTCGGAGGAAGATTCACCAAAAAGCGCCATTCTGCACGCAGTATACAAACAGCGTGTTTGATTATACGGATATCCGCCAGAGGGCATGCTTTGATGTTCTTGGCATCATGTGACGATTTAAGAGTGTCCATTGGCCATGTTGGCTGAATGAGTTGTGTCATTCGAACAGGTGGCTTGCGCCTTAGTTTCGTACTCTCATGTCGTACTGAATCAAATACAAAAACTAATTGCAACTTTTGTGTACGTTTTTCTTTACGAAAAAAGAACAAAAAGAGCGCATTCTGCAGGGGTGATGGTCGTTTTTGTTCTTCTTTTGTGGAGATTGTTTGATCTTTATATCTCTGCCACCACATGGCCACACTCACGATTTCACGCTGAATCACGCCGGATATGTAACTGCTGTCAGAATCTTTTGCTTGAAATGTTTTGCCCAAAATGTCTCTTACGGCCTTCTTGTTCCTTTGAAACGAATTATGAGCAAATAGCCAACTTTAACTTGTACCTTGGAATAAACTCATTGTTTCTGTACCAGTCGTTAATAACTTTGGAGAATATCAAAATATTCAAAAATGGCCTAAACGTTACCAAGTCATTTGCAAATAAAGTTAAAATAAAGTTTAAGTAGAGTTACTCAAATATGATTAATTGACGCGACATGTGAAATTATTTCTTTTTCCTCAAATTAAGCTACCCACTCCTTTCTTACTCAAGTAAAGTTACTCTCTTGTTTGAATGATGATAAATTTTCTCAGGTAAAAGTTACTTTGTCACTCAGTTACCTTCTCCCCCCCCCCCCCACCCCCACCCTCTCTTACTCAAATCAGTCACCCGAAAGTTACCCTATTTTCTCTCTTTTTCATTGAAATTATTCTCTTACTCCAAAAATTACTCTCTCACTCAAAAGCTACCATGAGTTGAGATGAAATATTCTTTCTCGAATAAAAACGCTTCCTTACCTACAGCTATATATAATGGAGTGTCCAAGTATTAATCACGCCATGTTCTCAAGATTCTGTCGGGAGTTCTCCCAATTATGATGACAAACCTCGCAGGTATCACCGCAGGGCAATTAGTGTCACAAGACAAACGCTCCACGACCACGACCATAACGAAATTACATATCTCACCAATAATGAAATTCCATATCTCGCAATTTGTTTATTGTGCAATTATCTTTTCTGCATTCGAATGATCACACCATCTCACCCACACAAGACCAAACAGCGAAAATGGCGCAATTTTATCCAATTTGGGCTCTACATGCACCAACAACAAAGTGACTGGCGTGACGAAGCTCCCGATCTATATGCTACGCGCATACTGTCTAAGAATAAGTATTTTGGGCTCTCTGACTTTTGCTCTGTTTTCAAAGAAAGCCTCAGTAGACACCAGCATAGGGTATTTCACGCCAAAATTGAACTCGACTGCAACGGTTAATGTGAACCGTGCCCTCTCCTATTAGGCTTATTTGTCTCTGCCGGTCTCGGCCTATCGGCCGCCTTGAAAACGTGGGGGTCGATGATATCAAAATTTGCCCTGAAACCCTTTGATAAGATTGAAGAGCAAAAGAAAAAAGGCCGAGATGTGAGTGGGCTTTGTTAAATGACGTCCCCCCCCGCCCGACGTCGATTTCAAGCCCTGGGTGAATTAGTGTCGAATATTGTCTGAATTAACATGACGAACTAATCCTGGCTTTCCTCTTTCTAAAGAAAATGACAAAAGTAGTCCAGCTGTGTGTGCGTGTAAGGGGGGGGGGGGTACAGGTTTAATATTGACCCTTTCATACTAGTAATTCATGAAATCAATTCCTATTCCCGGTTCTGATTTCGCCATCGCTCTATCATGTCTAATTTTTCCTCCAACGGCCGTAGCTGGGGCTAAAATAGAAGGGGCAGCCCCTGCAATGCGAAATGTGTTTTGCTTTCCCCACAGAGGATTTGCCTTTCATTCTCGTAGTTCATTGTCTCACTAAAGTAGGTCATCCAGTTGTCGGACGAAAACTATTATCGGACAAATCCTTTACACCATTCGCAATAAAAGGAGTTTTGTAAAGGATTCTTTAGTCAACGTCGTAGAAGTGCTAAAATTATCGATTAACAATATATATGAATATGTCTTGCAGAATTTCAAAGAAAACTGCACAAAGACAGGGGTTACCGCCTCTGCTATATTATTGGCGGAAAGATAATGTTACGGACGTGATGAATCAACAGATGAAAGGATATCAATACGTGTAGGTAAATCGCCTGTTTGTGCATTGGACCCTTTTGCCTGTGAACTGCTGTCCACGCGAGGCTTGCAAATGACTGTAGTTATCCCTGCTACCTAGCGAACTAGAAACCTCGGAGGATTTTTCAGATCCTGCAAAACCTCTACGGGGTGAATATATGTGTTGACCGAAATATCATAAGAAGTTTTTCAAAAAATGATAAACCTTTATTTCTAAAAAGTATTGAAAAACCTTTATTTCTAAAAAGTAATGAAAAACCTTTACTTCTAAAAAGTTATGAAAAACCTTTATTTCTAAAAAGTTATGAAAAACCGTTATTTCTGAAAAGTTCTGAAAAAGTTTATTTCTAAGAAGTGATGAAAAACCCTAATTTCTAAAAAGTAATGAAAAATTTTATTTCGAAGAAGTGATGAAAAACCTTTATTTCTAAAGAGTAATGAAAAAACTTTATTTCTAAAAAGTAATGAAAAACATTTATTTCTTTTAAAAAAATTATTTCTAAGAAGTGAGGAAAAACATTTATTTCTATGAAGTAACGAAAGATCTTCGTTTAGCAGTAGGCTAATGCTTAATCTTTGGAGCGAGGGTAATTCGAACGAGGAATGTAAACAGAGAACGTCCGTGCCCACATTGACCACGAGCCAAAGTCATCTGCCTCGAACCATAATATAAGCATCTTATAACTCAAAGAAAATTAGCTTTCTCGGGAAGAAAGAATGTTATAAATATCCTTAATGTACAGATGTAGGCATACAGTGGATCGATATTCATGATCGACCCTGGAGAAAAGGGCGATGAAGATATGGGAATTTCAAACATCGTATAAGATATCGCCGCGTGATCTTTGGTCAGTTTTGGAACCAGCTGAAAAAGTGGCTTCGTGTTCAGAGGGTGATATAAGACGTTCGGCCCCATCAGCTTAGCCTAATTTTACCAATGCTATAGAATATTTAATTCAAAGGGGACGCCCTTTTTCCCTCGAGCTCTCCTGGTGACTATGTCAGAAAGGGAGTTGTTGCCTTGATATAAGACCAAAATGACAAATGAGATCGGCGCGAACTTGACCATTGAGTGGACAGTTGACCAATGAGTGGACAGGGGTTTCGTATTGACGACCATCTTTTCTTTGTGTAGCTCTCATCATTTAAACACAGACAGTTTCGTACAGGAAACTTTCATTTTCAAAAATAAGGGTTGTTGACCTCCTGGAAAACCTTTTAAACGTTTTTCAGCCGACACAAATGCTCTTCGTATAGGTTTTTCAGGGAAATGGAAAACCAATCGAAGTTTTTTACAGCTCTAAAACCTTTTAGGGGCTTGTCATCACTTCGCTATGAAAAAATACCTCGAGGCGTTGGCTTCACCACAGATGTATGCTGTACGGCCGTGGCTTACCCATAACTAGACAAAAGGTAAAATGAAAACGTCGACTCAGGTTTTCACATTTTTCCTGAATTAATGAGCGGCCCTTGTATCTGACCATTGGGATAAAAGTAGGAAAATGCACACCCATGTCTAGTATTTCCTTTTGTTTCATTTCGTTTCAGGTATGTATAAAATCGCGAGTTGAAGAAATAGCTGCGAGGGTAAGGTAGGGTGTTTTCGTTTCGCTTTTTATGCCATGTTCTATAATCACCCTCTAGTTTGTTCGTAAACGGCGCCTCCACTCCGATATCAGGTTGTTGACATTTACATACTGATTTGCGTACAGCTTGAGTGGTAAAAGTGGAAGAATAGAAAAAAGTAGGTCAAGTAAAAATATCGACGTAGGGCGACTTGTGGTGGCGAAAGATGGCAAATTGGGGCACCTGCATCAGCAATTCGCATCGGGGAAATGACAATCTATATCATGACTGAGTCAAATGCAGCAGGTGTTTGAGGCAACACACCAGTTAAAAAAAAGATTATTCTTCAGTTCCGTGAGCAGATTTGTAGGGTACCAGAAACGTGCCGCTGGGTGGCGCTAAAGTCATTAGGGTATTGCAGTGTTCTGACGTGACTAGATGTGATGTCAATTTTTTTTTATCGGAGTTTTGGCCTAATTTGAACGATTACTACCCCAGTGATTTGTTATCGTTGGAAGTTTCTGTTGCTGTCGCCACCTCTGCTGCTGCTGCTGCTGTTTTTGCTGTCGTTGTGTGTTTTTATTGTTGTTGCTGTTAGTAAAAATGAATGAATGGATGTCGATTACGGTCGACTCATTGTAAAACGATGCCAGTTGACACACATATAATGCAACATTGCCCTTTGTAAAAAGCAGGTCATAGGTATGTTGTCAGGAAGTTGGCCATGTATTCTGACTGAAGCACCCGAACTCGTCTCTTGTATTAGCAGTTTGCCACAGCAATGGACATCGGTTCAAAATCAAATACGTGACAGTGAATAGTCTCTATGTAAACAGCATCCTCGGATCAAAGGCTTTTCCCTTGCGGCTAATTAGCCACGTAATTGATCGAGCATGTCGCAGTTCACGTGATCGCATGATTGATGTCTGTCATTGCCTTTCTCTGTTGACTGACAAGTGATACCTTTGCCTAATCAGTGTCAATTAGCGTCAGGTTGCTGAGCTCGGACCTGAGGCTGTTTGCAACCTTAACTCAACGGTTGGTTATTCCTGGCACCAAGGTTTAGGATCTGAAAAAGCACACGTCTTGAATATCGAGGAATCTTTGTTAAATGGTGAATATGAAAAAGCGGTTTGTTATTATTCGACGACTGGTTTAATGGAAAGAAATTTCTGGCACTCAGAGCTGGGTAAGTGACGGTTCTGTTGGAAGCTGTCTTAATGGAAAGAACTCAGGATATCCTACGGTCTTCTTGGCCCTTAAGCTAGTGAACTCACTGACCTACTAGGAGAACTGTTTATTTATTTACCTTTTCGGGAGCTTAATTCTCTGAAGCATCAACGTCCTTCTGCTGCTATGACGAGCGCAGCAAGGAAATTCAGTTTCCGGTTTTCTTTGAAATACTATCGTCTAATCGAAACGTGATCTCGAAGTGATGAAATTACGTTGATCATGTCACGGCGGTACGCATCACTCTTTGAAACGTGAGGTAATTTAACGCACTTTTCTATCGTTTTGATTAGAAAATTTTGTTTTAGCTGTGTGTCAGTTTAAGAATTCTGATAGCTTATTATCATCTTTTTTTTCTACTTAAGACTTTAACGCGTCCGCTTTTCGAGGTCAAGTGACTCGGAAAATAAGACAGATAGTGCATAACGGCATAATGGTCAAATGCATGGCAATAATTATACAATCTCCATTGAAAAGACTCGGCTTTGTTCACCTTGAATCTGCGAATAGTTTGCCACTAAACAGAGAGAACTGAAAACTGAGCAAACTGGACCTGCAAAGCTACGTACGGCCACCGCTAAGTGGCACTGACTCGTACCTGGTTATTCAATAGGATTGCATTGTTGTGACAAACACGAGACGTCGTTTTTTTCCTGAGTTTCTAGAATTTGAAAGATTGCCTCCAACTTCACCGAGGCATAAACCTATCCGGCAAATCTCCGATGGAGAATAAGAATGAAATTGAGGAGAGTAATTTTATCAAGATGGAGGTTGAAACGGAAGGATCAGAGAGAACCTTCCGGATCGCCGGCATATGTCATCTGCAATCCGCTGCGTTATTTTATACACAGCATCGGAAACTCACGTCATCGAGAATGTTGCAAAAGATCGTTTTCACCTTCGAAGGTGTTGCAAAGGACTCATTAGCGCCATCAATTCAGAAGCCTGTCGCGCAGAGAGCGCATGAAATATCCGATAACTCAGTGCATAGCTGCAGTGTATTCAAGATCAAACAGATGTTTTCACACTTCAATCTCCTATGACAGCTTCTCCGTGTTCTCTCTATACGCGCTAATCATTCTGGGTATTTCCCCTCGGAGGGAAATGGCCGCTTTTTATTCCGCAATCCATCAGTTGTGTCTGCACCGTTGGATCTCCTGGCCAATTTACAAAGAATTCGACCATCCATTTGTTCTCGTGTGTGTCATCAGCACAAACAAAACCAATCTCCATTGCCGGCGTGAGTGCGAGTTTGTAATTGTTCTGTCAACAGATCTAGAAAGCATAATCCGCCAAGATGTAGCCTATATTCTATTTCACGAGAATATGGCAGTGCACAGAAACACCTAAAATGTCTGGGGAAAGTTGACAATGATTTGCTTGAAATGTCCCGTTCTTGGTGATGTATTATTTGAGTTTGGTGAAGTGGGTATAATGTTAGGCATGTTAGATAATTTGGCCTTCAAAGGTTTAGATGAAATCTAACATTTTGTTCAAATGTTGCTTTTTCGGTTTGAAATCACTCAAAATCCGAGTGCCACTTTCTTATAAATTGGGGTATGGAGCGAAATAGGCTTTGACTGACACTCGCCCAATTCTTATATAATGCAAACACATGGATGTGTAACGAAGATTATTCAAAAGATGTGACTGAAAGTTAGACTGTTAGTCTAAACATCGCATTCTACCCACTGACAATTTCCCTATTCCTAGACCATCGCACGAAACGAGCTTTGACCATGGTTGACCGAACATACAGTGACATCTGGGCCTTTCCACAGAACAAAGAATATGTTCTATCCATCCACACAAATCTTTGATTTGCTGCCCATAGCATCTCATTTTCCCGCAATGAAAAATGATTGACGTATTCATCCGCATACACATTTTATTTGCTGACTGATTGATAGCTTGATTAATCGATGATTTGATTGATTGGTTGAATTAATTCATTCAGCAGAGATTCAAGATAACACAAAAGATAATTGCGAACATGATTTTTTCAAAGACGTGAATCAGAATGCCATTGCTGATTGGACTATCTTCTGTCATGTGAAAAACGACAATAATTCACTGCGGTCCTCTGCGATCAAAATAAATGAAGAAATTCTGCCACGAGCTAGATACCCTAAAACTCCTTTTAGAATAAGATTACAGAAATCAAATGCACCCTCCCTATATTATTCTATACTATACGAAAGTTGAAATTACCGCAATTGACTTGAAGCTTTTAACCTAGGAAAAAACTGATTGGTAGTTTTGAATAGCCGAGTCACTCAACGCGTCTAGGCAGGTCCGGTCCTTTCAGGGAACTGGAATCAAATTGCCGGTGTCCTCTTTGCGGTATCTTGCCCAGCTTTTAAAGAGGCCAATTATGTGGAAATTGCAATTAAAGTGCTTTCAGAGTTTTGCCGCAGGCGACCTAAGTACGCGAGGGTCAGGTTTGGTTAACGCTCTCCCCGTTTGCAGTGCAATGTATCTGATGACCACTTTCGCTTCACGAAAACATCTTTGTGAAAATGATATCACAAAGGCAGTGCAAGAGCCCCGGCTACAATAAGCTATAGGCAAGTGGCTATCTTTTTTCTAACAGGCACTCTCCTATTTGAACCAATTTACTGGGTCACCATTGTGAATATATGTAAAAATGTACAGAGAACCTGGGAGGCCGTGATGGAGTCTTAACCTTGTTGTTGAAACAAAAAGATAAAGAGGTCATCGATTGTTTCGTTTTCAAGCCCCGTCCTAATTGAACCGATCTACAGGGGTACATGGCCAATATATGTAAAAATGTACAGAGGACTTTGCGGCCGTGTTGGAGTCCTAATGTTGCCGTTGAAACCACAAGAAGATGAGGTCATGGATGTAACCTTTGACACTGTTGGCTATTGGCATCATCTCCATGATAATTAGCGCAAGCAGTGCAATCCGTCGGTAAGCCGGTTAACCCGCGATTGGACCCGTGTTATATACCGACCAATGTTTCCGGGAGATCGTCCACCTTATTCAGCTGCGAGGAAAGTACTAGGAATTATCCCGAAATGCTTTGCAGTTATGATTAAACTAGGAAAGAGGAGACGGCCAGCACTCTCCACACAGATACAATATCCAAGTACGTACTCTCTGCAATGGTTGGTTTCTATTTCGTGACACCACTGTACAACCTGAGCGTCTAAAATAACCACGGGATGATGCAGTGAAAAGATATGTTGTCTCAAATTTTGAGTCCCCATTTCCTCTTGCAGGAGTAGGATTTTGTTTTATCAACACCCGAGGGTGAAGTTGTTTCGTTGAGAATCTCAATTTCTAACATCATCTTCATTTTCTAGTTTCAGGAGTGCGATCACGTTCATTAGGAAAACCCGGTTCAAACTACCTATGTGCACATGTATTATGCTCAATGGAACAAGAGAAAGGCCCCGAGCAATACATGAAGTGCCTCCGCGAGTGTGTTGAGCTAGTAGCGGCCGCACCGTGAGTATAAACACCTAGAAATAATGGAGAGGTTCAGAAAATGGACTTGTACATGAACATAGACGTGTTATCATATAGCGGTTCAAATGTTGTCGCGTGAATTAGGGAGGTACACATTTAATGACATATTTCAGTAGATTTCGCTATGAGTGAAAAATATCGCTCATACCTTTTATCTCTGATATGATATTATATTTCAACGAAATGATGATGGAAAAACTATATGTACTGTCCATGTATTATGAACATGACCGAACGTTATTTTGCCCCTTTTACCACGTAATTAAAAGCTTTCAGGCCTAGCCCAACGCACGGTATATCGTCTTTAGACAAAGCCCGCTGGCACCAAGTAAAAAACCCCATTGTTCTACATTCGTAGCAAAGGGTCTTTTATGACGGTGCTCAATTGCAATTGACCCCCCAGCCATCTGCAAGGGTTTCTCATAAAGACAAGATGAATACCAATAAAAGAATACCTCTCTCATTGCCATATGTGCTATAATACGTGAGCTACGTCGATTTTTGTGAAAGGGCAAAACTAGGCCATGCTAACTATATGATAAAAATGTCTATTATGGAAACCAATGGCACAGAAACATACGTCATTAGCGTGTGAACTGCTTCCGGTTGTGACGTCATAAGTGTCATTTACATTTAACCATTCGTTCGTCTTTTCAGCCCGTCGCACATCAAGGAGGCCGAATGGCAAATGCCAGCTAGATTTGGTAAGTCATGCAGTATCTCGCAGTGTCTCAGGAGATCTCGCAATGTCACGCGATAGCTCACTGTAAACAACTAGACTGGTCCCCAATCTTTGGTGCGCTCAACGGGTTGGTCTCGTAGTTCCAGATATTAGTATCCGCAACGAGACCATGTAGCATCAAATATGCATTTCCCTCAAAATACATGTAAACAGCGATGCCGTTACGAGAAGAGTAAATTCTAATACCATTCGAGGCATTTCTTAACAAGTTCTGTAATGATACCGAGGTCTTTTTGAGTTTTGCATCTTTGAAATAATTTAATTTAAGTTTGCTTGCCTTGTAAAAAAATCAAAGTTGCAAATTTCAAACAGCCTCGTCCCCTTGTGTCGCTTGGCACCTACTCGGCGCGTGTTGTACACCACACTGATTGATGTATGTTAGACCTGTTAGACGAGGTTGCTGTTTCTGCTGGTTAGAATTCACATGAGAAACGTGTATCATGACACAATGTAATGATTCCATCAACTATAATTAAATCATAGCACTGAATATTAGATTTCTTTATGCTATCGGGTACGTCGATCTGAAACCTTGATCCAGCGCAACGTGCGAGGAATCAATCTGATGATCACATACTGTTAAAAGGGATTTTATGAGATCTCGTGGTTGATTTACACTCCGAAATATCAAAGTGAAAATCCTATTCAAAGAAATGTTTATGAAGTTTGCTGGAAATACTTAATGGATATTACACTGCATAAAATTCAAAAGGATACACTCGAGACTCAATGGTCGAACACCGTTTTTGGATATGCAAGCTATTTCGCATTGTCGTTGGATACCATTCAACATTGTTCAATCGGGACGGACAAAGGGTGGGCGACACCAATTAGCAAGGTTATACCTTTCGCCTTTGCATCAATTTCATAGTTATGGGCCCGTATTCACAAAGACATTTAAGTCCAAATTAAAACTTAAGTTTACAATCCAAGGATTTCATTGGTTGAAACCATGTCACATGACTGACTTAAGTCTGGTTTTGTACTTAAGTTTCTTTGTGAATACAGGCCCAGCTGGGCAGGCCCTTAAGGATTTCACTATAGTAACAATGCGATTTCTTTTATTGAAGATTCGTTATCAATAGACCTATGCTAATAGATAGGAAAACTGGTTAACCATACCATATAACCACTGTATTGATAGTATTAGCGGTTAGGTCACAAGTTATTAGTTCATTGCCAAACCCAACCACTGTCAATCAACCTACCACAACTTGAAGACTAACAAATGTGAGCCAATCAGTATGAAGGGAGCGTCGCCTGTTCAATAATATCATTCTGTGGGTGGCCATGCCTCGATTTAATGAACCGGTTTTAGATCGGTGAGCCTGGAGTATTTCACTGCATAGGACTTATAAGACATCTACTGTAAAATAATTTGTGTGCCATGTAGGAGTGAGTAGGTGGCTCTCTGACTCGCATGGCATTCCATTATAATATTTTTAAATTAAGTAAAAATTACACTACCTTAAATTCAAAGGATAGGCTACACTCTAGATGCAACCATCGAACATTAAATGGCCTAGCCTTTTCGCCTCTTTCAATTCACACATGACATGACAATAGAACTTTGCAGAAAGCGTATTGTGGACCTCAATATCATCTCACATAAATAATAATTTCATTGTAATTCGTTTTCTTTTAACATTTCTAAATTGATTTCAGGAAAAATACAATAAAGCAAAGATGAAATCGGTACCTTTTCGAATCTTCTTCCACACCTTCTCTGTGATCGCCCTTGGTGACCTCTGTGAACGAACTTGACCTATGTCTGTAAAATCCTGTCTCATTGACCTTGACCTCATTCTCTAAACTTCAGCTCGGAAGCACTTTTAAGTGCATGTTGTTGTTTCTTCAAACTCCTACATGTTGCATCATCGTCTTCTATCCCCTGTTAGCATCATATTTTCATTCCGACATTTTCCTTTGTAATGCCTTTTTTCATGAGCATGCTATTTTGCTTTTATACCAAGTGGCACCTGTGGAAATCTACTCCGACGACCTTGACCTAATTACGGCCATGATCTATTCGGTAATTGTCTCTTTAAAAAACATGTAGCTCAATCTGTCACCATATACAATAGGGACGGCCACTTTCTCCATAGGACAGTTTTTGACTGCTTCATCAGTGGTGTGGAGTTCGAATGGTCACGGTCGTGCGAAGGTAACAGTATAATGCATGCACAGTGTCTGTAAGTGTCAATAGGTGTCGTCAGGTGTTACTGAAACAAACAATATTGATTGATACCTGATCTGACCAGAAAATGGCAAGACGAAATGAACAGACCAGCCGTGCCCACCATGTCAAGTCGAATTTTTTTTACCAGTGAGCGTGCCTTTTTTTCGTCTTAAATGCTGACAAAATGTACACTGCACTGACAAATGTGCACTGCACTGACAAAATGTACAGTGCACTGTGCCTGGATTGCGGGCCTAACCGATCCGCTCGTTTCGTCAGCAATCTGGTAAGAAATTCGAGAATATCAATCAATGGACACATTTTCTTAGACGTTTAGGACTAGCTTATTAGGCGGGTAAATTAAGGCTACACTAATTAAGTACAAAGATAAATCATTTGGTAATTATATTGTATTGAATTATGCATCGTGCAAATTTTGAAATTGAAGATATATATCCACGAGGTTGTCTTGACAAAATGTAAGGTAAGGTAGTGCTAGTACTATTATGTCCTTGATGTGCTAGTAGTGACGGATGTACAACAATAATGTACACTACGTATATGGACTTTTTAATAGCTAAGGCTACAAATGTATAACCTAACGTGCAATATTGCATATTTTAATTCTGACAGAAACTTTAGTTCATCTTGTTTATTGTTACATAATTTTTGAATATATTTCTATCTTTCAGCCGATCAAGCCGAAAAAGGCTATGATCCGATGACACCACCTAGTGTCTTACTCGGGAATTACCCAAGACATATTGCAGAGAAGTGGAAGTGTATATTTTTGGATTATTTAAAGGATTATTAATCAACGTAGTAACATTGTTCTGTCGCCCCATAGCGGCTTTCTTTGAGATTAAGTTTGTGTTTCACCTGGCAGATAACAGAGGAACTTCCTTTCGGAAAAAAATGTGAACACTCGCATAGTTTTTAACTAAATTTCCGCTAAAAATGTTTGCTTTGTTGCAAAGTAAGGTGTTACAATTATATCATCCGTGTGCATTGATGCGTACTACCAGCTGCTCTACACTGCAATTGCTATAATTGTACGATATTTCCTTACTTTTTCACACAAAAAGAAGACACAAACATTTCAAAAAAGCATTTTGTTAACTACAAGACAAATATTCCGATAAAATTGCGTCATTATAATACCTCAGTGATTTGTTCTAATTTCGACCCTTTTCGCGACCAAACTGTTCTCTTCATTGTAGTGCAATGGCGCCATTTGTGTGCATTAGTAGCGGTATGAGTTCGAGATGTTGGGAAACTCGTTTGAATTACCGCGATTATTTTTCAATATTCATTTCAACGCAATGCCTTCAGTGAACTGATTATAATTTATTATTACTAAGATATACATGTACGCTTCGAAGATTGTGCCCTGTACGTAGACATAGTCGTTTCTGAACCCCTCTACTTTTAACTTAGTGCAGCAAAAACAATCTAATATTTGATTAACACACATAGCGTTGGTATGTTATTTTCGGCGGGAAGAGTGAGCCGACATGCTGCGCCCCTAGCGGGGCATGATGGAAACATCAGAATATGGTCGCACAAACTAGCTAGATTTTAATATGGACTTATTTTCAAGGGGATACTAAACTTGGTCGAACATTGCCGGCGAGTTTAGTTCTTATTTGTAAAAATCAGACTCATTGATCGAAAGATTAGTACCCGATCGTCTTAAAGATGGCAGATGGCGAGTGTGACTATGGTATTGTCTGCCATGGTTTAATGTAAATTACAAGATGCTTATTCTATTTCGTGCCCTCCTAGGACGGTAAAGGTCTCATCATGCATGTCATATGTCGCATCATCAAGCGCTGATTAGCCTAGTGGCTTCGTTAAGATCATGTGATGTCCACATTGGCCATCCCGAAATTGCATGCATGACCGAGTTTCATTTCGTCGTGCTGCCATCTGTGAGACGAACTAGTACTAATATAATTGATCATGAGAATTCTAAAGCGCGAGTTTTGAACGCGTGGTCACCGAGGACCGCATCCCTTTGACTATACATCCGTGGTTTTGCATTTCATTCCGAGTTGACCTCAGCCAAGGAGCGTTGGCATATTCAGCGCCTTTTCAGGCCCACAGCTTCTAAACATGATCAAGATCTTAGCTATAAACTAGGAGACACTAGGCAAAGTCTCCGCATAATCTGTTAGAGTTCGCGCCAAGAAACTGGCAGATTCATCGCCTTCTTCGGATCACAGATAGCCCCAAACAAGGTGGAAAACATCGTAATAAAGCAATGAACACTACGCGAAGCCTCCGCATAATCCGTTAGAGGTCGCGCCATGATACTGGGTAACAAGTTAGCCTCAAAGCTTTAGCTCATGTTGACTTCCTTATACCTTTTAGACATGCCATGAAAAACCTTTTTTTTTTCTTCAAATTTTCTCCATGGGGTGCTATTTTTGACATTTTCAGAAAATTCTACGAAATATTAACGAGTGACATAAAACCGTTTGATTTTTTAGCCACCATAATACCAGTGGTTCGGTTTCGCTAAAATGCTGCTGCCTTGGCTGGGGACAACTCACTTCGTCCTAGCCTTTGATGAAACTTGAGAAATAAAGATTGATTTCGTCTAAAATGTGCTTTTTTCTTTAATGTTTTTCAATTTTCCTCGTTGATTGTTATCTCGAGGGATAGGCTTTGAAACCCGTCCGAACGACGAAGTACCAACTACGAAGGTTTGTCGTGCCGCCAAGTCCTGTTCAATATTTGACACTCGTGAATCGTCCTTGATAATTAGTTGTATAAGCCAACGGTTTTTTTAAATCCTTGAAACATACTTCGCCCGTCATACTTCGTCATCTTTAGCTCTTTGTAAGGGATGCGAAACCCTTACGAAGAGCTGCGAACAACGAAGTACGAAGTATGTAAATGTACTTAGTTGACGAGTTTTTTCGAAAGTTTCCCCGCTTCATCGTACAAATTAGTACAGAAGATGATTTACGAGTGTCGCGTAAATGAATTAGCACATGGCTTGATGACACGACATACCTTTGTCGTTGGTACTTTGTTGTCCGTAGTGTTGTGAAATCTGCTGATAGTGAGTTTTCTTCAATCCCCGAAACGCAAACGCAAACACATGTTCCATTGTTCGACATCATGATGAGGAGCTCGAACCATGAGATTGGCATTCACTTTTGGCGTTTCGGGGAATTTGTGAAAACTCCCTATTCATAACCACGGTTTCCCTCGATGACCACTATGCCACTGGTCTCCCTGAACAATAGGGTAGGACTATCAAAAAGCGGGGACTTCTATCGCTTTCACAGAAATCCTTTATCAGGCCCCAAGATTCCAATCGTTGGTCAGTGCATTGAAACTGACATGTTGACCACAAAATAGTGACACTCATCACAGCACGTTGTCGAAACTGAACTCCGGTCGTTTGCGGATGTAGGCCCTATTACGCACAGCTGTTCCCTTCTATTTAATGGCAGGGTAAAAGCTGACCTAAAGACGAACTGCGAGGATAAACAAATTTGAATAGTGTCATGAAATGAGATTACGACACTATTCAAATTTCTCTTTTTAACCGAATCGGTCGGTTACCAAATCATGTTCATTACAACATTTACCAGGAGTAGCGCCTGATTGGTCAATGCCATGGTTCGAGACCACGTGATGTGACGCTAGAGACCATACGGAGCGAGCTTACCTACGCGGCCGAAACCACGTCGAAAACCAAAATGTCGATTTACTCCGAAATTTACCACGAAACTGAAGATATTCTGGCAAGTTCCAATAAATGATATTGCATTTCGATACTGTGAGTGAGTGATGTAGCGTCTACCGTGACTTTTTTTTATCCATACGCACCAAGTTTGTTTTGCCGACTAGTCTTTATGTTTGTGACTCTGTCCTCAGACCGAAGATGCAGTCACCTTGTCTTTGTGGTTGTGACTTTGTCCCCATACCGAAGATGTAGGCACCTTGTCGTTGTGGTTGTGACTTTGTCATAAGACCGAAGACCGCATCGACTTGGCCCTCCGTTTGTGACTTTGCGTTCTCACCGATGGTGCCTCCTACTTTTCTGTATGATTATGACTGTTTCTTCAGACCAAATATGCCACCGACTTGCAATTAGAACTCCTTCAAAACTATGTAAACGCTACTTTAAGGGGTGGGGTCTGTTCTCTAGAAAACAAAGAACTGACTCCCACCCTTGAAATTGGCATTTGCTTCCTTTTGAAAGTGTTTAGATTTCAGGTTCTATCCAAAATGGTGGAGCATATGGTCAACCACTAAACGTGGCGTTGGCCAGGAACAACGATATTGGCATGTGTATTAAAACATCGTAATCCTCTATGTGGGGATGGACTAAAAGAAAGGACTTCTTCAGAACAATCTTAAGATATCGAGATAAATGTTGACGCTGAAATGGCAACGGCGCATTTACGTAGAATTATTATCATACTCGCTCAAACATGGACGTGCAGTCCAACAGTACAAGACAGAATTTTTTTGCTGATACTCTAGTCTCGGCTTTTTATGGTGGGTCCATTATCTCCACGGCCTACCGCCTACACAGTGGTGATTTGTAATGGAAGACCGCCTCCACCATATGAATGGCTGAACGTCTGTCATTCACATTTGAATCGTGTGACTGCCAGCATGGGACGCGGTCCTTGTGAAATTGATTGAGCCACACGGAAAGTTATGGTTCATTACATCCAATCTTTTAATGTTCAATGTATGACCGAAATTGATACAGTTTGTAATATTGAAAGTTTTACTTCACACTGCTATTACGATAAATAAAAGTAATGCTATAATGCAGGGTGTCGCAAAAGAAATGCGCGAATTTTACATTCTGAGTATGAACCATAAACTGCCTGGGTGTCTAAATTTTCCTTAAAATTGCAACGTTTGGTGCATTTTTCTCTAAACATAGGAAATGACTACAGTCTCAATTCAGAATTGAACTTTTCGCATCGAGGTAAACAAGAAATGAGATAGATAGATAGATCCAGGGGGATGATTGGGGAACCTGTTTACACGTTTCAACACAGGCCATTTTTTTCTAAACACGTCAAACGTCGCTAAGGACAAAAGCCAACGTGAACCAACGTGAACCTTATTACCCATAGATTGCTAAGATGTGCAGTACGTCACTCGGTAATGTACACAGTAAGCACATGCAGCGACGATGTTGTATAACGGCCGAAAACAACAATGGTTTTTCCTCTTGCCAATGTGACTGACGTCATGACATAAGTCGACGTCATGGATCTGCTTAGATATTCAGGCTTCTGTCTGGGTCAAAATTAGTTACCCACCATAAATCGGCTTCATGGCGCTTATTTACCCATCAAATTCTTATCTAAAAACTTCCACAAAATCAAATTCAGATTTGGGAAACCTGCATTCAGTAGTATTTTTCTGCATTTCATTGCAGCAAAACATGGTCGTTCTGTTGAAATACCACTGAATGCAGGTTTAAAAATCATAGATTATTATGGGGAAGTTTTTAGAGATTTGTTGGGTAAATAAGTGCCACGAAGGTGATTTATGGTGGACAACTAATGTTGACACAGACAGTACAAAGGCACAGTCCGTGTTCTCTCGCATCCTGCAGAGCACTATAGGCCTGATCCACTTCATCATCTAGCATGGCCATGAACTCAATTCCATCTGCATGTTCTTCGTCAAGTTGTGAAAGTGGTCCAGCCTCGACCTGGCCTTGGCGTAAAGCTGCCTCGAATCCATTTTCGATAACCTGGTGACTCACGGCACCACAGGCACAGGCATTGCTCAAAATGTTGACAACAAACAATTCAAAAAACCACCCCGGACCCAATTTTGGAAATACCATTGACACTGGAACTTCGGAACTGCTCATAGGTCAGATCTCTTTCATAGGAGCGATTCAACAAACTGCCTGAGTGTTTAGCATAACCGCGAAATCGACCATAGCACACTTCGGAATTGCTCCGCCATCTGATTGGCCGTTTCATCACAAAAGCGGTGGGTAACCATGCTCTACGTAGTTTGTGAAGGGGAATGGCCTGCATATTGCAAACCCACCATAAAAAGCCGAGACTAGAGTATATCCAGAGCAGCAACAGTATGGGTCAATACCAAGTACTGTACATTTGATAGTGCTTCCACATGGAGGCGAGCTTGTGGGTAATGTTGATTGTTATGGCCAACTAAAATGATCCACAAACGGCAAAATTCACCAAAGAAAATTAATACGCAATTGTTGTTTTGAAAAATAATGGACGGTCACCACGTCTTGGTTCATCAGTTCGAGAATAATACGCCTGTTTCACTACGACAATCAAAGTTACCAAAAAGCTCAATTATAGGTAGGACCAAAATGAAATATACAGCTTTGGTATTGACCTGGACCCGCATGTCCCTGGCGCCAGGCCGCATCAAGAAAGGATCTCGTTCACAGGCCGATGGCATAATTCTATCATACCAACAAATATTACATTTAATATACCTCCCAACTTGTCAAGAGCTTGTGTGTAATGTCGATTGAAATGGTCGAATCAAAGAATTGGCTCGTGATGACAATAGATACTAGGGCCTCAATGGTCATGCCTAAAGCACTCGAATCGATTTCGTACCTCCTGGCATATCATGCCGTGTTTATTTCAGGAAAAACGCTTTGACCTGTTGAATCAGTTTCTCCTCTATGCATGGGGATCACATATTTGCTAGTTCAGAATGGAAAAACTCGTGATACTAACCAGGGGTGCCAGATATTCCCCGAGTGTACATAAGAATGCTTATTTCACCGTAACCTCCCTTCCAGCGGCCAATGCTCAGTAACTGGCATGGGAGTCATAGGCCTGGCCTGCATGCACAAAACCAGAGCGTCCCATGCGGCAAGAGTAAGAAACTCAAACGATCGAAAGGTCCTTCTGAATACGGCCTGAAATATGTTAGACACCCAATGCTTCGATGCGCTTGATTTCACAAACCAGCAAGCCACAGGACGACGCGGACAGGCTCGGAGAATTATGGAAGAGAAAAAAACTCAAATTCTTCTCCAGGGATTCGAACACGGGAACTCGGGCTCAGAATACGAACGCTGTAACCGTATGAGCTAGGGCGGCTTCGTTGTGAACTGCTGCCAGCAAATATATCTTATATGAATGGCGATTATACTTTATTCTTCATTTTCTCAAGTACATGTAATAGAAGAAGACACCAAGACAAAGGTGAACATTGCTAAGAGAAAACGTAGACTCCGCATACATAATCAGCACAGCAAAGAAAAAAATGACTTTCTTCCTGCAGTTGCCCACTGGAAGCCGCCCAAAGATGTTGAACAAAGATTACACACAACTGTTTGCACATTCTATAAAGGCGTATAAAACGACAGGCATTTCAGGCAGCCCAGTGGCCTTGATGATAAGAGTGTTGGCAAGTAAAACCAAAGGTCTCGAGTTCGAGTCCCTTTGAGAGGACCTTTTTATTTTTTTCCTTCCAGAATTCTCTGCGAAGGTCCGCATTGTCCCACGGCTTGTTGGTTTGTGAAATGAAGCGCATCGAAGCATTGGAGGACTATCATGTTTCAGGCCGTATTCAGAAGGACCTTTCGATCGTTTGAATTTCTTACTATTGCCGCATGGGACGCTCTGGTTTTGTGGCTGCAGTTCAGCTTTAACATGATTAAGGGTTGGCCACCACCATTTTGGCTAGACCTTAAAATCCTAAAGCAATTAGAACTCTTTCTTTCTAAACGAAGTGAATGCCAATTTCAAGGGTGGGATTCTAATTTCAAGGAAACAAAGAACTGACTCCTACAGTTGAAATTGGCATAGACTTTTTGAAAGATTTCAACATGTATAAATAGCTTCAGGATTTCAAGTTCCAGCCAAAATGGTGATGCCTATTATGGTAAACCTTGAGCGCTTGGGATATCTACGCAGCCAAATATTTGCATGAACAATTTATAAAGAAATGCATCATAAATCTATGAAAAACATGATAAAAACAAAATCGTCAAAGAAATTACATTACGCATGAGTTTTTCGTCCATAGCATGCGTTACCAGACACAAAATCTGGAAATCTTGTTAACGCTTCTACCATCCGGGGCGCTTATACAAATAAAAGCTTCTGGGAATTGGACATCCGGCACGAAACTGCCTGTTATAAAACGATCTGCTGATATGCAGGCTTGCCAGTGGCTATCAGAGCCCGTTGTTCACCACTGAATCGCATGACCTGGTTTTCCCTCAAGATGAATTGCCTATTGTTTTGCCTCGTCGCTGCGTGCATACTCGTGAATATGGCTGAATCGAGGAAGCACTATGGAATGTACGTCTGGACCTGGGGATTTGACTCGACTGTCCCCGGCTGTGACATCACAGCTTTTCAGAAATTCGACCAGAAAGACCGAAAGTGCTTCACGCACACTTGGAACACAGCGCAGAAACGGAAGTGGTTGTGGGATACGTGCAACCGGCCCGGAAGGGAAATATCCACCATTTTTATTTCTGATATTTTCTCGCGGCTGAAACCTGCTTTTCAAAATGACGACTGCTCTGACACGGGGGTCACGGAGGTCAAGGCCATGCTCCTCGAAGGTCATTTAACTGTTCCCGCTTTAAAGATCTATGCTCTATTCGCGGCAAGTGATGAGATCGTCTCCGAGAGGACGTATATCAAGTATGTGGTTTGGTACAATGACCAATGTGCAGGTAGGTCATACTGTAAACTAGACTGAAGAACTCAAGAAGGAACGCCAGCTAACACGTGGACATTGCCTGCACACGAATGTACATTTTCTATATAGAAGGTGGCGCCCTCATGGTATTCAAAGGAGGGCGCAGTTTCTCAGACATCTTGACCAAAACGTACATGAAAATGAAACAATGAAGTAAATCTACGGAAGGGTCACGAAAATTCGCCAGGTTTCGTAGTTAGTACGAAGGCCGAAGGTCATTAGTGGCGTCACGGATCTGCAATACGGATCCGTGGTGTAGGTCCTGTGTTAAGTCATTTACGCGACACTCGTAAATCATCTTTTAACCAAGTTGTTGGAGAAATTAGGATAATTTTCAAGAAGAATCTTCATATATACATTAACATATGTTGTCCTTTGTCGTTCGTTGTGCGTAGTTCTTCGTAAGGTTTGCAGAACCTGTCGTGTAATTACAACTTCTTTTTATTTAAGGAAATGCAAACGAACGGTTCGATGGCGTTGCAGTCAACAATGAAGCATTCAACAAGAGTGGTTCAGACGCAGAGCAGACGTCATACTTGGACAAACTCCAAGAAATCCAAACCGAGGCTCAAAAGCAAGTCTCGGGCAGACTGTGGACGCACTACTCGATTGGCTGGCATTGGGGGCTGACGCGTGATAATAAGGCAGACCGATTGGTCAGTTGGAACGGAGTCACGCAGAAGGTTTCTGAGCATATGATTGACATCTTTGATCACGTGGATGCGCAGGTAATTGGATTTTTAATTGACAGTTAAGCAGTTGCAATAAATTTATCATTCATTATTATTTATTACCTAGTACCTAGCCCTGTTATTAAAAAAATACAACAATTGGATTTAAAAGCTTTTTTGTAACTGGAAGTGCGTTCGTTTTGGAAAGTAGTGTTGCGCTTGCAAAGATGCTGGCTTGGACTGGAGTCGTATGTCAGCAATCATAAACATGCCTAAAGCGCCCCAACCTTATTTCGAAACATTCTAGCACTCCTGCAACACTGGCCTAAATTACCCAACCATTTGACACATACAACACTTGGTGCAAATATTTCAAAATCATCTTCTGTTTAACACGATTAAATTTCATTCATTTTCTAGGTTGGTTACACGAGATTTCCCGAGATTGCGGACAGGGTGAGGAAAGCTGGATTAGCGCATGCGCGGAGAACAGGAAAGAAAATGTTTGCATCCTTTTACACAGAAAAAGTAAGCTAAGTTAAGAATCCCCCATCATCTGTCAATCACACATTTTAAACATGGCCGCAGTGAGTTATTTTAAAAGCCTGCGAGACAAATCATGGCTTGTATCGGCATGTATCATGTGTTTGCGTATATCATAATCGTAAATCAACGGCACTACTGAAATTAGATTCGTATTTGTAAGCCCATTATATGATGATAAGAAAGTCGTAGTACATACATATTTTCACAACAAATTACTCTCTCGACAACCTACTTTTGTGACGTCTCTCGGAGCTGTTGATATTTTGCTCACAAAGCCTGTCATGCCCAGATTATGTTTTGTGAATCTGACTCGCCAGTGTGTTTTTTCAGAACGACGGTGTCCTGTGCGTCTCCACATTTTATCCACAGCCATGTCAATGGGGTGAAAAAACGGAATCTGCAATGTTTGAAATATTCGACAACTTTGCCAACTTCGGCATGGCTGATGTTGAACCAACAATCCACTTCTTCAGAGGAATATACTCCAGCGGCGGACATCCTGATTGGCCTGTTGTGCGAAATACTGCGCCCCCTACAGCAGAAACAATGACACCTCTTACAGTACAAACAACAACGCCCCCTACAACACGGACAACAAAGCCAACGAGTACGCACGCGCCGCTTCAACAAACGACATTACCAAATGTGGGAGCGGATTGTGGTGGTGGATCTTATTGTAAATGTTGGCAAAATCCCCCTGTCTGTCATGGGACAAACGTGCCGTGTCCTTGTGACAAATAAAGGTCATGGCCTCTCTCCAATTTTAACTGCATTTTGACAATCTATAGTATAGTTTATTGTGTTCATTTATATAGCCAGTATTTTTGATCAAAATCATGGTCAAAAGAACAATTTTTGTGACATCTGGGGGCAGCATTTCCCCCCCCCCCCCAGCTTCGCCCCTATGGTACATTTTATAATTGCTCAACCTTTTTTCATCTTCCAAGACCTGCCACTGATTCAATAAAAATAGTAAGTCCAAACAAAAACAGACTAATTCACAGTGTTAGGCCATCGATCTGTTCAGCATTTATAGATACTTGTACATCTAACCTTTCTAGGTTTCTTGCAGATGCTTTTCTACATACTTAAGGCTAACACTACACTGCAAGTCCAAATTCAGGACAAAATAAAACGAATTATGTTTTCTACTAGACCTGGTTTAGTTCTATTGCCTGGTCACGGGTAGTCTCCGATTTACAACCGCCAGTGCGTAGGTCTTGAGTATCAATAGAATCAATATCCAATGATAGAATGCCATGGCCTCGAAAGAACTATACACTAAAATCCGTCTGAGTACATTGGAGCCGGACACTTATTTCCAGGGATATTTTCTACTTCTCCATCAGATCTATTGGAACACCAAATACGTCTATCGCTTGGAACTATATGAAACGCTATAATGTGAGCGTAGAGTCCTACCAGAAAGTAAATTTCCACATGTTTTTTTAAATATCAAAGTTAGAATAAGATAATTGAGTGAGGTTTTTCAGCAGCGGCAGACAAATGGTATATATAGTCAGGCGACTTTGCCGCTGATTAGGAAGGCACAACATGCTTTATGAAAAACTCTTCCCATCCCGTGTTTTTCAAACTTTAGATTTAGAGAACAGACAATACAAGCAGTAGAAACTTGAAAAAAGTGTTGGAAACCATGTTGTTACAAAACCAAAACTTCGATATTCCTGCCCAATGTGATAGCAAATCAAAAAACAGATCCGCCCAAACAAAAACAGCATGCAAAGCACTGGAATGACCTTGAGATAATGTGATTCCAACCATGCTGTGAGGCAGAGCTGGATGGCCGTTGCTATGGAGAACTGCTCCAGGGTGTTCTGCAGGAACTGCTTGTTGATTTTCAGTCTCACGTCCTCTAGTCCGAGAAGTGGGTTGATCATGCCGGGTTTGTCCCTCCCCAGCGCCACCACCAGTACCCCGATTATCATTGGTACTACATTAAGGATTTGCCACTTCAAGGTGAAGGTCAGCTTGGCAGCAAGGTCGTCACCTGGAATGGAGAGCTGAAGGTCACAAGTGCACGTGTCCAAAGTGTAATTTTCCTAGCTATTGACGAGAATAAGATATTTTTTGATGGGTAGTGTCTATTCGCCGCATTCCGAATGGAAAATCACCGGTCGGGAATAGAGCCTTCTGATTAGCTTATTGGCCCTGAGCAACCCGTGATCAAGAATTGGGATTTTTTGATTGGACGAAACCACTGAAAGTAATCACAAATAGTGCTTTCGAAAATATCTGAACAGCGGCAAACCTAAAGGCGATATAGCCTTATCGGTAGGCCTACGGCCAAAGCAGCCTACATCATTACCCAATTGCCTGAAGCCGGTGAAAAATCACTATATGTACAATGTTTGACACTGTCAAACAAACTGCATGTATGGTTGACATAACGTACAACATGTACCTCATCTCCAACATTATGTTTCGCCTTTTTTATGAATCGGCAAAGAATTATCTAAAATGCATGTACCCACCTTGTGGGACCTCTATCGGTAGATACATGGAACCGAAACAGACGAAAGCTAGGCTGAGTGCCAGCGCAAAGGGTACAGCAACCTTAACGTGCTTCTTCATCTTCACATAGCTTTCCTCCAGCATCTTCTGTTCCTTTTCCGGCATCTTGGGATAAATATGTCTTCAACAATTCTGGAAGAAACACAAGCATTTTTATTTTTAATTCAAAAAAACCCAAAAAACAAGCGTTATTACCATTGGCTCGGCAATTGCAACTGACCACAATGCCTGTGGAACGCGGGGAACGCTTCCCGCTTAATAGTCTAATCAGGCCTTTTACGACACGTAAAAATAACAGTGCGACGCCACTGCTTTAAGAGTGCATAGCTCTCCATGTAAATAACATAGTGATGTCACAAGGGTTACACCGTCCGTGATTACTGGCGGGTAAAGAAAATAAGTACGGTGTATAAAAATGCAGTGATACACAATGCCTGAGTGCAGTTTATATTTATTCATGCGAATTTGTCGAAACGTTGTATTCAAAGCATTTGTTATACTGTTTACACAACAAATATGACGAAATTATGTATTCTCGCAATTGGAAATTTTCAAATTCAATTACAAGTAACAAATTTCAAATTATAAACCAACGTGGTAGACTTTTAGATAAGTATGCTCACCTGTTGCATATGATGGTCCTCTAACGACAATATCTTGTTCCTGGACTGCCCCTGGTCTTCTTGATCCAGGCCTCTTGAACGTAGGTGAAAGAATGTACTGTCATAGGAATCAAGGGCATGGACCTCTTGTTTGTTAAATGAGAATGCCCTTCGCCAATTACTGGCGGTCCAGGAAAATCGTAATCCAGTTATACACAGTGCCGCAGTGCAGTTATTATGCATACGAATTTGCTGAAACTTGGTATTTAAAGTATTTCTATATCTTTCTACACAACGACATAGCTGAAATTTATACTTTGTATGTATTTACGCAATTTCAAATTTTCAAATTTAGTTACACATTTCAAATTATAAACTAACGGCGTAGGCCTTTTATTTAACATAGAGAACGCAGAAGAAAAAGATTTGAATATTTCATATATGTGTACGGGGCCGAAAACATCGCTTTGAATTTATTGACACTGTTGACCTAAAAAGCTTTTAACATAATGTTGGCCTATCTATGTATTGAACGAAATTTCAAGGTTCATGTAAAATACACAATATTTGTTCCAACTTCTGTAAATCGGTGTGCTAAACTTATATCATCATGGAGTATTGGCTAGAAATGTATGTGGTGTATACATTTCTCTACATGTTTTCTTCAAATTACAGTAGAACCTCTCTATTAGGTACACCCTTGGGACTGACAAATGCTATCCTTAATAGGGAGGGGCCCTGATTAAAGAGGTCAGAATGAATGAGGACAACCAACTTGGCACCAAAACAAGTGCCGTAAATGGAGAGGGTGTCCTTAATAGAGAGGTTCCCTATAAAGGAGGTTCCACTGTATGTCCAAAAACACAACCACTATGCGTCATGCTTGCGTCATCTATTGGTAAATTTTGGAATCGTTCTTCCCAAAACAAATCATATTTTTGATTTAAAACAGAAGCAGTACAAACAGTAGAAACACGAAATCATGTTTGGGATTAACGTGGCTGCGAATCCAAACGAGCGATATGCAGGCCCGATGTGATAGCCAATCAGAAAACAGATCCGCGCAAGCAGAAATTCTATGCAAAGCAACGGAATGACCTTGAGATCACGTGACTGTAACCATGCTGACAGGTATAGCTGAACTGCAGATGCTATGCAAAACTGTTCGAGAGTATTTTGGAGGAATCGGATGTTGATTTTCATGAAGTCGTTTTCCTTTCCGAGGAGGGGGTTGATGGCTTGGGTGGTAAAGCGCCAATGCGCCACGAGAATTATCCCAACCACCAGTGGCACTAGATTAAGAATTTGCCACTTCAATGTGAAGGTCAGCTTTGCAGTGAAGTCAAGGTCACCTGAAATGAAAAGGTCAAGGTCAAAGATCAAAGTCCCCCTTCACAGGTGAGGTGTTCACGGAAACCTTATTCACCGGTGGGGTTGTCATGGAAGCCTCATTCACAGGCGCAGTTTTACGAAAGACCGGAATACATTTTTTTACGGGTGTAGAAGTAGAAAATGCCCCCTCCCCCCGAAATCTTTTCTGGGGTTATGAATAAATCTAGTTCTTGTGCATTCGCAGGAGACTAGCACTTTAGGTTTGTAGACGAAGCTGGTGATTTTGAATGGGAAAATTAAGAACACACTTACCTTGCGGGACCTCTATCGGTAGATAATGGAAACCGAAATAGATGAAAGCCAGGCTAGTGGTGATTCCAATTGGTATAAAGAACTTGACGATCCCTTGATTCTTTCTAAAGTTCTCTACTTGGATTTTCTCTTCTTTCTCCGACATGATTAGCTGGTTGTAATCTATAAAAAAAACATTACGTTTCTTGCCTTGGCTGGTTTAGGGCTTTCGACCTCCATGAAGGCTGTTTCATGGGGTCGAGTCGATGTAATCAAGATTCGCTCTGATAAACCTTTGACAAGACAGTAAAACAATTGGAAGTTTGGCCCGATGCGAACGGGCTTTGTTTAAAGGTAACACACATGTACTGGCCTAGGACTGAGAATTCTGCTGCGCGGTATGGGGCAAACCAACGCAATGGGACTGTTTCCTTAAGCTGGGTTGACATACGGTGTCACTTGTAACGTCTCACGTAAAGAAAGATAATAGCCAACATATTGCAACTCCTTAGTTTTTTGCCCATAGGACGACGGGCATGATCTTCAAATATTAGTCAAATTTCAATGAATTCTGCATACCTGTGGCGAACTTTTGCTTCTTAGATGGCTATGGAATCGAAAATGTAGCATTAATCTACATTGTATTTCCCTTTGACCCCTCATGAAAGCTGTCTTGTGGGGGTCGATTTCATCAAGATTTGCCCGGATAACCCGTAGTGCAATGAAAGTGTATAGGCCTAGGTACGAACGGGCTTTGTTCAAAGAATTGGGCTGGACACGAATTCTATTATCTGCGATGTAAGGGGCAAAAACGTAATGAACCAAATAGTTACCCCACCAGCACAGTGGTATAATCAAGTATGTGGTCGGGTTCTCCGCCGCGTCAGCTGAGGCCCGTGTGTTTACACCGTGTTTACTCCCGCCAACGACCAAAAGGCCTATATACAGTATACAAATCGAATGGCCTATATAATTTAATTTAATGAATACTTGATTAGACACTAGATGAAATTATATATATCCATTACAGCACTGTAATTTGTATGAAAGTTGACCTCATTCTGACCTATGTATGCCAAACCCAGTTTTGTAATTATCTCGGGGTGATTAGCAGGCAGATATCCCCCAATTTGCCAGTTGTACCTGACTGGCATGTAGGGTGTGCAACTTTTAGCAGACCAGTAAAAGGGCGACATCATTTTGACTTCGAGAAAACGCCGAGAGGACTGTTGGGAGTGTATATTTCACACTAGTTACACTCCGAACGCAGTAGACCGGCCTCGTTCCTCACAAAAGGGGACTAAATTAGGATGACGCAATGGGCTGCCCTGGGAGTCTAACAGGAGTCGGAGGCTTTTTCCGACTTCTTAACGGTTTCTCTAACTATTTCCTTTCAGGGAAAAGTCGGATAAATCAGGGAAATTTAGAGAAACCGTTATGATGTCGCAAAAAGCCTTGTTTTGAACAACCGGGCTCTCTTCTATTTTCAACTAAATCCGTAAAATGTCAGGCTATTTGCTGTTTTTTCTTGAAAATGGCAAATACACTTGCCATGGACAACTCAGTGTTGCGGAAGCTCTTTCTCCAGAATGTCCAGGGTATTGTGCAAATTTCGGTGCAACTTTTTTTCAGTGTTTCCGTTTCTGAGTGTTTCCTCCTAGGAACGCTGATAAAAAAGAGTTTTGTACGCTTTTCGGTGTTTCCCCAGTGTTGCGGAAGCTCTTTCTCCAGAATATCCAGGGTTGCGAAAATTTCGGTGCAACATTTTTTCAGTGTTTCGGTTTTTTAGTGTTTCCCCTTGAGGTTTATGAACGCTGAAAGACAGATTGACACGTTTTCTCTTTCCCCCATTCACTGTCTTCCAAGCTGACAGTTGTATGGAAACACCAGAATATGTGGAACAACCAAAACGTCACACCGACTTGTGCCAAAAATAAAAAGAAGAAGAATTAAGTACAATGTATTTGCACAAGCAATACTAAATTTTATTTACAAAATTAATTAGTGTATGAAAATATACATGTACTAGCATTGTACCCGTGGCGCAGGCAGGTTCAAATGGGCTATACCTTGAATAGATTGAATTGCAATGAAAATATAATGCAATATCAAAGGAGCAATATCGAAGAGACAAATTAAACCAACCATTTGTCCACAGACTCGGACCCTGTGGCGTGCTGTATGCGTGCATATAAAAGTAAATCAATTGGTCCGAATGAGATGATGAGGCAATGTGAATATACCTCGTTCCTTAGTCAGCAATATGCCCCTTTTTATACGGAGATGAAGGAGAACCCAGATAGGCCTTCACATGTCGGCCTCCAAATGGCTCGGACCAATTGCACTATCACTACTAAAACTTTAAAATGCGTGCTCCTCCTACATGTAGCATGATCTCGGGCAAGGCACTTAGTCGACAGGCAAGCTAGAAGTTCAGCAAAGTAAGCAGCTCCTTGATAAGGCCATGCCAAGTTCAGAGTGCCTCTTCAGATACATCAAGTTTTGAAAGCTGTGTGGTGAGCACATAAACATACCATTGAACATTAATTTGAAAATCCCTTCATAATCAAGGGCTAGCTCTGGCTAATACAGTACCAATATACGATAGACCATCAATTTGACCCCAGCTCCTTACTGCGGGAAAACCCAAGTCCAGCAACCAAAAGTATCAAAATACATTTTTGTTTACATTTGAACTGCACACATGCGTTTGTTTACAATTTCTTTCCCGCGAAATCTCGAAGATCAGGTGACCTACAATCGTGGATTGAAAATAACATTAACCTTGGTTCAGCAGGTCAACACGTGTACAGGCTGTTCCAATCATCCCCCTACAGCCAGCCGTTCAACAGGTAGTGTTAGTCACCCCACAGGGAGTGCAGGTGATTCATTAATCCCCTGCATAACTGAACAGCAATGGCTTGGCTTCCGTGAGTGATAAGGAGAATTGACCGTGTCCGATTAAAAATCCCTCATTACTGCTCCGCTGAAGTAAATTTCCGAAAATAAACATGACGTTGCATCAGGATAACATATCACCTGCAAACGTGCAAAATTTCGAGACGAAACACGACCCCCAAATGGCACTTTAGCGAGCCGCCTTATAGTATTATGATATAGATGCATAAAATCAAATAGGCATGTCTGTCTTACATATCCTGGCAGGCGGGGTGGGGGGGGGGGGGGGTCCTAAATATAGTGCACTCTAAACTTTTTAGATTTTCATTATGAAATATTGATAAGTCGTTCATTTTTGACAGGGTATCGGGCAAAGAGCAAGCGTTTCGCACTTTCAGACATGTTGGTAACTAGGGAAGACCCCACCCTAGGCCCCATATTCAGTGGCCACGTCAATAAGACCAAGCTATGTAGCTGTTGTATCAAAACCTATTAAGTAGGTCAAGATTGGATGAACCCCTTAAATATGTTTTTGCTATTATTCACCTCTTACGGCGGCTACAGAAACTACAGTTGACAGAATATGATGGGGTATTTACAACGAATTATTTACAAATCGAAGGTTCATTTACAGGAACTATTTATGTGGCACTGCTGATAGCTATGGCAATTAGTGCGCCCCAGAAAGGGGAAGATATTTGCAGTATAAAAAGTAATAGACAACGAAATTTGTATGAATCAAAACAGATCTATGAGGTCTGGACCTATTACACCACTGGTGCAGCTCTATTTTCTAATGCATCATGATCAAGGGAGACTTCTCTGATAAGAGAACTGTAGAGAAGCAAAATGGCAGGCGCGTCCTTTTTAAAGGCTTTCATCTTATTCTATACAGGTATAACAATAAAAAAAATATATCACAGTTTATCATTATCAACATCAACAACGGAATGGTAGAAAACACAGAATTCCACTCCCTATACTTTCGAGGAATCATAATTCATTGAAATTGTCTAAAAGTTTTTTAATAGCTTCACTAATGCACTTAATTTTAGTGACGAAACAGCTTGCTCCCTATGATAATACAGGGGAAAAGCTCACAATGTTACCTTTTCATGGGTATTTCGAAATATGCCTCTCAATTCTTTCCTTTCATTTTTTAATAATCATTCCTTCTGGAGTGTAAATTCATTTGCGAAAGTACATTAGGCGAAAGGAATGAGGGTCTCCATAATCTGAAAGTAGCCCACCATACGTTTGGGAATAAAGAATGTTCGTTAATCACATAGCAAACGGTCGAAGAAAATCCTCCCTCTACGAGCTCGGATCAATGAGGTCAGACAGTTTGCGGGTGGTGGAGGGTGCAATATCCCCTCTGCACAATGTTGCATCCGACTGAGCATGCTCTACAAGGTCCAAGTCGTTCAAAAATATAGGATGCCCGTTGTCCTTAACATTCCTAACTGTTACGTCAAGTATCCATAAAGACGTTTTTTCGTTTAGTTCGAAACCCCATTGATATTTTTCACGTTACACTAATGAGTCTTCTTATTCTTACGTATCATCGGCGACAAAATATCTTCCTCGCTGTCGGACTCCATTTTGAATGGCGTTACGGTGGTAACACCGTCAGTTCCGTCTCTTGACACGAAAGCGGTCGTATTGAAATCGGAATCCTTCGGCTGTTTCATTGTTTGGAGCAGATCTAGTTTGTCACCTTCCCACATGATGGCACCATCGACGGAGTCCTTCTCTTCATTGCCGTTAGGGACCGCCAGTGGTTCGAGGTCATCTACCGAATCGTGTTTTGCTTTCTCAACAGATGGCGCTTCGATCCCGTTTTCGTCATTATGCGGATGTTCCAATGTGTCGACAGGTCTGTTTCGCCTACCGAGCCGGCGTGACGGTCTTTCGTCGTGCTTTGCCCAGAATCCACCATCATCTAGCGAGTCCCTCTTCGATGCTTGTCTATCTCTTGCCATGAAATTATTCAGTGAGTCGTTCTGCTGATCATCATGTGGAGGCGACACTGTATGTCGGGCCGCCATGTTGTTGTTTGCATCACCGTTGACCTCTTTGTGTTGCGTTCTTGTTGCATCGAATCGTGAAGGAGGGATTAACGGATTAGTGGGAGTATTCTCATTGCCTTTCTCTTCTGATTCATCGCCACCAAGTAGATGGGTGATGTCGCTGTTCCCGAAGAAGTCATCCAAAGAGTCGTTATCCAAATTTTCCCCAGGAGGTGCAAAGTCAGGTTTACCGATTCCTTCTGGTGATGATCTTTGTCTATCTTTGAGTAAGATGGATTCCTCTTTCCTGGTCGAAAAATCAACATGGTCACTCCTCATTTTGATGGTACGGTCGGAGTCAGTAGCACTGGGGCTTCCGTTCGCCAAATCTGTGTCAACATTTGGCCTGGTAACGCCAGCGACAAAAGCGCCATCTCTCGTCCCCACCTCGGCAGTCACTGGAACTACATCAGGAACAACCTCAATCTTTTCATTCTCTGGAATCTTCGAGGTATTTGACAAAATGAGATCCTTTTTTTCATTGTCACCAACAATGAGTATGTCGACTTTTTTATCCAGCCTTGTTGTCCTCATCGGCTTTTTCGCATTTCCTTCGAAAGGTGGCTTTCCGATATCTTCATCAAACATATCAACAGATCTGTGAACTTGTGGAACACTTTCTACAGTCAATACGTCTTCTACCTCGTCTTTTGTGGCATTTCGTCCAATAGGTGGCGTCCTGATACCTTCATCAAACATATTAACAGATCTGTGAACTTGTGGAACACTTTCTACAGTTAATACGTCTTCTCCCACGTCTTTGTTGGCTTCCTTTTCTTTTACTACAGTAGATGTCCCACCAATCTCATCTCGTTTTAAATCTAAGATATCGACAGAGTTTTCAACTTGTGGTACCGTCTCGATCTGTAGTACCTCATCCACCACGCCAGTAGATGTTGTCTCGGGTACGTCCTTCTTACCTCGGATTTCTTCATCCTTCGCAGCAGATTTCAGGTCTAGAATTCCAACTGATCTTTTGGCAACTGGTAGAGACGATTCCACCTTCGGTTCCTCACGAAAATCCATCACGTCATCCACATAACCACTTTCCAAGGTAGCACTGGTAGCCATTTTGATCTCTGGTTCTGGTTCCTGATTCGTCACGACGCTAGCAGAGGGCAGCAGGTCTGAAATAGGGCTGGTTTCATGCACTTGAGCATTTGCCTGTATCACACTTACGGAGGCTCCACTCTCGGCCAAAGGAGCTTCTTGAGCCTGGAGCACCTCTTCTCCAGTAACAGTTTCAAAGTCGTCACTGGCAGCTATTCCAAGGTCACTTGGTTTCTCTTCTAGCTTCTTTGGTGAACCTATTGAGGGCGCCACAGTGACAATGTCATCATCGGCAGCAGTGTCCCAAATTCCATGCTTCTGTACAATTGCCACTTTGCCTGCTTCTACTCTCCCGTGTGTATTGAGCTCTTCCCTCGATGCAAGTTCTGGGTCAGCCATACCCAAGAAACGGTCCTCCACAGGGGAGGACTCGACCTGCATAACGTCTTCCCTGTTGGTTTGCAATTCGTTCCGTAGATTCTCGGACTGTTCCGAGGTTTCTATTTCTAGTTGTGAATCAAGAACGCCAGGGGTCGCTTCGACAACACCAGCTGTTTCTATGGTAACGACTTCATCTATTGCACTTTCTTCCATCTTTGCATCAACTGGAGATCTTTCGATAGGTTCTGGACTGGTGCTGCCATCTACTTGACGAGGGGCGGATCTCGCATTAATTGGTGACAACATACCAAATCTGAAATTGAAGTATAATGCTGCCATGCTAAGTATGAAAAGCAAAGTGCGTCCATCATTGAGTCAGAGAAGATAAAAAACGTAGGGTAGCCTTGTCAGGGTAGAAGTCAGATGTAGAAGTTTGATGTGGGTGGTCTAATACAAGAGTTGGCTTTGCATTTGGTCAGCATCGTTCATTGAGCACAACCTTCGGAGCCAAACTGGCTGCATCTGGCACTAAATACTTTCAACACAGAAGAAGTTCATTGCCATAATGAGAAAAACCTTCATCAACTGCTAAACGATTATCCATAGGACCCTCGCTTCTACATGAACTTTCATTCTTTTAATCTGCTCTTCATCTTAGTCCCACCTCTCCGAGTTACGGCCAACAACCTCTCCTAGCAAATCCTGCCTCAACCTAGAGACAACATTGAACGGGACCTTTGTATGGACCACATATCCAACTTACAGCTTCTTCACTGGACGTGGCTATGCCGGTGTAAAAGTAAAAAGTGTCCCCCCTAGAAAAAGTGTCTGGGCCTATTGTATTCTGACAGATTATGGCATATGGTTCTATATAGGCAATGACCGTCAATAGCTCAGCGCATAATAGAATCCTTTGTTCCCGGACATTTTATCCTAGGACATTTTAAACTTCTACACCGGGACACCCAAGAAGCCGTATTCAAGCTTTCGGTTTCAGCGTTTCATAGCCTCATCACAGTGAGAAAAATGAATGAGATGGATCAACAATTCATACAAGAGTCATGTGTAGAGTGGCCTACAGTCTGAGACTCGATATGCTCGGAGAGGTTGTTGCCCTTGACTCGGAAGGATGGAGGATATATTCGGAGTTGTAGCTGATTTGACAGGGTGACTTGGCAGCATTTGTTTTTTCAGCTTCGAGACGTCAAAGTCTGCAGAATAGTGTGGAGCCCACGAGATAGGTGTCTCCCTTTTTGAAAGGAAGTGCTATGGAGAGGTCAAAAGATCAACTTACCCCTCATCCTCATCTTCGTCTCCTTTCTTCTTTTTGTTCTTCTTCTTTTTCTTCTCCTTCTTCGTCTTTTTGTTCTTCTTCCCCTTCTCATCCTCACGATTTAGTTCAGCTTCCAAAGCAACAGGTGCTGCCTCAATTGCCGATACCTCCATGGCAACAAGCTCATCTTCGCCTTCCACCATTCTGGATTCTTGGCTTACATTTGTATGACGACTCAATGCAGATTTCCTCTTCTTGTCATCTTCTGAGTCTAAGTCTTCCTCGTCTTCCTTCTTCTTTTTCGATTTTTCGTCTTCAGAGTATTCATCTACCTCCTCCCTTTTGGATTTCTTCTTCTTCTTCTTCTTTTTCTCATTTTTATCCTTGTCTTTCTCAGACTTCTTCTTTCCCTTCTTCTCATCAAGTACAAAAGGAACCGCCTCGATGGCAGAAGCTGTTTCCATGACGACGAGTTCGTCTCCATCGTCAACCATTTGGGATTCTTGTTTGACCTCTGTATGAAGATCAAGGTCACGCTTGTCATGTTCATAGTTCGCCTGAAAAACCATAGGTGCCGCTTCAGTCTCTTTGATGATGTTTTGCGTGATCTCCTCACTTACTGGCGAAGACTCTATTGCTTCTGTTTGTTCTGCTGTTATCACATCTTGATCGTCAAAACTTTCTGACTCCGTAACTTTAATTTCAGGTACACCTGCAGAGGGCTCTGTCATCGCAAAAACTTTCGGAGCGGATTCAACCTGAGATGTTCTTTGCACTGTAATAACTTCCTCCTCCTCGAATCCATCTACGTCGTCTAGTTCAAGCTCACCATGTCCGCTAGGTGTCGTCTCGATCATTGCACTTTGCTCTGGCATCACAGGGGCTTCCACTTCCACATTTTTCTGAAACTTCACACGAGGTGTTACTACTGGCTTTATTCTCCGTCTTGTCGTAACTGGCATGACGATATCATCATCATCACTGGTGAAATCTTGCTTGGCGGGTTCGTTCCACGAATTCACAAAAGAGGGCGGTGGGTGTTCTACAGGTGCACTCTGAGTCCTCTGGACAGTGTCCATGGCAATGTAATCCTCCTCATTGTCGTAAGATGGCGCTGGTGCATATTCTACTTTTTGACCCTGAGACTTCGTGATCACTTCCTCGTCACTGTCAACATGCACTGACTCTTCAACAAAATGGACCCGTTTTTCCAGGAGTTCTAATTTTGCTACCATAGCTCTCTCAGAGGCATCTGGCTTTCCATGGAGATGAATACCCAAATGCTCTTCCCCCGACACTCCCGAATTCTTATCAGAGCCCAAGAAAGCATCCATATCAACTCCACTTTCTACAACGCCGACAGTCGCCGCCGCAATGACCTCCTCTTGATGTCCTTTCCTATCCTTCTTTTTCTTCTTTCCATCTTTGTCCTTTTTAGATTTCTTCTTCTTAGTGCTGTCACTTTCATCTTCCGATTCAAATTCACCTTCGTCTTCAGAGCCTTTCTCCTTCTTCTTCTTTTTCTTCTTTTTCTTCTTTGCTTTTTCATCCCCAGAATCTTCATCTTCTTTTTTGGACTTCTTCTTCTTTTTCTTCTTATTGCCACCTTCAGAATAACCATCTTCGTCTTCTTCATCAGAAACCTTCTTATTCTTCTTATCTTTCTTCTTCTCATCCCCAGATCCGACTTCGTAATCAACCTTGTGACCCTTCTGTGCATCCAACTCATCCAACTTCTGCAACATGTCGTCGATGTCAATCGCACTCTCTATCTGAACTTCGCGGGTCTCTCCTATCACCTCTTCCACATCTGACGAGTCTCCAAGCACACCCGGAGCAACGCTTTCATCTTGACTCTGACTCGATGCAACTAATTTTTCGAATTCCGACATATCAATAGTAGTCTGCTTCTGAGGTTCTGGCTTGTCCATTTCTTCTAATTTTTGCAACATTTCATCCATGTCGATTGCAGACTCCACAACATTTTCTTTCGTCTCTTCGAGAGCCTCTTCACTTACTGAGCTTGCAGACGACATCCGACCTTGTTTTTTGTCGGCAGAGTCGTGGATGCGTTGAAACTCTTCAAGGGCGTGCAGAGCATCTTCATCCAATTCTTTGTATTGTTTATCAGTCTGTTTCTTACAGTCGGCAGGAGGTGGCGCTGAGTGCAACTGGATAGTAGGTGCTGAATGCACTGTATCCTGCACTGAGGGAACAACGGCTTCGTCAGACTCTAAGCGGCCGAATGTGGAGTGGGTTTGTTGAGTTGCAGGTTGCATCTGTTGGTAGGTTGGTGGCTGTACAGTCATGCCCTGCCGTTGCATGAAGAGTGGATCATACATCGGTGCCATCATAGGCTGTACCATTGGCATTGCTTGAGGCATCGGCTGCATGTAGTAGGGGTAAGGCATCATCATAGGTTGGCCAGTATTAGCGGGTGCCACCATGAAGAGTTTATAAGGCGTCTCGGGCTGTCCAGGCATCTGTCCTTGCATCATCGGCTGGAATCCAAAAGGTAGGTACTGCGGCTGGTGCTGAATGATCGGTTGGGTAGGGATATCAGCCCCTTGGACGTCTTGACTCGTATGATGCGTGGATTTGGTCGGGCCGACATGCATGGCCATTGGTTGGTCCGGTGCAGGACTTACCCTTGAATGCTTCCCGTAATGGGGTGGCGATCTCCTTTGCTTGCTCGCTGTGGCTACACTTTCCATCCCAGGCGCCGCCGCATGCACCCCACGGTCCACTTCAGCGTACACTTGGTCCTCTACAAGATCCTGTGTGCCAGCGTAACCGTTCGAAAGCTCTGGTCCTCTGGCACTCTTTAGAGGTGGAATGATAGGACGACCCTGATTAGAATAACGGCCATCTTTCCCCGTCTCATAGTCTTGCCATTCCTGCTCCAAAGCATTTTGCCTTTTGTAAGCATCATGTTCCCGCTGTTTTGCTTGAAACTCTACATGTCGTTGCCTTGCTGCGTGCGCAGCAGCCTCCTTCTGAGCATAAGACATTCCATCTGCAGCCACATCCGTTTCAAGACCACATGGTTCAGCGTGCACTTCGCCTCTGTGTGTTTGCACAACGACGTCCGGCTCTTCATAAATTCCAGAACCTCCTGGAACGGAATGGGCGACATGGCTTCGTTCTGGCTCAATGGCCTCTTCGATTCCTTCATTTAGCAGATCCATTCTACCAGAGTGGACCCCGCCGTGGTGATCTGGCCTGATCATTGCTTCAGTATCGGCATTAACTTGGTAGCTGAAAGGATATCGAGGAGCAGGATGAGCTTTGGTCAGTTGGGAGGCTCGCGGACAGAATATGGGCTGCGGTAATTACATGGGCCCCGATAACCCCTGCAACTATCACCATTCTCCAGGGTTCGGTCAAAGGCTCAGGGAAACGAGGCAGACCGAAATGATGGTAGCTTAGTGATACTAAGGAGTGGACTGGTCTGAGTACGACCCAACCTACACGGGCTGCTGAAGAGAAGCCGCAGAAGATTGACTATTACCCCTGTCGCGTTGGTTGTCCCTCGACCATAAGGCCAGGGGACATAATGATGATGTGATGATATGAGTTACACCAAGTATGGATTAAATCTATACTTGGTTACACTCACCCCTGTTCTGGGTCCACCTGCTTCTTCTTCTTCTTTTTCTTCTTTTTACCATCTTTCCCTTTCTTCATTTCATCCGGGTCAATTGGTGGAAGATGTCCCGGGGACTTAGACTGGTCCTTTCTGAAAAACAATCATTGTAAAGGTCAGAATGGAGCCAGTGCGGAAGTGAAAAAAATCCCCTCGGAAAAGGTGTCTGGTCCTAATCTATCTGACGGATTATGGTAGAGGCAATGACCGCCAATTGCCGTTAAGAAGTCGGAAAAAGCCTCGTACTAGTGTATTCGACCTGTAGTCTTGTGGGTTTCCTCCTTGCCTTAGACCAATCACTCATTTATGTACATCGTGTGTATACAGTGTACATACCCGCCGAAGTCTTTCTGTGTAGGATATGAACCCACTGGATACTGTTTATCCAGGGATGCCCCTTTCTTCTGTTTCTTTGGCTGTCCGGAGAGCTGAAGAGAAATGCAATGTATCATTGGAGGCATTTCCTGGTAATAAATAACAACAGTGTCCATAGATTTGGTCTCTGGTCTCTATAGCCATAAAGAGTTCCCCTCTTGACTCAAGCCTAATATGCTCTATTTAACAAATCACAATATACATGTTATCAAAAGTGTATATGAATAGGCATTGAATAACTTTTCTTTTCTTTTGGTTCTCGGCAATCTGGAGAATCGATTCTCAGGGGTGAAATATGTGATGGACATTATAGGAGTTATTCAAAGTAAAAATATATAATATTTTTTGTGACACCTAGTACATGTATTATGCATACCTTTCTCTGTTGTTTTTTTACCAAGTGACAAAAACAGATGAGAACGATGATGCCTATGATGAGTAATAGGCCTCCCAATGCGATAGCGGCTATTGCAGAATAGGCCACGTAGCTGTAAAGAAAAATGCAGAATCATGTTATTTCTATAAACATATAAAACGTGCACACATGAATTTTGGCGAGAAACACCAGGTTTGTCAATCACCTTCTATTTTACGATTCAGCATTCTCCAAGGGAAAAGTTCTAAATCATGAAGTGAATGTACTCTCAGCAATGTGGACATATCTTCGTCATTCACGCAAAACTGTTCAACAGTCAACCTCCAACGACAATCCCACTCGACAAATAGTAATATTAATTCATATTAAACACATTAAAAACCTTTTATTTGATTTTAAAAGCAGTTATCGAGTGAACGGACATCACCCAAAATATCCACGAAATAAACGAACAAATGACCACAAAAACACCTTTTCTCAAAAAAACTAGCGATTCATACCAAATAAATCTGACGGGAGACAAAACTGCATACAAAATTAGCAAGGCTATGAAAAATAATAAGACCTGCAGTAATAGATTTCAAGGAGAAAATCGGCGAAGAAAAAAATTTAGAGGCAAAAATAAGGATCACAATTGTGAACCGAATAAGTAATTGTAATAAGTCAGGAAACCTGAATGTCGGCGCCTATGATAAGTAACAGGCCTCCGAATGAGATGGTGGCTATTCCAGGGCCACATGGCTGTAAAGAAAAATGCAGAATCGTGTTGAAAAAGTCGGAAAACGTTATTAGAAATAAAAGGGAATTGTAATGTGTTGAAAAACATGATTGATGGTGCGTATGAAGAGCGATGGACTTCTAATATGTCCAAGGGAAAGCGCCATTATTTCAGAATAGGTGAAACAGCTGTAAGGAAAAGTGCATAATCTTGTTGAATAAAGTATTACGTGTCAAGAAAGATGACTGATGAAGCCTATGATAAGAGGCATCCGAGTGTGATGGCGGCTATTCCAGAATAGGTCACTGTAAAGAAAATTACGGAACCGTATCGAAAAAAGTCGGAAACGTTGAAGAGAAAAAAAGGAATTGTTATTCGTCAGGAAACCTGAATAGTGGCGCAGTAGGCCGCCGAGTGGAACAGCCTCGATTCCAGAATAGGCCAAGAAGGTGTAAGGAAAAATGTAAAATCGTGTTGAGGAAAGTCGGAAACTTTGAAGAGAAGAAGGAAGAAATTTGAATGAGTCAAGAAACACGCTTTGTTTCGAGAATATGAAAATTGGATACTTACATGCGCCAGTCGCCAGTGATCTTCAGATAACCGACGTGGAAGTAGAGGAGGGCTCCACCTATAGCAATCAGGATGATAGCCAGGAAGAGCCAGACAATACCACAGGTCTGCAATGATAATTATGATAATAAACAGTAAGGATTCTTATAAATAATGATGCTAATGATGACAAAGATGATGATGATGATGATGATGATGATGAAGATGATGATGATGATGATGATGATGATGACGACGATATAAATAAAGATAAAATCCGGGACAGGTTCTAGCCATAATTTGCAGGTGAAATGCTGGGAAATGTCGTCTTCGGTGTTTCAGATTTTTAAATCGTTTCAATATTGCCAGGGGGTACCCAGGGATTTTAATTCTTTCTGTGCTAACCACAGCAATCATAGTTTAAAGCATCCATGTAGGAAGCTGCAAGGGCTTCCATACTCATAATGACAGGAAAACCAGCAGCGCAATCTTAGTCAAGGCAGTACGTTCATGGGGAGACCGATAGTAATTAAATACATTTTGAAAGAAATTGTCTTTCATCCCCTACCTGAATGCATCGGAGTTTCTTCTTCAGTTTTCGTATGGGATTATCATCTTTTCCGTAGACAGCATCCAGGCCCTTCTCCATGCGGTCGTTCCGCTTCTTCGTATAATCCCCGAAGCACATCTTCGGTAGTTTCCGTCAGTGCTATGACGCCACCTGGAGAGATGAGGAAATTATTCTTTTTTGTTTGCCGCTGAATGTTGCTTTTTATTGTTTCTTATTTTATTTCTCGACAATGCACTAAAAGTAAAGTACAGTTCTACATGTAAATTTAAACTGTTATTTAATTTTAGGACGGCAAAACTCAGAACACTTTTGTTGCATGATTCTAGTTTCTGTCAAAACATTGACTATCGCAATCAAACAAACTGTGTACCATTTTCGGTAAGCTATATTTAGCAACCCTCGTGTGTCTATACAGTGTATGCTATTACTAGTACCATACCTATTAAAAAAATTAACCTGAACTTGAGGGGTATAACATCTTGGAGTTAACCATGTCTGCAAGGTCAGTGTTTTTCAGGAGTAAATGTCCACCTAAATATATTTTGTCCGTTGGGCGAAAACTATTGGACCGATTTCTTTAGAATTAAATTTTTCTTAAATGGGTACACCATTCGGAGATAATGGTGATCCAGGAAAATTGAAATGCAGTAATAGTCTACTTATACACAAAAATACCGTACAGAAGTTATTATGTATAAATTTGCTGAAGCTTGGCGTGTATGGCATTTGTATATCTGTCTACACAACGGCTATGACAACATTCATAGTTAGTACGTATTTGCGCAATTGGAAATGTTCAAATTCAATAACTAATTTTTATTTTTTAACGCACGGCGTAGGCCTTTACATCTAATTTTAGGACCAAACACAATTTCATGGTTAGAGGCTAGAAAATTAAGTTGTTTTTTTCTCATTGTTAGAGCCATTTGGTGATTTTGAGTAGATGTGAAAATCCTCTTTAGTCCTAAAATCAGACTTAAGAAATACAAACTTTGAAGAAATCGGTTCAGTAGTTTTCGCACAGCGACCCAGAAGTTCGTGAACACATCAGTTTGAAAAAGCCTTGTATACAGTAGAACTTCCTTCAGCAGATACCTCTCTATAAAAAACATCTTCTGTATCAAGGACACTGCATTTGGTCCAAAATTGGTGATTTCCATTTAATTTGACCTCTCTAATAAGGACCCCCCACATCAATGCATCAGGACAGCATTTGTCAGTCCCGAGGGTGTCCTCAATCGAGAGATTTTACAGTACTTCAATCTGAAAAAGCCTCGTATGGAACTATTTCATTGATGAATGATAAGGCTTTCAATTCATCGAATCTAATCAATTCATAAGTTAGCCCAAATTCAGACAACTTTCTCATATCTTATCTTATAAGGCCATACATGGCAGTGATAGAGTGCTGTTATATAAATATATCCGATGTGATATCATGCATGGTTCTTTCTTTTTAATTTCTCAAAATAGCGAAGTATATAGTTTTGTCATTTGATAAAACGACATGGTGTTTGTAGAGATCGATCACTGATCATGTTGAGTGGGTGGTTGGTAAAATACCCGCTCCTGCCCAATCCAACACAAGTCCACCCAAGCCGAAGCCCCCAGGTTTAGAGATGAGAATCAGTTAGACAAGATGTATTTTGATGAATAACTGCCATCTGTATCAAACTTGGAGGTGGCCTTCTACGTCTTTTTCCTCTTCTGCGTTCGGAATTTATAAGATGCACGCCAGATGGTCAGTCGGTTTCCGCTAACGACGAAGTCGGCCGTCTTAGAGAGTTCCACCGCAGAGCCCCAGTTTTTTGGTCAGGGTGGTGTTCTTTTGCCAGTATTTCGCTCTATTCTTCCTTTAAGGGAGCAGGTTTGAAGCACATGAGCTAGGATTTGGTCTACAGCTTCACATTCACATTGAGCAGATTCTCGTGAGCCTATTTTATATGTGAAGGATGGAGTGGCCGGATCATGACCGCTGATCGAACCCAACGACCACGGACGAAGGGAACAAAGTCGGCCATTGGTAGCACAACACTCTTAAAATGGTGAAATAGAATAGAAACAACCAACTTGGGAACAAAATTTGTGTCCTTAATAAAGAGTTGTCCGCTAAGCGAGGTTCCAGGTTACCTTACTTTAACGTTGGTAGTGTGGTGCTCTGTCATAGCCAAGTGTAGTATTGAAGAAAAAAAGTCACATACTTTTCTACTATATGACAAGGGCACAGTGTCTGTACGAAACTTTAAACACCCACATGACCAATGGCCCATGTCAATATATGATGACACCTTCTTAATACATGTAGTTGGAATTACGTTTACGTTCGGATATCGTAACCTCCCTATTGGAACGATATGCCAAATTGCTTTCCAATTGATGTCTTACCTTAAATTCACTCGTCTTTTGATTTGTTTATCCGAAAGTTATAGTGCTGTAATATCATGATATGGAGGGCTCCATTTCAGAATGTCAAGTTTAATCCAGATAATGTAGTATCCGGTACCCCGTGGAGAAAGTAATCATAAATTGAGTTTAGAGGAGGTTAACCAAAACCTATCGGTAGGAAACATCGAAAACACCCATAAGCCTATACTCTATATTGATAAATTCGATATAGCCAAAAGCCTATTGAAATCTTCATATGGACTTAGTCAATGCGGTGTCGCTAAGGACAGCTAAATGTTTATCTCCAAAGCTTAGTGTAGGCCTACCGTGACCTAGATTCGATATTCGGCAACAATAAATAGATTTTCATGATCGTTTTGGTCTGTTTGTAATGAATTGAATGAAAATATAAAGGCTTAGCCACGTGATTCCATAAGGCCTAGCTACAAATCTGCGTTTTACGCCACGTAACGCGTTAGGCATTCGTTCGTGGGTATTGCGTCGTAAATACAATTAACTATTAGTTGGTGCGACAGCTTGATGATGCTATGATACCTACCGAGGCGAGGAGAGGGCATTTTACAGACAGCTTGCGAAAATAAAATTCTTTTCCAAATGGTCATTAACATTGGAAGACAGGGACAGCTTCAAGTAAATTGTCTAAATAAGCTTGTACATTCATACTTCTCTTCCATGGTAAACATACGTTGCCTGTGAAAAGGGTCTTTTCAAAATGGCCGAACTTTATTTACGCAGGTTGTCTATCTGTCGAAGGAAATACGCTTTAAAGCTGAAAAGCAAAAAGTGATGACATCTTACCTCACAAATGCCAAGCAACGGATCACGCTCTACCTGTTGAAATGTCGTAAAATTTTGAACGTTGGTAGAGAGTCGCGAAAATGCCGCAAATCCCTGGAAAATACATTACATAATGCAAAACCGTAGTCCCGCGAGAGAGGATAACGTGATGACGTCATATCATATGCGTCCAGATCCGCTGCTGAAACGGTGCAACACATCCTCCAGTTGAGGGCAAGTTCCAATGCTGGTATTTGATTGTTGCAACACGGTATACGGAATTATACACACCAAGAGCGATTTGTTCAATAATGTATACAAACTGCCACTAACAAGCATGACAAGCCTTTCGTATCGATTGATTTCACATTTGAAAAGTTATGTTGCTAAATTAGAGTTCTCCCTGTAACCAGGGACGCGGTCGCCTACACATTGTCGATTTCGCATTGTCTTTTTGCGCAAGATTTGCCTGACACGTTTCGTTGCCTTCGTCGCTGTACATTCCGAGACAGCGATATATGAAAACTTGTTGATACTAAGTATTTAAAGGAGATTGTGGAACTTGCATTAAACATTGTTGAAGGGACAACTTGGGTATGAGATATGTTGATTTTATTATATAAAAATGGCTTCCGGCAGGACCGTGACTTATCCAAACAGGATAATTGAAAAGTCATTGAACTGCAATAAACAAAGCACGATAACGGGATGTAACCATATAAGCCTGCATGAAATTCACACGCCATGTCCAAAACTGCCTCGCAAAAACGTCCAAAATCATTATACGAACTCAGCATTTGTGTGATACTACTGGTGGCGGCGCATGGTGGCTAGAAGGGGTATTATCCTCCTGGCCAGGTAACTACCACGCCCAAGTTCTCCCTTTAAGTAGTGCACCGTTAGTTGCTGGCCAACTTGTTGAAAAGACTGTAATTACCCTTTCTAACATACCGTTAATTTGCTTTCGCCGTCCCCATGAAGATGTTTCGTGGGGGTCGATGTCATCAAAATTTCCCCTGATAACCCTTTGATTGAACTATATAATAATTGGAATTTAGGCCATGGTGCGAGCGGGCCTCTTCTCAAGAGAATAGACCGGGTATTGGGTTAGGGCTAAGAAGGAACATAACGTACATGTACATGCACATGTAATGGGTATAACGGGGTGAGTAACTGTCACTCTCTGATTTATTGAAAAACTCAGCTGATAATGATGTCATTGTCGTTGTTCTTGCAGTTGTTGTTTACAAATATTTGATTCCATGCTTATTCCTTACATTTCGTTTACTAGTAACCATACCTAAAACCACAATGGCATACATGTACATGACGTAATATCTTGAATCAGGGAGTCACGTTTGTTTGATTTGAACCGTATTTACCCAAGATAGCCCGTATTTTTATTCGTGCCATGCAACCTATCAACGTTTTTTCATAATTCTACCATGAGGAATATGCTGCAGTCTCTCCGAGTCTCTTCCACCTGCCCGAGTCGAGGCCAGCCACCCCTCCGAATATCCCAGATTCAAACCGTATCCAAAACCATTGTGTTGACCGCACGAGCAACTTATGGCTTCTTACTTACCCATTGTGACGAAGCTAAGCCCGACCACCCAATGCGCCATGCTCAAGCGTCAAAACCGATGCCCACGCTTCAGCGTTTGAACTAAAACAGTAACGCGAACGGGAACAAATTATAGATCCCAACTGTTTTAGGTCAGACACTGAAGCCCGAGATACAACATCGTTTGAACGCCTACACATGGTTCCTTTGGGTGTCCTGGCATAGCCTAGTCGCAATGAGGAAGTGTAAGTTAGATGAACGGTCCAAACAAGAGCCTTGTTTCGAGGGGATCTTCAGTCTGAGACTGGGTTCACTCGAGGAGGTGGTTGGCCTCGACTCGGAGAGGTGGGATACACTCGGAAAGATCACAGCTGATTCCGCACGTTGAATTTGGTCATCTTTATCAGGGGCAGCTATCTCTGTTGACAATATCATGGGAAATGACCCATCGTATCCAGACTTCGCTGAATAGTCTGGTTTAGAACTAGGTACAGCACATTGCTCTAGGCAAGTACGCTAGCGGGAAAGTGCAGCTACAAGGATGCTGTGGATTATTTTTGGGGCCTCTATCGGGATCGCTTTCGGTAAGTAAAGCTGGAAGCACGCAGATGTATGTCCGCGAGATCGTGTCACCAGTAAAGCTGGATGAAGTGTCCGCGAGATGGAATCCCAAGTAAAGCTGGAAGTACATAGAGTTAAATGTATGCGAAATCGTATTCCAAGCAAAGCGGTAAGTGTCCGCGAGGTCGTGTCACCAGTAAAGCTGGAGGCGCACAGCGGTAAATGTCCGCGAAGTCGTGCTAGCAGTAAAGATGGAAGCACACAGCGGTTAACGTCCGCGAGATCGTGTCCGCAGTGAAGCTAGAAGCACACAGTGGTTAATGTCCGTGAGAACATGTCAGCAGTGAAGCTGGAAGCACACAGCGGTTAATGTCCACGATATCGTGTCCGCAGTGAAGCTAGAAGCACACAGCGGTTAATGTCCGCGAGAACGTGTCAGCAGTGAAGCTGAAAGCACATAGCGGTTAATGTCCACACTTAGACCCTGAGCAGGGTTGGGCGAAACCTGTTTTAGGCCTATTCGTTTTCAATGGTTGATTTTTATAGCAAAATACAAAGCGACGTTAATTTGGGACACTTGAGACCAACTTCCACTGAAAACTGCACTCGACCCAGCGGGTATCTCTCGTTAGCGAGACGCTCTATAGACTCCGACTCTGTTGGTCGCTTCCACAACTTTTTCCACTTCAGGGCCATCTGTTGCATGGGACTACACCGATGACATTGGCAGAGAATGGGACACACAAGACCCGCGCCTCCTACCGGAAATATCCGTTCCTAAATATTTGGAAAAATGTAAACTATTGATTGGAGCGTCGTCTGGATATCAAACAGATTATCAAACTCTCGCAAGGTATTCGAGATTTGGGGGCCTCACCATCGACATGGCGATGGGTATAAACAGAAATATGACGTCATACTGCGATGCTGTCATCGAGGACACGGAAAATGACTTCAACGCCGCCTATGGGGCATTTACAAGCTCTGAAAAAGTCTTCCAGGCGACCCGTAATGAACTGACGGAAGCCGAGAAGGCGGAGATGGACGAACTCAGGAAGTTAGAAGGAAATGGAGAACGCAGGAAACGTCTTGTTTACGCACACAACCGCCGGGAAGACTCGAACTCCCCCGAGTTCGAATACGAGGACCTCCGAAGTGCTGATACCGACAACGGCTATGGGTATTATTACGGGTCGGGCGATGAAGCGACCGATGGGCCTACGGAAGCGCCGCGAGAGTACGACAGGAGGTTATGGCCGACTCTGTACCGCGAGGAGACTTTTCGGAATACAAATTACAAGAATTCGGTGGATCAGCTCAGGGACTTCTTGGCGAAGGCCTACGAATTGAAAAAGATATTTGCGGACTCTGAGATCGAGATGAAGGAAAATATGACGATTAATAATTTGATCCAGGGAACACAAGCACTGGAGCAATTCGTGAGTGAAATTTCAAAGGTTCATTCTCGAGGCGAAGATTTATGTTTATAAGAGAAGTTGCGATTTCACACTTCTACGTCAGCGAAAGCGCTCATGGAAAGACTAATGGCCGCAGCTATTAGCAACTGAGAAAATATTTCACCCTATAAAAATCAAAATAGTTAAAGAATAATGACATGACTAATCGTTTTAAAGGTTGTGATGAGGTCATTCTGGTAATACAATTTGCGTATTGATTAACATATTCAGAGTTGAACAAACGCGTTTCTTTTTTTTCTTCAAAATAGCCACAAAGATTACCTCTTCTTCTTTAGCTCACGGCGGCGGACATCAGGGCCCTGTACGCCTACATCGGCATTCACCACTTCTCCACATTCAGTGAGCCCTGGGCGGTATACCCTGAGGAACGGAAGGACACCCTTTACTCTTTAAAGTACAAGCTGACTCAGAGTACAATTATGGCTAGGACATTGGACACAGGGAGTTTCTTCCCAGTGAAGTACTGGCAGGATTATGCAATCATAGATAAGGTACGTTTCATACACAAAATTTCCGATTTTCCGTGTTTTTCCAATAATTTTTTCGAGCACAAAGTGATTGAGTGACCATTCCGGTATTTCTTCTTACTACCGGACTCACACCTCAAAGTCTTAGTGGTCAAAATGCAATTTTCCCAACTCAATAAATGCATTCACGTATTATATCTCTACAGGAGTACTACCTGTACAGCTCCATAATCGAACAACTTCCTTTACTAAGGTCACTTAGCCTGAGGAATGTGACGAATCAATGTACTCTTTTCCCCCAAAACAGGATATCCAACGACATCTCTCATACTCGTATTCCATATTTCAGCCCGACTTCAATTGCTCCAGTGGTGAGCTAAGCGTAGTAGACTGCCCCCTATCATACCTGAAGAAGTATGGTGTCACCGCCATTGATATCAAGAAGTTTGACCCCTGGTTGAAGACATTCAACAAAGCAAGGCGAATCAGGGTGAACGAGATCAGTGTCAGATTGGGAGGTAAGATCCTAAGGGTATGAGGTACTTGTGGAAGGTGCCATTGATATTAAGGGGTTTGACCCTAGTTGAAGACAAGGCTTAACAAATCAGGGTGGACGGGATCAGTTAGGGTAAAAGGGTATGAGCTACTTGTCGGTGAGCCAAGTCAAAAGTGTTACGCTTCTAGTAACCCCAACCCCACACCCCAGGACGACTGGTTAGTCCGCAAATTCTTATCAAGGCAGGACGGAGACGGTAAATGTAAATGCTCAGACCCCATTTTAGGGCCTTTAGTTCGAGGAGCGCTACTTTCGTCTGAATGATGGCACTGATTCTGTGACAAGCCGGTGGTGCCTCCCTCTCTCAAAATAGACACAGAATCAGCTCCATTGCAAGACGAGTAACGACATCTTTATAACCTAAAATTGATATTTGGGAGAGGCGAATAGTATCGCAACCAGGTTTTAAGTTTAAATAAGCTGCTTGTTCCTTTTTGTAGGAGCTCGGGTGAAAGGCGCGGAAAACAACACTACCACGACCAATGAGGAAGTCACAATGGAAGTGTTCAACGTGGGAGAATGTCGCGACTACTTTCTGTTTGAGGAACACATTTTCCTTGGCGCGCCAGTCCACCTGAAGTACATATATAACCAAGAAAACTGTGAGTATACATGTAGGCCTACCCTGTGGGTTTGTGCTGAGCCAAATCGATGAAATGGCTGCAAAATTCGAGTTACTCTACGAGGTGACAGCGCGAGCTAGGTCCTAAAACGCCAACATTCTGCATCATAATCTCTTTTTTTAGATGACAAACGCCTTCTGCAACCGATCAACCCAACAGAGGAGGTATACCACGTGCAGACGACACCATTCACAAAATGGCTGATCGTTTTCGACAAGGTTTTGAATCCTGACCTTGACCTCAGCGCCGTCAATGACCTTCGGATCAGCTGGAGCGGAGAGGTCTCCTTGAACCCTTACCCATAGAGGTGATTGGGTGGTGTACACGTGACGTTTAATACGATGACGTCATCTTTGATTAAAACCGATGCACTTTCGAAAATAAAGTTCTTTGGTGAAGCATATTCCAGTTTTTTCTCTCCAATAATGAATTCAGTCTAGGTGAAATAAAATGGATTTTTTCCAGAACGTATATTAGTTGACAAAACGAAGCAAATTGACAGCTTACGCATATCTGGTGTTTACATCAAGCAGATGGGTCAACTTTGTCTCTGTGAGTTACCACAGATAACTTTCCAAAAAGCGTTTTCGTAGTTCGCCGAGGCTTACAAAATGAGCCGACCTTTACGTTAGCTCGCGCCCTCGAAACACGGCGGACATTCCAGCCGTAATTCAATTTGGTCTACTGCGCAGACGGAAGCCCGGAAGACCAATGCCCGTCCCCTAGTGGGACACGCCAGGCCGGTCTAATCTTTGGACTCAAAGCCAAGATATGCCGTGCAGATCGTTCGAGATTCGGCCCGGTTGGTCAATATGAAGGTTCTCAATCTGTTAAGCCCCAGGCGTATGCCATGGATTCATTTCGCCGAACAGCTGTGGGCAAAACATTGATCAGTGAATTTCTACCAAAAACCAAAAAGTCCGTCTCAAAAAGTAACTTCAGTATTATTGGTTTGGTTTCATTTATTTATTACTTGTCTCACCATCAATACAAGAAATTGGAAACCAACATCCTGGACCGACGACTCATGTGGTAATTCCTGTGTCATACTATGCACTGTAAGTCATTCCGGTTGGTTGTGCTTAAGAGGAACACAAGATAATCGGACCATGTTGATTTGCAAGAATACACTCATAAATCAAATGGTAAAAATAAATTGTAATTCTTTACTAATCTGTAGTTGTTATTGCACCGGCTGTGAAATTAATTGTTTTAATTATCAAAATAGGAATTCTTACCATTTTAATGGCAGTTTTTACAACTTTTTTAGGTGTTACTAATTTCACAGTAAGTGCAATAGTAACTACCTCATTAGTTGTTTTTACTCCATCGTGTTCCACTGAAGAAGGAACAAGCCGAACAAATTACAATACGTAGTCTGCCTCGGGAATTAGATAAACACGAGAATGGCGAGCCCAGAGTTTGGTGCTTATCGCGGCACTAGCAGGGAACGATTGTTGACGCGACTATTGGGACCTTGGACGCATCAAACCCAGGATCGCCTTTGCAGATTTTGTTCTTGTACACTGGGCAGCAATATGAGTACACTTCCGTGTTGTCTGCTACCCAGCCCTCGTGACAACCCTCCGCTTTCAGGGCAGCCATCTTACACGGACTCAAAGTAGGTGCGACAGCGGGTGGACAGCTGGAATAGTAATGGAAACAGTTTGTCCTCACGGGGTAAAAAGGATGGCAACGCTACTATGTATACTGATATTATCATAGGCCTTTTCGACAAAGACGAATCAGAGCCCGAACAATTCAAATGTGGGGGGGGGGGGGGTGGTCGTTTTCAGTCCAAATACTTTTTGTAACCTTTGGGCTTTGATATTGTCAATACAATGATAGGAAATGTATCAAATACTTTTTTCTTGCTTGTTGCTTTTTTCAACCTCGCATCTGCTGCGTGGGGCCAAGCGCTGTACATTTCATGGCCTGTCCCTTTCTGAGCTGATACAGGCGCTCAATACAATTTTAGTCCTTTTTGGGAGATGGGAGGGGGGGGGGAAGAAGGGGGCCTACAGCGAAACAAAAATGCTATTGCTTCAATCTATCAGAGATGTCCCCACTTACTTTACTGCGCCAAAGTTGCCGGTCACTGGGTCACACGATATCTTGTAGCACGTCAACCGCAAAACGTACTTGTTCTCCTCCTGCTGGAATGTAGCGGGGCATTTATGGGACGCAGCTGGAAGAAATGAATACGAATCTGATGATGCGGTTGAGGACATTACGAGTGACAATATGCGGCGAACTATGACTCACTCTTTTTGTGTGAGACGCCAAGAGAGGCGGAAGTTTTTGTTTTTTAGAGTAGGTGTCTCCGTTCTCGAGAGCGGATACCGTTAAATGCTTGGAAATTACGTCTTCAGCAGTTGTCGACGTCATATCACATGTACCATAGACATATTATCCGCAGATTCAGCTGACATGTCGCCAATATCAATTTATCGCTGATAACAGTCAGATTAAATAAAACAATTCGATTTTAAGCGAATTTTTCAGTGTGTTCAGATCATTAGTTCAGATGACATCTTTTTCTCCTCATAAATCTCTACTTAATGAAGCACTGTACCTAAGAGCATTCCATAAAAGGCAAGGTATTGTTTACAAACAGAGGTATACAACCGCTGTTCTAAAATTTCACTTATGTAGTATACAATTACAACACTCTCTTATTTGGAAGAAAGCAATAACCTTACTTTACTTGACCTATGGAAACACATGTTCCCGACCACATCAAAATATTTATTTTGTTTAAGACTCAAAGTTAAAAAGAAAATAATCACAAACATATCAACGCTTTGTAATTATTTTCCTCTTTATCAAAAGTCTTCAACAGATAAATCAAACTTGTTGGGAATATTATTTTATTACAGGTTTTTAATTTTACCACACTAGAAGATAGGTTACTGAATTCCTTCAAACAAGTTATATCAGTTTTGTGTACATCAGTGATCTTTTCGAACAGCATTGTGTACCGCTGTTAGAAGAAAAACCCTTGCCTTAAATTGGGGAATAGAAAGATGACTCACCCACACAGATGACGACGATCAATACAGTGAGAAATAGAACACACTTCATTGTGGCGATAGTTTCGGGCAATACACGTGTTGGAATGATGCAAAAAGCTTTCTGAAAGAAGATATCGGCGATATAAAAAATCAAGAAAATGCCCCCCCCCCCGCTGGGTTATGCGAGGTCCGTTTGAAATAGGCCTTGTCGACAAAGACGAATCAGAGCCCAAACAACACATAATGTGCTCACTCGGAACACGTCAGAAGGCTTCGGACAATGTCATCCACTGTCACCCTTTCTTCCAGGTGAAACGCATGACTGGTCAGCGCCCCAACTTAATAGTGCAGGAGAGGAGAGGTCGTACAAACGAGATCACCTGTGATGTAAGTCCAAACGAAACTTGTCATAGATTTTCTTACCGATTCTCTTTTCTGCCAAGCCCCCCCATCTGATCAAACACGACCCTGCAAGTTTAGATAGACTAAGATATACTGAATCCACTCAACAATAAGATCCTAAGCCGGACAATACCCGATTTGTACCACCGAGGCGGGTAGAGTCTAAACAGCCGGACAAAACAGTAGGCCTTTCGCAGCCAGAAAAGGGGTGGGATATCTGTTCAAGGGTTAACAACGTAATCGTCATGAATAGTCCTGACTCTACAGCGGAACTTTCATGTTACAATTAAACACCAATTGGATGAAACGAAGACAAGATATCCCACCCCTTTTATGGCTGCGAAAGGCCTATTTGCTTAGGCTCTACCCATCGAGGCGGTAGTAGAACTCGGGTAATGTCGGGCTTGGGATCTTATTGGTGAGTGGATCCAGTAGAAATTTTACTCACCAGCTAGACAGTTACTTCTTCCCTCCTTAACAGCGTATGCCGGTATAGGGTAGGGCTCGGTTATATACTGGTATGTCTGCGATGACGTGGCATTTAATGTTAAAAGAAGTTGGTCAATTTGACCAATTTACGTTGGACAAGAACCAATATCGTTTTTTACTTGAAAATTGGTCAACTGAAAATTCGGTTGGTCAGCTGTTCATTGGATTCTACTACTTGACCTAATACAAGGTTGGCCATCTGACCCGGGGCCGAAATGGCTTGGACTTAGGTCAATGAGTCACCCACACAGATGACGACGTAGTCGAACCCACAGGAGTCGAACCCACGAGGCCGACTCACCGCTGCCTTCAATACTTGAAATATGTACATATAAGCCATGTCTAAAATAACCCCGCATCAATTTTGTAGCAGAACCTGCAAACTAGCTCACGGCCACCTGAGCTCACAAACTGACGAATCTTGCAGGCCAAGTTGATTGCAAAGTTGGTCACCTAACTTGGTCAATTGACCAATTTTTGACTATCCTATGACAGACGGTCCCACAAATGACAGCTTAACAACATAAACAGGAAAAAAATAAAATCCAACTCATCACATCACAGTGAAGAATAGAGAATTATTAACTTTAACTGACAAGTGACAGATGTGGTGAAACTTTAACTGACAAGTCACAGATGTGGTCATGTTCAATAGAATTAGTTGCTGAGTATCTTTTGATATCATTGCAGGCACATCTGTAACGGTGTTAGGTTACTCACTTTTACAATACTTTATTCTATTGTTTTAATACTCGGGCCTGGGCTCCAGCATAATACGGTGTCAGGTTACTCACTTTCACAATACTTTATTCTATTGTTTTAATACTCGGGCCTGGGCTCTAGCATGATACCTCATGTGCACAGATGCAATAGACAAGATATGGGAAACAAAACAAAACAAGAGGCCCAAGGGCCTGGCGCTCAGCTGGATGACCTAATAACATAGGACTGAGGGTGTAAAGTAGTAAATATCGGCTTTATACTACTGTTTGAAGGTCAAGAGAACACCTTATACCCCTAAAATTTCCAATGCAGAGCTGCCAGCTGGATGAAATATGATTGAACTAATCAGCCATTGTATGTAAATATTACAGGAGGCAACGGAATATATCCCTAGTTCAGTATGTTGTATCGGTAGCTTTACAGAAAAGAAGTGTCAGAGAGGATGAGACTTCTCCATGGACAACTGTGGTATGTCCAGGCTGGGTTGTACAGCACAAGGATACAAAATGCTGTCTGTAATTAATTGAGAGGTATCCTGATTTAACAGAGGTCAAAATAAATAGAAATGACCAGTTTGGGACTAACACCACTGTCTTTTTTTTAATAAGGTAAAGATTACAGGAGTCAACAAAATTAATTTTATTGAGAGAAATTGACCTGTCCTGCAGGTGGTTGGAATTTACAATACAAAGGGTCATGACATTGTGCTCTACTGCGTATCCCTAGTGAGTCGATCTATCCTTGGCGCAGCAGGTTCAAATTGGCTACATCTTGAATAGATTGAATTGCGATGAAAATCTAATGCAATAAAGGAGCAATATCGAAGAGACAAATTAATCAAACCAATTGTCCACAGACTCGGACCCTGAAATGGCGTGATGTATGCGTGCATATAAAAGTATATCAATTGGTCCGATAGAGATGATGAGGCAATGTCAATATGCCTTGTTCCTTATGCCCCTTTTTATACGGAGAAGAAGGAGAACCCAGATAGGCCTTCACATGTCGGCTTCCAAATGGCTCGAACCAACTGTACTATCACTACTATAAATTTAAAATGCGTGCTCCTCCTACATGTAGCAATGTCTCGGCCAAAAAGGCACTTAGTCGACAGGCAAGCTAGAAGTTCAGCACCGTGAGGAGCTCCTTGGTAAGGCCATGTCAGGTTCCGCACGCCTCTTCAAATACATCAAGTATTTAAAGCTGTGGTGAGCACATAAAAAGACCATGGTCACCTTAATTTGAAAATCCCTTCATAATCAAGGGCTACCTCTGACTAAAACAGCACCCATAAACAATTGACCACCAATTTGACACCAGCTCCTAACTGCGGGAAAACCCAAGTCCAGCAACCAAAAGTACCAAAAATAAATTTTTGTTTACATTTGAACTGCACACATGCGTTTGTTTACAATTTCATTTCCCGCGAAATCTCGAAAATCAGGTGACCTGCAATCGTGGATTGAAAATAACATTAACCTGGGTTCAGCAGGTCAGCAGGTATACCGGCTGTTCCAATCATCCCCCTACAGCCAGCTGTTCAAAAGGTGATGTTATTCACCCCACAGGGAGTGCAGGTAATTGATTAAGCCCCTGCATAACTTAACACTATCAGCAATGGCTTGGCTTCTGTGGTAAGGAGAATTGACAGTTTTTTTACGGGAGTAACATTATTGTGTTGCTTAAAACGTCTACTTTTTACTCATGTAAGAATCGTAGTACTAATAATAACTTCAACTTATTTTCCGGTTATGATAACACAACACGCATCTTTATGATCATGATCTTTCTCAAACTAACTGAATGACCTAATCGCCTTGGACGCACAACCACATATCAATCCGCCCCGACGATCAACAACAAAGTTTTCGTGCTTTTAGCTGTCAACATCAATGGCTATAATATACTCCTGCAGAATAGTAGAATTAATAGAACTAATTTCCGAAGTTTCCAATAGTTTGAACACAAATCAGAACATCACCCATCAGCTTGACTCAGATCTGCATAAATTACGATAAATAATGATGAAGTCGTCGCTTCAATTTCGCAAAGAAAGTTGACTCCATTCGAAGGTTGTTTTGACCAAATTCCGTTGAACTCATCGTTATGAGGGCATTTGAACACATTCTCGTTGATCTTTTCTATAAACGTGTGAAGTTTCGTACCAAAATACATTACCATAAAGGCTTAAATAAGAAAATTTGTCACTTACAAATCATCGCTCCGGTAGAAATAAAAAGGTCGCCGCCATTTTCTTGATGATAGTTCTCCAGGTAACCTCGGCGGGAAATTTAAAGCGGGGTCATCCGGGGTCAAACAACAGTTTTGCTCACTACCGCCAACTGGTGATATAAATCGACACTAATCTATTTTATATCAAAACTTCTGTATCATGAAGACCTTTTCAACTTTATTTCAAGCTTTTATCTGCTGGAATAGAGCGTCAAAAAATTGTTTTTTCATTTACGCATTTTGCCCCCTGGGGAGCTGAATTTGAGTCGAATCGCCCAAATTTTTTTCCGTAAGCAACATTTTCTGCAGTGTTTATAAGCAAGACTAGATTTGAAGTGCCTCGGTTGTATGATTACAAAATGCCCAACTTTGTCTACAGATGGCTGGATGGATGGAAGGACGGACACCAATCGAATAGCTATTTGACTAGCTCCGCTGACTTTGTCAGCTGAGCTAAAAACTACCCCAAAAAGTTCATTTGAACTGAATCATTATGCACTGAAAGTGTACCAGAGAGTCTGTCAGTTTGGGGAGGGGGCATTAAGCTCTTATTTTCACATGCCTGTATTCTGACAGTTGAAAGACCATTCCCCTTTGGCGTCATTTTCCTTCTTGCTTTTTGTGACGCCACAACGTTATTCCTCAGGTTAACGTCTGTGCCGATCCGGTGACTCCAATCAGACTCTTTCAGACTCTGCAGTTTTCTTATTTGAGAGTTCCAATCTCCAAAGTAGACATGATTATGACCGCCTCACCACACTACAGTTTTTTTCTCCTTTTTCGGTTGTCAGTCGAGAATGGGGGGTCAAAGACCCTTCTTTTGCATAATTTTCCTTGTTGCCCTTTTGTGACACCACAACAGTATTCCTCATGGCAACGTCTGTGGCGATCCGGTGTCTCCGATCAGACTCTAATGCATTTTAAGAGGGTTACATTCTCCAAAGCAGACACAATATGACCACCTCACAACGCTCAGTGAAAAAACCTCTCGATTAAAGACACCCTTTGGACTTACAAGTGCTGTCTTTAAAGAAAAGAGAGGTGTCCTTCCTTAGCACAGATGTTAAACTTAATGGATACAACCAAGTTTGGACCAAAGCTAGTGTCTTTGATAGAGAGGGTGTCCTCATTAGAGAGGTGTCTGCTAAGGGAAGTTCCACGGTAGTATCATTGCGCCAGAGTATGAGAGCGTTCGTTTTCATGTTGCACTGATCATGCGCTTCGACAAGGCGCGAGATCTGGTGCTTACCCAAGAGAGATGTTAATAACCAAACGCCTAAGTTCATATTTATATATGATTGTTTAATAACACTGAACATACACAGACGTCTGTGTCTCCGATCAGACAATAAGGTGTCCTTATTAGGGAGGTTATGCCATCATTGTCCAAAAAGTGGATTCATGTGTGTGAACACTTGGTCGTGAAGCCTACGTATTACATATTCCATTTTGATTTTGATTAACTATTTCAAATAATTTGATGCCATTTATATGCGAATTTTAAATTACTTTTTTTATAATACCATATGGCAATTCTGGTGGGGGTCATGTTAATTTGCAGTAATAGGGAAAGGCGTTGGTAGGAACCTAGGTAATCTAGATACCAATTAAATTTCCATCCTGTTCCTTATGTTTTCACAAGTCTTTCCGTAGAAAGCATTATTCATTAATTTAAAGTAATCTTTCTCAAAATCAGTCTCAGAGTCCATCCTCCTTTTAGTATTAAAGTCAATGTAGGGCACCAACCACTTTGACTGTTTGAAACTGATCACGCGTTTGGATGGTTTTAGGGTCTATCATTTAGCCATTCTTAGTGGTTTTGCTCCAAATATTGCCGAAATGTTATTTCCTAGATTCCTACCAACGCCTTTCCCTATTACTATTTGCCAACATTGATATATGCAGGTTGCCTTCGTACGCTACATGCTACATAGACAGCATACATCTTTTTAGTTGTAGTAAAAACTACACATCAAACTTTATTCTTTGCAATTAGAGCACAAGGGGACAAACCACTCAATGGACTGCAATTAATGTCAGAATATACAGTAGCTTGGCAATGTGATGCACAGTGAAGATAATAAATCGAAACATTCGGTTTTAATTAGGAGAGCAACGGACATTAAATTCAAAGACCAAAACTAGTGTCCTTGATAGAGAGGGTGTCCTCATTAGAGAGGTGTCTGCTAAGGGAAGTTCCACGGTAGTATCACTGCGCCAGAGTATGAGAGCGTTTGTTTTCAGGTTGCACTGGTCATGCGCTTTGACAAGGCGCGAGATATGGTGCTTACTCAAGAGTTATGTCAGTAACCAAAGGCATAAGTTCATATATGTGTATGATTGTTAAATAACACTGTACATACAAAGATACAAGAAAAGGGACAGTACTTAAAGTATCAAGATTAAAAAAGAACATTAGGCACAGCTTTTCCAACATTATTGAAATACCATCTCCTTTCCCAAGACAGGCCAGCTCGACTGGTTGGAAGGCCTGCCTGTTTCTCAACAAGCTTGGAAATTGATTCTCCATGTTGAAAATCGTCCTCAATTTACACCATCACCAACATGATTTCTTTTACAAGACACAACTACGATTACATGTACAATGTACATGTATTTACGAACAGGTTTATCAGATTTATTATACATTTTAAAGGGACAACTTGGGGGTCCGTGATCTGTCTGGCCAGCAGGATAATGCCCGTTTGCCACCATACGGTAATTATGCTGACCTCTGAAAATGATTTTGCCAGTGATACGAGATGGGTTTAGAGTTGGCTTTTCAAGAGCATTTCAGGCAGATCTCCAGCTACATCCTGTTCTAGACTAGAGCACTATTCAATTAAGGTTAATGATTTTTCAATGATCCCATTTGGAGAAGACAAGGCCCAGCTGGAAGCCATTTTGTGACCAAAACCAACATATCTCACACCCAAGTCGTCCCTTTAAAACGCTTTTTTATATTAGATAGACTTACAAACTAATCACTGTTTTGCATAGGACGGATATCATACGTTTGTCATAGTAGAAAAATATTGGACTCTTAATCTCAACTCGTTAATGCAAACAATACAAAAATATAGCCAGGTCCTGAAAGTGAAAATACGTGTAGATTGTCTTAATTGGTTTTCATATTAAAGGGAAGTATGTACAACTTAAACTGTACTTCTATAACACAAATAATGCACACAGTATAATACAAAAATCTCGTTAGGTCCTGAAAGTAAAAATTGTAACTTGTTTCATTGGTTTTCCATACAAAAGTTTGTACAAGAAACTGTAGTTCTGATCTACAATATGAAGAATGCACACTGGTTTTTATTACTGGTAGTAAGAGGTACATAGATGGCAGCACTTGTCACAGCACAACGAAAACTTTTGAGAGAAAGTCTAAGACATGCAAGACAAGAGGTTTCTACAATACATTGTATTCACAAAATTATATACACCACGTTGCACACAATATCGGATTATATATAGACTAAAGTGTCGGCAAAGGACACAAAAATACTAAAATATTATCTCAACAGTACATGTACATATTTTTAAACAGATTTAATTGTAGATATAAAATTAAGAAACCTACATGTAAACACTTGCCATGGAAGAAATCTCACCAACAAAAAAAAGATTGATAGACGGAATTATTAAACAAATGAGCCTCATCACTTGTCATGGAAGAAATCGCACCAACATAAAAAGATTGATAGACGGAATTATGAAACAAAGAAGCCTCATCATTTGTCATGGAAGAAATCGCACCAAAAAAAAGATTGATAGACGGAATTATGAAAGAAAGAAACGTCATCATTTGTCATGGAAGAAATCTCACTAACAAAAAAGATTGATAGACGGAATTATGAAAGAAAGAAGCCTCATCATTTGTCATGGAAGAAATCTCACCAACAAAAAAAGATTGATAGATAGAACTATGAAAGAAAGAAGCCTCATCATTTGTCATGGAAGAAATCTCACCAACAAAAAAAGATTGATAGATGGAATTATGATAGAAAGAAGCCTCATCATTTGTAATGGAAGAAATCTCACCAACAAAAAAAGATTGATAGACGGAATTATGATAGAAAGAAGCCTCATCATTTGTAATGGAAGAAATCTCACCAACAAAAAAAGATTGATAGACGGAATTATGATAGAAAGAAGCCTCATCATTTGTAATGGAAGAAATCTCACCAACAAAAAAAGATTGATAGATGGAATTATGATAGAAAGAAGCCTCATCATTTGTCATGGAAGAAATCTCACCAACAAAAAAAGATTGATAGACGGAATTATGAAACCGAGAAGCCTTAACACTTGTCATGGAAGAAATCTCAACAACAAAAAAAGATTAAAGGACGGAATTATGAAACAGAAAAGCCTCAACACTTGCCAATATTTTATTACATACCTTAAACAACAGACCACATGCTGACAAGTGGTAGAATGAACCCAGAATTATTTCATCTGAGAACAAGTGGAAATGTGTAGGATCTGCGGAGGTAATAAATTTCAGCTCTCTAGTACAGATTTGTGATAATGTTCATGTGACCCCTGTTTCTAAGAGAGCTGATGCCTGCTAACTTAACTATTTCGCTACCGCCCAGGCCGGGTGCGGTGCCCTTTAAAATTACTTCAGCAGCAAAAGAACTAATCTAAGGCTAATCCTAGCTTCCTAGACAGCTGGTGGCTGAGCTGTCTGTCGAGCTCTACGACTGCGTCTGGCCATGAGTTTCTCCTGGAGACCCTGATCCATTCGGACCTTGTTCATTTCTTGCGCTCGGTTGAATTCTTCAATCTCTTGCTCGTGCTGTTTCTTCAGTTCGTCGATATTTCCTGAAAATAGATGATAGATAGATGACAAGCTTGCTTATAAACTGCACACCTCAACCAACGAGATCATTGAGGAGTTTCCTCTACAACCAGGGATGTGACAGTGTCAAGAGTAGAAGAACTGAAAAAAAATTCATTTGAGAACGCAGTTCTGCACTACACCATTGTGTACAAATACTCTTCTATTTCCTGGACCACCAGTAATTACAAACGGCGTACCCCTTTCAGACTTACCAAAGAGGTCTGTGGTACCTGGTGCAGGTGCCAACTGATCGAGCGGCATTGGTGTAGGTGCTTTCATGCCTGCTCCAGGTGCCTCTAGGCCTTCAGGCATGGCTGGGTCGCCTCCTGGGAGATCACCACTGTCGCTCACGTCGTCCGCTTCAAACATCATGGCAACTTCGCGGTCTGCCGCCTCTACCGGGTCTTCGTATTCTTCTGAAAATTGACAATGCAGAAGAGAAAAAAACATGGTGTGGAAACTGAGAAGCGTGTGGGGATCCCCAGCCCAATATCTGATGCGAAAAGAAAATAGCTACTGAGTCTTTGATACAAGGAGAGCTATGTAATCCAGGGATATGGCACCAAGGTAACCCAGATGTTATAAACCTGGACTCGTAATGCGCAGAACTCAAGATACAGATTCTCAACCATGGCTTCACTAATATAATCATTACAGCCAAAGTCCAACAGATATAAAAGAAGAAGACACTCACCATTGCTCTGGAAAAGTGCATCCACATCTTCATCAAGATGCTCCGAAACCTTCGCCTTGATCAATCTCAGCCTCTCGTCTCGAAGTTGTTTCTCTTTCTTGTTGACATCGACTGTGGCTGAGTGCATATCCTTTACGATTGTACTTGATATGACCTGGAAATGAAAAAGTCCAGTTACTTCTCGAACCTTTTCGTTGCCAACTGTCGAAAAATGCACAATGCAATCAATGTGCCTCTTTTTGACTGCAACCTTCATGACGAGGCACTTTGGTTGGTAAATTCCTTAACACATGTCAGTTTCACTTACATAATCAAACCACTGTATCAGTGCAGCACTTCTTCTATGCGTCGTACTGTAACACTGCAGTGCATGAGCCTGCCTTTCTGGTGTCTGCATATCTGTATAAATATTCTGCGCCGCTTTATCTAATGTGGCAATCTCTTCCGGTTTGCAATATGGGAACTGGATCGTGTTGAGATACTGCTGGGCGGACGTGATGTTCTGACTAGCCGCTATGAGGTTGTTTCTGGTTTCCGTGGCAACTTGGTATTTCATTTGAGTATTGCTGAAAAGAGATAAATCATCGTTTGTGAGTAAAGGGACTGTGGAAGATTTATAAGTATCCCCGAAAGTGGATTAGGTTAACTCTTTCGGTTGACCGATGGCATCGGCCCCCAGACACCAATGTCGAGGGAAAACTGTAGGCAACACAGCATGACTTCGCAACCACAAGCCACTTCATCTCCGCCACAGGGCTGAAGTTATAGTTATGGCAGCCTGAACACAGAAGAAGACCGCGGCATCTTCTAGAGATACATAGTTCATTCCGCATCTCATTCCGCAGCTCAATCTGATATGACCAGTTGGTTAGCTGCCAACTAGTTAAACACGGGGTCTAAACTGCCTTCATGCCAGGCACCTGGCATTAAAGACAGGAGTTTGGAAGTAAACAGTGTCTAATAAATCAATTCTGGTTGGCCCTTTCAGTAGGGGTGACACTACAATGAACAACCTATACTTTTAAACAGTCCCAACAGACCCTGAGTTCGAAGCAAACTACTCACTTCGCTTGAACTTTAGGAAGATCCTGCCACCGTTTCGATGCAAACGCCAACTGGTTACACGCATGATTGAGTAATACGCGACCATTCTGCCACTTGTACTTGGCGACACCTATACGCTGTTTCCGATCTAGTAGCATATCGAGCTCCGTCTCAAGTTTGTATTCTAGGTCACTGCCGTATTTACCTCCGAAGAGTTTTGCTGGAAGAGGAGGAGATAATATCACCACCTGTACATGCATTCAGCCTTTATGAGGAGAAGATTGAGCTGCATTGCCGCAAATCTGCGCTATAGAGCTAAAATTTATTACCACATCATACCCTACACATTTCCACTTATTCTGTGATGTAATAATTCTTGGCTCACTCCACCACTTGTCAGCATGTGGTCTGTTGACTCAGGTAGATAATATCAATTCGGCAGTGCCAGCACAGCAGGTAGCTAGGTCTCTCACTCCCAGACCAAAGGCAGATTACATAAGATTACTACAGCAGGCTGCTCCCAGCCCAGCTATCAAGGTAATCAGGATTATAAAGGACATGAGATCCGAAATTTATTGCTGAAGTTTTATCAACGCAGATTTGCCACAATGAATTGTATTAAACAAAATAAAGTGAACATATTCTCGATTTCTATCCTCAGATTGTTTGTGAAAATTAAAGATCGTACTCCTCACCTAATAATTCATCTTGTTCCTTATATATCGCATACAATTCTTCCGCTTCTACCTTTAACCCTGCCACTTCTGCCGCGACCTTCTCATGCTGTTTCTTGGCGCCGTCGAGCGCTTTCTCTGTCACCTCTTGTTTATTTAGCGCCTCTAAATACTCTTCCTGTTCCTTCGAGAGCTGGGTATCAAATGCCGCTTGGTCGTTGAAGAAATCTTTCACTGATGGCTCTTGCATCTTGTCGACATCATCTTTTTCCTTTTTGCTGAAAAATCGTAAATCATTTTGTTAAAATTTTATATTCATCTTCATGATATAACCGTTTCTGCTGAAATGTTTTCAGTGAAAATATGCAACTGGAATTGAAGTCCTCCCAAAAACAAAAATGTTTAAGCGGCGACATCTGCAGGTAAAACAACTCATAGCAGGTTCGATAATTTTGCAGATTGCAGCAACAAAACTCCCTTGTTTGCAGACACTCTTGATAAAACACTCGGCAAGAATTTGTTGTTGAGCCACGTGTTGAACTGCATATGGTATTTTTAACACTCTGTATATATTGTGGACAGCCCAGTGCTGCTATCTACTTTATTGAATAACGACTAGTTGCCATATTTTACTCTCTTGCAAGAGCAGGAAGGCCCAGAAGGGAAATGACAAGAAAAGGACAACCACACCAAAAAACAATAAAATTCAATCAAAAAATAATCGGAAAATCATCATGAACTCTTTCACTCAAGTCAATAGTTCTGAGATCACCTGGCTTTAGGGTTGACCATAGGCACCACCATTTTGACTAGAACTTAAAATCCCAAAGCAATTAGAACACATTCAAAAAGAAGTGAATGCCAATTTCAAGGGTGGCCGGGGGTTCTGTTTTTCGTTTTCCAATGAACAGTCTCCCAGGTTTTAAATGGGTATTTACTTATTTTGAAGGAGTTTTAATTGCTATAGTATTTCAAGTTCTAGTCATAACGGCGGGACCTAACAGTCAACTCTTATGAGAAACTGAATGGAATTAAACATCTTGAATTCAAAATTCAACCACTCCTTGCAACCATAAGATACCTGTTGAATTCTTGGATGTCTGCAAGACTTCTATAGACATCCTGGAGTTCTTTTACACTGAAAGTTATTTCAAACCTCAATATATTATGATCTTTAGCAAAATATAATGATATACCGGTAACCATCAAGTGTTTTCCCGGGCTTATGATTTGAACGCATCGGGCCTAATCGCATCCTTTGCATGAATGCATTTGGTTGGTTGTTGTTTGTGTGCGCTTCATCTTCTTGTTAGGTATTATCTTGGAGTTTCTGTCCCCCACATGTAGTCTGGTTGCCATTTACGGCTGGTGCGCCCAGACTACTCGGTGTGATTTCGGAGCTTTCTCTCCTAGACTGGTTGTCTACCAGGGCTGAGGAGGCCAGTCTCCCCACATATTTGAGGATTGAGTGACTAGATCCCCTAGGTAATGCTAGGGGGTAACTATATAATTGGCTGTTGGCCCTGAAAGTGCTCATCCGCCCTCGACGATTAGCTACCTGGGTGCCTAGTCTAACCCAACTGCGACAGGTGGCCCTGGGCTTCAGGATACCAGTGAACTGGCAGGCAACTGACCTGGGGTGATATTTCTTTAATAAAAAGTCATATTTTCTCAATTTTACTGACTTTTTGAGATGCATTAAGTGTGAATCTATAAAATTTCCAACACAGAAGACCATTTGCCCCCCCCCCCCCCCCAGCTAGCTACGCCAATGAATTAACTTTCTTAGCAATGCGTCTTACGTCTGTTCCACACATTGTGCATACTGTTTCTCATACATCTCCACGTTGAGTTTGATTTCATTCAATTGTTCGGTCTTCATCTTCAGACTTTTGACGATATTCTGGTCTTCTAACTCGTGAGTCTTCTTCTCTAGTTCCACATAGCGTTGAAGAATTTCTTTCGTGATTTCGACTTGCGCCACCTACGAAAGAAAACGTAACTATAATCATTCAAGAAGGTATGTTTGCTGTTTATTTTAAGTTAGAGAAGAATGCTTTCTATGGAAAGGACAATTTTAGGTTGTGAGAATGAAATCAATGTTAATGTGGATTTCGCACTACAAAGATTCAGTGTACTTTTTACATTTTCCCGGGCGGTGAAAATGAACTGTCTCATTTCCTATTCATAAGTCTGGCGCAGGCCAGTTAGCTAGATTAGGCCTGCTGGCATGAACTTGTGGACAATAGGGCCACAATAGGGTTCCATTCAGAAACTTGCATGACTTGATGATGCTTTGATACCTACTGAGGTGAGGGAAGGGCACTGTATTTGTCATAGGAAATACGCTTTAAGAGCAATCTGTCCAATTATTAATTCATCTTGAACACTGTGCCAACAAACGAGAATTTTTTTCCCCAGTTTGTTAACTCAGTTGCTCAATCGACATTTTTTAACCTGCAGGAAGATCGAAACAACACACAGTTTTCCATTACAGTACAGTGTTGTCAGTAATGTCAGCTAAAAACAAATTTAGAGATAACAGAATGTGTTTTTTTTAAAATTAAACAAGTACAAGAAGTGGTGAAGACAAATAAAGGGTTTATGTGCAGATATGAATGTGTGTCACACAACCACCACGAAGAAAATTTGAAGGTGATGGAAGGAATGGAAAACAGAAGGAGAGTATGAATATGGTATTTTTACCAGCAAAGCAACGGCCGCTGCTACTTGGCGCTGTCTGTCAAGGTTACAATGTTCCAGGAATGACATCAATTTTGTCTAAGGTTTGATGTTATTAGGACCATCATGACATACCTTTTGACTGTCATGACGAACTTTTTGACCACCATGACAGACTTTTTGACCAACTTTTTGACCATCATACTTTTTGACCATGATGACATACTTTTTGACTGTCCATGAAATACTTTTTGACCATCATACTTTTTGACCATGATGACATACTTTTTGACTGTCCATGACATACTTTTTGACAAATAGCCTTGTGAAAATCAGCGGGAATTCATCAGGGATTGTGCTGATAACTACAACCGACAGTGAACACAAAATATTTGGGTGTTGTTAACAGATTTAGGTCACAAGATTACATACATTCTTTAAGAGGAGGAAAGGTGATCGTATTTGTAATTGTAAAAAACACATGACAATTTGCAACAACTTTTCAGTAGTTATTCATCTTGAAAATCTGCTGCAAAATTGTTGCAATAGGTGTGAGGATTAGGTATCAGGAGCAAAATAAGGACAGTGATTTTGCATTTTCTTGACCAACCTGCTCTTTGTTATTGGGATCTTTTTCCGGCTGTAAAAGGGTTAAAATCAAATACACAGAATTAGTAGGGATATGGCAATAAGAACATGAAGGACCTATAGTCCTTTTCAGGAAAAAAGACACTCTGATTTCCTACAAAAAATACAGCAGTTGAACGAAATATCATGTGCTTTCACCTGAAACTTTGAAGTCTAAAGTATCTAAAAATACTTACCTGGTATTTTGCCTGACTCAGACAGAGCGTTTTGCGAAAAATGCTATCTAAGAGTTAAAAAGCACCCAAAAAATGTTCTGACAATCAGGAACAGGGGTGTAGCTAGCGTGTTGGTCTTGGGGGCAAAAGAAGGCTGTCTGGGGGGGGGGGAGCATTTGCCCCCACCCCTATCACTAGCTATATACACCCATGAGGAGTAAATAGTTTTTGCTTCAGCAAAATAGCCTTGAGGGTAAAGAGCAAGGATGTTATCAATTATAGGCACATTTATTGCATATGTCGAGACTGACTGTATCATAAAGGGCCCAAACTGCTTCGTCAAAATCATGTTTACTGTGATGATACATACACTTTCGAGTTTTCGTGATGCAGCGATTATCATCAATATGATATATAGGGACTGATATCTTAATTATACCTGATCACATGACTAATTACCTTCATGCTACAGATTATTTATCGACCAAACTCAAAATAGTTGTGTTACCAATGACTGTAGAAGGCTAGTGGTGAAAACGACCGCCCTTAACTACGCACTTAGTAACATGAAACATTGATATATCAATATCATTAAGCAAGCACCGAGTATCAAGTCACGAGTAATCAGCAAATGTGATGATCATCAACATCATTTTTGTTATGATTTTCGATGTCAAATGATGATGACTGCATGTCACAGATATTACAGCAAAACCTACCTTAGCGGATACCTCTCTAAGTAGGACACCCTCCATGTGACAGACAATGACTTTTGTCCTAAGTCAGAAATTTATTTATGTTTTTACCTCTACAGTCAGGAAACCTTCACTGCCAGTCCCAAGGGTGTCCCTAATAGAGGTTCCACTGAATTTATTCTGTTTTAACACATTATTTATGTATCCCGGTACATGTACTAGTGATGAATTTCATAACACCCTTTTTAATTTCAGATACGACCATGGTAGTATATCGCCAAGTGATAATGAAAAATTTCAGCCTCACGAATTAGAGACAGTAAGTTCTTAAAGATTGTAAGTTTAAGATGAAACTGAGAGATAACAACAGAACACTCTGAAATAGTAACACTGAAAGTCACAATCAAAACAATCAAGTCAAGAAGTGTACATTTCTCCAATCCTGAAAATGCTAATGAAACTGAATGAAAAAATACCACATTATCACAAAACTGAAAAATTGAAAAATAAATCCACAATTTTCACTCCGTAAAAATACAACATGCCTCGAGGTTTTGTCTAGTGGCGCCATCTTTAATTTCAGGTTGAGTTACGACAATGGCGATTTCGGTGGTCGTCGTTGTTGATGTGGTTGTTTGGCTGACGATTTTACCATTTTGTTGCTAGATTAAGAAATGATGATGATATGAGTGCAGTATCATGTCAGAGTGGCAAATAATTTGATAATCTAGACTCAAGATGAGAATAAATAATGATCTTATAGATGTTAAACAGGGTTACATGACATATGGAGCATTTTGTTTGGAGCAATCTTGCTGCATACATTTGTGTGTGTGCAATACATGATCAATAGACGCCAACACAGGCAAAGATATAAATGTATCACATCAATGTCTGTGTGGAGAATGAGTCCCTCCTTGCGGAGATAGATGGGGGGGGGGGGGGGCTGTTGAATGTTGAGGTGAAGTTAGGGTAGAATGGAGTAACTGTAGCCCCGGTTTATTTGTAATAGCCCCTGCATTGTTTGATGCATGGGGATATCAATCAATATCGTACGCAGGGGCTACAATCGAACCGGGGCTACAATTACCCCATTCTACCTTACTTTCATACTAACTACATACCCTGCTATACCTAACCTAATAGCTTTGTTAAAAGATAATCTACGATACCAAGCACAAACTATCTAACTCAGTCAGCTGCATTAATATAAGCTTTTTAAAGGCAGTCTATAGGCAGAAGCCATATACGCAAGAAGTTAGAACACAAAATGCCAGTAGGGGTCTCACCTATCTGACATTATATTGAAACTGTTCACTCTTGAACAGGAATGTGTTTTTCGCTAGACAAATATGAGCCGGTGCCTCAACTGCATCAGTCACTTGAAGACCACAAATTTGGCCCCCTAGCTCCTGTCAATATAGGCCCTCTTTAAGTTGTTTTTTGGCTTGAAAGGCTTGCAGTCATAACAGTAAATCTGGCACACAACATAATCCGAGATTACATGTAGATGTAGATTAACAGCCACTAATGGTGACAGTGTACACCACAGTGAAAACAGACGGCCAGAGGCCAAAAAAGGTCGCATTCAAGTAAGTTTTTGTGAACTCGGTCTCTGTCTCCAGTAAACAAAAGTACATGTAAAGATCGACAATGTCTGGACTTAACAGAATGCTTTGCAAAAGATATCCCCCCATATTCCACAAAGGTGCATTTTTGCGGACTGTAAAAATTTATCAAACTTGCTTGGAAAGAATTTGCGAAGTGTTTGATTATTATTTCCATTTGTCCCAAACAGGTCTTTTGAGGGAAACATCACAACCAGAATAAGTTCACTTTAACATTTTCACGGAACTTTTGGAGGATCGAGGGGGCTGGGAACAGGGTCACTTTGGTAAAATTCTATCAGTTCTAAAAAAGAACACCATACCAGATTTGACAGATGAAATCAGGACTAGACAGGAGTTGGTACAAAAATAATCTACGAAATGCACTCCACAGTGAATGTACCTCGTTCTTGGGTTCACTGCCCTCTTGCGGTGTCTGTGGAGCGGCGGGATGCTGGCTGGTGATTAATGCCGAAGAGTCGGTGTCTGACTCCTTTTTGATGGCAGAATCGTTGCCCTTTTTCAAATCTTGGTGATCATCGTCGCTCTGGGGTGAAAATGATGATGCGTGTAGTTTGGAGTGAATTGTGATCATAAGGGCAACAAGAAGAGACTGAATCATTATAACATTGCCATGGGAAGCTCGAGGGACATCGGTCATCAATCAAGCCTCGGACTTGCTTACCTATTCGAAAACACCTTGATTTATAATCAGCTGTGTATAATGCCCTATGCGCCTACGGAGCCTCATTTTGAATTTGAACAGCCGTTATGGTTAGGCAACTCACCGCTTTGGTTATGGCAAAATATGGAAGCAGACTACAGTCTACACTTTATCAAAACTATAGAAGAAACCTAGCAAATGTTACAATCAGCAAAGCGTTGCAGAATAGGGCGCGGAACGCACCTTTAATTTGGCGGTGCCATCTATTCGCCTCTTAAAACACTACCAACTTACGTTGCTAGGCCGCCGCAAATCGGCCACTGCGGAGAACCTAAACTCTACAACTGGTCTCACTGCTTGAATCTAGCGAGAATTATAATTGATGCATTGTTGGAATTTGACAAAATATTTTGATAAAATCTGTCTAAGATAAAGCCTCTTAATTTGTATTCGTATCTTTGCCCTAACTCAGAACATATATCTAGGGGACGGTGCCCCCAATGTTTCATTAGAAAGGTCCAACGCCCTTTCCTGAGTGAAAAGCACCCTCAACCAAATCCCAAGGTCTGCAAATAATTTACGAAACTCCATCCAAATGAATTGATATTGTTTTCAAATTGAAGGCTTTATCTTTGACAATATGGGTAATAAAAGCAAAACTTGCACAGCAACTGAAAAGGTCATTCCACGCATTGAATGAACCCCCTACGATAGCCAACCTCAGCGAATTGTTAATGCAGCAACCTGCCACCTACTGGCAGTGGCAAACACTACTGACTGCACTTACACCACTTGGTATTCGCAGGTCGGATTTTGCCGAAAAATGAAACTGTACTATCGGGCGTACGGCCTGGACCTGGTGGAACAGAAATGTCACAAATTGAAAAAATTATTTTCAAATACGCAAACTCTTCATTCGAACAGCAAACAATCTAACAAAATAGAAACTGTGGTGACAATGGTAAACACACTAAGGCCACAGGTCTTTTCTTTCTTGGTTAACAGGGTGTCGATATAGAATTCTAGACATCAAAAGCGTATGAACAAGATCCGAAAAGGCAAAGTTTGATTTCGAGATTTTCATAATATCTTCATAACAGGGGGCATTTTTACATACCGTACTAGTAATTTAAAACGATACCAAAATAATTAACTTCTTAAATTTAATCTAAATCTGTTTGCAGGCAATCGTCCCCGTAGCTACGATTCATTAACATTAATTTCCTGTACTCATGTTGCATAGAGAAGACTCTAGTCTACCCTGGTCCCTGCATCTACATGTACTTAGAAAGGGGAGATTCCACGCTGTATTTGTTTCGTGAATTGCTTGCTAAACACTTTACAACTTTACAGCTGGTCTAAATACATTGAGGGTATTTTCCATTTCACCATGAAAAATATCAAGATTCATACAATTATCAAAAACAAAGAGAATGTCAAACAAAATAAAACTCCCAAATTTCAAAGCCTTTAAAAAAATCACATCAAACTCTTTGTACCTCGTCTTTATTCAAGTGATAATGATTGACGGCATCTTGGAGGCTGAGGTGACTTGAGTGAGGGCTCGTGGATCTCGAAAGACTCGCATGTGACCCAAGACGAGAGCGGGCCTTGTTTGGGACATGAACGGCGAGGGCCGCGTACATTGGACTACGAGGTCGCGTCTCGCGAGGTGAGAGCGCGAGGTCCCCTGGGTCGAGGGTGTGGTCGTAGGGGTTCTGTGTTCGGAAAATGACGAATTCCATATATCATGTATATCGTATCAATCACCGGACTAATAAATAAAACCTTCAGTACAAATATATAAATGTCTCAAACATAAGGGGTACTGTGTTTGGAAAATGACGTAATGGATTCAGGCTTTCTAACTAGGGCAGTTAGATTCAATCTGGCACATGTCCGAGTGTTGGAAATACTACATAATTGTTCTGAATATTTCTCTCTCTGACTCTATGGTATCATTCATGCTAAAAACAATGCAGGGTCAAAGATAATTGACTTTGAAATAAGCTCAAATGCGTAGAAATAAGTGTCGATGTCCGACTGTCACGTGACTAAAATGTCATCAATATCTTATGCAAATGACCTTGTGAGCTATAAATAGTAACTTCGCGGAATGCTATTACATTTACAATAATAAAATCAACAAAATCAAATTAAAAAGTGATAGAATGAAACTTACAGGTCGATAAGGTGAAGATTGGTCCTTTTGAGGCTGTGGAGGTGCCTAAAAGTAAAATGTGACAGTGACAGTGAGTACAGGGTGTGTCAAAAAAGAACAGAAACTCAACAAACTCAAGTGAAGTGACAGAAAGTAAAAATTTCCAATTTGAAAAACGTTTTCATATTTTCTTCCACTGTCTCAGGTACTGCCTTCGACAATATGGTGGTTTTTTATGACTTGTAGTGTTTTATGGATGCAGCATGCACAAATTAAGCAAACTTACAATCATTCCTATATTTTCTGTGGCGGGTTGAACATAAATTACCTGATGCAAACAACCAAAACTGGTAAATTTTAAGAAAATAGAAGAACATGAAGATTGAAGAAACGAAAAAGATCGGCCAAAAGTTGTCAATTTTGAACTTATCAAAAAAGGTTTTGTAAGGGTTCTTCTTGGTCTCCTTCCAATGGGAGGTGTCTGTGCATCCCATCCCATAACAAACCCCCCCCCCCTTGAAGGCACAATTTCATCAAGTTTGGATTGACTTTTTGCGGACCTTATGATATACTGTAGTGATGAAGACAAGTGTCACCTTATTACATAATTGAATAATATATACAGTCTGTCAAAGACCATGAAGCATAGTTGGGGCTTGACTTCAAGATTCAGAATTGGTTAAGAGATTGATACACCCAGCCACAGTGCACCATGAAGTATTCAATACAGAAAATCAATAAACAGGCCGACTACATGGTCAGCCTTGTTGTATACATGTACCATGTTGATATTTACTGCTGACCCACAGTAAAGCGGCCACTGCACACATATATAATAGTTTTGTCATGTTGTTTTATGGTAACAGTGATAATATTTGCACAAAATTGGCCAGGCAGTGTAATAGCTGAGTAATCAGTGGGTAGTTCACAACCTGGCAGTATATGGTTACTTCGTCACACAAGCTGACTGGTCATTTTTTTCTCTTTACAAAGCAATCCAAAACAGCAAGTGAATCCCAACTAAAACGCTGAGTCATTGACCATAGGCACTTTATTTTGGCTAGAACTTGAAATCCTATTCAAAAAGCAATTAGAACCCTTTCAAAAAGAAGTGAGTCTCTTCTTCTTTTTCCAGAGAACAGACTCCCACTCCCGAAACTTGATTTCACTTCACTTCAAAGAAGTTCTACTTGCTTAAAGGGGTACGCCATTCGTAATTACATGCGGTCCAGTTAAATAGAAATCCACTAATACACAATGCTGTAGTGCAGTTATTTTCAATGTAAATTTGTTTAATCTTGGTATTCATAGTATTTGTATATCAGTCTACACAACAGCAATGTTGAAATTTATATTTAGTATGCATTTTCGCAATTTGACATTTTTGAATTCAATTACAAATTCAAAGTTTTTAACCAGCGCGTACGCCTTTAAAGAAGTTCTACAACTAGGATATCAAAACTGTAACATTAACAAATGACAAAATTTTATGCAGGAAATAAGAATGCTAAGTGACACTTAGACCAGAAAATCAGAGAACTATACTAATCAATCAAAGAAAACTAAAAAAGGGAGTGCATCAAGGCAAAAATTAATGAAGGGTATGCCTTTCATCTTTTTAAACCTTCGGTCAGGAAAATGGAAATGCAGATCCACCTGCCGTAATGTAGACTTATCATGCACAAGCTACCTCGCTTAAAGTTATAGTTATCTGTATACACAACGGCAATACGCAATTGGAAATTTTCAAATTCAATGACAAATTTCAAATTTTGAACCAATTGCCGGAAGGCTCTATTGTGGTGTAACTGTACCGGTCAGGGTTTCCGCCAGAGGGGGATGGGGGATTCATCCCCCCAAAAATATTTCAAGGGGGGATCCCCCCCTTAATTTTGAGCACTAAAGTTTGTTTTACTGTCAAATGAGTAATTTTCATGATTTGATATGTAAAATAAGAGCATTTGGGAGCCAATTGTAGCGGTTTTAGGGCCAAAAAACGTCTCAGGAGGGGTCATATACCCTTTTTAAGAAAAACAAATTTTAGAGAAAAAAAAATTGCTCCCCTCAAATTTAATCCTAGCGGAAACCCTGCCCTGCCGGTATTTATTTTCCTCAAATAAGACCAGAAGTGTTGCCAAAATTATGATATTGAGGTCAGCGATTTATTGCACTCCCTTTCAACGAGCATGAATAAAGATTTTGAAAAACAAAATATGTCTCACCTGTATTTGCTGTTGTTGTACCGACTGTTGTTGTGACTGTTGTTGTAATTGTTGTTGATACTGCTGTTGTTGTAATTGCTGTTGTCGTTGTTGTGCGAGTTGTTGTTCTTGGTACGCCAATGCCTGTGCATTTGGTTGAACTGTTCCGACCGGTTTTGTTTGCTGTACCGGGTAACCCTGTCCGGTTCTCTGGGAGTAACTCGGTTGATCCGAACTCGCTGCACAACCCATTGTGAGTCAGTTCTCTGAAAGGGACAGTTCAGCTTTAATACAGTATCTTGGACACAGAAGAAGTCATGGCTTAAGCCCATGTTCAGATCGTGATGTCCTTGTTTAGTAACAAAGCTGTGGACCAGCCATAATGGATAAATTATCTCACACTTCCTTGTGCATTCGTACATCTTGTACATTGCACTGGACCAATCTTGCAATTTTCCCAGCAGATATTTTTTGTATCTGGCAGATACAAACCCTCCAGACAGAGGGGCCAGTAAAATAGACAGGTCAGCTTTAATTCCATTGTGTACACTGTGCTGTGTACACTACGAAACACATGACACCGTAACACAAACAAACCTACATCCACTGCAAACGTCAAAATCAAGTCCTGAAAGACCGAATAAACACAACACAAATGATCCCCATATATCAAACTTCAAAACTGTGCCCTTAATCACAAATGTACCTCTTTCGATCTTTCTAAAAATGAATTATCTCAGCAAGATTTTCGGCCTCTGGTTGAAAATTTAGGCGATATTGGCAACGTCCATGTTGTGACGTCATTCGAACCATAGCAATGTGTAAACATTTGGTCACAGGCAAATGCAAATATGGGTTGGGTATTCCGCTTCCAAATGTAAGATTTTCCATGGAGATTCTAACAACTTCTGTGTCAAAATAGAAGTGATAACTAGGCCTACATACATTCAGAGCTGAACCTACGATGGGACGTCACCATGCCCAGGACTCAGCGGTTGATTTCCAAGGTTTCGTATCTTTCCATAAGGAAGTCACTATAATGAGGTTACACGGAGCTAAGCCATCCTAATCATGATGAGATCAGGGGTTAATGTTCGCTTCTCCAGCTCTGCACACCCTGCGGTTCCATGGCCTTGAACTCGGCCTCGAACATTGACATGTGCGAGGGGAGGAGCATGCAACTGGCCGTGTTACTCGAGGGTGGGATTGCCTGCCTGCCACAGATTCCCCCACGTGTTCCATTGACTGTTAGTAAGTTAGTGTTAGTGCACACATGATTTTTTTTCGGATGCGATGGTGTCGTTACGTTAGCTTCCCCATATCATTCTTCCAATGATGCAACATCTTGGCACCACTTCTACTCCGCCTCTCGATATTTCAAACGAGCCTCAATGCCCCTCTTTCAGTAGCTCTCTCGCCTGTGATCAACCCACATCTCGCAAGCACCTGTCAATCACACGGGATTTCCTAATTGAGTGAATGTGTTATTTCGTATCCATCAGAACAGGACACGTGGTTATTTCACTGACGTCACATGATGACGTTGCCATTGTTTTGCGCCATAATTATAATAATTGGCCGATGTAAAGGAAATGCAGGACTGGTGGCCGTCAAAACGTAACGTCAGGTCGTGACTTCACGTGAAGAACCTCCATATCAACTTGCTCGCACGGGTAATTGCTAATAGAAAGCGCCACCTTTGCAAATCTGTTAAACCAAACTGTCGTTGCTGAATGTGATTTAGCCCCGTGAGATTGTCAAACATGGCCGTCTTGAGTCGTAATTTTTTCTAAATCAAAATAAAATCGAATTTTTAACAAGAATCCCTTGCCTGAGGATACCGGTTATAGCATTCATTTGTGTCGATTTTAAGGTAATTTTGTTATCAGCTATTTTTGCAGTGATGTGTAGCTCTTGATTGGTGTAATTCTGGTTTTTGTCGACGTGTCGAAGGTTTTCCGAAGCCGCCGTGCATTTTTTGCGTGTGTTAATGTGTGTGTGACAACGTGTACAAAATCAAAATGCCCTATGCACAACACTACAGTAACAGTTCTCTCAACCCCTATGGATTATTCAGTATGTACGTACACATTGCATTCCTGTGTAGGTTGTATGTATTCATGGACAGTGTTATACTGAGAGTGACATAACCAGTAATTTTCAATACTCTGCCGCCCGCCTCTCGATATTTCAAACCCCTGTCAGCCGGTGAGTGTGACCAGTCTCGTCTGATGTCTGATGAAATCCATGCCCCCTTCAGACAGGTTTTAGCGGTAAGAAAAAAGCGGCTGTTATAAAACGCGGATTCCGCGGAAATCTGCGGAAAAATCTAACTTGTCTACAGGGTGGCTACCCGAACCGCAGGTGAGAGTTTTCATATTAGTAGTGTGCATTGTTGTGCGCATGAAGTACTCCTGGTGACAAGGTCTTTGGGAATCCCCGTTATATGGTACGCTGTATGCGCCGTAAATCACAAGCACCTTGTAGTTTGAAATAAACTTATACGCTAGACGGGCCGCGAAGTAAGTTTTTGTGATTTCTTAAAATAGACTCCAATGTGCAGTCGCATATGGTTGGTTAGGTTCGAGCTGCAAGGAGATTGTCCTAAAAAAATTCAGAATTCAGTTCGTCATCGACTTATATTTGAAGGAGGCATATACCGTAACGTACATCAATCCGGGCATCAATCACATTTGAAAGCAGCCTCGCAATGTGTTCCGTTAGGGAAGGAACCACGGTGGTGTCGAAGATAACATGCAAGTTAATCAACACCAAGAAAAAAAGAGGGAACAGTCGATCGGAATGGCATGAATGGCGCTCCAAAGGATTAAAATCTGACCGATGAAATGTGCAGATAACTGGTAGTTCTTGCCTCCGATTTATGATTTATGTTGTTATTTGTATAATATAATTATCATTGAATATTACATGTATTATGCGCGTATTTACTGGCGGCTTTGTGATTTTTCCGAGGATTTCCGCGGAATCCGCGTTTTATAACAGCCGGAAAAAAGTGCGCAATCAGAATCTATGGTCATTCTCAGAGAAAGTGATCAGCGCCAGACTTTTGAACAGGAAATAAGAAGTAGGTACGGTACATTTTTACCGCCGCCGGAAAGGAAAAAACACGAACCAAAAAAAAAAAAACGAAACTGGTGAGTGTGTGTCGGTCATTGTGAAGGTCACCTTGAGAATGAATGGTCTGTGGTCAATCGTTCACAGATGATTTCAGAGCTGGCTGCCAGGTGCCATGCAGGTTGCATTTTCCCATGACTTAGTATCGAGAAAGAGCGACCCGAGTCTTGAACCCACAGTGTGGGGGTTTTCCACTAGCCTTAATGGTCTGGTGGCCTGCCTTGCCATTAAGGGGTGGCCCCCTGACCAAAAAAACGAATAAACGGCTCTAGTCCAGCTTGGTCGGCCTTAACAGACAAGCACCACAGCAGAGTCTTGCAGACTAGCTCCACAACTCACCGCCAGGGCAACAATGGTTTATTCACCCCCAAACAGACAAGCACCACAACAGAGTCTTGCAGACTAGCTCCACAACTCACCGCCAGGGCAACAATGGCTTATTCACCCCCAAACAGACAAGCACCACAACCAGAGTCTTGCGGACTAGCACCACAAAACGCACCAGACAACAATGTCTTGTTCAGCCCACAGACTAGCACCACAACAGAGTCTTGCAGACTACATGTAGCACCACGCCTGGGCAACAATGTCTTGGTAGGCCCTAACAGATAAGCACGACAACAGAGCCATGCAGACTAGCACCACAAAACGCACCAGACAACAATGGCTTGTTCAGCCCTAACAGACTAGCTGTAGCACCACAACAGAGTCTTGAAGACTAGTTAGTACCACAACTCACCAGGCAACAATGGCTTGGTTGGCCCTACAGAGTCAAACAGTCTACCACCACAGGCACAGCTCACCTGGCAACAATTGCTAGGTGGCCCCACGTATGTAGAGTGTCTAACAAGAGACTACTGGCAACACATCTAACCATGCAACAATGGCTTGGCTGGCCCCACAGAGTCTGAACTAGATTAGCACCACAACACACCAGTCTAAAATGGCTGGTGGTCTGCTCTACATATGTACAAATCTTACAGAGTAGCACCACGGCACAACGCACCACAATGTGCCAAGATGATTGAAAACATAAGCAGTGTGAAATGCAGTAAAAAAAAAAATTCCCAGAAACTAAAATCAATGAGAGTACCCGGTATTATGCTCGCTCTGCGACATTTGCAACTGCTCATTCGCAATTTATGGCAATTGCATTCGATATCGTTTGCCTGGCGCTGACATTCGGGGCGGTAAATCTTGTAAAAAAGTTGATGATAATTTTATTGCCGATGTTGGGGTACGAGTGGAGAATAAATGATGAAGTCTGAACAAAAAAATACAACAAATGGTAATTGTCGGCATAACAGAGTTGATTTACTGTAATCCGCAAAATTTTCATTGGTGTTTCCTTCGTGGATTTTTCGTAAATAATATCATGAAAATTAAAATCACAAAAAGTAGTTTTAGTTTTTCATTGAAAAAAGGAAAGAAATTTTGAAAATGAATACCACCAAATAAATATTGTGAATTTAATCTCTTTAGGAATTTTCGCAAATTTCTTATGAATAAGCCCAGTGTTGTTCTGTGTGCTTTTGTTTTGTTTTCTTTAGTTCTTTCAGCTCTTCTAATCCATAAATCTCGCTTGGGATCCAAGATTTCACAATGGATGGGGGGTGAACCCTGGTCTCACGAGTTACGAGAAGAGGTTGACTGGGGGATCATTCCCCTCCGGAAAAACTTCAGACCTCACTCTCTCCATGATTTCCAGATTTATCGTGGCATAAAAACAGTAATAATTTTCAATGAAAAGAGCCAACGTGTCTTGCAACAGCTTGCTTCAAAATCAAATCACTCATCGACGGATAAGTGATCAGATTGAATTGTATGATAAAGCAATTGCCAGACCTTTCCAATATTGAACTCTGGCGCAGCAGTTATCTGGCAAATATCCAGATCAATTGTTAAATGCAATGTAGCCAAAGAAGTATGGTAAAATGCAAAAGGTCTCATTTTGGTTGTTGCAGCAGTCACAGCTGGTGCTTGAGTTACAATGTCTTGGTGGTGCAACAGCTTGTGATGATTGATTCGAAATCCTGGCATGGTCTGGAGCCAGCCAATGGCAGTAGAGAGTTTTAGTAGCTTTGCTTTCACTGCGTGTGGCAAAAACTTGAAAAGGATAACGTCAGTTGTCACTCTGTCAGGAAGATTGTCATCAAAAACATGAGAACGTGTACCAGAGTCGCTTGACGATAATCCACCCCTAATTCCACCGAGCTGGTACAAATTCAATTTGTATCATTCCGTGCGAGACACGATCGTCTTTTACGCTTGATTGTCTCAGAGTGTTTGCGGAGGATGGCATGAAAATCGATGAAGGCAATAACAACACAATGCCTTTGCATTGTCACTTGTTGCTGGGGTTAGATGGGTTACTTGTTGCTGGGGTTAGAGGGGTTACTTGTGGCTGGGGTTAGGTGGGTTACTCGCTGGGGTTTTCTTGAGCATGTAGTTTTGCCAGTGAAGAAAGCGTTGCTATGTTTGTTTGTTACTGATCTATTTTTAAGGGGCAACTGGGGCATTTTCATTATTTTCAAATTAGTTTCCAGCAGTATGCTTGTTTTTTGGGTGTGAGGCTTTGTTCTGGAAAACTGAACTTCCAACCCTTGAAAATCGCATTCACTTCAATTCTCGCCGAGACAGGTATTTAGTGTATTGTAATTTCATATCGTATAAAACATTTGTCAAAAGCGCAGAATCTGGTATTTTGAAAGTATATCGATTTCTTGTATGTGTAGGGCCTAGGGGGCTTTTCAGCTACTCCTGAGCTCAGCTGGAGGCAGTAAAAAGGTCTCATATCAATAACGCCAAATGCCAAATAGTTTCGTACTGACACCGCCAATGAACCTCTCAATATGGTAATGTCAACAAATTGAGGTAGGGCTGATGAGGCAGGATTAAAGATAGAGAACGCACCCTGTGGCAAGGATGAATGTAATTAGGCTACATTTCCCAAAAGGGCAGCTGCGGTAATTGATTTCTTCCTCTGGGGTAGACCTTGTCTGGATTGGTTTTAATCAAATATTGGTTCATCTATTTCTTGCTTTTGCGTAAATTTATACATGGACGCCATTTGTGCACTGTTTTACCATATATACATCAGGAACTCCTATTTCCAGTCCATTTTGACATACCAATAACTATTTTTGTCATCTTCTTCATGACCTATGTAGTAGATTCATCTTGATCATCTTGATCAAGAATCTGAGACTTTTCCCTCTTCCTACTACGATCTGGGAATACAAGTCACAGTATGGTTCAGATTTAAGTTTCTGTACGCTCACTACAATAGACAATAGACAAATTCGTTGTATTCGTGTTTGATTACAAAGCATTTACAGTAGAACCTCTCTGTTAAGGATGCCCTCGGAACTGAGAAGTGCTGTCCTTAATAGAGAGGTGTCCTGGTTAGAGAGGTCAAATTGAATGGAAACAACCAATTTGGGACCAAAAATAGTGTCCTTATTAGAGAGATTGTGAAGTCAAATCATACTTGTTATTTGCCTCCCTGTTAGTCGCTCTGTCTTTGTATGCTGCAATGTTTACAAATTTCCAAACTAATGAGTAGTGTACGTCCCAATCCGACAGGAACAAACAAACTACTGCTTTATAGCATGTGACAAGTCTTGAATAATTAATTTCTCCATTATTTCAATGGCGGCATTCGTAATTTCAATTTTGTCGAGTAGACTTGTTCCTCTTGAGTACAGACAGAGTCGATATAATTCATGGACGAACCAATCTCAATTCATCCCATTTACAATTCTGAAGTAATGTGTAGTCAGGCCAAGGGAAGAAGTATAATTGCTTCTTTGATCAGCTGCCAACCATAGTGATGCCGTTAGTTTCTCAACATACCTTTACTATCTATCAGAGAAAGTCTGGATTTCTTCATTGTCATGCTGGTGTCACCTGTTGATATTAGCCAGACAGCTATATCTCCATGTTTGACGAGGGAGTTACTTGAATAAAGGACATTTATGAAATGACAATAACTTGTCTGCAGATTTATTCACAGCCTTTAAGAATGCATGTCGAGTATATGTGAAATAAAACGGAGCTGCTTTTGAAATGATAATCGTCCCGAATCAGCAATTCATACATTCAAACTCGAGAAAATGGTAATCACTTTCCAATAAAAGACCAACTTAAAGTCTAAATTTCAACATCACTAAATTCATTATTCATGAAGCTTTTATTAGGAGACATACATGTACACTCATGTTGTTTTGCGACAAGTTTATGGACCAGTATTTGAGACTATATGGGACACTGTCACTGGTTTTGCAGTAAGTGACTACATCCTGCCCCCACTGCACTGTCTTCTCAGAAATGAGTCTAGGTTTTCTTCAACATGAGGACAGAGGTCAAAGTGCTCCATTTGGCCTCTTTGGTGGCCTTGCTTTAGCATCTCAATCAAGCAGCCATGGATCCAATTGAAGGGTCAGTCAAATTTCAAAATAGCTTCGAATTTGAGCATGAAATTCTTAAAAGGCGAGGCTCGTTGGTCTCTTGCTCTGAGTCTTGGATCCACCTCTGGTGATCAAGCTGTCGGAAGAAGAAATCCATTTTGAATATTTCTTATTCCTTTTTCAAATCTATAATAGACGCTGTCTGTTTGTATTTTTCAGGTAAACTGACAGAAAAGAAACTCCAGAGAGATTTTATCCCCTTAAATGACGACTGACTGTGCCAGCAAAAAGGTGAGTCTTTTTTCAATGTTCAGTGTATGACAGCTGGTTCTAGTGGTTTCCATTGCATTTTAAAGTGATCGAGTAGAAATACAGAGCATTTTTCAAACATGTCAAAAGTGGTCATCTCCAAAGTCTAAGCGCATTCATATAGTGTACAAGTGCACTGTTTCAAAGTGTTTACATTGATACATTTCTCCCCCTGCCTATTATCCAGAAACCTTTCTGTAAAAACCAAGAAGTGCACACACTGCGCTACACTTGCATGACTTAGCAATTACAATCCAGTTGAGAGTATGTCAAGGGGCACTGGTAAATCTTGAAGCTACGGTCTTCAGATCACAAGTTGAAGGCTCTTCAGCTGTGTGACCGCTCTACCCAACCATTGTTATCTCCAACTCTACCACAGATCTCCCTAGTTAAAAACAAAGTCGGCTGGGCTATAGCCAAAGCCGTAAACAGCTCATCCTGCCGGAGCTTATCCCAGTTTCCGTAGCATTAAGCGACTAGGAGTATTACTCCCTCTGGATAGGATGCTGGTCTATCACAGGTTAACTCTCCACCCATTTACTCCTGGGTGGAGAGAAGCAAGTAGGGTTGTTCCTTGCCCAAGGACACAGAGAAGAAGCAGTGTTGATCCGTCTGAGTATCGAACCTACGACCTCCTAGTCATGCCCGGCGCTCTAACCACTTTGCCACTGATTCCCCTGGATCTCCGTAGTCTACGAAACTCCTAGTCTTCAGTTCATTCCTGGCATCACCCTGGAAGAGTGTCCTAATGCAACCATCTTTCCATCTGTAGACCCAACCATCGTTAGTAGACGAAACTCATAGTCTTCAGTTCATTCCTGGCATCACCCTGGAAGAGTGTCCCAATGCGAGCATCTTTCCATCTGTAGACCCAACCATCATTAGTAGATGAAACTCATAGTCTTCAGTTCATTCCTGGCATCACCCTGGAATAGTGTCCTTCTGCAAGCATCTTCCCAACAATGCCACAGATCACCCTACAGGCTACTACTAAGGAAACAAGTAGTCTAAAGTCTAAAGTTCTTTCCTGCCATCGCCCTGCAATAGTTTCCCACCATGAGCATCTTCCTACGTCAAAATACTTCCCATATTTCCATAGATCACCCCAGAAAAAGTTACAAGTTTAACACTTCACCTTTGGGTAGTCTAAATTTGAACTCGTCAGTCGGTGTGTTTAGTCATATTAGTCTCAAGTGTGAAGTATGGCATAGTTCATTGGGACTTGACTTCAAAGGTTGGCCTACCTGGAGATGGTTTTGGAGTGAAGTTCTCCTGGTTCGCTGGAGATATTCAAGGAGGTGGTAAGTTGTGGTCTTATTATGTTGACCAATTGGGTCCATGCAGATTTGGGACTAAAAGTGGTGTTCTGCTACCCCTATGTCTCCAGAAGAAAGGGTTTTTCAACCACCTAGAAAGATATCTCTACGGAAGAAAAAGTAGAGAGGAAGGTGTGACATAAAAAACCGGTATGATACCTATGTTAATGTAGAAAACAGTTGTGACACATCACAGTCCTCACCTGCTGTAGGCCTTCATTCCTGATAAATACGTTCGATAACCTGTAAAATGTACTCCCGCATCTTTACCACTCAAAACATTATCGACCAAGCTGTGGAGAAAATCCTCTAGCTTGGCTTGTGTAAACGATTTTTTTCAGAAGAGGCTCCTGTTACATGTATGTGATATGCTCCATCCCATCTTCTTGGTGTCCTCACAAAAAAATCCAGGCAGTAAATTTTGATTAGGCACACCAGTGGTAGGCTGAAGTCAATCCCTGCACGGCATCCAACCTCTTTCGAAGTCAATTGACTCAAAAAGTTATCAACCAGCTACATGGAAGATCCAGTGCTGCTGATATCTCGGTGTTTATCTATCAGTCAAGAATGTGTTTATGAAGCGCCACCTGGGAGGTTGGCACCTGGACCCGCAGTTTTGTCTGAACGATTGGTGATAAAGTTGTGAAGTGGCTGCACACAACATGCAGCACACGAACCCCAGGCATTTTCATCAAAAGTGGAAATATTTATCTCGCCCACCAGTGGTCTGGCTTTATAGATCACTTGGTGATAAACCGAACACGCTGAACTCAAAACAGCGAGGTGAATCTGCTAAATAGTTTTTTGGGAAACAGGTTCTTTGCATCGGAATGGCTTTTATTATACAGATCCAGACTCATCAACTCCGAAAACATTTTATCTCCTCCTGTGCAGTAGTCTACAGAGGTGATGCCCACATAACGTAATGCTTGTGTGATGAAGCGGACACACACCACCTGCTAAGCAGGTAACTTCTGCCCGAGAAATATGCAATGCCCCCTCCATTTCTCACGCCTCTGTTGGTAGCAAAGCAGTTGATGCATCGAGTCTTTACTATGAAATTCCCATTAAGTTTCTGAATGGACGCCTGTTGTCCACATGTGTTCAGCAGGCCAATCTGGATAATTGCATGATCTGTGCTGGAGTATTAAAAACAGGAAATGATATGGTTATATCAATGGTACATTTTTGTGGGCGGTAAGAATGAAAAAGTAGGCTGAAAATGCTGGCTGTGCAAAATTCACTTGAATTGAAGAGGTAACTGTTTCCCCTTGGCATGGCAAAGATGCATCTTGGTTTCCAACTTGGAAAACGTTTTATCTCGACATATGCAGCGGTCTGACTCTACAGATCACAGGGGTGATAGCAACGCCAAATGTTCAGGTGGAACTGTTGATAAATATCCGCGATCGTGCCGGGGCTACCAACCTCACATCTATCATCATGATGAATCTGACTTCAAAACGTGGCCGCAACTGTAATCAATAGAGCATATCATGGCAAGGAAACCATGCATCATCCTTTGCAAGGAAATGTTCTTTGCAACCAAGTTTTGGTGGGCAAGAGATCTATGAAAGAGCCAACTTATAGCCCCTGTTTCTCCTAACTTTAACCCTATAACACATGGAGGCACCCGATGACCCCCACCGCCGATGTGACTGAGGCGCCCGATGATGCCCAAACACCCATATCCAAATTACGCGCGCTTAGCCTCCGATCTCCTTCAGAGCGCCGCCTATTCTGAATCTATGAAACTTAAGCTTTCAAATGCCCGGATGAGCAATGGTGGTTGCTGTAGAAGTTTTAGAGATATTTGACAATTAAGTTTTTGTTCCTCTTCATGCCAGTTAATGCAGGTTGGACATTTGAATTGTTGGGGTACCCATTTTAACCCTATAACACCTAGAGCCACTGCCAGCGCAAGTGCCTATTCCCCTAGGCCCTAATGTAATTTTACCTGGAAATCACATTTTTTGCGGTGGGCCCAGTTTTTCACAAAATGACACAGCTGAACTTCCAAATAATGTATCAGTACAAGTCCTGTTCATATGAAAGAAGATGAAATTTCCTATTAGATAGGGTACATCTGAATCGGAATCAAACAAACGATCCATTTCAACATTAGTATCTTATCTAGATACTCCAGGCAACAAGGAACTGAAAGGAAACGTTTGGGGCACTCGTTAGTATTCTGAAATTTGGACTGAGACTGAGAGTAACATGAAAATTGACCTCCGGGCCTACTTGGGCACCACCCAGCTGACTTCTTTTTATCAACCTGGGGGTAATAGTCAACCATCACTAAAAATTCCAGCCAGATCCAGGGGGGTCAACAAGTCAGACTGCCTGAATCTCTCATGTCATGACTCTTAAACAGACCTGTTCCCTGGAAGCAACGTTTTAAGCTCGACTCTCCTTTTGAAACTTCACTCTCCACTTTTATCTATCTACAGACCATCCTGAATGCACGGAGCGATTTACCTTTCCCCAGTCTGAATATAAAAAATAGACATTCATTTCAAAATCGGCAACAAAACAGATGGTTTCCAAAAAAACATGGCAGACTTGTGAAGTTATTTGAACTGAATAGCAATTGACAGCCCAGGTGGAGGAAAGAGTTTAGCCTTTGGTCTCGGATGCAATGATCTAATCTTCAAACAGCCAGTTTCATCTTTCTAAGTAAAGCTTAGAAATACATTTGAAGGTTATTTTTCTTCGGAAAACAAAAATTCGTAATGGAACAAATAAAATTGTTTTGGTCTAATAGCCGGTCAACTCAGTTTGAAATAGATCGCATACAAATGCATGGAGTATTCTTCGTCAAGGTATTGACGCCTGTAGTTGGAAGCTGAGCAATGTCAATACATTGAGGTCAAGATGGATATATCAGCTGCCTGGGTATTTTCTGAACAGTTCGAGAATTACTCACCTGCCACAGTTGATGAATAGGCATAATAAATTCACTGTTCACCGACAACAACAAACATGACTCAACATGAGGCGGTCATGGACCTATGGGGTACAGAAGTACTCCTTTTCACACCAATTCCTGTTACTTACAAGTGCAAGTTCTCTCTTCACCCTGGAGAATCAAAATACTGAACTCATGGCATTGTGTGACAAGTCAAGGTTCCGAGTCATCTGGTATTCCTGAATTCCGAGTCCCTTGACGGTTTCCTCGCAAAAACGGCACTTCCACGGCATGCCACAATATCATATATGGTAGTATCTAACTGACGCGTACATTCAAATCTAGAGCTACTGGGCCTGTATGGACTGATTTCAAACACCATATCTCTGCTTAGGCAGCATGACAACGCAAAATATCGTAAAGCAAGCATGAACATCAAAAGCTTTTCGCTTTTTGTAGCCTATCGTACGGTACCTTTAATGTGAAACTTCAACGATCATGGTCCCCAAGATTCCCCAGATCAGAATGCATAAGTTGAATCAGAACTTTATCGTGTCTTTAGCAGCAAGGGAGCGATGTTTTCCTGGACACACGATCGCGGGACTTGGAATCAGGAATACGCCATGACTCAGAACATGATTTTGGCACGTAACAACTGGACTGGAGTTCCAGATTTTGATTCTCTTGGGTGCCTTGTTCAGACTGAGTGCGAGGGACCCACCGTCTCCCGTTGTACCTTACATTGGAAGGAAATTCCGTTGTTTGCAGACAATTCAACATTCATTTTGAATTCCATATGAACTATCAGTTGCAGCTGGACCAATCCCTAACCGAGCCATAGAGAACTCGTTTGACTCCTGAGCAAGCTACTCAGGTGTTTGATAAATTGTTTTCCCCATGAGAAGCTTTAAGAAGCAGAAAGGCCTGTCAGAAAAATTCTAAGCTGCTCCACGTGTGGCGATAGATTGATGAACATACACATGATAAAAGATGCCCGAACTCAACAGATAAAAAGATGGACTGAACTGAGAGATTTTCAGTTTTTTCATGACTGCGTCTTTCTGAATTTTGGACGAATGACAGTATCATGGGACCAAGGTTAACCATAAATAATTGCTAGCCTACATGTATGTATGGTGAAGTTCAGAATCAGGAGGAAGACTGTGGGGGAAAGAATAATCCAACCGTTTATGTGATGATTCTGCAAAAAATTGATGCAGACGATCTTTATGGATGTGAGCGTGTTGGGACTTTCCTGCTCAAATCTTATTTTATCAACGAACAGTTTGTGTGGCTCCTGACTTTGTCAGAGCAAAAGAGATGCTGACATTATATGGATTATGCTGGTGCTGATGTCCTCTCTTATCTATCATTTCAGATGTTATGACAAAGGGTGTCATTAGGGCCATATTGAGGGTAGAAGTACTTGATAGGGGAAGTCACGTAAGTATGATATGAACTTCTCTGTGAGGGGCCATTTGAATCTAATTTCCTAAATTGGAGAGTTACTCCCTGACACTATCATGACATAATGGGTGCCATGAGGAAATGCTCATTGAGAGCTTTCTGATGAATGGTCATTTCCATAAAGTTCACTTATGGTACCATCAGAAAGTGTTAATTGTTGAGAGCTTTGAGATGAATGGTCAAGTCAGTAGTTTCACAAATCGTACCATCAGAAAGTATTCGTTGAGAGCTTTCCACATGGTTCCATTAGAAAGTGTTCATCGAGAGCTTTCTGATGAATGGTCAAGTCAGTAGGTTTACAAATGGTACCATCAGAGAGTATTCGTTGAGAGCTTTCCACATGGTTCCATTAGAAAGTGTTCATCGAGAGCTTTCTGATGAATGGTCAAGTCAGTAGGTTAACAAATAGTGCTATTAGAAATTGCTCTTTGGACCTCTCAGATGAAGTTCACTGTTCACATGGTTCCATTAGAAAGTGTTCATCGAGAGCTTTCTGATGAATGGTCATGTCAATAGATTTACTAATAAATAAGATCATCAGAAAATTGCTCATTTAAATCTTTCATACGAATGACCAATGTCAGTAGGTTTACACACGGTATCCATGCAACCATCAGAAAGTGCTCATTATTAACATACACTTCAATCCATGAATTAATTAATTAATTTCATTGTTTTTATTGACAACGGTTTTTGATAACAGTGCATATTACAGAGTGTCATAAGTTTACATACACCAACTTTAAACGTTTTGGCACGGAAGTATGCTTTACATGCCCTGATTTTCTAGCATTTTTGGTCTTGCAACATGATTTTTTTCTCGTATTGCAGATGTCATGACGTTGTGCCTGCCATGAAGCGACGTTTTGTAATTGTGCTGCTGTCGATTATATTCTCAATATGGACGTACTTAAATTATTACCTAATCAGTTCACATACGCAACAGGACGTAAGTATGCTCATTTTAACTCTTTGACTGCCAAAGGACGTCGTTCGACGTTTTTGCTATAAATCACTTGACTGCCAAAGGACGTCGATCAACGTTTTTTTAGTTCAAGGTCTTATAGCAGATGGCGTGGCGATTTGAGCTCATAGAATCAATGTATGACTCATGTGGCATCAAGCAGACGATCGAAAGTGTGCGTAAGCATTACGAGGCGACGTCATTGGCCAAAAATGGCGGGCAGGAGAGGGAAAACTTTCACTGTGGAAGAAGTCGCTGAGATTTGCGCTGATTCTGGTTCGGAAAGCGATCCTTTTGGCGATGATTCAGACACTGAATATGATTGTGATGTTGAGGAAGGCCTTGATACAGGTGAGAGAGCTGTTGAGTCTGTTGATGGCGATTTTGGTGGCCCAGATGTTGACTCTGATAACGATAATGGTAGAGACAATGACTATGTGCCTGTGTATCAAAGTGACAGTGAAAGTGGCGATGCTCTCGGCAGTAATAGGCCTGATTTAGATATAGATATACATAGTGACGATGGTAGCACTGTTGATAATGAACCTTTACCAGGGCCTAGTACTACTACTAATGCAGCTAGGGGTCGTGGGGCTGTACGCCGTGGTGCTAGAATAAGGGCACGCCATGGCCATAGTCCAGCCCGCATGGACACTTCCGGGAGTGATGCAGGGAATGCCTCAGGTGATTCAGATAGTGATGGTGGGCCTCTAGCACCAGTTGCTACTCCTAGGGGACAGGGCAGGGGACGTAGACGAGGTAGAGGTCGACGAGGGAACCAAGGAAGGGGGAGAGGGGCCCAAGGTCAACAAAATCGAGGTAGAGGTCAACCAAATCATGCCCGGGGCCAACAGAATCGTGGAGGACCTGCAAGAGCCAGGAGAGGCAGAGGGAGACCACAAGTTCTTCCCCCTAATCCATTTGGGCCTGCTGGACGTCAGCCAGTGGTGCAGCCCTGTGACGGGAACCCTGGGCCTAGAGGGCCTGCACGCAACCTAGGGAATAACCCACTCGATCATTTCCGCCTGTTTTTTGATGACGATGTCTTGGAAGGTATCGTAAATGAAACAAACAGGTATGCAGATCAATACTTCACTGGTCTGAATGCTATTCCCTCCCCTCATTCACGAGTTCGAAAGTGGGATGCTATGACTATGGATGAGTTGAAAAAACTACTCGGGTTGCTCATGCTGACTGGTATCACGAAAAAGCCTGAGTTATCTATGTTCTGGTCTACTGATGAAGTGCTCGCCACCCCATTCTTCAATAACACTATGTCTAGAAACAGGTTTCAGCTGTTGATGAAGTTCCTGCATTTCAACGATAATGCAGCGATGCCTGCTGACAACGCAGACAAGCTTTATAAAATAAGGCCTGTCCTGGACGCATTACTTCCTAAGTTTCGTGCTTATTACACTCCGAATGAGCACATATCCATAGACGAAGGTATGCTCCGTTGGAAAGGGAGGCTAGCATTCAGGGTTTATAACCCTATGAAACCAATCAAGTACGGTATAAAGAGTTACATCCTTGCAGTCTCTCATACAGCGTACTGCTGGAACTTGCAGATCTATGATGGAACTCGAAACACACTTCGGGAGATAGTAATGGCTCTTTGTGGCAGACTACTGGGACACTTCTTCTCACTCTATATGGATAACTTTTATAATTCAGTTGCTCTGAGTGAAACATTACTTGATAGGAACACCTATGTTGTTGGTACACTGAGGAAAAACCGTGGAGAGCCACTGGAGATTCGTGAAGCTGGGACTCGTGGACACGCTCTTCAGAAAGGAGATACTATTGCCAGAGACAATGGACGTTGCCTTATAATGGCTTGGCAGGACAATCGAACTGTGAGAGTTATAAGTACAAAGCATGACAATGCAATGAGAGAAATTCAGATCAGGGGAAGGGGTGGCGCTCGTACCAATGTGAACAAACCTGTGTGTGTCATAGATTATAATGAGAATATGAATGGGGTTGACCGCATTGACCAGATGCTTTCGTACTACCCCTCTGTGAGAAAAACAATCAAGTGGACCAAGAAACTTGTATTATATTTGTTAGAACTGTCCTTACACAATGCCCATGTCATTTACAATGACAATAACCCAAATGACAAGTTGTCATTACTGGACTTTCAGCTATCAATAATCAAAGAATTATGCAAAACTGATGAGGAAATGCCGTCCAGCTCAGATGATGAGAACCCCCCTCCAGCACCCCAACCACCCCGTAGAGCACCCATTCATGACCCCCAAGGTAGGCTCATTGGTGGGTTTAAAGTCCACAAGAAGGCTATGTTCCCTGCTGGGGAGGGAAAGAAGCATAAGCAGAAGAAATGTAGAGTATGTCAAAAAAAGGGAAAAAGGCGCGATTCTCGCTACTTTTGTGTAAAGTGCAAAGTTACCCTTTGTCCAGATGAATGTTTCAATGTATACCACTCAGAAAGAAAGTATTATTGAATTGTTTCATGAAGAGGAAGCATAGACAAAGAAAATAAGACATGTTTCATTGGTATATCTTCTTTATTTCTATTTCATTTTTATTTCACAAAAATGGTCAAAATACAGCAATTCCTGGCAAACTAGGGGTATTTATCGAAAAAATATCTGGCAGTGAAAGAGTTAAGGAAGTACTCTGTCCGCTCACTATACTGTCAGTACAGTAGAACCTCTCTATTAAGGACACCCTCGGGACTGACAAATGATGTGCTTAATAGAGAGGCGCCCTGATTAGAGAGGTCAAATTGAATGGAAACAACCAATTTGGGACCAAAACTAGTGTCCTTCATAGAAAGGTTGTCCTTAATAGAGAGGTTGTCCTTAAGAGAGAGGTGTCCAGTGAGGGAGGTTCTACTGTACTTAGTGGATGAATTATCATCGGTCCATATAAAGTGGGTGATAGTTACTTTCATAGGCCTATGTTAATGTCATAAGCCGGGAGCTGAGGGGTGGGTTATGGGACTTATGGTGTTGACTATATGGTCCATGCCCTTCATTTATTTACCGTATTAAAAGTGGCTTTCACTCTCGTATTGACTGACAATCCTACAGAATATTTACTGTTGGTCTATCTATTTGCTATTTCTAGGCGAAGCCAATAGTTAGTCATAATGCATGTAACATGCATGCATGCTCGTGTGTTATCTGCAGACAATTGGCTTGGCGTTTGTTCAGATTTTGTAATACTTTGGAGAGGTCTTAGATTGGAGAAATGAGAGTATTTGAGAAAGTTCTGTCGGAATGACAGATACATGTATTTGACCTTTACTATCAAGCATATTTATCAATAACTTACTAAGTTTTATTATCATTTTTGATTACGTCACAGGTGCTAAAAAACAAGGTTGGGATGTTCCATTTCCATAACAATCCTGATTATTTCAATCTGTCCTATCCTAACCCCCCCCCCCCCCCCACCCGAGAATGTTATATGGCACCGCGCAAATGAGTGCTTTAAATAGCAGCCACCTGTGTGACAAACTGATCTCTTGTGTGTGGGTACTAAAAGCAGGCAATCGCTGGGTTCGATATTGACATGCATGTCGCTGCGACCGCCGCAAACAAGCGATTATTGTCGCAGGCGATTTGAATTGCAGGTTGCCGCAATCTAAACTGCTTATTGCGGGATGCTTACTCTGTACCCGAATTATGAACTTTTCCACCATGTTTTGGTGTCTCATAAATTATCCTCGAATGCCGTGTGACTCTACATTCCTCATCTCCATTTAATAGTGACCCTAATTAACTGTCATCTTATGAAGAAAAATCCCCTTAATATTTCCATTTAAAACCTCTATCGAAATGGTCTCAAAATTATTTTCCAGAAAAACGTCCATCAAAGAATTCTGTTCTATCTTGGTAAAATAACTTACTCTTTCAGCCCGCAAGCCGTATATACACGGTCCGCCCTGTTTGATTTCACAGCCGCAGACCGTATACTCACAGTTTTTCAAATTCAAATTTCCCGCACTGTCACATGATGCCACATGTAGTGACTCCAGCAACATATGCAATCTGTGCTATCGTCTGCCGATTTTGAAAGTCTGATTTTCTGAAATTCGCCTCGAATCGACTCGCTTTGAAATCAAACCACGCGAAACGAGTTACGGGCTGAAAGAGTTTTAAATCCTGAAATTTTAAGACTTCATGTTTCAATTCTTTTGTCCAGGTTTAGGGTCTCCCTTCACTACTTTACGACTTATAAATCATTGCTGCTCTTACCTTTTTGCTGCCCCCAACTCCTATTATTGCGAGATCCTATGATATTGACCCTACTACAGTTCCAATCACAATTGACATCCTGTTGTTTGTGTATATTATGCGCAGTGCACAGATGACTTATCATCACCTTACTGGCAGACTGATGCCCTTGCCTTCTTGTTCCCTTGTAAGAAGAATTAGTAAAGACCAGTCTTTATTAATTCTTGCTGATAGCCAGTCCTTCATGTAGCATATCTTGCATCATTTGACACTATAAACACGATGGAAAGATTTACCATGTTGAAATTAGAGACAAGTCCTTGGAGAGATTGTGATTAGAAGACTAAACCAAAGTTCCTAGTTGTGTCAAAGGATTAAGGATGTGTTAACGTGTTTGACTACATGTTGAACTACAGTCCAAGTCATAATTGACATCCTTCCTGCACGTTATGTGCGAGTTGCATGCCAATGACGCGTGAGTGACACGCTTTTTTCTTTGTTTCGCGTGTATTACATGTGACTTACGCACGACCTACAAGCCAATGATGCGAATTAAGGGATGTCAATTGTGATTAGGACTGTAAACCATGTCGTTTTTTTCAAGCAGGTTGTTTCCGAATCACCTCTCCTTCCCTTCACTGTGAATATATTGCAGTTTCAAGTTAAATTGTTAACTGATTTTTTTATGCAGGGAGTCTATGGTGACCCCTCGCTCAAGAAAAAGTTGTTGTTGCTACAACGACAGATACAACGCCAGGTCCAGGTCCACGAAAACATTCTATTACAGTTGGAAAAAGAGAAAGAATTGGTGCAAAAGAATTTTCTCGATGTATTGAAGTCTTGTAAGTCGGTTGGGTGACGTTGGATCTGCATGGAGCTTGGGAGTTGGCTGGGTTTGGTTTTCAAGATAAGTGTTGCTAAAAATCGGAGATGGTCACTTCAGGTGGAGTTCACGCTCTTGAATGTGTAACTATACTGTACGTCAGTCTCGAAGGGTTGATCATTGCACATTGCCGCAATAAAAATTGCTTGTCAGGCCTGCACTTTAAGAGGTACCTAAGTCTATGACTTATTCTGTCAGAACTTCCAAGCTCCAAGAGTAGATCCGACACAAAATGTAGCATGGCGTCACAGCTGTGAATGCACACTTTTCTGTTTGGTTCGAAAGTCTCGAGCAAAGCCTGCCTTCTGCACCGCAGTGTTAGAGCATCCTGAGAATTAAACTTGTACTTTCTTTACTTTTTGTTGCATTGCACAGGGTGTGTCAATAAAAATGCTGCATATATTGTTTTAAAATCGACTGTTGACCGCAAGATGAATCCGAATCTAGCTTTCGTTGGATTAACTTGCTACAAGTTTTTTATTTGCTGAACAGATTTAATACTTTGTATGGTCTCCAGTTTTAAAAGATTGTTGCATTCATTTTGGTACACCTTGTATAGCTTTATTTGCTGGATAGATTTCTTGCATCTTGTTCTGTTTGCATTTTAAATAGGCTAGTTTATTTTGTTTTAAACATGAGTTCTGATCGGAAGATTCTTTGTTAGAATATAGGGTGGTCATTTGGCTGCATTTAAACATTCCTTTCTTGAATATTACGCTTTAGTCAAAATATTTCTGATGTATAATTTAAAACTCAATTCCCAGCTTAAAAAAACAGTTCAGCTTATGTTAAAATATCCATACCCCCCATGCATTATTCCCAATAAGGTAAAAACGTACTTCGAAAATGCAGTGAAAATTACTACATGTATTATCGATCGATGTTCAAGTGTACAGGCATCTAATTTCTGATAGAATTTGAAACATACGATTGGTCTATAACTAGGAGCTGTTTTCATCATGAGGCTATATATATATAGACCCATATCAATTATTAGAGTACACAAGAGTATCATGTGACTTTAGCGTGATAAACATGAGGCACCTGTTTTAAAAACTGATGTTGAATTCAAATAAAAATGTATATGTACATGTATTACATCTTGTTAAACATAAAATGCTGCAAGATTGGGTTTTAAACCATTCCGGTCAACCCCCCTTCTTCTCCTTTGCTGATTTTTATCGTTTTTCATTGTTTTGCAGGTGTACAGTTTAGCAACCCCCCACCCCCCACCCTCCTGATGGAAACGTGGCATTGACTCTTAGTCTTGTGATGATTCAAATTGCTCCCTAAGATTGCTGTATAGATAAAATGAGGAGATTTACACTAATTTGATTGGTAACAAGAAATATACATGTACATGTACAGCGTGTTTCAAAAAAGACTGATATTTTTAGAGAGCTAGCAGGATCAGTTTAGTACAGAAGTCTTCGCAAATTTCCTTGATATCACAGAAAATAGCTCACACTTGATTCCAAGAGAGGATGTACAGCATGTTTCAAAAAAGACTGACATTTTTAGAGAGCTAGCAGAATCAGTTTAGCACAAGAGTCCTTGCATACATTTTGTATCTCCTCGATATCACATTGTCCCCACCCCCTCACAATTTCTGTTCGCTTGTTCTGTTAAACTCACGCATGCGTTATTTTCTGCTTTCTACCCAGCAAGCTAATCTCGTCGAACGCTTGGGCGGCCTACAATCGCAACTCGAAAACCAGGTGAAATTTAATGAGAAACTGTTGGGAAGTTTTAAAAAATATAAGGAAGCATTAGTGCAAAAGCATGCGCAAAGCTGTAAGTACTAGAAGACAAGTGATTGAAAATGCATCTTCAACATGTACAGTCCCTGTCACAATTGACATCCTTGCTGCTTCGCGTCAGCAACGTGCAATGTATGCATGAGTTGCGTGCCAATGATATGCTTTAATCTCTCTACGTTTCGTGTGCATAACGTGCTGAGAAGCGCCTGGCAAATTGAAGGATGTTAATTTTGATGGGGACTCTTGCGTAAACTGCAAAATATTACAAAAATTATTTTTAAAAAGATATCGCAATTTTGATTTAGTAAATTACCAATTTTGTTTTGCTTTTGAATTAGAATTTTAAAACGTCGCAATTTTTTGTTTTTGCAAATTGAAATTATTTATGAAAACCTCAGAAACAAAATGCTTGCAAAAATTGCAGTTCATGAAATGTTGCAGTAGTCCTTTTCAACAATTTTCGATGCCTATTTACTACACGTTTTGTGATACTGACGTGAAAATCCCGAAAAATAATATCTCCAGCCGCCTACTGCTTTGAAAAATCAAAATTGTTTGATAATTGGGTCATCTTTTTCTTTTGCACTTTTATCATTGTTATGTTTTGTTTCGCCTATCAGCACTTTTGCACAATTTTTTGTTTGTCTATTCTCGTTATTCATGATTCTCAATTATTCGCAAAATCAGTGAAGAATAAAATGCCCACAAAAACTTTGTGAGTTTCATTGTACAGTAGTCTGAAATGGAGAAAATGCTGGTATTGTAATTCTGCCCACAGTATCATGAAATGTTGTATTAATTGCTTTCAATTATTGAGTGAAAAAGTAACGAGCTTGCAAAATGACTAGATTGTAAAAAAGCTTCACAACATTGACAATTGGACTAGTATAAGGCTATTATAAAACAGTATGGCTGTCACTTGGGTGCTGAAGTGCACAAGAAGGCCCTCTAGACCCGTAAAGCCTTTGAACATGTCAGTTTGGTCATTCTTTAATCTGTCACTTTCGATTTCTAGCTCAAAATGAAGACACCAAAAAACCTGTCCGTGAAGTCGGCCAGACGCTGAAGGCCAGTACGATATCTGACCCCGCTCAAGGCAAGGTGACAGAGGGTGCGCCCCCTCCTGCCTCGACCGTGTACCGACCAGCCGTCATCGATATCAACAAGGCTGTGATAGCTGTACTCGTGTTTGCCTGTAACCGGGTGACGGTGAAGCGTAATCTCGATCAGTTAATTAAGTAAGTAATTAATTAGGTAATTAAGTAATTAGGTAATTGGGTAATTAAGTAATTAATTAGGTAATTAATTAGGTAATTAATTAAGTAATTAATTAGGTAAAGATGACTTTGGTAATAAATTTTACACATTGGGTGTGCTTGTTTTTTCCTATAGCCGTGTGACCGTGAAGCGTAGTATGACTCAGTTAATTATCAAAGTAAGTATATCGAATTGATTAGATAATTAGGTTTAAACACTTAATAGGTAAATAATCTTAGATGTTTGCTTGTTAACAAGAGAAAATTGTTGTTGCTTAAATCTCTTTCACTGGCCCGTTCACAAAAAGACGCAATCCACAGATATGTGGAATCAAGAATTCTTGAAGACTAGACTTTATTAGTTCTTGGTAGAATGCAATGTAAACGTGGCCTGGATCTGATTGTGCGAGAGTTGAATCGAATAAAGTTTGTCGTTAAAGGGTTAAAACTAATCATACGAGATGTATCTCCGGTTACCCTGGGGGTGCTGTTCAGAAAGTAATTAATATTGCAATGTGATACTGGAAATCAGATAAATATCGCGATGTGATACCGTATTACAGATAAAATATGGAATGAATGTGCGCACTGTGGGGAAGAAGCTTAAAGGGACAATATGGGCAGGAGATATGTTGATTTTTCTTACAAAAAAGGCTTCCGACTGGACTGTGACATCTCCAAACAGGATAATAGAAAATAAGCCACTGTAAAAACTACAATGAACAGTGCACAGTAGAATTGGGTGTATCCATAGGCCTGCGTTTCAAAAGCCATGACCAAAATTGCCTCACAACCCTTGCGAAAATTAGTGTTGGAGATCAGAATTAGTGAGCTACTACAAGTGGTGGCACCTGGTGGCAAGCAGGGTCACTATCCTCCTGTCTAGATAAATCCCATGCCCATGTTGTCCCTTTAAGATGCTGGTGCGGAGAAGCCTGCAGCTGGCATATGGCTACCAATAAACAGGGATTATTTGTCACCAATAAGATTAGTTGAACTTGTTGAATATGCCGAGTTTCTTGGGGATGTAGGGTCAGTGAAAATTAACTCCAGATCATACGTTTAAACTACGCCACAAAATTTTCACAGCATTAAGCAATAACAAATGCATTAATCCACACACAAAGTATATCATTCCAGAATCGGGATTTCTTAACGCAGTAATTGGCAATTTTGACATCGCTAACGACCGGAGTGTTAGCTCAGCAGTCGTTATCAAGGTTATGCTGCGATATTTCGATTTCCCCCGTTGCAATAAAGGGCTTGGTGTGCGTTGAATTCTGATTGCGAATATGGATTGCGATGATAGCAAGATATGATGACTTAATATGAGGGGCTCGCTATATGTACATCATGATCAAGAAGAGCAACATTAGAGACGGCCAGTGATACCAAGATATATGACGTTGCATCAAAGTATCAATATCTGAGTCACTTTGGGTAATCAGCCAACATTGCACAGTATTAGAAAGACAAATTGCTTGTCAAAGTTCTGCTGATAAATATAAATGATTTCATACACAAATTTATAGCCTTTGACCTGTATATGACCTTGGGTCGACCTTTGTCCTTCATGACCTTGGAATAAACTGTGTATGATCTTGTCCTTTGTGTCCTTGGAATAAACTGTATATGACCTTGACCTTGTCTTTCATGACCTTGAATTCAGCTTTGTATAGCCATGACCTTGTGTTTCATGACCTTTGATTGAACTGTGTATGACCTTGACCTTGTCTTTCATGACCTTGGATTGAACTGTGCATGACCTTTACCTTGTTCTTCATGGACCTTGAATTTAATTCTGCATGACCTTGACCTTATCTTTCATGACCTTGAATTCAGCTTTGTATAGCCATGACCTTGTGTTTCATGACCTTGGATTGAACTGTGAATGACCTTGATCTTGTCCTTCATGACCTTGGATTGAACTGTGCATGACCATGACCTTTGTTTAATGATTTCAGATATAGACCATCACCCGAGCGCTTCCCAATCGTCGTGTCACAGGACTGTGGCCACGGGGAAACTGCTGCCGTCATCCAATCATATGGACATCAGCTCACTCATATTCAGGTAGGGGGCGCCACGAGAAGATCACCGAGATGTTTAAAGAGAGTTAAATTGTTCTGCTATCACCTATAAATGGTCTTGAGAAATGGCGGGTTTCATTGGTTCAGTTTGCCATCTAGAAAAGGTTAAGTCTGGACATTGGAATGGTGAACAAAAGGGTTACAGGTGATCATGGGATGATTTAGAAAGTCGTAGTATACACGTTAAGTTTTTCTGATAACATCTCATTGCTGTGCTCCTATTTGCAGCATCCTGACCTAAGCAACATCCAACTGCCATACAATCAGAGGAAGTTCATGGGTTACTACAAGATCGCCCGCCATTATAAGTGGGCGTTGAATCAAGTTTTCCATTCGTTAAACCATTCTACTGTGATTATTGTTGAAGGTATGTGGTGTCATCTATTTTCCTGACTTGGTAGTGTTGAGTTTTGGATTGAACCCTTCGTTCTGCAGTATTTATGATCGAGGTCCTCGTTTGGCATCTTAACCAGTCGATCACCAGCTTTCGGCCATAGGTAATCCACACAGGCTACTCGTGTTTGTTCTTCTTGCTCTGCCATGTTACCTGGTACGGGAACCTCAGTTTTGTGTCATTCAAAGGATTGTGTCAAGCCAGTTCCTTGAAAGCCACGCCGGTTCATCCAGAAATACTGTCCCAGGTCCTCCCTGGGATCGAAACTAGGCCCTTTAACATGGCAGCCAGCAATGCCAAGCCTCTAGGCTATTACATGTACCTCATACTTGGGCCACATTGCGTAGATGCCAGCCTGTTAACCAGAAGGCCATGAGTCTTCCCTTTCATTCTCTGATTCGATGGAATAACAAAACTGAGCCTCCATTACTGATTTTTGTTATCTTTGCAGATGACTTAGATATATCTCCTGATTTCTTTGAATACTTTGGTGCGACGTTTCCCATCCTTCACTACGACTCGACGTTATGGTGCGTGTCTGCCTGGAACGATAATGGCAAAGCCAACATGGTATCAGATGAAGCAGGTAGAGTACATACTATAATCAGTATACCCTAGCATGGATCAACAGCGTTTTCCTTAATTTTGAGGGACACCTCCGATACTTTCACGATGACCCGATGTTGTGCATCCTAGCCCCCCAATTTTTTAATTCCACTACCCCGATTCGTAAACCTTTTCATCACACCTTGCACAATAAAGCAGTTTATGTACGGGATATTTTTCACTCGTAGAGCATAGCAATACACAATGCGTAACCAGTCAAATGATCTTGGCAACTGTTGCATGTTTGTGTCTCATTCGAAAACTATGAAATATTTTGCGTTGAAGATTATGCAGTGTCCCTTGAAGATTACTACAGCAAGCCATGTGAAGTTGTTTTGAAATCCAGTTCATGTAGGCGTGGCTGTGACCAATTGGGAAGTGGATATGTTGGTTTATATGCCGTATTAATATGCCGTGTTGGTACCATAAAGTCACCTTGACCTTACTAGTGTTACAGGGGGAGGATGCTGTTTGACGTTGATCTTAATCTTTCAGAGCTGCTGTACCGGACAGACTTCTTCCCTGGGTTAGGGTGGATGGTGGAGAAACGCCTTTGGTTGGAGTTGGAGAAAAAGTGGCCAAAAACGTAAGAGAACTTGAATGATTACGAGTATTGATCACTACTGTGACAGTTGTGGCCCCTCCCAGTGTTGGTTTCCATTAAACCCCTTCGTCAAGTTCAACCTTTTGAACCGAATTTAGTTAATCCCATACCTGTAGGTACCCAAAAGACAAGGTGCCCATACCCATTAGTTCACGACTTTGCATAGATCTTTGTGAACCCTGGTCGTAAATATTTGCGAAAACTTCCAATTGTCTCATCCATCCTCTGTGCTACCATCTGTAACATGATTAAGTACTGATCGATCATGGTTTCAATAGTGATTGTTGTTATAACTTTGATCTGATACTGATTGGGTACTGAGCTATCTTGGTTTCAATAGAGATTGTTATTATAACTTTGATCTGATACTGATCTATCATGGTTTCAATAGAGATTGTTGTTATAACTTTGATCTGATACTGATCTATTGTGGTTTCAATAGAGATTGTTGTTATAACTTTGATCTGATACCGATCTATCATGGTGTCAATAGAGATTGTTGTTATAACTTTGATCTGATACTGATCTATCATGGTTTCAATAGAGATTGTTGTTATAACTTTGATATGATACTGATTTATCGTGGTTTCAATAGAGATTGTTGTTATAACTTTGATCTGATCTGATCTATCATGGTCTCAATAGAGATTGTTGTTATAACTTTGATCTGATGCTGATATCATGGTTTCAATAGAGATTGTTGTTAAAACTTTGATCTGATACTGATCTATCATGGTTTCAATAGAGATAATTGTTACAACTTTGATCTGATACTGATTGGGTACTGATCTATCATGGTTTCAATAGAGATTGTTGTTATAACTTTGATCTGATACCGATCTATCATGGTTTCAATAGAGATTGTTGTTATAACTTTGATCTGATACCGATCCATAATGGTTTCAATAGAGATTGTTGTTATAACTCTGATCTGATACTGATTGGGTACTGATCTATCATGGTTTCAATAGAAATTGTTGTTATAACTTTGATCTGATGCTGATCTATCATGGTTTCAATAGAGATTGTTGTTATAACTTTGATCTGATACTGATCTATCATGATTTCAATAGAGATTGTTGTTATAACTTTGATCTGATACTGATCTATCATGGTTTCAATAGAGATAATTGTTACAACTTTGATCTGATACTGATTGGGTACTGATCTATCATGGTTTCAATAGAGATTGTTGTTATAACTTTGATCTGATACCGATCTATCATGGTTTCAATAGAGATTGTTGTTATAACTTTGATCTGATACCGATCCATAATGGTTTCAATAGAGATTGTTGTTATAACTCTGATCTGATACTGATTGGGTACTGATCTATCATGGTTTCAATAGAAATTGTTGTTATAACTTTGATCTGATGCTGATCTATCATGGTTTCAATAGAGATTGTTGTTATAACTTTGATCTGATACTGATCTATCATGATTTCAATAGAGATTGTTGTTATAACTTTGATCTCAATCATGAGGAAACCAGCCCTGTAAAATATTTAGTCGCCCTCCAACTTCAAGCACCCCGCTGATACTACACACAGTGATGATCGGCATATTTACCTTATCTACCTAATGGCCAGCGTAACCAGTGATAACACTCGGGCCAGGATCATCATGTGATCATGACTAATTTACTGTTATGAGGCAAAATTAGAAGTAATTCGGTCGACTACAAAGCAACCAGGATGTGATAGCAAGATCGGTTATGTAACAACATATGTTGACCTCAGCCTTTGGTCCGGCAACTCAGCAGGAGGTTACCTGGCTCAGATAAGCTGAGAGCTAAAGTCAATAAACTATTCCTCAGAAACTCTCCCCTCATCAAATATCCATCCCCCCCCCCCCCCCCCCCCGGCATCTAAGGCATTTTCCATTAGTTGGTGGGGGATGGTTAGGAGATAATTTTTACAGGGCTGGTTTCCTCATGATTCTCGTATCTTCATTTCAGTTTTTGGGATGACTGGATGAGACATCCCGACCAGAGACAAGAGCGAGCTTGTATACGACCGGAGATTAGTAGAACAAGTACCTTTGGAAAAATAGGGGTTAGCAAGTAAGTACATGTATCTATTTTCCCTCACGTCAGGTTGCCTAAGTCCTGTTCTCTCTCTCTTTCATGCCTTCCAACTGCAGTGGAACCTCTCCCTTAGCGGACACCTCTCTATTCAGGACAGCACTTCTTTTGGTCCCAAATTGGTTGTTTCCATTCAATTTGATCTTCCTAGTCAGGACACCTCTCTATTAAGGACATCACTTCTCAGTCCAGAGCGTGTCCTTTGATAGAGAGGTTCTAGAACACATTTTGGGTCATTCCTGTTAAACAACTTCTCTTCTTGGCATTTCAGGGGACAGTATTTTGAGAAACATCTGAAGTTCATCAAGTTGAACACACGCCATGTGCCTTTCACGAAGTTAGATTTATCATTCTTAAAAAAGGTAAAGTTACAAATTTCTATTAACTATACAAATATCGTTTTATTATTATTATTTTTATTTAACTCTCGTACATGTACAACCTAAAGTTTTAAGGTATTTTAGTTACTCCAGACGACACCAGATGTCCCCAGCAACTGTAACGTGTTTTAAATTGTTTCTCTGGCCTGGGGCATCCAAATTGAATATTTTTTTACCTGAAAGGGTGGGGTTGGGTCTGCCACACCTTTTTCGGTAAAAAATGGTGAAAATCGGCCAAAAATACCACACTTTCAAAAAAATTTGAAATTGTTCCAAATATGATGTACACTCTGTGGAGTTAGTGAGATTCTGCATTGTTTACAACACCTTTCCTAACTCCACTTCCAGGAGAACTTCGATGAGCTCTTCGCCAAAAAAGTGTACAGCAGTCCATTGCTCAGTTTAACGCAAGTCATTCTGAATCAAATACCAAGTGGATCAGTGTCTATCCGATTAGAATACACAACTAAAGCCGAGTTCAAAAACATGGCGAAAAAACTTGGGATTATGGACGATTTAAAGGTAGGTTGTCTGTGGCAGATTTGGAAACAGTCGGCCAAGAGACTACGGGCAGGAGCCAGGTAGGCAAGATAAAGTTACACAAAGGTGCCAATAGGGGTCTCTCCTGTCATGCAGTACGTCGAGAGATCTATGCCTCGGCTCGGTGGTGAACTTTCAAAATTGAATCAAAAATAAACATTTCATAGGCATAGTTTTACAGGTAAGGGCAGTTCTTAGGGCAACCTTTCCGCATGGAGCATTATTCAGGTTTTTTGCTGTGCACAGCTTCACATCCCTGCACTTGTGATGTAACATTTCAGCAAAAACTACGAAACTGTGTGAAAATGTGCTGATTTCTCCTTCCATTTCTTTCAGTCTGGAGTGCCTCGGATGGGTTACCGAGGCGTAGTTAGTTTTATGAGGAATGGTAAACGTATCTATCTGTCTCCACCAGCGAATTGGAAAGGATATGATCGGTCATGGACGTGATAGTTTAAATACTCATTGGGCATGCTGGTACTGGTACTTAGTTTCATAATTCAGGGCGATATCGACCCGGAGTTTCAGTTTCTCAATTTGTCGAGGAACAGATTGGCGTTCCATATTACCGAGTTGGCCAGACCTCTTATAAGGTGACAGGTATATAACAGGTGAAGACAGTTTTTTTTTGTAGATCATGCCATGAGTGGAACTTATTTCCACCATGATAGGGGGGACTTCCTTCTTCCCTCAGTTTCCCATCTCTGTGCGGAGGCCTACCTCGTCAAGTTGGGAAACTTCTCTCCTGGGCGAATATGGATATCTGGTGATGGGGAGGAAGTTTTCGATTTTGATGACTCAGCACTTATGGAGATTTGAATTTTCTACTGCTGACCATGAGCATTTTGCCTGGTTTCGTTATTATGTGCTGGTGGTGAAGGCAATCAGACGTTAAGGGGGATAATTTATTAGTCCAAAGGTTCTCAATGGTGTTGGATATTTCTGAGCATGTTGGGTTGTTGACCAAGTGAAAGGATAGTGCTGAGACTGCTTTGTTGAGATAGCGAAATTTTACAACCAGGTTTTGCTTTAGTGCGCTCCTCGCGAGAAAACATGACAAACATTATCATCAATCTTTAAGTCAGTCATAAATAGTCATAAATAGTCATATTCCCCACTGTACAAATGGAATGACCCAATCCATTTATTTAAGACAAAGTGGGTCATTCTATTTGTGTATTTTAGGGAAGTTTGCGAATGTTTGTTGAGTGTTTTGCTTTTCGTGTGAATATATTTTTTGATATATTGGTACATCTTTTATGTGGAATCCAGAAAATCATATCAGTTCGGGAAAATCCGTTTTAAGGGAACGTTTCGGATCTCCAAAACATTCAGGTTTCGTATCTCCGAAATGTTTCCAAACTACGAAACCTCAATGTTAGTAGTGTGTTCTTGTTTTAGGTGGCAGCACATACGATCTTCCGTTTTACCGGGGAGGAATTGTTTTGATGGCGGATTTTTTTTAAATCTTGATTTTCAGATGTTTTTAGCTTGGATTGTGGTCAATTTGTCAAAAACTTAATCATTACGGTTTTTTACTCATTTGCTATCATTGAATTGCTTTTCTAAGCGGTTTATTTGTAATTTTTGCATGCGTATTTCATTTTAATTTTCGTTCCGAGCTCCGTTAAGTTTCGAAAATCTGAAACCTGACGGTCCCGTATGTTAGGGAATTCTAAAACTTTGACCCCAATGTTTCATATCATCGAAACGTTTCGTATTACGGATTTTCCCGAACTGATATTAGCGCATTCATTACTAGATGAAGTTGCTGAATTCAACGAATGACTTTTAGATAGCTGAGATACCACAAAGGGCAGTGGCTTTAAACTCATGTCAATCCATAAAGATCCCAAAGCTGCTGGAAATGGCCAGCGAAAATATGTTTCCTGACCTGGGCCCAGTTCTTCAAAACAAATTTTGTCACTAACGCTGGCGTTAAATAACTTGGCGTTATCTCCTTCAGTTAAGCCCTTAGACTTAACGTCAAGTTAGGTTAACGCCAGCGTTACTGACAAAACCTGTTTTCAACAACCCGGCCCAGGTGCATCCTCGACTTTTTGACACCAAAATATGTAGCGCTTTGTTGAAAGGAAGTGTATCACTGTAAATCTATTTGGTATCTGGGGCGGCGTCATATACTTTGATCTGGCTTTTCAAGGCCAGTAAGTTAGTAAAAGAGATTTCCGTTTGCCGAATTCGTTTCAGCTTGGTGGCAAGTTATCCAGTTGATAGTTGGGCAGTTAATAACCTGATAACTCCCTGATAACTCAGAGTTATCAGGTTATAAACTGTCAAACTATCAATCTACCTGGATAGATGAGTCTCCATAGTGATATCCAGTTGATATTCACTTGCTCTTCAATGAAGGTATCTTAGATCAGTAAATCTAGAGTAATGTATCCAAAAGTAAAAGCCACTGTAGTCCATTCGTAAATGTTATGACCCTCAAAATGACCATTGGACTTCGCTGAAGAAAATTACTGACCAGAGAATACTGAATTCCTAGAATCCTGTTGGGCCCTGAGGCAAGGATCAATAAAATCCAAATTTTTGGGTTGCGTCATTTCGCCGTTCACGGGCCTTTGGTGTATAAGTCGCACTTCCGTATATAGGTCGCACCCCCCACTTCGGCAGAATTTTTCAATGTAAAAAGGTGCGACTTATACACCATCAAATACGGTACAATGAAATCCGACTAGTAAGTAGTTCGGCCTCCTGAGCCCCAAACGATTTGGAGATATCAATTGATTTACGAATGGACTATAGTGGAGTATAGTGTATTTACCGATAGTTGTATTATCAAAAACCGCGTATGTTTTCTGTTATCTGCAAACCCCCCCCCCCCCCCCACTCTGCTGAAATGAACTTGCCCAGCTATGATATTTTGCATGAAGTGGGGAAGTTTATTTTCATTGAACAGGTGTGTTAGTCAGTAGAGTGATTGTAACAGTGTAGTTCTGAGGCTGATGTTTTGTTTACGAGATGAACAGATTTGACTTTAGTTCCACATACTGCAAACTGAAAAATTTCCATGTCGTTTCATTTTTTGCAATTTATGAAAATTTCTTTAAGTCAGGGGGCATCTACTAATTTTGAACAGTTGTAAAGGTGGGTTTGAAATTATTTGAATGCCCCCATATGTAAAATTGGCTCAGATAGAGTAAAGGTTGATAAATTTTGTACAGTCCTATGTGATTCTATGTGATTCAAATTTGAATTTGACTTCAAATTTGATATTGTTTTCTGAATATTGGATATCAATGTACAGAGCGTGTCAAAAAGAATGGTGCGTACAGTTTACAAAGTTTGGCAATCACCGATTGGCTAGTGAATGGGTGTCCCAAGATGGAAAAAAAATGGTTAAACACCAATGAAACATCACAGTGTTGGAGTTTCATCAAGTGATCACAGAATAACAGTTCATTTCAAGAAAAACTCCAAACTTCTTTGTTTGTGCTTCAATTTGACGTCTTCATCTTCGATCTACCTGAGCTGTAATGATTGGACAACCAAGGATCGCCAGTGTTTTATACGCGCAGGTCACCTATCCAATTCACAACCGCGTTCGATGCTGCTTTACTTCAAGCCCTGGGGAAACGCGTCAACCACTATCTCATAAAGGAAATCCCCCACGGCCTAAATATCGTCAAATTGTAATTTAACCCTTTAGATCCCAGCCGGCATTATCCGGCCACTGACTTTCATCGATATATCCCTGACCGGCCCCTCGCCGCCCGCCAAAATGTACCTAGTCTCGAGCGACACCATCGCCATCTATATTCAAGCAATGAAACTTGAGGCCGTTTTTTCGGCTGGTAAGGGATATATTGATGAAGTAATGTAGAAATTTAGTGGCTGACTTGTACTAGGGTGCTTTGGGGGGTCTTTTTGGTAGAAAAATTGCTGAAATATCCAAGGAAATATGGGGAAACGCATAAAAATATCCCAGGATCTAAAGGGTTAACAGCAGTGTAGATCAAGAACATGTCTTCTTCTACTCTGTGGTTTCGATGAGATTTTTCAACCAAACATTGTAAGTAATAAGTGTGAAAATTAAATTATCACTATTTTCTATAGAAAAATTGAGTTGGTTTTATTTTGTTAACCCTTTTAGAGGACAAGGCCTTATTCAGTGACACAGGAAAACATACTAAGTGTTAAAATTGAATGCAATATGGCTTTTCAATGGATGTCACTGAAATAGACACCCACCTAATGTTTTGTGACCGTTGTATTTAGGGGTGAAAGAAGAGCATTACGATTTCAGAAAAGATTTTGGATTGTTTGTTGATGGACGTTTTATTTTTTGGTCTTTAATAGTTCATGTTTCCCATTTCATTGCCTCTCATTCCCATTCCTCTTCCTTGAAATCCGCCTCTTCCTTGAAATCCGCCTCTGCCTCTGCGGCTTCCACGACCACGCATCATTCCAGCTCCAACACCCATCATTGCAGCTCCACCTCCACCACCCATCACTGCAGCTCCACCTTCCAGCACACGGCCCGCCCTCCCGCCTAACTTTCCTTTACCATATTTCCCGCCTGTCACCTCGCCAATGCCGTCGGCCACCGCCTGCATCTCTTCACCCGTCGGCTGATAACACTCCACCTTTCCGTCATCGGCGACTCGGACACCCGGTACGTACGCAACCGTTCTGTTCAAAAGTCTTTTTTTCACTTTTCTAGGGTCACCAACTTTCGCTGCAACGCTGCAGCATTTTTGGTAACATTTGACGCAGACGATGACAGTAATAACCACTTTTAAGATGGCGATGCCAAAGAGTACTCCCATCATCACAGTTTTGTTTCTGTCAACTGCTTCCTCTGCTTTCAGTTTCTCTGTTTGGGCCTGAAAATGATAGTAGAGAGGTTTAGAAAGTTATGCTGAAGAAATGAGGTTTGGCAAGTGAATGTTTTGAGGTTTAGGAAGTTATGCTGAAGAAGAGGAAGTTATAGTAAAGACTATTCCCATCATCATAGTTTTGTTTTTGTCAACTGCTTCCTCTGCTTTCAGTTTCTCTGCTTGGGCCTGGAAATGATAGTAGAGAGGTTTAGAAAGTTATGCTGAAGAAATGAGGTTTGGCAAGTGAATGTTTTGAGGTTTAGGAAGTTATGCTGAAGAGGAGGAAGTTATAGTAAAGAGGTTTGGGAAGTGAAAGTTGAGAGGTTTAGGAAGTTGTGGTAAAGAGGAGGAAGTTATAGTAAAGATGATATGTTTGGCAGGTGATAGTGGAGAGCCAGTGAGTTATAGCAAAGAGGAGGAAGTTCTATGTAGTATGGTGGTTCGGCAAGTGATAGTAGAGAGGTGAGAGTTGTAGAGTAGGGGTTTGGCAAAGTAGAGAGGTTGACTGTAACTGTCCAATGCCGACAGGAAGGAACTCGTTTGAGAACGTATTATTTCTTGAAAACTTGCCTTCAGTTCCTGTGCCCTTGCTTCGTCAGAATTTGCCGGTGGTTTCGGACTTGTAGTCGCTTTTTCAGCTTTCTTCTTAGCATTACGTTTCTCTCTGACGTTGTCATGCACCAGCCAATCCGAGTCGGCCGCTCGCTTCAGTCTGCTGGGTGCTGAGTCGAGAAAGTCATCTGCCAGGGGATTAAAGTAAGATGGCTTTCATTACCAACGGCGTAGCTAGCAGGGGGAGGTAGAAAGCAAGATGCAAGAAATATCGTAGGCCTACACTCCGGACGCAGTGGACCGGCCTCGTCCCTCAAAAAGAGATATAATTAGGATGACGCATGGGAGTCTAAAGATGCATCGTATAGCCCGGAATCATAACTCACAATCGGCAGTTAAACCTGAGCATGATCGATGCGTAATTCTTCAATCTTGATCTCCTAATTCCTATATTCAGGTGTGCAAGGGATAGAAGTCCTAGGGCTGATAGTCCGTGTAACAATAGCCCGCATTGCTAAATGTTTTGGTTAGGGTTAGCGGTACAATAGATCATGCTGCTTATTTGATCAAATACAATGCTACCGGACTATGACTCCAGGGGGACTATATCCGCTGTCACACCGGTACTTACCATCAGAAGAAAAGTGTTCAACGTGATGAAACTCTATGTTTATGCTCTTTGGTGACACCCCTCCTGCAAAATTAATAAAACGGCAAATTTAAGTTGCGCGCTTTTTCAAATAAAACAATGTTGGGTCACGTAAACCGCCTAGAATTCGATACTGCTATATACACATTTAATGAAGGATGAACTTACCCCAGAATTTAAGACAAAGAAACCAAACCGAGGCGAATATAATGATTTTCGAGTCAATTTTCACGTTCATCCTTGCTTTTTCCCACCATTCAGTTGCTAGGCGTGGTAGGCGTGGTTCCGCTGCTAAGGCGTTTGTCTTTTGTTTTGACGCGCTGGGCATTGTGGGAGTTTTTACGTAAACTTTCAAGATGGCCGTCGCCGGCAATACTTTTCGAGTTGGCATGATTCTACGTAAGTTTTCGGCAATTACTAAAACATATTTCGAAAGTGTCAGCTACGTATTGTATTTGTCGTATTGAATACTATTTGCATGCTAAATTTGAGTGTGGAACTCGATGGCGATCAAAAGTAATATCGAGTTTTGTTCACCAAGGTCAATCATTGCACGTCACAATGTGCACAATATACATACACTGATACAGTGCGTCTCAAAAAAATGTTTTGTTCACAAGGTCTGTGCAAACACTAACAGGCTTGCAAAAAAATTTACCGACGTAGGTGAGTTGCAGGCATGAGAATCCTACCGATTTTGTCAGATTTTTGTTTTTGGGATGCCAAAACGTTTGGTCTGTCCAGAAAATATCTGAGAAATGCTATTATGCAAACGCACAGTAAAAAAATAATATTATACAAAAAAATATTTTAAATAGATTATGGCGCCCGCACGCACGAATATACGTCATGATTGTTTTTTTCAATCAGCTCGTTCAAATCAATGTCACGATATCGTCACTGCACTCTATTTTGAGGGAGGTCTTGTCATTTTACATAACCATCAGAGACCATCATGCTAGGTGCTTGGTGTGAAGTTGGTGCTGTATGTCTTCGCTACTTACATCCAGTCGAAATGGGGTGATCGCAGGCTTTATATTTTGGTAGAACTAGCTTTCTGTGTATTAAACCTCACCCTTGTTGAGCGTGGCAAAAAGATATACCAATGCAAATCAATTTTTGGTACTAAAGTCTCGGAACTCTGTGATTCACCAGTTGATGTAAAACGTCCATTTTTTTCTCTGTTTATATAAACTATTTGAATTTGATTATTGTTTATGAATTGTGGTCAACTCGGTTAATAAACAGTTTTATCATAATCATACCATTGCTGGCATGAATAGATTTAAATGAAGTTTTTTCATGCCATTATTCAATAATGGCTGAATAACATTGACACAGATTCTGCACCAGTACAGCAATGCACTTGTTTTTGAGTGCATTAAAATTAGGCTGCATGGTGAAGGTGCCCTTCAGTGCCGGAAAAAACATTGTTGGCCAACCATACAGACTGGATGGCATATCAGGGCGTACTTGTTTGAATATTTTGATGTATGGTTGTAACCCTACTTGTACCATGTCACCTCGTCATTGGCATGAAGAGGATCCTTGAAAAATTGTTGGAATCAGATTCTGAACACACTTTTTTAATTGAAATTGTTATCTTCTTTTTTGTTTGTTTTTTTCTTCATTTCTTAGGGGTAAGGTGTACACCGGTGGTCCAGGATCAATGCTGTGGTGCAGTTATTATGCATTTATATGAATTAAATGACACTTTATATCTATGTTTAAGTACTGTACTGTGACAATGACACCATTGTTGAAATTTGCATTTAGTACATATAGGCTATGGGACGAGTATGAAAAATGTGAAGTTCCGTTTGACAAATTAACAGTCGTTTTTGGGTAATATGGGGGTGCTGATTTCAAAAATCAATTTTTCTCCCGCGTAAAGTTGCACATTAAGTCAGAAATGAGACCCTTAATAGGGCCTAATGGTCCCAAAGTAGGGGTCAAAAAGTTGATGTCATCGAAACATGTCAACATGGGTAACAAAATGAAGGTCTACAGGTGTACTTTAACATTGCATAGTTTTTGGCCCCCTTAACGAATCGTGGGACCCCCCAGGGAGGGTCAAAAAGGGCAAAAGTGGTAACTTTGACCGCCTCCAATGAGCTTCATGGGCACCGCATGTGGATAAAAACTGTTTTATTCGACAGTACTCACATAGACCTTTTCATAGATACCCATGACGACACCCTTGGGCAAAAGGTTTTCGAGATCTTAAATTTGGAGCCTAAAAAGGGGTCAAAATTACTATCTTGGCAACCCTTACCCCGAGAGTGTTGTCATGGGTATCAATCATTTTGAAGGTCTATACGATTACTGTCAAATAAAACATATTTTATCCATTTATAGTCCCTGTGAAGATCGTGGGACAGGGTCAAAGTTACCACTTTTGCCCTTTTTGACCCTCCCTGGGGGTCCCACGGTTCGTTAAGGGGGCCAAAAACTATGCAATGTTAAAGTACACCCGTAGACCTTCATTTTGTTACCCATGTTGACATGTTTCGATGACATCAACTTTTTGACCCCTACTTTGGAACCATTAGGCCCTATTAAGGGTCTCATTTCTGACTTAATGTGCAACTTTACGCGGGAGAAAAATAGATTTTTGAAATCAGCATCCCCATATTACCCAAAAACGACTGTTTTCAATTTGCCCGCTAATTTGTCAAACGGAATCCTTTTTCTAGACACATTTTTGCCACTCGTCCCATGGCCTAATATTTCATTTACGCAATTTGAAACTGATTGAAAATTTTTACCAAAATGGCGTAGGCCTTTAAACATTGTTGAAATGTTGTTGTTTTGCAGTTCTGTTTGTTATAAAAAAAGAGTGTCCCTACCTACATAACCTGGAGTGTTTGAAGCTGAGTTGATGTTACATCAAGCAAACAATTTGCTAAGGATGGCCTCAATATCACGTTATTATTTCTGCTCTCAATCATCAGTTCATTCATAGTTTTTTTAGTACAGAGATATTTTCACGAAAAGAGGCTGTTGCTCTGTCTGTCCATTCGATTCTGTGTACCTTCATGTATTCTCGAGAGATACATTTTTTAATAAATATTTTGGTCAAAGTGGGAGGCAGTCCATAACCAGGTCAGGTGAGAGGTTACTAATACTACTAACAATTGACCTTTTGCCTACTGAACTTCCCAACGATGGCTTGTTTTGTAACCAATTTATTGACCTTAGCTGCCTTTTATCAATGTTATTGGTGGAAATGTTTTTGAATTCAGTCAGTCAGTCAGTGAACACTTGGTCGGAAATGTTTTTTCAGTCGGTCGGTCGGTGAACACGAGTGTTCATCACAAGGTCATTTTGTCAGGGCGGTCCACCCTACATGTACCTTGGCAGTTTACCACCCCACCTTGGAAGAGCCATCCTACCTTTGCTGTAGATTTTTGTAAATTGTTTCTATAGTATAGAGAGGGCCACCTGACCTTAAAGGAACAACTTGGGTATTTTTGTTTGTTTCTCATACAAAAATGGTTTCTAGCCGGACCGTGACTTTTCTAAACAGGATTTATAAGTGAAAAATCATTGAACTGCAATAAACAATGCACTAGTTTTGAATGTAACCATAGGCCTCCTTGAAATTCACAATTTTTTTCTGCGGCTGATGATACCGAATACATGATGAATACATGCATTACAGAATAGGAAGGTGCCAGGTCAGGATTTGAAGACAATCTGTGATAGATTTTGTAATAATGTTGACTCGTGGCAAATTTTGAAATATTGCACAGATATTCTATCAATATCCTTCGATTTTGAATGAGCAGTTTCTCGTGATTTTTCTTTGCAGCGATGGCCCATCGACTTCGACACCTCTTCTCCAGCGTCGGAGTGAATAATACATCGCTTCGCTGCTTCCAGACGTCCACTGCTTGTTGTCAGTCGTATTCAGATCAGTCTGACAAGTAAGTCAAAGCTAAATGAGGCAGTGAAAACAAAAGTCTACTACTAGTGTTGAGTGACATTCAATTTAGAGAAAAGCTGGCCAGATCCTAGTTTTTCATGAAAATGAAAGTGGAATATTACCATTTTAGTTTACAAAGCTGCATTTTCTGTGTGCAATCATAAAAAATCCAAGTACCATTTTCTCATGAAATGGTGTTTACTTATAATTTTTGATCTGGTCTGAGTACACATAGACATGTACAGCTGTTTATACAAGGGCACCCTGTGGCCTGCATGAAGCTTTACAATACAAAGTCCTATTGAAAGGCACCTTGACTGGGCTTGGGAGACAAATTACATTGTAAACATGCTGGAGTTGGGCACTGTGTTCGGGAATTCATGTCAGGCATTCCAGGTCAAACATAATGTTGTTGAAAAGGTGTCTATCAAATCAACAATAATTGTTATAAAAAAAGTAATTGGCCATTTGTCTGGCTGTTATTTTTTATTTGATTTGGCTCACGTTTCACCAAATTAATATCGATTTTTTTCTGTAAATCATGTGAATTCTTGTTTTTAGTTTTATGTAAATTTTCAAATTTCTTTCAGGAAACCTCGAACTGGGATCGTTATGCTGAACATGGGTGGCCCAGAGAAACTAGAACACGTCCATGATTTTCTGTTGCGGTTGTTCTCAGACAAGGATATCATACCTCTTCCGGCTCAAAGGTGAGACTGGCAGAATGCGTATCGCTGCAGTTTTCGTCTATTTCTGTTTAGGGCGTTGCAACCTCTCCTCGACTTCGCCTGCTCCTAAAGGTCTCTGATGTAGATTATGCTGCAAAAAATGTATGACAGCCCTTGCGTTGCATTTAGGGATAGGAAGTATGCAATATTTGTATCCGTCTCTGAGAAAACCCAGCAAACTTTCCCGGGGTAGTGACAAGGCCTGTTCATTGCCCCTGTTAAGTGTTGTCATGATCAAGTCTCTCTTTCCTCTTCAGCCAATTATCAAAATTTATCGCCAAGCGGCGCACGCCGAAAATAATCGAGCAGTATCGTAAGATAGGTGGTGGTTCCCCCATCAAGATGTGGACTGAGCGCCAAGGCGCAGGGATGGTTAAGCTCCTCGATCAGATCAGCCCCGAGACGGCGCCGCATAAGTTTTATGTCGGGTTTCGTTACGTTCACCCGTTGACGGAGGAGGCGTTGGAAGAAATGGAAAGGTAAGGCCACTTGACTTTGGCGCTATCTACGTCCCATTATCTATGCTACGATAGCCTGGCGCTCATGACGTCATGACACAGTGCAAGGAAAGTCCACTGCATTGTGTGGCGTTGTTTCCGTTATCCTAGTTGTCGCTACTGTCTGAGCAGCCATGGAGTTGTACTAGGGCTGCTTTTCTCTCTTACATGTCACTTACATGACTTAGTCAAACTATCTTGCTCAAGCTTCTGAAATGGTAAAAAATATTCTATCTAAAACAATAAAGATAGGAAAGAAATCTTTTTGATAAGGACATGAATAAGTCGCAACTTATCTTGTATGAATGGAAGAATTAAATTTGTTTGTCCCCAAAATCATACTGCCTGTGCTCTCTTTCCAGGGATGGCATCAAGAGAGCAGTTGCGTTTACTCAATACCCACAATACAGCTGTTCGACAACAGGAAGTAGCCTCAACGCCATTTTCCGCCATTATAAAAAACGCAAGGAGTCGACCGATATGATTTGGAGTGTAATTGACAGGTGGCCGACGCACCCTGGCATGGTTCAGGTAAAAAAAATTATATTTTGCATTTGAACCTAAAACTAAGTCCCATAGTCTAAATCATGAGGAAATTACACTCTAATTTTTGAAGATTTTGTGTAGGCGAAAAGATGAATAGGCAAAATGGTGAATAGGCGAAATGGGCGAATAGGCGAAATGGGTATAGGCGAAATGGTGTATAGGCGAAATGGTGGATAGGCAAAATGGTGAATAGGTGAAATGGGTATAGGCGAAATGGTGTATAGGCGAAATGGTGGATAGGCGAAATGGTGAATAGGCGAAATGGGTGTAGGCGAAATGGGTACAGGCGAAATGGTGAATAGGCGAAATGGGTATAGGCGAAATGGGTAGAGGCGAAATGGTGAATAGGCGAAATGGGTGTAGGCGAAATGGGGGTACACCGAATACAACATTCAAACGCAATGTTACATTCATCTGCAATTTGAAAGTCCAGGTACACGGTATCTAAAAATACAGTAGAACCTCTCTGTTAAGGACACCGCCGGGATTGTCAAGTGCTGTTTTAAATAAAGAGGTGTCCTGATAAGAGAGGTCATATTGAATGGAAACAGCCAATTTGGGACCAAAACTAGTGTCCTTAATAGAGAGGTTGTCCTTAATTGAAAGGTGTCCGCTAAGAGAAAAAGGAAAAACCTCACCCAGTGCTACCAACTGGCTGACAAGAACCTTCAAATCATTATTTCATCGACATTTCAAAGACATTATAATTCTGTACAGTAACCCCAATTTCCTACTTTGTCTAGACCAGTTTTGAGCAATCTTGATAAGCTCGATATCTGGGTCAATGAAAGTGAACTGGGGTGGAATCACCTGATAAAGTACAGAGGCCTAACAGTTATATGGGTCAAGGGCTTCTGCTGGTACAGTGGAACCTCCCTTGACAGACACCTCTCTATAAAGGACAACCTCTCAATTAAGGACACTAGGTTAAGTTCCAAATCGGTTTGTCTCCATTCAATTCAATTTGACCTCTCTATTCAGGACACCTCTCTATTAAGGACAGCACTAGTAAGTCCCGAGGGTCTCCTTGATAGAGAGGTTGTACTGTAGTAGTAAGGTAGTGGTAAAATTATAGCCCCAGTTAAGTTTTTATTAACCGCTACATTGTACAAAATAGCTGATTGTGCATTAAAGGAGTGGACAGCTTTTTACTTCAGTATGTTTGTTCTTCCACTGTTGTATTTCATTGATAAATATTTTTCTGAAATGTTTGACCTATTTCCAATTTTTTTGGGCAGAAACATTATTTGTCATCTTTTAATAGCACGTAAAACTATTTGGCCCGATGTGACCGTGAGAAACAAAAAGGAATACTGGCCAGATGGAACAACTCTAAACATGAAACTCTGGGGCTCTATGCAGAAGAAGAAGATGAAGAAACTCACTCTCCACTTCGTTTTGTTCTAGGCCTTTGCTGAAAACATCCTTGCGGAGATCGGAAAGTTCCCAGAGGAAGATCGGGACGATGTTGTCATTTTGTTCTCCGCACACTCGCTCCCGATGAAAGTCGTCAACAGAGGCGACCCCTATCCAGCAGAAGTTGCAGCGACCGTCTCAAGGGTGATGGACTACATCGGGCATTCGCATCCATACAGGCTCGTCTGGCAGTCGAAGGTAACATGAAAGAGAATACTGGCCAAAGACAACAACCCTAACTATGAAAGTCATTAGGCTAACAGTAAGGTTTGCACCAGACCCTCATTGACAATGACTGCAAGCCTTGAGACCGAGTGTAGGACCTGCTCAAACTTTTCCCATCTTTTTCCCAGGTTGGGCCCCTGCCATGGCTAGGAATTCAGACCGATGAGGCAATCAAGGGCCTAGCGAAGAACGGTAGGAAGAATATACTACTGGTTCCCATTGCATTTACTAGCGATCATATCGAGACGCTACATGAATTAGATCTTGAGTACGGCATGGAACTTGCGCAAGAGGTAATGTATTTTTTTAGCCACTATGCGACACTGTTTGAATACAGAAGTTTCCATTCCAGGGCAAGCAAAGACTCCAGATTCACAAGGCCTATAAATCCAATTGGTGCCTAACCGCTGTGGCACACAAAACTGATTACAAAATTCTTTTCTTCAAGTGTAACAAAATCAAGGTTCCATGTACCTGGTGCCACTCCATGGCAAGCAATATAACCCTCCGAGTCACTAGGCCAATAAATCTAATAAAATGCCTTACCAGCCAGAGTGGTAATTATCACATTTGACAAAAATTTTGTTTGTGGGGGTCATCTTTACGACCTCTGATATAAGTTACTTATACAGGGATGAGCAATAACCAGCGTTACTCGCAGACAAACAATCTTTTAATTGTTTCTTGCTGCATTGATTGTGCAGATTACAACAACAATAAAAGTTAGTTCACATCATGCATATCTTTCCAAAATACTCTGCTAAATCCTATTAATTTTGTTTCTGTTCATAGATTTATAAAGAAGTAAGTTCATATTTTGCAGCATTTGCTTAGAAATATGAACTTAAAGAACAAGATACAATGAGAAAATATGCCCTCCTTAAAATACTGGCCAAGTCACCTATGAAACAGGAATGGAACTAGTTACGTCTGCAACTGTGATGGTAGTTCCTGGTCTGTTTCATAGGTGGCTCCCCATGTATTTAAAGAAGGCACCTCATGCATCTTGTCATTTAAGCTCAAATGATTGGCTGTAGTATGCTTCTTCGTCATCCCAAAATATTTGTTTAACATTTTTCATTGGAAATAAAAATCAAACAAACGTTTGGAATGGCCAGCGACATTTTGCCAAATTAATCTTCCAGGGGACTGTCGCATGCACTCATGGGGATTTCACACAACCAGCGTTTTGGCCTACTTTCTGCATTTTCTCGAGCGGTGAAAATGCACAATCTCATTCGCATTCTCATTTCCCTTTCATCAGTCCGGCCAAATCAATTATCCGGACTCGCCCAGATGAACATGTGAACAATAGGGCCCGCAAAAAGCTTCCTTCCAAAAACTCGATGATGATGCATTATTGCTTTGAAACCGACTGAGGTGCACGTTGGCCATTCTATTGATCGTACGAAATTCACTTTAAACCCATAAGACTTAACATTGTAATGCACTGAGGTATTGGTTGCATTAGCACCAGAATGTCTCATTGATTCACAGTATCTATTAAAAAAATATGAAATTTATGTCAGATTTTCTCAAAACTCATTTGTATAAATTCATTCAAACAAGGCCAATGTCTCAAGCTTTTGCCTTCCATTGCCATGCATTTATTTTGGACACACAACCTATATCAGTGACGCAGCACATGAAAGTACACCTGGCGTCACTTAAACTTGTTTTATATTTCGCTTATATCGTGGACTTTGAACATTTGGTGATAAACAATGAGTGCAAGGCCAGCAAGTATAAGGTTCTGCTTTTCGATCAGTGATCGAAATTGGCATACCCATTGCGTAAGCACTGTATTGTTTGTCAGTTTGACAGCGAAGCATTTTCAAGGGGATGGGAGCTTTGCTTAATTTCAGCCAGTGCCAATCATTCATATGTCATGTGGGCAGCAGTAGTGCTGTGGAAGAGAGTCGGCCTCATGATCAGGAGGTCGTGGGTTCGACTCCCGACCGAGTCACTGCTTTGTTCCCCTACTGGTCGAGTTCAAGTGAGTTCAGTTGCTCCTTGAACCCCCAATTGATTTCTGTGGAGACCGGGATAATGATATGGTTTCCCAAAGAGGGAAACATGGAAAAGCACTATAAAGAACTTAATACATGTAATATTTTCATTATCATCATATCCTGGCTTGCTAAAATTCTCAATCTCATCGCTTTAAACCAATTACTGTTAGAACAAGTGGAGTTCATAGATGAGCCCGAGATGATATCAGGCCTTTATTAATTATACAGTTACTAGCAATACTGATAAATTTTCCCAGCTAGACTATTTACCATGCATGTGCTATTTTCTCGTGAAATGGCATTTTGTGAAAACAGATCAGTTGTTTTACATCTTTATATGCACTACAGCCAACCCAAACAAATTTCCTTGAACCGACTTCCCTGTTTCTATATACAGTTAGTAGTTCATCCTCTTGACCACTTGAGTCACCAAATAAATGAGAAGTACAAAAAGAAAAAAAAGGTACTGCTTTTTTTTTACTCAAGATGACAAGAGGCAAAACTACATGTATTTGTGCGAGATTTTATTATTGTCTTTCTTGTTCAGGCTGGAGTAAAGTGCATCCGCAGAGCTGCGTCACTGAACGACAACCCAACCTTTGTTAAGGTACGTAAATCAAGATTTGTTTGACGGTTTACAATAATTGACATAAGCCATGAGCAGGCGATAGCATGATCAGGCTTTGATCAGTTTGCCGAAGAGCTTCGCCTGGCTGGTTGTGCATTTAAACACACCACTCTCCTAGCTGGTTTTGAATCTAGTGCCTCTATCATTTCAGGCACTTGCTGACATCGTGAAAGAACATCTCGTGACGAACCAGTCACGGTCTCGACAGAACGACCTCCGGTGTCCAGGATGTCTTAACGAAACTTGCGGCCACATGAAGGAATTTTTCATGAATCAACAGCCTTTATTAGACGTCATGAAAGAGCGCGAAGAAATCACTGAAGTACAACGGAAAGCGCTGAAAACTTGAGAAACTCTACATGGTGGAAAAGTGAATTTTCTTCCCAGGTGGTGATTTTCAGCTACGTCACGTTTGTCCCAAGTCCAGAGGAATTTTGCGCCATGATGGAATCTCGTAACGTCGAACGCTACTGGACGTAGCTGATAGAGACCACCTGCTTCCTTCCTGTGCTTTTCTTTTGCGTTATGTAAGATTTGAATTTATCTGGTCAGTCTAAACGTTAGAGGGTCTTTAAGATTCTGGAGGCTTGAGCGCAAGGATATATCGTCGTTGCAATATTCATTTTTGAAATATCAGTCCAGGTCACTATCATTTAGTGATTGTGATAAGGTCGCGCAGGTGGCAGTGTTAATAAGCTAATTAGTTCTCCACAAATATATTGTACAGTTCTACATTTGTGCCCTATATATCTAGGGCATCTTTCTTTGGAAAACAATGCTCAGTTTTATCCATTAATAAGCCTCTGGTGCGTTTAGCATCTTTTGATAATACTTGGAACTGTTTCCCACTGACCCGGCCAACTAGTTATTTTAATTCTAAGATAACCGCTGGGGCCCTAGTCTAGTTTTTTTGGCCAAAAAATCCACTCAAGAGGAAGCGGGACTTGGGGACTTTAGCAAAAGTATTTTGAAACTAAAAGAGACCAAACTATTCATCAGGGGGGTACAAATATTTGCCTATTTGATGGGCCTTTTTCTAACAAAAGCTTCATCCATTATTAAGATCAGTTGAAAACATATCAGTTATGTCATCAATTTTGCACCAAAGCAAGCCCTCTCTCAGCATCCCTCAATTTTCAAGAATAGTCTTGGGTACATCTGGTAATGTGTAACCAAATTAAGTCTCGGGGTGGGGGGGGGGGGGGTGCATATGCAGAGAGAGACTAAACCTTTTCTTCCCTTCGAATGCCCCTTTGTTGTGCATGGTATTTAGTTATAATAGTATGTTAGTGCTTCAGAAATAGTATGATAAAACATGTATAATTTTGTTAGAAAATACAAGCTGATATTTTATAGATAATAACAAGGTGTCGATGACTTTGTTTATGTCAGAGCTGTCTGTATTCTTCAGTTTTACGCTGTGTGAATCTTGTCTTTTGTAACGGACAAGATGCCGCAGTGAGGACATTGGCTGAATATCGAACTCGTAGAGTCTTGCCCAATGTAATGGCGAGTGCAGCACTGCTAGGTTGGGAGTTAGGGGTTGGGGCCAAATTACACACGTCACTATGTCGTGCCGATTGTTAGAGCAGGTAAGACTGCCGGGGTAGGACCGTTTTGGCCAGTACAACGGTAGTTGCCCTCAAGATAGAGGACCCTGTCACAACCTGTCCTCCAGATAGAGGACTCTATTACAACCTGTCCTCCAGGAAGAGGACCTTGTCACAACCTGTCCTTCAGACAGAGGAACCTATCACAACCTGTCCTCCAGATAGAGGACCCTGTCAGAAGCTGCCCTCCATGTAGATGACCCTGTCACAACCTGTCCTTCAGGTAGAGGCCCTTATCACAACCTGTCCTTCAGAGGACCCTATCACAACCTGTCCTCCAGGTAGAGGACCTTGTAGCAAGCTGCCCTCCAGATAGACGACACTGCCACAAGCTGCCCTCATGATAGAGGACCATGCCACAAGCTGCCCTCCAGATAGGGGACCCTGCCACAAGCTGCCCTCCAGATAGAGAACCCTGTCAGAAGCTGCCCTCGATCCAGGTAGATGACCCTGTCAGAAGCTGCCCTCCAGGTAGATGACCCTGTCACAAGCTGCCCTCCAGATCGGGGATCCTGCCACAAGCTGCCCTCCAGAAAGACGACCCTGTCAGAAGCTGCCCTCGATCCAGGTAGATGACCCTGTCAGAAGCTGCCCTCCAGGTAGATGACCCTGTCACAAGCTGCCCTCCAGATAGGGGACCCTGCCACAAGCTGCCCTCCAGATAGAGGACCATGTCAGAAGCTGCCCTCCAGTTAGAGGACCCTGTCAGAAGCTGCCCTCCAGGTAGATGACCCTGTCACAAGCTGCCCTCTAGACAGAGGACCCTGTCATAAACATTACTCTTGTCTTGTCGGAGGACCCAGTCAAAAACTGCGCTCTGGATAGTGGAACCTGGTGACGGGGTGTCCTCAAGATAGAGAACTTTGTTACGATTTGCTTTTTCATTAACTATTTTCAAATTGCTCGTAATTTGGTTACACATGCCAACTTCATCGAATACGCCTCGTGACATACGTAACCATGGTGATCATAAAGAAATGGTGACGAAAATGTTTGTGGTCACGCATGGCTTTTATAAATTTAATCAATTTTTCATCAAAGCAGACGACCAAAACAAGGCCATCCATCTCCGAGGTGAATTCATGCTGTCACCTGATAGGGTAATTTTGCACAACTTAATTAAGTTGATTGAAAATAGCACAAATTTGGATGGTAACCTTTTCAAAATGCTTATGAATATCGACATGAAACTAACGATCGTGTTGAGTCCAAATAGAACCGAAAGAATCGTACAGCTGACCTCATTATTTTCCAATTGGGACCTCTTGGAAGGGATTGTCTCCTACTATAAATTCACACTTGCTCGCTTCCTCGTAAGCACACCCGTAAAAACATCTCCTTTGAAACCTCCCTATCATTGCTGAATTATATAATCAGGTTGTCTTCAGTCTTGTGGCGCTAAAGCGGCAATGCAATGCATGCATAGTATGCGCGTGACAGACGAATTGGTCTCTTCTCAATATCTTTTCTCCTGTCACAACAACGGTCATCATGACCCAATACAAACAGGTTTCGCAATCATCTACGAACGACCAAGTAATGTAAAAGTGTTTTATCGACAACAACACTCTAGAATATGTCAGTTAGAACATGAGACAGGTCTCCGACGACGTACTACAGACGACTACGACGCACATTTGATAACATCTGTCAGGCTGTGACGATTGTGACGTGCCAGTCAATGGTTTGGTTGTTCTGTCACGCACCAACTACAACATTTCGTGACATCAGTAGCCTAAAGTTTGATTGGGCGCACCTGTGCTCGAGCCTGAGAACCAACTCCTGTCGCGTCGGCTACGAAAACATCTGGCTTTTGGATCTAGCCCCACTTTCTCGAGCCTGTGAACCTCGCATTGTGTACGAAAGCATTTAGCTCTGCTTCATTCTCGCCCGTGGGAACCTAGACCGGTGTAATGTTTTTGAGTGTTTCTGTTTTTGAGTGTTTCCCCTCATTGTTTGGGAACGCTCAAAAATAGATTGACAAGTTTTTCTGTGTATCCCCCCTATTGAAAAGTCGTGGTCTCTCTAGCTGCCTATTGTTTGGAAACACTGACACATGGGGAACAACCACAGATGTTACACCGGCCTGGCCCATCCACTACAAGATGTGCAACGGATTGGCGCCTCTATTGGGCTGGTGGGAACCAACTCCAATCGCACCAAGTACGAAAGTATGTAGACCTGCTTTCTTGCCCGTGAAAACCTAGACCGGCCTTCCAGTTTCAGCAATGATGCATGGCCAGGATCGTAGATGGTGTTTTATTCAGCGGAAGTTATCCTCGGACAGGATTCACTTTTACACCGAGCGGTGTAACAGTAGCATGTGTCCTCCACAAAAAGCGTAACTCTCTCGTCTATAGTTTGATTTCGGATCAAGGAAGACCAATCATATAAAATCCTTGCACTTTGCACAATAATAGAATTATCTCATTTTTCGCAGACTTTTTACCCAGGGATCATCTTTCCTTTCACACGTCACCGCCACCTACACTTCACCTCCAGCGCCTACTGGCGTCAAATTTACGCAAATTGACTCAATCTGTCACGTTACATATATGTCACGTGGTTAATTGTCTTGACGGCTGTCAATCATCTGGCTAATTGAACTGTCCTCCAGGCGGAGGTGAGAAAGATATGATTGCAAATTACTTTCTGCTTGACCCCCGGCGTGATATTCTGGTGCCGTTTATCAGAAATCGTTGGCGCACTATTAACTGCCTCGTTGTGACGAGTTCGGTTTAGGCCAGTTTCTGTTTGAAATAAAGTACAATTTGGCCAAAAGCACCTAACTGTCGGTTAAAATAATTCTGGCATGGTCGTGATGATACAGATAGCAGCTGCTATGATAAATTGCAAATAGTTCATCGTCTAAATTGTCTCTCTAAAGCATCAGTCACGATATACATGTAGTTCCGGCGGAGTGGTTTCAATTCGGAGACTAATGAACCACGTAAATCACTGTCATTCCTTCTGGGCTGCTATGGGGTAAGCTATCGGAGAACGGAGGGAGGGGGTGGGGTGGGGTTCGAAGATATACTATATCGGCTGACCTAACTTTCATATTTTACTTCTTCTGTGTTTCGCCGATTGAAAAGCATTGGTCTCTGTAGCTGTCCCTTGATGGAAACACTGGAATATCGGGAACAGCTACAGATGTTACACTGGAATAGTGAAATGTTAGACTGACACTGGTCCGAGAACAGAGAATGCCCTAATCGCAGACTACATAATACTTTGTGGCCCTATCCTATTGTAAGATCGTGGTTGAAGACCTATCTATTATTGGCATCGATCAAAGAACAGGGGGCCTAATTCTTCTGGGGGCTATTACTCTCACAGTACCTGTGGGTGCAGTGGTATTGAAATAGATCCATCATATTGAATAATCGATGATTTCAATTGGCACGGACACTTCTTCAAGTATTTTGCATCGTATGTTGTACATCAAAGAGTATTCGTTGCGTATGTATTATATATTAGTTTCGGATAGTTTAGACTGCCAGCATGATTTTTCTTTATTCACTTAGTAGGTGTTCTCTATTACATGACAATAAAACTGATATATAGACAATAAAAACGATAAATGTACCACGCAACAGGGTGCTTGTCTGGCAAGATAGATTTGAGCATATATGGGAACACACGAAGTTTTTTCATTCAACTCTGTTCGTTGTGCCAAATTTTCTAATCTAGTGCAAACTTTGTTGTACTGATGAAGTTCATAGCGTGCGGAAAGCTTCCTCCCAACTATGTTAGTGGCACTAATGAAGTTCATGGCGTATGAACCAACTTTTACTCCGGGTATAGAGGTAAGGCTTCACCATAGGCACCACAAATTTGGCTAGAACTTGAAATCTTAATGAAGCAATTAGAACTCTTTAAAAACAATGTTAAATGCCAATTTCAGGGGTAGGAGTCTGTTCTATGTTTCCAGAGAGCAGCGACTCCCATTTTGTAAACGGACAATTCACTTCATTTTAAAGTTCTACATGTAATTGGTTTAGGATTTCAAGTTCTAACCAATCTCTTCTATACTTTTGCTTGTCCACACATTCTTTTTCTATTATTCGCAGCCGAGTCGACACTGTCAACAGTTTATACCCTTTTGAAGCAAGATAGCTGTATTTGGAGAAGAAGGATAAGAGGTATTGTCACGGATGACTGATTTACACCTCGGACAATGCCGAGGCAAGTTTGGATAGACAGTGATAACAGGCCATTGTAATCACAATAATTCAGGGCGCGGTTGCACAGTAATAGACTACACGATGGGAGCCCTATATTCATCATTTTTATTGATAGGCAGTAAATGCTTTCAACACGCAGTGAACAAGAAGGCTCAAGTATTGATTTTTATCAGTAAACTCCAAGAGACATTTACAGTCAATATATTTCCGAGGTACTTCCTACAAGTGGTGACTCCAGTCTCGCGCCCGCAGCAACATAACATCAACTCAAACTTCAGTTACCACTGGAAACATTTTCACGAAGACATGCGCGAGGTCAGTTAATTTTGACCTTTTAAATTCGATCGCGCGAAATCCCGCAAAACCTCGCCACCTCGTGGTAATTTGAATATTCATGAGCTAGATCGATAACGGGACACAGTGGATTTTTTCGATTCGGACAGCCAAAAGTTGTGAATTCATTTGAAAATAAGCATCTGCCAGATAATTCCATTGAACTGGATTATTTCGTCTCGACTTGGATGGATAGAGATTCTGGGATATTTTCGTAAAACGAAAGATACATTATGACCAATGCGGTGTGGATTATAGTTTCGGTATCCTTACTTTTCAAGGTAGGTGTACACTTACTAAACAAAATCAATCTGTAATATTTCATAAACAAAAAACGACCCCATTTTGCAAGTATGACATACAAGGTTTAATAAGGGGTACGCCGTTCGTAATTACTTGTGGTCCAGTTGAATAGAAATCCACTAATACACAATGCAATAGTGCAGTTATTGTGAATACGAACTTTTTTTTAACTTGGTATTCATGTAGCACGTCTACACAACGGCAAGATTGAAATTTATATTTCGCTTTAAAATCCAAATCCAAATTCTGAATTTTTAACGAACGGCGTTGGCCTTAAAACAGTATGCGATTTCGAGAATGCGATTATACTTTCGATCGTGTTGGTCATCATCAGTTTACTAGACCTTTGCTCTCACATGAAAAATGGTTTCATGGCAACTCGGCAGCTTATTCCAGCATTCTATTGGATCCACAGTGATGCTTGTCCAATCGGCGTTAGAGAAAAACGCCAGCGTTGGCTAAACTGGGCGTAATTACCAAATTAATGCCATGCATGATGACTGCATTAAGGTATTTTGTATAACTGCATTTCAGTTGTATTGTCCGTTTCTGTCAAAGTGAGTATTTTTAGATCCATCGGGCCTTGAAGTTTCAGCCGATGAGATATAACATTTTATTCAGTTTCTTCGTAATCTGTATAAAATCGCCAGAAAATATTTGTGATCAAAAGGCCTAAAAACATGAAAAGCAGTTCGATACATTTTCACAGCCTACGAAATTCTCCTGTAGAATATTGGAATAAAGACGGAGGGGGAGGGGTCTTTAGCAAAGCTAAAGCTTGGTGGTAAACTTGTTGAAAAGGCTCGATAAAAAGAGGTGTCATGGAAACACAGTATTACTTGTAGTAACCCTGGGGCATTCAATTCTCTGTCGAGTGTCTGTGAATTTGCTTTGGCGGTGCTTATCCACATTCATAGCCCAGTCGCTATGGTAAGCAATTTTTGTGTCATTTCGGTCACAATGTTTGCTCAACATTACAAGCAAACCTTGCCTAAAGTCATTTTAGGGAAAGCTCACGAAACTTACATGAGAACATCTCATACTGGTACCATTATAGCCAAGGTACAATTATAACCCTGCCGTGTAGAAATAGCTGATCGTACACATCTATGCACGCAGAGGTGGCAGTGTTGAATGCACACAGAACTCGCAGTACACATCAGGGCACACATAACTTGCAGTAGACACATTAATGCAAACAGAGTTGACAGTGTATCCAAATGTTAGCAACTTTTAGTGATGCATGGCAATACACATTAATTCACAACAGAACCCTCGGGACTGGCAAGTGCTGTCCTTAATAGAGAGGTGTCCTGATTAGAGAGGTAAAATTGAATGGAAACGACCGATTTGGGACCAAAACTAGTGTCTTTAATACAGAGGGTGTTCTTAAAAGAGAGTTGTCGACTAAGGGATTATTATCTGTTATTATCAACCAACTTCAAAAGTGGAATTTTGCGTTTATAGCCTTTATTGTTGCAAATAACAAGACTCTAAGTAACGTGTCTGTCTGCATCAAACGTTCTTCAATTTCATCACTTAGTCACTTTCGAAAATCGAATGAGACCAATAAGAACTAACTACATGTATGACGTAATTTCGTTCCTTTTATTCCATCTTTTATACGATTCATCGTTTCGTCGAAGTCTCCTTTTATGCGCAATCCGATTTGTCCTTGCACTGGTAGAAAAACGTTATAAGACGATAACACCACGTGGCTTACAGAAAAACAGGCGAAATTGATAGCAATTGTTCTTTTTTTAGTTTGCGATTATTTTGCTTGGATGAAAGCCTTAGTCAGGAGCTTTTTATCAGCATTGAAATAACTCGGCGAGGGTAGGGGGAAATTCAAAGAACGAAATAGGCCACATAAATACAGCCTGGTAAAACCACGCGCCTCCCTGCGAGATCTCGTGATATCAAGGTGGTCGATCGCTCCAGTCAACGCTTGGACCTTCAAATTCGCGGTTTGTAAACGTAGCTACAATCCAACCTTGCGTCAAGAATTGGCGGATGCGTAATGACCTGGGACAATGCTGACATAAATACATACAAAAGCATGTTACAGCAGATTGAGAACAATACAAAACATTTATGATTAACGATGAATGGTACCATCAGATATTGCTGACGAGGCGCTTTCCAAAGAATACACACGTCAATATATTTTGACAATCTTAACCTTTCGCAAATTTTTTTTCTGGCATTGACGCGCACGCGGCACGGTTGCATACCCTGGTCGATGGTCATACTCAGCACTGATCAGATGTGGAGGAAACTCATGAATTTGCCCAGGAAATCGTCGTTCTCGCCGTCGACACCAGCCATGTCCCAAGGGCCATGATATATTGGCACCAATCTTCTGGTCAAACTCGATCCTTGCCTCTTGGGGGAACAATTTTGAGAAAGAAATACTCTCATGAATACGAGATGACTCGATGCCCCCGAGACCCACAGTGACAATAGGATTTCGTTGATTATAGCCTAATGAATTTAAGACTAAGTTCGTCACGTGGTATCGAAAAACCTTACTCCTCTTGCCAATGTTAGTTTATTTCAAACTAAGTTATAGAAAAGTGGTATCAGCCTCGTCCCTCTATACATGAACAGGAGGACGAACAGACTACCCGAGGTGAGTCCAGTTATTTTGATATTCCTCCTCGGAAAAAAGCCCTCCCTCGTTTCTTGAACGGTAAGTGCTGAATCCGAGACCATGACAATGACATCGAAAAAAAACATTGGTGAATATTCTATGAGCTTTACTCAAGGCGTTAGTAAAGACATGTGCCTAACGCTTCAAGGATTAAGGGGAATGTTATCGTCTCTTACGGCATCGTGTTTTCTCAGCCTAGTATACCCGTGGTCTCACCACAAAACCCATGATATTCGGGTGGTCGGCTGGAATTCCTGGCCTTTTCGACGCCGCACATATGCTCGATGGACAGCGTAGCGGATCGGATCTATTATGTCGCCTACGCGATACACCGTGACATTCGACGAGACACTCCTACTTAAACAATTACTTATACTAACGTTCTGTCAATTTTCGTATAGAGTGAGCATAACTGGTGGTGGCTGAGACGTCATTAGGCAGGTTTCGCTACCCCCTACGAAATATGAACGTCGAACTCTACGATGGTCTGTTGCATCATCAAGACATGTGCTAATTCATTTCCGAGAGAGGACACTCGTAAATCATGGTTACATTTTATTTGAAAGACTCTGGTTACAAGTAATAGGGAAAGGCGCTGGTAGGAACCTAGAACATAATATTTCTGCAATATTTGGAGCAAACCAGTAAGAATATTGACTTTAACACTGAAAGGAGGATGGACTCTAAGACTGATTTTGAGAAAGATTACTTTAAATTAATGAATAATACTTTCTACGGAAAGAATTGTACTTGTTACTCAGTTGACTGACAATCATTTTGTGAGTCACTGTGTTATATTTAAAACAGAAGTTTTCAAGTTTGTAGTTCATGTTTGCAGTGGTGTAGGTTACAATGATTTCCTCCTTGGGTGCTAATGCAATTTCAATGATAATGTCCTCTTGAATCGGAAACTTGTAAAATGGAGCATGGTTGTAGAATAGTTCAAAATCTAATGGTATCTTGTATTTAGTACCGAACACTCTCTTAAGTGTCTTTTCATCACTAGTTTCACCAGTGACATTAGTTTCAGCTACACCAGATCTTAACTTCCTGAGGACGTCTGTTTGAAGACCTTGAAACACCCTGTCTTCTCCTTCCTCCTCTGTTAACCATACATTTTAAATGTTAAATAATAACTGTATTCATTGAGATCAAATATCTGTTTTGTTCCCATTTGACCACCATCTTGGAGATCAAGTTTCTACGGCGAGGTTGTCAACCACACTGTTTTTGGAATCTCCGGAAATGGTGACATCAGCCGACAGATAAAGAGATCTAGGGACAAAGAATGTATTCTCTCTCAATGCCGGTATTCTAACATACAATGTTTCTTTGGGATTAGCAGAAGCGGGGTTATGAGTGATAATGTGATGTTGTCTATCAGCCTTCAAACCAAGTGGAATATTATGCTTTCTTTCAATATTGATAATCCTCCTGTAGCCATTCTATTTATTTACTTAGAAAATCGAGCTCTGAAGTCTGAATCTATCTAGATTTATTTCCTTTGGTTTTAGATAATTTGATGGTTTTAACACCTTCAATTAAACCGTAGATTATGGAGCTAACAACAATAGCCAAAAGGATGATCATTTGTTCGGCCAGAAAACCAGCAACAGAACCTACTGTTTTCAAAAGGAATGAAACGAAAGAACCGATTATTCCTGGTAAAGCTGCAGCCGATTTCTTAGCCATTTCTTTTAACCATTCAGCGAACTTCTTTAGTCCTTCTTTAACTCTGGTATTGAAGGTTTAGGATCAGGTTTAGGTCCTGGTCCTGGTCCTGGTGTTGGGCTTGGTTTAGGTACAGTTTTAGACAAAGCATAACTGATACTGAGGCCTAGAGTGGTAAATAACATAATTGCTGCAGTTACTTTGGCACCAATTGTTAAACCTTCCATTTTGAAGAGTAACTTGCTGCTATCTTTTAGAGGTATCACTGAGTCTGGTTTCTTCAAGACATCTGTAACTAAACGTTTCATTCTGCTTGTGCTACTTTCCGTTTCTCTGTCCAACTCAAATACTTTTCTTCTTTCCATATTAAGTTCGTCTTTCGTTTTGTCAATGTCTTCTTTTAATACCAGGTATTCTTCCCTATCTTCTTCTACAGAGTTTACATAGTCTCTTGTTAAGTCCTCAAGTTGATTTCCAAGCTCTTGTATTTTCATGTCTTTTCCCATCTTTACTGCTGCTAAATCATCTCCCGCCTTTTTTAATCTTCTTAATTCTCTCAAGGCTTAACTGTGGAACCTAATGATTTTAATTCTTCATCCGTTGCATCTATCAACTTATTGATTAGTTGGCTTGAACTGCTTTCATCATCATCACTGTTAATTACATCTTCAATTTGGTGTATGAAACTTGTTGTTTGTTTGGTTGGCCCGCTGATTCGGGTTCTTGTTGGTGAAGGTGATCGTAATTCATGAACAATCTCATGCATCTGATGTTGATCTTGTGGTTCTACTTCTGTTTTATTACCTCTACCACTTGGTCTATTGAGGAAAGTAGCTGCATCTTTTCTCTGTTTTCTTTCTATTAAGTTTCAGCTTCTCGTTCTTTTCTCCTATCAGCAATTTCAATTTATTCATGTCATTCAATTTTAGATAATTTGATAGTTTCAACACCTTCAATTAAACCGTAGATTATGGAGCTAACAACAATAGCCAAAAGGATGATCATTTGTTCAGCCAGAAAACCTGTTAGATTAGCTACTCCTGTATTGTTTTGTCAAAAGAACCCGGGGTCTTCTCCCATCACGAATTTCCAATGACATGACTACTTAATCCTACATCTTGGGAATAAGTATTCATGTCATCTAATTTCTCTAATACATATTTACCTCCAGTAGATCCTTTAATTGATCATCTAGCTAGAAGACGACCATTCCTCTCCGTTATTTTAACCCAAACTAGTTCTCCATTTTTATCCTTACCAAGCATGAAGAGATCATTCTCAATTTGTTTTAAGCCTACCCGATTCAACACTGGAGCCTCTCTAATTTCCTCATGATTATTTTCTGATAAAGTAAAAACAAGTTTAGACAGATTCCGGGTGTAAACTTAAATTTGCTGCCCTTTGGGAATTCAGGAGATTTTAGAATGTTCAATTTTTCATTTATTGCAGCTTCAGCATCATATTCATTGTACTTTTCTTTCAAATCATTTCTAACTGCATCGGATGTTGTTATTGTAATTCTCGATCTTACCAATCTTAGACAGTGCTTTCTGGTACCTAGCAATTGAAGTTGGGATATCCACGTGTTGGTCAATCGAATCTTGTAAGAGTTTTAAGAATTATTTCTGTGCGTCCGATTCAGTTCCAAAACTACCAATTATCGCTGTCCTTGCTTCAGCCTGTGCTCCTAAAATACAGTAAACATAAGTTCTTATGCTGTCGTTGAGTCTTACAATTCCAGGCTCAGTTAAGCTCTTCTTATCAACCTTAATAAAGTATTTCCAACCATCGTCATTCTGAACAAGTACGATTTTATACTTCGTACTTCGTCGTTCGTAGCTTTCGTAAGGGTTGCGAAACTTGCCTATTGTATAAATGCCGTAACACTGATAAAACATCAAAATGTTTCGATGTATAAAGGTTTTAAGTACTATGTTTGAGAACATTGCATAGAGAAAGTGGGTATTGCTGATTACACTGTATTATTTATTTGCTAAAACTGCATGATACAGGCTGTAAATCTTGCGATCGAACAAGCGTTTGAAAGGATGAGTACATGTATATTTCGTAAATCCCAAGTATGGATGCTATAATTTGATAATTCAATATTTATTGTGTCCCAAAGTCTTCCAATGCTATCTATATTTCTAGCCAAAACATTTCAAATTTGATTAAAACCGCAATATTGCCTCATTCATAAAACTGTAATTTGCAAAATGTTTGATAAAGCTTGCCCAAATTATCAAATCGGCATTATTTGAAAGAGTAAACCATGATGTAGGCACTAAATCAGCCAATTCAACAAGCTCTGTATGAGCTTAATTTATTTTTAAAACCACCGGCATGATTTTTATCATTTTGTAGATGATATCGTATTTTTTTAAACCAAACTTAACCACTTGCATCGAAGTTTATTTCGAGCCATAATAATCAAAATGCAATTATAACTGCATTGATGCCTTGATTAACTGGAATATTTGCACACCACAGATGCCACCCTGTGCTTTGGGAAATAACAGAGAGCTATCTGTCCTCGAGAGTGTATTTACAAAAATTGTGTTTCTCTTAATTCTTCCGTTAATTTTCTCAGCAAACTTATTCAATAAACGGGAGACTACGGCCAAGGCAGAGAGTTTGGTTTGGAAAATATTCTATAATGAGTTTTTATAAAAAATTCTGCGCATGTAAGTGAAGACTTAACAAAAGTGGATTTCAAATTTTCCAGCTCTGTCTTGTCTTGCCATGCATAATAAGTTAGTCCTGAAATATCTTTCGTTCGCATGGTCATATTCAAGTTCAGTTATCAAATTATCGAGTTGAGAGCTGAGCGCCAACTAGGACTTTATTAGTTTTGAATAAACAATACTGGGCTATTGTAATGCAAGTGGGAGGAAACCCAAAGAGACAAACGCTATCGAAGATCCCCGGACCTCAGAGGTGACTGGCGCTGATGTATTCACTGTGCCATCTTCGAAAGCTTGGTCATTGATGCTGTCGTGAGCTTCGGTGGATGGTTTCCGGAATAAAAAAAACCACTGGGTATAGACCTCATCTCAATCTTTTGTGAAATCGATGGACCTTTGAACATGTTGAATGACCAAAGCATGGTGTCGATGTTATCTAAAAATCTGCCATGCACTTTATTTCCGTCCCCCAGTTAACATATGCCAACCTTTATGCTGCACGCCATTACGAATCGATCAGTTCTCATTACCCCTCCTCAAATAGGAGAGTTTCAAATTAGATCTAATCCACTCCCTCTAAAAACGGGAGACTTCCAAATTGGTCAGAATGCGCGGAATGAATTCTCAGTGTTTCAATTTATTAAGTTTGACAGTCAATTTATTTTGTGGATATACCAGGTTAGGTCTAGTCACGCTTCGTTTCGACCATCAGTCCCAGTTTTGTACGCAGCCGGTCGAACGGTTCACTATCGAGCTTGAATGTCATGACTGCAGAGTGAATGAAATACGTACTATCAATGCACCAAAAATGTCCACAGATGAGGATATCTTCCGTTAGAACACCTTATTTTCTATTCTGAAACACCTTGGTGGCAATGTGGTGAAGAATAGACTGCCCCTCTGGCTATACCCCCCCCCCCCCCCCCCTCCCCACTAGCTACACATACGCCCTTGGCTATCGAATCATGTAATAATGTACATGTCAGATGTAGGAATAGTCAATGTACGGCCCGCGCTGTATTCTATTCTTCACCATTATTTATTACATCCTTTCAGCAGGGACCTAAATGGCTAATTGGCCGATAAAAGTGTCAGCCATATTCAGAATAGTTCAGCTATACGGTGATCCCCAAAAATGCTCGTAATATCTCCATCGATTTTGCATCAGTGGTGTATATATTAGTGTCTTCGGTTTTATTCCAAATGTGTATTCGGCCATAATCGGCCGCCGTGGAATATGGTCTACTTTTAATGACGACAACGAAAGCATCGCAAGAAAAACCATGAAAAACAAAAAACATTGCCTCACCCCCTCTAGAGGCACTTACAAGAAGCTGGCGACAATTTGTTTTATCAAAGTCAGCTAAGTCACAAACTTTTATACAGCCCCGTCCGTCTGCGAATAGAGGAGAACTCCCAGCTAGTCCACCACCCAATCGTGGCCACGTCACTGTCAGGATCGGGTTAACGTCCGTCTGTGGTGTTTCACCATAGTTTAGTGTTCCATACAAAGGTCATTAGAGAGACAATGGCCTTTCATTGGAGGCAAACATGGAAAAACGTGTCAATCTATCTTTCAGAGCGTTTCTCAACAATGAAGGGAAGCACTAAGAAATGAAAACACTCAAAAACGTCACACTGCCTCGCTGGGAGTACACGAACCGTCTCGGAAAACGCGACCGGGGGAGGATACAATTGGAACCACCCAATGGTCCAGCAATGCAAGCTTATGAATAGTGGCTAAAAGGCCCTGATACTATTTCACGCCTGGCCACATCCAATTACTGTTCAAGATAACAAAATAAATGATGAAATCGTTCCCCTGCCTCGCACAGGAATATCACCCAATCCATTTCTAATAGATATTCACTGCGATACCGCAAAATAATCAAAAGTTTGTATGAAAAGAAAGTGAGGTGGAAAATGATGTTATTTTGTTCATCACATTCTGTATTGATGTATGAATGTATTTTGCTACGGAGCGCCGAGAGGGTCATAATACTCGTGTTATACGCAACGATCTTACGTGTACTCGGGGTATGACCGCATCTCTGGCCAAAGTCGGAGCAACTAGGCTAATAAACCATATTGGCGCCTAGCCGTAGTTGACCATAAAGCGATCATCTCGCCTTGCATCCTTGGAGGAGGAATACGCCTTGGAGGATAACCCCTCCAAGTGCAGAGCGAACTCTAAGGAAGAATGAAAAAAAGAAAACCGGACATGCCAGAAGACGTTTATTTAGGTTGTTAATCACAAAATGTCTGTACCATCACTACTTCGACCCAGAGAAATTCATACGCCTGGGTTTAAAACTGTTCGACAATGTTCTACTACTACAAGCAAGGTTTGAAAATGTTCATTAAAGTGAATTGCGAAAGGACGTATTAGACAACCGAGTCAGATGTGTATTTCGATTCAAAGAGGTACACCAGCCTAGGTTTAAAACTGTTCACCAATTTAATACACAACCCACAGAATGTACTTTCGTAGAAACATGCATGTCACGCACGTTGGGGAATCTTAGGGTCGGTCTAGAAGCGTATCAAAATCGAAAATCGAAACGTTCTATTACACTGGGAAACCTAATGAAATATTTGAATACTAAAATTCAACGGAAAAGTACACATATCATTAAATATGAATATGACTACAGGTTAACAGCCTTAAACACCAATCTAGCCTGTAATTGATACCCCTGGGGCCTCTAGAGCATCTCCGGGTGTTTCGGATCAGTTTTTTATGTTCATGAAGCGAATGAGGCGTAAGTAGAGTACACAGAGTGGACCCCTTTCCCCTCAGCAAACACCTCTCTTATCAGGATAGCCTCTCTATTAAGGAAAAGAGTTTCGGTCCCGAATTGGTTGTCTCTATTCAATTTGACCTCTCTAATCGGGACAACACTCCAGTATGGACAGCACTTATCAGTCCCTGAGGGTGTCCTTTAGATAGGTTCTCCTGATGTGCGGAAAGCTGATTATTTTAATATTCATTGAACAGTCAAGAAAAGAGTTACAGTCTTGCCGATATTTCGATCCGCCTAAAATAGACTATTTTCCTTAAAATTACATGATTAATCTAATTAGTTGATTTTCCGTCGTTATTTTCGAAAGCATTACATAGCTATACAGCTAATTTTCCTTCTTTTGCCGAAATACCTAATTGTCTCAGCCAAACACAAGGTCAGCATCAATACAATATTGCGTTTTAAATAAACGATGTCTAATTAATTTGGTTGCTTTGTAGGAAATATTTCCTTTCGGTAAAGCCCTTACCATTTGCCCAAACCTAACGATCAGCTTTTAACCCCTAGTCATTTTTTTCTTGTTTCGAAAGGGAAGTTCTCAGTTGACTGTCAACTGTGTCCTTCCTTTCCACCAGAGCTTCTATCTGCGTCTGGATATTGGAACTTTCTGCCTTGAGTTCAGAACGCTTATTATCAGTAAATTATGACGGAAAATCCGAGACATAGCCGAAAATCACCACCTGTTTTATATTCAATCTCCTATCTTCGCCATTGGTAACGGTTGCGTAGTAATACTAGCACCGTATACTAAGCGAAAATTTGGCCTCCCCTGTTTGTCTCTTCTGGTAAGAGGCAGCAAATGGCACCTGGTCCTATTTATCGGGAGATTGGGGTATCGTCCTTTGAGCAGCTTATTTTGCTACTCACAGAAGTTTCCAATGCACCAGGGGTTGCTAAGTTTGTTTATAAATGAATGTCTTTGTCTCATACTAATTTGTGTCATATGTTTGTTCGTATATATAATTCGTATCATTTTCTGTAATTACCGATTGGATGATCTCTAATCATCGTCGTGACGCTAATCGAACGTCATCGAAAGCACCCTGATATATTCGAGAGTCAGTCTTTTGATCAGGTGCCGAGTTGGTCGGGAACCCCATGTGCAGATGAATATTCTAGTTTCATTTTTATTCCTTGTACATGTTAAACGATACATATTTTGTCTGAATTTGTACTAATTATTAACCTATATATTTCGTTTCAGTTGTCCACTGCAGAACTTGCGGAAGTGACATCACAAAATACCACCACAGCCACAACGTCTCAAGAAAAAGGTACGAAAAAAACCCCAACTATTCCGATATTCTGAATAATGTCTGTCTCCCTTAAATTCTGAGTAACGCCTATCTGTTGCGATTCTTTTAACTACAAATATATGTTTATACCAGAATTTGAACTTCACTGAAAAATAAAGATTTGAGGAGAATTTAGTACCGTCCTTTGATGATTTGTCAGGCAAGAGCGACATGATACAGCTCCAATGTCATTGTCCGGTTGGCCAGCAAATTTGGCCCAAGTTCGTTCTGTATCAAATAATTTTAGGCCTAATGGGGGGGGGGGGGGGGAATGGCATTTCAAAAAGATGGAAGTTGCATGCATCCATAGAAGTAATCGATGCTGATTGAGAGGTTAAGGATATCATTATCACCAATAAGCAGTTGAACTGACCATTCATGAAAATTCGAACACGTTTTTTTCTGGGACGCACTGTACAACTGTCACGCAAAGGCAGGCCAAGGATGAGTGGTAAATATTGATAAAAGCACTTATAATGGACTTCCGGTTTTTTAATGGACAGCCGGAAATCATCACCCGCACCTGTCAACGGATGCATTATGGGTATAGGTGGACACCGGAAAGCGGGGGTTAGTTACCATGGTGACATCTACGATGGCTGCAGAAACAAAAATTTTCCCCTCAAAAGCAGTTTTTGTAAATCGGTAATAGACATGCAAATGATACAGTATATGGTGTAAGAGTACACGTAAAGTTATCTAAACCTCTCTATTATTCATCTGAGCGAATTCAATAGCAACAGAAGATTAAACCTGTTTCAATCTCCTTTACCTTTGATGAAAAAATGATTAAAGAAAATGTCAATCGGGTGCTAATTAGAATAGCCATCATTACTCAAAATCTAATTAAAAATTTGCACAGAATTTTCATGTAATCATGGTCGGTATTTGCCGCCCCTATTCATGGTTCGAGCTATAATTGCGTCGGAATATTTATCAGTGATGCTGTTAACTGGATTAATATTTAAGCTATGGCCCAGGCGATCGATCAAATTTCGGTGTTCCAGTAAACTTGCTGCCATCATTTCTCCATCTAATGCCCAAAGGCATTTTCCGTCAGACTCAAAAATGGCAATCAATACCTTTTTTGCGCATTACCTCGCAATTAAAATGATCCAAGTCTTGCCCTATACATTGTACAGTGGAACCTACGGGACAAGTGCTGTCCTGAATAGAAAGGTGTCCGATTAGAGAGGTCAAATTGATTAGAAAAAAGCAATTTGGGACCAAACCTATGTCCTTGATAGAGAGAATGTCCTTAAAGAGAGGTATCCGCTAAGGGAGGTTCCACTGCATGTTTTCTTTAATCAAAGCCCGCTCGCAACTTGCTCTAAATTCCCATTGTTCTACAGTCTTATCAAAGGGTCATCAGGGCTAATCTTGATAACACCGACCCTCACAGAACATCTCTCAGGGTGGTCAATAGGCCTGTGACGTTCAGGGCAAATAAACGCATTTGTTTCCAACATAGAAAAAACATCTGCTCCAGTCGCAATTTGGTTTCCAATTGGCAATTTCCACGCAAAGTCAGACGGCTCTCCTTACCGGAGCAACCTAAAATGAGGATCGGGAATGATTGCCAACTGGCACGGCGAGGATGCCAACAAAAAAAAAATTGGGGACTGCTGCACCTTTGTGACTGAGGAGGATTTTTAAGGGACAACTTGGACGTGGAATTTACCTAACCAGGAGGATAAGACCCCTGCTTGCCACTATGCGTCACTACTTGTAGTATCATACTGATGCTGATCTATAAACAAATTGTCAGTGTTGCGAGGCAATTTTTGGAATGGCATTTAAATTCAGGCTGGCCTATGGTTACATCCCGTTCTATTGCAGCATTGTTTATTGCAGTTTAATTTCTAATTGTTCGGCCTATTTGGAGAAGTCACGGTACTGCTGGAACAATTTCTATATGAAAAACCAACATATCTCATGCCCAAGTTGTCCATTTAAAAGCCTTTTGGGCGAAAAGTTCGTGGTTGTTGACCAGTTATCATCAGCTTTCGATAATATCGCTAGAGTGAAATATCCAACGAATATTTCGTTTTGTATCATATACACTACACTGACTGAGAATGATGTCAAAGATAGCCGCCATGTGCCGCCACGTATATCACTCTTAGACACCACTTCATTGTGGTGTTCCTTTGCCTTAAAGCGATTGTGAGTGATCGTTCACGTTGAGCAGACCACTTTAAAAGCAGATCACTTTAAATGCGCGTCTGATCTTGCATTTTACTCTGCACATCAAGACTATGCTGACACGGTGCGGCAGATCAGTAAATTATATCGATTGCTCTATGCAATATAGCGCCAAACCAAGAAACAACTTACGCCATTCCGTTTCATTGACATGCAATCTCTGAGGGAGTTATATTCAACACAGGCAGCGTTTTGGCACTAAATAGGATACAGAATGGGTCGACACAGATCACGTGATGTCCTGCACTTTTAGCCCGGGGCTGCAACGGAAGTGTGCCGCAGTCAAGCAAAGATTTGTTGCGTAGAAACGAACAAAAACGCGTTGTTATTTGCGAATTTTGCAGTGGATCGTTCAAATCTCAAGCGGACTTCATGATATAAGTTCGTTTTTCAGGTGAATACAACTCGCAAAACAACCAAATCAACCCAAAGGAGAGCTATCTTGTTTTAAAAGTTCAGAAACACTTAAAAACGACATAAGCATGAATGGATAAGTCAGGATACAAAAACTAGGAGAAATGCTGTCGAAAATATACAGTTTTCTCCATCTATGGTTTTGTAATTTTAGTGGATTATCTGTTATGGAAATAATATCAAGTTATGAAAACTTGAAATTGTGACATTATCTTGTTAACTCTCCAGTTTTGTATTTATTTTTGTCCACTAACTCATCGCTTTGGAAATGTTTTGATTTAGCCCATTCACCCATCTCGTGATTGGCACCACCTAGCTGTAGGCCACGCCCACTCTGGAAATTGTTCACATTGTGCAAAAGGGAAATTCGCCGGAATAGCATTGTGTAGGCGCGAGACGGAACTAGGCAACAGAAAGGGAAATCAACACGAATTTATTAAGTGACTGCGGGAATTGTGTTTGTGAGTTTATGATGTGTCATGTCAGCGAGGCCTTTGGCGAGCATATATAACCAGATCATCTGCGCAACTGGATAGGCGGGGAGACGATCGAATCATAAAGGGAAAATTCGATAATTTACGAAAGGATTAAAAGTTGCCACTGTAGTTCAAATCAAAGTTTTTAAATAGTTTTTTTTCGGATACAGATCCTAGTCGAATTGAGAAAGATTTTTTTTCATTTCTGTGTGTTTTTTTAGAGAAGAATACGAAGGAAGGCGTTGAAGTTGAACTTCAAACTACAATTTGGGATTTATTTCGGAGACACAAGATATTTTTTGTTGTTAATATTCTTCAATAATACAAATCTCAAAGGATTTTTTAAGCGATATCGAGACTTGAGACACTTGTCTCTTCGGGTTGCCTCTTAAGGGGATAGAAACATTTTCGGATTTTACCTTAAGGAAGTACCACTCGCATAGGGAAATACATACCGTACTAAAAGGGAAATACTTAAGTTTAATTAGTCGGTAGGATTTCTTAGGATAAAAAATGAAGACTTTTTGTTTATTGTGTATTTTGGTGACGGCGATTGCGACTTTGATATCTGGACAATACTATGACGACACTGCTGTATACTCCAACGAAGGTAAGAAAACTGATCAAATTAACCAAGTCTAAAATATAATCAGAATTGTCAATTTCACCCACAAACTGATATGACTCAATGACGTAGACATGCGTGATCTAGTTTTAAAAGCAAGAAGGCATTGTTTTATTTTTAAAGTATTAAATTAGACGCTTTTGATAATTGAAAATTTTATCTGCGTTTGCATAAGGGTGAAAAATTAGCCTATAGTTTCTTTCGGGATGATTTAGGAAAATATTTCGGATGTAGATTGTATGCGAAATTGATGATGCGATCAAATTGCATGAACGGAACCTAAGACCCAATCATATAAAGATGTTCGACGAAGTAGAAACCTTGACGCTCGATCAACAAGCACTAACACTGTATTGTCTTGTCTAAAAAACAGAGCCTCGGGTCTTTCTCTACCGTGTTCGTATGTTTTTTGCTTTGGTTAATTTGTCAATTTGAGATGAAAGCAGAGGCTACTTTGCGCATGTTCCTACTCATCAGATATTGGATGGCAACCTCTGGGTATCTTCTTTGGAACTTTGGATCAAAACTGTCTGGTGATCGAGCACGGTGAATGAGCTCAATCTTAAGTTAACATCAGCGCTATTGATCACCTCGGTGGTCCTGGGTTCGACCCCAGGGTACACGTAATCTGCCTCTTCATTTATTAAGTGATGATGATAGAATGGGTATAGCGCCCCCTCCCCCCGCCCACCTGATCACAACTAACTAGCACAAGTCAGTTCTGGCGTTTTTAAGAAAGGGGTAGCATTTATGAAAGTAATTTTAGTTCCAAATATTTTTAGTGTTTTTTCTATTGTTTGGACGATTCTTGAAAAACACATAATTTAAACTGGGTTTATTTCGGTGTCTTCTTTAAATTCTAGATTTTTGTCTAACCTAGTGTTATGTTCAAGTCCACAAAAGCTCGCAACTCAATATTGCCTTAAACCTCCTTGACAGCTAGTGATATAGTTTGAAAAAAATATCGGCAAACCTTACAAGATTTTATACTGCCAAAAAAGAGGTGTTTCGATATACAATCGGTACCACGATGTGGAATATTTGCACAGAGGTACTTGAGGTCAGAAGAAAATCATTTTTCGAAAGACCTTTACCTCCAGCAGTAGAATTTATGCCGATTGTATTGCCACAAATCTGCCTCTATCTTTTACTTTTGACGTAGTTAAAACATGTAAATCATGAAGGCGGTGCCGGGCGGGGCAAATTATCGGAAATATCGGAGTTTTTACGGAAGTAAAAAAGCCGACCTCTGCACAAAGCGTCTTGTTTTGGATATGAAACCGGATTTTCTTATACATACTTTTGTAACATACTGTGTCTAAGACCTTGAGATGAAGGTTTGGTGGGTTTATTCTGTGGTCAAACAACCAATATTTACCAATACATTTCCCTATTGGTGACAATCGTATTTTGATGCATCGGACGTGCTGGGACCATCGGCACTGAATGTGTAGCTATACCTCTTACTAGTTGGAGGCTTTTAGCGACTTCTAAACGGTTTCTCTAACTTTTCCTGATTTATCCGACAAAGTCCGACATTGTCCGACTTTTCCCCGAAAGGTCGGATTTCTAGAAACCTGTGAAAATACTAGGGCTTCCCAAAATAGGGTATTAAAGATCAAAGGCCTGTGTTGAATGGGGTTAATGATGAAGTGACCTAATTTAGTATCCAAACTTAGGGTCACTCTGAGTGTTTGGCTCACACCTCGTTGCAATTTCTCAACACTGTTCAGCATACATGTTCACGTTAGATCCGTAAAGTCTCTTGCATTTATAAAAAAAACTGCTTGAATGAGGAAGACACACAAACTATGTAGTGTGGTTAATCATCTAGTTCTTATAAACTAGATGATTAACTAAGTTACATAGTTCCGTGACAGCCAGAAAGAAAAATTCTCCAAACATCATAGTATTTTTCATATGTCCGAGTATACACCAAAAAGTGCCGTCCATGGTAAAACGCATTTCCAAATTGGCTGATGTTCAATTGAACACGTTCAGAGCAAATTGGTCTTTCATTGGTCAATGTCGTCTAGGTTAGTTCCGGTCTCGTAAGATTTGGTGAGATTATTGCGAGTAAAGTTGTAGCCGCTTGAGAACTTTGAATGGGCTTTTGATAACGAAGGCCATGTTTTCAAGGTAAATCCAAGATACTCAACAAAAGAACGGCCAATACTAAATCCATCCGAGGATTCAGGCCCCGTGCAAAAGTTAGGAAAAATATTTGTCCAATAAATCCTCATTTGGCCAAATAAATTTGATGAAAAACAACTTGATACTTAGTTATGTTTTTTCAATTTATTTTTCTTGAAACCAACTTTAACGCTGAAGGTCTCCGTCGGCAATGTACGATGGGCATCTTAAAGACCCACCTTTCCATATAAATAGTGGAGATAAACAGATGATATTCTTGCCATTTGATGCTTAAGAACCACATGCAGTGGTTCCCATAGTACTTCATGCAATGCATTAACGTTTTATGAACAAGAAAGCTGCCTGCATGAGTCATCGCAAACCGACCGATTCAGGTTTGTCAACATAATGGTGTCTGTTGGCTACGTCACACAAGCTTTCGACATTACGACATTCCGTCATTGCACGAAATTTCTCTGTACATTTTAACATACGGAATTTCACGGTGGATCTAAACCCTCTATTCTGGAGACATAGGCAAGCCATTTTCACAGATGAATAAATCATGCATGTCTATGTATCCCTATGTCTTCATAAATGAGTGGTCTTGTAATATATTGCGTATATCTTATTTTTAAGGATTGTTGGTCCCTGTTAGAGTACCTGGGGCAGGAAAAAACGTGACGTGAAAATCACTACCTGACCTGTACCTACCTTTCACGAAACTTTATATACTGGACACAAAACTTCAAGTCGTCAAGGGGGATTTGAAAAAAAAACACTTGGTTCATTGGATTTTTAATCATGTCCACTACGACTGTCATGTGTTTCGCCGTTTTACAGTGCCTTCCTGAGGGCAGATGTTCGTCCATCACGCAACATCACATTTTCAGAGCCCACGTCCATGAAGGGTTCATTACGTCGACCTGCCCTTGCCAGTTTAGGTGAATCGACCCGAATGAAAGCTGTTTCATGGGGGTCGATGTTATCAAAATATGCCCTGATAAGCCTTTGATAAGACAGTAGAACAATGGGGAATTGAGGTCTGGGTCAAGCGGCTTCGTTAAAGTGTTACTATGATGTGATTTACAACTTTGCGGAAATACGTCCGTATTTAATTTGTTGATCACAAATGTAAAGCTCAAATTTTCCATTTTTGATTAGATTTATTATAAAATCGCTGAATGTAAACCACCGTGACCGCGAAAATGTTCATGTTGTGACGTCATCAACGACAACAGCATCGAAGCGAGCCGTCCGGGCGGGATTAAACCATCAATTTCTAGAAAATGTGCATTTCGATTCGAAAAACCTTACCGATTTATGAGAAAGTGCCGTAGTCATTTGTCAAAAACAGCTCAAACATTATATGGTGAAATTTGACCCGAGTTACCATTTTTAAAGACAACAGACGGTGTATTGGGCTCGGTCAGATTTGTTTTACCTTCGAGAGCACGTGCAAAAAAACGTAATGACTTTCACATTTTTAGAGCTGAAGTCCATAAACGGTTATATATGGACCCAAATCTGCGTCGTCACAACCATGCCAAGACATATCTGCATGTTATCAAAGAACAAACAACTGATGCGCAAAATAATCAAGCAATCCATGTGTGAAATCGTATGTGACAAAGTGATTCAACCTAACCTTGCAAAACAACGTGCACTTCATCACTTCTCTGTGCTGTACAGAATAATTGATCTACCCCGATGGTGAAATCAAATATGGCAGCTCCTGTGAGGAATTGATTGCTGAATCAATTATCAAGTCGGAGGGGCTTTCCACCCGATTAACGCCTATTATTTTGACGTGATGGTCGGTGACTTTAACAAGGGGTAATTGGTTATTGTTTAAGTGATTTATATCTGGGAAGTCAACAGCCTGTCAGTTATAATGAAGGCTTTATTGCTAATATGCATTGTATCAGTCGGCGTGACAGGGTACAAAAGAGCCCATTGTAGTAATCTGGATATAAAACAGCTATCCTTAAGTCCTTGAATTATTGTTGAACTATGGCACGACTATTTCACCAGCTAGACTTTCGTGCCCCTGTAAAGGTTTGAAGTGTCCTTGGATAGATTGTCCGGGAACAAATGATTTGTCTCTGTTTCGACCATATACCATAATCCTTCAGAATACAACAGAGTCTGACACTTCTTACAGAGGAGGCATTTTCGACTGCAACACCGGCCTTATTGCATCCTGGCTGCGAGGCTAAACATCACAACTCTGTCGACATGCTGACAGCCTAACTCAGCATTGATTTACCGAGCTTGCGGTCCTTGTTTGTCTGATCATGAGCGTTTGGGCACAAATATGCAGCCCATAACAGGGGGAGGGGGACTGACCCCTTCAGGTATCATGAGGACATCCAGTACTGTTTGGTGTGTCTTCCATTTTCCGGAGACGGTTGACGGCGTGCAGACAATTACAGCTGGTGATGATTGTGGGGCGGAACTGACCAGATCGCGTGTTACAATCGCCAATGACTTGGGCAACATTCAAGCGAAGTGACTCACTGCCTATGATATTGATAGTCTTGTTTAAGGTAAACTATTATATAGACCAGACATAATTGTGGGGCTTGGGATAGATGTGAAATCGATTGTCCGAAAATGGATTCGGGACAGATATGGCGAAAACGACAATAGTTTGGGCGATATTTGGAACGAAGCGACCAGCTTACGAAATCCGTGAAATCATCTTTTAGAATGTATCAAGAACGTTCATATGCAGGCTCCCCACCTCTCTCCAAGATGATGGGACCGTGGCGTTTCTCTTGAACCGCCTGGCAATGCCGACGACATGGGGCTAATCGTTGGCTCCAATAAATTCTTTGACAGTTCAAATTACTAGTCGAAAAAACTCGTATTTCTGGGGTTTGGGTGGAAAACATGACAATATGAACTTTCTTTAGGAAACAATGCGTGCGAACATAAATCAAACAAAATGATTAACCTAATCAGTTGCAAACGCAGCCGTTAATTGGGTTGTCCGAAAATGGATATGGGACAGATCCTAAGAGTGGGTAAAAACATGTCACCAAGAACGTCGCTAACAGGTTAAGGAATCATCTGCCGAACATCCACAGCATTGACTGAATACCCGAGTGAGGTCAATGCAACCAATTCATGACTCGTTGACTTGCGGCAACGCGCCCTTTCGGATGTGACCGATCGATTTGTATACTTTGGCCGATTCAGTTAACGTTCACGAGTAGTAACTGTTGAGCGCATTTCCAGTTGGTTATCAAACATATCAATGAAACACAGACCAAGGTGGAATAATATAGTGGTAAATGAAAAAAGTATCTCAATCGCTACATCCCTGACAAATTTCCAAAAAAGGTCATCACTGTCAAAGGGTTTATGGCTAACCTCATGGCTAACCCCTGCTTGAATCATTTATCAGAGATTCAAACCCAACACATTTTTAGGTTAATTCTGGGCCCTGGAAAATTTGCCTGTTTTTTTAGGCTTGCGTTTACCCTACTGTTAATATGCTTCAAGGAATTTTTTTTCAATTGCTCCTTTCAACAGACAGCCCATACAGCGTGTGTCAATAAAAATGTAATCGAAACATAAGTGGTTAGTACGTCCAGGATATTTACAAAAATGTATTTGTAGGTCAATTTATAGTTGTTCTTCTAAGTAGGAGTTTTAAATGTTGATCTATCGATACCATGATTAAAGCTGAAATGCATGCACAAAACCAGAGCACCCCATGCGGCAATAGTAAGAAATTCAAACGACCGAATGAATACGGCCTGAAACATGATAGACCTCAAATGCTTCGATGTGCTTGATTTCACAAACCAACAAGCCGTGGGACGATGCGGACCTTCGCAGAGAATTCTGGAAGGAAAAAAATGAAAAGATCCTCTCATCGGGACTCGAACTCGAGACCTCTGGTTTTATTTGCCAACACTCTTATCATCAAGGCCACTGGGCTGCTTGAAATGCTTGTCGTTTTATACTCCTTTATAGAATGTTCAAACATTTGTGTGTAATCTCTGTTCAAGATCTTTGAGCGGCTTCCAGTGGGCAACTGCAGGAAGAAAGTCATTTTTTTTATTTGCTGTGCGTGATTATGTATGCAGAGTCTACGTTTTCTTTTAGCAATGTTCGCCTTTGTCTTGATATCTTCTTCTATTACATGTACTTGAGAAAATTTCTGGTTCATCTCTCAAAAATAAAGCATAATCGCCATTCATATAAGATATATTTGCTGACAACAGTTCACAAGAAATCCCCCCTAGCTCAGACGGTTAGAGCGTTCGTATTCAGAGCCCGAGTTCCCGGGTTCGATTCCCTGGAGATTTAGATTTTTTTTCTCTTCCTTAATTCTCCGAGACTGTCCGCATTGTCCTGTGGCTTGCTGGTTTGTGAAATCAAGCGCATCGAAGCATTGGAGGTCTATCATGTTTCAGGCCGTATTCAGAAGGACTTTTCGATCGTTTGAATTTCTTACTATTGCCGCATGGGAAGCTCTGGTTTTGTGCATGCAGTTCAGCTTCAAAGTATAATTCTCCGATCATGCTTTGCCGTTGGTCTGAAAATCGCGTGCCGAAAACGTCTTGCCCTACACAAGTAGTTCGAATTTACTTGTAATGCATTAATTTTGCCCAAGGATCTAAATTTGTCAATTTTGGAATGGTTAGGATAAAGGATTCATTTCTTTTAAATAGTATGCTATCATTATGATGAATTAGGTGTCTGAATTACATCACACTTATGAAATTCCCACACAAAAAGTTGCACGTAATCCGGATATGCTGACCTAAATCGAGGAATATCCAAGCTAAGAGCACTTAGTTCATCATTTTACTCCCAGGTGGCCGAACCGGTTTTCATCAGTCCTGTCACCTAGGAGGCTGCTCGTGAACTAAATCGTTCTATCTAAGAGTAGTTGAAATGATTTTCTGGTTATTAATGTCAAAAATATATCTGGTTCAAGATAAATTTTTGCGAGAATTTTTAATTCATGTGAAGTCAGTACTTGACAATTATTACTCTGCTCCCAGATGATGTCACGAATTAAAAACATAATAATCTCACCTGGCTTCCAGGTTTGAAATCGATTGATCAATGAGCTGTGATCCTTTTCATATCACAGACACACCCGTCAATACTGAATAATTTAACCGCAGGCAGATTACACCCCTGATTTTAAGGGTAACATATAAAAAATAAAAACTGATATCGGATTTATGATTGATGATAGCTGTATTTAGGGACTGTTTATTTACTTTTAGTCTAGACGAATCTGTTGAAAATGCGTGGTGTGATTTTCTTTTGTAGATGTTATATCAAATATTGTCCTAACCTTTTGTGTTTTAGTACCTCTGATACACCGGCACCGTTAAAAAATCTATATGAAATTCCCCAATAAAAATCTCTGAAAAAAAATTCCACACAAAATCATCGAAATTTCTATATTGAATTTCCAATGATTCTATACATGTTTAGAATTTTCATAAATTCTATATGAATTTTTTTTTAAACATTTCGGAAATGATTTGATTCGCAAAAAGCTATAGAATCTATATAGACTCTGTATTGAATCTGTAAAAAATCCACCTCTCTATAGTATATTAATACTTGTTTTCCCCCTTCTGGAGATGTGGGATATTTCCTTTAAAAAGTCTAGATAGCCTTTTTGTAGATTTTCTGCAAAAGGTTTTTACCTGAGTAGAAATACCGGGAGTGACTCATTTCCCAGGGATTGGCACAGCTCGGGCATCTCTCGCTCTCTCTCGGCAGGACTAATAACCACTAACCGAGCAGGAAATTAAAAACTCGGCTTAGGATATCACAACTACCATTAATATCTTTGAAAAAAAACTGGGATGGGTGCTGATAATAGTTTGGAAGATATCAGGAAATCATGAGATGGGTACATCATTCTAGGGTGCGCTAGCATTTTTACGGGGTGTTAAAAAAGTGACTACCCCGTTTTTCTGGCTACCAAATTATTTTCAAAGCTAACTTTATCGTTGGATACATAAAAACAGGCAAACAATTCCGCGAAATAACTATAGAGAAAATAGCATTAACTCACAATTCCGTCAGCAAAACTATAAAGAAAATAACATTAGAGTTAAAACTCTATATTAGAATTTTAAAGATTCTATGGATGAGGCGTCATTAATCATATAGTATATAGATTAGGATTTTTTCTACTTCTATGTAAAATTTGTAAAGGAAAACCTTTATAGATGGGGCTCAGAGAAACTTTTTTATAAAGTTTTCATGGATTCAATGCATTCTCTAGCTTGAGTTTATAAATCAACCTTAATTGTTTTAAATTCAAAAATGGCTTCCAGCAGGACCGCAACCTCACCAAACAGAATTATTGAAAAATCTTTGAACTGCAATAAACAATGCACAAGAACTTGGTGTATCCATAGGCCTGCCTGAAATTCACAAGCCATGTCCAAAACTGCCACGAAACACTGGCGAAAATCATTATTTTGATAGAGATCAGCATTGGTGTAATACTAAGAGTGGCGTTACATGGCAAGCAGGGGTAGTATCCTCCTGGTCAGATAAAGCCCACCTTCAAGTTGTCCCTTTAATCCACATTTAAGCTCCCGATCAAATAGCAAGATCGAAATGATAAAAATCACGAATGCCTTATTGGTTTACGCTCCTCTCGGTTGATGTCAACGCGACACTACAGGTGTAAGTTTCATGCGTGGGAATGCTCAACGAGTATCTTTAGGTGACAGCTCAAACCCCTGCAAAATATGATCTGTAAAAAAGCTTGGGGACATGCTTATCTCTTTTTTTTCCGTCATTGTTTTTAACACAGGCAACATACGCCTACCTTTTTCACGATTTTGTCATCTTCATGCAAGTGCTGTAAAGAATCGGTAAAAATTGCTTTTTTCTGGGTCTTTCTTTTGGCCTTTTCCGATGTCGAAGTAGAAAATGTCCTCCTGGAAAAAGTGTCCGACCCTATTGTATTCTGACGGTAAATATGGTTCTACCTAATAGGCCATGACCGTCAAACGGTCAGAGGTTAAAGTTTGATCAAATAGAATCCTTTGTTCCCGGGACATTCTATCTTTAGGAAATTTCAAACATTCACCGGAAAAACCTTGGCAACATCGCCCTCACGAGTCCGCCTTCATGGGTGTCGATTGGCTTAAACCGACTAGGACAAATGAGCGTTACGTGTATTATATTTGATTGAGTGTATTTTAGGAACGATTCAATGGCTTGCAGCGGGAGGATGACTATTAATTTATTTTCGATGTTACCATGGGTGACACCAAATTAAGTCATCTCATGAAAACAAAATTGAAAACATAGACAAACGCGCAGTCATTCATCATAAACGATTTCAACATCCCGTTTCTATAGCGAATTGCAACTACCGACTGCGAACAAAAGAGCAATCGACCATCACAAGTTGGACCACTTCCGGTGCACTGCAGACCAATTTATACGACCCCGAGTAAGGCAAATATGATCGTTTGGTCGACATAATTGAATCAATATTTTTTATTGACTGTGGATTGGTAGTAATAGGGAAATGATCGTAAAAGCAATAAATATGCGTTGTGTTTACAGTTCCAATTTTTGTTTTTATGTGTTAGGCGCACTGAACCGATATTGGTAATGTTCGCGAGTTCTGGATGCTGAAGATTTATTTTTCAATATATTTTCGATGTGGTGAACCATTGACCTAGCACATCAGCTTAAATATCTTTACTATTGCAATGCAGTATATTCGTCATTTATCATCCAGGCACTTGGCCTGGTTCTGGCCTAAGGTACTTGATTGAACTCAGGACTGTGATAATCAAATCACATTTGCTGAAAGATAGTGGTGCTGAAAGATAGTGGAGCTGGACAACACTAAACTATCCTTAGGGTACGCTTAACCAATGCTCTTTCACGGTGTCATCTAAAGCTCGTCAACAATAACACCGGTGCTCAGGACTGTGTAACATCACTAACATGTACTTGCGATCACACTATTACAGTTTAGTGACAAGAGGCCAGCCAAGTATTTTTGGCCAGATCTACTGGAAAACAATATACAAGTCAACATTTTCTTTTTGAAATTCTACAAGATACAAGAGCAAGATATGAGACACTAAACTTTGGCCACGGCATAACCTTCTGAAATAAGAAGTCAACACTGTCTGACGAATTATACTTTTTCAAGTGTAACGATAATAAAAACGGTGATGACCCTCACTAGTAAGAGGCTTTTTCCGACTTCTTAACGGTTTCTCTTTTTTTCCAGATTTATCCGACAAAAGTTCGACATTGTCTGACTTTTCCCTGAAAGGTCGGAATTTTTAAAACCTATGAAAAATACCAGGGCATTCCAAAATCGGGCAATCAAAGATCTATGTTGAATAGGGTTACTGAGGTTTGAGCCAAACACTCAGAGTGACCCTAAGTGTGAATACTAATTAGCTGACTCAATTAGGTCACCTCATTAACCCCATTCAACACAGGCCTATGATCTTTAATGCCTATTTTGGGAAGCCCGATTAATTTTCACAGGTTTCCTAGAAATCCGACCTTTCGGGGAAAGTCGGAAAATGTCGGATTTTTGTCGGATAAATCAGGAAAAAGTAAGAGAAACCGTTGAGAGGTCGAAAAAAGCCTCCTACTACATGAATTTCCTGCATGACACATTATACGTTGCATGGATCTTACTCTGACCTATTGAACCTCTTCCCTCAAGTCCTCACTCGTCAATAACAATTATATCTAGTAGAGCTTCTATACTATATGGCACTGTCGATATTATCGGTACTGTGTCCATGTCGTTCATCCATCTAAAAAATCGACTCCTGATTTCATCCACCTGATTTGTTAGAGATGAGGTCTCAGTCGTGTGATGGTAATTTCCTTTTCATGCACCAGTGATTTCCCGATTGAGGTGTTCGAGAATTGTTCAGGGCTGTGTTGGTTAGAGTTCTCCATCGCCGCATCAGGATTTCTGCAAGAAGCCTATAGCTAGCCACTATCGTAGTAAATTTTTTGAATGTTGTTCGACGTAAAATAATGTGATATTGAAAGTGCTCTCGGTATTGTGTCTCGTCCCGCTCTTTAAACTACTCGATAGCCACACTCTTAGCAATAAAGGTTTATGAGCTTCTGAAAAACATTTGAAGCTTTTTCGGCGCAACACAAATATGCACCCCGCAGATGTTTTTTTTAGAAAAAGAAAAAACCCAGGTGGTTTTTGAGATTGAAAAACCTGTAACACGTATAATGGTCCTTCTCTTTGCTGGAAAACCTCTATGGAGTGCAATTTTATATTTGTTTTTGCCGAAAAACCATCAAAGATTTTTCAAAAGATCAAAACTTTTATTTCTAATCAAGAGTGCAGTCTCCGACGTTGCTTGAGCTTTCAGGGTGTACGATTACTCTCAACCGAGTTTCAAAGAGGGAATTCTGTTCGGCGCATTGTGTCTGTTAAAGCAAAATATCCAACTCGCCGCTTATCTAAGCCATCAGACAAACAACTCGATGACCAATTATACTAATTGATGTTGATGAATCGGCATCAATTCGCCTGATTTTTAATTTCCCAACAGTTTTGCAATAATCTCTCTGATGTCAAATCAATAATCACTTTGGCGCCTCATCGACTCATTTCCTTGGTTTTTCTAAACATTGCTTAAGTGCAAAAAAAACATATTTCTTAGAGTGCTTACGAGTCCCCATCCGCTGCCTTGGTCGAGCAGCCAAGGCTGCTCCGCTTAGATCTTAACACAAATGATCCCGTTTTATTGGAACTGCATGCTTCCCCAATAAGATTATCCCTAGCGCCAAAAGTAGCTTCGCCCGAAGCCAGACAAGAACAATACACTTACTTTCAGTCCCCTCAAAGGATATTAACTTATAGAAGAGGGAACATATATCTTTGGCATGTCGATATGAAGCCGTGGAAATTTAAGCCGAAATATCGTGGCTAGGGTCGGGGGAGACCGCGGTGCAGCGATTAGGGAATTGTATAACTTTTTCGAGCCGTGATCGAGGTACTTTGATCAAATTCGTTCCGCTGATCATGGAGCCTCGCATCGGACATGGTTGAAAAGTTAATCCCAGTGCACAACGCGTACACCAGCGTTCTCGCTCTGAAGCCGGTTATATTCTATTGTTTGGATGTCTTCAGCGCTTTAGCTCATCGCGTCTTATCGATGGCTTACGCTTTACTTAGTGTGAGACTTCACAAATGCGACCTGAAATAGAGACATTAGTTCTCCGAGCTATTCCTAAGTTCAGCTTTCGCATTGTTGTAGATTTTGATCGGTATTCATCAAAATGTTTTCGTGAGTTTGACCATATACAACCCGATATGTCAATCAATGTAACTAGCTATCAAACTCGGATCTAGAATTCCGTAGTCTTGCTACTTTCGACGAGAATTTACTAGCAAAACAAAAAATCTTGATTATATTTATGAAACTTGTTAGTTTGTTTGTCCATTGACGATTTATTATGTGACAGAGACCCACCTTATATGCATCCTACAATTAGCAAGGCGTTTGCTGAAACAAGAGGAATACATCTTCAATTATGAGTCTTATATATTCGCTGCAGTATGCAAAAGAAGCTAAAAGGGCATGTTACATCCGGTTGCAGTGGTGGTTTCAGAAATAAAATAAAGCTGTGATACAAGTTGGTCTGATATGGGAATTCGTTGCAAAGTAGCTGCGAAGAGTAGGAGGGAATCGAATGACTCAAATAATAACCTTTTGGAAGGACATATACAAAACCGTTCAATACTTGAGAAATTGCCTAGAAAAGCATCCGAACAGTATTTTGAAAGGGGTTTCTCGGGTTACTTGAGCGTGCGCCCCACCTACACTCATACTATTACAGGAGTAAACACAGGACGAGTAGCATTTCCGATATTTTGGATTATTCAAGGGGATGGCGGGGACTCCATGTGCCCGTGACACCATTAGCGAGGATTAGCACCATTCCGACTCCCACTCCCACTCCGAGAGTGAATAGTTGCAACCAACGGACAACTGTGATTTAAATGATTTGATGGATGGTTTCCACTCCTGGAAAACCATCGTGGGAAAAAGAATCAGCATCTTTAAACTATTTTACTCTCATATCATGAATATTGAAGTCGTATTCCTATCCGTAAGAAATCGGCACGAATAGGAATACGACTTCGATATTTGCGGTTTATGCGCGCAATCGATTTAAGACACCAAATTCTTCCTCACATTATGACAGTGTTTCAACAATGGCTAGCGTCCATCAAATAATTTAAATCACAAGTATCCATAGGAGTTTCAGTCGGAGTGGGAGTCGGAATTGTGCTAATCCTCGCTATTGTAACATGAACCAATCGTGGGCGGGGATTTCCATGATAGAGTTAACGTCATTGCAACATTACCCTATCGTAGGTAGGGTTTTTTTCGGGGAATCCGGTGATACACTGGTCAAAGTATCGATAACAGTTTGAAGATTATCGGACACAGAAGCGCCATGCGATGATTATTCATGGGTGTAGGCCTATGGTCGCAGGTGTCGAGTGAAGGTAGTTTTTAGACACCTGTTACACGAAATGGATGAAAGAAGTACATGTAGTCATTGAAAAGACAAAATTCGTAAATTTTCAATGGGGACCAGTTATAAATATTGTGCACACTTTTTTTCCATTATTTTCATTTCAGGTCGGGTTCACTATACATACATAAACAGTATAATGGAATCCAAAAATTGTGAAAGTGATAAATATTTTCGAAATATTTTTCTCCATTTCAGATTTTTTGTTTGTTTTCTGGTTGACGTTTTTAAAGTTTCACTGTATCTTAGTCTATATTTCACGTATTTATCTTGTTTTCAAATAAGGATAGAATTCAATAAATTACATGTAATTACCAAAATAAAACTTAAATTGTTCAACATTTTTCATTATTATTTTTCATGCTTTCTCACATGTGGCCACTCTTTGGGTATCACAGGTAAGTTGCTATATCAAAGATTTATGTCTCACATCTTCACCTAAAACGTATGTTTGCATCGTCATTTGTAAATGGATAGACTGTAATTTCACCCAGCCAAAGCGGCGTGACGAAAATCCCGTGCGTATAATTTGAAGAGTTTCGTTCATAAAAAAACCCTATATATGCTCTATATACAGTAAAAGAGTGCGTTAGATACAGATGTATCTTGGCATTGTCCAAATCTTTGTTCTCTTCAAAGTTTTGGAGCATTCTAGTTAACAATAAAAAAGATACACGTAACTTCCAACCCATAAAAAACAACTTCCAAGTCTTTTTCTAAAAATGGCAAAAATGTATCGTTTTGTGACGCACCTATTCTCAGCCAATATTTTCGTAGTGGTCTATCTATTCCTTTCTGTGCAATTCATTCTGCATCAATGCTGCCGAGACTCTGTGAAGTGTGTATGAATGATATGGGTGATAAGACACCTCTTGGGAATTTTAAATTTGCCTCGCATCGACGAGTGCAGTGATAAACCGCCTTAGCTAAATCTGGCAGGGATGCCAAGTTACTATTTTTGGGCGGGTTTCAGACTTAATTTTCTCTCACTAAATGCTTAATCCAGAAGTATTAAGGTAGCAGGAAGGGTTGGGCGTTTGTGGTTTCTGAGTCTGAGGGGCTTGGTGTCTGTTGACTGTGCTTTAAGAGAGACTAGGCATGGCGCCAGTCTCTCTTAAAGCACAGTCAACAGGCATTTGGTGTCAGTATTTGGGTAAGTACAGAATCAAGGCAGCTCAGAGAGCAATGATTGAACGATGCTGTGGACAAGTCCAAGGATACTGCATCAGTCACGACCAACTTCTCATCAGAAAGCGTCACCACCAGCATATTCAATTTTCAGTTCCAACCTGTACCAGTCCAATGCACGCCTGTCATGGTCAGCTTAGCGCGATATGGAACATTCTTCCGAAACTCAAGCGATGGAGGTCTGCTCATTAGCATATCTCGCGCACTGCTCCTTCTGGTCAAACATCGTAGTGAAATCGTAATGGAAAACGTCTGGCTTTGCGCCAGACGTTGAGACTAATAAGTGAAGAACTAATAGGTAAAGAACTTCTACTTGCGCGAGACTGCTGTGATAAAATTATCATTGCAGAGACTCCGGTGACGTACACATATATTTTTTACGATTAAAAATGCCCTCAAAAGACGACATGCAATGATTATTTTATTGATATTTCCTACTATATACCTTCCAATTATCACTTTATACAAATAGATCGGCGTTAGGTCGCATGCTTTTCTTTCCTGGTGACACTATAAAGCAAAATAGTTGCAACCCCGTAAATGCGCTATAAGTCCAATAATAAGTGACGGTGACCCGTTATAAATGTTTCGCCAGCTTCGCTTTTTTGCCGCTACGCGGCGCTTTGGGCCCTTGCGTCTAGGTCTCTGAGGCCTTTTGAATGTTCAGACTTTTCACCAGTGTGAGTGCTGATAAAACAATTGAGACTTTTGCCGGAGCTCATTGGCAACCGAGAATCAAACCATGCTTACAGTTTGCTTGGGGAACATTTGTCTACCTTTTGTGAAATCCCATGCGGTGTAATTTGTCATCGATCATCTAATACTGCCAATACTCTATAAAGGATAAATACCTACACCAGAAATGTCTGATGCAGGCTTGAAAAAACCCGCCTCTGAGGCTGACGTTACATAGGCCTCATTCGTTCACTTCCCACATGTCACTTCCCCTTAATGCGTTCGTTCCTCACTGAATGCATGCCACAAGGCCGTGCATTCACCGAGGAACGTTAAGTAAAGCTGGAACGTGACATGTGGGAAGTGAACGAATGAGGCCTATGTAACGTCAGCCTGAGGCCGCGATTAATAGAGTTAACGTTTTCACATGTTACGTGTCACTGTTAATTCACTTTTCATGCGTGACTTGAAGAACGAACAAGTCATTCCAAAGAGCGAGCTACTTACGATTCACGATGTCACATTTCACCCTCACATCGTATTCTCTAACTCATGACAAGTGAAACACGAGAAGTGACAACGTGAATCCTATACAAGTACTTGGTGCATGTAACTCCGGCCTAGGGTGTACAGGCATTTGATGGGGAGCATTGGATATCGTAAGGGAGTGTAGACATGATGCATAAGCATTTCAACGTGATCGATCTCCAACCAGGGATGAAATCACATTAGTAATTCAGCTGTTAACCAGAACACTGTAACGTCTTCTGTTCCATACACTGAGCTTTCTTAAATACACCACGTACTGTATAATTATTTCTAGTGACCACCTCCGCTAATCAATGCCTTGTCGACTCATGAATGGCTCGTTTGTAAACATAATAATAGTCAATCATGCTGCTTTATAGGCTGCCGATAACTAAGAGAATTCAATAAGTGCTGCTAATTGTTGCATGGTCAAGACAGAATGGCTGAAGCTGGTTGGCACAGAGACAGTAAACTTAGGTTGTCTTCCCGGTTTTGGTGGAAATGGTCAACAGTTGTTGTTGTTAACCAAGAATGGCTGAAGCTGGTTGGCACAGAGACAGTAAACTAAGGTTGTCTTCCCGGTTTGGGTGGAAATGGTCAACAGTTGTTGTTGTTAACCAAGAATGGCTGAAGCTGATTGGCACAGAGACAGTTAACTTCAGCTTTTGTCTTCCCGTTTGGGGTGGAAATAGTCAACCTACTGAAAGGATTCAGCATAGGCCGGGGACTAAATGTGAATTCATGACATCTCTGCCGCAGTTGACTATAAACCTCAATTTTAACTTTTCTTGAGGCTTTAATGTTAATTTCTATTCCAGGACCGATGGTTGCTGCCTATTCTAAAATACCTGGATTTAGAACGAACTTTGCAGTGTAAATGCACTATACGCAAACGAAGCCTCGTTTTGAATTCAACTGTTATGGCCGGGCAACCATAACCTCTTGGGTTGGTTCAAAATGTGGTAGCTATCAAAAAGCATTAAAAAAACACTTTTTGTTGTTTAATTTGAGATATTTTAAAATAGAAATTGATATCTCGCCATTGGTATTGATTGCCTTACCAAAACCGCTTGGATAGAGCTGAAATGTTGGTCAAAACCTCAGCAGACATTTTAGCTTCACCCTCACGGTTTTGGTGAGACAACCAATACCTCCAGTCTTAGCATCATGCTTCATTATTTGGAAATGTCAGCTAATGCCAAAGTGAGATAACAGGCTCGAGGTCCTGAAGGATTCAATTGTTAGCCAAAATATCTATGCCGCCACGGGCAGTATAGTTCCTTGCGAAAACGGCCAAATAAGGCAATATTTCAGCTCCCCACATAACATGAGTGACTAAATCTTCTCGACTGTGGGCAGAGTCATATATTTTCCTATATTGCCAAATGCGTGCTTGAATAATAGCCGTAAGGTCCTATCGTCCTTTTATTTAAATTGTTTTCCGAGATGCTGTCTTGAATTGAAAAAGATTTACACGAACTTGGAGCCGGATCTTGAATATAAGATTGCCTTTTCTGCAAATACCGACCTTTTGGCGATTCGCTGCAAACTTGCTTCCAAAACCTTTTAATTCGGAGATAGAAAATATGTAAATAAGCAACGCACATGTGGTATCTTCGTAGATAAACGCCAGCAACTCTTCTTTCACAACTATCATTTAGCTTGAGGACATTAAAATAGGCGTGGGGTTCAACTAAAAGCATCACATTGAACTTCATTGCTAACTTGCTAAATATTCTATCCAGCTAGTGTATCACGAGACAATACAAGTGTTATTGAAGTTGTCTAAATCAAACCTATATGATATCGTTTTTTTGACGACCCAAGGCTCCACTTCGAGGGATAAGGTTTAAGTCTAATGGCCAGAGTACATTACTGTTCATAGATTTTGGTACAAAAGTACCCCTAGGGTCAATCAATCCTCACAAAATTGTATATGTGTTGAGAAGAACCCTTTAACAATATCTTGATAAAATTTTACAACATTCCGATACAAAATGCCTGAGAAAAATGACTTCTTTGCATACAGCATATCCATCAAGTCGTCACTCGCGCATTGATATGACCCTGTCAAAACACGAGATCTAAACTGACCAGTGAGACCACATTTTCTTAAATATATTGTCTAAAAGCATAATTCTGTGATGGCCTGACTCTGATTTAGATCTAAAATCAACCACAGATTAAGAATTCATTCCATTTTGATCCATCCCAGCCATATATTTAGGCCAGAGACCTCTATTAAAACCTGTGTACATTACATGTACATTGTTGTGCATAAGTTTTGGTAAAAAAAGTACACATTGGACCAATCAATCTGCACAAAATTTTATATGTGTCAAGAAGAACCCTTTGCCAATAGCATAATAAAGTTTAAAAACATTCCTATACCGATTGCCTGAGAAAAAGAGATTTCCGTACACCATATCGATCAAAACGTCACTGGCGCATTGATATGGCCCTGTCAAAGTACAAGAGACCACATTTTCTTAAATATATTATCAAAAAGCATATTTCTGTGATGGCCTGACTCTGTAGATTTAGAATCAACCACAGATTAAGAATTCATTCCATTTTGATCCATCCCAACCATGTATTTACCGTTACTTGATATTTTAATAAGCTCTATGTGACTTCCGGTCGTTAATGAATACGTGTCTCTGCCCTAATCACCATCCCCATTATTGATCGCATTAGCCTTTTAACCACGTCTTCTATCATTAATTGAACTATTATTCAGTATTGTGTGGAAACACTCGAGTTATTACAATACAACATTTTTAGATGCAAACACGAGATAAAGAGCATTTGTTTGAAGATGTAGGATAGTGATATTTCTTCATAATCACATCATTACGTATTCTATAGATTTTTCGGGAAGACAGAATCTTATCATATACCCCACACTTAATGATTTCGCCTTGATGATTTACATGTACTGAGTGTCCAATAAAACATTTCTTACTTTCTTCTATCAGTTCTACCTAAATCAGTTTGTGACTTACTGATATCTTACCAGATTTCTTCTGGTGTTTAACCCATAGCTGGATACATGGGAATGGATTAGACATTGCATCCTGAATAAATAATAATTCGTTCGGTTTTGTTAATGCGAAAGAGTGCTTTTAAAGATCGAAAGAGTGATTTATTTCATAAGACACCCAGTACATGAGATCAATATTGAGGAATGGCATTATTTGTATCGGAATTTGGCATTTTAGATAGTAATACTATTTTGAAATAATGGAAGATTCTAGAAATTCGATGTTGTTAATCTCAGAGATTGTTGCATCAGGAACATCGATAATGCTGGAAGACAAAGAAATCTCTTACACTCTGCACCACTGCTTTTCGATAAAATCCCAAATCAAACTGTTTTCATATCATATTCCACTGGTAGGAAGCTTTTCCGACTTCTTAGCAGTTTCTCTTACTTTTTCCTGATTTATCCGACAAAGGTCCGACGTTGTCCGACTTTTCCCTGATTTATCCGACGACATTGCCAAACTTTTTCCTGAAAACCTGTAAAAAATACCAGGGCTACGTAAAATAGGGCATTAACGACCAAAGGCCTATGTTGAAGAGGGGTTAATGAGGTTGAACAATGCGATATGCGTTCGCGTTGGCGTTTCGGGGATTTGCGAAAACTCATAATTTAGTATACATGCTTCCCGAAATTGGTGGCTTGCATTGGAACTAACTTTTTCCCCTTGTCCGTCATAAAAGGCATTCAAGTAATTGGTAAACCATGACTATCTCCTTTGTCCCTCCACCATAATGCCTAGTTTCCCCTTATGACATCACTATTTCGGTCACTCAGCGCCCCATTTCTGGTAAGGTGTATAAGATGGCAATCCTTGTAGCTGTGCTATGTTTTTGTAAACACGTCCCCTGTATAAGACAATATATCCTTAAAGTGGTTTGTTCTTCAATGTAAGTAATCCAATCCAATGGTTCTTTGAATCGAAAATAAGATCTCGTCATTTTCAATTTTGAATTTCGATAGAATTTTAAATAATTAATTGCAGCGTTTTGTTTTCAGAGTGAATACATGATGATGTTAAAAAGTGACAGTTTTTGGCCAGCTTTCTCACTTAAAGTAATAAGAAAAAAAATAATTAATTACAGCGTTTTATTTTCAGAGTGAATACATGATGATGTTAAAAAGTGACAGTTTTTGGCCAGCTTTCTCACTTAAAGTAATAAGAAAAATGCTTGAAGCAAAAGTCCACCATTAGTTTTGATGAATTTACAAAATTGATTGTGACTTCGAATTATGTTTCTTCCGAAGTATTCGAATTCTTTCCTTCGTAAGGAACCGAAGTCCTTCGCATTTATTTGGGTTTTTTTTCGACTGGAACACTGAGTTCGCTTCAGTCACCATGTTTTGCGAAGTGGTAAAAACTAGTGACTTCCATCTCCAAACGAACGTTTTCAACATTTTTCCCATTAATTGTTAAATTATGCTATCGACATCTTCATCAATAATCTGTTAATAATTTATCACAACATTCGGAAAATATTTGACTAGTTTCTTTCGTGTTATGAACAATATTGCGGATCAATTATGACAAACAATGCTACGTGTAATGGTTATTGCAAAAGCCTTCATCCAGGAAGGTATGAAATTTCAAATTAATTTCTTTTTACATTACGGCAAATCTGCGCTAGTGACTGAAAAATTCCCTCCTCAGATCCTACATATTTCCTCTTATTCTGTGATGAAATAATTCTCGGCTCACTCTACCACTTGTCACCATGTGGTATGTTGATTCAGGTAGATAACAACATCTTGGTAGGGCCAGCACAGCAGACAGCAAGGTCTCACAATCCCAGACCAAAGGTAGATCAGACCTACGTAAGATTACTAGAACAGGCCTCCCCAAGTTATCAAGATAACACGGAATATGAACAAAAGCCAGTGATGTTTTATTATTGCTGAAAGTTTCTCTAGCGAAGATTAGCCGTAATGTACATTTTTCACGATTTGAACCAATCTTGAAGTGTGATTTATTATTTACATATTATTTTAAGAGCAGAAAACCTGCATCCCTGTGTAGATAGGTCGAACTTATAAAAATATAATCATTCGTTTTACATCAGGTCACAGCTGTAAACCCAACTATTTCTTGGAAGTGAAATAGGAGCAAAATGTTAACTGGGCACTTCCCATACCAAGTTCGAAAATCTCGATTAGAGTCTTATACGATCCATAATTAAGATGTTAAAATGATGTGCTAAAAAGTACAGTCACGGTCAAAAGAAAACATTAACACTAACAAATTCTGCAATATCTCCTTAAATATTCACAATTTTGTTTCAAAACATTTTAAGAACACTTTTGATACATTTTGATAGTGTTTTACACTATTTGAGGTGGTTGCGATTATCTGAAGTAAAGTTCTATTTTTTCGTGAATTTCAAAAAAGGTAAAATGATATAAAACTTTTCAAACTCAAATATTTTCAAGAAAACCATGTCCTACAAATGTAACTCAAAGGCGTTTTGTTTTCACTATGCTTATTCGGTAACGGTCCCAATATCATTCATAGAAAAAAAAAATTTGAAAAGACTTTAAAAAAAGATCTCACTTTCAACTGTAGTTATTACCTCTGCGACGGCCCCTTTCAGATGTTGATCAGTCAAACACGACCAAATCATGTTAGACACTTGTATTGATAACTGACTAAGATATAAACAGATCATTTGTCACGTATTTCTTTTAGAACAAAAACTCACCTAAAGGCGTAAATATTAGTTTCGCAATAAGAAAACTGTTTATAGATAACATAACGACCTTGTCCGATGTTATACTCGACTATGATAACCCCAAGAGAAGAAACATAGAAAGTTCATAGGACTTATGTGACCGTTTTCCAGAAGAAAACAACTTTTTAAAAATGATACTTTTTCTTCCTTCTCCCCTTTCCTCCATTTGCAGTAGACGCCTTCTTTGACACATTTATATCACAAACGTGCCAGGTGGGTGGTCATAGTACAATTGACATTTCAAGTGCATAGTGAAGGTACATTGTATCATAAGCCATCGATTCGTTCTCAGAGTATTGAGCATCATATAAAGACCCCTGGGTGTCGACTACAATCTTTCTTCCTTGATCTGTTGTGGGCTTGGTAATTCAATGCTCACCCAAAAGGGGCCTCATTGAATTGACGGAATGAACGGAAAGAACGGAATCAGATGGAACGTGAACGCCAAAGGTTTATTCAACTCGAGGGAGTGGCCTGGCCGACACGAGACATAGATATAATATCTCTGCTGCCCTATCCACCAAAACCATTTCATTGTCTCTCCCCCCCCCCCCCATTTGACATGTTTGAAGTGGAAAAAAAGTTTCTGACTGTTTTAAGTATGATTTCATAATGTTCCGTCATATTCCGTTCATACCGTTCCGTTCCGCCAATTCGATGAGGCCCCAAAAGGTTGCAATTGGATCCACAAACAAAACGATCTGTTTTCTGAGGCATTGTTAGTCATGGGGGAGTGAATCAAGATATATGCGGATAGGTCTGGAGGAGTGGTTTTATACCTCACAGTATGGGGGCGTTCGTTATATATTTAGCAACAACAACAACAACAAAAACAACGACTATTCTATGGATTTCGTTTAAGGCATCAACTTAAAGATCGGGTCCCCCACCACCTTTTAAAAAAGATGAGCGTTCTGTTATCAGCGCTCGATTTTAGATAGCGTTTTATTTTCCAGATTTCGCGAAAGAAAATGATAATCTGAATATTTTTGTGATTGGAATAACTTCAAGAAACTTCATAATCCGCCGGTATTTTTTCTAATTCACGAATCGCATTTCCAGTAGGTCTTATACCAGTATACTGATGAGAGATAATAATAATAATAATAATAATAGTCTCTTTTATGGCGCTATTCCATGGACAGAGTCCTTGCTCACAGCGCTCCCTCTCCAAAAGCTCGCACAAACAGCCAGGTCTTTATCGCTCCCTTGAATTTTTCAGTGTCCACAGTGTCCCGAATGTGGCATGGAAGAGTATTCCATAGACGCGGTCCATAACACTTGAAACTACGATCCCCAAAAGAAGTCTTGGTTCTAGGAACCACCAGCTCCGAGAAAGCACCTGATCGGGTTGTGCGGGGAGCAGGTTTCCCAGATGACTTCTGCAATTATATAAACTGAACAGTATATCGTTAAGGGGTAGATACAAACCAAAATGAGGCCTAGGGCCTACTCATGATTATAATTAAATCTCAATAAGATGAATGTGTTCAGCTGCGTTTCATGAACATGCATCTTCTTTAAAATATCTAAAGAATCTTTGTACAAGAATATTGTAAAAATGGTACAGTCAAGAATAATTCACGATACATCTATTCGAAACAGAATTTTCTCAACCTGGGTTAGGACAGAAGAGACCATGCATTGTCCGAAGCCACACGGTAGTCCGTTATAAGATATCAATTGTAATAACTGATGGTTCTGTTACTTGATGTTCCTGTTAATTCTAGATATTAACAACATTCAGAGTATAAAATTGTAATATTTTTTTTCTGAAAGTTCTTGACACTTAGACAAGTCAGTCAAGATCAAAAACAATATCTTTTGAAATTAATGGGATTCGAAACTTATGCCAAGTGTAGTTAGAAATAAGGCTCTTAGAGTGAGAGCAGATTACAACCTTGTATAATAGGATAAGTCGTAAAAGGTGTTTTAGAGATTCTGTAGAGAGTTCAATGACTTTATTTTAGTGTTTTAAGTCAATAATTGTTTTACTAGGCATCAGGTGTCTTTAAGCTAAATGAGTTATCACATAATTTTGTCTTAAAATATGTTTGTTATCCTCCTGTTCTTCTAGTAAGCTATTTTCAGAGTCAGTGGATCGATCCGCACAGAAAGGATCGCTACACGGAGGGCTCACTCGGGGGAAAAAAATCGAAATATCGTTGAAGGTGACAGGGAAGCCATCAGCTTGATAAATAATACCCTTAATAATGCAAATGGTCCTTTAATAGTTTATCATGATGTTGGTTGACTGCGGGGGCGTCAGTCAATCAAAATGAATTCATGTGCAATCATGATAACTTCCATCAAAAGAATTATTGATTGCGTGGTGAGATAATCAGTTTCAAAGGGTTAATCAAAGATTTTCCTTTAGTCTTTGATTTAATCATGATGTTGGACTGAGGGGGCGCTGATCAATTCAAAATGCATGATTGTGCAATGCTGGTCAATTCAAAATGCATGATTGTGCAATGTCCAAACGAGATACAATAGATTAGCTTTGCCGATACATTGGCTTTATTGGTTTTAACTCGGGAACACCTAGAACTATTGACAATGACCATGTTGACATGGACACATTAAAGCGAATTTTGTACAAGCCATAGAACATATAAAATGCCCTGCCCACGCCTCAATTTAAAGCAACATGGCGGTTAACAATCTTTAAAAAAAGTATATTGATTGATTTACTGAAATCACCAGGGATGGATATTTCCAAAGTACACTAATTGAACCATTAGTAGAAATGGATACTTCTTCTGTTATAGAATAATCAGAAGTGAAATAATAAAACAGGTTACAGTATGGGGTTAATTAATTAAGACAGTCATGCATAAAGCTGTTCAGAACGTAGCCACAAAAGCACACCAATATGCTTTTATATAACAGTCATGGAGAGGCAATCCATACTATATGGAAAGAGCTATCCATACTATGGAATGGCACGTGGCCTTTGTAACTTAATCATCCATGGGCATTTATTTTTCTAATCCCTAGTGGCTTTTATTGATCACGCTTCCATTCATCCCATTGACTAATCTATGACATTTATCATATTTTCAAGCGTGGCCAACATCAAAGGAACTATTCATAGGTTGTGGGCTCATTAGTATCAATGTGATGTAACCTCATGCTCTCTGATTGCAACACGGGTTTTATCATACCCTATTAAGTGCATTGATCCGGTAGACAAAAACACAGCAAACCTAAATTCAACACGAAAGGTTAATTCAAATTCTTCCAAAATCACGAAAGGTGAACAAAGGCCCGTTTCTTACAATAAATAAAGTCATCGGGATCCTTCTTAACATTCAAGTGCCCAGCCACAACCATTTTGGCTAGAACTTGAAATCCTAAAGCAATTAGAAATCCTTCAAAACGAAGTGAATGCCAATTTCAAGGGTGGAGTCAGCTCTTTGTTTTCCAGAGAACAGCCTCCCACCCTTGAAAACGGCATTCTCTTCATTTTGAAGGATTTCTGATTTGGTTTCTGATTTCTAGTCCCTGCCAAAATGGCGGTACCTATGGTCAACCCTGAAGAGAGTCAATTATCAAATGCGTTAAGGTCGCACAGCATACTATTAGCCTTTGTTGATAACACTTGGCATATTGTCAAGGCTGGTTGATATTATATTGTAGTAATCTTTCAGTGTTAAATCAATGGCATCAACGTGAACCTTCTTTCACCAGTGTTCATGAACGCCAGGACAGAAAATAGGCGCAGTATAACGAACAGTCCACAGACCTGCTTTCATGTCAACGGAATCTCCTGTTAGACCAGGGCCCGGTTGTTCAAAATCACAAAAGTCACGTTATCTCTATAACGCTTATGTTAATTATCCTTAAGGACGTTCTTTCAGTTAAACCCATTAAACTTTTCACGTTAAGACTGAACAACTCCGTTAAAGCAGACGTGGTTGTGACCCAGCCGATAGACAAGGGATCGGTCTGCATCTGATATCCGTGATTTCCTGATCATAACAAATATTGGGAATCATCTTCCTGTTGCAGACCAATTATTGAGACAAATAGTAATTTGGAAAATTTCAAAAGTAGGACACTACAGCATATCTGCTGGCATTGTAATACATGTTTGACAATGAATACGCTAAGATAACCTCTCAAATGACTTCAGCCCAGTCCGTTCTCTCCTCTTTTTCCTCTTTTTCAAAGTGGCCCTCATGTTACACTCATTTTGATAAACAGATCAATTCAGAATAGTCGACGTACAACATACACGTCAATGTCGCAGTCGTTTTAATAGCCTATTTGCTGTTCGATGTATGCTTTACTCATTATGGTAAAATCCCACGGCACAAATTAGCATCGGATGTCAGCCAAATAAGCCATGGACGGATGTATGCATGGTCGGTTAATTGATAGTTATGCTATAGTTATGCCATTTTTCTATGACTCCAAATGTGACGTTTAGAGTGGTTTCATTGGTACCATTACACTGAATAAAAGTAGTTAGATGCGACAGACATGACAGAAATCGATTTTTAGCTGTTAGTCCGGGTCGCCCCCGATGCTTTTTTAGGTCGCTGTCTAATTTGATGCTCAAGCTAGCCATGGGAGGTGAACCTTTTTTGATGGTTTGTGACTAATTCAGCGCCCACGTCAATTACTTTGAAACCCTACGCCTATGGCAAGCGGAGTGTCCAGTTATTCAAACAACCTATATTCTTCAATAAAACTTGGTTTTATGGCTGATAAACTAAGTTTGTTTGAAAGAAATATACATTTTTTTAAACAACCTATATTTTCTCTAATAAACCAGATTGTTTTGATAAAACTTATATTCTTTCCTAATAAACTAGGTTTATATCCATAAAAGTGAAGTTTCGGAAAGAAACCAGGCGTTATGCCCCAAAATATAAGTTTTTCACCCATCGGTAATAAACTTGGTTTTTATGAAAAAATAGTGGTTTTTAGCAATAACTGGACAATTATTATTGATGGTGGAGAAACTTTTTTAGAAAAATTGTAAGGGTAAAAACCCTAGTTTTATTGTAAAAATATAGGTTTTTGTAATAACTGGACAAACGGCATGGGTATGGCAAGCGGAGTGTCCAGTTATTCAAACAACCTATATTTCTTCAATAAAATTTGGTTTTATGGCTGAGAAACTAAGTTTATTTGAAAGAAATATACATTTTTTTAAACAACCTATATTTTCTCCTAATAAACCAGGTTTTATGGAATAAGTGGCCATTTCGATGCGAAAACTTACATTTTAGGTGATAAAATACTGGTTTTGTGTTGAAAAACCAGTATTTTTATCATAAAATATAGGTTTATGGAAAAAAATTATTTAATGAGGAAAGAATATTGGTTTTTTACATATAAACTTATATTTTTCAAACAACGAGGCACAGTATTAAAGCGTATAGTGCATTTACACTGTGAATTGTCGTTCATTATGAATCTAGATGTTTTAGAATTATAAACTAATGATTACTAATAAATGAGAACGACCAGAATATCACATTTCGACACGACAAGGTCTGCCTACCCTTACACATTTGGGGTAAATTTTACACATTGACAGGCTTGTTTAAACTTTGTTAGGGCCATTTTACACTTAAATTTCTTAAAAATTGTGCCAAAATCATCAGAAAATCCAGGAATTACACTTTCCATTGCTGATTTACACTTTTTTACCAAGGATTTTCCACATTGCTGGACTCAATGGTAGGCAGTTCTGCACTACTCAGACCAATAACCATAATAATAGCTATAAGAATGTGTATCTAGCATATGCAATACTGCTTCGATCACCATACAAGCATAACGCCAAGAATGTACGTGTGTAAAAAGTTGGATCAGATAATAACTCAGACAAGCTGAACGACAAGATGTCGATGCAACTGACTGGGTTGTATTTTTGATGACACCCATCGTACTATACTATTGGTGTCAATGGGTAAGGATCAATACCAAGATTTATATGCCATGTCTTGTGGTTACTTTGGGAAGGACAGCTTCATATGTGCTAGTTCACGTAAAACTGACTCTGACAAAGAAATACCTGGTGTTGCTGCTGTGATTCGTGATAATCGTCATCCAGAGCTTAAACGTTTTTACACTGTAATCATATCGGGCTTTGGACTACTTGGTCAATGTCTCCGGTCACATCCACCTCTTGCTCTCACTTGAAGAGCAGATCGATTTGAGAATGGTAATACTTGATGGGTCAAGATGGGTGTCAAGATGGGTGTTTAGGGTTAATATATAAACGAGAAAGGTTTCAAGATAAAGCTGGTTAAGTGTAATGTCGGAGGATAACCTACAGCGTTATGTACATGTAGTTGATATCAATATGAACCCAACATATCTTACTTTAAGTTATGTCTCTATTAACTAGATATGTTGAAATGGCGTTGATCCAATCTTAGCCTGGATTTTGTTCAAGATCCAACCGCCCAGAAGACACGTCAGTTAAATGAATGGTTTTGCAAGTTTCAATTTGTTAAAGAACCCAGTCAGATGTGGTTTGATTTATAACAATGCCAAATCTCCAAATGTCTTTACCGTCTGAACCTATTGAAGCAGTAAAAGCATCATATACAGCCATAATAGGATTAAAGTGAAAGTATCATGATCACATATATCGAACACCTAAATGGATATGGTATTCCATAAGACATTTGTTATCTTCATTCGAACACCCTCAGCACGATCACAAAAACCCAATTGAAAAGATCAATTTTGAAGTTGATTTCGGCGTCGGTAGCTTATGGACTGTGGTAGTGGTTTCGATTCTGCTCAGACCACATTGTATTCATGAGATGGCGAGGATATGAACGCCTATCTCATTGCTCGACATCGTTATCATGAGGTTGAACAATGATAGGGGTTCACGTTGGCGTTTCGGGGGATTTGCAAAACCCCCTATTATCGTTTCATGAAACTAAAATCGCGAGGAGACATTTTTTCTTCAGAAAGAAAACTGAAATAGATAAGGCTATCAGCTGAAGTAAAATCGTGAAAATGTGATTTTTTTTCTTCAAAATTTGGCGCGAATACTGATTTAAAGTATATTTTCTTTGAGATCAGGTGTAAAAGTTTGAATTGTCCTATGAAGGAATGTCCGGGAGCAATGATTATATTATGCGCTCAGCTAAGCTACATACTATCGTGGCACGCATAGAACCAAATACCATAATACGTCAGAAAACAATAGGGTCGAACACTTTTTTCAGGGCGATATTTTCTACTACACCAGCTCCCTCCATTTACCAGCATTGTATGTATTGCCCTTATCAACATTTGTACAAACCCTGTCACCACTTAAGATTTATATTCGATATGTCAAAATTCTTATATATATTTTGTTCATATTTTGCCAATTTAAAATATGCTAGGCTTCACGCCTCAGGCTTCAACTAAAGTGAGTGCAAATTTTTAAGGTTTTGGGTCGATACTCTTCAATGGTATTGTATTTCGACAAGGTTGTATGGGAATGTTTAGGAAAAGAGCTTTCGAGAAATACTCTTAGTGCTCTACATCATATCTAAGGCTTAAAAACCTGATTAATGGAATTTCCGAGGATACAGTCTCAAATACTGTTCACTGGTATTGTATTTCAATAGTGTTATGTTTGTAAACCTCGAAAGATCTGAAGATGTTTTGTCATATATCGACTCAGGTTAATGGAGCCTTGCCGCTGAAATACCATTTATTGACGTCTAAATCGTTAAAATCAGGGGCGTTACCAATAAATCATTAATACCGAATTTGTTGGGTGAAATTTTATCCGATTTATATGTGTAAGTTAATTGATTTTGATGGGAATGAGGTTCTGTCAGAATTGGGGATGCACATATGATACAATCAGGATTCTGATATATTTGTTGGAGTCAATTCGCAACCATTTCGGCAGCCATCTTGGATTTCAGGTAAATCCAGTATGGTCCCAAGGCGTTTATATTAACGAGTATGGCGACGGGGCAAAAAAATTTTTTCTCCTTGGGGCGGTTTATTTTTTGAGCGACACAACAATTGAAACCAATAAGAGACCATTCGTTCACCTTCGTGTGTTTTATATCCGGAATGGATCGGGACAACTGCTCGTCTTTACGAAGATTGCTGGCCGATGGGTAGTAGCCAGATTAAAAGTTAAAGTGCCTGAGGTCGACTAGAGAGGTTGTCACAAATACCACTTTCCAAACTAATTAGTGGTAATTTACATATTAAGTGAAAATATTTCTATGAATTAAGAAATCGCGTACTGACGTCCTGTACTCTCCTATCTAGACAGACAGCACAGTCCTATACATAATGATATAAAGGCGCGATGCCCCTAGGTGGCCTCCCTCAGATGCTATCAAAGGATACCTCCTGTGTTTTCTCATGTCTTGGCCACACCCAGCCTGCGGCGTTTACTTGTGCCTTTGATCTTAAATGACTACTTGATTATGAATATGTGATGCTTCAACTGGTCGAAAGTATGAATAAATAGGAAGGAATTTAGATGACGTATAGATGAAGTATACATACTCGCCGTTCACTTGAATAAGGTCTTATAACGTTGATTGGGGTTTAGGCCTATCGTAATGGTAGAAGCAAAACGAGATACCAGAACTGTAGTTTAAAACAAAGTCTGATTCTACGGTAGTGGGAAACCTCCACAGTTTGCAGTTGTTGCGAAATTTTCAAAGCAAAATACATGTTGGTTTTCCATACAAACCCGGCTTCCAGCAGCACCGCAACTTCTCCAAACAGGATAATTGGAAACTCTTCTAACTGCAATAAACAATCCACTAGAACGGGCTGTAGTCTAGGCTTGCCTAGAATTCGCAAGCCATGTCAAAAACTGCCTCGCAACATTGGCGAAAATCATTAACAGTAATCAGCATAAGTATGATACTACAAGTGGTGCCACATGATGGCAAGCAGGGGTATTATCCTCCTGGCTCGCTAAATCCTACACCCAAGTTGTCCCTTTGACAGTCAGCGGTTTGAGCGGAGGTGTGTTTTTAACAATGAATTCAACGTAAACGTAAAAACGTCCCGTGAGACTGAAGCCGGAGATTATCTGATTTAGCTCATGTTAATGTCTGATTGCCCCATACATCCTTCGGGTCTCGGGGTTCAAATGATGCAGCGAGATGACAGAGCACGGACTCGGACGTGCGGAATCCTGGTTGCCCCGTGTTATTAGGTTGTGTTTATTGTTATGGGCCAGTGGGCGCCGACTCTGATGGGACAGCGGATCGATTTGTACAGGATATACAATCCCGCTAATGGCTGATGAGTTGACGGGAACCTGATGGGTAAAGAAACCTTGCAATAATAAGATACTTCTTGAATGGCGGCGAGGGATATGTATAACATGGTGACGTGCATTTCACTGGAGCTCCTCCTTGCTTCTTAAGGTACATGTACACTGTCGTGGCAAAAATGACCGTTATTCATTGTTATTTTGCCAAATGAAATTGATAAGTGCTCTTAACCTTAAGGCCTACGCCATTGGTTAAACATTTGACATTTGTAATCGAACTTGAAAATTCCAAAAAAGCGCATGTTCGTACTTAATATAAATTTCAGCATTGCCGTTGTGTAGGTAGATATACAAATACTATAGACAAGTTTCAGTAATGGTGCATGCATGATAACTGCACTACGGCATTCTGTGACTGCATTTTTTCCCTCCTGACGGACGGTTTAATTCGAACGGCGTACCCTTTTGAATTTCTGGAAGGATCACCTTTCGTTTGATATGTACCCAAAGAATACTGCAAAAGCGTCTTTTAGTGTTGCATTAGTCTCTAACCTATGTCAGTCAATTGCGATGCACACTGAACGCTGCAATTCACTGTTCGGTGTGTTCTTGAGGACGACCTAACATTCCATGTAAATACATTTGCTTGATGTACGCCTCTGATATTTCTGTATCGATGGTTTAATCTCACACTCCATTTATGTTTGCGTCGCACCACATTTTTTTCTCAGAAATTAAGCTGACACAGTCCGTGTCAAATGCAGAGAAGGCTGTTACTAAAGATAAGATAATCCTCATGTGCAAAAAGTGTTGAAAAGCTGCAAATGTTGTCGTTAGGTGTTGGGTTGTGAAAGTGTACAGTGTAAGACTTTATAAAGGAGTACGCCGTTCGTAATTACCGCTTGTCCAGGAAAATAGAAATGCACTAGTAATTATGCTTACGACTTGGTGTTTATAGTATATGTATATCTGTCTACATAACGGCATTATTGAAGTTTATATTCAGTTCGTATTTGCACATTTTGAAATTTTGAAATACAATTACAAATTTCAAATATTTAACGACCGATGTAGGCCTTTAAGGTATTGATCAGCAGTTGCGGTACGTCAGCAAGTTCAGTTTCCATTGGTTGATATAATAGACAAGTATTTGCTTTTACCTTAGTTTGGTACAGAATGGCTTAGTGTAAATGGACATCAAGCTTTAAGTAAAAGCATTTACTAGTCTTTTTTCATATCGCCGATTACATCAATGCAAATATCGCTATGGCCATGGAAATATACATGTACTGAACATTCCCGTACATCAAAGCAGTCTGTTTTAAAAGGTTGAAAAGTTTTCGCTTTACATTTAGTCATCAATAGACAAAGCTCTTTGATACCTCGTATTTTGCGTTAACTTGCATGTACTAAGAACTGTGATACACTAACCATGGAATGTCGATACATCCCACATTAACTTTATTCTCTCTGATCGATCAAATAGTCACGTTGACTTTTTCATGTAGCAGTTGTTTTAGTACTATTCGATACACATTGATCGATATATATGCAACAACCAGACGATAAAACATAATTATGAGTATATGTACGGGGATTGGGATTCCTTTTGGAACTTCGGAAAGTGTGGAATTTAACAAGCATAATAGTGTACTTGAAGTCTTTCTAAAACCTATGAAAAAAACTCTAAAGTGGCCTCAATGACGGGGATAATTAGTGTCCGGACCTCAAAGGGTTTAATGTCGTGTCAATAGTTAAACAGACTGTGCTGATAAAATACTTTCCAACGTCCAGTCATGAAAATAGGTTTGCAAGAGCGCGCTACCATCAACAAGCGCTGTAAGAGAGATTTCTGACGAATGCTTATGTCTACTCCAATGGGTTATGCTGACAATTTGTAACTTTGGTGAGGGGCTGGGGGTCACTTTCGGCTGTGACTCATACATGCACCTTACCAGGCAATTTGCAATGAGATCATTTTGAACTGTCCATAAGTCATTAATCTGTTAGTCACAATGAATTATTCATCATTTCCATGTGGATTGGTTTTCTCCTGATCGATACATCGTGGTCATCGAAACCTCGCCGGTCGATTTACAAAACAAAATCTTAGACGATAAAACAAATATATATATATATTTCTTTATTTCCTCCTCGCTAGATGATTACAAAACAACTAGTTATATTTACAACAACAACGACGACGACGACGACGACGACGACAAATTGCACTAAAAAAAAATAATAAATTATTTTTTGACCTTTTACGGAGAGTTGTAACCGTTTTAGATGTCCTAGTATAGGGCGTCTTTGGATAAAGGAATCTATCATGCAATGACTGTAATGGGTCTCTTTGGAACCGAAGCCTAATCCTTCAAGATATAAATGGGGCGGCAACTTTTTCCGGGGACAATATGGGGGAGGGGGTAAAAATACTGTTTAATCAGGATATATGGTGGAGACGTCAGGTATTTTTTCTCAATGTATTCTTATATCACAACTTCAACAAAGTTCACACGAGAATACACAAAAAGATTCATCGCTTTCGAATCTCTCTTTGACGTTTTTCACTTTTTACCTTCACATTTTGACGCGAAATCCTACCTCTTTATGCTATCAAATATACGCGTGTCAGTTTATCCAGTTATTAGAACTGTACTTTTGAATGTCAACCGTGTCCGATGTCGAGATATGTTCTGTACTTTTTCTCGTTTGTGCAGTACGCTTTCGTGGGAAGGTAGAGTAAAGGTCAAGACTCGAGTTCTCAATCAAAAACAGATCTAGAGGCATTAGGCAGGTTTTGCAATCCGAACGATGACGTAGTACGAACTACGAAGGTCTGTCTTATCATCTGATCTAGGACTATGCTTATTTACTTAACACGCAACACTCATAAATCATCGTATTTACCGTATGACAAATCGGGAATATTTTCAAGAAAAATCGTATTAGGGCATTTTGCCTACTTTTTTCCATTTTCAACGCGCGAAAAAATGTACCTTCTCATTATTTTCTTGTGTAGAAGTTTGGCGCAGATTAGTTAGATTCGGTGTAAGAACATGTGGGCGAAAAGGCCCGCAATATGGTTCCATTCAGAGGCTTACGTATGACCTGACGATGCAGCTATCGCTTTGATATACCAACTGTGAGGCGCGGAGGGGCATCGCATTCCTCGTACGAACTTCGCTTCTTTTTGTGACGTGATAGCAGCTCGCTCGACATCTAGGCACTATACGCATTATTGTTTCTTCCCGAGGTCACTTTTCAATAGAGACAACAATGCCATTCTGACACACCCATTGATGCTTCCTTTGTTGCAAATACCGTCTTTTTGTTTGTAGTATCTATTTTATATTTTCTAAGCGGGCAAAGTGGCCTGGTAATCTGTGTACATATTGCATTTCAAAGGACACATCCAAGGATTGTTGTTATGTTATGCATTAGTACTGGGATTATGTATATAGCAAGGCAATGACATTGAGTAAAAACGTCTCTGGAAAATACCGAATATTACATTTTAGGAAAGTGGACAAAAATCCCTGGTATGGCCATAAGCTGTTGGAGTACAGTTTCATAAGCTTTAGGTTAAGTAGTACACATAATGAAAATAATATAACATAACAAAAATTTGCTTGGGATGTTAGATATATCGGTTTGTTTCATGACCACTCAAGCACTCCGATAAAGTGTGTTAGTTCTCCTATTGACCGCTAGGGCTATCGGTCATCTCATCAAAGCGTGATCCTAAACGTGAGATAGTTTTAAGCCCTCTTGCTACGTCTTCATGTTTTTGACGCTTTCTTGAAATCGCGGGCAGCCTTTGTTTGAAGAATATAACGTGTTTTGGGCAAGGCCTGAATTCTTTGAACCTCGGAGTGAGGTGCAAAATGACGTGATGGTAATATTGAAAAACATCCCAAGTGTTGCATGTTTTCTTGGACACCCTGTAGTTATGGAATAACTAACTAAACTGGGCAGTGCATTTTGGTAGATATCTCAGTGCACATACCAAATCTAAGCAGCTAAATTTAGATCAATTTTTCATCATAAATGACAAACTGTCAGATTTAGTCACGGTATTTTAGTAATGCTAATGACGTCATGCTGTCATTAAATTGATGCATCAATTAGGATAAAACAATTAAACGGTGCAATTAGTTGATATTTTCTTTGCTACGATGGCAAAACTATGATGAATCGACCAGACTGCTTGAAGGTTTGTCTCGATGAATTTTCTAAATATCGCTTTGGCCACCATGTGTAATATCTAAGCGATGTCCAATGGAAATACCCAACTTCTTTTAGTAGTTATGTTTTATATTAAATTTAGTGTTTTATATTCCTACCCGATTCCATTCTTCACGAGTACTTAACGTAGAAGATTCGACGTCCACGCCTATAGCTACAAAAAGAATAATCAGACTTGTCGACAATTTCTGGAACTTCTTACTGGCAAAAGAATAGGATGAAAATAGATCGTGTATTGGGCTGAATTCCTTTAACCCAAAGCGCATGATTTCGAGCAAGGCCTGGAGTTCTGAATTAGTGGTCAACATCGCCCAATGTAGGTGTGATGAGGAGATTTCAAGCAAGGCCTTGAGTCTTTATGGGTCAACATTCCCCAATGAAGGTGTGATGATGGGATGATTTCAAGCAAGGCCTTAAGTCCTTATCGGTCAGCATTCCTAATGTAGCTGTGATTAGGAGATTTCGAGAAAGGCCTGGAGTCCTTATGGCCGGGTTAGCATTTCCTTGCGCAGGGTTAATCAGGTAAACCTAGAAGATGATTGTGTCAGTGGCACATTATGTTATTATCCTTCTGTTCGGGGTGCCAGATGATGATATCTGGTCAATTTGCTCTGTCTTATTAACAATGCCCACTCATCCGATCATATTGCAACAGACGGACAACTCTCAGTGGTGGAGTAAAGAAGAAAATATGGCAAATAATAAGGAAACAAGCGCCATCTACACTAGCTGGAGACTTTTTCCGACTTCTTAGCGGTTTCTCTTACTTTTCCTGATTTATCCGACAAAATCCGACATTTTCCGACTTTTCCCTGAAAGGTCGGATTTCTAGTAAATTTCGAGAATTGAAATCCGACCTTTCTGGGAAAAAAATGTCGGAATTTTGTTGGATAAATAATGAAAAAGTTAGAGAAACCGTTAAAAAGTCGTAAAAGGCCTTCTACTGGTATTAAGGTCCAACACCAATATTAGAGCTCCCTCGATGCAACCTCTAAGAATTTTGACCATCACATTTTTGGCCCTTTGGTTCAGTAATACACTGTCTATTGTCTTTAAACAAGGCCTGCTCGCTCCTAGACCTACATTCCCTTTGTTCTACTGTCTTATCAAAGGATTAGGGCAAATCAGGCGCATGAAGAAAATGTTATTTTATCATCTGAATCTTCGAAGTCTAGAAGTATCTAAAAATACATTATTTGCCTCAATTGGACAAAGCAAAGCGAGCCATTTAAGGGTTGGCTAAAAGCACCACAATTTTGGCGATAACTTAAAATACAAAATTAGAACTCCTTCAAAAGGAAGCCAATGCCAATTTAAAGGGTCTGTTTTCTGAAAAACAAAGAACTGACTTGCCATTATGGTCAACCCTTACCTCAAATGATGTACCATTCGCTACCCACTTTCTTGTGAATGAGATTATAGTAATATCAGAGGGGTAGTGTTAACTTATTGGCCATGCACACATATGTGATTTTCTGTTGTTATCATATTATTAATTCAATAAGACCATTCGCAGTGGCTGTGACTGTGTGGCTCATCCAATTGGATATAGGAGAATGCCACGCAGGAAGCGGCGTCTCGAATACAAATTAGTTTTGAAACAGATACTGGACGGGGTGTTGTGAAATGTGTTTAGGTAATACGCGAAGAACCAAAAATGGAGTATTGAAAATATGTCGATTTGAAAGTTTGCCAATTTTATAAAAACCGAATAAGCTAAACTATTAGCTTCACTTTTTATTTCTGTTATAACATCTTCGACTTCTTCTGCAGAATTTATATAGTCTCTCTGTAGATTTTCAAGTATTTCTTTTATGTTTTTTATTTGTGTCCTTCTCCTTTTTACAACTGCAAGATTTAGTATATCTTCAGGTTCATCTAACAATTTATCGATTGATGGGGTTGAACTGCTTACCCCATCAATATGAACCTAAGAGAGAAATAAGTTTTCCAAGCAACTACACACATGTTGAAATCTTCAAATTCATTTATGTTATTCAGTCTTTGGAAAATTTGATCTGTCTTCTTTATATTTGCAATGTGTCATAAATATGTGTAGTTTCATTTAGCCTTGATTGGTCTGCACTCATGCTCAAATCTAGAAAATTCATATATGTTATTCAGTCATGATGACCATCGAAGGTTGGATTGCTTTGTCTACAATTCGGTCGAAGTATATATCCCCGAGATGCTCTCCTACCATAAAGAGGCCATTGACTGATTTATGCGATAATGAAATTAGGGAAAGAGACTAGACTACAAAAGGTAGGCCACTATAAGATAAGGAAGTTAATTATCATGTATACCTACTACATCTTAGACAGCCAATTATCAAATTGCTGTCAAATATTTTCTTATTAAGTAGATAGGATGGAAAGTATGATAAATTGGCACTTTCATAGAACGAGATAAATTAGTTCCAACGAGAGGAACTAGATTTGTCAGATTGGAGAGAAACAAAAGGACTATTTGAAACAGTAATACGGTTTTCCTCGGTCGTTTCCGATATGTAGGTCAACCCTCACCATGGATTTTATACTTGAAAATGTTTCATCCCCGGCCTGTTGCTGGAAGAAACAGGCTGTAATTAGTTTTCTAATAGTTTACTCTTGATCACAAACAAGGAAACTAACACCTTTCTTGTTGTTTAAATGCTCAGAATATTTTATTTCACTGGTACAAAGACAATTCCAAAACTAATACCAGAAATGAACCATTCTGACACGAATATTTTTGGGAAGACATTTGTTTTGGCTAATGATTGGAGTAGACCAAATGAGACAGAAACTCGAAGTGTCTTTCAGTTATTTTGTACCACCGTTTGCCATTTCTAAAACTTTTGCTTCTTCTTTCCACATTGCTACTATATTTACATCTTATTCATCAGTAGCTAGGGGCATTCGCGCCAAATGGGCAGCAATGACGACTTGGTGGAACCAAATGTCATTTAAAAACCGAAAGAAAGAATTATTCTCCATTCCGCGAAAAAATGGCACTATGATTTTTGGTGCTGTGATTTCGAGCAGAAAATGAAACATTTAAACATTAAACAAACTGTCATCTAAAACCTCAAAGTTCAAAGTATCTAACAATACTTACTTTTCAGGAATCGGACAAAGCATGACCAAGAGCGAGCTATTTGATGCGAATATTGACAATTTTATTTCTGGTATATTTTTTTCATGGTTTCAAGATCTCCTGTCGAAGTGCGGACTGTAAACTATGATATTCATGTCTGAAATGCCATCTGTAGACCAGACAAACCAATATGAACATGTTGTTAAAAGATTGAAAACTGTTGATATTCAGAGTATAGACTCTTTTGTTCTACTTGGTGTGATGTTTCCGTAAGAAAGGGTAAACGCATTAATCTGAAATGTCATCACAATGGTACATTGTAATACTAATATCAACTTATAAAGTTTGAATTCGTTACGAAAAGTTGAAGCACAATGATAATGTCAATAACCGCCGCTGGCAAATAGTTTCTAAACCAGATCGCATCTCGCCAGTATGCGTGATGTAAACATCACTAGACAATCCCAAAAAATTTACATCCGAATTCTTCCCACTTGCTCTCATCTAGGCAGTTTTCTTTTGTCACTGTAACACTTTTCGTGATTCTTCGCAATAAAGCAAGAACAAACGAGCTTTCTTTGTGGTCCGAGCAGACCATGCAGCTATCATATAATATAAGAATAAGATTAGTTTTCTTTAGGGCCTCCGCTTGCTATTTCCAGTTCCCCTGCCTCTTTATTACTGTGACACCATAAGTTAATTCATAAGTGCCTGCCGAAAAGACGGTGATGGGTCTTGGTTGTGCCAAAAATGCCCTATGGGTACGTGTACATCCCAGATTTCCAGCCAGTTTCTGACACATAGGCAGTTTCTTTCATCTTTTGTTACAGTGCTATGATTCTCCCCGATGTGATACATCATCTCATCATTTCCTTTGTCATTTTGATCCATCTTCACACCACGAAAAAAGGGCATACTAATATTTCCGGTTTTCCACGCCCTTTTGTTGTGTTATTTTTGCGTGTTTGTTGGTTTGTGCTTGTTATGTGTGCCCATTGTGTAGATTGATAACATTAGTAAGTCTTAAAAGTTCGTGTAAGTCATTTTTTCTATCGTGACAGCAAAAACTCTCTCATGAATCCGGATGCTGTCCTAGCAGTCAATATAATCGCCCGAGGCCTTCCTCGATCAGCGCAAGCCTAAAATAGTGCCATTTTGCCTCATTCAGGCAGACCAACTAAAAGACAAAAAACTCTCTATTTCTTTTAAGTTATCTTGTGCCACTGTTTACCATTTCCGGCATCCAATCCACTTTCTTTCTCCATCCCTACGGTACCATATTTCATTTTACTCATAGGTGGTTCGGGCATTAGCGCCGAATAGGCCGCAAATACCTCTTGGTGATGACAAAATAAATGTCATTTCATCTAAGAGAGAATAGACTGGTGCAGAAATTATTGCTGCATGCTACTTTAGTTTACCCGGTTGGTGTACGGCCTTAAACCTTAACTGCTGTCATTCTGTGTTTCTTGTCGGTTTTTTTATAAAAAGGTCCTTGGCCGTTAGCAAACTAATCAGAATTCGCCGAGAGCAACAACTAAAAAAATATATTGGCCAATATGATATCACAAAACACTTTTTTCTTTTCTTAAAATGCTTAGTAAGTTTTATGCTTTTTTACTTTCTTAGCTTTGTAATAACTCCTTAATACATTAACTAGTCTTTGTGTATGGTACCTCCGTGTTTTGCCTTCCAAAAGATTAACTTGTTTCCTTTTCACATAACACATAATGGGCTATGGTGCTAAAACCAACACTTCGAGGCTGTTTGTTGTGCTTTCAACTATAAATACTTGTCATTTTCGGCTCTCCTCTTCTTCTTCCTGTCATTTTTGCTTGTCGTTGTTGTGTGATCATTGCCTCACTATTTCATTTCAAAAAGGTCAAGGTCAAGGTCACAGCCTATTTTTGACCTTCAGAAAATTGAAAACAAATTCTAGCTACTGATAGCCTGTACAAAGACCTTTATAAAAAAGGGAAAGTTATACACAGTTAATACTTCAATTTATTGAGTTACAGCCAATATTCTGCACATTATAATTTTGATCTGTGATCAGCCAAATAAATTCACCGGTTAAAGGGTTAATAAATTTTCTCATAGCATATTAGGATATGATGAGGCTTGCCATTGCCAACCAATCCTGGATTCTTCTGACAAAACGAAACACGCTTTCATATCGGAACCGATTGTTTTTCTTCTTTCGTTTTAATGTGGCTATCATGAAGAATTCCGGCCAAACCAATACACTGTCTATTGCCTTTAAAAAACCCCACTCGCACCAAGGCATTCACTTACAGATGATGAGTTCGAAGACGCTATTGACACAGTCGGGAAAAGCTTCAAGAATTCGAAGGAGAAAATTACACTTTTTTTTCCTGATTTAGTATGTTTGAAGAGCATTCGACTCTATCGCGCATCAGCAGCTCTCGCTAAAGAGACTTTAATGGCATTGAATTAAAACCGTATTCCAGTTAGTCATAATCGCAGATAAAAAGAACGTCAGATGCTTAGACCGTTCCAATTCATTTAATCCTCGCGCTTCTTCAAATGTATTTCTTTCGGGCTGTCGGAATCGCGCACAGTTAAAACATCAGCTCCCGTCACCTCTGAGGTCCTGGCGTAGTAATTCTTTTTGTCAGGGTTTCGCCTGTAACACACTAATCCTCGAATAGTTGTTAGTCTGGTGCAACATCTTTGGTTGTTTCCCAGCTAGAGAGACCATGACTTTTCAATAAGAGAAAACAAAGAAAAGCGGGCTAATCTATCTTTCAGCGTTCCCAAACGATGAGGGGAACACTATTAGACGAATTGAACACTCAAAAACGTTACACCTATTAAAAATAGGGGACTATAGGGAACACTGAAGTATTAGAAACACTGACCGACAGATATTACACCGGTAATGCACATTTTAGTCAGATAACGACTCTCTACTATCGCATTTCCCTGGTAGCCCTGGTTTCCTCCTGCAAAATCCTGCCTAAAATGTTGTTTAAAGAGCCAGTAGTGAGCCAGATTCGTGCTCACATGCTCTCGTCTCGAATTTTTGAATACCTTTGGCAATATTGTTAATTTTTTCATCAAGTTATTTAGATATCTGGTAGTCGCTTGTTACTTCCGGTTCTGGTATGAGTGCAGCCAGATCTACTTCCGGTGGGCATCAGATTGCGAAAATCTTTCCGAATTCCTCAGATGGCAATTAGTTTTCCTCTTCAAAAATCTATGTTATTTTGGGTCAAAAACAGTCGGAAGTGCACGAACAATTAAGCGACTAAAACTACTCTTGAAATGTGCATTGGTACCAAAATTAGCTTGAATATTATCTTGAAACCACGCTGACCATTTCCTATCCGCCTTCTGCACAATCTCCAGGCCTCAATCTTGGTAACCGTTGCAACTTTATGATTTGATCGGTTTGTACGAGCGTACTCTTCACTCCGAGGTGAATATAACTTGGATGCACATTGGGGATATGTGATTAGTCACAGATGGATTTCCAAATCGACTGTCTGAAGATTATGGTTTTAATGGTGTTGATAGCATGGCAATGGGATTACTGTTGTACTAAATACTAATGGATTTTGAGTCCTTTAACACGTTTTTCTCTGTTCCTCTATTGACGAATAAATGGTCGCTCTAGCTGTCTAGTACAACAAAGACACTCCACTGTGTGAAAGAGGTCCTACCAGAAGAAAGAAAGTGACTAGTGATATTATAATGAAATCTTTTGTAACAAATACTACCGTATGTAAGACGCCAGACTGTTTTTTGCAATTCATTTGCACGAAACTCGTTAATCATAACATACATAGGTTTAAGACGAATCGGGGAACTTAAAAACAAATCTTCGAGTGAATGCATTATACTTTGTACTTCGTCGTTAGTTGCCCCTTCGTTAGGTGTGCAAAACCAGTCTATTGACATGATGAAGTCAGCAGCCATGAGACCAAGTCGGTGAGCCTTCATTAAAAAATCTCAAAGCCATCCAAAGAAATTTCAGATATGAAAATACCTAGTGCTCACGGATGAATACACGCGCCGCCAATCTTATGACGCCTTCTGCCTGATTACTGCTTAACAAGCGATGTTCACCCGCAAGGAAAACGAACCAAAGAAAAGCAGCCAATTGAACCAAAGAGCTGCTGAGCAAAATAATTGCAAAATATGTCAGCGATGCTGCTCTGTTGCCCCTGTAGTTGTGGCAGTATAGATCTGCTACACCCTCCCGATTATTAGCCTGGTCTGCACTTATAGCAAACTTCTTTAAAATATGTTTGCACACATCAACACTCACAGAGTTTGCTTCTGGTTTGGCTGAACGTCCACATAAAAACAAAGCTAACATTGCCGAGCAATTGATTGGCCATTTGATCCAGCTAGTAAATCACTTGATTACCAGCTCTTCGAGGTTATATTCACAAACTCAAACACCTTTAGATGTTTGTCATTTCTCACTCTGCGATAGAGGATCAAGCAGATATTTGTGTTGGCTGAAAAACTCTAAAAGATTTTTCACCAGTTTCTTCTTTTTCTTCTTCTGCGTTCAACCTTTCTGAACTATAATCTCAGTCCTGTGACGGAGAGTGGCTTGCCGTTTCTAGGTCATGCTGTGTTCCAAACATTTCATCAGCAGCTCAAAAACCTGCAGGATATACAATGATTTTAAGCGTAGTTTTCCCGCACTCAAAATCACCGTATTTCCGTGCTCCCGGACTATATATCTGATGCACTGAAATGTTTACTTGGCGTCACTGGAAATACGCACATATCAGTCTCAAATACTGATTTTAAATAAACCGCAATATGAACTATCTACATCAAATTTCCCCCACATTTACATCAGTCGAGCTAAATACAAAGATACTTGGATCAAATTCAGATTATGAAATTACGAGACAGCTAATTATTTCTACGTGACGTTTTGCCTCGACACACCACAGTGCTCAGTACACAATTAAATCTGCTATAGGGTCCGTGTACATATTGTACATACATTTTCGTCGTGATATTAAAAACGATTTCGTTGTTGGGATTTTCATCAAACTTTGCAGAAGTATAGCCCTATATCTTGTCAATGTTGGTGAAAAGCATTGAAAAAAGCACATTTTTTATATCTCCAAATCTTGGAGTCATCACTAGTAACGTATATCGAAAAATTCATGGCTAGGCAGGCGTGGATAGATATGTTAGATATGGTTGGCCATGAACGTGTTCCTTCCTTGGTACGTTTCGGATAGAAAAAGTTATGAGTGTGTAGTTTTGCCGATTTAACTCGAAGTGACTTAGAAGTTGATCACAGGGGCGTGACCATAGCCTACACCATGCTTGTACCTTCAACAAATGCTGCCGTACACTCAGTTCAACACGAAACAAAATTTTCTATCTGCACAGCAAATATCTCTGGGTCCTGGTTAACAGAGAGCCTATAGCAGTTTATTATGCGAGGCAGAGAATTATCAATTTGCACCTTAATCCGCCACAGCAATTCACGGCGGAGAAAATGAAAAAAGCCAGCCGATGATAATTAACCGCTTTGATGCCATGCAAAAAGGTAGCCTGTAAAAGACAGCCGTCGATCTGTAATCGCGTTATTTTAACAGCGAGAGGAAGAGAGTTAGCCGATAATAATTAGTCATGTCTTCGGAATGAAAAACGCAGTTCGGAAGAAAGGTGTAATTGTGCGATGTATCATTGGCAATTTGTGTATGGTTTGGATCGCAATATGATGCACACACTAATGACAATAATAACTCCACGAGAAGTAATTTTGCGTCCTGTTACAGCGGCTACTACATTATACTCATTCTCGTGGATACTATCGACGACTCGTGATATCTGGCTGACCTTTTAACCGGTATCGATTTCCGGTCATATTTCCTTCGGCGTCTGTAACATCCGGCTAACAGTCTGATAAAATCCAATATTTTTTTTTACGATGATGTAAGGCTAGTAGTAACTTTGATGTTACCCTTTAGGCCCTGTTTGGGTTTACTAGTCTGTACATCGACCAAAATTGCTCGAGCCCAATTTCAATCTCCTAGCCTCGTGCCATTGGTAACGGTTGTTAAGTGATCTAGCATAAATTACCAGCGTTCATTTGGCCTATTCCGTTTAGGAAACGTTTGTGCGCGAACCAAAGACCAACTAAACACAAAAATATAGAATCCGTTAACGAAGTTAACCTTCCAACGCCAGTCAAGCCCGTAATCGAAAATTTTTGTCAAGTTATCTTTTGGGTTTTTTTTCGGTCGAAACGACCAATGGCAATGAAGCTTTTAGTTGTTTGAGAAAAAATATAATTGTACATATCCGTACATATTGACATTTTTCTATCATGAGCCAAGTTATTTTCTATTTGATGGAACCATTCCCAATAACTCCGACATTTCGGCTAAAACGCAGGAAAGCATTGCTATGTTTAATGGGCAAAATAACGTAATGGTATTGTGAAGAAAACTCGAAAAAAAGAGGACGAAAGAAATTTAGAGAATGCTTTGCCCGTAATTTACGACCACGTTCACATTGACGTTCATTGGTCTTCGCCGGTTAAGGAACAAGGGATATCATCCATCGCATATGACCTCTAAAGCCTGCTGAAAAAAATCGAAATCTCCAGAAGCAAAACCGTCCGTTTATGTTTGATCATCCTGATTTATGGCGGTGAACATCAGTCTTAAGCTATCCTCCTTTGAAGGAAGGATACGCACAACATTCGAATATCGGCATGTGTCTGGCGTACTACCTGGGTACAGGACCGCCTACGAAGATGATTGAACTTTTGTTATTGGACATATCGTCGACGTCCACAGGCTCGACCGTGGCACTCATGATCAACTTCAGTCAATGACTTGAGATCAGGATATCAAAATCTACTCAAAATTCTTAGCTCAGTCGCAGTTTATGACAATGTGTGTATATAATATGCAGGCATGACAGATTCATGACTTGCTAAATCACAGTGTCATCAATTATTTATAGAAATGCGATTTGGACTATTATTGCTCATCTGGGATAGTATGAGGTCGATCACGGTTGTTTTGGGGTTAACCGGGAGGATTAACCTTTTAGTGTGGGAACCCTATCATCGCTGGGGGATGCTTTGATCAGGGACCTGGAAAGGTGTATATATTTACCAAAAACGTAAATGTTACCATCTGGAACAGCACATTTGAATATTTAGAAATTACATGTCAGGATGTGCCATGAGATATAGCCTTTAAATTGGATACTATGGACAGAAGCCAGGTGGGCAAAATCAAGTCATTGAACATCAGCAGTTGGTGTCTCTGCTCGCTCACAGTACACCGGTGTAACATCTGTGGTTGTTCCCCATGTGTCAGTGTTTCCAAACAATAGGCAGCTAGAGAGACCACGACTTTTCAATTGGGGGGATACACAGAAAAACTTGTCAATCTATTTTTGAGCGTTCCCAAACAATGAGGGGAAACACTCAAAAACAGAAACACTCAAAAACATTACACCGGCACTATTTACACGTGTACATGTGTGGCAGGTGCTTTCGTCGTTACGACATTCCGTCATGGCGCGAAATTTCTATGGAAGATTTTGTTATCAAAGCGGGCGCAGTGCCTTTAAGGAACAACTTGGGCGTGGGATGTACCTGCCCAGGAGGATAATACCCTTGCTTGCCACCACGCTCCGCAACTTGTATATCACACTTATGCTTGCCAATAGTAATGATGTTTAGGGTTGTAAGGCAGTTTTGGACATGGCGTTTGAATTTCGACAGGCAGGCTTACGGTCACAAGCCGTTCTCGTGCATTGTTTGTTGCAGTTGGCAATGCATTTTTAGCCATTTGGGAGAATGGGTAACAACGCTTTCCCTTAATCTAGGCACTCCCTGCCCTTTGCCGATGAAAGATATTTACAAAGGGAACAGCTGAGACAATAATCAATTAGTAGACAATATCCAACCCTTTCTAAAATTACGCAAACATCCCGCATGACGTCATAACAGGTCATTTATAGATCTGTTCCAAGTGAATAGGAAATAGAGAGAATTGATGAATGACGGTAGTTGCATTCTGAATAATATGATTTGATGTTCTGTGTGTAGCAAAAATTAGTCTATCACATATCAGTAATTATAGGTGTAATAAGAGAGAAGATTGATGAAGGGTCCTATATATTGATTGAGGTGTGGTGAGGACTAGAGAAGCCACTTCGGGGGCCGTTGTAGAAGTGGAACTGGTCCCCTGGAAAAATGTATGTTCCTAATTGTACGACTGAGTTTGGTATATGGCTCTGTAGACACCATGACTTTTATTAACCTCAGATATGATATAATCCTTTCTTCCCAAAAATTCAATACTGGGATATTTCAAACTTCTACACCGTAAACCAGTAGGCATAAACAATTAGTGTGCTACTCCTTTAAGAAATTTAAAGGACACGTTGTCCATTCGTCTGAGGTTAGAACGGATATTGTGTGTACTAGGGCGGGTCCAATCATACCATGAGTATCCATTTTCTTCTCAAAGAAAAATACTGATTCAATATATTCTCGATCGCATTGATAATACATGTAATATGTTGTAATTTTATTGTTTTTCTTTTCTTCTCACCATGCCTGTATCCTACATTGATTTTATAGAGCTGTAACTTGAACTAGACATCAAAACTATGTAATCAAAACAACATTAGGCATTGTTAGGTGGAGATGTGGTGAATATGAGGTATATTGATACATTCGGAAAGGTTCATCTATAACATATCCCGATGTCTAATTGCTTGTGATATCAAAAAGGTGATGTTTGCCTTGGGCCATGTAACGATGTGGACTATCGTGGCGTTTTTGGCTGCATCAAAGTATTAGATGGTTTCGATTTGCTTGTTTTCGATTATCGCCAGTGCTTTAAAATTAACCTGTAAGAGAAAATATGCGGGTTTTGTAACTCTTCATGAGATCGACAAAGTGTTGAGATTGAGCTTTAATGTAGGCCTACTACATCATTGAGTTTACTGGCCTTGCAAGTAAACCCTGTGATAAGACAGTTGAATAACAGAAAATTGGGCCTTGGTGCGAGCGGGCTTCGTTTAAAAACAATTGACAGTGTATTGTTACGCTGAAGAAGGGACGAAAGCAGAGATCAGTAGGAGGCTTTTACCGACTTTTTAACAATTTCACTAACTTTTTCCTGATTTATCCGACAAAGGTCCGACATTGTCCGACCTTTTCCTGAAAAGTCGTAGTTTTAAAAAAACTGTGAAAAATACCAGGGCTTCCCAAAATAGGGCAATAAAGATCAAAGGCCTATTTTCAATGGGATTAATGAGGTGCGAGACAAACAGTCAGAGTGACCCTTTTGGCGGGACCAACAACCTCCACCTCATACCACCCAACCCCTTAACGAAGCACAGCAGTGCTGGTAGTGCTTGCCGCGTGAGAGTTTCGGCACACAAGACCTTGACATGCCCTTGAGCGAGACCATGATACAGTCCCCCGGCCTTCCCACTGTCCATGACAGTGATCAGACGTCTTGAAATATAACTAGAACTGAGTGCTCCTCCTAAAACAAAGTATGACCAGAGGCAGCATGCGGACTTCACAGAGGAGGCTTTTAGGGACATACAGTCCGCCTGACATCACAGGGCAGCGCGATGTCCTCGAGGTTTAGAATAGTTTGTCAGTACTTGGCTGTTTTAAGTGGGCCACATGTATATGAAATATGCGTACTTATACACAGACAGATATACATGCATCGTGCACAAAGGGAATTTCAGTGCAGATTTCTTAATCAAGTCAACAAAACACTTTAAAGTTTGTTTGGAAGAACTTATGCTTCAGATTGTTGTTAAAATCAAAACAGTAATAGGGAAAGGCGCTGGTAGGAACCTAGGACATAATATTTCGGCAATAGTTGGAGCAAAATCACTAAGAATATTGACTTTAACACTAAAAGGAGGATGGACTCTAAGACTGATTTTGAGAAAGATTACTTTAACTTAATGAATAATGCTTTCTACGGAAAGACTTGTGAGAACATAAGGAACAGGATGGAAATTGAATTGGTATCAGACGGTGAGAGAGCCAAGAGTATCATGGCCGATACCAGGTTTTCATCAATTAGCTCAGAGCGACATGCGCCTGGTTTTGCTGTGACGGATCACATGTGCGCGATCCCGCTACGAGAGATTGATGCCAACTTTCTTGACGCGACAAGAGCCCATGATGAGAAGCAAATGTGCAAGTCATACGCAAACAAAAACATCGTTAAAAAACAAATAAATAACAGCGCTGTTTGCCGTCCTGAGGCAACTGTTTCTCCGCTACTGTGCAGCCAAGAGTTTTCCTTGTATTGACTTCTTTTCCATTCGCCGGGTTGCAGATAATAGAAGCTTCAGGCTTCTGTCAAGGGTAGTTAGCTCGTGTTTTCTTCGTAAGAACGATGTATGATACAGGGGTGTACTATTCAACTGGCGGACGGGTAGTAAGAAGAGTAATCATTATATGCATAATATTATGTCCGATATATCCAATGTGATGGTGAAACATTTATAACTATGACGCAGTCAACGAAGAATTTTACTTAAGTTAGGCTGCATCTACACCTGCCATGACTTCCCGGCGGTGTGCGTCAATCCTTCTTCTTAGGGACTGGAGCTGGTCGGCGGTGGAGGAGGGATACCGACGCACAACGCTAGTAGATTGGGATGACACCTACCGGTCGATCTCATAACTTACCTATGGCATACAGACCCCTGGAATCAGAACAACGCCAGGAGAAATCAGAGAATATATTCCATCATGCTTTAATATGTCATACGCCTCTCCATTCCGTTACAGAATTTCGATTTCTGAGGGCAGTGAAGGCGTGCTGTTTTGGTGAGATAGCACCAGAACTGGTTTCATACCAAACTCTGACTGTGACTCAGACTACACAATATAAGCCAATACTCCTAACGTACTTGCTCCTTCCTCATTTTCTAAACACCCCGGCCCCAAGCCTTATAGTCGTCATAGAATTAGATATTAAAAAAACACATATTTTACTAATCATGCTAACCATACCATCTCTCTTTTTCTTCTTTTCATATCCTGTTTAACCAACTATTCCTATTAAAGGTAAGTGAAATGATGATCAAAAATGACAGAACTGTTCATGCTATATAAAATATACTGGTATATCTTTTCACATCCTGTTTAACCAACTCTTCCTATCAAAGGCAAGTGAAATGATGACAAAACAGTTCACGCTATATAAAATATACTGGTAACACAACATTGCACTTCTATTAAGTTCTTTAAGGGGATTTCGTACGATCAACGACTTCATTAGCCATCTTACATTTTCTCGGGCAGTGAAAATGTTCCTTCGCATTTCCTGTTTAAAAAGTTAGCTGGATTTGGCCTGATCAACACGCGGAATATGGTTTGATCAATTTCTCTGATACCGGCTGAGGTGCGGAAAGGGCATTGGAATGCTCGTACGAAATTGACGGTCATGGTCTCTATAAAGAACCAAATGCCATAATCCGTCAGCATATAATAGAGCCGGACACTTTTTCCAGGGGGCATTTTCTGCTTCTGCACCAACAACTTTTTAAAGTGTAAACGCCATTGGTAAGCCTTGTAAGGCGCACCTTTCCTTCAAATGGTTGCAAGCTTGACATTTATATATAGTCGATAAGAAGTCAGACTCTTTCTCTCCAACCTTTATTGTGTAGGCCTATATTTCTTTGGGCAATGGGACATTTCCCCATCATCATTAATATTTGTTTGTTTGCGATTCTGCCATATCTTGTATGTAAAACTTCTTTGTAAGAAATGACTTATGGCTGTTTGTGTCAGTTCGTTCGATGTCCACAACAATGTAAGATTCTAACAATAAGATCCACCAAATCCCAGTAGCTTAGAAGAAGTTCTGTATGCTCAGAAAAAAAGGTTCGCGAATCAAAGTGAAAATGTACCTGTCATTTTGTCACATGTGCTTAGAAAGATAAAGTGTCTACTGGCTGATAAAGTCAGGAAGTTTGTTATCTCCAACGATGTATAAGGCTAAACAAATACCAGAAAATGCTGGAAAAGTTGAGCATGCCATTTCTCGTGCCTGGAAGTGAGAGGTAAGAAATGACTTCTGGCTGATAACGTCGTGAAGTTTGCTGTCCCCAACAGTATAACACCTAGCAAATACCAGTCTTACTTTGGAACAAGTTGTGCGTACATGTACTTAGAACGAAAGATTGCTGGTCGAATAGGCTCTGCACTTCCATTTTGTCACAAGCTCTCCAAATATAAGGTAAGAGAATGACTCCTGGCGGACTGTCATGTAGTTTGTTTCCGGAAAATTTCGATCTGCAAAATGCCGGTGTGCAAGGGATAGTAGTCCTAGGGCTGATAGTCCGTGTAACAATAGCCCGCATTGCTAAATGTTTTGGTTAGGGTTAGCGGTACAATAGATCATGCTGCTTAATTGATCAAATACAATGCTACCGGACTGTGACTCCAGGGGGACTATATCCGCTGTCCCACCGGAATATGGACGAAAAAATCTCGCATATCCCGGAAAGTTTGTACAATAGTCTCAACCTCTTCCCGCCGGCTTCCATTGTACTAACATGACTTGCTCTAGGAAAATGAACAAGTTTGTTGTTTCTATCATAGTCTATCGAGAGTTGGACTCACGGCCTTAGTATTAAGAGCGGGGGTCCTTTCTCTACTGGTTGATTCCCCAGGGAATCATCTATACGAAATAGTTTCCTGAAATGTCTAGAGTGCTTCCTTGGTAGGGTAGCTGTCCTTCCGGAATTGGCATAACCATATGAACAAATCACATATGCTACAAAGTACTATAAGCGCTACAAAAGATACTCGATCTTGTCTCGAAGTTGTTACGAAGAACTTATTTTTGATCTCTAAGGTAGTGATACCCGTATCAGATATCTCTCAGCCATTTTCGAGGCAAATGCCACACCAAAATGTGTTTAAGGCCACACTGAAAACATATCACGCAACTGACACTAGTAATTATAAACCATCTTGTACTTAGTTGTACACACAAGCAATTACGGAAGTTTTCCGCAACAAATATTCGATACACGATTACATGCATTTTAATAAGTCGTTCATAGTTCTTCGCAAGACTTGCGAAAACGGCCTAAGCAACAGCTCATGAAAAAACCCGTATCATTCTGCTAAAATCAGTTGTTCTAAGAGTCATATGCCCATTCGTACCAAATATGCATGCAGGCATGTCTTTTTTATTGGTGATGCATACGTCCTCAGAATGCTTAGACAAACAAACGCAACATCGAGGTGTTGTCTTTACCTTAGAACCATATGATACGCCTTATTTACCCTCACGAACAATATATGTTCCAGGGACGAATATAGACATTTCGTGACATTCTTTATTGATGTTTGTCAGAAATACTCTGAGGATAAATACTCTAATGTTAGTAGTGTTTCAAACCGTTGATATATATATATCTATATAAAAGATCAGATGCCTAGTTATCCAGGCGTTAGGAGATAACTTTGCCATTTTTGTTCCTGCTTTTGCGAAAGATGATACTGTGATAGAACTTCCAGTAGTATCATCTCGCATCCTGAGAAAATCAGGGACTCATGTGCCCTTCTCCGGCCCTGCACACACCCCTGAGTGTGCAGGGCCGGAGAAGTGAGCTGTAATCCCTGATTTCCTCAGGCTGTACGTCTCCTCTGCAGCACACTGGCAAAGGGCAAATCATTTTTTATGAGTGGCTTATTAACTTATTGCATTGAGCGCTGTATAACATGGCATTAAAACAAACACCACACTCATCCCGGCCAGGAGTGTGCGAACGCCAATAAACAGTTGATGTGAGAGAACAAAAAATAACGGTATTTAGTTGGGAAGGTTCTGGGTTACGTAGATACTAGGATCGTTTCTTCAAAGCGTTTAGCATTGCTAAGGAGATACCTCGTGTAGACAAAGAACATCGAGCGACATATATCAATATCAACTTTGTCCAGGGCCTGGCTCGTGTCGTGCAATGTAGATTGTAGTATCGGGTGGCGTCTCTCGCCTCTTGCTTACACTAAGGAAAACCGTCAAGAGTCAGGAGAAATGCCCTTGAAATATGATTAACAAGACAAGAAAAAAGTAAGAGATCAGGCCAGGTAAAAGTAAAAAAACTCTTTCCTCGACAACGCCTGCCCGCCCCAATTCAGGTCGCCCGAAAAAATATTTTGTTTCACATCTATCCTTTTGCCAACACAGCAACTACATTTTAGGTTAGATTTCCCATGTACACCACAATTTGATCAGTTAAAGGCCTTCGTTCGTTACAACATTTTAAACTTGTAGTTGAATTTGAAAAGTGTATTTACATAGGCCTACTGAATATAGATTTCGACAATGCCACTATGTAGACAGACATACAACTACTATAAAAAACTGGTTGCAGCAAATTTGTGACCCACCACGTACAGCAAAATGGGTCGCATGTCGCACAGAAGATGAGCCTAAAATGACACCAGGACATGATAGAACAAATTGATACACTCACATTTCACAAAAGGCAGACAATAGTGAAATGAGCAACCAGTCCGTCTCAACCTGTCAAGCTCGAAGCGACATGCGACTCATTTTGCTGTGGTGGGTCGAATATGTCGGCACAGTGATTGCACTATGGCATTGTGTATAACTGCATTTCTATTTTCCTGGCCCACCAGTGAATATAAACGGTGTCGTTAAATCGTATTTCACATTTAAACATAAGCTAATGTAACCACCTCTCTCTACGCCCCGCCTCCATGGCGTGATAGGGAGGTGTCAGCAACAAGACAAAATTCATCGTCTTTCTCCTCGCAAATAAAATCCGTTTAAAATCTCCTTTGAAGTTTTCTTTCGGTTCGCCGTCACTAGAAAGATTCCCCTTTACACGCATCATTAATTAAGCTTATTAGCCTGAAAGAAATCTCTTACTTCAATTAACTGTCAGTAAAAGCCCGTGTGCGACTTTTCTCGACAATTTGATTGGAAATTCGTTGAGGTAATGGCTGCTTAAAGTCACGAGTGAGTGTTGTTATGTTACGGGTGTGATTGTTAAAGGAGTTCGTACCTATTTCATATTTTTAACGCCAAGCACTCAAATAGTCAGCCATAACGCTGTATACATCTGTATACAAATGGTGTATTGGATTTCCCGATCGCTGCATGATAATTTGGTGATTTGTGCACTGGGTTTGTCATCATGGAATACTACAGGGTACGCAGTTGTACTGTTTCAATCTTCTCAAATCTGCAAAAATCTGCAAGTTCTCTGACTCGGGGACGTGTTGACTTGATGACGTTTCGACTGGTATTAAATCCCTGCACTAACCTACCTTCAGCACAAAACCCCAAATCACCCGAACCTTTGACGCCAAGGATAATTGTTTAACGGACTCGGGATAATTGTTTAACGGAGTCGATGGGTAAATTAATTGCATTTTCATGATCCCATTAACGCGAGTTCTGTCCCTCATGTCGCATGGCTCGTCTGGATATGACACGACTGCCGATGGACTGCTTGGCCCATTACCTGATACTGACTTACAGTATAACCTCTCTATTAAGGACACCCTCTGGACTGAAAAGTTTTGTCCTGATTAAAGAGGTCAAATTGAATGGAAACAACTAATTTTGGATCAAAATAAGTGTCCTTGATGGAGCGGTAGTCCTTAAAAAGAGAAGTGTCTGCTAAGGCAGATTCCAATGTACTTAAAAAGTTAAAAAGATATCTATATGGAATATTGAAATATACATGACGTGTATCTACCCTTCCCGGTTTAAAACTATCGACCCTTATAAAAGCTTTTTAAGTGGTGGTGGTGGGAGGGGGGAGCTGATATGAAGAAACTATACCGTAAATGGCTAAATTTTCTCGGACCTTTATTTTTGCGGATTTCGAGAATAATCTAGAATTGCGAAAAAATTGGAGAAAAACGTTTTTTGATAGGAAAAACCGGAGAATTTCGTATTCCACAAAAATAAAGTGTAAAGTGATTTTTAGAAATGTTCGCAAATGGCAAACGACGCGAAAATTTTGCGCTTTACCGTCAACCAAATCACGTTCGGTCTCTTGCTGAGAATTTTCGCCTTGAATATGATTAACCATGGATGAAAAAATGGAAAATTCGCGCTCGATCTAATCCGAACGTTTAATCTGCCTTAGCAAACCACAGGGGCATGACGATCAAAACGCAAGGCCAACTGACAACACTCATCAAATAAGCGATGATCGAGTTTTGTCAAAGGGCTGGCGTTTGATCTTCACGTGCCCATGTCAAGGCATGATCAACCAATTCCCTGCCGAATTTTGGCAAAGATGCAAAAGAAATTAACCTCGAGACCAGGAATAGAAATTGATTTCTGCTCGGAAGTCAAACATTTGAGGCAGATAGAAATCCACCTCACGTCTTCGTTGCTCTTACTGCTAGTTTAAAGAAAATCTATTTGGACATCTGGGCGGTTCGGCTCATTGCTAGTTGGCTTGGACGAAAACGGAGGATGAGTCATCGACAGAGGCTAAAACGAGACGCTTTTGATTGCACTCTTCCAGGTCGAAATTCCAGATCAAATTCTCACAAGTTCTAATAGTTAAGATCTTCAAGTTTATGTTCATTCGTTATAATATTAATATTCTTAGTTATGGCATTAGCTAATCTTATAAAGATCGTATGTGTACTACTTGTATACATAAACGAAACTAAATAAAATGTTATTACCACGAATATATCATTGTCAACAATTTTTTTCACCACAAGTTTTGGTGCTGGCACTGCATATCCTTCAGTTAAGCCCAACTTAATAACATACATGCGAAGGAATGTATGTAAAGTTGACGATGCCTGAAATAAAGGAAGTGTTGACGTCATCTCTGACACATCCTTAGCCTCATAGTGTTGTACTCCCATCAAACGTAGCCGGGGTATGTCTTGATGAGATGCAAAAACCTTGGCAGTCAAGATTTCCTTGAAATCGCCTAAAAAAGAACACACTCCTAAATATCTACGACAACAAAACCTGCATACGTCACATCGTAACATTCCTAAGACTGGCAACGTCAGTGAAATAATAGTATGGGGACCATGCAAATAACTCCAAGTAGAGTGGGGCAAAGATTCTCAAGATGTAGACTTCCCCGGAAATTAGTAGCACTGTCGACACCATCAAAGACATCATAAGGTGGAGGAGAAGATTTTTTTCTGCAAAGATGCTGATCTTAATAATGTTTTTGTGCTAAAGATGTCGAAGGTTGTACCCGGAAATTAAGATCTAGTTTTACGTCATCATCATGATTATCATGCAAACCTGTTAAAATTCCATTACGCTACGGATATTATTAAGAAGGATCAAAAGTTTTGTCGATTTCCACCAATTTGTCTGTTAATTTTTTTTTAATAAATTTTCCTGTAAGTAAAAGCCGTTAATTGAATTTGTCTTGAACTTTATGCGTATAATTGAATAAAATGTGCGTGGGTGAAAGATGGATGGGTGACTCTGTGAACGAAGGCTTAATGAAGCTTTTTATAGTGTTTTTATATCGTTCTGACCAAAGGTATTAGTTGAACTCAAGAATATGTGACCAGATCACATTGACCAAGAGATAGTCGTATGACACTAGGCTAGATTATCTTTATGCTAGGCCTAACCAATGGTCTTTTACAGTGTCAACTATGACACCGGTTGCCCAAGGCAGTGTAACATTACTATTTGTGATCACACTATTACGGAGACAAGAGTCAGCCAAGTATTTTTGACCAGATCTACCTGAAAAAACACTATACTAATTCATGATTGTATTTTATTTACGTTCTTCACGAAAGCATAAAGTTTAACGGAAAATGTATTCTGTCTCCTAACATGTATCGCACTCGTCGAGATATGCGCCGGTGTGACAGCGGATATAGTCCCCCTGGAGTCATAGTCCGGTAGCATTGTATTTGATCAGCCCTAGGACTACTATCCCTTGCACACCGGTACGAATGGAATGTCTCCAATATGGATCGTGCTAATGTGGGTGTTGTGAGTTGTGACTAATCTGATCTGTAATCTTTCTGAGCAATGCACCACAAATAAGTTATGTTTGCTTGTTTGTGATCATCAGAAACTATTTTAAAACTGATGAAAGGGTCAACACTCTTAGATTTAAATTTTCTTCAGCTTCAGAAAAACTGTATTGGTTTTTCGGCCAACAAAATATGCACCACTCCTTAGAGGTTTTAGAGCAAACTGAAAAACCCTCAGATGTTTTTTTCAAAATCTCAAAAACCATTTTGGGTGCTTCATTTCACAAAAAAACCTTTACATATTTTTGTTTGCCGAAAAAGCTTAAATGGTTTCTCAGAAGAATAAACACCTTTCTTACAGTGTTAGGAAACCCAAACATGCATGATCGGACACCGATACTCACATTGACCTATATTAGGGTACTATAACAGCTGCCTATGGCCATATATATTGCGATATGGCTCAAAGGATGGGTAAAGTTATCAATGGAATATGATATAAATAAATCATGAAAAGGGCATTGAGTGACGTTTAAAGTGTTTTGAAGAAACTAACACGAAGGTAAGCGAAATATCCGTGTTGGTCCATCGATATTGGATAGTTTCAATCCGTTTCGGCTCATATCCGGATGGGCGCGACCCAGTCAATCATTATGCGTAGCCCCTTTTAATTCTGCCTCAGAGTTACACCTGGTCCAATCAAGTTCTAATTGTTCCCAACCATAATATCATTTTTAGGAATTAAATTTCTGATGGTCCACTTTCTTAATTATTTCCTTGTCTCCACGCCCTCAGCCGAAAAGGTTACTCGTATCATCCCAATTCCGCTCTCAGTAGCGGCTGTCTAATAACATGAATAATGATATTGGTGTCATGTCACCAGGGTTAACGATGTAGTGCAAACATGTCCATCTTAATCTAATTTTATTGACACCAACCACTTACGCAGGCAGCATCATGACCTATCCCGTCTCTCTGATCGGAGATTGTGGTGTTGATCATGGGTAGTAATTACGAAATCATGAATTAGTGTTATCTCGACTAGATGAGCAACTTTCTTTCTTTCTTTGTTTCTTTCTTTGTTTCTTTCTCACTTTAACCTTCCAGACTAACCCAAAACGGAAATGACGATAATGTATTGACTGCACAAGACAGTCTAAATAGTATTATATACTGATATGTTAATATTCTCTTTTCTCTCTCTTCTCTCTTCTCCTTCTTCTTCTTTCTCTTCGTCGTCTTCGTCTTCTCCAATATTTCGTTCTTCATGTTCATGTTCTTCTTCTTCGTCTCTTATTAAGTTTTTAATCATGATCTTCGATCGATGCCGCAGACGGATGTGCAATAATTAAGACGTGGCGTTGCATTTGCAGGATCTGTATGAGAGGACTGCATTCATAAAGACCTACGCCGTTCGTTAATTTTTTTTTAATTTACAAATGCATTTGACATTTTCATATCAAATGTACCAGATATAAATTTCACCATAGCCTTTGTGTAGACAGATATACAAATACTCTAAATAACAAGTTTCACCAAATTCGTATGCATATTAACTGCTCCACAGCATTGTCTATTACTGAATTTCTATACGAAAGGCCTTCCCCTTTGAAGTTTCATTAACGCCATATCGGAACTAGATAATATTTTTAAGATCGATGTTGGAACTATCTGTCTGCATTTTAAGTCCAATTTCGATATTGCGACAAGCAGGGGGTCTATTAGGATTTTAAAAGTCTTATATCGGAATGAGGTAAAGTACGACCTCTGGCCCGTACGGCTGGCCCAAAAAATTCCCGCACCAAGAAAAATGCGATAAACGGAATACGGATTAGGGAATACCCTTTTTGGTTTTTCTTACAAAATTGCCTGACGCGACACTTTTTTGTGGACGTCTACCATCGAGCCTTTAATGGGTGCGTCCTGTATACAATACTTTGGGCTGACAAAGCAAGCTCCTTTTTTTGGTCCTGCTAAAAGTTCCCTATGATATTCAGTTATCGTGCGATTTCCTCAACAAAATACCAGAAAGAAAAAGCCGGGGTGGAACAAAAGTCCGTCTCGTGAAATGTGTGACATTTTGCTGGCACCGGAAGAAATGCCTCAGTTCTAGTTCGGTTCCACCGACTTAAATTGTCTTCGTTGCCCTGTAATACTTGTGGGTGTTCCCCATATTTCAGTGTTTCCAAACAATACAAAGCGAGAGATACCACGACATTTAGATACAAGAGTTAAATAAATATAACATAAATGGTGTTTTTCTATATATTTCTTCAGGTAATGCACATTTCTTTTGACTCGCCAAGATAGCTTTCTCTCATCTTTCATGTAACCCTTTGTCTCGTTTTACGTGGTCAGATATAGAAATCATGAAGTAAAAGTAAAACTTCTGGCATTCCCGAGCCAAACTCCGGAAGCAATCCACAATTAGGCATTGTCCATGATGTGATATGTTATAATGTCTTTCGCCTCTAGTTCTTTCAGTAGACTTACAAGAAATAAGCCAAGAGGAAGCATTCATTACAAAAGGCGCTTTATAAATGTACCATACTGTTATTCATTTGTCTCGATCATGTTCTCGAATTCTCAGAAAATTATTCTCGCCCCGGGTGTTGGTGGCATGGTGACATTTCCCAACAAATGGCGTTGTTCACGGTCGAGTTTGCTCTCCGCCCCTCGACCATCCGTATTATTCTCCTAACGCATTTCCAGTCTCATTTCCCTCTCAGTATTTTGCCTATCCCAAAACTATAGCCCTTCTCAGTAATTGATAAATTCATTATAATAAGAGTTCCTCTGGTGACATTTTTGAATTGAAAAGGATAGTCCTGCGCATTGCGCATGCACATTTTTAACAGGCCGGTTCCACCACTATACCTTGTTTCGTATCGGAACAAAGTTACTGTTAAGCTAAATGGAAACTAATTCTTTCCTATTTTATTTTTATTTTTGTTTTCGTATTTGTTCTGTTTCTGCATCTGGCTAATGGATCCCTTCTTTTATCTTAGTACACAATGTAGGAATCCAACAAACACGCCATGACATCAATGGGATATTTTTCAACATCATTCTTACCTTTACCTCCAGCTATTGGATGGGCAGGGAAACACAATTAACTGCAGGATATTGTTAAATTTGTGTTTTTCAGTTATCAAGAAAACAAAGCATGTCTCCACGAATTTGGAATTTCAGATTTGCAAAAAAAACTTGTATCCTAAAAAGGCCACACCCATGGTTTTCTAAGCGCAGATAATAATTTTCATGAAACCAAATAAAGAGAACAATATCATACTTCATTTATCTCTAAACTCCTAAAGATTAATGATGATTGATATTAAAGGATATATTAAAGCCAAAAGTTCAAAAGGAAATGTATGCGAGTCATAAACGCTGACGAATATCGAATTGTGACGAAATTCAAGCAACAATCAGGCTCAAGGATCGATGGTCCTTAGGAGCTGTACTCATCCTTGCAATGCTCCCTGTCATTTGGTACCTACAGTGTCAGATAACATGCCACGGGACTGCTTCCACATTATAAGTCTTTATCAGTTCGTGCTATCATGCAAGTTTGAGATACGAAATACTGAGGAGTACGTCAGGGGAAGACGGATATTGACAGTTGCAGTCAGGTGCAGCCACTCTTATGCTTCGTAGTGGCCGCCAACTATGGCGTCCAAAAAAAATGAAATCGAACTCCTCTGGACGCCGGAGTTGTCGCCGGCGTGCTGCAAGCTTCAACTAGCTTAGGACACAGTGCTTGATATCTCTATAGCGACTTATTAAATCCTTTGGTTTACTAAAAGTTCAAACATTCCATAGGTAAATCCCAACTACATTACTCTATCTCACTTCATTCAGGTCTCGCCATAATACTCTCCTTCTGAAGAAAATTCAACATATGCCAGGATGCTCGGCGGCCATCTTGAGGCCATCGCCGTCTCTGATTAACCAATCAGAACGATCATTGTCTCCTTTATCGAGATAATTTGATCAATTCTATTGGCTGATCATTTCCGTTCATGTCTCATTGAATGTGATTGGCTGAATAGGGGCATTGATGAAGTGTATTTCTGTCAATCGATTACATTGCATAGGGAGCTGATTACCGGAATATCATCGGCTACTAACTACAACATCAGTATCGTGCTTTTAGGCCCTTTTCGACGGCTTTTAGTTGTATATATTGTCGTCATCTCGTTAAGATCGGTTAGACAAGCCTTTTAGTTTGCCATATTTCACTTCCTATTGGATGAAAAAAACAGGCAATGTGTTTAACTTGGTGGACTCTCTGGTATGGCCTGTCGCCCATCGTGGTCTGTCATCATCGCTAGTTATCAGCCACTATAGTGCTAATGATTTTAAGACGTTGCCCTTCTGCTGCCTTTCTGCAATAACATACCTCTGTGGACCGGTATGATTCTTTGCTTGGCAAGGACGTGCCTGAAACGTGTACTCAAACGTCAGGCTCTTGTCATCAAAACAAATTATTGTTTAAATGTTGACTTTAATCGCGTCGGTTGGAAGATTCGGACCAGGTCAAAAAATCGTGGTCTGTCATCATCGCTAGTTATCAGCCACTATAGTGCTAATGATTTTAAGACGTTGCCCTTCTGCTGCCTTTCTGCAATAACATACCTCTGTGGACCGGTATGATTCTTTGCTTGGCAAGGACGTGCCTGAAACGTGTACTCAAACGTCAGGCTCTTGTCATCAAAACAAATTATTGTTTAAATGTTGACTTTAATCGCGTCGGTTGGAAGATTCGGACCAGGTCAAAAAAACTTTTAGTTTTCTGAAAAATGGCACTTTTAGTCTTCCGAAACCTCCCCACCCATGTCACCTGTGCCAAAATAGATATTAAAACGTCGAATTATGCACTTCAATTTCACATTAGGCAGTTTAAATGGACCATATATGCAACGATCGTCTTACAAATAGGTATTTCAAACGCGCGAGAGTGCCAACCTCACCCAAGAGATTTCTCTTGTGCCATATTACGTATCAGCTCTGCCCTGTGTAACCTTAGACCTGAAGTAACGTGGAAAGATGATATGCCATTTAAAAGCAAATAGTGTGACACACAGGGGACCCTTTTTCTCCTAAAAGCGAATATATGCTTATATTCACTGTATATTTGACACATCCGTGGGCTGCTTTTGACAAAAATAACAGTGTTACCAATGCCCTGAAAGGTTCATTTGCCTGGGTGATATGAAAACTGACTTGCAGATGCTTTTTCTAAAACTTTCATGTGCATTTACACTTAGCCTTGCTGCCTGGGTAATATGAAAACTGACTTGCAGATGCTTTTACTACAAAATTGATGTGCATTTACACTTGGCCTTGCTGCCTGGGTGATATGAAAACTGACTTGCAGATGCTTTTACTACAAAATTGATGAGCATTCACGCTTGGCATTGCTGCCTGGGTGATATGAAAACTGACTTGCAGATGCTTTTTCTAAAACTTTCATGTGCATTTACACTTAGCCTTGCCGCCAGGGTGATATGAAAACTGACTTGCAGATGCTTTTACTACATAATTGATGAGCATTCACACTTGGCCTTGCTGCCTGGGTGATATGGAAATTGACTTGCAGATGCTTTTACTAAAAAAAATCATGTGCACTATTCTACACTTGGCTTATAGCTACCTGTACTAAGCTAAAGTAGAAGCATTTACTAGTATACATACCCATTGTCTTGTAGCACGGCAAATCAATGCAGGGATCGAGTGGTTTTGAAATCTTTGAACAACATCAGACACCACAGCAATCTAGAACTTCCAGTTGTTGTTTCGACTGGGTGATTCTATCCTTTAGGGTAGGTTTCGGGTTGATATCGCGATGTTCTCATGCAAGATCTGGCTTTATTTCTACCCCTAAGTGAACCATTTAGTTTTTCTGCAACATTTCATCTGGCGATTTTATCTCTTCTTCTTGTTTTGTCTGCTTTTATTGACGAATCCAGCTCCGCGACTTGGTGCATTTTTATTGATTGGTTTGGCTTGGTGTGCATGGGTGCGAGACTTTCGTGCGTAGGATCTGACGATCGAATTGAGTGTCTTTAGATCTTCAGAGATTCATCCATTGTTCTCCACCGAGGAGAACAAAGCGACGATCTGCCGAATCTGTCATGTTAAAACACTGTTGCCTTTCATCCCAAAGACTTGTCTTAGTTATTAAAGTCAATTGCTGCTGCAGTTTTTGGACAAACAATATCGCCCTTGTTTATACAATTTATTTGTCAACGAATTCGATTGCATATCGCCTTAAGTTATAAAAGCGTTGCAGAAAAGATCAGCCAGCCCAGGCTTTCTAACAAAACGAAACGAGATACTTTCGGTGTTTTTGCTTGTGAATGCATTAAGCGAAAACATCTTACATTTATGACTCGGTATTTTTTCCGCGACACTGCCCGAGGCGTTGATACTAATGTTGCAAAAATTGAGACGGCATCAGAAAAAGTCTTGGTATTTGTTGACACGTTGGCATTTTACCTCCATTTCCTCAGTCAATAGGCGAGCAGATTTCGACTGCGGATGACAAAGTCGCCGCTACACTGTCAAAAAGATGTTGCGGAAAAAAGTGCCATGGCTGCGTTGTGTCAACATGTGCATAAAGTGGCAGTATATATTCATGTTATGACAAGCAATGTTACACGGCCAATGCGACATATTCGGAAAAATATGTTTGTGAAAACGTTGCATGCGTGCTGTACACAACCTTAAGTGCAAAATGTTCAAGTGGGATGAGAAGAGAGCCAACATTAAGACTAGGCCTGCATGCTTTCAGAATCCTCTGTAAAAATGGTTGGAGAACGAAACTTCCACGATACGTCTCCGGCCCTGGCAAAGCCTGGAGAGACTTCAGAACTTCCTGACTCTGCCGCGTTTTTAAGTCTGCTTAACAATAGGTACTGGGACGGAAACGGCTTTGCACTGAAATTCGACTTCATACGTGGTTTCTAGATGGTAACTTTAGGGGTAACTGCAATTCATGCGTTGTGGATCTCGTTCGGTATCATTTCCTTAAAGTGTACTTAGAATTTTTCCTCACTTTGTTGTAGAAAAAAACTGCGATACAATTCATCATCATGCTCCATGTATTTCATTATTTCGTGACCTGATCACCTCTTTGTATCATTCGAATGGCATCACAACCTAATGTTGCAAATACTAACGGATGTCACAAAAACTAGCTAATTTCATAACCATGTTGACCTATCACCCGCTGATTTGATCTTCAGTAAATGTACACCGGAATTCAATTGTGCATCACAAAGTCGCCGCAACACCGCCAATATTGGCCAAAGGATGTTGCGAAAGATGCGTCCTGTCATATACATGTAATAACATTACTGTAATATCCGCTGCATATACTGTTAAGGGCAGTTGCATTATGTCCACAATTTCACATTGTTTGTTGCAAATGGAACATTTTAGTCGATACGACACCGCCAAAGTATAGTGTTTAGAAAATGCATTTATTTCTGTAAATAAACGAAAATGTAAGTAAGACTTCAAGTAATTGTTACATCTAGGTTTTTGACGCTACACCATTGAGTAAACGTCATCGGAGCTGATTACTTGATTGGCATGTCACACATTCTGTAATCTTTCTGTAATAATTTTTCCTTTAATTAACGCGCTCCGCAAACGAACAATTTTTGCCGCTGCTGCTTGCGCAGTCATCGCTGCGATGAGCGGTATCAAGTTTCTTCTTCTACCTATCTTTAATTTCTTTCTGGGTTTTTCAGAAGGCAACACCAGATTCATGGAAGTAGGCCATGACTGGTTCTCAATTCAAAGGAATCCATTAGCTTCAACGCGTTCCCTTACCTTACCTGTGGTAAGATTTCCTGTAGTATGAAAAGCTACATAAGTTTTTAAGTAACAAAAAGCGAAAGGCCTTCGCCGCTAAATCGTGTTCATTATATTGTCTTGTGGCTAATGGAAAGAGAAAATTTATGATAGACATTGCCATTGTGCGGTTATTATGCACGCAAATTTGCAGGAACTGAACACTTATACTATATCAGTCAACACAACGGTATTGATAAAATTATATTCTTATGCGTCTCTACACAATCTAACATTTTCAAAATCATTTCAAGACAACCATGCAACCATTAGCTAATGAAAAGCACTGTAATCCGTCAGTCATGTTAGTATTGGAATCTAAAGCGTCTTAAATGTTGGCTTATGGACATAAAGTTACTCAGCAAGTTGCTCAACAACTTTTAAACAATTGTAAAGACATTTACCGCAGGTTATCCAATTTGTAGAGTCTTCCCTTGAATACGTCTCATGTTTGCTACGCCTACGTTGTCAGTTCTTATTGTTGAATAGGTGTGTTGCCGACAAGGCCTAAACACTGGTCATGGCTCCTTTCATAAACCATCATTTAAGATTAAGGTTTGCGGTGTAACGTGTTTTGAGTGTTTCCGTTTCTCAGTGTTTCCCCTTATTTTTTTGGCCACGCTGAAAGATAGATTGACAAAAGCTTTTTTTTATCGAAATACCATTGTTTCAGTCTATTGCATTGAAACACTGAAATATGGAAATAATAACTAGAGATGTAACACTTGTGGGGATAGTGCAGTTTTAAATGTCATCGGGTGTGGGGTCTTTTGTACATGAAAATTAATCAAAAGAGGTCTGCAGTAAAACAGAAAAAAAAACAACAAAAAAACCAACAAAAAAACAGTAAAACTAAAACGTGATAAAGAAAGGGTGTGTTTCGTGCACTGATCCAGAGCAGAAATTAAAATGGCCTGATACATTTTCGTTTTTGGGTTTGAAATTTTGACGTCCATAGCTCATCGAGTCAATAAGAGGACGTTATCAGAGAATACCACTTAATTCCAACCCCCGGGCCAAATGTCCGCACAAATTGCCTCTCGCCTTACAACAGCCATACGTTTATATCAAGTATCTTGAGAATATTCATGTAACCCCGGAGCGGCAATAATGAAGTGGTTAACACACGGAAAATGATATGAACCAAATTAACTGGTGCCGTAGGAAACGTATGATTGTACCATGACTTTGTTGTGAGGTGAGCATCAGCAATAAAGTTGCACCTCTCTATTAAGGACACCCTCGAAACTAACAAATGCTGTGCTTAATCATTGGAGAGGTGTCCTGATTAAAGAGGTCACAAATTGAAAGGAAACAATCACTTTGGGGCTAAAACAACCTTTCCATACCAAAAGGAAGACAATGGAGGAGAGATTGACTTGGAATCTTTGAATGTAGGTCACGAGTCCTTTTGTCCCGCCAGCTTCCTAAGCAATATCGCTCACTTCCAGTAGCACGTGTCATTTTACTTGCCGCACTCGTAGCACCGCTGACTTCAATTGATTTCACCACTTAGTTCTTTGACGGGAGTCGATCAGTCTTGCTCACTCCTCAAAATAGTATTATCTGTTTCCTGTCAGCCTTGACAAGCTGTGGAAGACTTCCTGTACATCATCTTGGTTGTCAGACGCGACACGCGAATAAGTGATACATCGCTTAACCATTTAGGTTCAGGCGACATTGTCGGATAAATAAATGTCATTTATCCGACAAGGTCGGCATAAGTCGACATAAGTGTCTGGCCTTATGGTATGTGGTTCTCCATGAAACGCCATGACCACCAAAAGCTCAGAGATAAAAGGGCATGATAGAATCCTTTGTTCTCCAGACAATCTGTCTTTGGACATTTTAAACTTCTACACTTACCCCAAAAAAGAAGAAAACCGGCTTGGCCAGGATTTGCTACCCTTTTCACAACAGAAAGTGTCAGTGATGCAGCCCAATTAGGTGAATCAGTACTAGTGGCATTTGTAACAAATCATATCTCTTCTAGTTTTCATAGGAAATGTCTTTTTTGTCTCGAAAAACAACAAGTATTGAAATTTATTTTAAGTATTGAAAAGGATATTTGCAAGCAAGGTACAAGTTGTGTATTGCATAGATTTCAAAGCAATAACCTCAAAGCTCAAAGGTATTGCCTAGCAAAGAGACATTCTATCAAACTTCTACGCAGGTTATCGATGATATGTTTTAGACATTCGTCCTTCAATCCCGTAAGTAAAGATTTGGAATTCCGAAATAGCAATTATATAGCGAGCCCCCATTATCCAAATTAACCATTCATTTAGAGTCGAGCCCTTACTTAAAAGGCTAATTCGATATGGGTTTGTGCTCTTTTAGAACTGTTGTCAGTCCCTTGTCACCTATTAGACACCTGTGCCATAATTAAGAACATCACCAGACAAACATGATTTTGTTGAATTAAAAATTCTTCCACTGTTATTAGCATTTTTACTGAAAATAAACAGCTTAAGTCACGCGCTTGTCACATGAAGGTCACATGATCGAATGTCACGTGTTTCCTGCTTAACAATACAGAGGAAAAGATACGTCGCGTCGTCAAGTAAGACCGGTAAGCAAGATTTAACTTTAGACAACGGAAGCTTGCCCCATATGTTTTAGGGCCGAGTGGTTGAGCCTTTATTTGAGGAAAAATATTCCTTTAGATTTAATATGTGTGGGCAGTTACTGGTGCATATATCGTTGATAAAAAGCTGGGATGGCAATGTCTTTCTCTGAATCAAGTACGCCTAGTTTGATATCAATTCCTTAAACTGCCTCATACCTGTAAACATTCAGAGAGAGGATATTAACCGATTATAGTATGTGAAAGAGTCCTGTGCAGTCAGTACATTATCGTCATTTCTGTTTTGAGGCAGTTAGGATGGTTAAAGAAAGATATTGCATAAGAAAGGGTAAAGGTAATGTTAACCAAGCAAGTTTGCGCCTTTCATACTTTTCATTATATTCATAAATAAACACTGCTTGACCTCTAATTTTAGCTCTTTTTGCCTCGTAAAAAGCCTTATTCCAATTGCTGCTCCTTTCACTGATCTTTAAGAAAAGCAAGGACGTAACCTTCGACAGGAGGGACGTTTTCCCGTAATTGAACCACGATAAGTAATTGATGACACCTCGACAGTCAACCTAATCGTTAAATGCTGAGTGCGGTTTCCCCGGAGATGTAATCTGCACAATTTATCACATGTCATTGATCTGACAGGGAGTTCATTAAAAGCCAATACGTGGATCACTTAATTTAGCTCTCCTATTCCCATTTGGTTTACTCTCGAGTAAGAAGGTGTTGCTGAAATAGACTCATCAAAACATTTTCAGATTCAGTCGTACAGAATGCACAGATTTCATGAAGGTGTAAGCAGTAAGCAATTACTCGTAGTCCAGGAAATTCGAAATGCAGTTATACACAATGCTGTAAAGTGATGCTATTATACAGACCAAAATGCTGAAATTTGGTTTGTATAGTACATTGTATTTGTATATCTGTCTACACAATGGCAATGCTAACATTTATATTCGGTACGTATTAACGCATTTTGAAATTTTCTAATTCAATCAAAAATTTCTAATTTCTAACGACTGATCTCGGCCTTTAAAATATGTTTTATAATTCTTGCATAAGATTGGTTACTTCATCAGAAGTCATAGATCTTTTTACAACTAATCTTATTTTGGGTGTGACATCTTCGTTTCTGAATAATGTTTCAGAAGTCATTTCGGCCACGACCTTCCGCCGCGGTTTGGCCTTCCTTTTGGCTCATTACGACATTTTGCCCCTCATCTCGCAGTGGAAAGAATTGAGGCCTAGGCCAATACGCAGTATATTGTCTTTGAACAACGCCCGTTCGCACCAGTGGATCTCGGTCAGAGCACACCTGCCCAGAATCGGCGTCCATTAGCGTCTTTTCCGGCACTTTAGGCTGCCATTTTGAAGTCAGGTGACATCAAGACGCAAGCTGATTTGCCATACCCTCGCCCCCGACGCCAAGTCAGGCGGCCATCCGTAGCACACCTGGCTTCTTCTTGCGTTCAAACGCGGCGACACGCGTCAAAAATCAAACATGTTAGATATAAGTCGCGTCGAGTCGCGTTCGCCGACGCCTTTCGTAGCAGAATAGGGATTTTTTTTTAGGCGTTCAGGACTCTTGCGGCAAAAAACGCCTGTGAACGCAGAAGTTGGCGGCTAGTGTGCTGCGGGCTTTAGGACAAATCTTGATAACATCGACCCCCACGAAACAGCCTTCATTGGGATCGATAGGCCTAAATCGTCAAGGGTGAATAAATGCAATGCCTAGTTATCCATCCTCGCGGTGTTTGGTACAACCGTTACCTCCAGTTTGGTATCAATTACTTAAACCAGCGTTCTCGGCACTCTCAATAAAATTACGCTGCGACTGCTGCCTGGTTCATCGAGTTTATGACGGTTTCAGGAAAAACTCAACATGATTACAAAATGAATTGATGCATTAGATCTTGCCACATGCCCGAGAAGTGGCTCATTTCCGAACACCTGACTACCCATTCTACTTTTCTCGTCGGATGACTGATTTTAGGGCGGGAGGGGGGGGGGGGCTTAGACCTTTGGTGCAAAATGGTCACCCCAGGTGTTGTCAGTGAGCAAGCATTTCTTTTTTCATATTGTCGAAAAAACGTGATAACATTTTAATCAAAATTTTTTTCTCTCAATATTTTTTAATATTTGGTTACATGTACCAGTACATGTACTCGTGTACAAGTGCATGTACATGTACATGTACCTGTAAAATCTTTATAAGAGTCGTGTACGAATCTTAGTTGCGATTTTTAAGTAAGCATCATATCGGAATTTCGGAATTTTCGACATGGAAAGGGCGAGATTATTGCTCGGTCCCCAAGCACTTCTGTCCCGCTGCTCATCGATCATGTCTGTCAGTCAGATCCAACTCCAAAAGATGGCGTCATTTTGCCGATCTCTTCCGATCAGCAGTATTTCAAGTATGTCGTCATTTCCGCCGAGTCATTCCATGTACGTCTGATTGCCTCTCATTTCAAGTGGAAAATCACTCCACATCGTAATTTTGTCATCTTAAATTGGCTTTTTTAAACAATAATGCTTCCGGACTTTTTGCTCAGCTCAAAACCCATATGATTCTCACATGCCGATGGTGTGGTTCTAACTTCGATCGTCGCGCTCTTTGGTTTCGAGTGCTGAAATGGAGATTAAGCTGACGGCAGCCTCCGCTGATTATCGTGAAGAGGTTTTAATGGATAAAGGCAGAGGCTGTTTGATTGAATGAGTGACTTTTTCCAATTGAAATCGTATTGGAGATGGTGATTTTTATACAGTATGTTTCAAAAACAGGGTTGATTTATTTTTAATACTGAAATGAAGATTTAGCTGACGGATGTCTGGGCTGATAATGATTGTGAAGAGGTTTTAATGGGTGAAGGCAGACGCGATTTGATTGAATGTATTTGGGAATCATAAATGTCCCTTTTAAGCTTTACAATGAGTTAGACATATACTCTATATATTAGACCTATATATATATAAGGTGCTTACATGCTTGGTGTGTTTGTAATTGTTTATGTAATCGTGTACAGCTTATAGATGTTGGATTTTAGTGATAAAAGTCAGTTGTGACTAAGATTTTTTACAAAACAGATCGTTCGCCTTTTCCTTTTTTCGGAAAAATAGCAGACGCCCAGCAAACAGAGTTCAGTAAAAGAATGAGTGATTATTTCTAGCAGTAAATTGTATACGAAGGTGATGCTTTATACAGTGTGTTTCAAAAACAGGGCTGATTTGTTTCAGGAACAGAAGTGGAGATTTAGCTGACTGTTGTCTTTGGTGATTATCTGACGGTTGATGGCGTTGACATAGTCACAGTCTGTTTCAGTGGCACACAGTAATCAAATGCATCCTTCGCCGTGGTGGAGAATTCGATTAATGCGAAAATTTGATTTAAAGTTTCCTATAACGAGTCTTTTTGTTCATACTGTCGAAGGTGGTAAACTTAATGCTATTATCATAGAAGACTCGTTAAGTGTTTTTCAGTGTCTGACATCAAATGGCATCTATCGCATTCTCTTCGTCAGACAATTTGCGTTCATGCCGGTGTAGAAGTTTAAAATGTCCTAGGATAAAATGTCCGGGAACAAAGGATTCTATTATGCGCTGAGCTATTGACGGTCATTGCCTCTATAGAACCATATGCCATAATCTGTCAGAATACAATAGGCCCGGACACTTTTTCTAGGGGGACACTTTTTACTTTTACACCGGCCATGGCCAAAAATAACGCGATATCTTTCTTGCACATGTGCGCGAGCAAGAGATCACGGCCAGGCAACTTTTAAAAAAATTGTGTATCGTGCCTCAGTAGACCATTCGTTAGCCAAGGTCACATCAATGAATGCCAAAAGCTGTTATCTGCAAAGTGAATCATGACGTGTTTCCCCTTACCTCGTAGTTAAATTCGTCAGGCCTAGCCCAATACATGGTCTAGTGTCTTTAAACAAAACCCACTCACACCTAGGCCTGAGGTCGCTTTGTTCGACTGACTTATCCAAGGGTTATCATGGCAAGTCTTGATAACATCGACCCCCACGAAACAGCTTCCATGGGGATCATTAGTCCTAAACTGGTCGGGGCAAATAAACTTTTTGAAGTTTTTTCCACACCTATACAATCACGTATCTATTCTGATCTGTCTTTTCATGGATGATTTGGCGCCTCTATTGTTTTAGATTATAACGCTCTCAAGGTATTTCGAAGAACCAGTTACAAGTCACTTATCCTTCTAATGTCTCCGTAAACAGACGGCCTTGCGTGAGAATCGGTAATTACGTTTAGCAAACATGTCCATCTGGCGGACATCGTGCAATTAGGTCGTCGGAACCATTGATATATGTCGATATTAGTTTGAGGCAATGCAGGAAAGTCATGTTCCCTCAGTTTGGCGCCATATTGTCCGTAATTGTTTGGTACATGATGTGTCCTTCCTCAGGTCTGGAGAGTATGGAAGTTAACTTATCCTTGCATTTGTTCTGATTATGATGATGTCTTCAAATGGCCGATTCGGGACTGAAATGATTTTTCTTAAATACCACTGAATCTCTTACCGTGAAATCCAGTATTGATAGTTGTTATTTTTGTAGGAATGGAAATTATAACCAAACCACGTTAAATCCAGCATTGATAGTTGTGACTTTGTCCTCAAAAGACAACTTTTGTACAAATGGAAATTATAACCAAACCACGTTAAATCCAGCATTGATAGTTGTTACTTTGTCCTCAAAAGACAACTTTTGTACAAATGGAAATTATAACCAAACCACGTTAAATCCAGCATTGATAGTTGTTACTTTGTCTTCAAAAGACAACTTTTGTACAAATGGAAATTATAACTAAACCACGTTAAATCCAGCATTGATAGTTGTGACTTTGTCCTCAAAAGACAACTTTTGTACAAATGGAAATTATAACCAAACCACGTTAAATTCAGCATTGATAGTTGTTACTTTGTCCTCATAAGACAACTTTTGTACAAATGGAAATTATAACCAAACCACGTTAAATCCAGCATTGATAGTTGTTACTTAGTTCTCAAAACACAACTTTTGTACAAATGGAAATTATAACTAAACCACGTTAAATCCAGCATTGATAGTTGTTACTTTGTCCTCAAAAGACCACTTTGGGACAAATGGACATTATAATTAGACAACCCGGAATCTCTTTACGTTGAACCCAGCAGTGATAAGGATAATTTGTTATGTCTTCCCATTAAAACATTGGTCAATTAGGCCTATCTTTAAAAGAGAAGTAAAAACTACTAGTATGGTATATTTTCACAGCCAAACATTGAATATATGAATGTGAATATCCTAAGTTCCTTTCCTTTAAATCTTAAGGGTACAAACTGCATTCTCGCCAAGCTCCTGGCATTTCTTAGTGATGGTAGTTCGGAAGTAAAAGTTTCACAAAAGCCAAAGCTGACTGGCCAGTTCATAAGGGTGACACTATAAGAAACAAAAGTTACTTTACTTACATTTTATAGATATTACAATCGATGCCAGTTGCTTTTACAGACTGCTATACAATGCTGGATCAGCGTATTTTAGATTGAAATATCATTCATCAATAACAACACGCTATTTAAAACTATGAATTTAATACTACTCAATAGAGTTGCCGATATTATTCATTAAACAATTTCTCCTCATGACATATCGGAGTACGCATGAATAAAACTTTTGATCATATCGAATCGTTGCTTAATTAAAGGACTAACGGAGTAATCAGGTTAGGGTATAATTCCCAAGTTGTCCGCTACCAAGTCACGAGGGACAGCAGCGTTGCGTAGTAATGTTCTTGATTACTCCAATACTTCGACGACACAGGTCTCAGTGGTTGGAGTCAGCCCCCCCCCCCCCCTCCCCCTCTAGCACTGTTTACAGTACTAAGTAGTCCATAAGGCATAGCTGCCGCTATTCCATCGCAGCCTCAAGGGCTCCACCAAGTTTTAGCGGAACTTAATGGGTTCGTCATGACAAGTAGCGGTCTTTTAAACTTTTCGGTCACTAAACTTACCAAGCTGTGAACAACCCGGCCGTCCCTGAAACCCTAGCAATGCCTTTGCGTCGTATCCAAAATGCGTCACGCGATTTACTTCTAGAGGAAAATAAGAACAACCACGCTCAAGAAATAACAACGGTGGTTCCTTTAATTCGCCTGTAAGTTTTACATCGGTGTATTCTAAACAAGCCAGATCTGGGTTGGAAATGGCTTTCAGTTCATTAAACATGAGGCGATAGAAATAGTTGATTGACTGGAAAATAAAACAGACCTCATGTGGGTGCAATATATCGTTGCATTAATTTATAACCAAGGTTACAATAAAATTGATGATTATATCGCATTTGAAAACATTTATGATGTTTGCAGAACTTAATTGTAAGTGTACATTTAAAATCCTATAAATGTCAAAATTATGCTATTTCGGTATCAATGTTATGATTAAATAATTGATGATCAGTTACAGAATATGATTAAACACTCCCCTTAGTTGTTACATTTAGCTTCGTAATCTTAAAGGCCTACACCATCCGTGAAAAATTTGAAATTTGTAATTCAATTGAGATGTCCAATTGCGTATTGATACGATTTTAATATTAACTTCAACACTGCCGTTGTGCAGAAAGATATACATATGCTATCCATACCAAGTTTCAGCGAAGTTGCATGCATGATAAATGCTCGACGGCATTGTGTATAACTGCATTTCTATTTTCTTGACCTACGATTAGAAACGATCGGCGTACCACTTTAAAGGCCCCACTTAGTTTGTTCAATAACTAAAAATGTTTTCTATTTCAAACTCATATCCACTGAATATAACTTTAACAATGCCATAAACTGGTATTAGAAATACTTTTATGGCAAGTTTCATTGTATTAGCCATAAACCGGTATAGAAATACTTTTATGGCAAGTTTCATTGTATTAGCCATAAACTGGTATAGAAATACATTTAGGGCAAGTTTCATTGAATTAGCATGCATACGAACAGAAATTTTGTTTCCCCTTTTCATGAGCCACAAATGCAATATCACAAACAGCGTATGGGCCTTTACGATGCTCGCTCAACGTAATGGTTTCATTCTGATATTCGCATATTTTTCCTTTTTCATGCCATCAGTCTCCAACCCCGAGGCTACATTATATGTGCACAATGCATCGTTTAATGCATTGCCAATTATAGCGCCATTAATATATTAGTAATTTCTTGGAATTGCTGTCAGGTCCTCGGGGTGAAATTTTCAGTGTTGTGTTTGATGTCCTGAGTCCGAATATAGTTAAATAAAAATGGAAAAGGCTTAAGTATGATATAGTTGATGCGTAGATAAACTGGGGTGTAATTGTGTCTCTCAGTTCAATGCACACTGAGTAAAATGTACTCCTGGCCATTTGTTTTTTGTGTCAAAACGTTTTCAAAATAACGCCTTGCCCAGTTCTTACTGGGTTAAAGGCCTGCGCCGTTCGTTGAAAATTTGTAATTTGTAATTGAATTTGAAATTTTCCAATTGCGTAAATACGTATCAGATATAAATATAAATTTCAGCAGTGGCGTTTTGTAGAAAGATATACAAATTTATGTATTACAAAAACCAAGTTCCAGCAAATTCCTGCTCGTAATAGCTGCATTACCGCATTGTGTATAGGTGCATTTCTATTTTCCTGGACCACCTGTAATTACGATCGGTGTACCCCTCTTAAAAGCCGACGAGGGCGCATGTTCCGAGAAGGTCCCAGCTCATGATTGATCTCGAGAACCCCTAGGGACACTGTCTGATGCTGCCTCATGTAATTACCCTGTTTCGTAGAACACTAATTAATGTCATTAATAATCAACCTACGTACACGTTGTCATCAAATGTATATTTGTTACGCCAGCAAATTATCGTATTAACCATTTTAGCGATGACGCGGTTTCTTATGTCTTTGATATATCAAAGTTCCGTAATTTGCTCCGATATCACATGTCTTCGCACAAAGCTTCGATCCCGGATACCTGAACGTCCATAACCCTTTTCGACATCCAGATCAGGAGATCAAAAGATGAGGCAGGCGGTCGCGTAAAGTTGGCGCTTCAAGCGTTGTTTTAAAAATTCCCCGAAAAGCGAACTCGGAGGCTGTCATTGTCATCAGGAGCTCAAACAATGGAATAGGCGTTCGCGTTGGCGTTTCGGGGGCTTTACGGAAACTCCCCATTTGCGATCATTCCCTGTCGGTTAATATCATTCTAAGCCATCGGAAAATGTTATCACAAATGTAACTGCCAATTCTTTTTGGCAAAACATGAAGCTAAGATAAAAAAAGATGCACAATACAAAAATTTACCCTTCAATCCCACATAACAAACAGCGAGCCGGATTTTTTTCCTACTCGGATAGTGTTGCTCTTATTGCGGCTGCAACATCTTAGGAAAGGGCATTTGTCTTCATCTGAACTTGATCAAACCATTCCTGGCAACAGCAGTAGATTAGAGGCAGCAGTCATCTGCCTGTACCTAGGTCTGTTTTGGCAGCGCCGTCTACTTGAACAGATTGTCTCCTTTCATAGCTAATAGCCTCAAGTACACGAAAAGCGGCAAACAGTTTTATCCTTTTCTTGCCACACTTATATATTTACATGTACTCATAAAAGACTTATACAATAAAACCTCTCTATTTAGGACAACCTAGAACTGACAAGTGCCGTCCTTAATAGAGAGGTTTCCAGATTATAGAGGTAAAATTGAATGGAAACTAACAATTTGGGACCAAAACTACTGTCCTTAATAGAGAAGTTTCCGCTATATGGGAAATTCTGCCGATTATTACTGACTATTACGCGGAATCAGGAAAACTTTTAAATAAGTCTCTGATAACCTACGTTTGACTTCTTCGTACTTAGTCGTCCGTAGCTATTCGTTAGGTTTTCGAAACCCATGAAACCTGCCAATTCACAATTAAGTTACAGGAACAAAAACAAATAGAATTATTAACGCCGCAACCTTGAGAAGCTAATAAAATGGCAATATAAACGCATTCTTCAAATTTGGAGCCTTCTTTTCCGGACCAGACACACCGAACAGGACAAGGCAATCTCGTATCGGTATCTCAATGTCTTTATCGCGTGCCTGCCACTTTTTATACACTCCTGGTACTACTGTGTACTTCCTGTCGCCAAATGGGAAAATACGCTTTAATGAACAAATAATATGCTTGAAAACTCATTTTCAGATATCAATCGTCGTGTTGCAAGTGAGTTTCGAATGGCCGTTTTTTATGGCGTGCAATTTTCCATTTTACACACGACCACATCTGAGTGCAGACGTAAATTGTCAGGATTCAATATCGTTCCAAGTGTTTGATATCGTTAGATCATTACACTGTGCAGTGCAATGAAATGTAACACTAGGGACCAGAATTGATGCAAACTTATCAAATCAAATATCTGTGTCGTCTGTGCATGTCCTACCAAAGGGAAAATTTTCAGAAAAAGATTTGACTAGTTGTTGTAAATTATTGATGATTTGTGTAAAAAAATGGCAATTATCATACATGTCATGTTGCATTTTCCCCCGAGGTTTTTTCCTTTGATTTCCCTATTTGCAGATCAAAGTGACGTCAGCACCACCTACATATGTACATATTTTTTTTCTGGGAAAGAACATACCAATCACTAGTTGTATACCTTGCCAGTCAATATTATCATTGACCAAGCGATCAATCCCATAAGATAATATTGTCACGTCCTACTACACACTCATCACCAGCTTGTGAAAGTTGCAAATGCACGCTCCAGATCAGTCATCGGAGCATATGGCAAGCCGTTCGTCCAATAATTAAGAAAACCTAGTTTTATTGAAGAAAACCTGGTTTTCTTCTTAAAAAACATAGTTTTCTTCAAGAAAACCTAGTTTTTTTCAATGAAACTAAGTTTTTTAACAAGAAAACATGGTTTTCTTGAAGAAAACTATGTTTTATTGAAGAAAACCAGGTTTTCTTCCATGAAACTAGGTTTTTTAAAAAATAACTTAGCCATAGGAGCATGTGCTCCAGAACTGCCAACGCTGGGACGCCAAGAGTTGGGCCACATGGCCGAGCAGTGCATCAATCAAGACAGAGCTATGGGGATCAGGCCACTGAAGACTTGAAGAGGATGAACATGGCCAAGTCTGGAAGGTGCACCAGGTTAAACACCTGAGCATGTGTCACTCAACATCCTAGATAAGAAAACGCCAATCATCAACTGTATTTACATGAGTTACCTTGTAAATGCGTTCCGGTTATCATTGACACTCATCCTTTTATAAGAAAATACATTGAGACATAATAATAGCAATTTCTCCTGGAATAATTCGTAGACAATTGAGTGAGCAATTCACTCAGCCTATGAACATGGCTTGAGGGTGGATCGTTTTGTGCAGCAATGTCTTGTAATTATGGCACAGTCAAGCTCTGATTTGTCGTTTTACATGCAGCGTGTAGCGTGCAGCGTGCAAGATCTGTCTCACGGCGAGTGTCAGATTTTTAGCTTTAAGTATCAAGGTCTTTTTGCGAGATTTCCAATATCAAACTGCACGTCTTCGTTTTCCTCCTCTTGTTCTTCTCTTCTCTTCCCTCTCCTTTTCCTTCTTCAATTTCTGTTTATGATTCTGTTTCTTCTTCTTCCTTGGAAGTTCTGTAGTAGGTGTATCATGGTAATCATAGTTGACCTGAAATCATGGGAGCAAACTTTCGGCTCAAAGTTGAATCACCCCCCCCCCGACCATTAAGTGAGAGTTCTATTGGCGACACTCTACCACTTCCTCGGCTGCAAAAGTGTCGAAAATGTGAATGCATATTTGTGCAATAGCGCTTATCTCTCCAAGTTTCTTGTCTTTGCAGATCCATACGAGCATAATGCATTCAACCTCATGAAAAACCGACTCCAACGAATAAACCAGTTACTACAATTAAACAAAAATATGGACGGCCCTCGACCACCGGACAGTTCGATTCAGCTACCACAGAAGCGAGGTGTGCGGGAATGCATTGTGAGATGTCTGCAGCGAAAAACGCTGAATTTCCTTGGATGCAAGGCCATGTGTCACTGGTAAGCGTTTTATTGCATTAGGCAGGTTACGCAATCCGTACGTACTTCTATGGCAAAGTACGAAACACGAAGATCTGAAGTGTCAGCTGATCTCATGCTGATTCATTAGGGAGTTTTCGCAAATGCCTCGAAACGCCAACGTGAGCGCCTACCTCATTGTTTGACCTCATGATAACGAACAGTGGGATAGACTTCACGTGGACTTGTTGGAGGCTTTGCGGAAGGCCATGCCCATCAATAAAGCTGCAGTGAACGGCCCAAACTGATCAATATATCGGTCTAAGCAGAGTTGCCTACCAACTGCTATTGTTTCGAAGGGTTTGTGATTAACGTATTTTTTTACGCCAAAGGTACTTCTTTCTCAATCGAAATATTGCCCAGCTTCAATTGTCATATGACAATTACAATTGAAGCTAGGTATCGTATCTTAAATTAGCAACGTATCTTAAATTTGGTCATTTGCGATTAGGATGACTTGTAATATCCGAACAATTATTTTGCTAATTCACCTAAACGCCATCTTGAATAAGTCGATGGAACCACGAACGTCTATATCCATGTCCATACATACTAGCAAAAATAAATAAGCTCGACTTATATTTTTAATAATAGTCGTTCGTGATGGAACTATCGAAAAGCGGTATTGTCTATCAGAGGCATCTTGAATCATCAAAGGTTGAGATTCTCGAATTGAAATGCTCATTTCTAGGATGGTAAATCATCAGAACTGCGTGAATTTTAACCCTTGACAGTCCACCAGTCAATAATACGAAAAGAATAGCCGGGGCTTCAAGATGATGAAAGGTTTCTGGTGAAAAAGATTGGAAAGCGTCATGTTGATCATTGGTGTTACGTTCACAAATAAAAGCCAGATTCCTTTGATAAACCTTTGTAATAACTTCATTGTTTACGCACTATACATAGGATTTTTTATCGCATTGGAATGTTAGCTGCTGCTTCCCAGTCTGTGAATTTCTTGTAACAAGTGAGACACGTGCAAAATTCACGAACGAACCTGTAACTTGTTTTTGGTAGGACGGAATTATATGATTTGGACTAATATCCCTTTATCTTATTTTTCAGATCAATGTGATGCCACCATCTTTGTGTCACGTGACCCGGTACCGGAAGTCACATGACTACGATGGTGACGGGACCGGAAATCAGTTGAGTAGACCCGTGGATTACAATTTACGTGAAAACGTGGAACGAAGGGAACGAAATGTAAATAGTGTGTATTTTGGAAATATTTTTATCTCGGTCTGTGTGCAATGTTCAAGCTCTTACAAGTTACGTCCAAAGTTTTCTGGATTAACGTTAGGTGTCGCTTTACAGGTTAGTCAGAAGTTTCCGATATTACCGTTAGATGTCGCTTTGGAACAAGCTGAAATAATGTGGATTACGAAGTGTACCTTTCCTGGTAAAAGGAGTATAATATTGTCACTTAAACAGTCAGCCATGTTTTCATTGCAAGACATTTCCTGTCACACAGTTCCAGGGATTACCGTATGATGTCGCTATGAGACAAACTAAACTGGTGTCAATGGATTACAATCGTCAGCAAATTGCAGATTTTACGATCAATAGTGTACTGCCAAATACAATTGTCAACCATATTTTTATTACAGGATACTGTTAGTCGCAAAATTTTCGTGACCGTTATAATTTGGCGGATTAATTTCTCGAATAACATGTCATTATTCTAACTCTGAAGGTCACATCAACAAATTGGGCAACCCACCATAACCGACATGTTAGCAATTTATTTAGACCGACATTTAGCTATATTTAATGCTGCTCCGAAATTCTAATTCACTTCTTGCAGTTTAAAGTAAAATCAGCCTTTACAAAAAAACTTGATTGATTGCCAACTACTAATTTGATGTGGCCTGATTCCAATCTCCCAATGAGAGGACAAGGTTCCATTTGCTGCCCGGAAGTGACCAACCGGAAGAGGCCAAATGTACGCTGTATCACTGAGCAACCGTTACCAACGGCGAGACAAGGAGATTGGCCTGAGTTATGTACACAAGTAGAGCTAACTTTATCTTGCGTGGCTGGCCCTGGTTATTCAAAATATGTACAGTCAATAACTCGGCGTTATCTTTAACTTGGCGTTATCTCCTTCATTCAAGTTTATAAAGTTAACGCCAAATTAGTGACTTACCAGTGTTGGATAGCCGGGTCCTGGTACGCAAAAATGTATCTTGTCTAAAATGTTTTCTTTCTGCATGCAAACAAAGCCCTACTTCTCCGATATCTTCCAATGCAATGCGTATAGATACAATGCAAGACTCGATCATCATTCCATCTCAAATTTAGAAGAGAAGTGAATTCGAGTTGGTGCAAATTACGTCGTTCGTGTTTCGTGGATCGAAACGCTTCCACGAGTACCAAGTGCTTAGTGCATCCCCATCGTGACCCCCATGCATCGCATCCCGAAGTGGCCCCATGTCGTCCCTCTCGTGTTTAGATACTTGGTGCTGTGACGCAGGCTGCCTTCAATCCTCACACAGTGATTTAACTAGCGCGCCTTTTCACAAGCGCAGTGATACTTCAAAAAGTTCCAGAAAAAGATCGTGCTAAAGCGTTACGGACTATGAAAGGCCTATCTTAATCGGAACCGGCGATGGGTTATCCTAAAACCATTATCATACCAGGCAAAGGAAGTACACTAAGACGACGGTCGCCAATAATTCAACCAAATTAATATTGATGCGTATTCCTTGTTTTTCTGATACATGTTCGCAAAGTAATCTACTTAGAACACTCGTTGATACCTGAATTACTCTTTCATGCACCAAATAAATAGAGAGATTTAGCAAAAGCCCGATGTGCGTGTACGTTTTTAAAATGAATGATAAGGGCGACGACGTCAAATTGATAAATTATTCCGTATCAGATGGCACTTAAAGTTTGTGACTACCATACATCTAATCTTGGAAGCCCCATCCCAAAATGAAAAAAAATAAAAGGAATTGAATGGGGCCATTTGACCACTTTCACTGAGAGCGAGTGGAGCCAAGTTTTGACCACATCGAATGACACATTATCGAATCATGTGGAAATTGGACACGTATATCGTTGCGTTGCTAAACCTCTCTATTGTGTTATTTACTCGTAGTTTGAAAAGCAAATGTCCAGTTAACTTTGGTAGCACCGTAACTCTGTGATAAGAAGAAGAGGGGATGTGAATAAAGTGAAGTCTAAATGAAATTTGATGTCTTGTTTTTCTTTCCTGATTTCGTTCCTAAGAACGGCTTGCTGTTTACTCAGTACGGTAACCTTTCTGAAAAATCCTCCTTCTTCTTCTTATTTTTCTCCTTCTTCTTCCAGTTTGCAGAAGAAAACCTGGAGGCGGCTTCAGGAACAAAATTGCGCCAAGTACAGCTGATAATGAGGTGTTGTCAATTTCACCTCTTCTAGAGTTGACTGTCCTATCTATTTCCCCTCTTTCTCAAGACAATTACGATGACCCTTCACAAGGCACGCGTAATTGTAATCCTGCGACTGAATGCCAAGCACTGTGGAATACATGTACATGACGCAATACCAAGGGGTGCAAATTCCTTGTTATTGTAACATGTATGCAGAGCTGCTCGTGCACACATGCACGTGTTCGTTCAGTGCAGCATAATGTCAACATACGTAGTGTGCGCTCTACATCTCAAAAACAACTAGGAAGTAACATTATTTACATCTACGCCGGCGGGACAAAGCAGAACGATTGGACGTCGGAACAGGAATTGGTCGTAAGTATGCGTTTTATATGTGCCCGGCTGCAAGGATGTGAAAGAAACTGTTGTCCTTTGTAGAATAGAGTGTTTTCACGGTCAGCCATATTGGAGGGCAGAACAATGATTTCCCGTGCCTGACTTATCAGTTACTGAATCAAATGCTGTCATGGTCATTTGGACTTTCTTTCATTTGTTTGTCCCTAAAACAAGGCAGATGATGACGTCACGTGAAACCATGTTGCCGCAAATGAAATCAGCAAGTCAAAAATTTTAAAAAATTCTGAAAGGAGCAAACAGTTTGGAAAAGTTAATTGGCCACCCGATTAAACAATTGATAAAACAATAGAGATTTAAAACCACTTTAATTAAGATGATTTTTTCAACAAGAAGAATATTTACTGAGGGTATAGTAGCCTGAAACTAAACTTGGATCTCTTCTGCCAACCGTTGCAGGGAAGCGTACGTCTCCTTAGCTGTGGAAAGTATCTGACTCGCGGGTAGCATGAAGCCGTAAGTGCCCGTGTCTCTCAGCTCGTAGGCCATGGAGTACTTGATACCAGCTACTGCCTTTGTCCAGTCGATTGAGCCGCCCGCTGCATCATCTGAAACCAAAGATTTTAAATAAACACTCTGAGAAATGGAAGTCCTTAAGGTTTTGAAAAACTTTGATGGGTTTTTTTTAGGTTTTTCTGCACTGCTCCTACTGCAATTCGATTCTTATTTTTTTCCTTGGACATTCAGACTTTGTGATGTTTTGGATGGTCAAAGTTCCGCATTAAAAGCAAGCTATTTTTGATTGCTTGATAGGGGAAGGCGCGTAAATTATACCTTCACATCCGAATCATTGCATTATTTTGCCCCTTGCCTCGCAGTGGAAAGAATTCAGGCCTTGCCCCAATACACGTTTATTGTCTTTAAACAAAGCCCCGCTCACATCTTGATCTAAATTCCCATTGTTTTACTGTTTTATCAAAGGCTTATCAGGGCAAATCTTGATAACATCGACCCCCAGGAAACAGCATTCATAGAGTCGATAGGCCTAAATCGCCAGGGGCAAATGAACCCAACTCTTACATAGCAGGGTAGTGATGGAGCCAATGCGATAGGTTGTGCCGTACATCGCTTTCAGTTCGGTAGCTGCAGCACTAGCGACACGATACTGCAAAACAATAAATAACGTGTACATTGATTATGATAATACGGAAAATTAACAGACTGTATTCATTTTTGGACAGTACAACTGGAATTTCTAATACCTATGATAAAGAACAGTTTATCTTAATGAAATCGCCTCTTTGTTTCTAAGGGCAATATTTTCTGAGGGATGAATTTGGAGACGTCTTTGGTACACTCCTAGAAATAAAGTTTTTTGAGGGCCCCGTAAATCTAACTATCTTAACCAACTATAATGTTATCGATCTCAAAATGTGTTTGGTTGCTCCCCATATCTCAAACTATCATAACCAACTATCTCAAAATGTCAAAAGCAAATGCATTCTTACCAGTTCCGTATAATCTGCTGGCAATGCAGACCCTACACCCCACGGCGTCAGGAACATCTGTCCATACGAGTGCAGGGAGATGAATGCTTTGATAGTCGCGCGGTTTGCGTATACGAAGTTAGACATCGCCTGGGTCTCGACTTCTGAGAAGGCGGACCTGCCGCCGTAGCCATCCGAGCACGGGTTGCTGCTCGCTCCTGCCGCTAAAAAATGAGTTTAGAGGTTTGCGTTAGTGCCTAGCTAATCATGTACAGTTTTCCAGTGACTTGAGATTCTTTGTAAATCAACTTAAGCAAAAACTTAGGAAATTCTTAGACTTAAGTCATCAAAACGCACTTTCTTTCTGAAACCGGGTCCTGGCCTGGGGAAGACTTGTAAAAGGAAGTCATGCCGCCGTAACCGTAAGAGAAACCTTTTGCATTCTCGTATCACGGAGGTTTGTCTCGTTTAATGTGTGTTTCCAGAGATTCAATATTGATTTACATTACGGCATTCACTCCAGACGGAATCTTTAAATCACATTTGCTCTACGATAAGCTTAAGTTACATGTAGAACACCTGTTTTATGTCGCATTGCGATACATCTTATCTAATGCCCAGAACAATGAATAATGAAGTGCAATAGTGCATCACACACTGTAAAACCTACCCATCCACTGATAATCCCAGTTCCTATTCGGGTCAACTCCAATGCATGGTGAGCCCAAGTCGTATTGTGGGGTTACCGTTTTACGCCACATCCGGTTCATATTCCATGAATATTCATAACCATCCGGGTTAGCATTTGGCATGATATAAAAGTCGAACTTGCGGAGAAGTGACGTCACGCGGGAGTACCCGCGAGTGAAGTCCGTGATAAACTGAAAACATTGGAAAATATCCAAATGATATTTTTGAAAAACAAAAAAAAACATGGGAAGTTAACCAATTCTCACTTGAAGTTCTATTATGTATTCAAGCGCCAGAATTTCAGTCCAAAAAGAATGACATGCAATAAAGTCGTACAGTTGGGCTATAAGCCTTGAGGAGATATTTCTCAGCATATGAAGTGAAGTGTGCATTTGGAACCCAATCTTGGCGTGGATATATCCATTCTTCGCCGATCTTAAATTTCGAGCTTTTCTTACACGCCAAAATTCGATTGGTTCATTTTCTATGATAAAGTCACTGATATTTCTTATCTCGAGAAGCTTACCCTATAGATGGTATAAACGCACGTAGCTGGAGAAATCCATTCCCTGGCGTGAATACCGCAGTCGATCCAGATTGCTGGTTTATTCGAGAGTCCAACTTCACCGATTCTGATCATCTTCATTTCTCTCTGTTCATACGTCTTGCCGATGCTTGTGACGTCGCAGTTCAGATTGGAAGGGCACGTTGCCGCGATGTCGTCCAACCATGTTTGAATCTAAGAAGATAGAAGTTATAAATTGGTCCCAATTGCACATCTATTAATATTCAACTTTCAGAAGGAGGAAAAGAAGAAAAACAAAAGTGAAAGAAGAAGAACGAAAGACTAAGAAAGGAAGGAAGAAATATATAACTTATATATACATATGTCCATGCAGCAACGTGAGTTTTATCAGCACGATTGATGAGCTGAGTTAAGTCTCTGTTGGATAATGGCTGATATGAATAAAGTCTAGCAAATGCTTTTACTTCAATAGATGAAAGCATTTGCTAGTCTTTATTCATATCACCCATTTTCTCTCCTTTTATCAAGACATAAGTATCAGAAAGTGCCACAGCATTCCTCCTGCCTGTTTTGTCTTGATTTTACCAGTGTTGATGTGGACATATTCACCTCGGTGAGACGATGATATGCCTGATATTTAAACGTGCTGAGACCTGACTTCCATTGCTTAGAATTCTCTTGGCGCTCTTTTTCGATTGTTCTGCAACAAAAGGGGATCTCAAAATTAGAAAATCAAAAGCTGTGTATCGATTCAAAATGGAAGCGCGTGCCAAGGCATAGGCCTATGTTTTACATTTCAACAGTAGGCTACATTGAAGGTCATCGATCGAAATTAGGATTAATTAGCGATTACAGACAGGGTTATCTCGTTGCCTTAAAGCAATATAATATGGTCTTTTGACATTATCACACTACAAAAATACCCGTGCGAAGTAGGCAGGATGGTGTGTCTGATTATATAAGAGACAGGTTCGACAAACATTTGACAAATTTCATGGTAAATTTAATAATCGGCGATGAAAGTGGGCAGAGTTAGCACGCAGGGTTATTCAAGAGATCGTGGGTTTGACTCAAGGAAGAATCACTGCTGTTTATGTCCGTGTCCTTGAGGAAGACAGCTAACCTAGCCTTGCATTCCTCCACCCAGGAGTACAAAATGGGTGCGGGCTCGCCTTGGAAGTTAACCTGCGATGGCCCAGTATCCTATCACGGGGAATGATACTCCTAATAGTCGCCTAACATGCCTAATGCGACGGAATCTGAATAAGCGCTAGCCTGGTCAGCCGTTCAGGTTTCGGGCAATAGCCCAGCATACTATATCCTTAAGTGTCTAGAAATACTTACTTTCCGAGATCGCCGAACAGCAGTTTCACCTTGATATTGGCAGAAGCAAGTTCCTTCTTGACCGTATCAAGGAAATCCGGCTCAACCTGAATATCAACTGAATCCTCAAGACTTTTTGGTGGTCTCCAAAAATCTATCTGAAACAGAAAACAATCGGTTATATGGTATCATGGTTAGATTTTCCATACCAATTAAGATCATTACTTCAAGAGATTTACGCGTGTTCTGTATAACTCATATCGGTCGCCGCAAAAGAATGATTGACTGAGTGTCCAGAAAAAAAATACTGGGTAGATTTCTTCTTAATCTAATGAATGATTTCGAAGAAGATTGTTTTAGCGCTGACAAGTTTTTCCGTTTCACCTGAAACAAATGGCCACGGTGGCTTATGGCATTGCCCGAAGAATTCCAGGATCTTTCAAGAAAGACTCAGGGCCTTCTGACGTGTTCTGAGTGGGCTCTGGTGTGTCTGGGTCGAAAAGGTTATCATAGTTCAGGCCCCAGAATTTACTCAAGGTGACCTTTTTGAAAAAGTAATAATTGGGAAAAGAAATGTTCGAACTTTTCAAAAACTCTCATTGATATAGACGCCATCATATACGTATTATAAGACAATCAAGTATCTGCAACGAAAAGCTGACTAACGAAAGCTTACCCCATCTCTTTCATTCTTGAACCAATCCACAAGAAGATCTAATCCTTTCTGGTTTCCTGGCTTCAGTCGAAAGACTTGGTAACTGAAACACCAAGGAGAGTAAGATTACGAATAGGTCTGAAGTAATGAGGGTAATAAAAAATGCTAGGGTGATGGTTGCTAGTCCCAATATACGCTCTAACATACGTACAATTTACAGTAATTGATCTTTGGTGTGTCTGGGAGGGCGAACAATAGTTAGAGCTCTCTATACAGGACACCCTTGGGACTGAGAAATTTTGCCCACTATGGAAAGGTGTCCTAATTACAGAAGTCAAATGTAGAAATAACCAATCCAGAGTCTAATGAGTGTCCTTATTAGAGAGGTGTCCTGCTAACGGATGTGTCCGCCAACGAAGGGAGGTTCTACTGTATTCTTAATACACACTCGTCAATGGAGCCTTCTCGAGTTAAATTCGGCAAATATGAGTTAAATTCCAATTTCGGAAAATGTACCCGCCATAAGTGCGCTTCCCAACGTTCGGGCCCCCGGCGAGGGCACATCCCAGGAAGGCGAAGAACAAAACGACGATCAGCTGCATCATCGCGAAATTCCTTCAAGATACTATCGGCGGAAATGCCGTGTTGTTTCTAATCGGAAGGCCTTGTCTGGATTTTTAACAGATTGGTATCAGTGCGTAATCAGCATATCGCAAAACTCACGTGTGTTTATTTTCGCGAATTGCGTAAAGCCACCACTCTCGAAAATATATTAACTTTTCCGTAAATCTTTATTCAAAAAAATATTGAAAGAAATTTCGTAGTCCACCAAAATAAAAATCGTAAAAATTTCGTTTTTATCAGAAATATTTGCGAATCGCACAAAATATACCAGTACACTGTCCCTTGTGTGTTTATGAATTTAGTACCATATCAAGTGCAGCAGCTGACTAAAAGTGGAGGGGATACACGCTCAATCATATACTTTTTAATCACACCTCCATGACATGAGCCCATATTATCTGATAAGATTTAAATCTCATAACTTCCCTTTTAATTCGTGATCACAATTGCATAACGTCAAGGTTAGGCACGTTAGGCCAGATGATAACTTTCACACCACATTTCTATGGATGTATTTTACATCGTGACCGCTGAGAATGAGGTTCGGAGTTGCAGTCCTGTTGGTTCTAGTTGGGACGGCCCTGGCCAAGCCCTCGAAACATCAACCAGTTAGCTATGACGGGTAAGTAAATCATTTTTTGACCGTGTCCGAAGATTTTAATTTCGGTCGTCCTGGTTAGCCTATAAAAGAGGGGTAGAAACGCGTATCAGCCGCGCAACACAAAACAACAGCACAATAGAGACCAGTCCTGGGCTGAGTTCCAATTGCTTTTTAGAAAAAGGTTTGTTAGGCTGGGGAATGCCACCAATGTAAAGCTCTTTGAGACGACTCCACAGTGAGTGCTACAAAAGAAATGAAACTTTATTTTTATTTTAAGTTACAAGATTTTCCGTCTCACGCCAACGAACCAAAACCAGCTGCAGTTCTTGCAGACTTGGTATTCTGTCGGAAGAATTGGGGTGAGTAGTTGAGGTAAAAGAAGAAAATACGAAAAACGGCTGTTTAAAGCCTAAATGCATTTGAGTATTTACGAAAGCAATCCAGTAGGTGGGATGCAGTGTTCGGATCTAGCCGATAAAATGTCCGGTGATTATTCGCACTCGGGCCATTTCCAGTGGAGACCTATCCTCTTCTTGGCATCACGATCAGCTTAATGAATCCTTGTTCATAGGCGCGCTATGCCATGGGAAGGGGTGGTCTGAACGACACTCTTTGAAGGAAAATTTTGGAAATTGACCAGGAAAATCCATTGAGCAATTTTGTTTTCATTTTCAAAATTGACCATTTATGGCCCCCTCACATGAAATCCAGGCTGCGCCTAAGTTGTTTGTATATCATTTGTCTGATTGCTTCATTTTGATTCCAGGCTGTATTTTGGAATGCACCCAAAGATCTTCACGCAAAGTGCGACTTACAAGTCGAGCCGAAGTCCTTGAGTGATGTAACGAAGGCTTTGGTCGCAACGGGGATGAAGTTGGAAGTCGTCATCGACGACCTTGGGAAGTAGGTATTTGACTGCTCAACCGTCGACCTCGATATTCACTAAAATAGACATAAAGCTTGCAGCACATTGGCCGTCCGGTGTCCAGGACTTTTCTGCCGATAATGCCTAAACACCAGAAAAATCCACAGTGTGCAATTACTGATGAAGTCAACTGCGCAATGTCTACGCAGGTAGTGTGCTCTCACTGAGATCCTCTCAGCTGCCGCCAACTATCATGCGGCGATAGTCGTGCAAACTCCTCCTGGACGTCGGAACTGGCGGCCAGTGTGCTGCATTTTTTTGCAATGTGATGATTTTTTATACTTACATGTATAGCATTTGATTTTGATTTTGCAGGGCCATCGCTAAGGAGCGCAACGAGAATAACCAAGGAAGGTTACGCGCCGGAAGCAGTTTGAAATTCAACAAGTACCACAGAATTGCTGATGTAAGGAGTCGGGTGTATCTGCCTCATATTTCTTGTTTTGGAGTTCTTCCTCACAACGAAAGTCGCAAAAATCATCTACCCACCTCATATATCAAATCCCTTTTATATAGCTATTGTGGAGCAACTGATATTTCGGACTATTTTTCTGAATTTAAGTGTTTTTCCATTTGCCGTGAGAGTAGTAATTTCCTTTCCGTGGTTATTTAAACAATAAGAACGTTTTGCATGATAAATTTCCGTATCTATCTTCACTACGGCAAATTTGCGCTACAGAGTTAAAACTATTATTACCAGCCGAGATCCTACACATTTCCACTTATTCCGTGAGGAAAATGTTTCTGGGCTCAGTTTTCAGCATGAGGTTTGACACAGGGATATAATGTCACCTTGGCAGTACCATCACAGCAGGTAACAAGGTCTCTCACTCCAAGACCAAAGGTATAGATTACGTAAGATTGCTACAAGTTCCCCCTGATTATCAATGTAATGAAGATTATAAGCAGTACTCAGTAAGATGGACATCGGAAATTTATTGCTGAAAGTTTCCCTAGGACAGATTTGCCGTAATGGTCGCAAATTTGCCGTAATGTTTTCAGATTAACATGTGGATGGAGGATATCGCGACCAAGTGCCCACCAGGCCTCAGCTGCAATGTCCAAACCATTGGCCAATCCCACGAGAGTCGTGATATGAAAATCATCAAGATTGGCGCCAACTCAAATGGCAATTCCACCAAGCCAGGAATCTGGATCGACTGTGGCATTCACGCCCGGGAATGGATCTCACCAGCTACATGCGTTTACACGATATACAGGGTAAGTGTATCGGAAAATGCCAGCATATATTCGGAAATTTATGTTGTCAGGAAGAAAAAGGAATAAAGCTCATTCTAATAAACAAGGGGGTAAGATTTCGACGAGAAATGTCCAGGTACCGGCATCAAGTTCAAGTTTAATTAACGGTCTTCATATTTTGACCTCACCTTTTGATCTGAGCCGGTTTCGCTCGTTGGCAGGGCTTTCCAACTACTCGTGCAGCACATTAATGGGGCGCCACGCTGAACGAAGGGGCGCCAGGCTTCTGTAAGTTTAGGGCTGTCGCGCGTCTTTCCGTTAAGAGTTGAACTATTTAATTGAATTCAGATGATTGACGACTTTTCCCGAGGATACACCAGGGCCACAGCTGTCCTCAACCAGTACGATTGGTACTTCCTTCCCTCAGCCAACCCTGACGGGTACGAATTCACGTGGGATGATGACCGCATGTGGCGCAAGACGAGGTCACCGAACTCCGGAAGCTCATGCATGGGGACTGACCCGAACAGGAACTGGGACTACCAATGGATGGGTATGCTTTTATACTGCACAATGCATTGCGTTTCTTTGATATGCATGTTCCGGGCCCGGATCACCTTACTCCAGAGGCTCTTACGTTGGGCGGAACTAACGCCAATCCAGAATTGATGTAAAAGACTAAAAATTCAATCATTGCCAAGCATGCAGATCAATACACGTTTTAACAACATTGGGTTGGTACAATGGGAAGAGTCAAGAAACTCTTTACAGGTGAAGCAAGATCCAGTTACCTTATTAGTGACGAGGATGGCTTGCTGAGTTACAGAGGTGACCGCTAGGTTACACCACAGTTTCGCATTGAATAACTTGTCCTCGATATACTTTGTTCTACTCTCTAAGTAAAGATATCGCCTGACCGTGAAGGCCCCATAATTTCAGTTTTCACTTGTGACTTTTGCCCCAAAGACCCACGTAATGAGTTCTGAGTGATTGATTGTCATTAGCAGCAATGATTTTCTTTGAAAAGAAATCAGTCCAATCCCGTACTTGAAATCATCCTGCAAGTCTTCACCTTTCAGTGGCCGGTGCCAGCAGCAACCCCTGCTCCTACACCTATGCCGGAACGAAGGCCTTCTCAGAGGCCGAGACTACGGCCATGAGGGATTTCATCAATAGTGTGAAACCAAGCCTGAGGGCCTACGTATCCATCCATTCGTACTCGCAGTTGATCCTGCTGCCATATGGTGTGGCACCAGCCATCCCTGCAGACTACAATGAACTGGTAAGTATATCATCAGACACCCCCGACTCTGTGGTGGTGACACAGATAGTCGCCATGAGGAACACCCATAGGACTGACTGAGAAAAAGAAGATCAATTGCATAGTGGTTAGGGTGCCAGTTGGTCGACCACCTGGGCTCGTAACCAGGTGGTCGTGGGTTAGACGCTTGGAAGGTTGGGGTCACTGTTGATTCATCGGTATTATTTTGTCTTTACGACCTAGGATATTTTTTATTACGTTGCTTCGTATTTCGAATGAGACGTGCAACTGTGGTTACGTGTACCTGGTGCCCATGACAGGGTAAGCAAAAGACCCCCACCGAGTGAGAAACAGGAGTAGCTCGCGATGGCCAGTATAAGTTCTACATCTAGCCGAAGACGAAGTCACTCGGCCATTGAACCCTGACCTTTTAACTCCTCGCCGAAGTACGTGGCACGTTGGAACGCTCATCCCACCTTTGGAGGTGGATTGGCCCTGGCTACAGAAAGCGGAGTGAATGTATAAGAAAAAAAGGACAACATCTGTTCTCCTGAAAATGTGTCCGGCCAAGTTTGTGGCACACGTGGTCATTGTCTCACCGGCTGTCACTAGATTGGTAGCAATGCTCCGCGATCTGAATTGAAAAGGCGTCAAAGCACATTTTGTTACATACTGAACTCCCAGCGGTATTGCCTCCGTAGCATCCACGTGTTGTGTGGAACCTGAGCAGTATGAGTACATTGAGGGTTAAGATGATTTTGTAACCAACTCTTCTTTTACTGAAGTTTATATTCTCTGTAGGAACGTGCAGCTAAAGCCGCCCGTGATGAGCTTGGATCGATGTTCGGGACCGTCTACCGAGTGGGAGCCACCCCCGCCCTTCTTTGTGAGTATGAAACGGTGTTACAGAGAGTCCCGGCCAATCGAAAAAAAACAGCTCCCTTCTGAAGTAGTTGGTAAAAACTGGACTCAGATTTTGGACTCTGGACGCTGGACGCTATCTCTTCTGTCTGGCTAATAGTTTTACCTGCCTCGCGTTTACCCTTTCTAATTCCCTGCCTCTATTTCACAGACGATGCTGCAGGCACCTCTGCCGACTGGGCCAAGTTTGTCGGCATCAAATACGCGTACACTTACGAACTCAGGGATACTGGAAGATACGGATTCATTCTCCCTGCGGACCAGATCCTGGCCACGGCCAAGGAGACCTACGTATCGCTGCAGAGGCTGGCTGAAGAGATGAAAGCATGAGGCAGCCGTCCTAGAAGGTCGTGAGCACATTTCACACGATCCTGGAGGACAGGTGTAGAAGTAGAAAATGTCCCCCTGGAAAAAGTGTCCGAATTTCAAACTGGGCAATGTTTAGTGTCCTAAAAGGTACCCAGGACGATCCTGGGTAACTTTTAGGATTACCCAGGTTGGTCCTGGGTAATGTTTATGTATACCCAGGACGACATCTACCGATTCGGCGTGAGTAGGCGCGGGTATTCTAATAAAGCGTATGCAGCATATTCTTGTTCTGGTTTTTTGCTTCTCCAAGCACTGATACATCGCCTTACATAATCCCAGCCTGTCCGTTCACACTATTACAGAGAAACGTCCTCATTCGCCACTTTCCTCAAGTAGAAATCACGTGTTGGACTTCCTGTCTTATATTCTGGTAGGCTATTCACCGGATCCAACAGTTAAAAGGGTATATAGTTAGGATGCTGCCATCATGGCAGTTGACCGAAGAAGCAGTTGGCTAGCACACAATGTCAATGATGGAGAGTAGATGGTGGTGGGGAGAGGGGGGGGGGGGGGGGGGGTATAGTTAGGATGATGCCATCATGGCAGTTGACCGAAGAAGCAGTTGGCTAGCACACAATGTCAATGATGGAGAGTAGATGGTGGTGGGGAGAGGGGGGGGGGGGGGTATAGTTAGGATGATGCCATCATGGCAGTTGACCGAAGAAGCAGTTGGCTAGCACACAATGTCAATGATGGAGAGTAGATGGTGGTGGGGGGGGGGGGGGGTAGTTAGGATGATGCCATCATGGCAGTTGACCCGATAGACGCTGACGCAGTATAGAAAATAGGTGGGAAGAATGTAGGGAGGAAACTAAACACAGCAGAAGAAGAATAGGTACTTGCGCCCGGAGATAAGCATAATGATCCCAAGACCCAAGTGTAGGATTTGTCTAACAAGCGTGAATACTTTGAGGTCTCATTAGGGATTTTTTTTTGTATTCATGTGCGGCCAAGCCCTAACCGTAGTTCCTAAAAAATCATTGATTTCTTGGTCCTCACAGTATACCAGTGTTGTTTTAGCAGTTGTTTTGGCAATGACATGTTTTTGGAGTTTCTGAAACCTAGAGCGCTACTCAATAGGAGGCTAACAAGAAACTGCGCATTTTACTGTTGTTGCCGACGTATGTGTACAATGAACTTGGGATGTGCGTCGGCCCCGTGTTGAAATGCCGTCCAGTGTCAGTTGGTGCGTTTTTCGCTGATTTGTGCAAAATTCAACATATCTCAAAAGTTCAATGGTTGACCCTCGATTTTTCTTTGATTTTTGTGTAGAGTAAGCAACTGTCTTTCATGGGAGAATGGTCACTGTAAGAATTATTTAGGAAGAAATGTATAATATTTGGGATTTTCCGTGATTGTCCGGTCGAATTGGCAATATTGCCATTTGGGATGGTGAACAGAGCTACAGGGCTGCTCACCCCAGATTTTTTTTGTGTGTATTGTGACCCCCAGAATTGAGTATTTTTCCTCTTAATTGAGTATTTTTGATATTTTGAATGAAAGAAATGAGTATTATTTGCAATAAATGAGTATCCATAAAAACACCTCTATTTTCAATTATTTTAATGCAATATTGAACACAGAAAATACAATGAGCGAACGAAACCCACTTTTTGAATGGTTTTTCACACCAAAACATTGCTGATTTGTCGACACAGCTATACAACCTAATACCTTTCATTAAATGGATGCACACTTGGCGCTTTGACTGCAACTTTCACTTTTCAGACACACACATACACAAAATTCAAATCTTACAGGCACGTTTAAGTGCTTTGAGGTATACATAAAAGTAAAAAAAATCACTGAGTGGCCTTTTCAAAATGTTCCAGCAGCAGCCAATCATTAAATTTAATTTAATGTTGGAAGAAATAAAATAATCACCAAGGCTTGAAATAAGAGGTATTGCATAGCAATTATGCTGCCTAAATGTCTTGAATTGCTCCACAATGGATGAGTGTTGGATCAAATTTTCTACACTACCGGTAGCTTTTGGTCAAAAGGAACAGTAGAACTGCTACACAAGACTAGAAAAAATTTAATCACAGGCAAACCATGCCTAAAATAATCATACAGCAGCATCTTAATCACTTTTATCAAAACATATAGTACCCTAGGAAAGATTGCCACATTCCAGATTCCATACACATTCCGCTGTCAAAATCGGAATGCATTGCATTTTAAGATCTCAAGCAACGCCTCAAGCAAACCAAACCTCCAGATACACCGCACACATACACAGCCTTTCGAGTACAGCGAGCGAGACTGGATTGGTTCGATTGTCTGCTGATAGGCGCCACTACTAACTTCTTCTAGGGCGGGAACTGGCAGGCGGGAATCGGGAAGCTTTCGTTGGACCGGGGGCGGCGGACCGGGGCGGGGTTTGAAATCGTTGGGGGTTGTTAAAGAAAACGTACAAAGCACATGAAATAACGTACAATTTTAACAAACATCAATGCGTATTTTGAAAAATATTTGCGTACTTAATTAATGAAATGAAATGCGTACAAATTCTTACAATTACGTACTTGCGTATTCAGACATCACAATGCGTACCAAATACGTTAATTACGTATGGGTGCGAAGCCCTGGAGCTAGGAGCAAATGCGACGCATATGATTTATTGAAAGAAATAAAATGCCCAATTTAACATCCTGCAGAATCAGGGGAATTGGGCGTTTCCAGTGATATACGACACAAATGGGTTGTCCTCATGCAATCACTTTGGAAACGCGTTTTAAAATGGATGTTACGTCCTGTTAATGGGGCGCGTCATCATCGCGTACATTCGGGAAAAACTCTCTAACGAGACCTGAGGGTAGCGCGCGCGTTTGAGTTAGTGCGCATGCGCTTTTTTACGGAAAATTGAAATGACTTGTGTTGCTGACGAGTGGTTTCAGGTTTCACGGTAGGGCTTTGTCATGGAAACGGCGAAATAAACATTGAGACCAATGTACTTTCAAGATTATTGCATTATAAATTCGACCAGACCGTCGACATCCTCGGGCCTCCCACCTTTTCAGCAAAGCATTGTGTACATTCTTAACCAATCAGATTTCGAGTGACATCACTGTCCTTATATGGGTATCTTTCACACGTGCCTTTGTTTACAATTCTGAATGGAATAATTGATACTTCACTAGAGGTATTGCTTGTCAAAAGTACAAGTATTGCTTGTCGAAAGTTATTAAGTTTTAGAATATCACCAAAACATAGACCATATACATGCACTAGTATAGGCCTACACCACATGCACTTGACAAGCTTCAGTATTTAAAACATTTAAACCTTTCATTATTACTTCAAGACAGTGACGTTCGATCCAATATTCTTTGAGGCTGTTGGAGAGGCTTCTTGTCTAAACAGTACCATTCTGCCCCCTCTAAGGCATAGGCCTACATTGGCAACTAATGAATTTACTGCGAATTGAACACAGTTGAACACAATGTGAATAATTCAGTCTCGGTTTCACCGAAAAGAAGGCGACATGTTATTAAGCCCCCCTTTAGGAGGGGCTCTTAAGATACACGTGTGTGTGGGAGTATATACTGATTTGATGAGAAATAAAGAGAGTAACTATTGTATATCCTACAAACAATTTTTTTTGGTATATTTCTGAATTAACTCCGTTGAGTTTACCGATTTCTCCGCGATCTTCCGGTGGTGGTTGCTATCCCATTTGTTGAAATTAATTTAAATCAATTTAAATCTTCATGGGAATTCGCTACATCATATGCCTAAGAAATTGGCCAATTATATTAATATTTTTATTAGAGAAATATCCGTCCTAAATAATGACAGAAAAGGGTGGTTTATTTCAATTTTGTGTCGACATGATCGAGGTCACGTGACATAAAAACAAAACAATCGCACACACCCGTCCAAAAAAGGCACTTTAAGAAAAACAAATACGTTTTTCCAGCTTAAAACCACACTGACGACTAAGTTATATTGGTCTACTGCCCAAATCTGAAGTATCAAATTGAATCACAAACTAGAACTAGCTCTATTTAGCTATAGTTGCGTGAAAAATTCGGGTGAGCGACGTACATTCTGTACCCTAGCGGCCAATAATTAAACTACTTTCAGCCGTCTGCTCCGGTCTCGTTAGGGAGTTTTTCCCAAATGTACGCGATGATGACGTGCCCCATTAACAGGACGTAACATCTATTTTAAAATGCGTTTCGAAAGTGAATGCATGAGGACAACCCATTTGTGTCGTATATCACTGGAAACGCCCGATTCCCGTGAATAAGGTCAATCACAATGTATTACATTACCAAAACAAAAATGTGTCGGAAGGAACTATATGGATGGTCCCATCGCACCCCCCCCCCCTCCAGCAGTATGACACAGAAGGGCTAGTTGACTGTCCACCGGGGGGGTTTGGGGGGAGCTTCCCCCCAACGCACTGGTAAAAACCTATGTCGACGGAGGGGGGTTTGGGGGGTGTCCCCCCATTGTAACAGCTGTAGTTGTTAGAGCTTGCACTTAACATATGCTCGTAGGGGGGTTCGGGGGAGCTCCCCCGACCTAAAGGGGGGCTCACTAAGTTCTTGACTTTACATATTAATGTATAATGATCATGATAATTAGGAGACCCTGTGTGTGTGTTTGATCCAACATACCGCGTTGATGAGATGGAAGTTTGCCAGAGTGCCTTAAACTGTTAAAAGGTAGGCTATAATAAAGTCAGCATTAGTATGCGGGCGGGGACTATTTCTTTATGGGGCCTTATGGTTCAGCGTCTCCAAGGAATTCTATTTTTAGAGTCCAATGGGGGAGGTTAGGGGGCCTTCCCCCAATGTAATGGCTAAAACCTGTCACTTTCAGAGAATGGGGGAGGGGGTTTGGGGGACTCATCCCCCATGTACTGGCTAAATATGTCAGAAGGACGGGGGGGGGGGCTCTCCCATGTCAAACAGTTGTGTGAGTTCACTAGAGTTTGCTCTTTAAATATTATGAAGGGGTAGCTCTGACTGATGACTGCTATCTCGGCACATCGACATACCTCGGCACCAGTAACGGTTTATCAGGAAGAAATCACCTAGAGTATACGTCAAATAAAATAAATACTACAGTCGCGTAACGCGCCACGAAATTATTTGCCGCTTTTAAAAGAGTTTAGGCACGTTTTGTGCAATAAATATGCAAGTTCGGTAGGTTTAAAAGATAGTTTTCTGATTTGGAATCTAAATAAATGTTATTTGATGATTATAAGCCCAAATGAATCTGTCAATACCGACAGATTTGACAGGAAACGCGACTCTGTGGGGAGAATTGAATGGCGAGCACGTGCTCGTCATTCGTTGATCCGAATAATTTTAGTTCACATTCTGTACCTAATATAATCAAGGTAGTTTTGTATTGGTAAGAGGACATGATTAGTCTAAGCACAGCCATAGAGCACATGCACAGGCCCCTGAAGGCCGAAGCCTAATACTAGAGACTTGGCGGGATTATAAACCAGTGAATCACAGAATGGGATAAGCGCAACCAGGAAAGAATGAGTAGACCCTACTATAAGAAGGGAAGAGTACCACCGTATTCAGGCATATTTAGGCACACTGCGCTTATATTCAGGGTGCGCTTATCTCCCGAATATTAGCGCATGCGCTTAACAATGAGAAAAAAAGCGAAGGTAACATACAAATCCAGGCGCATTGGACACCAAATTGCCACGTCAACATCATTTGTAACATACACATCCTATGTTGTTTGTTTTTTCAAAGTACACGAATGCTGGTTTTAAATATTTAATCTAATATCTGCTGTCACAACCTGGCGGGGACTGCACAGTGCGAGGTAAAGCATTGTTGCATCGGCCATACAAGAATCCCACACTTCTGGGACACTACATATGCAGTCACATGCGCACCACGCAGTATAGGAACGAGTATAGTATAGAATTGACCCAACAAAATTTATAGGCGCATGCGCTTGAGAACGGCAAATTTGACCAGGTAAAACACGGGTGAAAACAAGCAGTTTTCGTTTGTATGCACATGCGCCTAAATACGCATAAATACGGTATATTCATGAGAAGGTCCGGGACTTTCTGACACTAGACTTGCAGGTATTGACTAATCAGAAGAGAGCTATCATGCTTGTTCGGCTCAGATAGAGAGCACGACCATGATCACATACAGGGGTTTCAATTGGTCAAAAATCCTGTCACCTGACAGGAAGTCCATCATGATTTCTGCTTAAGGAAAGTGGCATATAGGACTGTTGATGAACTGAATGCTTGAATATTTACTCTTTGTATTTTAGAAAACTGCAGCCAGTAAACCAGATAACGACACCCATTGATTAGGCCTACCATTGTAAAGATGGAGGCAGTCCTGCTGAAGATGGAGCCTGATGTCATTGCAGAAAGTGACCAGTGTATGGACTTCGAAGACCAAGCTATGGAGGGCGGAACCAGCAGATCAAAAATAAAGAGAGAGCCACCCACTAACAGCAACCACGGTGCAGATGACCCTCATAGATGACTTTAAATAAAGGTGGAAGACGACTTGGCAAGGTGCCTGCTGTCGAATGATGCAATCTCTCAAAGGTAGGAGAAGATGCTTCAGTTAGTGTCTTTTTAGTATCCTTTTATCAGCTGCAGGCTTACACATTTCTTCGAAGTGTAGGCCTACTTTCAATCTAATTTCTGGCCTGAACGAAATATCTGGATTGGAGGTTTCAGTGAACAAAACATTGGTTTTCTTCAAGCAAGCCCATGAACAATTTTTGTTCGTGGGGAGTGGGGGCATAGGCCTTCTTTTTGGAGAGCAGCTAAAAAGAGAAGCTCTCTATAGCTCTGTAGCCTAGTCTGTTACTGGTGGAAGAGATGTTTCTAATTTGAAAACAAATTAATATTTGAACACCATGACTTCATAGCTGTTAAAAAAGCAAACTGTTAGGCCTTATCTATTGTCATCTGCTAGTGTATGTCAATATGTCAGACGGTAGTGTAAACATCAGACTGACGTGTGTCTAGATGCAGTGATGGCCTAATCTTACCACAGTTCATGATCCTATATATATTCTTATTTTTCACGTTTGATGATTTTCTTCCTTTTTTATCATTGCAGGCACTTTCGACTAACCCAGCTTTAGTGGCAATGCGGAATGAACCCAGGCTCGAGATCTGCCTCAGATGCAAGTCAGTTGAATCACACATCAGGGCCAAATACCGCTATTTACAGACTCGCCAGCTGGTTTGGGGGCGCTCGAACGAATTCTGCGTAATCGAGATAACACGATACAAATCGGATCTATCTTTTGAAAATGGTGGCCCTGCTACTCTCGCAAAGTTGTGTATGACAGTAATGCTGGGACAGTATAGTTGTGGCTTGAAGGTATGGAGGGCACATTTTTAGATCGCCATGCAAATAGAAGCGAGGGCGTTGATTTGGTTGTCTTAGATGAGGTCTTGAAACAATTTACGACTGAGTACGTGTTCTGTTGTGGGTTCTCGAAGCAGGAGTTGGAGAACACATGTAATGATAGGTGGTGCATTACAAGTGGGGGTTTACTCGAAGAGGGGTTCATGTACAGGAGTAGGAAATGCCTGCGTTGGTATATTTGTAAGGCAAATGTTACCGAAAAGTTGAAAAACGGCATTTGGTTCTGAATAAGGAGTTGGAAGAGATGGGCGTCTGGGATAAATATGTGCCGCAGAGTGAAAGGCGCAAAGGGGGCAGTGAGACTGCGGGGAAGAAGAATGAGAGAAAGCGAGGCAGTCTTCAGAGTGCGAGCCAGAGAAATTGAATGCAGCTTCAACTTCAGATGTCCAGCCTGAAAATGCTGGAATGTCTAAAGTGAAGCAAGCCCGGAGGAAAAAAGTGAGACAGTCTTCCAGTCAGTCGGAAATTTGGAATCGGCTTCTGCCACGGATGGCCAGCCCAAGCCAGAGAAACTAGTGGCAGCTTCGGGTGTCCAACCTAAAAATGTTGTGACATCTGATGAGAAGCGATCTGCCGTCATCCAGGCGGAGATTGATTCATTTTATCACTACCTAATGCAATGTTCAGCCTCGATTGATGATTTACATTTACGAATACTGTAACCAAGAAAATATTCATGCAGGTTTTAATTTTGCAGTCTTTATGGTCCGACCTAATCACTCACTGAGTGATCGCCGTAAATTTTTTCAGTTCACTCACAGTTTAATGCGATTAGGGTCATTCGGCAATAAGGCTATTACGTCTTGTAGCAAAGTGGTGAACAGTCCATGAGATGTGAATTTTCTGGCACTAGCCACATGTATGTTTCTAACATTGCGTGCTTTTGTTTAAGGGGAAAGTGTTCATATTTCGAACAAAAAATCCAGCGAAATTGTTTGTAAGTACTGTGTATTGCTTTCTATTCGTTGACAACACTAAGACAGTTCATGTACAGTACATGTACAGTACATGTATATGTTTTATGTAACGATCACCTTGTTTCCCTTCCTCAAGATATGAGTTGAAAGGGAAACTCCCAAGTTAATGGCAAATGATAATAAATGCTTTTATTTCATATTATTTTGCTTTTCCTTTCCTCTTGCATGCAGAAAATTGAAGTTGTGTACTTCTAATTTTCTAATCCCTTTTGCCTGACACCCATTGTTGCTTCGTTCTTGCATGAGTATGAAGTTCACTGTTATGAGCAGGGTCTTGAGAATATAGAGAGGTTCAGCACCCTACTGACTCCAAAACCAACATCATTTCAAGGTTGAATTACAGTTATAAGTGGTATATATTTTTTCGGTTTGATTAGATTGACAAACGTTTTCATGTTGATATTCCACCTGGATCTTCACAATAGTACTTCAAATTCTAAATTGGACCTGTGCATAAGCAGGTGGCCTGAAGTTGTTATCCATGTCGTAGGCCATTATATCTGCCTTTGCACAGGTCCAAAAATTTTAAATGCTGTGTCGACGCTGTTGAGGCAGTTAAATGGCGCCTTTACAAAACAAGGCTTTTATTACAAGTAATAAGACTATGTGAAACAGATGCACCAAAACTAGCTGAATTGTGTCTACCCAGTATTATTGGGCAGGTACACATCAATGTGAAAACTCATGTCAGTTCAGTTGAACCAAAGTTGTCAGAATACAACTTGTAATTCACTTCCAAGGTTGAAGTCAAGAGTAGGAGCAGGAAAGATTGTGCAACCTCTGAAGTGCCTGGCTGGCTCTTATGTGCGTTACCAAAAATCAATAAAGACAAGTCTTTATCAATTCTTGGCGTCACTGAGTTCCTGTTGAGATGACGCTGCTTTGATATACAGTCCAGCTCATAAAAAGTTTGAATTCTAAAAGTTTTTGTGGAACTCTGTAATCTTGTTGGCCAGGCATTTTCTTGAGACACTGCACTAATTCCAAGTTATGCATGCTGGTTTTGTATAGCCCACACCAATATCACAATCATAACTTATCTCTAGTATTGTCTTGAACTCCCTCCGGGCATTTTGAAATGGGACAAAGAGAACGTGCAGACGAAGTCTTCACAGCAAGAGATGACATATTTGACGTCAAATTGATGTTCTTGAACTAGGTGCCGCTCAGTCGTGGGCACATCAGTGGCAGAAGTGAAGCAAGGCCACATCAAACATGGGAACACGTTGGAACCACTCAAGTGCACAATCTGTCCTAGGACAGAAATTTTGGTCCCAAGTTTGTAATTTCTGCATTGAACAATCAAGACACCCGTCAATGAAGGACAGCATTGAAATTGGACTCCTTTGCAGTCCATTTCGTCACCCTGGTCGTCTTTCCACTATAGTACCAGGCGACAGGACAGGACTGGTCCACTGCCTTTGGAGTGTACATTGAAATGCCCCCCCCCTGAGTCAAAGAGGCTACAAAATGCTTTGTGTCTTTGCCCTTGAAATCCTATACTTCTCGGGCAGATCACAACCAGCAGATAAGTCAATGGGTGATATGAATAAAGACTAGCAAATGCTTTTACTTCAATTTTGTACAGAAAGGCCTAGTGTAATTGTACATGGAGTTTTAGATAAAAGCATTTGCTAGTCTTTATTCTTATCACCCATTGTCTTGAACATGAACCTGGCTGGTTTATGCCAGTGTGCCCTAGTCAAATAAGCATCACCAGACTTTCCCACTCCTTCTGTACCGAAGGACAAATTCCTTACCACGCGGACATCAAATTTTTCAGCACCACACTAGCAGAGTTGATTGGAGCAAAAGACAGCTGCACCAAAAGGTTGAGCGGAGAGTGTCGTCTACAGACAGCCAGAGAAAACTACTGGGCTGACCATTGCAACAGTAAGTTTTTTCTTTCAGTATCCTGGCACTTTTCAAGGCACACAGGAACCAGTTTTGAAAGAGTTTCCTTGGAGTTAATCAGCTGAAGGGCTATATTGTAGAACAGGAACTCATTTTGAGCATGACAACTTAAATTTCGTTCATAGTGGGGGGGGGGGGGGGGGATCTAAGATGAAGTGAAATGGTCCAAATATGCCCTACGACATAGCTCGGCGGTTGGCTACATGCTAGCCACGTTCTGCTCCGGTTGTAATGTCCTGAGGGTCTGTGATCAAAAGCTATCGCAAGCTAAAAATGGTTCAGGTGTTAGTAGTAGCAAAGACAATTTCACAACCTAAAATTAAGAACAGCAACCAAATGCATCCTTTCTTTGTCGTTTTTGAGATTCGTATCCTAATCCTCTGTAACATCACAGATACATCTGTTGCTGGGACAAAATTTTCCCACGTGTGGCAAGGTCACAGATCTTTTACCAACATATCCAGTATCCAACCGAATTTGATTGATTGGCCCCTGAAACTCCATAAAACAGAGAACCCAAACTTGATGAGGAACAAGTCTGAGCTAGTCTAAAGTAGCTGATTCAAATGCCATTGTATCGATGAGAAGTTGGATATGACAATGTCTTTCTTTTGGCATAGGATCAAGGTTGTGACAATTTACTGCACTTGGAATTCACATCCAACTAAATCTCTCCTACTCTATGAGTATGATACACGGTTGAGGCGGGATTCGTCACAATTTTTAAGGTAGCACTACCAGCCTTTCAATGGAATCATGACCATTTCAAAAGCCAAGTCCTGCCTGCTCACGACTGGTTTTACAGTACTCTTAAAATCGAAGACCGACTACCAATTATGTATAACTTCATCAAGCTTCGTCCTTGACTATATTTACAGATAAATACAGATAAATCATTACATGAATTTCACCAAATGTTTTGCAGCAGTCAATGGATACCCTGAATGTATACCCCCCCCCCTCCATTAATCATTTAGAACTATTGGAAAATGATATAAAGAATATGTTGTGAAACCCTGATGATTTCATCTAAAGTCCCAAGTGAATAAGTGTCAAATCCTGACCCTGGAGCAAACTTCAAGGTTAAAACTAGGTGGCGATTGCCTGAGGGAGGGAGTACAAGGTTCACATTGACAGCTGCACTACTTCATTTATGCTCGCCTATATATAATCCATGTTTCTGCAATGTTGTACATGTACAAAGGAAACCTTCTGCGTAGCCCTTTGGCAAACCTACACATTTTTGTAAAGATTTTCCTTTTAAAAACGCTAGTAAACACTAAAATATTCAGGTCAAATGGAGCCTAGAGGCGGGAGCTGAAAGCAGGTCAAATTGATGGTCTCCATCAAGGTGACCTTTGTAGTGGAGATGCCTACTGGCATATTCCTAAAATTCATAAATCTGGCTCACCGAATCCTCCCTGTATTCTCCCTTGATGGCTGGCACACTCTTTTCAAAGTTTATTTAGAAAACATAGATACATACATATATGTAAATAAAAATCATTGATTACATCAACCACAATAACCTGCTATTTTTAGCAAGCATCGAATTAAACTAGCAGTGATCTCCAATGATTGGTTTTCAGTGTCCTGTCAAAATGTTCTAATGATAGCGTTGAATCAAAATAGGCAAACTCGACATTTTTAAACCTCTTTAATCCCAAAACTTGAAAATCCCGGGATCCCAGGGTGGTCACGTGGTTGCGAAATTGGGTCTGACTTTCACGATGTATAGCGTCTGCATACAACCGCCAAAGTCCGGTACCGAGGCGCCATCTACCCAGGCATGCTCTAACTGACCCTACTGTACATCAAACACGCTAAAACAAGCAATAAAATAGCGTTGCAGATCAAGGGAATAAAATATCACCGACACCGACCTGTCAGCCATTGGGAAAAAACTTTATTTCAAAATGACCGACTGGTTGGTCACTGGGATTCAAGAGGTTAAATTGGCAATTCTCAAATCCTGCTAAACGAATGATGTCTATACCAAAAATCCAGGCCATATTTGGTACATCCCGACATCCAAAGAGACCATTCTTCCTCCCTCTTCATTTAGCATCTCAGTTCGTAGCACCATCTTTCTCACCGTTTTCTCATTGATATTGCATGTTCGGTGGCATGAAGTTAGCAGCGGCAGCAGCTGCCAACTGCATTGGATTAGGTCCCATTTGATAGTTGGGGTGTGGGAAATTTGGACCAGTGTCATACTTGGGTGGTGCTGCTAAATTTTTCACAGTTGCGCCAGGTAAATAATCAAAGTTCATTGTGTTTTCAAACTTGGGAGCTGTTAGAAATGTGGTACCACCTTTTGATGTCCCCTGATTGGCAAACTTTTGACCGGTTGTAAATGTAGGTTCATTTCTGAAATCATCTTGATCAGCACACTTGTCAGCTCTCATAAAGGTTGGTCTCCTAAATTTAGGAGCAGTTTCAATCATAGTGCCACCTTTTGTAGTCTCCTGTCTGGCACCAAACCTCTGAGAATTTGAAAAATTAGCATCACCTTTCAAAACATTTGGTGTAGTAAACTTTGGAGCAGTTGTAAACACATCCTCATCCTTCAAATGGCCAGCTTCAGCAAATATTGGCACGTTTACAAACCTTGTGTCACCTTTCGAATGCCTGGACTCAGAAAACTTTGTCACAGTCGCAATAGTTGCGTCATTTAAGATGTCCGCTTTGGCCTTTGCCCCAGCCGAACGACAAAAGTTACACAACCCACCCCTCAAACTACTATTATACGTGAAGGCCTTTGCACACACAGTGCAAACATATGGTTTCTCGCCTGAGTGGACTTTTTTGTGCGCTTGAAGTCCGCAAATTTGCTTGAATGTCTTTCCGCACTGGTTGCACAGGAAAGGTTTTTCACCTGTGTGCATTCTTTTATGGCACTGAAGATGATCTGAACGCTTGAAAGCCTTGGGGCAAACGTCACACAAAAACTTTTTCGCCTCTTCATGTGTTTTGCGATGCTTGGCCAAGTAAGTTTTCGCAGGGAATGATTTCGAGCATGTCTCGCAAATGTATTTTTCCGTCCCGTGGTGGATTTTCAAATGGACGTTCAACCACTGTTTTGAGGCAAATGTTTTTCCACATTGGTCGCAAATGTAGGGCGATTCATTTGCATGAATGCGGAGATGCATTTGCAATCGCTGATTTCGTGTGAATTTCTTATTGCAAATTTCACACTCGAAGTCACGTTTTTCTTGGAATCCATGAACACTTTTTTTATGGCGGACTAACAAGTAGTTCTTATTGCATTTAAAGTCACAAGACTCTGCCTCACATTTATAACGGTCTTCATCAACGCGTAAGTGCGTCTTCAAATGCGATCGCAGGTTTCCTCGTTTTTCGGTTTGATACGTACACCCCCCATCTTTGTACGGACACGCATAAACTGTCCCGTCCTCGTGGCAACGTAAATGACTCATCAAGTTATTCATATTCATTGTCTGAAAAGAACAATCTGTGTCGGTCCGCGGACACAGGTAAAGAGTTCCAGAAGTACTATCTTCGTGTTTCGGCTCAGCTAGATCCGGTACCGATTTTGTTTTCCCCCTTCTCTTTTTAGACCTTGTTTTCTGAACCTTTGGTGTCCTGAGCTTTAGTGGTGGAACAATCTCATGCTCTTCGCCCTCTTCCTCCTCTTCAATATCTTCCTCTAGGTACGTCACCCGCTTTGCTGTAGCATTCTCCAGCCTCGAACTGGAGCGCTGTCCTCTGACCCTCTTCCGTCTCCCATCCAATAACTTCACTTTTGGAATCTTGATCTTCAGAATCGGATCTTTCGAATGCTCCTCAATCTTATGCTCTAAAAGCATCTGTGCGTTATCAAACATGTCTCCACACTCCACGCAGTGAAGTGGCTCAGTGCATGCATCCATATGACGCTCCATGGCGAGATACTCTGCTGTCTGGAAAGAACACCTCCAGCACTGGTACGGTGCATCCATACCATGAACATCTTTATAATGCAAATCTAACAGAGAAGGTTTTGAAAATTTTTCTTCACATTTTCGACAACTCATAGATTTATTCGGGGAAATGGAAACAGTTTGGCATTTCTTCCCCTGTCTATCCTCTGAATGCTCGTCCTTGCCTGTCTGTGTACCATCTTCATGTGCCTGTGTACTGTCGTCACGCGCCTGTATATTGTCCTCACTTACCTGTGTATTGTCCTCGTCAGTCAAGGTAGCTAAATTCAGGTTATCGACACCAGGGCTTAGTCGATCCTTAGGGTTTGCACACCAGCCTACTTGCTCAGAATCACTGTTCTCCGGATTACGACTCGCCTCACTAAAATCACTATCAGAGCAACTATTTTGTTCATGCACATCTACGACTGATGGGGTTGGTTTTGGTGACAGTTCATCAACCATAGATTCAGAGTCAGATGAAGATTGTTCAGACTCAGCGGTTTCCAATGTTTCATTTTGATGAGAGCGCCTTCTATCTTCATGACATTCTGTCCCTTTCCTCACATCAGCGTTATCTCCGAAACTTTCTGAGGTATCATTTCCAGCAGCCTTGGAGTTCGATTTACAAGCACCTTCTGTGCCCACTGCTGACATCTTGTCTTCATTCACAATCACATCACTTCGTGTTTCTGGACCTTGTTGACCTGAAATGAAATGAAATAAATTAACTTTCTCAAGAAGAATATTATCCAAAGGTGTGGATATGGTACTCTAAGAGAATTTTTGAGGGGATTTTAACTTCTTTCAGGCAAAGCTTGTCAGACTAAAAACTGTTTGCAACTGTTAACAATGCTCCACACAAGAAGGGACTGTGATTTTGACTGGACTTTGCGGACTACGTGTTTGGGGATCTACAAGTTCATTCTGGTATGAACTTGTCTATGTCTGTTTGATTACATCTTTAACTTTGAACATGACAACTATCCTTTACATGTTCTACGAATAACAGATGTTCGTACCAGCAAACGAAAATGCTTCGACACCTCACAAATCTTCCTATGCTTGCATACCTGATTTCGATAGTCCTGTGAGGGCTGCAAATTTTTCCACTTCCATGGCAACTGCTACTAGCCTAGATATTACTCACAATGGAGTGGCACGAAATCATTTTCATTCTTCAAAGGATTCATGGCCAAGGACACTCATGCCTGCCCTGAAACTAAGAATATCGAATATGAATTAGTTGTCATTATCTAAAATATTGTGCACAGAGGCCTACCGTACATTCTCCATCAAATATAAGTAAAGAGGTCCAGACTTTATCATGTTCTTGCGTTGAAGATGAGCCTCTGTTTGTAAACAAGGGTATGGTCAAAACTGGTGTATTCAGCATATCAGTAGTACGAGGGCCAGTTTGGACAATTTCGAATAAGTTTGTTTGGGTGCTGACCACTGTCCTGTCAATTGAGTCATGCTTGTCACCTGGAACAAAGGGTCGCAGACAGCGAGTTTGACAGTGGCTTATAACATTGCCGAAGGTTGTCATTTGAACAAACTGGTATTATTTTGTTGTTCGACATGATGATGTAAGAGCTCCATCACATGCACATGACACCTGGAACAGTACCATCAAAACTGTGGACATCCTGAAAATCTTGTCTGTAAGTGTAAATCGATGTACATGACTTCACTGTACATTTTGCACACGTACTCTTTAGGAAAATGGCTAGCATCTTATCAATTATCTCTATCATTTCGCAATCGATTGGATCCAGTTTAGCAGTTACATATTCCTATAAACATCTGTAACAAGTAACCAATCGACCACGTACTTATAGAGCTTCTGGGCACCGACGATTGACATTTATTTGATAAAATCGCCAATAAATTTTATTTTTATTTTGGTACTTCTAATATTTTGATGGCACGAAATTTCAGCAATGCGATTCCCGGCAGAAGTGGAATGTGTCAAAATAATTGTCACATCCTCGGCAGTCTTCGGTGCGGAGATATAGACGAAGCACGCATGTCACTCCAGCACCGACCTTCGTGTTGGAAGTGGCATTATGTCTCGGTATTATGTCTGTTACAGGCTGTACTCTAGTAGTCTTGTAGGGGGGTACATGCCTAGGGCCTACCCTCGTATATGAGCCCTCCCCGATTCCATGCAGGTAAAGTGCAAAGTCTAATGAACTTACACGACTGTTACCATGAGAGAGCCCTCCCCTCCGTAAGACCCTCCATAAGACTTTCTGGCACGTTTTACCAAGTAGCATGTATAGGAACCCCCCCCCCCCCCTCCCCCGATTGAAACCCTCATAAGGCCTTCCACGTGTTTTACTCTGTGGGATGGAGGGACTGGACCCCCTGGACTCCCCTTGATGGTAATCTCCATAAGTCATCCAACATGTTTTGCTCAATGCGATGGAGGGGACTGGACCCCTCTCCCTCCTTCAATAAACCCCGTCCCCAGATGAGACCTCAGTGATGAGACCCTGTGTGAGTCCTTCCTGGACATCTTGCGTATGAGGCCTACTCCATCTTATACTCCACCATTCATCCATCCATCTAATTCATCTAAAAGGAACGATGTACTGCCATGACTGATTCGCCAACATAAACCCCAACATTGCGACAAATAAGCGGGGCAGCAGCTAGATACACTCCGAAAGCAGTGGATCGGCATCGCCTTGCCGCCGCCAGAGAGGAAGGACGATTTTTACAGACGATCATGATTACGAAACGGGCTGCAGAGGAGTCTGCGGCTAGATGACGTACCTTCGCAAAATTAGATCGCGCCATTGCGTTCATTTACTGAGACCAATGAACGCATTCCAGCCACCACCTCTTTTTATTCGCCGATCTTATTTTTAATGCATAGGACATTTCATCTTTTGTCTCAAATAAATCGCACCAGGGTCCTGGTGTGATTAATAATAGGTTGATAATATTGCCGACACAACATCGATAGCGGACATAGAAAGAAAAACCAACCGGATATCCGGAGCACGCAGGGACACATCAAAGAAATCCGAATGAAGTGAGCAACATCGCATGCAATTGGCTATAAAACAAGAGGTGCTTCGTAATTATCATTGTTTGCTGAAACAGAAATTGCTTTTGCGATGTGACTCTGTCAATAGCATTGGATGTGATCAATCATCGACTTCGTATTAAAGGGACAACTTGGGCATGAATTTGTTTTTCATTCAAAAATTGTTTCCAGCAAGACTGTGACTTCTCTAAACAAGATAATATTGATAAATCATTGAACTGCAAACAGTGCTGGGTGTAAACAAAATCCTGCCTAAAATTCCCGAGGCATGCCCAAAGCTGCCTCGTAACACTGGCGAAAATCAATATCACAGATCAGCATGATACTGGTGGCGGCGGACTTTGTTTAGCAGGAGTGTTATCCTAAATCCCACGACCAAGTTGTCCCTCGACACTAGTTTGAGGCTTACTTTGGGAAGACCAAGTTATTTTCACAGGTTTAATGGAAATCCGACCCTTTGCACAAAGTCAGGGAAGGTCGGAGAATGTCGGAGAAATGTTTTCGGAGGACACAACGGCTCGATGTACAGCGTACCCAGAGACCGATGTCGGGGTCAAATCACTGCCAACATTATGACGAAGTCGTCGCCCTCTCATGCCGCGGCGGCAATTAATTTAGAATAGCTCTATTAACCTTGACATTATTGGTTACCTTCATAGCAGATGACCTCAGAAGATATTAGCTGGTTTGGGTTCGTTTATGCGCATTAGGGATCGTCAGAATCAGTTGGTGACATCATTGGTCAATGGCGAAATGGTTTATGGAACACAGGCGTATGGTCGAGAAAAAACACCTATGAAAACGATCGTTTGAGCCCGCAGCTTTGGGCAGTGTGTAAATTGATGTGATAGCCTATGCATTGTAAGCTCTTCCGCTTGATGTTATGCTTTGGCGAAACATCCAAGAATGTGTAGTCTGTCACGTGTCTTCCCACTCTGAGATTTATAGATTTTTCCCTCTTGTACAGCTTGGAGTCTCGTGGTGTCAATTATAACCGCTCATCCACTCGGCCAGACCTGTCGTAGCTGGGTCGTTGTGTCCCCTTGCCTCGTTCCACACACTTACCGCTCATGGTTAACATCCCAAATATTAGTGCACGTAGATAGCTGGCCCTTTAACGGCGTATTCGCGCCATTTTGACCTTCCATGCTTACCCCGACAATCACAACATCAATCATACACCTCAAAGGCCTCCCATGGCGGTAGCAAATGGCCTAAACGAATAGCCCAAAGATTTGCGGATGAGGGACAGAATAACAATATGTTTCCTGTCGCCCAGATGGTCCAGTGGTGTACACCGTGGGGCGCAGCTTGAATGCAAAGGCTAGTAAAGCTAACACCACGGATGAATTGAGACGTGTTTTGACTGCTTTGATTCTGTTGTACACAATGTTAAGGCGGGGGGGGGGGGGGGGGGGGTTAACAGTAGTTTGCCGGCTTGATTGTCCGGATCAGATGCTGATTTTTTTCCGTTAAGTAGTGCTCCATGTCAATTCTATTGGTTTAGTTTCATGTGGGGGCTTGGACTCGATGTTGATTCGTAGAGTGGACGAGGGGAGGTCGTTGGAGGTAACCATGCCTTGCCGCTGTCCTGGGATGGAGTTGTCAGATATTTTTCCAGAATGTTCACAATAAGTACGATTTACCTAATTAAGTGTGTCAGGCAGGGCGTGGTTTTGATTGGGGCGAAGCATTTGGAACATCTGTGTCCATCATATCAGGATTTTTTCCCAACAAACGAAGCGAAGGAGCTGTTGTTTGCGACTCATAGCAATGGAGAGTAGTGTGTGGTACACTGGCTATCGCAATGTATTTGCATTGATCCATAAAGTACCAAATTAATCTTCATTGTAGGCATCCGTGTTTGTTTACAAACAATAACAGCGCTGTTGATGGCGTTTTTCATTCATCACGCGTATTTGCTCAGTTCTACATGTAGCTACAATAGCCGTGATATTTGTCTTGGGAATTACCATCATCTCATTTTATTGGCGAGAACCATCACTTAAAGGGACATTCAAAGGGACCCGCAGGGTACTGTAGGTTTTAGGTGGCCGGTGTAGAAGGTTGAAATGTCTAGGATAGGATATCCGGGCAACAAAGGATTCTTATTTGCTTTGATCTCTGAGCTATTGGCAGTCATGGCCTCTATAGAACCATACTATATCAACAGGACCGGACACTTTTTCCAGGGGACATTTTCTAGTGTGCTTCTTGAGGTCATTTATTTGGCCAATGCCAACTCTAAAGTTTTTTCGTGGAAGTGAAGAACCCCCAAGATTGAGCTGAAACACCTGTAGGGAATGCATTGTGTTGGTTGAAAAACCCTGAGATGTTTTTCAAAAGCTCAAAACATGTTACTAATTCTTAATTTTTAAGAGCCGTGCTGTGTGCCATCCGTCCATCCATATTGACTTCATTGAAAAATGCCCACGGTCATTCGTTCTAAAGCTCTCATCAATAGGGAGGTTGAGATCGGGGACTTTTCACGGATCCTTATACGTATACGATTAGAAATACGCACGCTTCTTGGCATGCCGACTTATCGGCGGTGAATATCAGTCCTAAAGTCTCTCCTCCTTTCACCGCCGATAACTCCCGCCAGGTAATCTGTCGGACGCACCATCATAAACGGGTGGCCAATCAAATTGCTCGACACAAAGTAATTGAATGACGGCCTGAATTGATAGTGCCAACCTCCGGATCAGGTTACCCTTCTTCTATACAACATGCACTGTGCATTTGGGTCAGGTCAGCATCCCTGGAACCGTTACTCATTGAACACCTGGTCTTCAATTATGATGGCTTTTGGCGCGTGTCTCGTGCGACAACCACGAGTAAGTGTAATGTTAGTGTTGTCGGGACAGAGGACGTGTGGGATGGAAGGGAATGCAGGGAGACTACCGATAAAGTATCAGGCCTTCTGACGACCGATCAGGGGGGAGTTATCGGCGGTGAAGGATGGATATACGTACAACGACGGTGGATCGGCATGGCTACTTGGTATAGTACGTATAATGATGGTTAAGTTGCTGTTCTCAACCTCCCTTATATCGGAAAGATTGATACTGATATGATAATTTCGACGGGTCGATCATCATACTAGTACGTTCCTTGGTTGGTTTCCTTCAGAGAAGTACAGCCCCATCAGGCAGGGTTAATTACCGTCATCACCCGTGACATTTAGCTGAATGCCTCTATCCTCGCCCAATGTCTGCCAGGGTAGATTTAATGACATTATCTTTACCTTGAGATTGCTTTATAACCCGAGAGACAAGCTTTCTAATCAACGTAGCCGTGGAGGCTTGCTGTTTATTCATTCATTGCCACTGATTACCCGAGCCTCTCACAACAGGCCTTTATATCTATCTTTGAAATACGCTCAGTCAAAGCCCTGCTGAAATTGGCTAGATTTGGTCAGATATCTTGGCAATTTTGATTCTACTTTGATACTACCGAGGACCTAGTGACGAGCCATTCCCCTTGAGAACGCTGTTGTATTGTATACGCTCAGTCAAAGCCCTGCTGAAATTGGTCAATTTGGTGAGATATCTTGGCCATTACATCAAATGTGCATCACCCCATTGCAAATCTCGGCCTGGAATCATGATTCAATAGACCAGAAAGACTCCGAGAAAACCATGCAGTTATAAGAGATCGGGCTGATATCAGGACGTTGCATAAAATTGACCTGCATTCTATGCGATAGATGTAAGCAAAGGTGAAGTCTACTTGAGGAGGACACATTCTTGAGGTAGTCGAACTCTGATATGTAGAGGGGGAGACCAACTGGCGGACAAAGTCTTCAAGAGACATTTTGATGACCAGGGCCCGGTTGTTCAAAAGAAGTTAAATTTCATTGATGTTAAGTTAAATATCAACGTTAAATTCCTTAACTTGGCGTTAGCTAACTTGGCGTTAAATTTGGGTTGTTCAAAACAACGTTAGGGTAAACTAACGCTAATGTTAGCAAATATTGCATCTTGGTTCACTGATGTTAGTTGCCATGGTAGGTATAGGTAATCAAGTTAAAGATAACGTTAGATTTAACTTAGGGTTTTAGGTAAGTTAAATCTAACGTTAAAGATAACGCCAATGTAAGGCTAATATTGTTTGAACAACTCAAAATAAAACTTGACGTTATCTTAACGCCAAGTCAGGAATTTTAACGTTAAGTTATCTTTAAAAATGTATTTCTTCTTTTGAACAACCGGACTCTGGAAGAAAATGTGCCTAAGTTGCTTAGTCGGCTTGATCTGGTAAAACTTTCTGCATGGTTACGAGACACAATATGGACTCGCCCGAATCTTCACCCAAACTGATTTTAGAGAGGGGTTGAGAGGCCTCAACTGCGCCAAGGTTAAATACACGTAATGCGCACGGTAGGATGTAAATATTGAAACGAGCCAAATGAAACAAGCCAAACAAAACGATGCAAAAATAAACGACTGAATGAAACGTCCCATGGTGCACCTTGCAAAACTTAAAATGAACCAAATTGAATGAACTATGAATAATATGATGTTCTATGCCATAAACATACTTGACCAAATCCTGCAATGAATATTAAATGTAAACTTGATCTTTAAGTTCAGGTTTAAAACGTTTATTTGGCTCGTTTAGTTTGGCTTGTTTCATTTGGCTCGTTTCAACATTTACATACTACCAATGGGCACTGTAAAATTAAGTTCGAACATTAGTGTGTGTAGTAATGGCGTGGTGAATACATTACATCGGAGTAATAGCGCCAAGGGAAGCCAACGAAAACAGACAAATCCCAAACGGGAGATCATGAACGAAACAATCACACATTAGTCGTTGTTATCCACCAACGACGTGATAGCATCGCCTGCCGATGGCCCGTGACATGCATAACAATAAACGCGATGTAGAAAAGAGAGAATTTGGTGTTCGTAGTTTGCGAATTATGGCCACTGTACAGTTTAGGTATTGCTGGGTTGCTGACACTGTATACTAGCAGTAGGCTACCACTGTCAGCCTTGTCCAAAACTTGATCTATCTTTTTTAATTAGCTTTAGTCTAATGGCATGTTGTACTCAGCTCGGTGAAATCGTTAGTGGGGTTGAGAAAAAAAGGTATTGCATGCAGGGTTTTTGTCAATGTGTAATGGCTGCCAGGAGACTCAGCCTTGTCCAAACCTTGATGTATTTGTTTTAAAAATCAGCATAACTCTAAAGCCACGACATACCCAGCGCAGTAAAGATATCGTTAGTACGGCTGAGAAAAAAGTGCTGATCACTTTCCTACCATTAGAGCGTGCGTGACTGTTCGAGTCTAGTGCAATTATTGTCAGAGAGAGAGTGATCTAACAATTGGTTTAAAACTTCAGAGTGAGCTGAATAATGAAATTTGTTTTTTGTTGTCAGTAAAGCCTTCCATGTATTGGAAGCTAGAAGCACACAGAGATAAATGTTTGTGAGATGATGCAGCAGAGGTCTTTAAATTCCTCTTTCTAAATCGAAATCTATTTTCGTCATTTGCATTATTTGTCGTCTACCACTAGCTTTAGCGAGTTACCGGTACGTCTGTAGTGTGCTCTAAGATTTAGTTCAAGTAATTGAAAGAGCTGTCAGTGCTTCACGATTTCCGTTGATGGGATCACTTTCACAAGAAGCAGCGCTTTTTCGAGTCCGTTTCGGACGAGAAATTAGCAACCCATGCCTTATTACCGGTTCTGATCAAGACTTTTGAATCGAATCAATAATGCAGTTAAATCGGGAGAGGGAGAGGGAGAGGGACTATCCTAACTCCATTGTAAAAAAGGCATCATCCCCTACCCGTCTGGCAACTTCGGCCAATCTCAACGCGGTCTTCTGGACCTCCCGAATATTCCCGAATCCCGCGATGATGGCTGTCCCGACATACCCGGCCTATTTTTCGTCTGTCCTTGCGTCCGGAAAGAAACACACTCTTCCTCTTTTAAAATGCTGATAAAGTGGCACTGCTTCGCTTCAGCGCTATTGGTGTTTTCGCTAGGCTATAAAGACCATATTCAGTCCTTGTATATCCCCTTAATGGTCATCCGTTTTTAGTTGGGAATGTGTGACCTAGTTTTCATGCCCTGCAGATTCATTCATCTTTCTGTGGTTTGTTCATGTCATGGAGGAATTTTTACCAGACATATTTGACAGATTAGCTTTTTTAGAGACTTGCTATTGTTTTGACCAACCAGATTCCCCAATCCCACTGCACAGATGCAGTCTTCATAACTTAAGAAAACGAAGCAGCGGAGTTTCCACGAGACTTCCACCCAATGGGGCTGGGGAATAGGTAAATTTCGCAAGCCTCACGAACTTGTATACGAATGACGAATTCTCAATTCCAATTCCTCCTGGTACACATAAAGTATAACGTATTATTTACGAGTGTCTCATCAGTGAGTTATTAGATGATTTGATGCCACATAATTTTGTGCTCCGCACACTACATTCTTAAGGATTGCGGAACCTAGCTAACACTTAGCTCCAGCCTAAGACTTGCAATTCTTTTCCCCAAGGAATGTTCAATCGTGTTCTTCTACCGGGTATGGTCATCCGAATGATTTGGTCCCGCGTCTGTCATCTGTTAGACGTAAACTAGTTTTCTTGAACCCTCCGCGCCTATTCATCTTTCTTGGGTTCGGTCATGCCATGGACTCGTGCCAGCCATATTTAATAGACGATCTTTTAAACACTTTAAACAGCCAATACTGCCAACGGTGGCTACGTTTCCTACAGCTCTTACCAAAAAAGTTAAGATGAGTTAACTGTGAACGACGATAACAACAAGATTTTTGTTCCTGAGGCAAATTCCTGTCAAAATTAATCTCTTGTGGTTGGTCATTCCTGGTTAACGTTTGATGCGCTTTTCCAAACATACATATGTACTTATTCATACTTGCATAACAAGTGCGCCATTATTTCAAGCCATAATGCCCTACACCAACATCTTATAGGAAACTTGTACACAGATTTCAAATTTATTTTTATCCCCTCCAATGAATAGCACCACCAATTAATCCCGGCTGGTGTGAAACATTCCATAGTATTTGTCATGTAACATTTTTTCATACACGCGCTGGCTGTGTTCTTCCGTCCTCATCGTGAGAGGAGCTCTACAAGAAAATGGGATAAGGAGACATCTCAAAATACATCGAAGTCACAAAAGATAAGACGGTTTCATCGAGAAGGACGTAAGGGTGGGCGGAGGCGTTTTAAAACTCGTGATCAGTCACTTCTTGTGTGTTTTATTTTTGGCTTTGAACTCGAACAAATATTTGATCGAAAACGTTCTGTTAACCAAGTTAGCAGTTTTTTAATGTAATTTGTAGTATCAAATGCTGAGGCTATTAGTAACCACCAATTACTGAACGTGCATAAGGCCCCTGCAAAGATATATTCTGAAATAAAGTGATTAAGCCAATAATGATAAAAAATGATAATAACTCGTTTAAAAAAACCTCACAAAACATCTGTTGCAACTCGTATTTCTTCTGTCTCTTTCGATTAGGTCATGGAACTGATATATAAGTTGTTGCAAGGACTTCGAATGGGGCTTACGATGGAAGGAAGTCGGTGGAAAGGACTACAAAATGCGTAAAAATGGATGGAATTCAGTAGCAAGGACTACGAATTTGTAAAAATTGATGGAAATCAATAGCATGTACTACAAAATAAAGTGTGTTAAAATGGATGGAAATCATTAGTGTGGACTAAGAATGTGAACGAATCGAATGGCATTCAGTAGCACGGAATATTGTGTAAAAAATGGAGGAACGAATTCAGCTAGTGGCATGCACTACTAATGTGTTTAAACAAATGGATCGAATTCAGTAGCTTGGACTACATGTGTCAAAGTGGATGGAATTAGGTAGCAACGACTACACCTGTAAAAAAGGGCGGAATTCAACAAGTAGAATGGACTACAATAATGCAATGTGTTAAAAAAGTCGGAATTCAGTAGCAGGGACTACGACAATGTGAAAAAAAGGACGGACTTCAGCTAGTAGCATGGACTACTCGTGTCAGAAGAACGACATTCAGCATCAAGTACTACGATTGTTTAAAAGAGGACGGATTTCAGGCGCCTTCTTAAGACAAGAACCAGGCACAGTGATTTTAATCTCACAAAATGACATGGCAATTTAATACCACGTAGGCGTAAAAATACTTCCATTTACCAATCTTACTTGCTGGTATTGTATTTGTGGTGTTGTAATGAAAACTGCAAAATGGAGCGATTTCGAATATTATCAAAAATCATTCAATACTAATTACAACTGCATGTAAATTAGTGATTGAATTATTTTTTGATTGTCGAAATAGTTCTAACTCATATTTAATTTGGAACCCCACTCCCTACTGAAAAGGATCTTTACGTGAGATTGGTAAAATGTTAGTACTTTTGTTACCGTGTCATTTGGACCTTCATTTGCTAACAATAAGTAACACCCTGAGGGTCTGTTCTTTCCGACTTGTACGATATAAGAAGTGAACTGTTTTCATATAAGGAGGTGGGCGGGGGGGGGGATCAAAATAGAACGCTTCAGCAACGTTGTCCTCTCTAGAAAGATAAACAAATTGGAAAGAACAGATATTGATTTGCTGCACATAACCATTTTGTAACCATGGAAATTGATATTTGTCACTTTTTGGTTCACTGATAGGGTGTGACTGCAAGTGTCCGCAACCGTGGTCGTCGTCATTGTCGTCCGTCGACCGAAGCCAGTTTCGGTGAGCACAGTGGTCCCTGGTTTCCCGCGGTAGCACAGTGTCCGCAACCGTGGTCGTCGTCATTGTCGTCCGTTGACCGAAGTTAGTTTCGGTGAGCACAGTGGTCCCTGGTTTCCCGCGGTAGCACAGTGTCTGCAACCGTGGTCGTCGTCATTGTCATCCGTTGACCGCAGTCAGTTTCGATGAGCACAGTGATCCCTGGTTTCCCGCCTCTTGTTGGAGACGATTAAAATGATTTTATATGCATATTATGATCACGGTGGGTAAAGGTATCGGTTTGCAAAAGAAAAAAAAACATGCGTACCGGCAAGAGGAAGAAACAGACAACAGATTAGTTCATTTTGAGGGGCGTTAAGGCCCGCAATTTTTATTTTAATCCGAGTGTACCCCTCCAGCACTGTTTTGGGAGGGCCTTGTTTCTATTGTAATACAAAGGTAAACCTATACCTTTACCCACCGTGATGATGTAGCACGTAACCCCTCGCACTTATTTATTTCAGGCAAAACTAACAATTTGTTCGTCTATTCATGTTGCCTTGTATTCCGCATACGGCCGCTTTTTCCCGCGAATCTTTGCGCCTGAGGACAGGAGGCAAGTGCGAACATTACACTCACGAAAATATCAATCATTTAAAGGGACAACTTGGGCGCGGGATTTACCTAGCCAGAAGGATAATACCACTACTTGACACCATGCGCCGCCACTCGTAGTATCACGCTAATGCTGATCTCTTATAATGATTTTTGCCAGTGTTTCGAGGCAGTTTCGGACATGGCTTGTGAATTTCAGGCTGGCCTATGGTTACATTCCGATCTAGTGCATTGTTTATTGCAGTTCAACGATTTTTCAATGATCCTGTTTTGTGACGTTACGGTCCTGCTGGAAGCCATTTTTGAATGGAAAACCAACATATCTCATGCCCAAGTTGTCCATTTAAAGCATTAACTAATAAATTGACACCAAACGAGGAAAATGATACGTGTACATCCCATCACAAGTGATATTAGACTTCAAAGAAAAAAACTTTAAAGAAATCAAATCATAACCCAAAAATGAAAAAGAGTGAAATTCTTCAACTTTAAGACGGCAAACATTATCTTTTAAGCAATGTCACAGTTAAAACTGTGACATTTTGACACCAAAGGGGGAATAATGATACAACCCATCACACAATTGATATTAGACTTCAAAGAGAAACTTTCAAAAAAATTAAATCATAACCCCAAAATGAAAAAGGGAAAATTTGTGAAATTTAAGATTGGCAAACATTTATTTTAAGCAAATATTAAAGGCTAATGTGGGTATCTGGAGTCTTCCAAATAAAAGTGATAAAAATACGATTTCTTTGCCATTTTAAAATGTTTCCCCTGTCAAACTTTCTTTTAATCCACTTTAAGGCATTAAGATCTGAAACTTCAAAGTAAGAAATTGCTTTGTCCTTCAATAAAGATCAATTATCTAGAAACATAATGTTAATATTTTACTGGGCCTAATTGAGAGTGTTAACGCCAAGTTGAAGTTAACGCCAGTTATTTAAAGTTACTTGACTTTTTGGCTCGCCGTAGGGGAGTCTATACAATACCGTAGTGTCAGTCGTAGTCCGTCGTCTGTATCTTGTTTCAAGAAAACCAAAACCCCTGCGTCAGGTGACCTCTGTCACTGAATTACAGTCCGATTTTTTACTTGGCCCTCGGGGGGCCAAAAGTCGAAACCTAAAAAGTGTGATATCTCTCTCATAAGTGACTCGTTTTCGGTAAGCAAGGATACATCACATGTCATTCGGGTTTTTGATTTGACCTAATTTTCAAGGTCGCAAAGGTCAAATGGCGTAAATTGGCCGTTTGAGTGTAACTATGGCTAAAGCCATGAATTTGAAATTTGGTACACATTTGGTGCACAACTCCCTACGCCATAACACCTGACACCGAATTTCGGTCCCATATGATTGAACAAAAAAAGAAAAACTGCAATATCTCGCTTATTAGTGACTTGTTTTCGATGATATTTTGATGGTAGGTACTCCGAGCAAAGAAACATCAAATATCCTACGGGTTTTGATTTGACCTACTTTTTAAGGTTAAAGAGGTCAATTGGCTATCGCCGTTTGAGAGTAACAATGGCATGTTTCTTAACCGCTAAAGCTAACAACTTGAAATTTGGTACTCAGGGCCCTTTAGGTCAGATAACTTCTGACACCGAATTTCGGTCCAATATGATTCTCAACTTGGCCACTAGGGGGCCAAAAGTCGAAACCTAAAAAGTGTGATATCTCTCTCATAAGTGACTCATTTTCGGTAGGCAAGGATACATCACATGTCATACGGATTTTTGATTTGACCTAGTTTTCAAGGTCACAAAGGTCAAATGGCGTAAATTGGGCGTTTGAGTGTAACTATGGCTAAAGCCATGAATTTGAAATTTGGTACATATAACTCCATACGCCATATAACATCTGACACCGAATTTCGGTCCCATATGATTGAACAAAAAAGAAAAACTGCAATATCTCGCTTATTAGTGACTTGTTTTCGATGATATTTTGATGGTAGGTACTCCGAGCAAAGATACATCAAATATTCTACGGGTTTTTGATTTGACCTACTTTTCAGGGTTACAGAGGTCAATTGGCTATGGCCGTTTGAGTGTAACAATGGCATGTTTCTTAACAACTAAAGCTAACAACTTGAAACTTGGTACTCAGGACCCTCTAGGTCAGATAACTTCTGACACCGAATTTCGGTCCAATATGATTCTCGACTTGGCCACCAGGGGGCCAAAACTGAAAAGGTAAAAGTTCAATATCTCGTTTATTGGGCAGACGTTACATAGACGTTCACTTTTCACTCCTCACGCCTCATTATTCACGGGTCGATCATTGGTGAACCCAAGAGGTCATCAGGTTTATGCGTGAATCAAAGAATGGACATGTTCATTCTTTGTGAAGTGAACCGGACCAGAGGCAGGACGTATTTTGACTTTTAAGGTAAGATTTCCTCCAACTGCTGTGAGTATTTTTGTCTTGTGAAAGTTTTCTCGAATTATTTAGGCACATATAACCATTTGCCGTATTAATCCGATAGTACTTCCATTGAAATGAGGTGATAAACAAGATGAATACAAAGCACATAGTCTTAAGTAATTTATTTGAATTTTTCAGGGTCAGGATGGACGACAACAAAGAAAGTTTGCCTCCGCTTCCGTTTTCGTCCGTTGTTCAAAAACAGCAACATAGCAAGCATTTAGTTCTCTGAGGAGTCCATGGCCGCACCCGTGAAATGCCAAGTGACAAATGAAGGAGTAAAACGTAAAACCTGTGTAACATTGGGAAAATGGGGAATGAAAAGTGAGGAGTGAATGATGAGGCGTCAGGCGTCACGCGTGAAGAGTTACATGTGTATACTATACATGCATCGGTATGAATTCCTAACCACCAAATATCTATACGGTGAGCACAATTGCCCCTAGCCTTTTTTCATTGTTTCCAACAATCAGGTCCCGGAATGCTCAATAACAAATCTATCTAATCGTTCATTGCTCTTTATAAAATAAACGGCAACACAATTTTACATGATTTTTATTATCATACTACTCAGTAAACATTTATAAAGGGCTGAAATACAAAATGAAAGTGCTATGATGATTTTTTTATAAACTAATACAGCATAGGTACAACAGATGATAAAATACGACAACCTAATAGTTACACTAATTGGCCAGATGATTTTTGCGCGACAAAAACTAATGGGATTAGTGCCCGACAGCTATGTTATCACTTTCGTTAGGAGAAAAACACCGAACTTTCGGAAGCATATCGACAGCTTCAACAGAGAATATCTTTCGCTGGATAAAACCAGATGAGGATTTGCTGGTAGGTTTTTCTCGATAGTAACTTAAGAACATCAATCTGTTTTAGAACATCAATCCTTTTTAGTAGGTTGATATTGATGAGGTTGCCATAAATTGGTATATCAAGTCGTATCTATGTTAGGCCAATGGCTAATTCAGGGTACCTACATGTATATGCACTAATATCTCCCTAGGTTGTGGAGATTGTGACCTGTACTGTGTCCTTTAGGTTGTAGTCCAGAGTAGGCCTTTGTGACGAGAAGCACTTGCCTAAACGTGCTGCATAAAGTGCTTGACATGCATAAAGTGCTGCATGAAGTATTATATTTGATGATATAGGCAGTGTACAACCTGGGTCAAAACTTATACAAAATAGGCCAAAGTCAGCCTCGTTCTGGATTGACCTAGTTTGTGTACTATCTAGTGCATTCCAGTTTCAATGCACTATGATCTCAGATAGTGCTTTGATAGCTGGGGTCATTATTTGAAATGACTCTGACACAGCCCAAATCTTTTTTTACCTCAATAAACATGCTTAATATTGTTAGATACATACCACACTACAATCCTAATGCAACATGTATTCCATTTAAGCACTTTTGAGAGCATAAAATGCATTTCATTGTGAGTACTGTCCAACACACACCCCACCCCCAACTTCTAATTGGGATAGAAAAAGTTTCTATGTCTAAAACAAGAGACCATTGATGGGAGACCTTTGATTGACATCTTGGCTTTGGAATTCAACCACTTTTCTCAATGAATATGCACACCCCTTGATGTATGAGGCTTATGAATGGCTGGAGTCCACCCAGCACAGCCCCCTCCCCCTCAACTAAACTGTCAATAACATTCTTGGTGGTCAACTTGTGTATGGTATCATGATACAGCCTGGTACAGGGACCTTTCTGCTTGATTAATTACACACATTTGGGTTAATTTGTTTATACACTTGTCTGCAATAATCTCTCAAACTCAGCAGGCTGCTTGTTTGCAAGGCGGCATATTCCTTTGATCTTGTAATAGGGATAGATTTTGTTTCTGATACTTCAAGTGCAGAAGGTCAATTCCATGGTGTTGACCATGTCTTACTGTAGTGAATGAGTACAATTTACACCCTTTCTGGTCATCAACGAAGTGGCTATCACATTTTTTATGTTGCTTGTCCAGCTCATTATCAGCCGCTCATTAGCATATTGACCACAGTAACCATGATGAAACACGTGGTGGTGAAGATCAAGTGCTTCCTGCATTGTCAATTTTGTTACATCTTTCCTGGTTCCAGTTCTTCTGAACAGGTTAAACTTATTTTGTTGTTCCTTTGGTGGATTATATTCTTACTTCTTTTGGATTATCAATGTTTCACCTTTGTAGGCCTATATTCATTCAGTGACCCTTACTTTGATTTATATTTTTCGACCAAAAAAGGAATATGGAATGAAATAATTGTTTGGATATTTGGATATTCTTGATTCAATGGATTAGGGATGTTGAGAGGGTGATTTTATTTATTGTACTGCAATAGTGAATTCAATGCACATTTCAGATGGACAAACTCCACTTTCCATGCATGGCACTATTATTGTTTACATTCCTAATATAGGTAAACTAGGACATATTATGCATGAATCTATGTCAGTGGGCGGCCAAGTTTATGCTAACCAGGTATACTAAACCGAGGCTATAATCTGCCAGCAACTGGGTCACTTTGGATATCAGTTACACTTTGGCTACCCAGAGCACTCACTGAGGAGGCAGAGTGTAGGGTATAGTTGGTTGCCTGTACATGTACATTGTCCAGTTCGGCATGGTTGCTTCTTGTCTTGAATGAGATGATTATTGCAACAGTTTGCAGCTTATGGCCCAACCGACTGCAAATTTGGGAACTCTCTCATTTTGCTTTATTTCTTCCCAATGACTCCATACGACACTAATACTGTCGAAAATGTATCGAAGAATGTAACAAAATGCAGTATGCACACGCGATTAGTACCGTTTTATATTCCCCGAGATTCGTTTTATGCCTAGAAAAAGATTATCGTGCGAGAAAATCACCGATACTGACATTTCTGGGATGATAACTTTACTCTTTCACACTACAGGTTAACATGATGTTAGTATGCACTGAATGTGACTACACTTCTGCTATCTTCGAGGATGTCACAAGCACAAGATTTACCCTCAGACAACCCGCAATCAGCCGCAGGAGCAGCATCTTTGTGAGTATAGAATGAATTACCACACCATGCTGAAATCTTCTCATGTTCAGGGTTGCCTCTGGTCAGTTCTTTTGCCATTTCAAAGAGGCTGACTAAAAAACTTCAGTCTTGAGACGAGAGACGATGCTTCAGACAAAATCGGTGGAATGAATGGGCGATCATGAGCCCTGTTGTCCGAATCAAAGTTTGTCACTAACGATTGTGTCAACCTAAATCGGTAGAATGAATGGGTGATCATGAGCCCTGTTGTCCGAATCAAAGTTTGTCACTAACGATTGTGTCAACCTAAATCGGTAGAATGAATGGGCGATCATGAGCCCTGTTGTCCGAATCAAAGTTTGTCACTAACGATTGTGTCAACCTAAATCGGTAGAATGAATGGGTGATCATGAGCCCTGTTGTCCGAATCAAAGTTTGTCACTAACGATTGTGTCAACCTAAATCGGTAGAATGAATGGGTGATCATGAGCCATGTTGTCCGAATCAAAGTTTGTCACTAACGATTGTGTCAACCTAAATCTAATGGAGTTAACACCAAGTTAAGTTACCGCCAGCGAAGGTGACAAGATCTGTTTTAGACTACAACGCCCTGTACCCTAAATATAGCAGTGAACCCGGTCGCTTTTTTGCATACGATGTATCTGGTGTCGATGTGCTAAAGCAATGGGACAGTTTCTCCAATTTTATCTCTGTCACCGAACTGAACTCTAAGCGATGTTGCCAATACTCAGTCATCTATCATGGACCAAAGTAGATATTATGCTGATGAGGACCTGTCCAAGTAATCCGTAATTACCTCAGTCGGATAACATTTATGAGAAGCCAGAGTTCGATGAACCGTATATGCCAATGATAAATGGACGGTGAGGTAATTTCCTTGACTCGTGGCCGCTACATGTACAGCCGTATAAATATTCGCAGTTCGTCTGCATCTCAAACCTTCGACCTTTCCATGGGGGCAATGTCTTAAACACTCCTGATTTATTTGTGCCTCCCATATTGGCTTTAGATGGATAGTGCTGATGAGGGTAGAGATACTCGGAATTGATCAGACATCATGGCATGCGATTTCCCATCGGTGAAACAAGACATAGGAACTCAATTTCACAGACTTGCCAGAGTCAAATACCTTGACCAGTCGCCGAGCTCATTTCCTTCCGATTTCTGTCCGGCGGAAGGTTGGCTGCCATCACCGTCGCCGCATTGACCTGGGATGTTCCACGTTGGACAGGAACCCAGTCTCACAGACTGAGCCAACCCGGGTCGCAAAGTTTATTGCTTCCCGCTTCCTATAAAACGTTGGTAACCGACCGTCCTGGCGCAATGATGGCCTGCGAAAAGCAGCTCATAATAATCGTGTCCAATGTTTTTTCCATATACATGATTAGTTCATTGCCATGTCGATTTATGGGTGTTGTGCGTCAGAAAGACTATTCCTTCCGATAAATCGGAAAGTTCATTGGCGTAGGTGATCGACTTCTGCCCTTGTAACTATGGCTTGGGAAGCGCTCTGACGCCCAGGACCAACAGCGACAGGATCACAGCTTTTTTTCTGGCTTCCAACATCGCCGTATGTACCCCCCCCCCCCCCGACGCCTCTATTTGCGGTCTGAGGCGCTCAGAGAATGCCTTCAGCCAGAGAATGCCATATGCCTTCAAGTGACATGCTATCAAATTCAATATCCTGAGACCTATATTTTTTTGCTGACCTCTTCCGTCAATCTTGTTAATTCCAAGTTTCGACAAAGCGACCCCCCCCCAGCCTACTCCTGTAAATTCGGTCAGAGGCGCCCAGAGAACGCCTAGTCTCCTAGTCCAGCCTTCAAATGACATCGAATACGATATCCTGTGTCCCTTGATCTGGGAGGTGGTCCCCCTTATGAAGGCTTTAGGCGATCTGGGACCGTTGATGCCTCAAAGGAATGAGCTCTTCCGGATCCTGTCGCGCCACTCCAACTGTCGGCTTCGCCAAGTTCTCATAACCATCAGCCAAGGCCTCGCAGGCGCGCCATTGAAATACCGGGTGTTAAAAAATAATCTTGGGGGTTTGAAGATTAAATAAAGTCGTCAGCAGAAAGCAGTGCTTCTCGACGCATTTCCCTGAAATGGAATCTTGGTAGCGATAGGATTTTCTTTGGTTAAATCCTCTTTCAAGTAGATCCAGCCATTCACCCGCTCAATCAAAAAGACATGGCATTTCTCAAAGACTGAATTGTCCAGCAGTAAGCACTTCATGTTAAACCTGTCCAATTGCAAAATTGGGCAAACTATGCCATGAAACTGTTGCATTACTAAATATAAAGTTGCTATTGTTTATCAATTGGAAAGTGACCATGGGGACACTACTTCGAATTTACTGTGTGGGTGAGGATTCCTACAAATCAGATGAGAAACAAACATTATTGCCATACTTTCAATTCTCACCTGAAATGATGATGAAAATCTACTTGCCTCCCCTTTTCCGCCGCCTTTTTCAGGGTAACCTACCTTGTAAGCAATGACTATAATGACATCCATAATAAATCATAGCGCTTCTTGGTTTTTTATGCAAAAATACATTCAAAAAAATCATTTTGAATGAGAATATCAAACTTCGAAACTATGAAGCCACTTTGCAACACCCTGTATGAATCGCCTTCTGGTTAAGAAGTTTGCCGCCTAACTAATATTGACACTGCGCACTCATCCAAAAGGTTAATTGCAGATGACACTAATAGGGGTTATGCACTGGGTCATTTTATCTCTGTCCAACTCGCCCAATGGCCGACTTTTTGCCCATAGCAATATTCCTGGTCATAGAAAAGACAAATTAGATCACGAATCGCTTTGTAATTCCGACGGAGAGTCGACATGGCAGGAATAAGTGCTGGGGGATTCAGGTAGGTTTTGATAGAATCCGTATATTCCAATGATATTTTCCCATTTTGCCTACTTTCCCATAGGTCCGTTTTGGAGTTGTGAAACTGTTGCCCGATGTATGTAGAAGTAGAAATCCATTGTTCCCCGGACATTATATCGTAGGACATTTCAAACTTCTACACCGACCGTACTTTCCAGTTTCCGTCATGATGAGTTTAAGCATTTCTATATTAAAACTTCTAAACCGCCAAGGACAAATATAACGTAATGTAAGTGTAATGTTGATCGCCAAGGACAAATATAACGTAATGTAAGTGTAATGTTGATCGCCAAGGGCAAAAATAGCGTAATGTAAGTGTAATGTTGATCGCCAAGGGCAAATATATAACGTAATGTTAGTGTAATGTTGATCGCCAAGGGCAAATGTAACGTAATGTAAGTGTAATGTTGATCGCCAAGGGCAAATATAACGTAATGTTAACATAATATTGATGGGCAAGGGTTGAAATATAACGTATTGTTGATGTAATGTCTCTTCCTTTCGTCATCTGCCTTGCGCTTTTGGCGTTCATGAGAATGGACATGTTTGGGCACTGATTAAAAAAGAAGAAGAATTCAGCTGACTGCATTAGTAAAAGTGGGTAGCTTGTATTTCCCCGTTCTTACTTTTTTGATTTTGTTGATTAATTGGTTAGGCTAAGGCATACAAACGAGTATTTCTTATCGCATTCTGTGTTTTTGCTTTCTATAACTTTTCACATCAACTGTGCTCTGTTGTTTCCAAAGATCATATACGACGGGGAAGAGCTAAAAGAACCAGCCAGGATGTGCTAGATAGGTCTTTTGGAAGTGATGCATCAAAGTGTATGAATTGAGCTGATTTTTCGGCATGATGGATGCAGCTGGTTTATCTTTGTAACCATCTAGATGGGGCGATTTTAATCATGAATGACTGGGAGTCAAAACGACCTATACATCTATGGGCAAAAACGTTATTGGCAGAATATCGCTTTGGTTACGCGGCGTAGCAAAATTAACGTTCAACTTATTTGTTTAGTGAAAGCAATTAGCCATATTATCATGTGGTTTGGCTAAGAGGACGAATAACCATTTCAGAGCATAAACAACCTATTTGTTAATGCCGTTTCTGCTACTTTTTCAAAACAGATCGTTTTGGCTCTGAGCTTTTTAGCCAATATTGGCAAAAACAGTGACGTCATTATTAATGGTAAAGGCGATTCCTTTTTTATAAGGTCACTGCTCAATACTATCAGCCAGAGGCCTCTGGCATTACAAGGAGCACATTAAAAGCACCATAATTGGCCCTGGACCACGCAGTTCCACATTAAGGTCGTGTAGAAGAGAAGCCATAGTTGCTTTCAAGTGATATTGTTATTCCCAAGCTGTAAAAGCGAAAAAAGAATTTCTTCTTTCTACCAAATTCCTTGGCGCCATAAAATTAAATGGACATGGCAATTTCTTCAGATGGCCGTGCCAGAAAAACCCCGATGAGTAGAGATTATGGCCCAATTATCGCTTTAGATGCAGTCTTCGTGATGATAGTAGTTTTTATAGTGGTTACCACTGATGTGCAAGCGTGCACATTCACGTCACTTCTTTGGCCCAACAAATGCAACGAGCCATTCTTAAGGTGAAAATGGTGCTCTCTTTTATTGACCACGCATTTTTACGAATTACTTTGAGTTCAGCTAACATATTGTGGCCGTTGTGGCCGTTGGGGCCTTATGTCCACGGACGTTGCACGATGATATTTTCGCGAGCGTTTAAATGTTGGCTATTTTGCGACTACAGCCAAAGGCGTACTTAAAAAGCGCGCATTATTTCAACTGTACTGCACTTACCATTAACTTATGTCAGAACATTGAGTCTGTCGCCAATAGAAAATGATATCAGATTCGCCAACTATTAGCTTTTCGAAAAAAAGCGCGCAATATTTTAGCTGAACTGCACTTACCATTAACTTTTGGCAGCATGAGTCTATAGCCAATAATTGAAAATGATATCAGATTCAGAAGAATTAGCTTCGCGAAATTTTCTCGGCTGAGGGCACAATCGCACGTACATTGTATGCTGATATCGCTTTCTATGATCAATTAGCTGATTATCATATCTATATATTATTGCGAACATTATTTCTAAAGAATGGCCTTTACTATTCAGTGATGATGAAAAACATCGGCGTTTCCCAAGCGCGTGCTCCTGATCAAAGCGTGTTACCTTCCTTTTTGCTATTGTTCCTCTCCAGCAGAATTGTAACAAATAAGCTTTGACTGAAATGTCACTCATGGTGTTTGTTTTCAAGATGGCTTCACAATCCTTTGTCATGCTAGTAGCAAATCTCTCAGCTCTATTTGGTTTTATCAATATCGATTTTCCACACTTCTGCTCTTCTGTTCCTTCTTTGCAGCCCGCCCTGCCGCGTGGAACAGGCTTACCAAAGCCTGCTTTTGTTATGAAGATAATTCCGCGTTAACATTCTTCTTGATTACCCTCAAGCCAAGATCGGCATATCACGGAATAGACATCGGTTATCTTCGCAGCGGCCGGAGGCTTCTGATGAGACTTTGTATCAATTTCACCTCACCACACCTACCATCTTCTGTTGATCTTTGCAGCGTTTCTAGCACCAAACAAAAGCAGATTGAACAAACGTTCCAAAGCTATCCTTCGTTTGCAAGGTCATTTCCATTGTTAATATATGCGTTCTTGATTCTTCTCAAGCTAGTCAAGCCTAAGAGGGATATCACAACCAACATCAATATTCGACATATCACTCTTGTTCACTAAACACAAGGCCCAGCGCTCAGAGCTCCAAAGTCAAATGCTTGTATTTTGCTGCTGTCCTGTACTGAAAAGTCATGAACAACACATAGTGTTTTGACAGTGTTTTTTTTCTCCAAGTCATATCTTGGTTGGCTACATTTCTGTCCGTGCGCCATTTGGCTTTAATTCTCAATGTCCATAGTCATGTTACCAATTCTTCCTCTTCTTGATTCCTCTCTTGCCACTCGGATCACGAATAAGACACTGGGTTTACAAAGATGAATGACAACCTTTTACCTTTTGGGTTTGGCTTTTCAGAATGCTAATGCGGATCTCTGAACCTAACCACAAAATATGCCCTTTGCAGACCAATAAGAATGATCAATCATCTAGCCAGCCTTACAAAGCGAATTTTATACTCTGACCTGAAAACCAGCCTGTGTAAATCTTTCTCTATTTCTTTCATCTTTTTCTAAAGGAATGTCCATGGATCGGAAAACAAATGGAGAAAAACTTATCGGATTCTACTAGAATTACAATACATGTAGTTTGCAAGGATATTTTTCTCATCGTTAGCTTTATTGAGTGCTTCAGGGGGTACCTGTCAAACAGCGCTCGGGTTATGATAGTCAAGACGTCCTAGCATTTTGAATATTCTGTTAAGGAGAAGAATTGTACCAAAATATGATATTGACAATACATTGTAACACTTCTTTATGCCATCATTGAGCTATCCTAGTGGTTAACATTGCTTGGCTTCGTACAATTGGACCCTGGTTCGATCTGGGTGGACCAGTCTGGCTTTCAAGGAGGTAAAACTTTGGGTTCTTCACATTCCTTGAAAATGAGACGTAAAACCAAGGTTCCTTTATCTGGTGTCTATGACAGGGCAAGCATTGACCCCAGCAAGCGAAAAATATAAGAACCATCCGATGGACTCCCCCCACCCGCCCACCCTCCCCTTGTCCGAAGGGCGTCTCAATGGCCGCCTCCAAGTATAGAATAGACTGAAGAATAGTCATTCACACAGTCATGAGCTGAACATGTTTGTTTTCCCGCCTTTCCTTCAGCAATCCATTAGGCTGTCTTGTAAGGTTTTACATGAGCCAGTTCATTTCCGACTGACCCCACAATGACCACACCATTATCACTTTATCAGTGATACGACCAAGGTAGTCAATCCATTTACATAGCTAACGACCTGTATTTACCATGTAATGCTAGTGGACATAGTGCAAATGCTCAGAGAGTGTGTAATTGTATCCCGAGCGGACACGGACCTTGGGGCGTGTGTCTCCAATATGCCCTATCCCTCGCGAAGGATGGGGCACAGGAAATCACGACTAAGATATCTTTAAAGTGATCAGTTAAAGGAAATTAGAATTTTTCACGAAATGTCCCTCCGTCAAAGCAGTATTCTCACAAGAGCAATAGATGAATTTATGTTACGAATGTATACTTTAAGTTTCTATTCATTACATGTATTTTATTGTAAAATATGTTACATTTCTCTAAAATTAGCAATTGAAAACTTGGTGTTGGGCAAAGTTGGGTAAAGCCCCCTTTCGAGAAGCGTTTATTTAGGTTTCTGTACAGCCAGCTTTTCCAAACACGATCGCCTGTTAGAATTGACCTCTCTTTCTAGCGTTATTTCGAAGGTGTGAACCTTCAGCCAGCTTAAGGCCATCCTGAACATTTACTTTAACCACCCGCCATCAGATAACTGAATCCCCTGGTAGACTTTATGTCGCCATCGGCTCCACTGCAATTACTACTTCTTATGCCAAATGTGACTTGGGACGTGATCTCCCGACTTGCAGATAGGATAATTATCTGTCTATGGCATAAAGCCGAGCTAGACTTAACCAATCAAAGGGAACGGGGTAATACCGCCCCCTTTAAACGGAGAAACAAAATATTCTTCTTGATTTGTTGCAGAGATATCACAGAAAAAAGAACTTAATTGATTTATCGCAATGTGGATGCGGTTATTAAATATTTCTGGTGTCTTAACCATGCCGTTGTGTAGACCAATAAACAAATACTGCAAATGCCAAATTTCAGCGAATTCAGAAACATAACTGACACGGCATTTCTATTTTCCTGGACCGCCAGTAATTACAAAGGGTGTACCCCTTTAAGATGAAGCCAGACAGACTTGTCTCCCAGTTGTCATTTGTCTAATTTTGTCAAATCTCGTAAGAAATAATGACGTACAGTGGAACCCCGGTAACACGACCACCCAAGGGACTAAGCCGAAGTGGTCGTGTTACCGGGGTGGTCGTGTTAGTGAATTTAAGAATGATAAGTAGGTTTTCCCGCCAAAACATCCTGGCAGATATGCTGTGTGTACATTGACATGCATTAATGACTACGCCACCGGGTGATTCGATAATTTTGTGTGTATATTACGAATAAAAAATCATTTTCTTGAGTGTTTTGCGTTTAATTTACAACTTATGTAAATGAGTAAATAAACTGACGAGAGCTAATTAGACCAAACATTACATTAAAACTTGAGCATGCTAATTAGAGCAAGCATGTTATTCACACCATCGGCAGCTGCCCTTCTTGATGTCAAGCTAATATTCCCGCTAACATTGAGAGAGGTGATGTGAGAAGATGTTGAGAATTCTTCCTGATGTCTTCCTGCTTTAACTTCAGCCAATTTGAACTGGTACTGATTAAATCATCTTTTTAAAAACGTATTTTATCAATATTACGACGTAGTAAGCATTCTTTACTTTGAGTATTGGTACTCTTACTAATCAACATAATTTATTTGTCCTAAAAACTACGTGCGCATGCCTCTTGACATCATTTAATACTAAATGATGAAAACAAACCGTGAGTCGAAAAGAAAGTTTATTCTTCATTTTATTTGCGCTTACATTTGATCAAACTCACTCACACATCATTTATTTTCATATGGATTCCCATGGTCATTGTGTTCGAGGTGCTAACTATCAACACGGATTTGCGAGAAGGTGCCAATTGATACGATGCGGTCATGGTTGATTACGGCAATTAGGCCTCATGGTCGCGTTAGCGGGGTTAATTTGCAGTTTGGGACCGACCAAGCTGGTGGTCGCGGTTTGGGTACCGGGGTGGTCGTGTTAGCGAGGGCCAGTTAATGGGAATTCGAGAGAAAACCATTCGGGACCGGAGAATTTTGGTCGTGTTCGCGGGGTGGTCGCGTTACTGAGGTGGTCGCCGACCGGGGTTCCACTGTATTCTCCTTTTGCATCTCTGGACGAGAGATTAATCATGTATGAGTGAAAGGCATCAAAGGGTCATATTCTACAGTACCTCGGTATTTGTATCTCCAACGATCGATTCATAGAGAAAATCTATCAGCCGCGTTCTGAATGCAGAAGGTCTTGGTAACTCAACAAAGACCCTACCGGGTTATGAAATAATATTCACTTCTCACGTGTTCTTAGGAGAAATTTTAGCATTGAAATTGAACCGTCAGCATTTTGGTTTATGTTGAAATATCCAAGCCCTCTTAAGTATTGTCAGATGAAAGAACAGGGTTCTGATAGGCAGAAGAACGGATGGCAATGATTGGCAGGTTAAATGATGAGATGCACACTAAATTTGGCACCATCTTGAGACAGAGAGAATTTGATTGCAAGGCGTCGTGCATAAAAATGCTAGGCAGGTTCCTTTGACATAGCGGTAGAATAATTATGGGGTATTGGACTTGTGATGGGATGTGCTACAACCAACCTAAGGGAGCATTTGTCGCAACGATCATATGACTATCGAAGCCTGTCATATGGGTATGACCAGGAAAACACTGCAGACTGCTCACTATCGTAGAAAATAAAATGTAGGAGTGCACACCAGCCTCAAATTACACATTGGCTGTCATGAATGATAGAACACTCATGTTATATTTTGATCCTGGAGTTTTTTTCCGTCGTATTGGTTTTCGACCTTTTGATGAGAGGCAAATGTAGCACAACAACCAACTTCAATAGAATTGACCAAACACGGCTACAGATTGCTGTGCGCAAAAAAGGAAAGGACACCTTCATCACTAGTTACAGTAAAAGTTGCTTTGCTGCAGGATGCTGTTGTTTCTAGTAATCACTCAGCAACGAGATGTTATCACTCAAAAGCAACCCTTCCTCGGTGTTTGCCTTCAACCCTTGACAGGATTATGGTTGTTCCTTGATATCTTTGATTAGGCGACTCGGCCAAACACGGTTGTTGTTTGCGAGGCTTGGCAACAAAGACGGGAATCAATACCCGCTGCGTTACCACTGATTTGGTCTGGTGGTGTTTATTTGAGCTGACTGCCTGTGGATTGCCCTATGCTATACTCATGGTATTGGCAACTTGTCTAAGCCATATATAGCTTACTGGTCCAGTCCACCGTCTTGGCCGAGCTTGTATATGTTCCGTTCCCTGTGGGCTGCCTTCGATGCCTCAGTGACACCGGCAGAAGTCTGTATCGAAAAAAAAGACAAATTGGGCCAATGGCTGCTGGGAAACGGTTGCAGGTGGCCATGGCCTCTAATAGTCTTTTCCAACCACCAAACTACCGAGGATCGAATAACGTTTTTTACGGAAATATAAACCGCGAATACCAATTTGTTTTATTGAAAAAACCGAAAGGGTTTTTATGCTCCACGAAATCATTACGTCTATTTACTCTTGCCGATTTAGACCCATCGACCCCCACGAAAGCTGCTTCGTGAGAGTCCATGTTTCGAGATTTGCCCTGATAACCCTTTGATAAGGTAGTAGAACAATAAAAATTTAGGTCATGGGCGAGTGGGCTTTGTTTAAAGACAATAGACCGTGTATTGGGCAAGGCCTGAATTCGTTTAACTGTTGGTTCAGGGGCAAACTAATGTTATGGCGTGCGCACCGGCAAAATCCATTAGATATACGTGTGATACGGCGTCACTTCTGTGCAAAAACCATAAAGTTACAGCAGAAAATGCCCAGGTCAAAAGACCTGAAGTGGATTTAGTGGCTTCTGCAGCTGAGCCTGAACTCTCAATTCATGGGAATGGTTTCTTAAATACAGAGTAACTATTCCAAGTCACGGCTTACCCTTATAGAGCAACCGACGGCCACAATTGCCTCATAAGAAACCGCACGATATTAACTTCGTTAGCTCGAAGACCATTTAGCATTGTAAAGATGCAGCGATAATGATCACAGCCCTGGTATCTCGGCAATTAAACTCTGGCAAATTTGGGTTGTTATTCTGTATTCTGCATGGCTTCAGCGTGGCCATCTGGGTATAATAGTAGTGTGGTCGTCCCCTCCAGTGCAAACGTTTGGGGTTAAGCATTCAATTAAACACAAGGATAGCACCGTCCCAATGGCTATGGCCAATTAATCAGTCAAGAAACGTTGGACGACTCTATTTGTTATTCTACCAAATAGATCAGTCAAGCGAGTGCGGTTTGGTGAAGCACAGACCAAGTTACCACAGGGGAAGCCCAACCAAGTTACTAAGGGAAGGACAAACTAAGTTACTGCAGGGGAAGCCCAAACCGAGTTACTGAGGGAGAATCCCAAACATAGTTACCACACCAAGTAACCACAGGCACTATAAGACTCTCCTGCAGGGTCGCCCAAACCAAATTACTGCCGGCCGGGGAAGCCCAAACCAACTTACTGCAGTGGAAAGCCAAACCAACTCACTACTGGAGAAACCCAAGCCGGAGCTATATAGACACTAACAATTTGGTCTAATGAAAAAATATCAGAATTTCATAGACACTTTGTATCACCATAAAATATCTGAAACATAGGCATTCTCCGATGTATCACTCTGCAACGAGTGGATCCTGCTGTGAGACTCGATACAATGCTATCTCACCGAGGAAGCCTTGCAACCAACTGCCCTGATCAGCAGGACTGTTTAGAGATGCAAGTCAGAGCGCTGATTTCGTTCCAGTCTGGCTGGGGTTTCATATTGCGGTTCAGTCGACGACCAGGACGCAGTGAAATTAAGCGGTGCCGGGAATTCATAGAAGCATTTCTTGTTAACTAAGAGTAGGATTTAGACTGGTTTCATTACAGCCAAGTTGAATACATAAAAAAGTGTGTGGGCTGGCGGATTTCAATGCTGGTACAGACTTTGATGGGTCAAGAAAGCATTTAGTACTCGAAGTTCACTTGTTGGTGGAGTTTTCTTGGAATTCAACAAAATACCTTGCTCCTGTTTTTTTTCAATCGGCATTCATAGTAACGTTGGCGTAGCCCTACTACTGAAGGACATGATGCTTAGTTTAGCTAACGCTAGCGTTTTGTCTCGCATGCCGATTGAGCAGAAGGGCTCTGCCAGCGTGCTTTTGTTATTCAAATTCAGCTGCGACGAACTTTAGTTTAGCTATTGGACGTTAGTAATACTGACTTCACTTTGTCCAAAATTGATTTTGTTTACTGTTGTATTTCTCACCTAAAATTATTCTAAAATTTTACCGTAGTTGCAACTTTGCTAACACGTAGGTACCACATTTAGTTCAGCTTTCAAAGGAATAGAATTCTCGCTTCCTGAGTCAGGGTGATTGGACATCGGCTGCAGCGCCGCTCGTCGCCGGGTTGGGTGCATGGAAATGAGCAATCCACGGAATGCATCCTCTGGCAAACGTGTGGATACTGATCAACAGCGAAGGAGCATCTAAAAACACAAAATCATCTGTCTTGTGGATTCAGTTTACCTTAAAACTTAGTGCGGCGCATGGATATGCACTTTGACAGGCTTCATTGCCAGCTGAGCTGTCGGGTGAAATGGTTGGTGAGTTGGTCGTACGATTTCAACGGATATAACAGGTTTTTGACAGTGCGTGGGTACAACTGTTTGTTCAATTCAGCTTTAAGCCATGTGTGACTATTGATTTCTCGATGGTGATTGGACGCTGTGAGACCAGTTTCAGTTCTGTTGAGCTGCTTGGTGGGATGCGTGGAAAATAAATTGTGTGTCCCTGTTCAAGGATTTCACTGGAGAGATTAGAACTTGTTGAGAAAACTGTTTGGTGGAGTCGTATTTTCTTGAATCTAAGCATGGCGCTTTATAACTCGATGGTGCTTTGGCCGTGTTAGAGTTGTTTTCATTCTCTTTAGCTGCCGGTCTGGTTTGCATGGAAAGCAAATTGTCCATCCATTTTCAAGGAATTCGTTGAAAAGATTGTTGAGAACTTTTAAACAAGTAGTTTTGTGGATTGAGTTTACCTCAATTCATTACGGCGCTAGGCAACTCTTTGGTAATTGGGCGCTGTGTGACCGGTTCATATGTTTTGCCAGGTGAAACGATTGGAAAATTAATCGTCCGTCTGAGGAGTTTGCGGTATTCTTTGTTAAGGACTGTTAGAAACGTATGGATACGACAACTGTTGCCGGAATAGTAGTAAGCGCCAGTTTGTCCGGGAGATATTCATATTGATGTTGACATCTTATGGCTATGTTGAGAGGAGCTGACGTCAGGCTGTCAATTTCACACTGCCAATAGATTCATCACTGTCACTCTAGACTAGATTGGGTAAGAAAAGAAGATAATTTTTGTTCAGATATTTCTCTTTGGTAGTTCGACGAAAATATGAGATCATGTTTTTTTCACACTCTGAAACAACCTCTATTGGGTTTATCACGTTGCTTAAAAACCTCCAGCGGTGCATATTGCGTTGACAGAAAAACCTTAAAAACTCAACCCATTTTATTCCATAGATTGTAACTTACCGTTGATTATTGATTTGAGATTCATTACTAAAAGCATAAAACTCTATCAGCATCATTCCACGCAAGTCCCAAATCCAAACCTACTGCTGTATGGCGCCAGGTCTCTTTTGAACGACCTTTTTGCCTTGCCTGTTTATCTGAAAGAAGTTGCTTGATGGTGTGTTGTGAGACTGACGTCTACATGACTTGTAAGACGGGGTGGCATTGACCGAAAGTTAGGTGAAAGTGTTCCATATTTCCCACCTTACAGCTTTGAACCAGATATTGTAAATCTTCTATATCAACCGAATCATTTAACAACAATATGTTAAAAAATAACTCAGTAGGCTAAAGTTGTCATAGTCTGACCCAAATGAGATTTTGGTAGGAAGGTCCCCCTCCAGGCCCCAATTTCACCCCATTTGGTCCTATGACCTTTTCGTCCAAGTCGTTTATTGTCGTAGGGAATGTCCAGAAATACTACCCGGTGGTCTACATCAAAACCCTAACAATAACAACATTTTTGTTCGTGATAATACACAACATCATCAATCTCCTTTATTGGCAAGAAAGTAATTTTTTACATGGCTAGGAATTACCAAATACAACCTATTGGCTGGGTTATTGCATCATTTAGATTCCGAGCCTCGCTTATGTCTGGAGAACGATGATCACAGGTTGATGAGCTTTTGAGACACTGCCAAGCAGCTGGCGCTTTTCTCCACATTTGGGAACAAAAATAGTAATCGGCGTTTTAAATTCAATGACAAATTTCGAATTTTAACAGAAATATTAGGCCTTTAACCTTAATTTCACTCAAACCAGACCATTGAGAAAGCTGTTGTCGAAGATATGTCACTAACTCAATTTTTGTTTTAAAAAGTGGTCACCTTCATGGTCTTCTGGCGCAATCATCTTCAATTTAAATTCACGGAACCTTAATTACATAGTTTGTTCATTTAATGCCGCAAACATTGAATGAAGAACGCAATTAGTAGGCCTATTAACTTGTGCTCCAACAGGTTACAACTTAGTTCACAGCAATTGGTCGACGCCAGTTTGATAGACAAAATTTGTAGTATTTGCACATGGGAACTACCATCAATAATCTATCTTAGGCAAACATCACCGAAATAAGCGTCAACTTGTTTTTGACACCATACGTGAGTTTTGTCCATTGGGGCCAGTGAATACGTCATCACGTACAGAGCATTATTAAGTATTAGACAAAGGACACCGAAATGAAATTAAACTTTTTTCTTTAACACCACCAGCTAGTTTGATCCCTTGGGGCTAGTGGATAAGTACACGGTGTCGACACGAAGAAATCCCAATTATTGCAAGGCTTCATTGTTGGCGAATACTCAAGAGTCTGACTGCATACTCAGGAGACCGTTCTAGCTGATAATTTGGCAATGTTGGCGTTGGTAAAAACTTAACAACTAAAATTCTAGTCGACAGCAAATAAGAAGCATCTTTTAAACGCATGTCTTTTCTTTTACACAAAAGTTAACTTCCACGTACTGTTTCTTTCACACTATGCTCTCGTTCGTTGTCCCTGGGAGCCAGCAAGATGTCATAGCGATGTTGAGAAGCCCCAAGGTACGTTAGTTCTAGTGTCGAGTTTCCGATTGTGTGGAAATTTACTCCCGCCTCAACAGAAGTGGATGAAGTTTTTCTGATAGAGAGTTGCATACCAAATAGCAGATGTAGATGTCCTTTCTGATCAGAATGTTCCGTACCGAATATAGCACTTGAAGGGATTTGCTATCTTATTGACCAATCCTGCATAAGCCGTGTCTTTTCAGGTGGAGAAATTAAGTTATTTTTCTCCAATGAAAAGTACTCAATACCGCTTCATCGGCATAGTGATCAGTATTGAACCAATCAGGGGGGGGGGGGGGTGATTTCAAGTTGCCCTATCATAAGATGTTAAAGGAACCTCTGCAGGAAAGCAATAAACAAAAAAAATCGCTCTTTAGTAAATTCCAGGAGAGACGTGCCTGAGCTGGCGGGCTGGTGTGTAACTTTGATTTTTTTTTAACAGCTGATGTTACTGCCTCATCATCACATGGTTTAAAATCGTATTAATGGCTGAAGAAAACATAGAACTGGTCGTATTGTTGTCTTGAATAAAACGCAGTTGATCAGGAAATTTTTTACGACATATGGTCATGTTGTTTATGGTCCATTTGTTCATCATGACTGGATATTTTACCAATATTTGTCTTAAAACTCGATGCTGAGCTCATCTTCATATAATGTAAATATGTTCCCTGGAAATTATTACACAAACGGAACAGACTTTGTGTAAATAACAGATGGATCTGTTAATTTTTTCTATCAATTTGTTTAAATGTCATTTAAACATGATAGATGGACGCCCATGAAATATGCCACAGTTTTGATAGTCACTGACTTGGGCTCAAGGAAGGCTTGTCATTCAAGGGCATTGTGGTGCAGCAAGGTTATCTGCATATCACGCACAGTTTTAATTTGCAAAATAATTGTAATGAGCAAGATTTTATCGGTGCTGCAGCTGCCGATATTATTCATTGATGTGAACGGAACTTATCAGATTGGTCCAGGATGCAGAATTTCCAAGATTGAACGTAGATTTTTATTTCGGCTCTATATCGCGTGATGTCCGTGATATGAATAAATGTTCGTGCTATGAATGCAAAATCAGCGTCCAGTTCAGTTGTCCTTTGTAAATATGGATGGAGCGTCAATTGAAAAACGTAAATATGGTACACCAGGAATTTTTTCTTTGTAAATTGTTGTCGTACTTGGCACAGATACATGACATTGTTGTCTGTTTTTTTCATTCCGTAACTAACTGGTGTTGATGGATTGTGCTTTAAAGGGGCAACTCGGGCGTGGAATTTGTCTGGCCAGGAAGATAATACCCCTGCCTGCCACCATACGCCGCCACTTGTAGTGTCTCATTAATGCTGACTTCAACAAATAATTTTTGCCAGTTGCGAGGCAGTTTCGGATATGACATGTTACTTGTAATTTTATGCAGGCCAATAGTTGCACCCCATTCTAGTGCGGTGTTTGTCACAGATCAGTGATTGTGTGGAGAAGTCGCGGTCATGCTGGAAGACAGTTTTGCCCGAACACCAACATATCCCATGCCTATGTTGTCGCTTTAACTTAACCCGAGTTTGATAATTGTCAAGGTGTCATTGTGATTGATTGGAAACGAACGAAGCGTGTCGATCATATCCGATTATATCCGCTCATATCACTTTATTGCTAAACTGCAATTGTTCAACATGTGCAGATGCGATGTCCACCATCTGTTCCGTTGATAGGAAACCAGCATGATCGATATTGCCAGGTCATCTTTATCTCTGGCACGTGCTCTAATTAACATCATTTGCCATTGCTGGCTTAGGCCTGATGACCCCCGCGAAACGTGTTTCATGGTGGTCGGTGTTATCTTCCCTTATGACCATTGGAAGTATCCGTTTAGGTTATGTATCTTGGAAGTTTTTCCTGCCCGGTAAAGCTGATTGAGTGGCATTGCAAGCTGGGGGTCGATAAGACCCAGCTTATACTGTTGTTATCTGAACATACTTGACCAAAGTCGAGAAGATAACTTGCTGCACACGATACAACGCAAATGCAGTGTTCGTTACAGAATCTGTTTCTTTCACAGGAACTATACCAGGTCGTTTCTTCCTCAACCTGGCTCTTTTGGTACGTTCCCTCCATATCTCATCTGGGTGTGGATGTTCAAAACCAATTATGTCGCTAAGTTAGCGCTAACTTCATCTGCTGTATCTCCTTCAGCTAAGCACATTAGACTTAATTGTTCACCATATAGGCGACACCATTTTTGCTAGAACTTTAAATCCTAAAGCAATTAAAACTCTTTCAAGCGAAGTGAATGCCAATTTCAAGGATGGGAGTCGGTTCTTGCTTTCCAGAGACCAGACCTAGATCCCCTCCCCTCGAAATAGGCACTCCCTTCGTTTTGAAGGATTTCTAAGGGTTTTAAGTGGTGCATATGGTCATTCAAACGCCAAGTTAAGGTAATGTCAGGTTAGAGACTAAGTTCTTAGAAGAATTCGCCCCTGCTTAATGAAAGTACGGGTCGACATTGACATTTTGGTTTCAGCCTCCTAAATCGGAAACAATTTGTGAATCTGGCCCGAGTGGTATTGTGAGGCAAGTTTATCTATCGATCGAATCACGGATATATTCGTGATCGAATCGAGTTCTCTCTGAATTCGTTGAACAGTTGTGATATCATCATCGTTGAACAGTTGCGATATCATCAGGTTTGGTCCGCTTCCTATGGTAGTGTGATGTGGCAGTGTCATAGATAGGAGTGATAGATATGTCCAAGATGGAAGATGTCAGGACATGACAGATCATTCAACATGTTCAATGACAAATACGTTGTTTGTAACATTTTGTGCGGCGTGGTGAGGCATTTTCAATTACCATGCAGTAGCTGTGGCCTGGGATAGTGTAGCTGATGCCAGTTGTTCAGAAGGAGTAAGTCTCTGACTTTGAGTTGACTAACTTTGGCGTTTAGTCTAATGGGCTTCGCTGTTTGACCGTGTCAAAACTTCCCTATCATTATTGATAGAAGCCCTGCTTTCTGAAATGCTCTTGCACTGCAGGAGTTAAGCCTAGTGATAGCATTTCTTGAAAACGTAGACGAACAAAAACCCACATTTTCCACTCCAGAATTGTTTTTCACAGTGCACGGAGTGCAAGTAGGAACCATTTTGTATCTTTCTAGGAGATTGTTTATTTGAATTGCCAGTCACTCGCGCTGTGTGGCAAATACCAATGATACAAGCTATAAAGAAAGGCTGCTAACGATTCATGTGTTCTCAGTACTCACTCAGACGTCAGTGTGAAGTACAATTCATAGTCATATAAGAAGCCAGGAAAAACTCTCAAGTCGTACCCTCTACGAGAGATAAATTTAAATTATTTTACATTTCTACCGCCTGTCCTCCCAATCACGATTCCTGTTTCGAAGTTCGCCGCAGATCAGTTTGCTAGAATCGCCCTGATGAACCAATGGACAACAGGTCAGGGCCCGCAATAGGGTTACATTCAGAAACGCGCGTATGACTTGATGATAATGCTTTAATTGCTTAGATACCGACTAAGGCGTGGGAAGGCGTTGTATCGCTTCTTATTTGCTTTACGGCGATTCCTAGACGTTGAAGATGTACTAGGCTAACCCCTGTACATAATCTTTGTCGCGGGCTAATGCCGCTGTATCTGTAAACATGGTGAACCCTAATATATATGATTTTTAAATGGGCTCTCAATGCGCCAAGAGAAATCATTAATCTGATTGATGGAAACGGGGAACTTGATGCAAGGCGTCTTAATACTGTTGAATTGAAACATCTCATGGGATATGTCGGCCTTGTTTACGAATTCAGGACCATTACTGAGTATCTACCCAAGGGAGTAACACTTCTTTAATCAATATTATCTTAATGCCATTCCGTTTCAAAGGAAATTATTCCTCAAATATATAACTTTAATGGTCTCTCGTCTTTAAATGTTAGGCAAACGGATGAAGCGGATTGAATTTCAAATGAGTTGATGCGAAATTGTGAGTATGGAAGGCAAATGGAAGTTTTGCGTCCATCATATATCGCAGCCAGTAAAATTTGTACTCGGGTATACGTACCTCAACTTGTATTATATATCCTGATTTCGTTTGATGTTAGAAGAAGTACACTGTCTTTCATGTTTTTTTTTAGCATTGAGACAATTATCTAACCAAAGGAGTCGGACGTCTGTCGTTTCGCAATTATAATATGCAAGCATTTATTACTAGTTTGGACGCAAATGATTCTCTGAATATATAACTTAATGGGGTATGCTGATCGTAATTGCTGGTGGGCCAAGAAGATAGAACTTGAATGCAGTTATACACCATGCCTAGCGCAGTTATTATGCAAAAGAATTTGCTGAAACTTGGTACTGAGAGTATTTGTATATCTTTCTACACAATGGCAGTGCTGAAATCTATGTTTAGTACGTATTTAGAACCCAGTAGAAATTTTCAATTTCACAATTTCTAATTTCAAATTGTTAATGGTCTCATCGTTGATGCAATATCCAGCAGAGCATCCCACGTCATGGAGCTGCAATAAGTAATGTTAACCCATTTATTTTGAAACTAGTGGTCTCTGAAGACATGGTAGGTAAATGAAGGAAAAGATCTGAATTTCAAATGAGTTTAATATTGTTGAAATGTTTGTGAAGTGAAAAGTGCTTGATGCCCATGCATTGAACTGTGCATGCGTAGCCAATACACTCATATATTAGTATTCTAGTTTTACTGATCTAAAATCCCGTTATGAATTACTTAAAAATCTTCAAAAATGCTCAGCCTGAGCCAGATAGCATTGCCACCGGACGACTTTGTGTCCCCAAATTAACCCACTGTCAATCCGAATTGTACATTTTGGGTTGAGTCGAACGACCATACTTTGTGCATAATTTCGCCAGTTTCTTTGTGGTTTTCAGATTCGGTCATAGATTGGTGAAAATTAGATAATATAGACCTTGGTGTACCAGGCCATCTTCCTCGTGTTCGGGTGAAAAACATGTTCACAGTCTTTACATTAAGACAAGACCACTAAATGATTTGAACAGAAGATATACTGCTAAAAACAAAATCGGTGCTTAAACTCCAAAGCGAATAAATTTAGTTCATATTTCTTCGAGTAATAATGCTTTTTTTGAAGTGGCTTGTTATTACTTGATTTAATTATTTTTGATATCAAATTTATATCCAGGGTCCACTGGATTTTACCATAGTTATATCAATTTTCCGGAATGGCTTTTTTCTCAGCAACGCCGATCACTGTTGTACAAAAAACACAATGTCCCACCAGCGTTACTTTGAAGAAGGGTGACTTTTTATGCAATTGAAATTCAAATAAACTGTGTATCGTAGATTTAATATTCATAAATCGTAAGTAATGGCCGTTCCCTAGGGTGCAATGAGATTCGCAGACGAGATTATGGACAATTTAATTTGTATTTGCACTGCCAATGATAAACATCTTTGGACCATAAATTTTTCAAAACGACTTTCAGCTTGTTTGCGGCTTATGTGGCTTTTTGCTGGTTCGATCAGGGAGACACAAGTTGTTTGGAGTCATTTTGTACTGACATTTACTGAACCTTTTGTCGTAAATTTGTCTGAAAAACGATCAGCGAGGTTCTGGATTTCATGTGGCTATGTTTTAGATACAAATTTGCGGCTTATGCGGCTACCTTGAGTGTCGAATTTGGGTTTTGCTGGTTCAGTTATGTAGACACAAGTTGTTTGGAGTCATTTTGCACAGACAAATTAACTAAAACTTTTGTCATAAATTTGTCCGAAAACGGATTAGGGAAGTTCCTATAAATACAAACCATGGTTTAGGATGCTGTGTTAAATCTGGGTCATTCATCCTGGAGTGCAGCCGCAACGTATTCAGTTTTGTTTACTTCAAATGAGGAGCGCAGATGAAGGGATTCTAAAAGACATTCCAAAAACGAGTCTGCTTTTACAGGACGGTCACTTCAGTGCTGTTATAATAATAATAATAATAATAATAATAATAACAATAATTTATTATATTAAAAGTGCTTTTGAATGAAAATCATTTGCAAAGCACTGTACAATTTAAAAAACAACAGATAGTAAAAGAGAAATTGTACATAGAGATTAAAACATTCATAGAGATTAAAACATTTAGGTGCTGGTTTCGAAGTGTTCAATAAAAAGGGTGAGTTTTAAGATGTTTTTTGAAGGCGCTGTTCAAATCTAGAAAATGTTAAACCTTCCCAATGAGATTACAGACAAATTACATTTAACATCACATTAAGCAAGCAAACTTGCTTTTATAAAATGAATATGCTTGGTATAAAACGCCTGTCTATGCTCTTATCTGAATTTTGTACGAAAAATGTGTCAGAAATAGAACAAAGATAGATGCCAACAAAACTAGCTGTGATGAATAACCATTGTTCTAGTGTCTACGAAGCATCATTAATTCCCGAAGATGACAGGAAACGAATTTAAAATACGATCTCATTAGTATTGCTCGTTGCTTTAGCGTTTGGAATTCTTGTCTCGATACCATGACACTATTAAATGGGAATACGCCGTTTATGTCCATGAAACCTGATAACGTAATGCCTTATTTTTAATGCATGACGCAAATGACTGATTTTTGTTGTTGCGACCTGTGACGGAGCCATAACAAGATGACGATTCGTTGTCATTGGTTTTTGGATCTGGCTTTCGCATGGTTATATACTGGCAACACGACACTGTCGACAGTTATACCCTCTCACATTTTATTTCTTCAGGCTAGTTCTAGTCCAACTTGAAACGGCCAACTTTAAGAATTGGCAAGCAGCTCCATATATAATACCCGTTCGCCTGATGAGGCCGACAAGGCTTAATCTTAGTGGTTATCGTATCGGCTGCAAAGCTGCGATGCAACAATTCAGTTGATGTTGATCAATACTGATGTGTTTACATTATGCGGCAATTGGCTTCCTGAAAGGGCGAATTGTTAGACGTTCCCTTCATCATGGACTCACTGAGCATGTGATACCTGTGGTCGCATCCATTATGCCTTATCCTAGGCTTTTTCCTGAAAGGCCAATGCTTTTTAGACTCGTCGAAAACTTTTTCGAAAGGGCAAGGTATAAGGTATTGTCCTCATCGTCAAGTACCTAAACTTGTGATAAATGTATCAAACTGAGACAATGTAGACAGTTGTTGATAACGAATACTCCATTAGGCATAGTTTTTGGCTTTTTCTTATAAGGCTAATGCTTTTAGACTCGTCGAAAACTTTCTCGAAAGGGCGAAGTATAATGCATTGTCTTTATTTCTTGAGCATCTGTAGTGTGATCAAATGTTGACAACTGTTACAAATACTCTCATGTCTCATCTTATACATTTTCTGGTTAGAATTTCAGACAGAGCCTAACCTTGGCGTTAACTTATCATAGCATTTTATCTCCTTCAGTTAAGCCTTGAACTTAACGCCAAGTAAGTTAACGCGAGCATTAGGGACCAAACTTGTTTCGAACAACCGGGCCCAAGTCTGAAAGGCTTTCTCGAAAGGGCGAAGTATTAGTCATTGTCTTCATCAGCATCTCTCTCAACGCGTAATGCCAGTGGGGACAACAATTTTGACAATGACTCTTACCAGTGGTCCTTGTTTCCAACTTTGCACTTTCCAGGTTATTGTTTTCATACCGGGCTGCTTGTGACATGAAACAAAATGGCATTTTCTCACATCCGCAAGTGACATTAAAAGCTAAGATTACACGGCCGGGCCGCGTATATGCAGCCTGTGAACAAAGCTGATATCGCTCACCAAATCACAATAGTCATTGCTTCTGTCTGGTTGCGTTCCTGTATATCACCCTTTACTCTTTTGACGGTGGTCTTGGAAAAAGCCCTGATGATCGCCATCATGAAGAAACTAGTTTGCTTTCCGTATTCTGTAATTGAAATGCCAATTGGTTATCGTTGCCAACTCTTTCATTTCGATTAGATTGTGTCTTGGAACATGAAGATGAATCATTGCCAAATGACAAAAAAGGACATCCGCTCAACAGTGCATAATCAAAATGTCACATCTTGTTCAGAGCTCACGAACTTCACAAAAGAAATCCATGTCGCTGTCTGGTTGTGTGTCCTGGCACCTTTTACTGTCTAGTCCTTTTGATGGTGGTCTTTGAAAAAAGTTTAGAAAACCCCAACCATTACAAGAAACTCGATTGCTTTCTCTCTTAGTCTGTATTTGAAATGCCTATTAGTAATTGTTTGCCAACTCTCTCATGTTGATGGTGTCTTGGAACATGAAGGTATATATTTGCCAAAGAAAACATAATAACATCCGCTCAACAGTCTGCCTTCTCGAAAAGGTCACTTCTTCGTCTGATTCCTACGTCTCTGATATATACCCGTTAATGTCGCTAATGACATTTTCTCGAATTCTGAATGGCCTGTAGAAAGACATGTGTTTCAATTCATTATTTAACAAGGAAACGTAATGGCTTTTGCTGTTTAGAAGGACTTCCGAAGATGTACGCACTCGTTTCACAGCAATGACGAATGAAAAACGTCGGTTTCTAAGCAAAAGCGAAAGCATGCGGAAGTAATGGGTGTCGTCGGGGAACATCCTTGTGATATTTACAGATTTTCAGTCGTGGCCGTTAAAAGTTGGACAATTTCTTCACCTCATTGTTTTCAGTTGAACTCTGAAACAAGTTCAAAGAATGAAGTAGGTTCTTTAGTTGGATTTTTAAAATGTTTTGAAATGTTTTCTTTTTAATACGTGCACTGGATCGTCGCTAAATATTTCGACCAAGGAAGCTGGAATTCAGTGAACTGTTCTCTCGGCATTGCGTTGCAAAAATGGCTCCATCATTATCTACGTTGGAGGAAATTGTTGGAACTATTTATTGCTAGGTGGTGTTTCTTCTTTAGTTTTTCATTTAGGAAATCGTTGGAATATTGCAATGTCAGTGGGCAGTTTTTGTCCAGTTCGTCATCTTTTGAATGATTTGTAATAAAGCGATTATAATAAAGCACAAGGTGGTGAAACGAACATGAAAATGAACTGCTTGATTCGCTATTTCAACGAAGTTTTTCAAATTACCATCTCAAGACCCCAGAATGATGAACACAATTTGAATATCTTCGACTCGAACATAGCTATCAAACGGGGTATAATTGGCCTGTCAACTAACTTTAATATTTCCAAGCGCGTCCTTGTTAGTGAAGTAGGAATATTTATGCTCCAATTATATTCGTCTTTTTGAATCAAATGATGACAGGAAACAAAGGTGTTTTTCATGTCTTTCGTTTCCGTGTGACAAGTTGAATCTAGTCTGTAATTCAGGTTTGGCCTAATTTCCATATTGAATCATGGTATGCTCATGGGAATCGATCTTATTTGAAGTCTATGCATATTTAAGCTCCAGTTACCCATTTGTCAGTAACGCAATCATTCTAGATACAAATGACTACAGGCTAACTGCTGCTGATGATACCCAGAATGCAGGGAACCGAAATGAACTGTGAAAATTCTAATTGTTTTAATAAAAGTTTATTATTTCCAAATACGTAGAAATTGTAAAATGAAATTGGATTTTAATTTTTCATATTTCGGCCGCTTACCTCCCCACAGGCTATGTTAGTACCACCCAGTTCTGAATTCCCTTACTTGCAATTTAGTGACATCTACCTCGTTTTAATGGGTGTATTTCTCTGATCATATTTCCTTATATCGCCAGTGCTTGTAACTATTTGTGCAGTCGTGGACATTAGTAGAAGTTTCGAATCCGGACTGCTTCTCACGACTCAGAAGACACGTCGTAGTTCAACGGAAGGCTCCTATTAGCAAGTTCCAAAATTGAATACACTTCGTCACACATGCTGATGAATACTATTGACATAAATACAATAACACATCTGTGCGCCTGTCGACACAATTTTAAGCATAGAGGTTAGACGATATTCCAGAAGAGGTATCCTACATCTTAAACATCATTCTAGGGAGGGGGCAACCGGCTATATTTCAATATTTGCGTGACGTTTTAAAAACCTACTAAAAAAGCTATAAGACCCCGGCACTTGAGAATATCGGCTCCAGTTGAGGCCCTAGTCTTCTGAACTTTGTATCATGAGGTTTCCTGCGGGGTCTGCAGCCTTGACAGCATGAGCACCGTAGTCCCTGACCAACATATGCAGAAGGGAGTCTCCCTTCATAGTGATTTTGTTAGCATTGATCTCTGCGGCAATGTCCATCAGCCTTGCTTTGAAAGGTCCACTCAGCTGGAGTGACGTATCCGCTTGACTTATCCGCTTGGTGCGCTTTTGGATGATATCGTCATCTGCTGTCGGGGCTGGTTTAAGAAACAACAATCATGCGGCCAGCGAAACAAGGTAAACCATGATTGTCATGGCTCCTGCAGGTCTCGGTGTTAGGCCCCATCCACGCTGATCACAAAGTGATTCGCTATGTTGAGATGAGTAAAAATTCACATTTTGTATCTAAATCCAACACAGAGTGCACTTCAAAAACACTGATGAACCAGCACGGCGTAATAGTCCTGACAGACCTTTGCAAGTGATATCCAGTAGGGGTCTACTCGGTCGGTGCTTCCGTGTTAAGCAATGTGTCTTGATCACATCATGGAATCTTTTACATATACATGTATGGCAATATCGCCACTTGGAATTCCCCATCGTACAACAACACTCTGCAAGCCATGTACATTTTTAGTATAACATATATAATTAATGCAGTGCATGTAACTACAAGACAGTACTATCATACAAGTGGTTGTATGACTATGTTGCGTGACAAGTATGTATGCTGTTCAAAAATGGGTCAGACATTCATGTATTGCTGAGCTAAATGAGACTTATCGGCCCGACGAGAACTTTTACATTCATATTGAAATGAGTGTAATTTCTTCATTGATTCCCAGCCTATCATTCACAGTACTTTATGGATGAGAACAAAGGTTCGCCCTTTGTGTTGGCTTTGTATTTGACGTAACAGTACCGTTAGCATAATTGATGTCTAGGAGAATGTTTAGTATACATCATTGGTTCTTGAAGAATGGTATAAAATCTGATGGAAGTTTTGTTTTCCTTTAGTCTGTCATTTGCGGGGTTGCCAAAGAAACCATAGAGTACTTTTCAATATTTTGTGTTTGTTTGACTGAATGGCCTGCACACTGCCGATCGGCCTTAATAATTCACAAACCAACATTCTCCAAACGGCAATGCAGCCAAACAATCAGGCCATGGAGAATTTGGTTTTGAATCCTTTGTTTAACTGCTTTAATGGAATGACAGTGGTTCATAATTCATGTTGTATTTGATTGCCACATTTTAATTTTTCAAACGTGATGCATTTTCGGTATTTGAGTTGTCATTCCTAATAGATAATAGTCTTGCGCAAAAGAGCCAACACCTGCGCACGTTATTCCTAATGACCGTGATTTTCGCGTTTGCTTTATCAATTGGTGTAAATTCTTGTGAACATCCGGGTAATAATATGGTATCCAAGAAGCGTTTTGAACAGTGAGACATAGAAAAGCGCTAGATAAGAACTCGTTAGTATTATTGTTGTCAACATCGGTCGGAGTTAGCGAGGTTCGCGCATGCGAAATGCTGTATATTTTTATATCTGGCCACGTGCCGATGTTGTAGTTTGAAATGTACTAGGATAGAATGTTCTGGGTAAAAATATATTCTATCATGCGCTTTACTCTCTGGGCTAGTGATAGTCATGGCACCTACAGAACTATAAACACCGATCCCTTAGAACACAATTGAACCGGACACTTTTTCCAGTGGGACATTTTCTACATCTTCACCGGCACGGTTATACCAAAGCCATATTTTTTTTTTTTTTTATTTATTTATTCGTGTAAAATACATGTACAATATTTGATATAACATGACAAGACATTGGATTATGAACAAAATAAAACGTACATGCATTACACTGGTAACCATGTAGGTCGAGACCTATTATATGGCACCAGATAATATGGGTTGTGTCGTCGGGGTGCCGGCGACATGCGCACTAAGTGGGCCGACAGTTTGCACAACGGCAGAAAGTGACGAAAGTGCACATGTCGTCGACATCCAAACGATCCAACCTGTCAAAATAATAAACATTAAGGGACGATTTAAAATGCATTTTTTTCAAATTATTTAATTGGACCGGGAGGCTGTTCCACAGCTTCGGTGTCCTCACCCACGTATGAGGCACCGAACGTCTCCGAGTGGAATCTCGGCTGCGCCAGTCGTAAACCGTCGCCCCTTACAGCCGGGGTTATATAAAAACGTGCATTAAAATCCAGGACATTATAATAAGAATCGTGCATAAAAACTAGATCCTTGATTTCCCGACAGTACGACAGGGGCAGCAGAGACAACGCTCGCAGACGCTCCACATATGGCATATCAGGGCCTAAAATGTGACGAGTCACCCTCCGCTGGACACGCTCTAAAGTTTCAAGATCACGTCGCACATGTGTGTCGAATACCACCGTACCATATTCAAGGCGACTACGCACAAGTGATTTATACAACATGATATTCAAATTAACGTCTGCAGTACGCCCGCATACACGCCTGATCATACCCCACATTCTACCTGCACCGCCTGCAATACCATTGACATGAGATGACCATGACAGGTCCGAAGAAAAGACAATACCAAGATCCTTGAATTTATCAACCCGACACAATGCAAAACCATTGATATTGTAAAAGAAGTGTGTCGGATTTAACTTCCTAGTAACACTCATGACCATGCATTTGCTTGGGCTAAATGTCATGCCCCACCGTTTACTCCAAGCGTACAATTTATCAAGGTCGGTCTGAAGTAGCAGACAGTCGGTTACAGACTCTATCTCCCTACACATTTTGGAATCATCAGCAAAAAGATCCATGGCAGTACCGTCACTAACGACCTCAGCAATATCATTTACGTACAATAAGAATAAAAGAGGGCCTAAAATTGACCCTTGCGGCACACCAGACAGTACATCTAAAAGTGATGACTCCGAGCCATTAATCACAACTCTCTGCTTCCTATTTGTAAGATACGACGTTAACCAACTCAGAAGACGTCCACAGATTCCAAAGGAACGAATCTTATGTAATAAGAGGCAATGGGGAACGGAATCGAAAGCTTTAGCAAAATCCAAATATATAACATCAGTTTGACCCCCACTATCTAAGACCTGGCCCAGTCTATGCTGGAACTGAACAAGCTGAGTGGCCGTTGACCGCCTGTTACAGAAGCCATGCTGGCCTTTATAGACTGACAGACTTAAGACTGGATAGATACTGTTATAAATGCAACGTTCCATTACTTTAGAAACCACAGATAGGAGAGACACGGGCAGAAGCTTTACAGTTTATGCCAGCAAATTATGGAACTCGCTGGACACTAACACCCGCAACAGCTCCACCGTCAGCGAGTTCAAAAGAAGATTAAAAACCAAACTATTTGAACAGTGTTTTTGTTAAGCGCAGCTGAGCAATTTTTCTAATTGGATTTTGCGCTATATAAATGCTATTTGTATGTATGTATGTATAATTTGAAATCAAATGCTTGTCTCCCTTCTTGTACACTGGCACAACGTTAGCGATTTTCCAATCGTTTGGTAAAACACCTGTCTGCATTGAAACGTTGAATAAAAATGCGAGTGAAGAACACAGTGTAGAGGCACACTCCCTCAGAACACGATTAGAGACCCTATCAGGCCCACAGGCCTTAGTCTTGTCCAGCCTGTTTAATACCGATTTCACCTCAACTGCTGTAAAGTTAACAGAATCAAGGTTATAATTATCATACATGGTAACATCAGGTTTTCTCAAGTCGTTGTGATGAGAAAAATTGGAATAAAAATAACCATTGAAGGCTTTTGCCTTGCGCAGAGGAGTCACAAAAGACTCATTGCCCAGCTTCGCTGTCTCTGGTACAGAGTTTGATTTGGTTTTTGCGTGATAGAAGTTCCAAAAACGTTTTGGGTTTCTACGCACTTCTGATCCAAGATTGTTTACATTCGCTTTGTATTTGTCACGGGTCAAATTTCTGAGTTCATTGCGCAGGCGCCGGTATTTCCTCCAACAAGAGTCACTGTTCCTGTTTTTTGCGCAGCTGCGGGCAGCATTCACTTTTGTTGACATGCGTCTCACTTCGCGGTCAATCCATGGCGGATAGCTTTTGTCACGAATAGTTTTCCGCGGAATAAAGCGGTCTAATCCAGTGTTATACACACCTAGCCACTCTGACCACAAATTGTCAATGCCGTCCTGGCCATTTTGCAAACAGAAATCAGAGTTGGGACCAAGCTCGTCACAAAGGAATGACCTTAGACCTGTGTAGTCCGCACGCGTAAAGTCATAAACAACGCGCGAAATTCCAACACGACGGGGCATTCTAGTACGGAAATTCGACACTACGGGAAAATGATCAGAATCGTACATTCCTGGCCATGTTTCCGTGTCACTGAATCGCTCTGGTTGATTTGTCAGGATTAAGTCGAGTATGTTTCCATGCTTATGAGTAGGGTTGAGGACGAGCTGTGTTAACGAGAAATCGTTCACGATATTACAAAACTCCCCAGACACATGAGAGCCATTGACACTAGACACAGTGTCCCAATTGATGCTCGGAATGTTTAGGTCGCCTGAGAGACAAATATTGCTGAATTCTCCTTCACAACTTTTGAGAACGTCCCTGAGGTCCCCCAGGAACGCCATCTGCTCATCGACATTATCCGGTGGATTATAGCACACAATAAGAGCAAAAGGCTCGTCAGAATCTGGTTTGACCTCGCACACAAGAATCTCGGAGTTTTCTTTTTCCATATACCTCATACCCGTCAGTTGTGCGGTACCATAAAAGCCGAGTAGAGACTGAAATAATTGAAACCCTGGGCAATAGCTTAATTGGCTTACAACTCGCCTTGGGGGGATCCGTGCCTGACTGGATATTACTTGCCGAGATAGAAAAATCCATCACTCATTGAGGTGGAAACCATGTCATACACCTGGCCCCAGAGTCTCTACCAATTAAACGTTGGTAATATAACTTAAATTCTGTCGCAGCCAGTGTTTTAGAAAGGCCATCGAAATTTTTTGCTTGTCGCCGTATCGCAATCTTTGCGGACATTTTGAATAATTTACACCGAAAGTGCCACATAACTGCGAATACTGTTATAACAACGTATTATGGTATATGTTTTTATCAGTAAATGATGCACACTTGCATATTATATGAGCGTTGATGTACCCAAAGGAAACCTAAAGCAGATTCCGATGCCCCTTTGTTTTCTTGTTTTTGCCAAATATCATGTCTTTATTTTATATTATTCATCAAATGTATGACTTCCAAAAAGGTTGGCGCAAACCGTCGCCCAAAGGAGACTATGGCTGGTTCATGTTTAATTCAGTGCCATTGATTGAGTTACCGGATCTTCGGGTTAAAAATCGGAATTTGAACCGCAAATCATGACGTCACTCTTGCCAAAAATTACATCATTTTGACAGATACTACAAGTTAATTCCAGTTAATTTGGTAGGAATTATTATTTCCTGATTGGACCAGTGTGACAGCGGATATAGTCCCCCTGGAGTCATAGTCCGGTAGCATTGTATTTGATCAATTAAGCAGCATGATCTATTGTACCGCTAACCCTAACCAAAACATTTAGCAATGCGGGCTATTGTTACACGGACTATCAGCCCTAGGACTACTATCCCTTGCACACCGGAAAACATCAGAGTGTCTAAAAAAACATAGGATTTCATTTGATTTCGAACATTCACATGATTTCAAGATACTACCACCTATGAGATTGTTAGGCTCATTAATCATGTATACTTTTATCGAGATTTATTATCAATATTTGATTTTGTCAGTTCTGCGTGCATCAAACAACAAATATCTTGTTATCAGTCAAACATTTCGAATAAGGCCAATATATCATTAAAAAAATACAAACTTGAAAGGCCCCTGCGTTAAGCATTAAAAGTTATTTAACTTATAAATAACAGACATTCTAATGTTCTACCGGGAGCAAAAAGCTGAAAAATAAAGTATGGACAGCACTGGACATTCATAATTCAGGAAGGAATCTCCTGGACTGACTTTATAATGCGTGCTAATGTTGTGCCGAGTACTCCAAAATATCCAATTTCAAATTATTTATTAGTCTAGTGCCGAGGTGTAATATAGTACATGCCGACTTGCTGGCGGTAGACATCAATCTTAAAGTCTCCCCATGGACAATACGCGTAGATCGGCGTGAATGTAGTGCGCCCAATTTTATTTATCGCCTTTTTTGGTATGGCATGTACGTATTCTAAAAGGCATGGTGCAGCTTGATTTTGTTTATTTCACAGCATTCGTGTCGGCTGGATCCATCATGCAGTTATTGGTGTATGAAAACGGGTATGCCGTGGTTGGTCAGGAAAATAGAAATGCACTTATACACATGGCCGTAGTGCGGTTGATGTGTATGCAACATTGAATTAGGTATATTGCGTATTTATATATTATAAACAACGGCAATGTTATGATCAATATTCAATACGTATTTGCGCAACTGGAACTCTTTGAATTCAATTACAAATTACAAATTTCAAAATTTTAACAAACGGTGCTGTCCATCCGTGAAATCCCATATCCATTTTGTATTCAATCACCTTTTATTCAATAGATGTTTGAAATTTTATACCCAAATGGAAGTTCATCGTGTATGATATTTATACATGCAAAAAACATCCAAAATGTGCGCCATGAGTCGTCTAGGTCTTTGACGACACAATGCCATAAGAAAAAACGTTCGGTTATCTGGAAATGAATATTTAAAAGAACCCCCCCCCCCAAAAAAAAGATACACAGTCCTATAGTCATTTACCTCTGATCTTATGGTCCCAGCTCACGCACGTATCTTTAGCACAGTCCCCAAACGGATTTAAACCTTGGTCGTTTCAACTCCGAAGATTCCTAGATGTATCTCGGTAACTATCGCTTTGAACACCACTCTATGTGTCAATTACAATACATTATTTATCCAGCCAAGTGTTAGCAACTCGGCTGGTCTCACTTCTGGTGGGACCGAGGTGTCCATGTCAAGATTCTGCAAACAGATCAAGACATCCAATGCCAATCATTGCTGTAGTGAGTTACAGGATTTAGCGCCGTTTCAATGCGACATGAATTCGCCAAATGTTTGCTGTGCGTGTTTGCCAGCAAATATTCTTACAGGTTTTTTAGTTTGAGTTTTCTGAAACCATTTTACTTAAACTGTAAAACAAAGATTCTCTTAATAGATAAAACGTTGTAAACATTGTGTAGGGGACACGTAGCGAGATGTTGGCCCTTGAAACGCCCTCAACCACATAAATGCTCTCTAAAACATTCCTTAAAACAGCATTTTTGACAAGGCAATTGTAGCACGAACAAGTGAGAAAAAAAACTATTAAATGCCGAAATGGTTTGAAAACAACCAATTATTTATAGCGATGGTATCTTCCTCATGGGGGGCGGTTTATAGGTCTGTGATAACCAATTTCTCTCGAAAATCATCATTCAGGGAATAAGGCGGAAAATTCTCTAAATATTGTCATGAGACTCATGAACATTTCCTTTTCCTCGAGGTAGTTGCAACAAATGGAAAATAAATTAGTTCAATGCCAAAACGGTTTCGAAAACAGTCCATCATTTAGAGATAAAACCTTTGAATGGGTGGTTTGGTAGGTAGGTGGGTTTAGGGTGGGGGTGAGGGTATTTGGTTGTTGATCTGAAATGTTTCTCGTAAATCATCTTAAACAATGGAATTCAAATGTTTTCCATGAGTGCGCGGATTTATGATTGTATGATCAATTGTAAATCATCACCACGGAAATAGTTGTTCAAAACCAGAGAAACATTATACTCAAATCCGCTTCACATAGGAACATCAATAAAGTAAAATTCAATTCATCAAAGCGTAGAAAATTCTCAATCATGTCAACGAGAGTCGTTTGCAACGGAAATAAAACAACATGTTGCCTTTGGAATCTTGACAGAGTTAACTAATCGGATCGAAGATCTTTGGACCGCCAAAGGAAACCACAAAATTATGGCTTAAGATGGTTAGAGACGGGGAACAACCAAGCATAAGAAGCATAAATGCAGATAGTTGAACATAAAAACGCAGGAAGTTATAAAGCATGTCAACGAGTCATGAGCAACGAAAACAACGTGTTGCCATTGGAATCTTGACAGCACGGATCGGGTCATGACTGATCTATGGTTAGTGACGGAAAACGACGATGCATATAAATGCTCGGAGTTGAACATGTAAGCTCGTTTGGAAAATTGATGGGTTGTAATTTCTGTGCGTCGTCGTTACTGTCAGATCAGTGGGGCATGGTGTATTGCGTTTTATGCTACTGGAAGATTAGATGCCTCAAACATCTTGATGTAGATTTTGATTGTGCAACTTGTTACTTTAATTGTCATTTTCCATTACTTCTTATCTGAACGGGATCGTGACTAAGAAGTTGTGATAAAATTCTTACGAGCCTTTCAACCCTTGTTGCGCTCATCAATTGAAAAATCTAGAGAGAAATTCGTGTAACGAAACTGGCGTTGTTCGTTTAAACCCTCATGTTAGGGAGCTTGTCTCATAATTTACTTCAGCGACATCTTGTTTCTTAAAGTACTTGGTGTGCATTCACTTTTTCCGTACCGAGCTGGTAGAAAATAAAAACTACTGCCGTTTTCTCAGGCAATCTTTTGAAAAAGGGACGAGACTACAATTGCATTCACTAAATAGTTGTTACTCCACTCACAAAATTATCTTGATATTCCATTTTGTGAACTGTAAAGGTGATGCCGCTTACACAGTACTCGGCTGTAAATCATTAAATTTTCGCCGGCGTTTGATTAGTTTAGTGGATTTGCAAATTAATAAGCTTGATTCGCGAAGAGATAAAAATCACTAAGATTTTGATCCCCAGTGTAATCTCTTAGATGTTGGCAGTGCGTGTAATTTCATCTCCCATGCTTGATCCATCGTAGGGAGAGGTAGTACGAATGTCAGTACAATCATTCAAATATGATCTGAAGGCATTTTGGTGCCACCTGACCACCAAATAGAATATTGTGGACTCGATCGTCCTGGAATATTTCATCACAAATATCACAAATAGGGGTATCACAAATCTTCGGTAACGGAATTATAGCAAAACCCCAGAAAGGTATTCATTCAGAACATTGGGTGATATAAATAAAGACCAGCAAATGCTTTTATATAAAACTCCTTGTTCATTTACACTAGGCCTTTCTGTACAAAATTGAAGTAAAAGCATTTGCTAGACTTTATTCTCATCAGCCATTGGTTCCTTGATCCGAGCATGGGAGATTGCAACCTTTGTTTTTTTAACCGTGTGCATTTTTCCTTCTTTAACAGCTACACATGAAACTGCAAAGTGGTTTCATTCGCTTGCGTACTAATGGTGATTAGAGAGCGTATCAACGATCGATTTATGGCAATAGGAAATATGAAATAACGGCTTTGATCCATTTCCTTCTCAAACATTTTCGAATTCGTTTTGTGAATCTGTCGTATTTTTTTTCGATTCATTGAAATATTCTATATTGCTTCTATGTCATGTATATTTTGTGAACCATTTTCCGTAGAAATGAAACTCCACTATGCGTGAGCTGTTTTAATGGCAGCACATGCAGGCGCTCAGTTTATGTGTTAGTGGCATGATATAGTTGTTGGAACAGCGACGTCCATCTTCAACAACAATTACACCGAAGGTCAGAGTCACTATTGGTAATTAAAACATTCGCGAGGCGATTTACTATTCATTTATTCATTGAACATGTTGAAACTTAACAAAGTTGCACAACATTGGGGAATTAATCTTCACACTTAAATAACTTTAACTTCTGCCATGATTGAAGCTTCTAGTAATTAGTGACAACTTAGATTGAAAAAGTTTAAGCAAAATCGTAGCCAAGTGCCATTTTTGTGGACATGTGTTGCAGTGAGTGATAGAATCTTATGTTATCCAGGTCTTGTATCAATACATTAATGGCTGAAATGGCAAATAAGTCGGTGTGTAGCATTGAACTTGACTGTACTAATGCCTTTCCATTAGCCTCATACCTTACATACCTAAGCACCACATATTCCTTACTTCCTTTTGCCAAATAATTTTTAACCAGATACTCTACAAACTAAGATTGAAAGTAATTTACAAATTGCCTAATTCACAGTTAAAAACTTAATTGGTCGCCTTGCTATTCAATTAAAACTCGTTGAAACTTGTCAATAAAGAAGTAAATTTTGTCAAAGTGATGTAATTACAGTGGCGTAATTGCTGTAGATTGCAATTATAAACAAAAGTTTGAATACGTCTGGTGTTGGATAAATGATTTAAGTCTCGACCCGTTCTGTGTCACCCTTAGCTGTCACCTGTGTTACCAGGTCACCCTCTAGTCGCGTCGGGACAGCGGTTTTGGTCCCCAGTAGGTTGTTTCTCCACAATTTGACCTCTGTAATCAGGACATATCTCTATAAGGACAGCAGTTTTCAGCCGCGAGGATGTCCTTAAAGGCCTACGCCGTTCGATGAATATTTGTAATTCGTAATCGAATTTGAAACTTTCATTTTGGTAAATACCAACTGAATATAGATTTCAACAATGCCGTCGTGTAGACAGATACTATGAATACGTGTACCAAGTTTAAGCAACTTCGTAAGCATAAGAACTGAATTAGCATTTTCCTCGACCACCATTAATTACGAATGGCGTACCCCTTTAGTGGAGAGGTTCTACGGTACTGTGATTATGGTATTGTGAGAATTTATTCCAATTCAATCCAATTCAATTCAATTTATTCTCCACTTTTAAGTACAGAGAAGAAAAACCTTACAGTAATTATACATGATGGCTGACGTACAGGTTAAAGGGTGGACACCAGGTAAATGAATCACATATAGGGGCTAAACTAGATTAAACAATCTGCGACACGCAAAGAGGTATTTGGCTGGTTTTACATGTTCATATCATTACGTTAATTATAGAAAGTTTGAGTAATCCACCGCGAAGGCACAATGACCTTTGACGAGGCTGATCCTGGCAGTGATAACATAGTGAGAAACCTGAAGTATATCATGGTCGTCTCCCCGATGACATGTAATGCTTGACAGTCTTATAGCCCACTAATATCTCGCCTCAGAGCGCTTTTACCATATTCAATAATTAATAGTCTGTACGATAAGGCAGGGAAACACTTATGGCCAAGTAACATCGCCCATCATGTCCTTTAACGACTGGTGGCTGGTGGACCAATTGACCAACTTTTGACTTTGGCTTTGAAGAGGTTGGCCAGATCGACATTCTAATTTAACTGTATGTGCAGTAAGCAAATATCCTTGTACATGTATTTGGCAAGCTAGGCTTCATGTGAACACTGGTGGTTTTTAGGTCGTTTTTTTTGTACAACTAATGGTGTTTTTTTACATGTTTAATGGCACCTCGATTGCAGAACAGGGATTTCCAAAAATGTCCCCCCTCAAGCTTTGTGTGCTCGTTGCCATTGATCATACTAGCATATACCCATGGAGCGGGCAAAGTTGAAATGTAATATGCATTAGTTAAATGGGCACGATGATTGAGCTACATTAAATTTCTAACGTTACTGAAGTTTTATTAAAGGTTAAACACGAAATTAACTGCATTTAGGGACTTATTGCTGCTATCTACATGCAACCCCCAATAGATTGATTGGAGTACGCTATTTTGCACAATGCATTGAGACCAGTGACAGCAGGTCCTGTTCCAAATAAGGCCCTCACATATTAGGCATATCACCTACCCACTCCCGTACCCAATGCCACTGTCGGACCAAAGCCAGGCGCATGGAGTGATGCAGAACGCAATTCAAACTGACAACATCAGTCAGTAACGAATAAAACAAAGAGCAAGCGCTGGCCACTGTACATATTTTGTCCATCCTGGCATAACTGTTTATTGATACCCTGACTGCATGTTCCGGTAGGCCACTCTGCAGAATTTGCCTTATCACTCAGGTCAGTGTTTCTCGAATAGAACTAAAATAGAACAGGCTAATCATTAATCTCCCTGCTAATACCCTGCACCATGGACCAGGTTGTATAGCACTACATACGTGCTGGAAGCTAATACTGATGTGGCAGGGAGAATATGCGTGAAGTTTGTGTATGCTTTTGAGAATGAGCGGAGCTCTCCAGTCGACGTGCTCTCTGAAAAGTTGTTATTTATTCTAAAACCACGAAGATATTCGACGTATGACACCCTCAGTGACACTCTTACGTATGATCCAGACCATCGAAGCCAAAGGTTGCAAGAATTCGACGCATTTCCAAGGCCCAATTTTGAAACAAAAATTACCTCCTCAATAGCGGCCACAACGCGCATTATAGTATAGATGAGTTAACAAATAAAATTATCATTAGCTGGAGGGTGAACGAAAATTTTGCAGTTTACCATGTTTACTGTACACATCAACTTCAAGCAATAATACTGCATCGCTCATTTTCTAATTTTGATTGATATACAGACGGTAGCAATAGACTTGACATTTTAATTAAAGATCTAGATCTATCACTTTTCAAGCCAATTATTAAATCGTTAAAGGGTGTGACAGAATTACTGTCATGCTCTGAAGACTTTTGGTTCGCATCGAAGTAGAGAGGGTTGAAAATGATTTATATTGAAATACATTTTATCTGTCATATTGATTATACTAAATTTGTTATTTTTATTGCATTTCTGGCCTACTTTCATCATAATGATAAGGTAGATTTAATCAGCTTATTACAATAGTCCTACCTTATTGCTCACTAATCGTATAGGGATTCATAGCTAGAAAGACCTTTGTCTAACAGCTAATCATGGTGTTAGACTGCATGGCTACTCTGCTTAATGTCTATCATTTGAAACAAAAATGAAAGAATTAAACAAAAGAACTGAAGATTTCGTATTTTGTATGGTCGAAAAAGACACAAACTAAGACGTCATATATAGTATAAAGAACTCCCTGTAGATTTTCGTCATAGTAGCGTTCTTTCTTGGTTCTTAATCAACCTGTTGCCCAAAGGCCACACGCGAACAATCGATTGAAGCCTTTCCTCAACACACTTTGAACACACAATTTGCTGTTGATTGCTGCTATTGTGAACCATTTCTGGGTTGTTGGCGCGCAGTGGTGCTTTCTATTCAAAGGTCTCTGCTGTCTCAGTTGCTATTAGTGGAACAGTTTCTACCGTGAAATAGTATTTTCTGGTCCTTGTACATTTTTCTTTACGCAAGGAACAGACGCAAATTTGGATGACTTGTTCTTCAAAGGAGATGATAGTTTGATCAAAAAATGTGTCTGGCTGCAAAGTTACATCTGCACCCATTTTCTTAATCAACCTGTTGCCCGAGAACACAGAGGCAAAAATCAATTGAAGCCATATCTTGCCTCAAAACACTTTCGACTCACAAATTACTGTTGGTTGCTGCCATTGTAAATCGTTTCTGCGTGCAGTAATATGTCTCTTTAAACTTCTTCTCCTGGCGAAATTTTCTACTTCAGGCAGAAATGCGTCTTTGATGTCAATTGTCATTTTACCTTCAGGACTCAGTTGTTCAAACCTAGTTGTGTCACTTATGATGGTGTTAACCGAACTTACCATAACGTTTTGTCGAAATGGCTTTAACTATAACAGGATAACGCCAGAGGAAGTTTATATCAGCGCTATTGAACACAAAGGAAAAATTAACAAGACTTAACTTTGCTTAGCGTTATTTCTCTAGTATCAATTAAGGTCACAACGCTTTGAAGCGAGATGCAAATCAACGCTGATAAGATCCTTGATGACTTACCCTACGAGACGTAAGATTGTCTGAAGAAAAGCTAACTTTGATGACAGTTAAATTGCCTCCAAGCATTGTAATCCCATTCAACGCTCGACGCAGTGGTTGGTAGAGAGAGTGGAAGTGTGTACAAAACCCCGTCAAGGCGCTTCGGTTTTAGCCTACATTATCGCTCTACCTTCGCGGTACGTGTTTGCATTGGTGGGAAAACTAATGGCGCCATTCTGGTATCACGTTCAAATTGTCACACTATACAGTATCTCGTGTACCATGTTTGCCAAATGTATCGTGATACCGCAGCCTGGATTCGTACAGAGGATACCAATTACATTTCAATTCATTCGGTGAAATCAATTTCCGGTCATATTTATTGGTTGCTGGGACCGGTATTTGTGTTGTTAGAACTATTGTGATGGCTAATCTGTACACATGGGAGTTATGAGCGCATGCCAATGACGAAAAAGGGGTTGATATGGTAAGTCGGTCAAAATGAATCATTAAGAGTAGACTTAAAGGAGTAGGTGGATTATCCCTTCTATATGATTGTTTTTTTCCTGTCTTATAAGTACTTTTTTAAAAGTGGTTATCAATCTTTTCCCTGTTTTCCCCTTAACGACGCTATTGCCATTACCAGTGTCCGCATAGCTGCGGAGTTATCGAGAGCAACTCAATGACGCCATGATGTGCCTAACCACCGCCGCGCAGCACGTCGCCAATGTATCAATCCGCACAAATATGATCCCTGCACGGAGAACTTACTTGTTATGAATATCGGGCAAACCTGATATCTCCGCTGCTTATATTCTATTTCATCATTAGTGCACTGCTGCGGTCACCATTTACATAATATCTGGAGTTCATTGGTCCCATCTGAATCAACGGCAATTCGTTTATACGATATAAGTTCTTTTATGAACAATTTGCTCTGACTTAATACTTCTGCATAACGATTCCTTTTAGTAAAAAAAGGCGAAGTAGCCGCCATAAGCTAATCAATCTGTGAAATCTGTGCAATATGTCTCCATTGTGTTACCCTTGTCATGCATTTAAGTCTATCGGTGCAAGAGTGGTTTCTTCGGGCCAGTGATAAAGATAACAATAAAAAATGCCTCGTGATATATGGCGTGTCTGGTGAGAAAATGTATTACCGGTAGACGGCAGTTAGTATACAATAGATTTTTGGCCAATGTCAAGCTCACGACTATTTCATCCACAAGACAAAATGTTCTGTCTTGTTTTGGACCACTGACTTTAATACTTAATACTTAATACTTATAACTTTACTACAACCATTTGGCAATAAAGTCCCTCGTTAATGGTTCTCTGAAAAGACAGGTTAATTTTAATTTTAATTTCAAAGTTTTTTTGAGCACCAAACAATAATAACACAATAAAACATAGTCAGAGTATATGAAATAGGTGCTCAAAAGAGAGCGCCGAATGGTCAATTAAGATACCCAAAGAGAAATATACATGTTTACTTAAACCTGCACATTTAAAACATAGATGAATCTAAAATGAAGTGGCTGGCCTTAGATTCAGCATTGCATTTGATCCACTGTGGATAGTATTTAGATTAATGCACCTTGCTTCCGTTCGTTGACCTTGTCATAAACATTAAATGATCATAAATACTGGAAAGGAGATTCGTAGCCTTGGCCGTAGAGCTCATGACATTTCACCTGTCCACCTGGCTGTGTGGCAATATATGATCTTTTACAAACCAGGTAAATGAAGTATGTTGAGAAGCAAAGGTGCACTATTTTTAGCTCACCTCTTAGCAGAGGTGAGCTTATCCCATACCGTGGCGTCCGTCGTCCGTCGTCGTCGTCGTCGTCGTCGTCGTCGTCCGTCGTCCGTTAGCAGGGCACGTTTCGTAACTGTTAGAGCTATTGAGTTGAAACTTGGTACACATGTACCCTTATGTAATGACACCTTGGAGACCAAGTTTCGGTCCGATTCGTTTCATGGTTTGGCCACCAGGGGGCCAAACATTAAAAGTGAAAATATGCAATATCTCCCTTAATAGTAGTCGGGAAATTTTGAAAAAAATATGGTAGGTACTTCTAGCAAAGGTGCATCATATATCCTCCGGGTTTTTGATTTGACCTCCTTTTCAAGGTCACAGAGGTCAAATGGTGTAAATTGGCCGTTAGGATGTAACGATGGCACGTTTCTAAACTGCAATGACTATTGATACCAAATTCAGGGACTGAAGTTTGGTCCAATATGATTCACCACTTGACCACCAGGGGGCAAAATCCAAAAACCTTAAAAATGTGATTATTCCTTAACTTCTTGCCCGATTGCCACCAATTTGATATCATGGGTACATCTAACCACCATACAGTATATGTCACACAGGTTTTTAATTTGACCTTCTTGTCAAGGTCACAGAGGTCAAATGGCGTAAATTCGCCGTCAGGCCGTAACTATGGCACGTTTCTTAACTGCAATGACTATTGATCACAAATTAAGTACACATGTACCCCTTGGTCAGGTGATCTCAGGTACCGAAGTTTGGTGCGATCTGATTTGCCGTTTGGCCTCCAGGGAGGGGGCCAAATCCTAAATTCTTCAAAATGCCATTATTCCTAGTAATGACTTGCCCGATTGGCACCAATTTTATATCATAGGTACATCTAATTCTAACAACCATTCAATGTGTCACCCGGGTCTTCTTTGATTTGACCTACTTTTCAAGGTCACAGAGGTCGAATGTACTGTAAATTGGCCATTTTGGGGAAATTGTAATTGCTTGGACCTACATCAAACCTAACACTACATGACACAATACAATGCTCTTTATCCATCTTTCCACCACATGAGGTGAGCACAATGGCCCTGGCCATTTCATTTAATATTTATAATGGAATCTATCTCTTTGTAGTGTATTCATCATAAGCATCAAATATCAACGTAACGGTGATTTATTATCATCATAGTATAGTAATGATGAAAATAAAAAAGACACTGTGACATATTGCTTGTTGGTAGACTTAGCTACAATACAGATGTTGTGAAAAGTCAGATAATTGAAGAGGCTTGCCTTAGCTACGGCACACATTGGTAACACTCTGGATAGTTTTATTTTCTTTCCGTGCATTGATTTATCGCCATGAATTGCCCTTGGCTTGTAATCTGCATCATAATATCAATGCATTAGTGATTTATTCTGGTCATTTTCCAACACGTCTAATCTTTCATTCATGAAAATTATGATAAAAAACCCATAGCATATTCCTTGCTTAGTTGGCTTAGCCACAAAACAAAGTTTTCGGAAAGAAAAAACACACAGGTAGGCTGGCCTTCGCTACGGCACACAGTTGGTTCACTATGGATGTTGTTGTGTTCTTGGTTATTTATATCCGTGTATTACACTTGTGAGCATCAAATGTCAATGCAAGTTCTATTTATTTCTGGTCATAAACCATGACAATAAAAAACCCTCATGATATATTGCTAGTGGGCAAAACTAAGTTACAAACTGTTCTGAAAAATATGGTAAATGCAGTGGCTGGCCTTAACGACGGTGCACATAAAGTAGGGGAGTTGCGCTGTTCCATCCAAAGGTTCCAGTGGTCAGATCCGTCATAGAACTTTAACATGGAGAGAATTTATAGAGTTTTTTTCTGCACTATATCTTACTCATTTATCTCCTAAAGTGATAATGTTGATAATTCGTATCGTGACATCTTGCCTGTCCAGCTGGCTTAGCTAGCGGACGCTAGTTTACTGCTGTACACATAACATTTTACCTTGCACGAGTTTTAAAAAGGCCCATATGGATGTTTGCTATGCAATGTACTTGAACTGAAAATATAATTTATTAACTTAACTGGGTGGTGAAGTTTTACACTTATCTATATCAAGTCGCAGAAAAATGACCGAAGGTTTGCAACAAGTGGACAATCACAACGGCACCATTGTGCAGCGATTATAATTTTATCAATCATGTCCATCTCATCAGTCTTATCTTACATGGACTAATTCCCACGACAGAATCATTTCATCGTGAATAATCCATACGCTCTGAATATTCTAGGGTCGTGAAATGGTCCATCTAACTCGCCACTACAAATTATTGTAAACGTTCATTTGTGCATGAACTTGAAGGCCACTAGTCATTGATTGCAGCTGCTGTGGCCGGTGGGCAGCTGGTTGCATTGTGTACCACTTAAGTTACTCCCATTTCTGTCCTTAATCACAAGTTCTTGAAGGACTGGATCGTTGGACGCAACGTGGGGGAGTTGCGCTGTTCAATCCGGAGGTGCCGGTCAGAGTGGTTCATTTCCGTCATAGATGTTTAAAATGATGAGGGGTTTTGACGTTTACACTAAAGTGGTCGACTGAGTTGATTGCAACTCCTTTCTGCCCAGTGGGTACATTAATATAAGAAGCTTTCTAAGCTTTAAAAAAAAACTTTTTTAATGTTTTTTTGGCAAGTACAGATATGCAGCCCCTGGAGGTTTTTTAGCAAAAGGGGAATCTCAAAGGGAAATTTCGCACACCAACGATTCAGCCTACTTTTTACATTTTCTCGGGCGGTGATCGAAAATGAACCGTCTCATTTCTATTCATAAGTCTGGCTCAGAACAGCTAGCTAGATTAGGCCTGTTGAACATGTGGACAATAGGGTCTGCAATAGGGTTCCATTCTGTAACTTACGTGTGATGCTTTGTCTTTTATATCTACTGAGGCGAGTGGAAGGGCATTGTTCTTGTCGTAGGAAATATGCTTTAACCATAAGTGTTTTTCATTTTGTCGTTAAACATCACAGGGTGCATGTTTGCGTTGGCCGAAAATCCTTTTAAGATTTTTGAAAATCTCAAAAATATTTTCTCTTTCGACTGTGTAGTGAACTCCCATCTCAGTACTGATCGAATGAGAGTGGCCTTTACAGTTTATGGCTGAGGCCACTTTCAGCTAAAACAAGTTTCCATGTTATATTTACAGATATGAGAAAAGAATGGGCAGTTACTTGATAACGCCATTTTGAAAGCAAACAGAGCTAGCCCCACCTTGAAGATAGAAACAGAGACAACATCAGATACGGTGTGACAAAGACTTCCGAAACAAGTACATCACGACGTCCACAGATTACAGAGAGAAAGAGGTTTTACTTGTGCATCATTCAAGCATTCAAGCTTAAAATTTTACGATTTGGAAATATTTTCATCTGAATTGGAATCTAGGTAGGTGATAAGACATAGCTATCTTACTAAAGAGAATATTCAATTAAATGGAAGACAAATGCGTGAATTAGGATACGCGTAGTACGTGAATTAGTCTACTCAGTATACGTAGATTAGGATATGTATATGTGGATTAGGATACTCATGCGTGGATTGTAGTATACGTACGTGGGTTAGGATACGAATACGTCGACTAGAGTACGTATACGTAGATTAGGATACGCATACGTGGAGAAGAGTACCCATACGTTGGTTAGGATACGTTTTCAAAAGAATGTAGTGATATGTAGTATATTGTAGTTGATTGCATGGTTTGGATAGTAAAACTACAAGAAGCCGATTAGATTCGAAGTGCTTTCCAATAATATATTTAGCATCATTGAGTCATCAAGACTTTGCAACTGGAGTGAAATAAGCTTACAAGGGAATGTAACGAAGGAATCGAATTAAATGTCTAGTTGGAAATTCGATGCCTTAGTGCAGGAATACTATAAATAATTTCATCAGGATTTAGTGAAAAGGCAACATAAGAAATAATGGATTTCGAAAACGAGACCTGCCTCGGAAAGTTTACAAGGACAGTCCTTGACAACGTCACCTTGGCAACAATTTTCAAATTCGAACATCTGGCCGCCTATATTGTGCCGCCATTTTTTGGTATCATAATTATCATAGGAATTGTGGGAAATAGCCTCGTTATTTATGTCGTGGCCTCAAATAAGAGCATGCGCAATGTGACAAATATTCTCATAACGGGTCTGGCACTCGCTGATTTGTGCTTTTTAATCACGTGTATTTCTATGCGGACAATTCCATACTTCACTTTAAATTGGCCACTAGGTGACGCCATGTGTAAAATTGTGCAGTTTCTAACTTTCGCATTGGCTTATATAAGCATTTATATCCTTGTATGGATGTCCATCATCCGGTATCTCGCAATCTCGTGCCCGTTGGCATCCATTAACTTTAGGACCAATAGAAACGCGTACATAGTCTTAGCAGTAACCGCGCTTGTTATTTTCGGTGCGAACGTCCCCGTCCTAGGTATCTTCCATGTTGAGCTTTACCACGGCTACGGTGACGAAAGGCTCGTATGTATCTCAAACGTCTGCACGAACGATGAAAGGAATATCCTGGCCGTATTTTTCGTTATTGGGTACCTCGTCCCCTTGACCCTTATCTTCGTTTTATACGGACTTATACTCAGGACGTTAATGAAAGCAGGTGAACTAGGGGCGGGGTCGTTGCGCAGTACTACATCAAAATGGCGGGCGGCGCGAATGGTGATCACGGTAGTTTTAACTTTTATGCTATGTTGGCTGCCGGCAGAGATCTTATTCATTATAGAATTTCTAGAAAACAGGCCCGTCAGCATTCAGTGGTTGTTTCTACAAGTCTTTGCTCAGGTGTTCGCCTATGCGAACAGTTGCATCAATCCAATTTTGTATGCGTTGTTGTCGGCAAATTTTCGCAAGGGATTCCGTATTGCTCTTTTCCGTACGTGCCGAATTGGGCGAAAACTCAAAACCTACAACAGTGGAAAGAATAGCGAGAAGTATTTCAGGAAAAACTCCTCGACCAGTGCTATGACGTTATGAAGGCAGAGGGTTTTAGTATTTAGATTATTGAAATTGTAGTGGATGTAAATAAACATGAACTGATATATTGGATTGCAAAAAAAAGGTTTTGAATGAAAACCAGTTTCAGCGTGCATTAATTGCACTGCCCAAAAGGTGTTTTTCGAAGATTGATGGTCGGATTATAGAATACAAGTAATACTTGCCTCTTGACCAAGTCATTCGAAAGTTCTTTCAGCAGGATGTGATAAAACACGGAATAAGGTATGAGGTGGTAAATTAAAGGGCCATATAGTCTCGATCTGTGTTCACCAATCATGTTACTGTCAGTTGTTTTAGGGGCTTAATGGGGCTATACGTGTGCCACTTTATCAAAAGAAACACTTCGTATAGGACGGAGGATTACAGCATTCAGTGACAGTGATCGGCTTACGTGCAGCGCCATTTGGTAGGTACTGTTACAAAAGGGGCGCAGTTCCTATTCCTTAATCAGTTTCAAGTAGTGGCAGTGCCACCTATAGGCAATCTACAGTTGATCTAGCAAGAGGTGAATAATACGGCCACAATGAATGTCGTCCGTTCTTGATATCAATTACAATGTAAATTGCTTGTTCTGCCTTATGTATGACCATGATACCACTTACTTTCATTATGTATAGGTTAAGGACCAAGAATAAAATACATATATAACTGTAGTTCTCAATCCATCCGCTAGGACGATTAATTAGGTCCAAACATCCCCCAGCGGAGGTGTGTGGAACTAATCAATGGATTATACCTTATAACTGCGTTATTTTATTTTCTTACCCACTTGGCATTTTCTGAAGAAAATTTGTCAGCTTCAAAGCGTAGCCAACACTAAACCCAAATTGAGATGTAAAAAAATCAACCATTTGCAAATCAAATGAAATATACAAGATCATTCTTCATTCATATCAATCTCCGATAATCAAATCAAGTAGATATATTTTGACAATACAGTAGTGACAATTTATATCAATTTCCCGCTGCTTGGCCTTTTTAATTGTGAGCCCGAGGCACTATAGAGAAAACATTTGTTATGCTTTCATCATTCTTTTGTCGGGTGTTTTATTGTCATACTGGGGATAGAGAAAATGGAAACTTCATAGTTGGAGATAAACATGTAAGTTTAAAAAGTGAAGTCTGTCTATAGTGTCACCTTTGATGGCAGGGTTAGCCAGGTTTGGCCATTGAGAACATCTTCTAATTCCAAGTTTAAAAAGTGAAGTCTGTCTATAGTGTAACCTTTGATGGCAGGATTAGCCAGGTTTGCCCAATGAGAACCTCTTCTAATTCCAGGCTTCTATCTGTTTCACCAGGCGCCTGGAGAGAAGGCAGTTTGTACCCTGGCCTCCAACCAACCAGCCGCATCGAAAAGAGCAAACTTCGGTGCTCGGGGCCTTCGACCTTCCGTTAAAGAGCCGCTTGACTGCTGTGTTGGCCATCGCGATAGGAATACACAACTGGTTTGAAAAGCAGTTGTAGCACATGCACATGCTTTAGCATTTCCAGCCACACTACTGCAATCTGCAAAATTACGACAGGCATGCAATGCAGCTTTTGTGCGAGATCTCTCGAGGTTCTGTGCAAACGGATTTCAGGAAAGATATCTCAATGGAGGATGGAAGATCAACCTCGTATCTTCACTTTCTGAGAGCACTGTCTAAAAAAGTATTTCCCCTTAGTTTTAAGGCTTTCCAACTTATACCAAACACATTATTCATTTTTCATAGTGGATAGATTGTGGCTTCCATTTTTGTCCGCCTGTGCATGTAAAAAGCTGAGCCAGTCCGACGTAGATCAGCGATTTAAGGGGGTACACCGGTCGTAATTATTGGTGATCCAGGAAATGACGCAGTAATTAACAATCGACAATGCCGTAGTGCAGTTATTAAGCATGCAAATTGTTGAAACTTGGTATTTTTAGTATTTGTCTGTCTACACAACGGCAATGCTGAAATTGATATTTCAACAGTGATCGGCGCAGTGTTGCTGTGATCCGTGAAGGCGTGATCAGGTGACAGCACGACTGATCATGATAATATTCTTGATCGTCCCTTTTCCGTTAAGATCGCCCTGCAACGGAGGTGCTGCTTTCTGTGGTTAGAATCACAAACGAAGAAAAGCAACATCTCATTCAAAACATTTTCTTAGGATGTCACCTCATGATCTTGTGGACCACCCCGCTTACAGATGAAGGTCTGTAGACAATTTAGTTCCTAACTTGGGGTTAAATCCTTCTTAGCCTTTAGTTTGAGTGAAAGAGATTACTCTTAAGTTAGTGACTGAATTTGTCTTGGGGTCCTTGGCATGGTCGTCATGGTTTTCTCCTCACATGGCCATGTTAATTCTCGATATATCTGCCTTTACTTGTACCACACGGAGCTGACGAAACTTATACTTGGACGGAGTTAAATTAAGATGACCCATTGACGCAGATACCCGGATGTGAATGCGGTGATTTTGTCAGCGGCTGTCGTCAGGTTGCTAACATTATAACATGTAGCTTAGATCTTGATGCGCCAATTCGAACTGTCCCATGGAGTGGCCTGTCTAGTCCGCAGAGGCCGACGATCGAAATGGGGTCGCAATTAATACGTCAGCTCGCGCCCTCAAATCACGGCCGACATTCCAGCCTTGATGAAATTTAGTCTTCTGCGCAGACGGATGTCCCGGCTGTAGTGTATTTTGCTACGTTTGATGCCTGTGCGTGTGGAACTGTTTTTTTAGGATAGCTGCTTGGAGGATAGCCAGACTATCCCAGCGCTATTTTTAAGGATCACGAACAGATAGCCAGTTCGCACGCCCAGCGCTTTCTACACGTTCTCGGGCAGTGAAGATGCACATTCTCATTTCCTGTTTATACGTCCGGCGCAAATCAACTATCCTGATCCGCCCTGATGAACATGTGAACAATAGGGCCCACAATTGGCTTCCGATCAAAAACTGAAATTTGGTATTTATAGTATTTTGCATATATATGTCTACACAACGGCATGCTGAAATGTCTGCTTAGTACGTATTTACGTGGTTGGAAATTTTAAAATTATAATAATTTCAGTTTTTTTAATAGACGGCATTGGCCTTTAAGTGATGTTGCAAAAATGATGTTGTGTCCCTTCTTCGTCTTGCTCTTAGTGGTTCCGAACCCTAATCTCAAAACCTGGCATAGCTTGAATAGCTACGACAGGGAAGCGCTTCACATTACCGGGAAACCCTTGCTTCCATCCATAGACGCATGTGTTACTGGGAAACAAGTGCTTCCATCTATCGACGCAGGTGTCATTTGCAAGAGGAGAATAAAATGCAGGGACATCCGATCCACAGATGAGAAGAGAACGCCACTTGAAATTTGTTTTAGGCTGCACTGATCATATATCCTCGATACTATTTTATTACAAAACTTACAAACTTACATTACAATGGTCAATGTGGTACACCTTCGCCTGCTTATGCTACTAACAATTTTCAATCAAGTTATTTAGTTGGTAAAATGGAACAAAGACCTTTGTCTATTCTGAAATTGCAAACCTAAAATGTTGATTTGCCAAAATAAAACAGTATCCATTGATGAAGCTCATGGGAATCTTCCCTGTGAGTTCATCCTTGATGAAATAAACGTCTTCTATGAGCGGCGAACGCTTGCAACTGAGTATCGGGAAATACGTTATGGTGTCGCCACCTTCCGTCGGTCCCTTCTAGCATGTGCATTACTGTCGTCGTTGTGGAATTCTCAGGGCTTTATTTACTGTTTCTCTCTGAGATGTAGGCTTCATCGGACAGTTTCGTATGCATCTTGTAAAGAGACTCAAAGGACAGACTTCCCAAGAGCTTGTAGGCTAATGACTAAAACGGTATGGCCGGTGTAGCAGTTTAGGATGTCCCCTGAAAAATAGTCATTCCCTGGTGTATGGCGTTGTATGGTGATGTATCGAAGTGTGGTTCTTTGAGGCCAATGGAAATCCTCCTTCCCATTGATCTTCCCACCACAGTGGTTGTGGGACAATAACTGAAGGTTCTTACAAATATCCATATCATGATTATGATGAGAAAAAGGTATGGTTTTAGTTCTTATTCCATTAAAGGTAAAATCTTTTTTTTAATTTATGAAAAAAGGTAAAAACTATTTTAATGATGCCAAAATGTTTACTGCAACATTGAACTTTTGACACAGGTGTAGTGCGAGATTCTGTCCTAGGATGTATTGTCCCTGATATGGTTCACTCATTCACTTTTGATATATGAGGTATTGGATGTCTTGGGTCTCTATGAAGCCATACTTTAAGCCGTCACCTGACAATGGGACACCTTTTCCAGGGGATACGTTGAAACTGCTACATCTTTTCCAGTCGGATTTCTATTCCTCGTGTAGGTCGTCAACTAGAACAATGTTAGGCTTGTCACATGCCGTGTATTATTTCGTTGCCACTAAAATTGAATTCGAATTCGAACCCAGTCAATGGCGAACATGGGGCGGGTTACATGTAGTCTTTTGAACATGTAAATTGAAATTATTTCACCGGTATTGAAGTAAATCTATCCCGAAACGCTTTTTAAAATGGGGAGTTTTGAACGGCCCGGTTAAAATCTAAGGCGGGAATAAGCTTCCATTGATAAATCTTAGCAGTTTCTAGTTCCCCTAATGTAGTTGATTATGTTAGCTGGGCATCTGGTTAACATTGTATAACGATGCATAACATTACTGACTCCAGTCAATGATCTGCGTACGAGGTAATTACCAATTTAGTGCCACGACTGGATCTCTTTAAGAAACACTTTTCTCTTATCACCTCCAGTGATTTTTCATTTCAGAACCTCAAAAGTAAGTAGGAGTAAGTAGGGGATGATGGCTTTTTTCAGTGGTTGTCTGATCATGATTCGCTCCTTACTTGGTCATGTTCATTCTCTTAATTATAGCCTGATGGCCTTTGCTAGTATCATACAAAGCTTACGAAACTAAGATGACAAAATCAATACGTCAGCTCGCGCCCTCGAAACACGGCTGACATTCCAGCCACAATAAAATGTAGGCTTCTGCACAAACGGATGTCCCGGCTGCGAAATTTTTTTCTGCAGGATACTTCTGCCACAGTGTACATCTGACAGCCAATCACAATTGGCGCGATCTTTGACGTCACACTGTTTATTTATGCATGATAATGCAAATACAATGGACGATACCGAGTCGCATGCCGAGTGCCACTTCAACTGTGAATGTGACAATAGTTCATTGTCTGACCCCAATTATGCTCAACTCAAGGTTTGTGTCGTAGTGTTTAGGAATGAATTGCACAGATTCATTGTAAAATTGATGATATTATGCGTACAAAAGAGGCATCAGCTGATCTGATCGCTACATTGCAGTGCATGCATTGATTTGTGAAATTTTAAGGGGCAGTGACACTGACAGTGTTGCCAATGTTGATAATTATTAAAGGGACAGTGTATCCGATGTCTCGCGATTTGTGAAATTTTAAGGGGCAGTGACACTGACAGTGTTGCCAATGTTGATAATTATTAAAGGGACAGTGTATCCGATGTCTGCTGTTGATTTTGGTAGTTTGAACATTGTTGAAGGGCCATTGTATAAAACACATTTTGACAAGCAAACAAAATAAATTGAATGGTGGCGCCACCTATGCATATACAGCAGAACTAGTTACACGGTTGACAGATAAACATTCAACCTCGGCTATTTTGCCGAGCACAGTGCGCCTTTAACAGACAAGTCCAATAAATACAGTCCACTCGACAATGAAAATACATGTTAAGATACTGCAAATAAATATATTTTAGCTAATATACTCCTCTAACCATTTGCTAACTTGTTCTTTCCAAGATTATCAGAACACGTGGCATTGTTGACATTATTGCGCCATGTGGAAAGATGATGTCAACAAAGACACGTGCTTGCCTTGAATTCTGATTGGCTGTCAGATGTACACTATGGCAGAAGTATCCTGCAGAAAAAAATTTCGCGTCCCGGCTGCAGAGTACTTTGCCTTGTTCAATGCCCGTGCATGTGGAGCTGTTTTTTAGGATAGCTATTTGGAGGATAGCCAAACTATCCCATCGCTATTTTTAAGGCTCACGAACAGAAAGCGATATATTGATTCCTTCAAAGTGAAATAACGCATAGATATTTATACGAAGACCCGCTAAATGCTTATTTCTGTTACAGCTGGATCTCTAAGTTTTGATTTTACTCTGCCAAACATTGAACCCTGGCGAAGGGGCAAACGAAAGAAGGCTTCTGGCAAGGTGTACCGTTTCAGTGACACTGGATCATTCCTAGTGTCTTATGACATGAAGCCATACGTGCAAATGATTAGATATAATCAAGTTGAAAAGGGCCTATATACGCATTATGAAATATCGAAATGTATTCTTATAAGAAATTCCTATGCCACTTGTGTTAAAGTTGATGGGGATATATTGGTTATGTATTCAGATGGCAGCTGGAAAGTTTATAATTCAGATGGGAAATTCGTAGCAAATCTAGGTCGTTTCTGCCTGGAAGGAAGGCCGTGTAGAGCTGGATATAATGCAGAAGATCTGTATATGCTTGAGAAAAGTAGCGGCTTTGCAGCTCGGAGCGGCCGTTCGTTGAAACCGCGTGGCCGTGTTCAATATCATGGTAAGCGGGGTGGCCGTATCGAAATGAGACAGCAGGGCCGCAATTTTACGAAGTACGGTCAGCATAGAAGAAGAAATAACAATGTGGAGGACTTTTGTGGGAGAGAGTATGTTATAGTCGTATACTATACTAATCGACTCAGTCGAAAATCATCTCGAGAACCTCAAACAATCGATGTATATTTGTATGGATTGAGATGTGTAAATGGCTCGGCTCTTGTATCAAGAGGCAAACAAATATTGACGTTTAAAAGTGACATTTCCCATGGTAATCTGATTATTGTGAACTCAAATGAACACAAATTGTTTTATTTGTTACAAAATGGGATGACAGGTAAGGGGGTTTGGCTGTACCGATTTCAGCTCGAGGAGAACAAGTACATCATTAAAGGAAAGGTTCTGCTTAGCTCGAAATTGTTTACAGCGTTTTTTGCGAGGTTTGACAAGTTTTTGAATAGAATCGTTGCGTTTTCTATGATGAAAAAAACAGCGAACAGAAGAAATGAATACTACTATGTATTCAATTCAATTTCAATTCCTAACTGCTCCGACTATATATCCAAGGATTGCCCTAGTCTTACCAAAATTGAAGATGCTTTTGTCTTTACGATAACTGACGATGCTTATTTAATAACCACTGGAACATATCCGAAGAAACAACACCAGGAAGCCATTAAAGTGTTTAAGATAATAACGGAAATGATGTAAAACACTATGGACTAATCAAAATTGACAAGATAAGGAAGGAAATGACGTAAAACGCCTGGGACCAATCAAAGTTAATAATATGATATAAAACGGAAATGATGTAAAATGCCAGGAACCAATTAAAGTTGATAATGGTATGATTCATGGGTTGATCATCCAACAGCAATTAGAACTCTTTCAAAACAAAGTGATGTCCATCTCGAGAGTTGGAGTCTGCTCTTCGTTTTCCAGAGAACAGCCTCCCATGTTTCAAACGAATGTAGGTAATAAAGGCACTGGAAAAAAAGGCACTGGAAAAAAAGGTATGGAAAAAAAGGCACTAGGTAAAAAAGGCACTGGAAAAAAAGGCACTGGAAAAAAAGGCACTAGGAAAAAAAGGCACTAGGAAAAAAATCACTGGAAAAAAGGCACTGGAAAAAAAGGCACCGGGAAAAAAAGGCACTGGGTAAAAAAGGCACTGGAAAAAAAGGCACCAGGAAAAATGGCACCAGAAAAAAAACGGAATAGCCTATTTTCAGTACCCTCCGACCAGAAAAACTAGCTTGGATAGGCAGGGAATCCTTATAAAAAATGATACAAAGATCATTTGATTTGGTCGAGTAGTTTAATCAAATTAGATTCAGGGTTCCCTCACCAATAATCTATTTCTACAAGATACAATACTTTTTGACACTCTTATGCGACGACGCTGAGACATGATGACATGAAATCACCCCCGGAGCTCACCCATGTGAACTAAAACGAGTTGGGGCAGGTTTGCAGGTTTTTACCTAGAGAAAAAAACTAACAAAAAAACACATACACATATAGAAATGCACGGGGGGCACCCCATATGAATTTTGGGCCTAGGTGAATTTTTTACCTAGAGCTTTCCTGGTGCCTTTTTTTCCAGTACCTTTTTTACCTAGTATAGTGATTTCCTGGTGCCTTTTTTTCCAGTGCCTTTTTTTCCAGTGCCTTTTTTACCCAGTGCCTTTTTTCCTGGTGCCTTTTTTCCAGTGCCTTTTTTTCCAGTGCCTTTTTTACCTAGTGCCTTTTTTTCCGTACCTTTTTTTCCAGTGCCTTTTTTTCCAGTGCCTTTATTACCGTCTACCGTTTCAAACGGGTATTCACTTCATGAAGATTATCATCTTGAAGGAATTGTAATAATGTCATTAACTCGGAAATGGTATGAAACACCAGGAACCCTTCAGAGTTGATTCCCGGCTGCCACTTTTATTTTACACTTCAGTGAATTAAATCTACATGCAGTGAAATTCTGTTCAACTGAAATATTAGAAAATTGTGTCTAGTATAGCTACTGATCAAAGGAATACTACATTATACAATAGAACATACCCCAATGTCTTAACTCAGTGCTGAACGGTCAACTTTAGTTAAACTGCGCAATGGAACTTTCCCAATCAACTTGGAACTTGGACGATACCGCGGATTTCCGGTAGAGCAAAGGACGTGTTCAAAATGTGATAATGATAAAGTAGAAGATGAGGTGCATTTCCTGTGCCACTGCCCCGCATATTGTACACAACGTACAAAAATGTACGAAATGATTTCAACTATAGTAAAATAAACGTTATGCTATGCTGAGTAATCCAGACGTAATGAAATACGTTGCGAACTATGGTATCAAAGCGCTTGCGATAAGAAATATATAATATATTGTAGGTAGAAGCAAATTTAAAATAAATTTTGGTCCGTAAACTACTATGTAAGCTTATACGCCTAAATAAGGCTGGCTGTATCGTGAAACAGATGACACTTGAATAAAATATATACTATACTATACTTTAACTTTCTGTGAATGAATGTGTAAAATGTGCAATTTCATCAAAATTAGCATTTAACATGTTTGAAAGCTTGCTGTTGGCTTTATTTGGGTGATGGGCACTTTTGGAAAAGGCCCATTTACCAATGATTCGATCCCCTCGATCATGAGCCTTAATTAGACCAGCGGAACAAGCCATGCTTTGACATTATTTGGAAGATCAGTGCACGACGAAAAACTTTCCCAAACCATGCAAACCGTCAGAGAGAACAACAAAACAGTGGTTGCACTGGCAGACTTAACACTTCGATAGATAGGCTCGGATTTAACAACATTCAGCATTCGTCTTGAAGCTAAAACTATAGAGACTCCATTTTTCCAATCAAACAAGCATCAGAACCCATCCAAAATCCACAAAATTGTAAAAAAAAGTATAACTAGGGGGATATTGTCACCTTTGTCTGCATGGCCTCCAAAAAATATCTTGTCTAATATTTGGTGATTGAAAGAGTTCACTTCTACATGTAGTCTTCCATACGTTGGCAAATGGAGCTCGAGTCACTATAGTTTCACCTTAAATCGATTAGGATTTGCTTTCATTTCTATGTCATTCTTTTCGATTTCCTCATTTTTCAAGCGGGTCCAAGTAGAAAAAACTTATGAGTCTGTTTCTTCCAAAGCTATTCCTCAGTTCATTGTGGTCATCTACTGTATTTGTTATTGGCGCAACAGACATGACAGAGCGCATTTTCAGTTCAGTAACATTATTGTGCTTTTGATTCAGCACTTTGAGGCACTTTCCTCTCATCACTGGCCCTAACGTATGATTTCGATGGACCAGCTGTCGGTGTGTCCTCTCCATGTTCTGCAAGTAGATAATGAGTAGATGGATGAGGTCTTCTTAGTTGTTCAGCACATTGCATGTGATATATGTGTGATGAGGCGGCGGAACAAAGGGGGGGGGGTGGACCTGCAATTGCTGTCAAAACCTTCATTTGGGTGGGGGGTGGGGGGCAGTCTTTGTATACAGCTCCTCAAAGGAGTTTCATCGGCCTATTGACTTTTAAGGGGAATTTTCCTGTTGCATGGACACTTCTCTTTAAGGGGGCAAAGATCCTCACAGAGGGCTGACAGCATCTGCATTGGAGTTTCCAATCAAATTAAAAGTTGCGCTCAAATTAAGGAGATTTTCTCTTAAAAAAAGGTAAAACAGAATATAAAGGGTATTCATATTGACGGAATAAGTTAAATAAGTTGACTAACAACTGACTGTTCACTTTGCTCCTCCCACTGTGGGAATCACAACAGACGCGTACCGTGTTGCATATTATATAAAAGTTCAGTAGATGTAGCAGATAAACTACATCAAAAACGGCCTTAAAAATCCCTCTTACCTTTGTATTTCATTCCTTCCTCAAAGTCCTCTATGGCATGGACACAATCCATTTCACCAATCGCTCTCAGAGCGTCTTTTAATATACTGTAATTGCCAAGCTCAATGATCTTTTTCCTGCAATCGGACATTTTGAAGTGAAACTGGTTTTCCCGCCACACAGTTATCTCCACAGCTAAATATTGACAATCACCATACGGTCGCTAGAGATAATCACTACCGCATCTCAGGCCGATTCTCACATTCGTTCTTCCCTTATGTTCCATGGTGTTCTGGGATTAATAGCTAGAGAGCACTTGCTCTTAAACTACTTTTTGGACAACCTTCGTTTGCCCATACAACAATACTTGGGGCGTTGATTCTAAACACGTCACACTACTACATGCATTGACTTCACATAAAACTTCATGTGGTTACTTACCTTTCTAACAGGGGCAAAAGATCTAAGATGTCATCAGAAACGCACTCCATATCACTTTCTGAAGTAATTTGAATATGTATGAAGTAATGCTTCAATCTCTTAACATCCTGTGAAGTCAAGTGCATTTCCAGAACTGATGCCAGCTTTTTATGGGGTGGTATGATGACTGAAATGTAAGCATTGTGAAAAAGAAACTGAATTTGACGGGATTTTACTGTTCAACGAAATACTTAATGGCAGCAGTTGACAGACGCAGCAGTTATAGAATTGTTCTAGATGTTTCTGCCTAATTAGTTTTTTTTCCTTAGTTAACATCACTGCCCGTTCGGCTTTGGCTGCTGTACAAAAAATACTGGGCCGATTTCTTCAAATTTAAGTTTTTCTTAAATCTAATTTTGGAAATCAGCACACTGTTCAGGTAAGTGATTTGCTAATCAAGTCAAAGAAATATTTCTTCATTGGAGCCCTTTCACCATGTTGGTCTGGACGAGAGCTAATTTTTTTCAAATGAAATCGAATTTAGCATATCTGACGGTATACATTGAAAAACAATAACCCGAAGATTTCATCAATATCCATTGGGAAATAAAAGCAGTACAGAGGAGAAAATGCCAAAATCAATGTACTGCGTTAATGTACACAGAGTGTTTCAAATATTGAAAGACTCTGATGTACACGAATTCACACAAAATCTTTATTTCGTAACCATGGTTACTGAAAGTTGAACATCCTCGGGTCCGAAAATTTGACTAAAAAAAAAACTTTGAAGAAATCGGCCCAGTGGTTTTTGTACGCACAGCATGCACAAAAGGACAATGATATTTCGTTTTGAAGCCGATGATAATTGGCTTTGTTTCCTCTCGTATTCCTCTGATTTCCTGACATGAATAGAGTGCAGCGAGTCTGACTCAGTGCAATTATACTGGTCTTTATATGATACGATTATAAAGTTCAATAGAAGAAGCAAATAAGCGAGATCGGCAGCATATAAGGTGTTGAACTTATGCTTACCTTTACCTTCATGTTTCACACATCTTTCAAAGTCCTCTATGGCAATGACGCAATCCGTTTCACCAATCGCTCTCAGAGCGTCTTTTAATTTACTGTAATTGCCAAGCTCAATGATCTTTTCCCTGCAATCGGACATTTTGAAGTGAAATTGGTTTTCCCGCCACTCATTTATCTCCACAGCTCAACATTGACAATCACCATACGCTAGCTAGATATAATCTCTACCGCATCTCAGGCAAATTCTCACATTCGCTCTTCCCTTATGTTCCATGGGTGTTCTGGGATTAATAGCTAGAGAGCACATGCCCTTAAACTACTTTTTGGACAACCTTCGTTTGCCCATACAACAATACTTGGTGCGTTGATTCTAATCACGTCACACTGCTACCTACATTGACTTCACATAAAACTTCATGCGGTTACTTACCGTTCTAACAGGGGCAAAAGAGCTAAGATGTCATCAGGAACGCTATCCATATCACTTTGTGAAGTAATTCGGCGTTTTATGAAGTAACGCTTCAATCTCTTAACGGCCTGTGACGTCAAGTGCAATTCCAGAGCTGACGCCAGCTTTTTATGGGGTGGTATGATGACTGAAATGTAAGCATTGTGAGAAAGAAACTGAATTTCACGGGATTTTACTGTTTAACGAAATACTTAATGGCAGCAGTAGACAGATGCAGCAGTTATAGAATTTTTCTATGTGTTTCTGCCTAATTAGTTTTTTTTCATTAGTTAACATCACTGCCCGTTCGGCTTTGGCTGCTGTACAAAAAATACTGGGACGATTTCTTCAAATTTAGGTTTTTCTTCAATCTAAATTTGGAAATCAATGTTCAGGTAAGTGATTTGCTAATCAAGTCAAATAAATATTTCTTCATTGGAACCCTTTCACCATGTTGGTCTTGACGAGGGCTAATTTTTCAAATAAATATTCTAAAATCGAATTGAGCATATCTGACAGTATACATGGAAAAACAATAACCCGAAGATTTCATCAAAATCCATTGGGAAATAAAAGCAGTACAGAGGAGAAAATGCCAAAATCAATGTACTGCGTTAATGTACAAAGAGTCTTTCAAATATTAAAAGACTCTGATGTACACGAATTCACACAAAATCTTAATTTCGTAACCATGGTTACTGAAAGTTGAACATCCTCTGGGGTCCAAAAATTTGACTAAAAGAAATTTTTTTTAAAGAACTCTGCCGAGTGGTTTTTGGACGCACAGCATGCACAAAAGGACAATGATATTTCCTTTTGAAGCCGATTATGATTGGCTTTGTTTCCTCTCGAATTCCTCTGATTTCCTGACATGAATAGAGTGCAGCGAGTCTGACTCAGTGCAATTAGACTGGTCTTTATATGATACGATTTTAAAGTTCAATAGAACAAGCAAATAAGCGAGATCGGCAGCATATAAGGCGTTGAAGATATGCTTACCTTTACCTTCATGTTTCACACATCTTTCAAAGTCTTCTATGGCATGAACGCAATCCGTTTCACCAATCGCTCTCAGAGCGTCTTTTAATTTACTGTAATTGCCAATCTCAATGATCTTTTCCCTGCAATCGGACATTTTGAAGTGAAACTGGTTTTCCCGCCACACAGTTATCTCCAGAGCTCAATATTGACAATCACCATACGGTAGCTAGAGATAATCACTAGCGCATCTCAGGCAAATTCTCACATTCGTTCTTCCCTAATGTTGTTCCATGGGTGTTCTGGGATTAATAGCTAGAGAGCACATGCCCTTAAACTACTTTTTGGACAACCTTAGTTTGCCCATACAACAATACTCGGGGCGTTGATTCTAATCACGTCACACTGCTACCTACATTGACTTCACATAACACTTCATGTGGTTACTTACCGTTCTAACAGGGGCAAAAGATCTAAGATGTCATCAGAAACGCTATCCATATCACTTTCTGAAGTAATTCCAAACTTTATGAATTGATGCTTCAATCTCTTAATGTCCTCTGATGACAGCTGCATTTCGAGATCTAGCGCTAGCCTTTTATGCAGTGCGCACATGGCTGAAATTGAAAGGTATTGCTAAGGAAATTGATTTTCGCATTTAATCTTGTGGATGACATGGGTTTCCGGGCCAATACACTTTCCCGTGTTTTGTATTATGTGACGGAAAACTGACTATACTGGTTATCTTATTTTTCGTTGTAGTCCCCGTTAACCTCTTTAGCGCCAAAGCAAAACGCATCTTTCAATCAACCTACAAAAATTAGAGCTTTGCCGACAAAGAAAATAGAACTTACTCATTTCTTTACCCGATTTTGAGGCCTTATAGACACTCTTATCAGCACAGTCGGAAACAGCAGCACATTCTGTTTCAGCCCTTCCTTTTCCCAATCCATAGTCCACGTCCGTATCCTCGCATACCATTGCCTCCTCAGAATGTTGGCTCCGTGACTGGAGGTCCGTTGCCAAATCCTTTGATTCGGTTATTTTCTCTGTCATGTCTGTTCGTAGGGAGTCCTGCGGAAAGAAAGGTATGGCGTTTTAATTTGTCAGAGATTTCATGATGCATAAGTCTGCTCACAAATTGCCCTAAATAAATGGATTCGGGAGAAGCTCATGGCCACATGGCTTCGTAATTTTATAAATTCAGAATGACATATAAATTTCGAAATCGAAAATTGAGAAGTCGCATTTATATGTTTTGTTTTTAGATATTTCTCGGAAACACCGAAGCCTCCCTCATAGGATAACTACGTACGAACACAAGAGAGCACAAAACAAACAATAGGTTATCAGGAACAATATTGAAGGAGGGTCGAGCTCACTAATACCCTCGATGTCGACATCTTAATTGTTTACTGTCAGAATATAATTCTTGATATGACATTGATTTTGAGATTATTCTAATTTAAATCTTCTGTAAAAAATCTCGATATCAGGCTAGGGTTTACAAGTGTGCGCTTCCAACAAAAATATCTATAGCATATTACTCACAAAAGGGTATCTATTTATTTAAGTGTACGTTTTATTTCCAACTTTTATCTTCCCATTAGCTTTAAAAATATAAATTTGTACCTATTTGAATAGACTTAATTAATTAGTTTTTAATAAGAGGTCATTATTTGAGTTTTGAGCAATCCTACACACTTCACGATGCGACATATCGCATTCAGGTTTGTACTATCACACTGAGGCATGGTGCGTGCAGGTGCTAACGATCCGTTTTTTTCTAAAAATGCATTCCATTAAATTGGTATTGACAAATTAATGCCGTAAAAAGCCTCGGTTTACAATTGGTAATGGGCCTATCTCTGATTCACCGACCATTAGCCAAAAAGGTATTGAAATAAATTTTTGAAAAGAGTATATCTGCGCGACGAAAGTAATTGAATCTGCATGTAAATGTGGTAAAGTAAGCATTAGTTCAGAGGATCGCCGCTTGTCAAAGTGCTTGCAGTAGAACCCCAAACATCTATCTATACTATAATGCGCGTTGTGGCCGCTAAATAGGAGGCGATTTTTGTTTCAAAATTGGGCCTCGAAAATGCGTCGAATTCTTGCAACTTTTGGTTTCGTAGGTGTGGATCATAAGTAAGAGTGTCACTGAGGGTGTCATACGTCGAATATCTAGGTGGTTTTGAAATAAATAACAACTTTTCAGAGAGCACGTCGACTGGAGAGCTCCGCTCATTCTCAAAAGCATACACAAACTTCACGCATATTCTCCCTGCCACATCAGTATTAGCTTCCAGCACGTATGTAGTGCTATACAACCTGGTCCATGGTGCAGGGTATTAGCAGGGAGATTAATGATTAGCCTGTTCTATTTTAGTTCTATTCGAGAAACACTGACCTGAGTGATAAGGCAAATTCTGCAGAGTGGCCTACCGGAACATGCAGTCAGGGTATCAATAAACAGTTATGCCAGTATGGACAAAATATGTACAGTGCCCAGCGCTTGCTCTTTGTTTTATTCTTTACTGACTGATGTTGTCAGTTTGAATTGCGTTCTGCATCTCTCCATGCGCCTGGCTTTGGTCCGACAGTGGCATTGGGTACGGGAGTGGGTAGGTGATATGCCTAATATGTGAGGGTCTTATTTGGAACAGGACCTGCTATCACTGGTCTCAATGCATTGTGCAAAATAGCGTACTCCAATCAATCTATTGGGGGTTGCATGTAGATAGCAGCAATAAGTCCCTAAATGCAGTTAATTTCGTGTTTAACCTTTAATAAAACTTCAGTAACGTTAGAAATTTAATGTAGCTCAATCATCGTGCCCATTTAACTAATGTATATTACATTTCAACTTTGCCCGCTCCATGGGTATATGCTAGTATACTATAATGCGCGTTGTGGCCGCTGTTTAGGAGGTAATTTTTGTTTCAAAATTGGGCCTTGGAAATACATCGAATTCTTGCAACCTTTGGCTTCGTAGGTCTGGATCATACGTAGGAGTGTCACTGAGGGTGTCATACGTCGAATATCTTCGTGGTTTTAGAATAAATAACAACTTTTCAGAGAGCACGTCGACTGGAGAGCTCCGCTCATTCTCAAAAGCATACACAAACTTCACGCATATTCTCCCTGCCACATCAGTATTAGCTTCCAGCACGTATGTAGTGCTATACAACCTGGTCCATGGTGCAGGGTATTAGCAGGGAGATTAATGATTAGCCTGTTCTATTTTAGTTCCATTCGAGAAACACTGACCTGAGTGATAAGGCAAATTCTGCAGAGTGGCCTACCGGAACATGCAGTCAGGGTATCAATAAACAGTTATGCCAGGATGGACAAAATATGTACAGTGGCCAGCGCTTGCTCTTTGATTTATTCTTTACTGACTGATGTTGTCAGTTTGAATTGCGTTCTGCATCTCTCCATGCGCCTGGCTTTGGTCCGACAGTGGCATTGGGTACGGGAGTGGGTAGGTGATATGCCTAATATGTGAGGGCCTTATTTGGAACAGGACCTGCTGTCACTGGTCTCAATGCATTGTGCAAAATAGCGTACTCCAATCAATCTATTAGGGGTTGCATGTAGATAGCAGCAATAAGTCCCTAAATGCAGTTAATTTCGTGTTTAACCTTTAATAAAACTTCAGTAACGTTAGAAATTTAATGTAGCTCAATCATCGTGCCCATTTAACTAATGTATATTACATTTCAACTTTGCCCGCTCCATGGGTATATGCTAGTGTTCGTAATGCCTGGTAAAATCGTTTCACATGCATTTTATTTCTGTGAATCTTAATCTTACGGTATGCAACTTACAGTTCGAGTATCCGATGCGCCTGGCCTTTCTTTAGTTGTTCCAATAGGAAGACGAAGCAGAATGTTACCATCTTGCATCAGAGTCAGTGCCTCGATATCACCGTGCACGATAGAGCTTGGTAAGGGAATCTGAACAGGAAATTCTGCAAGACCTTGCAATGCGTCATCTCGTACGTCCTACAATCAAGTATGGATTATTCTATACTAGCTACGATGAATTATTACCGGTGTAGATGTCAGCGTTAACTTAAAGACCATGGCATGCGGTGTTGCTGTCCTGGCATTTGTAAATCAAAGATAGTGTGGCGGTTCCTTATTGGCAGACTCCCCCCCCCCCCTCCCACACCCCACAAATGTTCCATAAATACCTCAGTATTATGTTTACATCCATTGGCATATATCACGCTGACATTCACATCATTCTGTGGGTCCAGGTACAGACACGCCTCTATGATAACGCATATTTGCTGTTTCTGAACAAACTCCTGGAAAGGGAAGAGAGCACGCCAATTAGGGCACCATCTTATGTAATCAGTATGTTCTTTGGAATTCAATCGGTCGCATGCGGTTCAACTTACCGAGACGTAACTGTAGTCATTCATCAGAAAATATATATAGAAGGCACTATCGTCTTCGTCTACTGCAACTCTGAACTCTACCAGCACGTGCACATTCAAGAGATGTGTGTGATCTGTCGCTGGTCGCCCGAGCACGTAGCTAGAGAACTTCTTGACCTGAGCAGTGGCAGTCTGATTTCTTACATCACAGAAACAGGATCCCAATTTCGTCCACTTTTTCCCCCCGTCTTTCTTTCTGCAGATCAACATGGGTTCGGGTGAAACAGACCTTGCCAAACTAAGGTCCTTGAGTGTGAGAATTACTTGGTTCCTAAAGACAAGCCCTGGCGGGCCAAATTGGAACGGAAGGGAGCATTGCACGATGCGTAAGGAACGAGGATTTGTTATTCGTAGATGTCTTTTTTTTTCCGCTGGTACACGGAAGATCCAAAACACGACATCTGCATTTGCTACCATTGCATTCAGAGGAACTTGGAGCTTTGCTGTGCCGTTTCGCAGCTGCATTTGTCCACCTGCACTCAAAGATAAGTTTAGGGTTTATTTAGTTATTTCATCGTTATCGTTTCATTATTACATTGATTATTTTGCGTCTGAGTCAAAGTTGGTTGATTATGTACAACAGGGAGCCAACCAGCGTCAGATAGAGACTGGATTCGGTTTATAAAAGTGTTTCCTCCTGTCACTTCAAACACCGCAAAAACAAAAAACATTCATTGCTGACAGAAAACTTCAAATATATTTCAATTACTGTCGCCAACTCTTTTTAAACGATCTGTTGAAAGATTCTGGTGATTTTGGCATATATTCGCATACTTTGATACATCTGAGTTCATAATTACACCTCGAGAAACTTGGTAGGCATGATCACAGACTTTATATTAACTTTAAATAAATAAATAATTAACAGTGGTTCATGTGAACATCTATCTTACCATCATTTGTGATACGACAAAAAACTGCATTGTTGAGTACGACTCCGCGACGGATTTGCAGTAACGGCTCATACTTCCTTATCAAATCTTTTAGCTCTTCTACGCTTTCTACGGTCTTGTTATCGATAACCCAATCATTGTACAGGCCGTCTGAAAAATGTTTTGTCCCTGCGTGATTGACACATTTTTAAACAAATTTAATGAACTTGTTATTGCAACTGGTGACCCGAATAAATCTACGGTTGATGCGCGTTTATCTGTATATTCACATCAAGATTAAGGTCTTGCATATTTCATGCTTTTGTCTACGACACTTCCAGATCTTTTATGTTGTTCCATAAAATAATGAAATGCAAGCCCAACATTTTAGCCCCGCCCGAACGGTTCTGGTGAGACAACCAATACCGACAGTGATCATCAGGTACCAAGTTCTATTCTAAAACATTTGAAAAATCAAAAAACGAATTATGTGGTTTAACATGATTTTTGACTACTTCCACAATTTGCACTAACCCAAGCGGTTATGGTCAGCTCACAAAAACTGCTGAATTCAAAACGAGGCTTCGTTGGCGCATAATGCATTAGTGAGGTTCATTCTAAATCCAGGTGTTTTAGAATTGACAGCAAAACGTGACATACAATCTTACCTTCACTTTTCATTTTTTCTTCAAACTCTTTGATAACGCTTATGTGTGCAGGTGCCTTGATTCCTCTGAAAGCATCTTCGAGTATACTATATTTGCGCTGTTCAATGATCTTTTTTCTGGAATAGAAATAATTCCATCTAAAAGTTTTGTTATTATAGGCTCACGGTTTTATCAAACACTTGACTCGTGAAGACTAATAAACACCCGTAGCGGATTTGCAACCTCTATTTTTTATCATCATGGTCCACCAGCACCAGTACCACAAAAGCAACGTACACCATTCATGCCCATTCTCCAAAGCAACGATAACACTCAAGCATATTATCCTGCCAGTATAGGATTCCATTGCACGTGTATTGTTTCTGTTTCTGTTTCTGTTTCCGCTAACAGAGGAATAAACGGCGCTGGCTGCTGCTCGGGCCCTCCTCCCTCTATGATGCCTCTCAAAGTTCCTGCGGTTAGGATGCCTAGCTCACGTTGGTTAAATAACCACTTGTCCCGTCCTCTTTCGTGTCTCCTCCGTCCGTCTCCATACGTCCCTCCTCTCTCGACGAGTCGCTCTGTCGACCAGTAGGTGGTGGCTTCAGCTATCTCTTCCTCAATGAGGAGCGATTCGACGGTGGCGATGACGTCCGCCGGTGTCCGCGTTAGTTCGCCGAAGGTTTCTGCCATCCCTGCGAGCTTGTCGGCCCTCTCGTTATACTTGATTCCAGCGTGACCTGGGATGTAGGTTACCGTAATCGCAGCAGAGATGGTGTCCAGGCAGTCCTTCCATTCGACTTGTACCTGGCCCTTTTCCACGCGGCTGACCAGGCTCAGGGAGTCGGTGAAGATCGCAACCTTCTCACCAGGAGTAGAGTTGCGCTTCAGCCATACGAGCGCATCACCGAATGCCTCACACTCCGATCGATAGCTGCTGGAACGTCCCTCCCTGGCAGTGGACCACTCGAAGTGTAGCTTATTGTCCCTCCAGACAGATCCATTCCAAGCAGTGGTGTTGCCCCTCACGGAGCCGTCTGTGGCAATGATGGTCGTGAAGCCTTCCTCCTCTAGCCATGCCCTGACAAGAATGTGGTCGCAGTCACCAGTACTGTCGCGCCAGCTCCTGTCACCAATCTTCATCACGCTGAGGTTGTTGCCTCTGTAGCCTGTCCAGTTGATGAAATATACGTTCTTGATAGGGCATACGTGTATTAAATGTTCTCGATAGGGCATCTCGATAGGGCATACGTGTATTGAATGTACAGTATAATGTACACAAGTAGGCGGCAAGAATACTCGGAACAAAATGCCGTAATTGTGGCAATTCACTAAAGATGTCCGAGTCTTCTGTAATATAACCCTGTTTGATATTACTAAAGTGATTATTCATTTCCATTATGAGCCAACGCCCCAAGATCTAGTTCATGACGAGTGAAATGCCTTCAAGTGCTAGTCTCCGTAATGAGTGAATGGAAGAGACTGATGAAAGAGTCTATCTTCAAAACATCATCATATTTCAGTTCCTCGTATTTCAAAAAGGCGGCACTGTTGACTGCATGTGCTTTTGAACTTGTTGTCAATGTCTCAACTGTCAAAGAGACTTCAAAACCTTGAATGTGGCAGGACCAGTGGTAGTCCTGGTAACCTCGACTCTATCCGCCGCGCAGCGGAGGGTCGAGGAGGCCTCGTTGATTAACCCGAGGCGAGCCATAGTGCGTACAGTGGATGCACTGTCAATACCAAACGCTCTGGTATTCCTTGGCTTGAGGTTACCCATCTTAGTGAGAAACACCTAACGGGACACCTTAAGCCGACGGCCCCTAATCTAGTTCATGACGAGTGTAATGCCGTCAAGTGCCAGTCTCCGTAATGAGTGAATGGAGGAGACTGGTGAAAGAGCCTACAATTAAAACTGTTCAAGGGCCAAACTCACCGCGCTTCAAACCATCGTCTGCACAAACAAATATGATCATACAGCAATTTTCTATACGCTACCAAAACAGACAAATACTTGAAATGCAATATGACAGCCTTTTTTCAATTTTTGGAATTAAAAAACCCACAAAGTCTTGTAGTTTCGGAGGTGTGGTGTTTAACCACGGCGGCCATTTCAAGCAGGAATGGAGCGACGTCGATATAGATAGTTCTTGTCATACGCAAGGAGGTTGATTCATGCCACCACATTTACTAAATCCACAAGACACCACCACCACCACCACCACCACCACCACACCTGTACCATCACTAGCCACGCAAATACCTTCCGAAGGAAATTAGGAGTTTTTCCTTCTCCTTACTGTATATGCACGGAACGAGTTTTCCCGGGTCGCGCAGATACTAACAGCTGCACCACACCATCAGCAAAACTTCCAAGGAAAAGAAATACAAGTAGCAGCAACACCACAAATATTTGACATCGTCGAGCTATATGTTAACATCAAACTTACGTCTCGAGTTTTTGCCAGAGGGTCAAGAAGTCCACTATATTCTCTTGCTCTCGTCTTCCAACCCCGCACCCATGGAAATATTGCAGTAGCTGCTTTAGCTCATCGGATGTTACTTGTGTGCGGAGAGCTAATCCCAGCATGTTGTGTAGCTGTGTTATTTTGGCTGAAATACAAGCAGTGCAAAAGAAAATGAATTTCTGTCACTGTTAAAAGGCATTGGTTTACTTGTGGCTGAAGCCAGCCGACCTCATGCTCATTTTCAATAGTTCGTGGAATGCGTCCCAAATATTTGCATGCCAAGTCACACATCTGAATATAAATGAAATCACTTTGGTGAAAGGGTTCTAACAATTTGCTACAACTTTACGCTTCAATCCGAGGAAATGATTTGAAATCACGCTGAAATCATCACAGGACCAACTATGACTCTCTGTGGCTGATTCATGCGTGTTCGCCAATGTTACGAACGCCCAGAAGGCTCATTCCAAACTCGACATTTGAAATTCCGGGTTATGTTGTTCTTGCACTTAAAGTAACCTTGTAGATTGATTCCATCAAGGTTTTACCCCTTACTTTCAATATGTTCAATGCGTATGGTCAACTGTATTGTATAGATTGGCCAGCTTTTGCCAAGAGGATCTCGAAACCTGGCTAGGCAACATTACTGTTAACACTGTCACTACTAGATCAACCTACCTTTCGTTTCGGTCTCCATCTCGTTTGTGGTCTCTGCAGCCGATGAGTCTTGTACTCATACACGTGTAGAAATTGACAATTTCAAACTGAAAACCAAAACATCGCTCATCAGTGCCACTGATTCTAAAATACCTTGGTGTCACAAATTACAATACCAAACCCTATTCATGCGTGCAGAGAGTGTTTGACTAACTCAACCAAGACCCTCCTGGGTTATGATAGATTAGTGTCTTTCTATACATTTCGCCCATCTGATCATCGGGATCATCGTTGCCAAGTCTTACTCGATCTATACTGTCTCTGCCACAGTTGGCTCTCCAGTTACCTCTCAACAATGGGAACAATGGTCATATAATGGGACGTATCTAAGGTTGAAAACGTATGCGCGCAATATCATTGCGCGTTCTATTTTTTCAAAATGGTGGACCGGGTCTCGCGATACGTTTTTTTTCCTTGAATTTTGCCAGAATACGATCCATTCATAAAACAAAAAACAAATCAAAAAGAGGGTTTTCATTGCCTTAGTGACGCCGAGGAAGGTCCGATGCCGGACATAATAGATTCATGCGAGAAACCTGCATAAATACACAAATCCTGTTTGAAGTGAGGTGAAATGGTGCCATGATCAGTCGTGCTGTCACCTGATCACAGATCACAGGAACACTGGGCGCCCGTGACTGTGCCATTTATTGTTTTATATCTTTATCATGCATCTGTTTGACACTTCTTCTATTCAGTATACAGGATACTACTGACCAAATGCCCACTACAAAGCATCTTCAGTCGGACACAGGAATGCAATCTGGTGTTTTGAGTGACACCAGATTGCATTCCTGTGTCTGAAGATGCTGGAGATCTGTGTAGTGGGCATTTGGTCAGTAGTATCCTGTATCCTGAATAGAAGAAGAGCTCTGGCAGATACTTGTAACATATTGACGGCGGAAACCTTCAAATTCATAAAGCTGGTACAGGATCGACCAGGGATATTGGATGTCACGTCAAAAGAATACAAGAACAAGCATATCAAATCCCTAAATAAAATCAAAATTGCACTCCTCTTCCTCTGGACAAGCACTGTCAGCATATCAACAGTAGCCATCTTTGTATTTTCCCTCCAGAACCATCAAGGTCAAGGGGATTTTATTCTTGGGTAGCACACCGCAGATGCATGGATTCAATTAAAATAGAGAGTTAGATGTTAGTCTGTGCACTGTTTAGATACTTGACCAACTTGGCCACATCTGCCTTCAATACTTGGTGACCTAGAACTTTGAACAGTGTGCAGTCTGTGTCCGCCTTATACATCATATGCCACCCTTCCATGTGCCCAACAACAGCAGTACTCGTAGGTTATGGAATGCGAATTTAGGTCAATAGTCGGCGAGATAGTTCTGTACGTTTTTGCACAGCAGCCATAGAAACCAGCCATAGTTTTATCATGTTTGTCGACCTAAAAATTATATGACTGGACCAGGACAAGTTTTTGTAATAAAATATTGGAATTTGCCTTTATATTATATTGCCTTTTAAGTCTGAAAAATACTTTTGTCAGAAACTAAATGGCCGCCTTGTGTTAAAATTCAATATTCCTTTACCTGCGGCTGTGTGCGAAATTAGGTAAGTTTATGCCTGGGTGTACCTTCATAATGCTCTTTTGCAACCCACAATCATCCACTTTAGAATGTATAGCCCTAAACAAAAGCTTTGCCTTTTACTCAAAAACAATACAGTGTGCCAAGTTTTGAATGATTTTGCACCATTTTGCATCAAAGGCGTAGATGGCCATGCTGCTCGATTTCGCCCCAGAATAATTCACTTTTGAAATGCACCACCAGTCGATTCTAACGGCCAAGTCACTTATGTTTCCTCTTAGGTGCTGTATGGGCGGTTATTACCGCAAATAAAGACAAACCAAAGCAAAGACACTTGTGTAGCATATCAAGGACACGTAGATTGATACTCCTGGGTGGTTATTACCGCAAATAAAGACAAACCAAAGCAAAGACACTTGTGTAGCATATCAAGGACACGTAGATTGATACTCCTGGGCGGTTATTACCGCAAATAAAGACAAACCAAAGCAAAGACACTTGTGTAGCATATCAAGGACACGTAGAATGATACTCCTATGTGTGCCACATCAAAGACATCTGGACCATACATCACGTCAAAGATAACGATGCGAAGTCAACAGGCGGCGCCACTGTAATTGCTGTTAGATCAATAAAGTTTATCTTCAACGACAAAACAACGCACTTATTTTCATTGTTGTAAGCAACGTGTTTTACATGAAAATAGAAATGAACCTGATGAATTTGTTTATAAATTGTAAAAGCGAATAGGGCATAATAAGGCTATTTTGGAATCTGATAGTGATGATATAACTGGGCTTTAGGCCTAGTCATATAGATTTGGGATGGAGGAGGTAGCATTATTTCTGGGCGATCGCGTTGCTAGAGCCCTAGGTGAGGTCAGGATGTCTCTAGAACAGGACTGTGCTGTTGAAGAATCGGTGGTTTTTCAACTAGAAAGCCTATTACGTGACAGCATAGATATTTGTATCGGTGATGAGTCGGTAGAAAGGATATCAACCCTTCTAGCTAGTGCGCTGCAGGAAATTCGGGCTGTGGTTGATAATCAACAAGAAATTAATGGTGAATTGGAGAAGAATGGTCCTGGTGTTCTGCCTTGCAACAACCGTGGGCGTGGAAGACCGCGGTTTGACCTTCCACGGGAACAGATAGAGTATCTTTTGAGTAAGTCGTCTGTCATTCCAGTCTGTCATTCAAGCCCTGTTTGTGTTAGGCACCTAATGTTCGAAACCAAACATTGGCATGATTAGGCCCTACTTGTGAGAACTGTTCACTAGCCTAGTCCGAAGGTTGGTTAGGGTTCACTAGTCTGGAGGTCCACTAGTCCGAATGTTCACTAGTCTGATACGATTCAATACCAATACGTTTCAAGGCTAAGCCTAACTCTAACCTTAACCCTAACCCTAACCCTTACAGGTCGTTCAAGAAAGAAAAAAAGCTATTTCATTTATTTCTAGCTTCGCTACGAACATTTGGACTTGACTAGTGAACCTTATTGAACCTTCGGTCTAGTGAACCTTCAGCCTAATGAACCTTCGATCTAGTGAGACGTTCCCAGACTTGACTTGTAGCCCTAGCACCATGGAGGTGCTAGAATCAACCTTTAGAGTATGCGATGGGACAGTCACAGTCTGGTACTATTACAATTGTAGGTGTCTTGACCTACCAGCAAACAGTATTGGTGCGGTATCTATGTTTTAAGAGTCCCAAACGCGTATTATCTTATATACAAGTAGGCCTACAGAAATAATTACTATTTTATAATAAAAAATCCTACATGAATGCAGCATACAGTTTTCTATTTTTCACTTCCAGATGAGGGCTTCAAAGTTGGGGATGTAGCAACAATGCTAAACACATCAAAGCGCACAATTGAATATCGAATGAATGAATATGGCCTTTCCGTTCGGTCCCAGTACACAGACATAGATGATGACCTTCTTGATACAAAGGTTTTTTCAGTGTTGTCACTCTTTCCAAATGCAGGTAACTTTCATGCTTCCCCTTGAAATTGCATTCATCATAGGCTATTTAGGACCTACATGTATTCTATTTCCTGCTCAACTGGCTACGCTCACTAGGACGTGTGTAGACAAATCTATTCAATAGTAATTTGGCCATAGTTATCCTGTTACATGTACATGTAACAATGAAGTAATGAAATGATTTAAAAGAAGAAGGTGCAGTAAGATTATAGAGTATTAAAATGTTTATTTATTTATGTTACATCAGGTTACCGAACCGTTGAAGGGGACCTTCGAAGGCAAGGCATTCGAGTGCAGCAATACCGTCTGCGTGCATCGATGTGGAGGGTAGATCCCAATGGTGGTACTGTACGTAGAATACGCAACATTCGAAGGAGAAAATACAGTGTCAAAGCACCGCTGTCTTTGTGGCATATAGATGGACATCACAAGCTCATTCGGTAAGATATTAAAGATAATGTACTGGTACATGTAATACAGAAGATGAGTACCTTATAAGAAATAAACATACCCCAGTCATTCCTTTTCTTATTTCAGATGGAAGTTTGTCATTCATGGAGGCATTGATGGGTACAGTCGCCTAATCGTGTATTTGAGATGCCACACTGACAACAAATCTGCAAGTGTTCTCAAAGTCTTTGAAGAGGCAGTGGAAAGGTGGGGATTACCATCCCGAGTACGAGCAGACAAGGGTGTTGAAAATCGGGATGTTGCCTTCTGCATGCTTTCCCACCCACTGAGAGGCCCTAATCGTGGATCTTTCATTTCTGGCAGAAGTGTCCATAACAGCAGGATAGAAAGATTGTGGAGGGATGTGTATGCAACGGTGGTTTCATTGTTCTACAACCTATTTCATCATTTGGAGGACCTTGGTTTGCTTTGTCCTGACAATAGAATTGACATGTTTTGCCTGCACTTTGTGTTTCTGCCTAGAATAAATCGAACATTAGAAAGGTTTCAAGATGTTTGGAATAACCACAAGATAAGGACTGCAGAGAACCGAACACCCAGGCAACTGTTCATCAGAGGCCTCACAAATATTCGTGGTGATCGGTACCACATTGCAAAGGAGTACTTTGAAACCCTTGATCAGGTAAGTTGCAATGAAAAATTAGTATTGATGCTATTCCTTGATCAAATTAATAGATACTTGTAAAGTGCCTATCAAAAATAGATAAATATCTATTATATGTAGTCAAAAATAGATAAGGCGAGCGAGCTTATCTATTTTTGATGATGTCATACATTGATGTACTGTGCTTTTTCCTTACAGGAATCTATCCCCCACTATGGATTGGATATGAATGCACCTATTCCAACTGAGCCTGAGGATGACGTATCAAATGCAGTTCATGTTGATGCGGTGGATTTGCCACTTTCTGACGAAGAGAGGACGGGACTTCAGGAACTGTTTGATCCTCTGGATCCGCATGATTCATGTGGTATTGACACATACCATCATTTAAAGATGCATGTTACACATCACTTATCCACTGGAGAGTGAACATTGTTTTGCAGACACGTACATGATACAAGGAGTACTTATCTACTCCTGATGATACACATTTTAAAGATATTCCAGATAGGCTTATGTCTCTGATATCTATGTTTCAGTTTTGTCATTGTTTGAGTTTTTTTCCCTTCTAATCCTATACATTGGTGGAAAAGCATCTACTTTACACTTTCTAAAGTTCCCTCTAAAGTTATAACCTAAAACGAAATGGCCAGGGCCATTGTGCTCACCTCTCATATTAAAGAGAAACTGTGACCTTGAAAAGTTGATCAAATCAAAAACATAACTGTGTGATATGTCATGTATCATTATTAGATGTAACTGATGATAAAGCTTGGTGATGTTGTTCTGTAGCACTTTTTCTGCTCTTAGTTTTATACCGGACCTAAATTTGGTATCCCAAGTGTTAATGTACCAATTTTCAGGTCCACAGTACCAGTAGGCTACGAAACGTGCCCTGCTAACAGACTATTATGACGATGACAGATGCTTCGGTATAAGATATACTCGCCTCCTCTGAGGTGAGCTTACATGTACACACAAATAAAATTGAGAAAATAGACTACATATGAAATTCGAACTTGACTATCAGCCCGACAATGAATATATAATTTGAACACATGAACAACAATACTTTTATCAAAAATATATAAAAGCCAAGTACCGGTAGACAGAACAGAAGTACTACCGGTGCAACAGTCACCACTTCACTAACAAGTCTACCGGTACTGATAAAATTTGAACTCTACTACCCGTAAATGAATAAGATGATGTATACAGAAATTCAGTGATGTCAAAAATATCACAATTTCGAAATTTGGTTGGAATTTCAATGGTATAAAGGCTATCATATACAGACCTGGAAAAAAGTTTCTTGGCCAGATGACTGACTGAAGTCATCAGGTCAGAAATACAAGTTTAAATTTTGAGTCCACCAACTAAGTACTCTCATATTAAAGAAAGAAAGAAACCTTACTTTGCATGGATAAAGTGATCCCTAGGCAGCAGTAGCTCTGCAAAGTAAGGTATCTAACTGAACATGTTGAATTATTGAATTGATAATTATTTGAGGACTCAAAACTAAAACAGGTGGCCAAAAAGCTTATTTACAGTACTGTTTCACAACAGGAGCTCTTAGGATTATACTACATCCCAAAATTATCTGTCGCAAACGTTTCGGCTTCTGCTGTCAAAACTACTTGGCCAAGTAACTTTCAGTAAAAATTCCCATCCCGGCAGCAATTTTGTGTACATTCAATGCATACAAACTGGCTCAACGGAGTGGGAATTTTTACTGAAAGTTACTGAGACAGATCTGTGAATACTTTATCTACGCTGCTGAAACTCAGCATCATAATTGGCCAGGTTTTATAGGTGAATAAAATTCAAACTTCAATGAAATTGGCCTAGTAGTTTTGACAGCAGAGGCCAAAACTTTTGCGACAGATAATTTTGGGATGTAGTCTAGTCATTGAATAGTTACAGGTTCTTCATGGTATTTTTGAAATTATGATATTTTTTTCAAGATATTTTGTCCACATCACTAAACCCTGGTAGTTAATCTTGAATAAAAGTGTCAGACACAAAGCTCAAGTCAAAGAGCTGAGCCATGTCTTCATAATTCCTGACAGTTAGGTCAGTGGCCCTTGGAATTGGCAGCTTGAGGATATTTGCACATGTTGAAGATGTGCACAGCATTGAATTAGAATTGACAAACACAATCGATGGTGTTGGAGCAAATCCAAACACAGGCATCTGTGGGCAACCCGTTGTGTACTGAAGAATTCTCTCTAACGTGATTGGCCTTCTTTCTCCAGCTGAAAGTAAAGATCAAAGCTTTATAATGATTTCCATTTCCTCTTCTCTTTCATTTAAACACTCTTCTCCATGATTGAGTAACGTCCATTTTGTTCGCAGGAATCAATACTCCCAGGTCAGATATCGTAGGTGGCACATGGCACATAGTGTTTAAAAGGTGACAACCTCTGTTAAACAAACTTACGTTATTTCAACATTCAAAGACATGGAATGATTGTCAATTTAAAAACAAAATATTAGAAGAAATATTGTGGACACTAACCCGCCACATCCCTCAAGTATTTTACAAAGGTAGCAAATGTTGCTACTTCTCTTGTTTTCATGTTCGTCCCTTCCTCCGAATATATTGGACGAAATATATCAATGAATGTGGCCACTTTCAGTTTTGGTGGAGAAACTTTGGTGCTGAGGAAATTTGCCACAACAGGCTTTGCATCCATCAACTGCAAAGACAAAGATGACATGCACTGTACAGCAATCACCTGGCTCAATGCAATTCAGGAAACTTCACTAATCAAGAAGACAAAAATTCATGATAAAACGTCCTAGAAATGATTCTTCATAAATATAATACCCGGTATTTAATACTGAGTATGACCTAGGTACCAATTGTTTGGGTACAAACTTTCCAGGTGCCAATTTTCCAGTTTTCATGTTACTCCTGCAGGGCTCCGACTTGACGGTTAAAGAACTGTAGCCAGTTTGGATGTTTTTGACAATAGTAATACTTTTATGAGGCAGATAAAAAACTGAGAAATTTTTAGCCAATGCCATATTTATCGCAGCCAATGTTTTGTAGCCATTGGCTCCGTAAACAGGCCTAGCTGGAGCCCTGCCTTGCATTGGGTACAGTACTAATGGTAAGAAACTTCAGAATTATTCACCATATACATACCTGCTTCAGACCATATAGGTCAAAGCCTTCCAAGAACTGCTGTAGTTCTGGGCCAATTTCTCCGATTCCCTTCATTTTCTCTATTTCTTCATCTGAGAAGAATGCAGGAGGTGGCCCACCCTGCAGAAGTGAAAGAGCTGAAGAAAAGAAATGAAAATACTGTATATTTGGTCGACGGTTGGGCAGTGTCATTGTACTCACATCTCCCAAAGACAGGTTATTAGAAAAGATAGATCGGAAATGGCTAGCTATCTTCCAGTACTATCTAACCAATTAATGCCAATAGTGGCATGCAAAGGGAGTATAACTGGTCAATATAAGGTCAAATTCAACCAAGATGTCAGTCAAAACATAAGCCGATTTATGCTATTTGACCTATGTTACCTTGACAAGCAGGTCAAATCAAAAAACACTTAGTGATATGTCATGTATCATCATTAAATGTATCTATGATGAAGATTTTGTGATGATCAAGCCCATGGTTACAGAGGTATAGCACTATTTAGCTAGCCTGGTACTATATACTGTTTGATGGGCAAAGACTGCAGTGAAATGATGGAAGATCGATGACTCTCACCTGCTGCAATTCCAGCGAATTTGTATTTGCTTTGTTCTAAGAACAGCTCGTTAATAACCAGGCTCTCCCCTGAACCAAAGATTACGAGCTTGATGCCCTGGAGGAGAAGGGTCAAAAATTCCCGCCGTGGACCTCCGAGATCTGCAGCTAACTCAGATATGAAGTTTACTTTCATTGGTAGGCGACGATTAATCTTGGAATCCATCAACTCATCGTAGGCCGACTTCATGACATCATTCCTCGAGACAAAAATGTCCAACACCTCTCCGTCCATGGCCATTGTCCTGTCCTCATCAACATCGAGGGGTCTACCAACAATAAACTTGTCCCTGAACATTTCAAGGATAGTTTCCTTATTTTCTGAAGCTTCACTGAAGTATAAAAAGTCAATGATTATGTAGGAATGAAGAAATTTCTTTACCCCTACACACTGCTATCATCCCCCCCCCCCCCCACCCACGTTTAATTGTCATACATTTTGCTGAATTATTTATTGTTCACTTACATGCCATCTATGATGGTCTTCACTGACCATTCTTCGGGTACATCAGGCACACTTTCAATCTCAGTCTCCTCGGGGGTATTCAATGGTGGGGTGGGGTCAGTGTTCATGTCATCAAAGTCCTAAATAAATAGTAAAATAGTGTAATAATCTCCAATACACCTATTATCAGAATGTTTTTAAGCAAATAAGACAAGAAACAGTCAGCAAGCTAGCTTCCACCAAGTAAAATTATAAAAGAGCTTTGAGTTGATAATAACGCTAATAATTGAGTTCATTATTATGTAACCTACTGAGGGAATCTTCAATTGTTCACAAATGATTGTTCACAAATGATTCTTTAAATGCAGCCTAAAAGTCAAGAGTCCCAACACCAAGAGATTTGATTCTCACCGTGCATGAAATCATGTGGTCACGTATGGCAGTAACATTGACCAATACGCCACATGTTCGACAGATTTCCTGGTCTTCTTCATGTTGCTCGGCCTCGTGGAGAAAACTAATCTCCTCCTGCATTGGTCGCAGGTACAACCGGCTATTGGTACTCGCTGCCATGGCCGTCATTTTTTGAATGGAGAATGAACCAGTATGAATGACTTCTAATATGGTCCTACTTCCTTCACGGGGTTTCAACACTTCAAAACCACCGCCACTTTCTAGGAGGGGAAATACACTGGAAAGAAGAAATTGTCAGCATTAAAAAAATTATAACACCATTTCACTGCTTCAGCCCTAATTATTTAAATTCTGCCTAAAGATTACATGTAGCTCCCAATAATTCTTCATTTAGAAATAATGACAATATCAGGTTCTAATTTCAGAAGTCCCCCCCCCCCCGCCCCTTCCTCCCACCAATACAAGTAGATCCTACAGTTTTCCAGAACTTGTGAAAAGGGCGAAGAGTGGTTTTGGGGACCACAGCTTTGCTGTGTGTGGCACAAGGTTGAGTAACCATTTGCGGGTTCACATCCGTTAGGCAGAGACTATTGACATTTTCATGAGACTTTAATCCATGGATAGCACTCTTGTAAAAGACTTGTGCTATTATGATCATTATATTAGCTTGACAAACCTAAAGATCTTCCTCTTAACATCTGCAACATCATCCGTAGTATGGAATGCAATCTTCTTCTCCCCCAAACCCATGTCATATAAGCGGGATTTGGTGGAAGAAGAAGGCACTGCTTCATTGTCTGGTGATGACAAACACACAAAAGTGCGTGTCACCGTATAATACCTCTCTGAAAGAGACAAAAAAGTACATATAATTTGAAAAAGGGCTTGCACCTTCATGTCTTAGTGAATCTTAAGAAACTTAAAAAGCCCTCGACATTGTGTTCATGTACATGTATTACTATTAACAAGAGGTGAGATCTAGAAATGTATCATTTATAGTAGGAGAAGGTGTCACTGTTCTAATTGAATCATCCTGCCATCTAGTTTTACATTCACATCATGTGGTATAAATGAGAAGCCTGGCTGAAAACTTCAAGCAGACAAATTCTGAAGAAGACTGCCTACAAACCTGACCCCTTGCTGAACTGCCTGCTCCCTCTTGCTGCTGCAGAAGACTGGGCATTTACCTAGAGTGTCAACAACGGAAAAAAACATTGAAAAGCTTGTACCAGTTAAATCATAATTTGTTTCTTCAGTCAGTATTTTGTCATCGGCCTTATTTACTGCTGTTTGATAGAAATTGTAAGAAGGATTTCATTGGATATATGTAATATATGTGGCATGAACATTCCCACAGGACTAGGCCCTACATTAGAAGACATGAATGTTTTGAAGAGAAAGCCAATACGTACATTTCTTCGAGATGAAGGCCTCTGATAGGGGCGAAACAGATTTCTGTGTTCTGCCATTACACTGGCGTAGGATCCTGAAAGTGGAAATTAACTTTCTTTTAAACAAATATTGAATTGTGGGTTAAAAGGCATGCATACTAACATGCTATACTGCTGGTAATATGACTATCATCTTAGAGGAAATCAATTTGTGGCTGATAAGAACATTCTACTGCATCCTCACTATCACATTTTAGGCCTTGGCAATAGCCCCTGTATGGTAATATGGTAGGTCATAGCAGACCTAGGCCTAGCCTATTTTAGTGATGGATGAAAATGCCTAGGTTATATAGACCTAGGCCGGCCTGTCTACTTCTGGGGCAATACGTCTCCGTGATTTGCCCTGTGGTGACTGACATATGATTTCTGTCCAAGTCTTGGCATTATTATACGGCCATCTATTTTGAGACAGAGTGCGTTATTGTACTGTACTATACTGACCCTAGGCCTGGCAATAGCTATAGGTAAACTGTAGGTAGACCTAGGTCCCCTATATGCCATGAGACCACGGGGCCCCAGGCCTATATTCAAAGCCTCTCTTACCTATCCCAGCTCCTAGACCAGCTGTTGTAGGCCTCGTCGTCGTGCCGGTAGTCTGGGTAGAACTGCCAGCAGCAGCCGTTGGAACCCTAGGCCTAGGCCTAGCAGCAAGCGGAGGTCGGGCAGCAGCATCGAGACTCCCCGTCATGGAGTTCACAGCACCTGTCATAGCTGCCACAGTGTCAGTTGCACGAGCCTGGTCAGCAGCAGTGTCAATGACATTTACAATGTTGGCATTATCATGCCTGTTGACGTTGTTGTTAATGTTATTCGCCACCTCTCTCCCCATTATTCCAACAACTTGTTGAAGGAGGTTAACACAGTTTTCTAACTTATCTCTATCCATGGTTGTGATATACTAGTATGTTTGTTTGATTATGTTGAAAAGAAAGGGGATGTCAAAATACGACAGTTGCAATAGTGACATAAAACAACACGTGCATTTTCCCGCTGGTCGCTTAAATCAACAAAAACCTGAAGATGTCGATTCCCAAGACGGTGGCGCCGCCTGTTGACTTCGCATCGTTATCTTTGACGTGATGTATGGTCCAGATGTCTTTGATGTGGCACACATAGGAGTATCATTCTACGTGTCCTTGATATGCTACACAAGTGTCTTTGCTTTGGTTTGTCTTTATTTGCGGTAATAACCGCCCAGGAGTATCAATCTACGTGTCCTTGATATGCTACACAAGTGTCTTTGCTTTGGTTTGTCTTTATTTGCGGTAATAACCACCCAGGAGTATCAATCTACGTGTCCTTGATATGCTACACAAGTGTCTTTGCTTTGGTTTGTCTTTATTTGCGGTAATAACCGCCCATAGTGCTGCTATAGTGAAGCTATGCATGTAACGTGTAGTGTCTTAATCTGTACACTAACACCGGTCTGATGGAACTATGGAAGTGAAGTATGCCTTACCTGGTGGTATCCTTATCGTAAATTTTGAGAATATATTATATCCACACTGACCTTCGAGAAATATCTGGTCAAATTGGTGGCACAATTTGGTGATCTTAGCATCTTTTAATCTGCTGAAGAAAGGAAACTTGGGATTCCCCGCCGGGATTCCCCTAGTTCGTCACGTGCCGATGCTGTGCTCCCCCCCCCCCCCCCCCTCTCCCGCGGACGCCACCTCTTCTTCCGGCTTCTTTTCGCCCCTGGGAATTGCTATAATATAGCAATTCCAAGTTTCAACGTCACCATAATATGGTGACGTCGTTGAAACTTGGAACGGTACAATTAGTCTTGCCAGTGTAGATCACAATTTACCCTTTAGATGGCACCTCGTGAGCCTTGGTTCAGGTTGCCATGATTGAATGTATGATCCGTTTATGCATTCGAGCTCATCTTTCAATACTTGATGACGTCCTCATCCCCAGACTACTGCACCTAGGGATGAGGTTTGTGTTATTTCGATTAATCGAACGATCGAAGCTCCAGACAGTGGCAATGCGAAGTGTACGCCTATTCCTAACGTGATGATAGAGTCGAGATCGCAGTAATCACTCTACCGATATAGTCTACGATGTTGCGGATTCAAACGGTTTGAAGAATTTTACATCACCGAAGGATCTAGCCACATGATGTGACAGTTATACGAAAAACACAGGTAAGCTATGTTCTTCTTGATACTAATGCCTTAGATGGGAGAGTTTTCAAAGAAATAGAATTGCCCTTATTGCCATGGTTACTGAAATATCGCGAGTGCAGGATAGGCCGCGATGATTTGGTCAGTTGGTAGATAAGGATTGCGATCTTCAGGCTGAAGGGCTGTTTGGGATGGATAATTAATTCGTTTAGTTTAGGGTTTTAGGATATGTCGATTGAAGATTGGGGGCTTTTATCTTTGTAATGGATTGAGACTCTGGTGGAGTGTTTATTTAGCATGTGTTTGTCGTTGTTAGGGTTTCTAAATGCATAGATGGCAAAATGAGGGATTTATCATTAGTGATTGAGATTATGTTGGGGTGTCAAGAAACGTTTTATCATTCTGAAATTAGCATAAGCAAACTTGCTAACAGACTTAGGCTGATTTACACGTGCTCACTCGGTTCTAGGACTCCCCCCCCCCCCCCCCCCCGCCCCATCTGGTCTGGCCTGGTCGTCGGATTAGCGATACGTGAATAACGCTAAAACGCTAACTCTCGTCTATCCCTGCCTCATGTTCCTATTCTTTGCTCCTAATTTTCGCGACATGGTTTGAGCCATGCTGCTCCCTGTGGTGACCATATTATCTTCAATCACTGGCGTTTCCATGGCAACTCAATATCAATCGCTGGATCGCTAACTGGCTGTTCTTGGTCATGAAATCAAGATATGGCAGCGGTAATTTAAAGTTTGTTCATGTGCATTTACATAGCTAACATGTAGCTCGCTGATAATGAACATGGCTTTGATGCAGTATTCCATCATGCCAACGCATTGAAACTGGCATGAATGTTGTCAACATTGACAGTTAGGTTTCCAAAGGTAACCTCAGGGGCGGTCAAACCTGCTTTTTGTGGTACATCATCATTGACTAAGTAGATCGGCATTCTTTCTGTTCAAGGCGACTTCATTTATTCGATCCAGTAATTTACTCGCATTCCCCTAGCCCCGGGTGGAAGATGCTATTAGAAAAACATATTTCGAGCAGATTACACTGCTCACTCGCAACCCAATTATATGATTGCGCTCCTAACATGATATATCGCTGTCTTAATTGTCCTTAGAGTTAATATATTCAGTGCGTTACTTGCAATTACTAAAGTAGAGCATAGAATTGGGGAATGGGTCGGATCAATACTGCGGATGTGACACGAATGGAATTAAATATTAAAACAGACTACGTATTAATATACTGAGAAAAAGTTGTGAAGTGCAACATGACATTGCAAATATCAGTCTTGCACAAAAGCGACACCCGCCTACGCGCACTTATATGCTGCTACCTGAAACTTCATCTACTCCACGACCCTTGACTGCTCTTTCATCATGTTCACCTCGAAGCTGTGGGCATGTTGATGCGTCGTTTGCTACAGCGCTACACCTTAACAGACCACTAAAGGAATTAATCAGTTCTCTACCCAAAGTAGCGCCAATTTATAATAATAACTGTCTGACCTCTGTTGTCAGCTCCAAGTAATATCAGCTGATTAACGGCCAGTAACTTCTTTGTTACTATAAATGGGCAAATATGCATAAACTCCTAACTGGTTTGAAGGATTCCTTGACCCATAAATCCTATTAGTCTCCAAAATCCTCATCCATGTTCAATACGTACGGAGCTAGAAATAGGCAATGTCATGTATGTGGCCATCTTGTTAATTTACGCCGTTTACACGGCACCCAAACCAAACCAGACCAGACCGGATCAGAACAGACAGGATCAGATCCCATCGCTCACGACGTCATCAATGACGTAAGTCTCGTAATGACATGAGGATGTACATCGATCCGGACCAAACAAGGCCAGATCAGAACAGACAGGATCAGATCACTTCGCTCACGACGTCATGAATGACGTAAGTCTCGTAATGACATGAGGATGTACATCGATCCGGACCAAACAAGGCCAGATCAGAACAGACAGGATCAGATCACTTCGCTCACGACGTCATGAATGACATAAGTCTCGTAATGACATGAGGATGTACATCGATCTGGACCAATCCAGGCCAGATCACATTGGTGCGTATTTACACGGCAGGGCAGTCTAGACTAATCCGGATCTATCTAGATCGATTTGGTACCGTGTAAACGGTCCTATGATGCAACAACTATGGACATTTTGCAAGTTTCCAATTTTTGACCAACCTACAAGCAAACACTCGTAAAATCAGCCGAAAGCAATATCACAATCAATAACTCTGTCCAAAATGGTGGATGGTTTTCTAAATTGATCGTCGGCACTTAAGTTCAGCGAGTCCTATGTGTGTTCGTACTAGCTCGCAGTGTGTATCACTGTTCATCCTTGTACAAGTTCATTTGTTCTAAATTCGACATTTTAAAATTGAAATCGAGACATTTTAAGAAAGTTCGCGCAGGAACATTATGTTGTTTTGCCCCTTACCTCGTAATCAAAATAATTTAGGCCTTGTTCAAACACGGTACACGGTATATTGTCAGTGCAAAGCCCACTCGCTCCTAATGTGCGTATCCATTTACAATTGACAGTTCAACGATTTGATAGTACATATACTTTTGTTTTGAAAGCTCTCTGCTATGCACTGTGTGTAAAGAAAATTTCAAATCTCAGGAATGTCGGCCTATCAATCATCGTCAATTGAATTGCTTCCTATCTTTCCCGCCGAGATCCCAGGGCCATGATACGTTTTCGAATAGCATGTTCCTATGTGCCTACCTGAAGATGCAAGTGGTCAGTTGATTAGACTCTACCATGTTTGGTTTTATCAAAAATCGCGGGCCATGGCCCTCAGCAGCTTCTTAGAGTAGGTAGCTTAACATGCTTGAAGCTGGTTACTCTGACATGTCTAAGGTAGCTTAGCTTAGACATGTTAAACATTAAAGCATATCTAGAATCATTTGGACAGTCCCCGGACATTCTATCCTAGGACATTTCAACCTTCTGCACCGGCCGTGTACATTAGATAATTGAAGACAGCTATGCTAAAGTCATGTACGCACATTTGTACTCAGAGTAGCTAGAACACATTGCAAGCATTGATGACACTTAAATCAATATTCCGGAAATTATTATTGATGGTATCTTCGGTCGCCTATTTGAACTACCCGTATTAAGAATGTTATTCTGCAGTCAGGTGAGTTGAGTTGTCTCTATATTAAGCTGTGTTCGAACTTCATGCTTAATGACAAACCAGCAATGCTATGGTGATCTTGGATTTGGCAGGCCGAAGGTGGCCGGTGTAGAAGTAGACAATGTCCCCCTGGAGAAAGTGTCCGGTGATATTGTATTCTGACGGATTATGGTTTGGGTTCTAGAGGTCGTCAAACTCAATACCTCAGAGATCAGAGGTTCATAATAGCAAAATAGAACCAATTTCCCCGAACATTCTATCCTAGGACCGTTACATCGGTCTGAGCAGGAGCGCAACTAGCGGGGGGGGGGGGTCAGGGGGTAGTATAACCGAAAACATGTGTTTTTGACCGTGATTTTGGCCTGAAAAGTTTTAAAAGGGGTAATTTTGACCCCCCCCCCCCGCCCGCCAAGACGAAAATGTTGGCTTTACGCCCTTGCTGAGAATTCAAAATTATTTAGTTAGCAGCCTTAGGCGTGTTCGGTATTTTCTAAACGTCATCCAGTTTCATGACAGAATCAACACGTCTTCACTTCTTTATTTTCAGTTTCTAATCCGTACTTCCAAATGATTTGATAATGGCGTCGAGCACGAAGCTGCTGATGTTTACTCTGGCTGTCATGGTTATGTTATCCATTTGGTGTAACTGCGCACGCGCGGAAGAGGACGATGAAGAGGAATTCGGTACATTGGGTGAAGATGGTAATTTTTGTTGTGCCCAGCATTCAGCTTGCAGATGGTCCAGTGTAGTCAATGATTTCTAGATATATGCACGGTTAAAAAATGTTCGGGCCAAGTGAAAATATCGAATACATGTATATACTAGTCAAAAAACATCTAAAGTTCTTTCGTTAAGGCCCTTAATGACCAATTAACTGTATATTAACCCGTTAAATCCTAAATCGCACACTACTGCGAATATGAATTCAAAACAGGTTTACTGGCCAGAAGATGGCAGCTGGCCAAAAACTCATTTTCTTCCGACTCGAAGACTATAAGCCTGACTAGAATAAGATATATATTACTGTGTCGGTAGCTAGAATCCTCGCAGGGTGAGGGAATGTTTGAGAGTTTTATGATACAAATGAGAGGAAGGAGGGGCACATACATTCGACACGTGTACCAAACTTCCAACGGCTACTGGTATTACTCGGATGAAGCTTACCAAATCACTCTGAAAATCTCCAATGCAGCCTGGCTCCCGTCGTGTCGTCCAATCAGATACACCCAATCCTATCCTGCTTTACTGAGGGAGCGTTAAGAAATGGACCTATCACAGCAGTCCATTTCTGGGGAGTCCTCCTGGGAAATGGGTATACGTCGTAAAGACATGCCCAGTAACTCCAAAGCATCAGTGAAGACTTGTTGTTATGCTCTTTCTGTAACTCGTCTCAACAATTTTTTGCAGAAATGGCCAAAAGAGCCTTAAAGGATGACCACACATGGATTGAAAGGGTCCGCCAGCGGAATCTCGAATCGCTCGGAACTTACTGTGACGAAAACAAGAAGTGCCTAACAAAATTCTGTAACCTGAAACAAAAACAGTGCTGCGCCCCCCACGGGTATCTCTGCAATAATGACACGGATTGTTGCAGCGATGGGATGGTTTGCACAGGTTCTTTCACCAACGTCTGCAGGGCCCCCTAGGGGTGCACTTAGCCAATTCAACACGCTCAGTTCGAAACATTGTCGTCCAAGCACCGCCCTGGACACCGCGTGGTTGCTCGCAGACAACTAGGGAAATTTCGTGTGATTGCAATCGGAACATAGAATGGCAGTAGTCGTTTGGACATAACATTGGAAACTGGCGGAAATACTCTTACGTTAAAATTCATAATTTTGCAATAGAAACGCCATGGGAACTACGTGTTTGTTGTGGACACGCCAGGAACTTACGTGATTGCCGTGTACACGCCATGGAAATGACGTGATTGCAGTGAAACGCCGAGAAAATCACGTGGTTGCTTATCTGTCTCAATAACAAAGTGACGTGTCGTAGCATGTTAGGATAGTAAACGTATCACCATCGCAGATACCACTAAACGTGTCATAGAATACTTCTGTAATAACACCATGTTATTTGTTCATTTCTTGAGATGACTTCTTTGGAGTTGCAGAATTTGACACCTGATTCCAACGGGACAAAGTGACGAGGAATCCTCCCCAGGTCTGCTCATGATTGGTTAACGTGAGAGATATTAAACAAGAAATACATAGTGCCCTGCTTTATTCTGATGCCGTTTACCTATTATCCAAAAAAAGACACAATGGATTGTATGAGACCAATCACAGCGCCACTCTGTGGACAAGCATGCTGCATTGTAAGACACCTCAAGGCGTTGATTGCAATCCATCTATGGAGAAAGTGAAAAGCACACTTCATTTACCACGCTCCCGGAGAATCGAGCAGGGCGCCGTCTCGCAGCGAGAAATAAAACCAAGTAACACTGACAGATGGGGACCAGATATACATGTATAGTGCATAGATTCGTATCGTATGATACAGCAGGGGTTTATATGTTTATATATAGAATTTGTAGTTATGTGAGGTATATTTTGTGATCATAATATAATATAGTAATGTAGCAGCATTGAACTTGATATTTTTGGGTTTTAGGGCCAGAAGCGCACAACTGGCTGCCTGGAAAGTGTCGAAACATATACCATTCATACGGTACGATCATATAATTACGCCACAAATCCATACCATGTGTTATAATAGATGGAAACAGCCTCATATGAGACTAAAAAAGGACAGCTTTTTGGGATACAACAGATGGGTGACCATGGATATTGGCGAACCGGACTGACCTATCCCACTGCAAGAGGGACGGGATTTGACCTCGAATGGTGGCCTTTCACTCGCTCGGCCGAAAGTAAACAACTTTATCACATTAACTAGTTCGAGATGACGCCTGGCGTCATAAGTAAGCATAGGCACAGTGATTGGCCGATTCGAAAATGGATACACCTGGCAATTGGCTGGTCATCACTAAAAATAGTGCTGGTGAAAGTCCGGCCAAACAGCTATATCCTGAAAAACCTCTCCACGCACGGGTGTTACATAGTAAATATATTACAGGGCGGGGCCCTCCGTCTGCGCAGTGGGCTAAATTGTGTTCGGCTGGAATTCCTGGCCTTTTTCGAGGTCTCACACATGCTCGATAAACAGCCGTTCGGAACCTTTTTCAATGGTCTGGGGCGTGGACAGAAATGACGAATGCCGACCGACCTACGATTCGGGCGAAATACAATCACGCAATCCTGCATTCGTAGCTTATTGGTCCATTGAGGAGTCACTACCGAGATTGACACAGTTTATTTTGGAACATTAAGCAATTGGCGCACATTTTGGGTGTTTTTTCCTGCGAAGCAAGGGCCCGAGCGGTACTATGAGGGAAATTCGCTCGGTGTGTTGGAAGGGCAGATTGATTCTCGACAATCTTGGGGACTGATTCTCAAGGGTGCTATACCTCATATGAGGTGTATTCTGTGTATGGAATGTTCCTTTTCAGTGTCTAAGTACGAAGATACCAATCTCCCAATGAGAGGACTGCGCTTCATTTCCTCCCGGAATAAGCCAAACGTACGCTCGTACACGGTGCAAGTATCACTAGGAATCGTTACCAAAATGGCACCGACATTGACGAGGATACAATGTGTAAATCATGCATTACTGCGCATGTGAACAAATGAACAAACGAGATGACGTCATCCTATACACAGCCTGTTGGGCTGTCCGAGAAACAAATGATTCTATGACGCAATTTAATCTCTGAGCTGCTGACGTAAGACAAGACCACAATTTATTTTTTAAGCCTTTTAGCAATTAAATTGTCAATGTTTGACCGCGACGCATCAAATACTGCGTGGGGTTGTAAATCTGAAATTTTGATATGATATTCCGGATAGTCGGGCAAGTAAATGGTGAAAAATAAACTGGTAGTTGACCACGGAAATTTTTTGATAATCGACAAATTAGACAGACATTGATATTTCCACTCTTTTCAGCCAACTGGCAGAAAAATCTCAAAACACGCCCCCTATTACCAAATTAGCAAAATTCCAAATATATTTTTTCATCAAATAATTTCTTTATATCTGTAGACTTGCCACAACAAATATTTTTTCAATACCTCTCCAAATATGTACTTGAGAGTTAAAAACATGCACTCGTCTAATTGATAGGCCTCGACCCTCCAACCTATGAATATTCATTAGTGGTCTTGTCTCACGTTAAGGGTTGACCATAGGCACCGCCATTTTGGATACAACTTGAAATCCTAAAGCAATTAGAACGCCTTCAAAATGAAGTAAACGCCAATTTCAATGGTGGGAGTCTGTTCCCTGGTAAACAAAGAACTGATTCCCACCCTTGAAATTGGTATTCATCCTGTTTTGAAACAAGTTCTAGCCAAAATGGTGGTATTATGGTAAACCCTCCATAGATCTAATACAATAATCCTAATCTTAAAGGAGGAATTTGTATTCCATTTACTGTAAAATATGCGATAAGCGAACGGCCCACACAACTGGTCGAGAGGAAATCATTGCGTATACATGTGCAGGTCCTTTGAAATAGGCCTAGATGACGCTAATTACACGATTTATTGAGCATGTACATGTACCACAAAATCCATGTCTGATATCACTTTGAATTTAGATGATATTGAATAACCGATTTAACGCTGGCCTCCTCGTGCATTTAAGATTGTCAATCGCAAGCGTCAGCAAGAAACCAAAATGATGTGCACTGTCTTTTTTGGCATTTTGATAATGTTTTCTGATTTCGTTCATCCAATGGATAATGGCGACATCAATAATGTTGATGAAAATGTCGATGCCTTACAACCTCCTGCTCGGCGTCACCGATCGTATTCACTGGCGGAGAAAATCCGTCTGCTCGATGTCTATGAAAACGAAGACATCAGGCAGCCTCATGGGATTTCATCGCCCCAGTTTGCCAGGGAGTATAACATCCCCTCCGGGACTATGCGCCGATGGCTCCGCGAAGAGGATGACCTCCGAGAGAGACATCGCGAAACTACGAGCAGGCAGGTCAACAGGCGCACACAAAGACGAAGGGGCATTGGTGAGTGCTGTATTGTACTTTTAACAGAAAATTAACGCCATCTTCCATGTCATTTTCTTCTCAAATTTGATGTCCATGAGAACCTGGAACTTTAAATTTGAAATTGTTCTTTTCTAAAGTCCACATTTTTTTCAGCCTTATGGCCAGAGGTTGACAGGTCAGTTCGTGAATGGATGGCAACAAGGCGACAACATGGGGTACCTGTCTCGGGTGACGACATGATGATTAAAGCTGAACAGTCTTTCCGAACGTGGTGGGCAGTGCTCCCCGAACAGCAGCAACAGGAATACCGGCAGCATCGGCCACAATTAACAAACTTCAGGGCGTCCAGAGGGTGGCTAACTGGTTTTCTCTCTAGGAACGGTATTAGTTTTAGGAAACAATGTAAAAATGTTACGGCTATTCCCGAAAACGCGGATGAACTTGTGGCCAATTTTCAGCAAAATGTTACCCAGACGGTTGATGAAAATGGGATTGAACTTGTGATAAACATGAATGAAACGTTTGCTCTTTTTGACATGGCGCCACAATACAATACAAAACGATGCGATGCGATGCGATGCGATGCGATACAATACAATGAAAAGGGGGCAAAACAAATTGATCTTCGCACGTCCCGAGGGAATCCGAAACTAGGATGTACAGTAACTTTAGGGATTCCAAGGGATGGGAGAAAGATTCCTGCGAGTGTGATACTCAGAGGACTGAGGGCTGACGGGGAAGTAATCCAGGATTTGAGGGAAAATGCACCCGACAATGTCCGAGTAACCGGGTCTGAAACGGGTTGGGCAAACTGGCAGACACTACTATCGTAGGTTAATGACAGTCTTCTCCCTTTTGTAGGTGATGCCTTTCCATTTTTGTTGATATGGGACATGTTCCCAGCCCATAGAAATGCCCAGGTTCAGCATCACATTGAAGATGCGCCTGGTTTTATCCAGTTGGTTCCAGGAAGATGTACTTCTTTGGTCCAGCCATTTGATAAAACTGTCATCCGTTCCTTCAAAATTAACATGCGTAAAATGTGCAAGGCCTGGAAGATCCAAAGTAATGATGAACATGGTCGTTGTGAGCCAATTACTAGGGATACGCTTTTGCGCATTATCAGCGACTCCTGGGGCCCTACAACGGAAGAGGCAATCCATACGGCCTGGCGTGCGTGCGGACTGCTTCAAGGAGATGAGCCAATGCCAGATCACGTTGATCAAGACATTATTGATTTTGATAACATTGAAATCGAAGACAATGGTCTAGAATTTGTAGATTTGGAGGAAGAATTGACTTAAACCCAGTATTAATCATCACATCCTGTTTGTCTTTCTTTTCATCCAATTCAACTGAATGAGCCCAAGTACTTTTGCACGAACGGGGTAGAAGTCTACCACCAATAACACCTAGGCTATAACCACATGAAAACGACACTTGTCATCAGCGTCATCCAGAAGTATTAAGGTAGCAGGAAGGGTTGGGCGTTTGTGGTTTCTGAGTCTGAGGGGGTTGGTGTCTGTTGACTGTGCTTTAAGAGAGACTAGGCATGGCGCCAGTCTCTCTTAAAGCACAGTCAACAGGCATTTGGTCTTAGTATTTGGGTTTTGATTGCCATCACTGTACCCCTGTAAAAGTGAGAGGAGGAGAAGTTTGGAATGATGAAAGCATTGAAGAAGAAGAAATGTTATTATTGAGGAAAGCAAAATTTATTATGAGACTAGAAGGCAGTGTCCTGACTTGATTATTTTGAAAATGGCGGTCTGAACACATTAAAAGGTGGAACATGGCATTTTATCGACTTTCAAGTGTTCCGCAGTTAAAGGGAGACTATAGGCAGCAGCTAGGTAGGCAAGATAAAGTCATACAAATTTGCCAAAAGGGGTCAGTCATATCTCTAGGCATGGCGCCAGTCTCTCTTAAAGCACAGTCAACAGGCATTTGGTCTTAGTATTTGGGTAAGTACAGAATCAAGGCAGCTCAGAGAGCAATGATTGAACGATGCTGTGGACAAGTCCAAGGATACTGCATCAGTCACGACCAATTTCTCATCAGAAAGCGTCACCACCAGCATATTCAATGTTCAGTTCCAACCTGTACCAGTCCAATGCACGCCTGTCATGGTCAGCAGTGGTCAGCTTAGCGCGATATGGAACATTCTTCCGAAACTCAAGCGAGGGAAGTCTGCTCATTAGCCTATCTCGCGCACTGCTCCTTCTTGTCAAACATCGTAGTGAAATCGTGGTACAGTGGGGCGTCCTCGAGGATTGCAGCTGGTCGGACAGACGTGAGGTGGAATATGGGCGGCTGCACTTCTTCGTTGATGTGCGATGGCAGATAGCACAGTTGTTGCGTTGCATGACAGCTGAAAGTGAATGTGATATCATAGAACTGAGGCGTTTGCAATGAGACTATAGGTGAAGTAGAAGCAAGGAGTGAAATGGGCCATCTTCCAGTGACTAATATACAGAGTAAGGGCACTGGGTGTTGTTAGATTCAGCATTGAATGTATTCCTCGTACAAGCGTGAATAGTGTGGACATACAGTGAGAGGTGAGAGACCCCTATTGACTACTTCTTGTACTTTATCTTGGATATTATATTAGTATTGAACTTCTAGCCATGGAATATGAAGAAATTGAAGTTGTAGGCATGGAATATGAAAAATTATTCAACGATGAAAGACATTATTCCATGAGGCTTTGCCGTGATCGCAAAGGACGCGACGCGATTGGTTCACATGCTAATGAGGTATGATAATGATAATTACCTCTATAATGCTACTTGGATAGCGACTGTGTCGTTGATTGCAACAGTGGTCTATGTCAATGTGTGCCTGTAATGTCAATGAAGTATGATGAGGTGATGACGATAGTGCAATCTATATCATAATACTATAAGGCGGCTCGCTAAAGTGCCATTTGGGGGTCGTGTTTCGTCTCGAAATTTTGCACGTTTGCAGGTGATATGTTATCCTGATGCAACGTCATGTTTATTTTCGGAAATTTACTTCAGCGGAGCAGTAATGAGGGATTTTTAATCGGACACGGTCAATTCTCCTTATCACTCACGGAGCCAAGCCATTGCTGTTCAGTTATGCAGGGGATTAATGAATCACCTGCACTCCCTGTGGGGTGACTAACACTACCTGTTGCACGGCTGGCTGTAGGGGGATGATTGGAACAGCCTGTACACGTGTTGACCTGCTGAACCAAGGTTAATGTTATTTTCAATCCACGATTGTATGTCACCTGATCTTCGAGATTTAGCGGGAAAGAAATTGTAAACAAACGCATGTGTGCAGTTCAAATGTAAACAAAAATGTATTTTGATTCTTTTGGTTGCTGGACTTGGGTTTTCCCGCAGTAAGGAGCTGGGGTCAAATTGATGGTCTATTGTATATTGGTACTGTATTAGCCAGAGCTAGCCCTTGATTATGAAGGGATTTTCAAATTAAGGTTACAATGGTATGTTTATGTGCTCACCACAGCTTTCAAAACTTGATGTATCTGAAGAGGCACTCTGAACTTGGCATGGCCTTATCAAGGAGCTGCTCACGGTGCTGAACTTCTAGCTTGCCTGTCGACTAAGTGCCTTGCCCGAGACATTGCTACATGTAGGAGGAGCACGCATTTTAAAGTTTTAGTAGTGATAGTGCAATTGGTCCGAGCCATTTGGAGGCCGACATGTGAAGGCCTATCTGGGTTCTCCTTCATCTCCGTATAAAAAGGGGCATATTGCTGACTAAGGAACGAGGTATATTCACATTGCCTCATCATCTCATTCGGACCAATTGATTTACTTTTATATGCACGCATACAGCACGCCACAGGGTCCGAGTCTGTGGACAAATGGTTGGTTTAATTTGTCTCTTCGATATTGCTCCTTTGATATTGCATTATATTTTCATTGCAATTCAATCTATTCAAGGTATAGCCCATTTGAACCTGCCTGCGCCACGGGTACAATGCTAGTTATTAAATATTGGCAAGAGATCATACTACAACATAGGTCTTGTTTTTGACAGATGACTGTGCGACATTCCCATTGGGTCTTGTTAGAGTCAGCGCTGCATGTATTCCTTGTACAAGCTTGAATAGTTGTGCTTCCCTAGGCCCATGGGGTGAGAGACCCCTATCGGCTACTTCGGCTAACTTTATCTTGCCTACCTAGCTGCTAGCAATAGTGCCCCTTTATCAAGACTGAAACCCACTGTGCGGGGCTAAGAAATTACCTTTATAATCCTAGTTGGATAACCACTGTGTAGATGATTTGAAGAGTGCTCTGTGGATGTGTGCCTGTAATGTCAATGAAAGTATGATGAGGTGATGACGATAGTGGAATGACGAAATATTGGAAAGAGATCTATTCCTAGAAGAACATATGTCCTGTTTTGACTAGGTGGCGCATTTTAGAATCAGCAGTGAGCACTGTGTGTAACATGGTGGAGGCAGCGGAGATAATAACTGTGTCGAAAGTATTGTTATAGGGCCTTCCCTAGGCCCATGGGGTTAAATTTACAATCCACGATTGAAAAGACGTAGTTTGATCGCATTCAACTATAAATCCATTGAACAGTTGTGTTCCTTTAGTCAACCGATGACCTTTTGTTGGGCCATGATCGGGGATTGTAAACTGTAAATGTATTATGGACTGGGAGACGGGGGAAACACAAGTGAAATAGACCAAAACAAGTGATTTTGGGGCTTTGGTTTAGACGCATGCCCCACATGCGCCATGCGGGATTATACGGTTCATGTGAACTTGTTGACATCTAGGCCTACATGATCTACTAGTGCTGTTATTGGTCATGGTACATGGTAGGCCTAATCATCATGGCTATATGTTTCAGGAGAAGCTCGGAGTAAAATGAACTGCCGATGAATAATGATGTTGTTCATGTTTACCATGTTTACTAGTACATAGCCATCGGGTATGCACTGGCCAGTGCACTTTCTGCACGTCGTCATGGTCATGTACGTGATACCTTGCATTTTGTTTTTTGAATGCGCATGCTTTTTGGGCAAAATCACTTGTACCAACACTAATGAATAATGTCTTCTTATCCCTATGACTCCATACACAGTGAGGGCATTGTCCCATTCCCATCAAATGGTAACTTATTGTACCGTATTAGGGTGGAAGTTGGGGAGCAGATACCTACCGTTGAACGCCTGTCATAATCAGCAGTGATGAGCTTAGCGCGATATGGAACATTCTTCAGAAACTCAAGCGAGGGAAGTCTGCTCATTAGCATATCTCGCGCACTGCTCCTTCTTGTCAAACATCGTAGTGAAATTGTAATGGAAAACGTCTGGCTTTGCGCCAGACGTTGAGACTAATAAGTGAAGAACTAATAGGTAAAGAACTTCTACTTGCGCGAGACTGCTCTGATAAAATTATCATTGCAGAGACTACGGTGACGTACACATATATTTTTTACAATCAAAAATGCCCTCAAAAGACGACATGGAATGATTATTTTATTGATATTTCCTACTATATACCTTCCAATTATCACTTTATACAAATAGATCGGCGTTAGGTCGCATGCTTTTCTTTCCTGGTGACACTATAAAGCAAAATAGTTGCAACCCCGTAAATGCGCTATAAGTCCAATAATAAGTGACGGTGACCCGTTATAAATGTTTCGCCAGCTTCGCTTTTTTGCCGCTACGCGGCGCGTTGGGCCCTTGCGTCTAGGCCTATTTCAAAGGACCTGAACATGTATACGCAATGATTTCCTCTCGAACAGTTTTGTGGGCCGTTCGCTTATCACATATTTTACAGTATATGGTTGGCTGTACATGTTCCAGTTTCATGGCATGCATAATGCAGTCTGAATTGCAAGGGATAGGCCTAGAACTTACAATGGGATTAATGGCAGTGGACAAAACACAATTTACTTTGATGCATGTCGCATAGCAAGGCCTTTTTTATCAAGTCAACAGCTTGTTAGAATTCGACATTCGAACTTTGGTGACTTGACTGTGCTGCGGCGGACTCTACAGAGAGTTCAGAACTCTGCCTGGGTGACACTGGACAAAACATAATTTATTTTGATACGACTAACATTGAAAGGCATTTGATTAAGTAGAAGGTAAGTCGAATTTCGACCTTCATTCGTTTTGCATACGTTAGGTCATTAAGCAGTACAGTTTTGTTCCAAAGAGTAATTTCGGAATATCTACTGTCACCAGCAGTGATACACTGCTGGTATCACTAATACTCAACAACTATGTGCACAGAACATTCGTTCCAGGGATCGCTGAATGTCAACCTAAAACATAAAATAAAGAATGTTGCTTGCTTACTGATATCAAAGATATATTTGGGGTCAGTAACAAATATTGAATAATTGAAACAGTCTTTCAAGTTCACAAATCATCCTAATAATAAGAAACAAATGACTTTTTGTGGTGCAAGGAATAAGCAAACCTGCTGATTTGCCAAAAACTCATCAATGCGTGAATAAGGGTCATTGCTACAGGAAGGGCAAGCTAGCATTTTAAAGAAAAAAATCACCTATAGTTTATGAGAAAATTGTGATTTTATTTGCAGCTCTTTCAAACTTTTCCAATGGGCTTTATCATGATGTTTTGAAAGGAACCAGTTTTGAACCCACCTCTAAATCTGCAGACATGGGCATAGGCCTACAGATTTGTATGCTAAGCATATGACAAATCTATGGCCTTCCAGGAATTTTATTAGATAATTCTAAAGTATGGTGACTTTACAGCCAGCATAGCAAGAAACAGTGATCGGCCATCAGAAGTGCTATTACATTACCAAGGATAAGCACAAGTCCGATTCCAACTCCGACTGAAACTCCGAGAGCGAATCGTAGCTACTTACGGATACTTGTGATTTAAATGATTTGATGGAAGCTAGCCATTGATGAAACACTGTCATAATGCGAGGAAGGATTTGGCGTCTTAAATCGATTGTGCGCATAAAGAGCAAATATCGAGGTCGTATTCCTATTCGTGCCGATTTCTTACGAATAGGAATAAGACCTCAATATTCATGACATAAGAGCAAAGTAGATTAAAGACGCTGATTGTTTTTTGGAAACCATCAATCAAATCATTTAAATCGCGGTTGTCCATTGGTTGCTGCTATTCGCTCTCCGAGTCTCAGTCGGAATGGGAGTTGGAATGGTGCTAATCCTCGCTTTTATCGTTAGTCTACCTGCACTCCCTTCGCGACAACACTGACCTTACACTCACTCGTGGTTGTCGCACACGAGAGACGCACTAAAAGCCATCATAATTGAAGACCAGGTATTCAATGAGTAACGGTTCCAGGGATGCTGACCTGACCCAATTGCACAGTGCATTTTGTATAAAAGAAGGGTAACCTCATCCTGAGGTTGGCACTATCAATTCAGGCCGTCATTTAATTACTTTGTGTCAAGCAATTTAATTGGCCACCCGTTTATGATGGTGCGTCCGACAGATTACCTGGCGGGAGTTATCGGCGGTGAAAGGAGGAGACTTTAGGACTGATATTCATCGTCGATAAGTCGACATGTTCATCGATGGTTTGCAAAGCTTTATGACACTTGTACAGCTAATGAGGCCTACCAGCATTTTTGGTAGTGAAAGGTGGTCACAAAACCTCACAGCAAAGACCACGGTGGATAACCGTAGCGGTTTAGCGACCAATAAGGACGGTTCAGCAAACTTCCGTTTTGCTAAGAAAAGTGCAGAATTTCGAATGAAATACCACGGAACACACACCCAGAGGTTGACTCCGTAGCTTCGAAGGGAATGTGACAAATTCAAATTAATTCAAATTAGTTTATTAATCAAAAGGCCCGGAGGGCAAAGGTACACATGGTACAATAGAAATACAATGATTTTGATTGAAAGTACATAAGACATACAAAGGATACATGACAAAAGTAACAATATAAAGTCTACTACCGGGGTCAAACCTGGAGTAGATACTAGTAGGTGGGAGAGAGGAGGTCCTTATTTTATGCGATCAGAAAAGCATTTCTGTAAAAATGATGATAGCTTCTGACAAATTCCAGGGTCCTCATTTGAAAGAAGCCAGATAAACTTATTTCCTGGTGAGAGACCTGAAAAGTTGATGTTGTTCTCATTGATAACTGAGAAAAAATCGTTCCTTGAAGCATCATATTTTGGGCAGGCAGTTAGAAAGTGAACCTCGTCTTCTATTGAAGTCCCATCACAAGAACACACCCTCTCTTCAACTTTAAGTTTTTTGTATCTACCTCTTTCAATGGCTAGATCGTGACAGCTAATGCGGAAACAACAAAGGGATCTTCTTAAAGAAAAACTTGAAATTGAAGTCAGATATTTCTCACAGCAGAGTTGCGTTTTGAAGGACCTATAAGTGCGTAATTTGTTTTTAGCATTTGGATTCCGAGAATCATCCCAAATTTCTAGCTTCCACTTTCTGTAAAATTCTTCACCTAATTTATGAACAAGACTGGAGGTTGAAACACTTTCAGCATTGTTTGCATCCAGATTCAGACAACCACAAATAAATTTTATACAAGAAAACCAAGACTGTTTTCCTTTGTTGTCTAGATCCTTACTAACTTGTAAGGCACTGGTTAAAATAGACTTCGAACTAATTTCCCCATCCACTGTGTTGAGAGACAAGGATTCAAGCCTTAGCCAGAAAGAGAACATAGATTTGGCTATCATTAAATACAGTGGATGTCTGCCCAACTCGCCATACACGGCCAGATTTGTGGCATTTGTGTTAACACCCAGTACATATTTACAGAACTTCATGTGAAGGTTCTCACAGGGGAGATTTTCGAATCCCTTATCAATCTTAAATTCTCTCTCTCTTTTAACTTTTGAGGACATAGGGTTAAAACATCCCCAAATATCACTGCCATATAAAAGTATTGGCTGTATAGTGTGGTCAAATATATGGAGTAAGGTTGAGACATTTGGAAGCTGAGAGCTAAAGATACGCCTTAATTTAAAAAAAGCTTTAAGGGCTTTGTTATGAAGATCACGCTTTGCCTCAGCAAAAACGCCGGAGGCTTGAAAAGTAATACCAAGATATTTGTATTTACCAACATTTTCCAGCTGGTGTTGACCAATCATGAAGACAGATTTATCAATTCTTCCTGCCTTATTAAATATGAGAACTTTTGTCTTCTTAACATTTATAGTCATACCCCAAGAGGAGCAGAAATTATTCAAGCCATTCAAAGCTTTTTGGAGACCGCTGGCAGTTTCTGAGAGTATAACAATATCGTCAGCATACATAAGGCAGTGCAGCTTGAGATCTTTTAAGGAGACAGGATCACTAGAGTCATCAAGTAGACTTTCTAGGTCATTTATGAAAATCTTAAAAAGATTTGGACTAAGGACATCTCCTTGGTGTACCCCTATAGCAGAAGGGAAAGAGTTAGATAACTTGTTTGAGGATTTGGCACACAGATTGACTTTTTTATACATTGATTTTATGCTATCATAAAATTTACCATTTACCCCACTTTACTTTAGTTTTAAGAAAAGTGCCGGATGGAGAACAGAGTCAAAAGCTTGTTTAAAATCGACGAAACAGGTGTATAGTTTACCCTTGTTAGAATTAGTATACTTCTCAATCAGGGTTTTTAACACAAACATATGGTCAGAAGTACGCGACTTCTTGGAGAAGCCAATTTGAGCTGGGTTTATAATTCTATTTACAGACAAGAATTCTGTTAGCCTATTATTTAATATGGTGTTATACATTTTTCCTAAGGTATTCATAACAGTAATCCCTCTAAAATTAGAGGGGTCTACTACACTTCCACTCTTATGAATTGCAGTAATATATCCTTCACCCCATTGTTTTGGGTAGTGAGAGCTAGAGAAAACTAAGTTAAAGATTTTCTGATAGCAAGGTAACATGTTTGTCGCGCTATGCTTTAGCATTTCGTTGGAGATACAGTCCAGACCGTGAGCTTTATTGTTTTTGAGAGACTTTAGGCAGGACAGAATTTCATCAGTGCCGATTTCCTTGTCCAGAATATCACTTCCAGTATCAGGATTCGACTTGAGAAGTGATAGTTTGTCAGCTAAGGACTTATTTAGATTAATAAGGTCAGCTGGTACTTCATTCAATTTACGGAGATAATCTTCCCATTCATTTAGAGGAATTTTTGACATTTTATTTTTGCCTTCCCCGCCATTCTCACTTTCGCCCTTCAGTTTATTAAGAAGACCCCAATACTGAGAAGGGTTATTTTCAAATAGGTTATCAAGTTGCGACATAAGTTTATTGTAGTGAGACCGTTTTTGTTTTTTGATAGCTGTTTTGTAGTCTCTCATAGATTTAAACAATAAGCAGCGCAACCTATGGTTTTTTGGAGAGAGGGCAAACGCGGAGCTTAGCTCGTCAATACGTTCCCTCTGCACCATTAAAGAAGCATTGTACCAAGATTTACCTTGCTTTTTACCAGATGAAGACCCTTTCCTTTTCAAACACAGGTCGGCTGTTTTTATCAAGATATCACTAGTTTGCGAAGCGAGGGACTCCACCTGGTCAGCAGAGCAATCAGAACTCTGATCAGAGCTCAAAAAGTTTTGAATTTTGTCTTTTATTAAGGGGTGATTGAAATGCGATGCGTAATTTGCAATACAAGCATTACTAAACTTGAACCCGGGTTTTGCAGATTTATAAGTTTTCACAGAGTCTACAGGGAGCTCCACTGACCAGTTAGCAACGATTCTTGAAACAATCATACAATGATCAGAATTGACACTTGAAAAGTCCATTACTGAAAAATATAGAACAGACTGCAGCAACTCCTCAGAACAAATGGCATAATCAATAACACTACTGCCCAAGGGGCCATGATAGGTGAATTTACCCTGATAGTCTCCAAGAGTTCGGCCATTAAGAATCCTAAGTTGCGAGGAAATACAGAAGTCCAATAGAAGTTTACCCCTACTACAGGACTTGTGTAAGTCCTCTGACCACCGTTTTGGTAAATCAGCATTGTCAGCCACATAATTTAGATCATCAACTGGGACATGAGCCAGATCATCATCCAATATAAAATCAAGTTCAATATTTGTTCGTGCATTGATATCACCTTTCAACAGAATGTGTCCTCTTTTGGAAAAACTACAGCAATCGTTTTGAATGAGCTGTAATATATCGTAATTTAACCCAAGTGAGTATGAAGTTGATGCAGGAGGGTTATGAATGAAGCAGACAAAAGTGTCCTCTCCCAAATTGAAAAACCTTTTGTCAAGGAGGACCCATTGAAAGTTTGGATTCGTGTTTTTCAAAAAGGTGACACCGTTTTGACATCCATTCCTAACATAAACAATTATTCCACCATGATCTCTGGTGGCTTTTGCAGCCCTTTTCCTAAAGACATGCTGGTGAATATAGCCAGGCAAGTCAACAGCTGATTCAGAGTTTGTGTGAGTCTCGAGAAGACCACAGATGTCAACGCTAGTAAAGGTTTTTAAGAATGAGGGGTCCTTCAATTTATCATAATTCTTAGATTGTAGGCCATTGACATTCCAGCATCCAATGGAAAGACCCCGTTTAGTAGAGACTTTAGAGATCGATTTCTGGTTTAAAACCATAAGTTACATGTATTTCAAAGTATCCGAATATAAACACAAGAAGCACTACTTAAAATACCAATTAAAATTTTTTAAAAGAAAACCACACCGCCTGAGGGCTTGAGCACCAATTTTGTGCTGTTGTTTTTCTAAACACACCGCCCGAGGGCTTGAATAAAAACACTCACATATATAATATGATACCCGAGTTATGAAATACAAATAAACACATGCCTAAAAATATTTTAAGTACATGAACATGGTAGTATACAGGGCACCAAGGTGACATCAACAGTAAGGCCTTGATAGTTGAACTGCTACATACATGTAGTTTATGAACTCTGTGGGGTTGATTGATGTATAGTTCTACAACTATGCTATCAGCTAAGTCAGGAGAGGAGGCCTGTATACTACAAATTGACAGGGTAAAAATTTGATAAAACTACTAATAAATGTGTACATAAAAGTAATACCAAGTATTAATAAAATGCATCAATCGAGTAGCTTGCATACAAAACCCACTACTTGGTTTAGATATACTGAAGTCTACCACCAAATACATGTAGTATCAGGTAAAAGCGAGTCATACTGCACTACCAGTTACCATTGCAACCGTAGTTGTACATGTGATCACGGTTCCTGTTTTGCTTGAAACTGACAGATTGATTGGCATACTGGCTATACTGCGATTGGGAACGATTGTTATTGTCACTGTCACTATTATAGCGGTAATGATTGGCACTTGTGGTGGGATAGTATGGATTGTCATAAGCATAGTTCTTACCACTAGAATTGTTCGCATTTTCATTGGGATAGTTCCTGCTATTTGAACCATTCGTGTTCTTGTTTTGGTCAAGCTTGACCATTGCCACCACAGATTTCCTACGCTTTTCCCGTTTCTCCTGCCGTTTTGGAGAGCCTAGAAATTTTTCGGCTGACTTGCTCTTGCCCTTCGATTGCTCAGTTTGCTTGGGGGAGGACGGAGGTGCAGACCGAATATTGAGTGCTTTCATGATCGATTTTTTCATGTTGGACACCAACACTTTGGTGCCCTCCTCAGAGAGGTGAAGATGATCACTGGCGTAGAAATGCTCAATTGGGCCTTCTGAATCACCCAGGTTCTTATTGCAACTCGTGATGACATTTGTATCCGTTTCGTAATGTTCAGCTAGAATTGCATTTGTCACCTGTCCTCGTAACTCATGGGTTGAGTTGTCTGAACGAGGGGGAGCCAGTGAAATGATGACTTTGGCGGGGGGAAATTTTGTGCGGACTGCGTTAACAAAAGTTTTCACATCATTTGCCACATCGCTACCGGATTTCTTTTTCACATCATTTGTGATTACGTGTAATAACAGAGCGTCTGGTGCAGATTCGGTTTCATTTAGGATACGAGTGGCATCCTCAATGGTGTAAGCGGGTTCGGGCTTTTTTGTTAGAAAGTCCTTCGATATCCAATCCGGGTTGATACTCTTCGTTTGAGAAGAGCCAAGTAACAGGACAGTTTTTTTCTTTGCAGGGGTTGGAGGGTGAGAAACTGCGCTTGATTTTATCTCGTTTATTGACACACTTAGAGATTCAATCAGTTTGTCCTTCTCCCTCAGGCTGGTCAGTAGCTGCGAATTAGCGTCTTGAGAACTTTTCAACTGGTCTTGAAGGGTTTCGATCACCCTGGGGCTACCATAATCGCCCCAGCAGGCAAGCAGTTCAGAAGTGTCATCTTGGACAGTTTTCAACTGGGTCTGCAACATATCCAACTGCTGTAAGGATTCGTCAGCTCTCTGGTTGTGTTGTTTGAATGAGAAGATCTCGGCTTTGGCGACGGCAAGCTCAGCGGAACTTTGCGCAATGTTCTGATTTTGAGCATCAATCAGCTTGTCTTTTTCTGCGACTCGTTCGCCTAAGGTGGTCACCTCCATCTGCAGATGTCTATGCGTATCCATAAGATTAGCATTGGTATTTTGCACAGCTTTGAGTTTGACGGAGATCGATTCCTTTGCTTTTGCTAATTCCATTTCAGAATGGAAATTGGATTCTGCCAGCTTTTTCTTAGCATTTGAAACTTCTGCTTTGCATTTTTCTAGTTCACATTGTAACTGGTCGCATTTTTTCGAAACAATGGGGCAATTTGAGCAGGCTGTCTCCAAAGTTTTGACATGGACGCTAGTACATGTATTGTCAACATTACCACCTGAAGCAGAGGTACAGAGTTTGTCTAGCGAGGCCACAATGGCAGATTCTAGTTTGTGTAGCTCGTCTTTAAATATGTCGCGGATCCCCGAAAGGTTCGGGTTGAGTGAATTGGTGATGGTGTCTGTCTGACATTCAGCAGTTTGGACTGATGAAATATGCTTGGTGATAAACTCAACACCAAATTCAGGCGGCATTTTTGAACAGGACAAGCATATGAATTGTCGGCGCGATGACTGCAGAGAGAAGAGCATATATCGAGGTAGTTCAGAGCACGAGTAATGGGTCCACTGTTTACATTCAGCGCAGCGAATCATCGGATTGGAAATATCGTTACGACCACACGATCTACATGAATCTGTGCTAACACTAGTAGTAGTAAGGGTACAGGAAGTGACGTGAGCACCAAGATTACCAAGAGAGGAACTACTGGTAACAGAATCAACGTTCGACTGAGCATCATTGTCCTTATTGAAGTTGACTGCAGTTGCACAGCGAGCAAGACGATCAGCTCCCTCGTTTCCAGAATCTCCTGCGTGACCTTTTTTCCATGCCCAGAGAACCTTGATATCTTTAGACACCAGTGAATCAAGTGACATCCAGAGGTCTGGGTTCGCGATTGGAGTTTTCCGGCTCCCTTTCCAACCCTTCGCTTTCCAGTTCGACATGAGCTTCGTCATACCATTCTTGAGATACTCAGAATCGGAATGTATCTTTAATTGTCTAATGATAGGGAATGTAAGAGCGTGTTTAAGGGCAACAATAGCAGCAAACAGTTCAGCACGCTGGTTTGTCGCTTTCTGCAAATCGGTAGTTGGGAGAACGGTGGCAGCATTCCAAGGGTGAGCAGGGCCCCAGAACATACCGCAGCCTCCTCTTGCATCGTCGTCACCATTCTTTGCACAAGCACCATCAACATCAACCTCCATGTACGACCTGGCTATACCGGGTTCATCAGCAATCATCTCCGCCTTTTTCACACTCTCGATTTGGTCGATAGTGTCCTTGACATCATCATCAAGGCCGTTGGGCTTTTCCTCAGCTGGACCTGGACCTGGTGCGGAGGCCTAGCCCTAGACAGATCCGCCTCCTCATCAACAGCATGCGACGGCCGGGCGTCTGCCCTTGAGACTGAGTGGGCATTATCAACGTATGTATGAGCGGAGACATTTAAGTCCATATCAATGTTCATACTAACAACTTCAGAGGGTGAATTGTCATTTGTACAGTCAACACTGGGCGATTTACCACGAGCAGCAGGGCTGCTTCCCAAAAACGTGTTCCACAGTGACGCCATCTTTGTTTACGTTTCGCTCGTTTGAGTTGCGGCTCTTCAACGACTCCAATTCATCCCAGAAAAAACACACAATACGTACAATTAACGGGAAGAATGGTGGATTTCATAGATCTTGGGTTACTTATTCATCACTTCGACATTGGTTTGCCGAGGAAATCAAGCCCTCAGGTGTGGTTTTGTGGATTTAAACGTGCGAAATTTTTCGAGCCAACATTTTGAAGCAGCCTCGTTTTCGGTACCCTACCGACAGCCTACCGTTGACCAGACAGCCATTACATGTACCATACTAAACTTGTTGGAAATTGTAATTAAATAGCCTTATTAACGACAAAAACCATCGCGTTATGAGCTGAAGGATAGTAAATTGTATCTGGCACGAGCCCAGGCCGCTACATCGCAAAAAATTATTCATATCTTACATATTTTATTTCATATACTGACGTAATCTGCTAGAGTGCACAAGCGGTAGTTCGTTGAACCGTACATTTAGTCGCTAAACCGCTACCGTTATCCACCGTGAGGACGGGCAGTTTTGTCATGGAAGAAATTGAAAAAAACTGTAAATAAAATCACCATTTACTCATAAACTATAGGTGGTTTGTTCTTCAAAATGCTTGCTTGCCCTAGCAGTGACCCTTATTCACGCTTTGACAAGGTTTTTGGCAGAGGAAAAACAACAGGTTAGCTTATTCCTTGCACCAAACAAAATCCTTTGTTTCTCATAGTTAGGAAGATTTGTGAACCAGAAAGACTGTCTCATACCTTCAACATTGTTTACTGACCCCAAATTGATACTTGATATAAGTTAGCAAACAGCAGTTTTCATTTTACTTCATGAATTGGGTTTCAGACTTGTAAAAATTCGCCCAGTATCTCTTCCCTTCAATAGACGGTTTTATGAAAATAAATTTCGGCCATTTTGAAAACGTAGTTCATAGGCAGCGTAAGTTTACCACGACATAAAAGTCATGTTTTGAACCAAATCATCACCAAAAGCATTCAAAATATAATAACATTGGAAGACGTGGACAAATTCAAATATATATTGCTTGAATAAGCTTATTGTCTAGTGTTACTTGTATGCCATGGTAAAGAAACGTTGCATGTGAAAAGGCCTTTTCAAAATGGCCGACATTTATTTTTGCAGGTTGTCTATAGACAACTTGAATGGGAATGCTTGTTTAGTAGTATCTTGTCATAGCGCCTGATCTATCGAAAAAGGCAATCGCTAATTTATTATGTGCAGGAATTTAGGAAATATTTCTCTGTTTTCTTTCAGGCTGCGTGTAAGTAAACAAAAGAACGATAGAAAGAAGGACAAAGAAGACGAATAAAAAGCACGAAGTGGTTAACCCAATGGCTAATTTTGAACCGATGAGCGACAACGCCTTCCTGGCACTACCTCGAAATGATTCTAGGGCCTGTCCCGAGGAAGAAGGGTGGCAGGCGTGGAGTCGATTAGCGCTGGCGGAGATTTACGGGAGAGTGCGGCAGAAAATGAGGAGCATATGTCACCGCAGACGATGGGTCAACATCATTGTGTCTATTTCCATAGTCGTTTTTTTCTTCACGGTTGGAGGAGCGATCAGGCATGGCGGACGTACTGTTTACAGTATGCAAACAAAGCGGGCGGTCTCAAGCACCTTGTTTGCGCACGCGCGGAGATTTCTTCTTGGCAATGACCCACCAGGCCCAATGAATGTGATTTTCATTGTTGCTGATGATTTAGGTTGGAGTGATGTCGGTTTTCGAAATAAATATTTACTCACGCCGAATTTGGACAGACTTGCAAGAGAAGGCGTTATTTTGAACCAATCATATGTTGCGTCTACGTGTTCTCCGTCGCGTGCGGCCTTTCTGACGGGATATTACCCACACAAGATGGGTCTGCAGCACCGGACAATCGGCATGAAGCAGGCAAAGTTCATCCCTCTCAGCATCCCAACATTGGCTGAAGAGCTGAAATCGCGAGGATACGTCACTCGCGCTGTAGGCAAATGGCACCTTGGGAATTGTAACTGGAAATACACTCCGACGAAACGTGGTTTCGATTCCCATTTCGGTTACTTACTGTCTTCGGGGAATTACTACACACATCTGTGTAGTGGTGTGCACGATTATTGGAATGATACTACACCGGACTATAACCATGAAAACGTGTATTCAACCGATACATTCGCTGATATTGCAGTTGACTTGATTCGGGGTCATTCTGCAACACGGGCTGATCCTCTTTTTATCTACCTGGCATTTACATCCATTCACGGTCCACTTAACCCACCCCCGACACGGTACATGTCAACGCTTATTAAGGACCAGCCGGGCTTCGACAGGAGAGCGACAGTCAGCCGAATGCTTCTGGCATTAGATATGGCTGTCGGTAGGGTAGTAAATGCTCTGGAAACGTCTGGTATGATGAAAAATACTCTGTTAGTTTTTACGAGTGACAATGGTGGTGCTGTACAAACATGGGGAAACAATGCCCCGCTGCGTGGCGGAAAATTCACCCAGTGGGAGGGCGGCACAAGAGCGGTGACGTTCATAAACAGCCCAATGGTGAAATATCCTGGACGGGAATTTAACGGGCTTTTTCACGCAGTTGATTGGGTGCCCACAATTCTTGGGGCGGTGGACTCTCAGATGAATTCACAACCGACAGCGCGATTTACAATGGACGGACTGAATCAATGGGATGGCCTCGTGGAGAACAGAAATGGAACAACACGAAAAGACATCGTTTATGTTTTCGATGAGATAGACGGGACATACGTGTACCGCTACGGGCGGTTCAAACTGATGGTTGGGCCGCCAGTTTGCGGAATATACCAGGAGCAATGGACCAGAGATCATTCTTCTGATCCTAACTGCTGGTTCGGAAATTCATATCCTCATAGAAGAAATCACAGATGTGACTATCAACTTGCTGACACAATGTTGTTCGATGTCGTTAAAGATCCCGAGGAGCGGTATGATCTGGCCACTCTAAAACCGGATATAGTAGACGACCTCAAGCGGCGAATGCAAGACCTAAGAAAGGATGCTGTCCCTCACCAATCAGAGCTGTCAAACGATATCACAGGCCATATAATTGATGGTGTGCTCTATCCAGGATGGTGCTGATGTGCAGAAAAAAAGAACGAACATCACCAATGGTGGGTCTACTGGGTTTTATTCCGTTCAGATTACTTAGAACATGGTACAGATAAATCAGTTGCTCTGGGCAAACTCACGCATGTTAAGTCGACTTTTGATTATATCTTCACAAATGTATACCGTTGGCATGACGAACATATATAAGGTGCAGTGTTTGAACCAAATAGGCCAACTTTTTCTGATTCGTTGTCGTGGTCGGTTTTGGTTGTGGTCGTGACGTCATCATGTGCATGATCTGAAAGGTGGAGTGTATGTCTTGACCATTGGTAGCATTCTTGAGGAAACCTCACGAGTCGTCACGGTCTTTCTCTAAAAGGTGAGCCCCGGACTGACCTTTGTCGTAAATGCCGCATTGTTAAAAAGAAGACAATTGTATGATACTGACATCTAATACTACCAAGTTTGGATGGAATTACAATATAATGATTTTGGGGCTAGCCTAGCTGGTAGAGGAGGTCTAATGCCCGATTAGGGTGCTATAAATTAGCGGCTACGGGATGTGACATCTCAGTTTCTCTGCCAAAAAAGGCAAAAACGTAATGACGTGCCAGGGTTCTCATTGCTGTTGACCACCACATTATCCCAAGTTTACTGACGGCTTTCTCACCAAGTGTTCATTAGATCTCTTTCATGCAGTACGGATGAGTACCGCCGTGATTGGCTCCATCATTCGCTCTATCACTACAGCTGAAAGTAAACGCATTTTCGAAATTATCAAAATATATTTTTTTAACTGATATATTATCACAGCAATTTTGGGTTTTAGAACCATTAGCGGCGTTTTAGCAAAGACGATCCTGTGAGAAAAACGCTTAAAGATGTTCAGCACTAGGGATATTTACGGTTTAATTCAAAGATTTTTTCCAGAAAAAGGGGTCGCATTCTCTTGCCCCTTGACTACACCATGACCCATCGTATCATATTGTTCTAAAGAGTTGTGTTTCTGTCTTCACAAATAAAGTGTTGTTGATTCAAATACCTGCATTAAAATGGCACAATCATTTTAGCAGAACCTTTTTAGGATCTATTTGACGTATCACTATGCGTGTGCAAGGAGATGCACATGTGTACAACTCTGTTAAACAAGTAATCGCAGTCGGAGTGCCTCAGGTCTCTCCAAATATCAGTCGCATGACGGCCGGACCTGATTCCTCAATGGCGATTTACCGGACAAGTACAAATTACAATTCAATTCGACATCGCCATATCAAGAAAACAGTCTGTGTCGTCACCAGATGAAAATTGTGATGAGGTCGCACAGATGGAAGAGCAAATTGGCTAAAAATAATTCTCCTCGAATTAAATTGTATACTACACGTTTTCTCAATATATTATGAAGGTACAACTCAGTGACTTGATAAAGAATGAAATCAGTGGGTTTTCAAATTCAACGAAGCATGTAGTCTTTGGCACCAAGGGCTCATTAATGGCGGTTTCCATGTAGTTTTCGGCGCCAATTAGCTCATCAATTGCAGTTTTCATATAGTTTTTTGGCGCCAAAGAGTACACCAATAGCCATTTTCATGTTGGCTTTGGAGCTCATGGGATCACCAGTGGGTTTTCTCCTGAGGTTCGGACCGTTCTTTTCTTGGATGTGGTTGCGACACTCACCTGCAAAAATAACTGGCATAGCCGCCCATTCGAGCGTAATCATCTGCGCAAGTGCAAGGCGTGTCGGCGAAGGAGCATTGCCAGTTAATCAGAACATTGGGTATCTCGTCTTCGCGGTCGCATTTTGTCGTGAACTCATTGTTACATATTGTCCCGCACTGACATGGCGCATTCTGTGCCAAGGATGACGTCGCGAAGATGAGGAAGAGCTGAAGGCCAAACACCTTGGCGAGCATGATGAAACTGCGAATAAAGAGACAGAACACTATTCAAAGAATGTCATCGTTATCATCATCGTCATCGTCATCGTCATCTTTATCATGTATGGTCTCGGTACACAGGCGAATGATGCGGCGTCACTGTACATTATACTTTGCAATTGCGTCGTATTTATCAGACGGAAAATGGCCGCGACCACTGAAGATTCGTACTAACTTTGGGGATGGAATTACACAAGAGTGCGTGTAGTTTGAAATACGATTTTGAAAACTAAAATCGTTTAATGTATCAATTCAACCATGTCACAAATTTCGGGTGACTGGAGGGCCATAAAGTTGTATAAACATGCAATGGCCTATAGCCTATGCCACTCGGGTGCAATGGCGGCCAATTCTAGCAGGGACGAAACCACGTCATTGAATATAGACTTCCGGCCCTGCGCAAGGAGGCTGGCCTCGGACCAGCCCTGACATCAAGATCTCCACGTCTCGCCATTTGTAACGATTGCTTATTGATACAAGCACCGTACTGCACTACGCGTACATACTTTTGCTACGGGGCTAATGCTAGCTATCTTCTCAGAATTCCAGACAACTCCACTCTCAAAATTAAATAATAAAAATAACTATTTAATCGTCAGTTTTTACTGCTCTGGTAGTTGCCATTGCAACGACTGTGAAAGTAGTTGTTTTAACTATCAATATAGTAATTAAGCATTTTAATGGTAGTTTTCACTACTTTTTTTAGTTGGAACAACTAATTAGTGGTTGGTTCACAGTTTGTACAATAGCAACTACCACATGATTTGTTTTTACTAATAAATTGTAAACGTGTGCTGCAAGTATTGGTCACGTGACGGGCGGACCTCAAGCATTAGCAGAAGAAGTGAAGAAGAAGTTTACTTACCCGTTTTTTCTAGTAATATTTCGAATAACTTTAAGCCTAAAAATATGGCGTAGGTGGCGTCAAAGGTAAACTGTTTTGAGGGGAAATGGCTGGTTGAGACATTTCCAGATATCTTATAGTAAAGGAGCGAAATAATTAAAAAGATAACAATCGCTTTACGAGTTATCATAAGACGAAAAGGTTTGATTATCGCAATTTCGAGTCTTCGTTGTATATTATACCGGAGTATTTCAAATACAGAGTCAGGCAACCAGGAAATGTAAGGTTTTAACATCAAAGCCACCGCCCATTTCGAAAGACCCGCGTTGGGACAGAGCTTTCTTGGTTCATGCGTTGACTACGCCGTCTATTATATGAGTAATTAGTTATAGAATTAGTTATAGAAGTTTCAAATACGTACTGCATGTACATTTCAACAACGCCGTTGTGAAGAAAGTGTTACAAATACAATGCATTCCCAAAGTTTCAGCAAAGTCCTATGCATGATAAATGCTCTTTGGCATATAGCGGGTATCAATGCCAGTGCTAGTCTCAGACCCATTTCTGTGATAAGGCGTGTTCGCCTGGCCCAATCGTGACACTAGAGGCGCTGATTTTGTTCCCTACGACGCCTCTGGTACTAGTAAGTTGCCACCATCTTGAAAAATAGTACGGCAGATATAGAAAAGGAAAGCATTTTTCGATTTGCAAAGAGGCTATTCCATCACCACGAAGCCCGCGAAAATGATTGCTGCCCTCCGCTGCATTTATAGTTCTCCATAAAATCACCTTGAAACCCACCAGAAAGTGTCAGGTTTTATTCATAAATATCATATTTTGCTATTTATTGATAAATTAAAACGTTTCATGAGAGAAAGTGGCACTAAATAAGAAGTGGCCTGAATAAGATTTACTGTCTGAACTGGTGACACACACAGTACAGTATATATGACGTAGGATTATCTAACACCTGAATCTCAGGATGCCGATATCCAAGATGGCGGCAATTTCAGTGTCTGAGTTTTTTATTTCGGCACTGTGCGAGTTCGCATGCAATACCTGTAGGCAGAGCGTGAATCGCCGAGATTATAGTTTATGTGGAGAAAGCACCAATACGTCGGCGACAAATTCTTTATTATTGTTTTCATTTGCATCACAAATATACCAGGACTGTTAAAATGATCGACTGAGTTAATTAGGTAACAGCAGAAGAAAAGGACTGATAGCGTCTCTCAGATTGGTCGTCAAAATAAAAGGAAATTAGAGATTTCCATTTAATCACCAATATTTTGCAAGCTGTTTCCGCAATAATCGTTTATTGTTCCGTTTCACTTCATGAACCGGGGTTGGTGATGTTAATTCCAGAATACGAAATGGCCTGATAGATCCATTTCAGATTGTTCATTGAGAGAACATTTACCTGTAAGGGAAAATAATACTACAATAACCAACATTTCGCAAGAAGTTCTTAGCCTGCTTGGTCATAGACCAATAAGGCTTATGCTGTGCTCGGGGTGGTTAGTCTTGGTCTGTCGTGCGTCCGTCCGTCCGTAAACTTTTTGCCTTGTCAGCGCTTTTCTGTCTTCATTTTTTACGGATCATTTTTAACTTCCATATGTGCATATATAGGCCCAAAATCTAGGCCAAGTTCGATTTGAGTGTAATTCGATTCCTCTTTGGAAAAAACTAAAAATGGCTGTTTGTTACTCATGCTTTGAGCTAGGGTGCTCCATTTTTAATCACAGGTACATCTGTTGAGGATACATCATGTTTAATACGGGTTTTCGATCTGGCCTTGTTTTAAGCGAAAAACAGGTCAAATGGCGGAAAATTACCGATTGTTTATTGGTGCCCTTGTCCGCGCTCTAGCGTCTTCAGTTTTTGACGGATCCTTCTCATTTTTCATGTGTGTATATGTATGTATATGACCCTAAAATCTAGGGTAAATTAGATTTTGGGTGCGTTGTAATTCTTAGTTTGCCCACTAGGTGTGTTTTTCTGAAAAACTTAAAACTGGGCTAGCTCCCATATCCTTTGAGCTAAGATGCCCATATTTCTACTGCAGGTGCAGCTGCTAAAGGTACATCATATATTAAATACAAGTTTTTGATTTTATCGAATTTCAAAACATCCCCCCCCCGACTTCCTACTGCCAAGCGGGCACAGTGCCCTTGGCACTATTTTTGTTGTTTCGTTTTGACCATTCGACGTCATCTTTTCATTCATTTTGCATGTGGGAGGTAATTTTGCAATATTGTGGATATCAAACTGACATTTTCGTGAAGGATATCAGAATGATGTCGGCCAAATGGAACTCTGCATGATGAAGGACACGTACAGTTCCGTGAAGCAGCTTTGTAAAATAATGTAAACTAAAGCACCCGGTGCACCCGGTGCACCCTGTGAATTAAAAATATGATCGCCAAAATATTGATTTTCGTTCGACACGCCATCTCCAGGTTAGCCACATAACTGAAAGAAGTGCCCTCGTTTCGCGAAAGGCTTTCAGTTCCTCAATTTCCTTAGAGATGGCGTGGCAATCGTGATATGTCGAAGTAGGAATATTTTAATAATTTTATTATTATTGCCTGATTTAAGTCTCATCATGGTCAGTGCCAACGGGAGAATGACAGAAAGCATTTTTTTCGGATTCTCTTTTGCGTCTGGTCCTCCTACCCCACCCAGTCTGCTGGTTTCTTTCAGCATGGTTGAGGCCCCGGCCTGAGACCCATAACATGAGACCCTACAAGATAATACCAAGACGATTAATTAACAATGTGTGGGCAAATTTTTATACCAAGAGGCTCAGGGAACTGCGGTGATAGAAAAGCCTGCTTCTTTTGTTGGCCTATCTTAGGCTACTGCTCGTAATTTCTTGAAATTGGAACAACTTGGAGCAAATTGTAAACTGACACTGCAAATTTAGGGAATTAATCCTTTGTATTAAAAGTTGTCTGGGACCTTCCCCCCAGGAACTTTCTAAAAATAAACACGGGCAAAATGCATTCTGGCATTTGGGAATAAGAATCTGATAGGCCATGGCCTGCTGTCAAAAGCAGTACTTTGAGAAGTAGACCTCATCTGGTGGTTTGTTTGTGCTTTGCTGCCAATGCACCAAGTCTATCTCCCCTTCTCTAGCTACGCCTTTGTCAATCACATATTTAAGAACGGTTTCTTGCCACTACATTTACTCTTTAAGATGCCTAATGCGCATCTCGCAATGGGTCTATCTGTGAAAAGGCCTATTCATACGCCTATTCCAAAAGGCCTGTCTGTTTAAATATAGTTTATCAATATCCACATGAACGCGAAGTATCATCATGTTTGTGAACACATCGATTTAAAGTTGATGTGCACTCTGACATTTAAAAGTATTTGGACCTAAATTCAATATTATATACAGTTTTTGGGCAACGAAATTTTATTGTGAAGTAGACCTTGACCGAAGCAGCCTATGACCGTCACGGCGACATAAGTCTTTTCCGACTCTGTAAATGTTCTGATGAAAGAAATTTAGATTTATTTATTTCTATCTTTGAATTGGACCTCAGGCTAAGTGCGAATATTGTTACCTTCAATAAAACATTGAATATGTATTGCCCGAGAAATGTAGACTCCCGGGGCACTCAATTGCGTCATCGTAATTGGATATTATTATGCCCTTTCTGAGCAACAGGACGAGACCGGTCCACTGCGTCTTGAGTGTATAGAAATGCTTATTCATGAGAACAAAAACTATTTTCCCAGGACAGCTAACCAATAGACTTAAAACACGTTTAAGGTAACTAACCTATAGATTAATACGTGTCGTGCAAAAATCCGCTTCAAAGATACAAAATCCTGAATAAATAATGAGCGAATGATACATTGTATCTTCATATTGATCATGTTGATGCATCATTATTTATGCGGCTATTCGAGGCACGAGGTATGAATTTAGCCTCTGGCGCGTTCGAGTTAATCTTTCCGCTTAAGCTTAACCGCGTCACCAGAAAACTTTACAGTAGATCAATACGGAATGCATATGCGGCATTAAACCTTGGACACGAGGTATTTTAATCGATATTGACTCGAGTTCAGACCGAACGCCTATGAGATTCAGCGTCTGCTTACAGCTAGGGACGAGCATACATCAATACGCACCACGCGGTTCCCATCATTTCTGACAGCACGTTGTTGGTGGATACTAGTTGGTGGACTAAACTTGGTGCGAAAAATGGCTACAGTGTCTCAATTAAATATGGTGAACGGGGGTCTTGGCGTTCACGAGCACCCGGGGATGCTGGGAGGCATGAACGCCCAGATGAACGCCGGACTACAGCAAAGTATGGGAGGGATACCGATGAAGGATCACGACGCGATCAAATTGTTCGTTGGGCAGATTCCCCGGAATTTGGAGGAGAAGGATCTGCGTCCGATTTTCGAGGAATTTGGTCAGATATACGAGCTCACTGTACTCAAGGATCGCTTCACAGGGATGCATAAAGGTTAGTTAGCGCCTATTTCATGTTTTTTCAATGTGCCACGTGTTTCGTTTCCATGGCGTTAACGGTTTACATGGTCGGGTCAAAGTTCGGTTGGTGACAGATTTGGTTTTTGCGGCGCACGTTTGGCGGCGCTCCGTGTGTGTACTGCACGTGGGACGACATTGTTTCCCTCCAAATTTATCACTGTGTCAGGATAGTATCGGCAACAATTGCTACACACACATATATATATAACACTGACATTATTGCCGGTTTCGTTTCTACACAATTATCTTTGACCTCTTGTATTTCTGTTAGGCCTGTATATTCCAATCTTAAAGGGAGTGTATATGCAGCAGGCAGGTTGGCAAGATAAATTTACACACAATCATCAATAGGGTCTCTCCTATCTCACAAGAGAACGAAACTGGTCATGCTTTCAACAGGAATGTATTCATCGCTAAATTGACCATGACTCACTCCCCTGACTGTGCATATTAGCCGCATAAAGACCACCTATTTGATCCAGTAGCCCCTGCCTGCAGTCCCCCTTTAAGTTTTGCTTCTGATACCCATGGGCCATGAACAAAATATCGTACTGCAACTTTTTTTCGGCTGTCCATAAAAGACTTTGTTCCTTCTCGGAAACTTCTTTCAATGCCAATGGAGGTTTCATCTCAAAAAACATTAGGGGTTTTTCATTGCATATATATTTGTGTTGGTCGAAATACCTTTACCCAAAGCTCAAAAACAGTTATTTCTAAGAGTATACATGTATGTTGCCTCCAGTGATAACTATATGAATCTCAAGCGGTTTACACTGGGTCAGTTTGGATGGCATGGATATTATCATTAATACCATTACCCTCAACTCAATGTCGTTCTCTTCGAGGTGTCTTCCTCTCCTTGTCCTTCCGCCAACGTTTGGGCTTCCACTTTAGGATTGCTCTTGGTAGTCTTACCGGTTCCTCACGACCAATCCGGACTGAGGTTAGTTTGAAATGGGAGCAAGTATTACCCTCAAAGACCCTCGCAATAGACTCCTCCTGTCTCATGAGAGTTTTCCTCCCCTTCTCCTTCCACCAACTTGCTGTGGATTCACTCCAGGATTGCTCTTGGTAGTCCGGCTGGTTCCATACGACCAAAGCGGACCAAACCGGTTAGTTTGAAATGGGAGCAGACATTACCCTCAAAGTCCATCGCAACAGACTCCTCCTGTCTCATGAGAGTTTTTCTCCCCTTCTCCTTCCACCAGCCTGCTGTGGATTCACTCCAGGATTGCTCTTGGTAGTCCTGCTGGTTCCATACGACCAAAGCGGACCAAACCGGTTAGTTTGAAATGGGAGCAGGCATTACCCTCAATTCCCCTCGCAACGGCATCCTCCTGTCTCATGAGAGTTTTTCTCCCCTTCTCCTTCCACCAGCCTGCTGTGGATTCACTCCAGGATTGCTCTTGGTAGTCCTGCTGGTTCCATCAGACTGGTTACCACTTGTTTACTGATAGATAGGAAATATTCAGGTGAGAACTGAGGATGAGCTAGGATATTATTAGCTACATTCGGGAGATTGTTTGCTCTCGGTAGACACATTGGTTCCATACAGACCACTGTCCCAATTGTTTTCATTTCGATAAAAAATATTTAGCTGAGAGCTGATTGTCAGCTAGGTCATTTTTAGATATATAAACTGTATTGAGATGTTTGTAATGTAAAGTAGGAGGAAACCGGAGGCCCTGAAGGAAACTTAGGCTGTCAAAAAGAGTTGCCATCTCTATCAGATGAGTGTACCGGGAACTGAACCCAGGACCTCAGAGGTGACAGGCGTTGATGTTTCCACTGAGCCACTCAGACTAAGATATTCCTCCATTGCAGAAATAATGTATTTCTTGGAGTTTTCCCAAAAAGGGTTAAAACCCAAAATGATCGAGTGCGAATCTCATCAAAGTCGGCGCCTTACTTTGTTCACCAGAACATCAATCGTCCCGCGTGGATAGACTGCACCAGGTAATGAGGACAGAGGGAATTGTGGGATTGTTCAACAGCGAGTAATTGGTGTAAGAAACGGCAGCAGACTCGGCCAATGTGTTCAGATTGTGTCCACAGATGATTCAGGAATTGGCACGGTGGTTGTCAATTGCAGGAAAAATGGTCTTGAAATGTATCTACACCTAGATTGGCCCGCTAATTTCACAGGATGAACAATTTAGTTTCCATGTACCTGTACTGTAAATCCGAAACTGTTCAGATGCCATTTATTTTTGTACTCTATTTGACGTTTTTAAGGTAAATGTGATTGCCGTGAAAAAGAAATTGTTACTGAAGTTGCCTTTTCACACACAGAATTTGAAAAATAAATTGGTGTTTTCACAAACAGGGTTTTGATGTGTCGTTTGAGTTTTTAGCATTTTTTCACGAAATTTGCAAAATCAAGGATTATCACCCAACTGAGAAAACAGTGAAAAATTCAGGGCACTAAAATTAATTGCTTTTTGACAGAACTCAAAAATAAAAGTCTACGTTCATGCATTATGACTGACTTTTGGCGTCGCCTGGCATTAGAAGTAGGAAGTAGGTTTAGTTGGACCAACAGTAAATACATGTGGGCTAAGAGCGTTCCCCTTTGAATAAGTTGTGATTGCATCATTCGTCCTCTTGGCACATATCTCCTCGGCCAACACTCTCCGGTCTCCAGCAGCTATCTCCCGATTCCCGTCCATAAACATGATAAATGATCATGTCATCTTACTTTGGCATTATGGGATTTCTACTTGTCTCTCGGCAATTGCTTCAAATCGTTTTATATCTTGTTCTGTTGTGTTCACGATTTAACAAAGGCTGTCTTTTGCGTGATAATGTTTTGGATTTTTTTTTAACAATCACTCATTCAAGAGAACACTGATTTTTTTATTTATTTTGGCGCAAGATGTGAGACGCATGGCTTATTTATAAGTCTGTATTCCCCTGATTCACCTTGCCCCGCTAGACTAAAACCTATCCTCTATACCCTCAATTCCCCCTTCACCCAACACCCCTTCCATCTCCCTCATTCCCGTTCAATTTTTCTCCTGCACCCGCCAAGACCTATTCATCAGTCAGCCTTCATCTGTTCCACCTCGCTCCTTTAGACAAAACGCTAGACCTCTCTAGCCTGTCAATTCCCCCTTCACCAAATACCTCAGCAATTTCCCTCATTCTCCTTCAATTTCTTTCTGGTGGAGGCCAAAATCTTAAGTTTTGTCTCCAATGTTTCTCGTCACTGCTCTGGACTAAAACCAGGTATGGATATACTTGCTAAAACATATACAAATCTAGCCCTCAATTCCCCCTTCACCCAACACCCCAGTCATCTCCCTCTGTCCCCTTTAATTTCCCTCTTCATGTCCCCCGAGGCCTATTCATTAGTCAATCTTTCTTCAATTGCGAGAAAGACGCAGCATATGTTTGGCTCATAAATCAATATGGCAGCTAATCCGCCGTTGTCAACGGTAGCGTGTTAGCAAAGGAGGTGCATCATATCATAGAGTAGCGCACATCAATCTGTCGTGACGACCCTGCGATGCGTGCATGGTGAGGTGGAGTAGCAGGCTTGAAATGGCTAATAGAGACTACTTCCGTATTAAAGAGGTATGCTGTTATTGGTGGTCAGGGAAGATATCGGATAAATATACACAATGCAGTAGTGCAGTTATTATGCTTATGATTTGCTGAAACTTGGTATTTAAAGTATTTGTGTATCTGTCTATACAACAACAATGCAGAAATATATTTTTAGTACGTATTTTGGCGATTGGAAATTAGGAAATTCAATTACAATTTCAAATTTTTAAACGGTGTCGGTCTTTCGGGAAGTATGCCATGATATTTTGTTTGTTCATGCGAAAATACTCCAGTTAGGATCACTTAACAATTATTTAACTTTATGGGCCCTCATATGAGCCGAAGGCAGTGAAATTTTCCAACGGCAGAGTTGCGTTAATTTGATGTAACAACAGTTGACCGTACATTTTGTGAGCTCACATGTATGCATTCAAAATGAAGTCATAACATGATGGTAGCAGAATCACATACGCTTTTGGTAAACTTCATCGAGGGGACCATCGGAAAGACAAGATAATCACCAAAGAGTGGCCAAATTTATGTAAATGTTGTCCCCAAGTACAATGTATGGATCTATACAACTCGAATAAAGTTCGCAGTCGACGGAACATGAAATACACTAACATACTTTACAGCATAGCCAAGTACTTATCATTAGTTCTGAATTAGTTAGACCCATTAATAATAAATCTGTCCCCATCATGAAACTTTTAGTTGAAGATTATTGAGTATTTTGCTCAGTGTGCTCACAGTGCTACTGTGAAATGTACACGAAGTGATGGTGAATGTCACGTCGAAATATCATATGAACAGGTGGACCGGGTGCGCCTACATGTACTTGATGGTGGGAAGGGGGTGCCTGGTCCCATTTTGAAGGGGTCCGGTATGATTTTTAAGTACCGGGATGTTCAGTGTACAAACTCCTCATGACATACTTTAGTCTCACTTATATAATACTGCATCATTGATTACTACAAGTTGAAGTAAGAACCAGTGCAGAAACTGACATCATAACCGTAAGGCAAATCGTTGTCTATCCAAATTGAACATTTTGAATATAACTATTTTTTCTTGATATCTGCTAAACAAATATGGAGTTGTGCCCTCTGTACGAATGTGATGGAATGTTGTGAGCTATCAAAGAGTCATCACAATTCAAGCAGTTCCTCATCAGAATATACTGTCTAATTGACAGTATTCTGAACTACATAACAGACAGAGAGACGTATACCAACACCGTATCACACAATTTGTCGCATCTCTTCGACAACAGTGAATGACACTTGCTTCTTCTTGGAGTTGTGAATCATGAGCCCGTCCTCGCGTCCACGGTCATGTAATTACATCGTTGGAATTCAATGCGTTCTGACGGCTACTTATCACTCTGCGGTCATCTCTAGTGTCTGCGGTTAGAGATAAATGTAACTGAATGGACCAGAAGTTCTACGTCTGAAATCCGGACACCTTGCTCCGATATATTGTGTCTATATTATTACAATGTGACATTTAAATCGCACAATTACCACTGAAACTGCAATGGTAGTGTTCAGTTGATGTGATGACCGCTGCTGATCATCCTGCAGTGTAATGAAATGTAATGTAAAATTTATATAGAGCGCCTTACCACCGTGAAAAAACGTGTTCAAGGCGCTACTCCTCAAAAAGCTCCACGGAATAGCCACAGATTTCAGGGGGGAGCTGGTTCCATAGGAAGTGAGCTTAGTTCTGTGATAAGATAAAGAAATAAAACCTCTGTATATTTTTTGCCGACACCCCATAGAGGTTTTTCAGCGGAGCGTTATCAAATATAGACTTCCAGTCCAGCGCAGAGAGGCTGAGTTTTACCTTCAAAGTAACACTAGCATTTGTAGCTAAACGAAGCGTCAACCCTTTGCTGGTCAATACTAGTTATTCTGGTCTCGGTAACTTTCCATTGGCGTCATAGCTAAGTGCAGCCCAGATCATCGAGGAACGACATGCTATCTACCGCATTGTGGTTACCTCGTGGCCAACTACATCATATATTCAATGATTTAATGAGAAAGGCTTGGTTCTCAATTACATACCTAAAACTGGGTCCAGATTGCAGAGATTTAGAACTTCTGATCCATTCAGTTACAGCATTTATCTCTAACTGCAGACACTAGATATGACCGCCGAGCGATAGGTAGCCGTCAGAACGCTTTGAATTCCAACGATGTAATTACATGACCGTGGACGCGAGGACGGGCTCATGATTCACAATTCCAAGAGGAAGCAAGTGTCATTCACTGTTGTCGAAGAATTGCGACAAATTGTGTGATATGGTGTTGATATACGTCTCGCTATCTATTATGTAGTTCAGAATACTATCAATGAGAGAGTATATTCTGATGAGGAACTGCTTGAATTGTGATGACTCTTTGATAGCTCACAACATTCCATCATATACTGTGCGTAGGGTACTCTGAGGGTACTCAAGATGTTTTAGCCAATATCAAGAACAACATTCAATACGTTTTCCATGATAGACCCAAAACTGGGTCCAGCGCCCAACTCCCAACCCTGTTCAATATACCATAGCAGCAGTTAATCAGAAGTAGTATTCATCGTCCTATACCTGCAAACCTGCTTGGAAAAGCAACCCACACCTCAACTGCAGCTCACCTCAACCTTCAAACATACCCATTTACCCTCCATCGTCTACCAGATGGTGGCTGTCATGTTTCCCTTCCAAGACCAACAGACCATGTCCCCATGAAAGATTGATCAGGATGAAAGAGATTGATTGTGTCGTGTAAGTAGCTCGTAGCCTTCGGTTATCCTGTGCCAGTGTACTTTGACATGCTCCGTCAGGCTATGTCGAGTCTTCTTGTGGACGGAAGTGCACTTGGCTCCTTTGTCTAGCTCAGTTCCACACCAAACCTTACCAGCAAGTCATGTCCTCGCTGCATGTTTCCCTGTTATGACCATTTCTAAGACATCAGCAGCAAAGGTTTAGGAAACTGGAAATGCAACTACACCAGAGGGGTTAATAGACATGATCTGCTCTTCAGCATCTTGTATAGAACTATACCTCAAACCCTGCATCCTCCATCATAAGGTGGCTGTTGTTTTCCCCATCGAAGACCAACACACCGTGTCCACATGAAAGATTGATCAGAAGCAAGGAGATTGATTGTAGCTGGTTAGCAAGCTCGAAGCTTCCTATGATCCAACTGTACTTGAAGTCTTCTACATTGTATAATGATCAAGCTAAAGAGCCCGCAAAGAGTGATTTCAATCGCTGCAACCTGCGACAAATATTGCTGCAATGAGTGATAAAAGGATCACTTGTCTGCAGTTTAAACTGGTATTTGGCACATTTTGATTTTGATTGCAGGTGGGAAGTCGCAGTAACCACTGAGTCATGTTGCAGAACCCTGCAATGACCTCTGCCAACGAAATATACCATGAATACCGAGTTTTAGCTAATTCTTATGCATAATTACAAAGGGCATTGTGTATACGTGCATTTCTCTTTTCCTCGACCACCAGTGGTCATGAATGGCGTACCTATTAAACTGGGTTGGTGACTGGTCTTGGACGACTGGCGCCTCATACTAACAATCACGCCATACACTTTCAAAACATTTTCAAAAGCATTCACCGCTTTGAACATCTCCAATGCATTGATCTCATCGTGGTCATAACCATTCATAGTTATTTTCTCCCCCAGGCTGACGTTGCAAAAACTGCTGTTTTCGATATCAAAGATCTCATATCATCAAAAGAGACAAAAATATCTCACGATAATTTCCAACATTGCAGCAGTTTTGAAAAGTGAGAGTCGGTGTCGGAGTTCAGTGGGTCGGAAGAATTATTATCTTTTATCGACCCTTTAGATCCTCAAACGAACATCGGCCTAACCAGGCCAATCGTAAATATCATATCGGTCTGTTTTCAGGGTACAGTCACTCGTAACCTTTCCTAAGGGATGATACTGATAAGAGTATGTACAAATTACATCTGAGGTTGAGGCTCACTAACTTAATCCTCTTTCTGCCCAGTGGGCAAGGCTTCAATCCTCGGTCTCCACCCTGGTCGGTTGGCAGCCTTTCAGTGGATGGTTCCCCAGGTCAGACCAAGCTGCCTCATTTAAGGGGAGGGGGGGGGGGGGGGGCAAGAATTTGGGCCGTTAGTGCACACACTGTATGTTTGCTTGTACATTTTACCATTTTTGCGTACAGGGAGTAAAGGGGTCCTGAAAATCAGAAAAATGTGCATATACTAAAGTTTGGCCACTAAGGTCAAGTTTTCGAAGTGAAGTAACAGGGACAATAATTATATACTGATGAGGCCAGTCCTGGGTGTAGGAAGCCACAGCATAACCACACATTTTCGGAACAGATGTTAAGATGCGATTTCGAAGCATATTGCATTGGTGCGTGGTCATAACCATTGATGGATATTTCTACCAAGAGGCTGGTGTTGCAAATGAAAAATGCAGAAATATCTCAAAATGATTTCTACCATTGCTGCAGTTTTTGAGAAGTGATATTCGGTGATGAATTCAGCGGGTCGAAATAATTAACAACCCTTTAAATCCCACAGAAACCAAAACTGGTTTCTTCACGACTCCAGGCATAGGCTGCAAAGTCTCGCGTATGCTTGAAATAAAGGTTGCGTGGGCTCTTTAAAAGATTTTCCCCGACTAGTTGAGCCATCAATCTGTCGCACCTTCTCAGAGTTGTAGTCGCCAAATTACTCCCAGTTTCATATGCTTTAGCACGCGAGTGAGACATTTGACTGCACATTCTTTAATCATAGGTCAGGGGTTGATTCGAACGTTTCCTTTACGCTAAACGAAACCTTCTCTACCTCAAAGTAGCCTCAATCAGTCCAAAAATATCGCAGAAAATAATTTGTAGGAGTTCTTGACACTTTTATATGAGGTCTAATTATGTGATCATTATCTGGAATCCAATCGAACATGTTTATATTCAAGTTTCAGAGGCCAGAATTTTTAATCCGTTTTTCATGGCCCAATATTCTTGTTTATGCAATACATTATTTTGCCTCTCATCTCACTGTTAAAATAAATCAGGCATATCATGATCACATAACCCCTCCCCCCCCCGAAAAAAGCTTTCATGGGGGTTTATAGGCCCAAAGTGTGATACCTTTAAATTTGAAGTGAAGTGTGTAAGTATGGGACATTTACGATGCAAGGTCTCCCTCTGAAACTAATGGGCAATCATCTCAATTTTGAAGGCCCGAAGGGCCACAAGAAAGGTCATGCCCAATCTCTTTTGAGGAAGTTCTTTGGAAAAATACGTTTGATATTGGATTTTGGGAAAAGGATGTAAAACCTAAAGGTGTTTTACCGAGTGCCAATGGTGTATGGTGCAGTATATAAATTGGGGATCTATCGACTGTGTTCGAGTGGTGAATAAACATGAAATTCAAAGAGAGTGCCTCGAACGTTTATGGTATCTTTAGTCATAATTGTTCAATGATGTCACAGACATCGCTTGGGGCGTTGTTCCCTTTGAACAGACAACATCAAGGTACTTAAAATATGCGTAACAATTGATTACAGCCTGTCTGGGAGATATTTTGTTCGTGCAGAGAAAACGACTGATTGAAATATTATTTAACTTAGATAGCAGGCCAAGTGATAGATAAAAATGCCCTTTTTTACCTGCCATATACTGTAAACTTCGTGGCGCTTAAATTTGGTGAATTTGCTAATTATCACTTGACGATAGACGAAATATATAATACATATTGCATTCGCTGCCGAAATTTAATGGTGCAAATATATAGGAGTAGAAATATTCACGCTTTTAACTTTTTGTTATATGATGCATTTTCCATGATGAGGATTCTTCATCAACGAATCACTGATGGCCCGTGGTAGATTTCACCATGTGCTGCCATCAATGAATCTATGATGGAGGTTATCCATCGTAGAATCATTGATGGCCCATGGTAGAATCATTGATGGCCCATGGTAGAATCTTTGGGGCCCTTGGTAGAATCATTTATGGCCCATGGTAGAATCTTTGGGGCCCTTGGTAGAATCATTGATGGCCCATGGTAGAATCATTGATGGCCCATGGTTGAATCATTGATGGCCCATGGTAGAATCATTGATGGCCCATGGTAGAATCATTTATGGTCCATGGTAGAATCTTTGGGGCCCTTGGTAGAATCATTGATGGCCCATGGTAGAATCATTGATGGCCCATGGTAGAATCATTGATGGCCCATGGTAGAATCATTGGGGCCCTTGATAGAATCATTGGGGCCCTTGATAGAATCATTGGGGCCCTTGGTAGAATCATTGATGGCCCATGGTAGAATATTTGGGGCCCTTGGTAGAATCATTTATGCCCCATGGTAGAATATTTGGGGCCCTTGGTAGAATCATTGGGGCCCATGGTAGAATCATTGATGGCCCATGGTAGAATCATTGATATCCCATGGTAGAATCACTGATGGCCCATGGTAGAATCTATGATGCTTAATCTCCGTCAAAGATTCTATGACAGAAACTTTTGCCTGATAAGAACTAATGTATGCTATGTGCTGATTCATTGATTAGCTCATAGTCATAGGCATCTTCTTCGGTCTAGGCCTAAATCAACCGCTCAATATACATGATATATCGACCTATCAATCAATATGTCGTTCTGTTGTTGAAAGATCTCACATCGCTTGTTTTATTTCCTTTTAATCTGTAAATAGTCATCCTTTGTCTCCGTGTTTTATAATGTATGACAATATAGATCGGTAGCCGTGGAGACAATGGCAAATTGGCTCTTCATTGATATGATGATGAATTTGTCTGTTGGCAAAATGGCTCTTCTTCATTGATGTACTGGGGGATTGATTATCATTAGGAGGAATGTGGGTTTTTTTCAGTTGTTTTGCCCTGAGCTTTGAAACCTGGCAGTTCTGATTTTTTTTAAAGTAAGAGGTTGTTAGTTCAATTGATTGCATATATGGTAAATTATTCAAAAATACCTTGGTGTCCCCAATTGTGTCAAAGGGAAAATTCAATCCCCTCGTTCTGAGATAGGGGTCCTTCAACTCCTTGTCGCCTCGTTCTGAGTGAAGAGGGTCTTGTCGACAATTATTGAGCCAAGGTCACGATGACAGCTGTTTCTTACGGGATTACACCTGAGCGCTGATCAGGGATCAATTCTTCTTTGCCTGGAGTTAGAAATGATATGATTATAAATCGGATTGGACCTCTTGAATTTCACCATGGCACCGCATTTAAGATTAAAATGATGAAAAGTTTGTAAAAAAACTGGTTTAGTGACATTGATGCTGCTGCATGCTGATGTTCCTTAACCTAAAAGTTGGTGAAGTTGCTTATTACATTTGAGACTGAGTAACTTACAACTGAAATTTATGCGTTGACAAAAGGCAACGCCATTTTGGCTAGATCTTGAAAACCTCAAAGCAATTAGAACTCCTTCAAAACAAAGTGACTGCCTATTTCAAGGTTTGTTTTCCAAAGAACCGCCTCCCAGGTTTGAAATCGGTATTCGCCTTATTTTGAAGAAGTTGTAATTGCTTTATGATTTCAAGTTCTAGTCAAAATTCAACCCTTAGTGGTTTTTGATAATAATGCAAGTTGAGTTAATATCCAACCCACAATCAGGATTTCCTGTTCTTGTAGACAAGCTCCTTTCCTCACACATCGCTGCGATTATATTCGCAGGTAGCTGCGATTTAAGTCGCTTGTTCCTCCATGCGGCGCTTAAGCTGACATATCCTTCCTACTGCACCACATCATCCACTGAAACTAAAATTATAACGAGATTTGCACCCAACATACTCGTGTTGCACAGCTTGGGATTAAATTTTTGCTAGGATGATGACAATTTTAATTGGTTTAATTATAGCGGGGATGCGTCATCGGTTTCACCCAATATAGAGCTGGGATTTGTGTGTTCTTGATGGAGGAGAAGTAAAGTTATGCTGTTCTAGTTTGAGCAAAAAAGTGTAATGCAGAGTTCGAGGTTACTGAAAATCAGATTATGGAGAGAGCGTCTCAGAATATCATTAGCATTTGCAGATCTCAATTACACTGGAACCGCTTCAAGCGGACTCCTCTTTATAACCTGGGATATATCTTCCGGTTTTGAGTGAGGAAATAATATTAACTATTTTGCCTAGAACCTCTCGTTTTAGAGTAGATTGTACTGTAAGGCGATTATGGCATTGTGAAAAAAAACCTCCAAAAAACCTTATTGTCATGTCTTGGAGAATTTACAAGATGCACCTGCCGAGCCTATAATGGTTTCCTTTAATAGTGCTTCGTGTAATCAATATAAATGACATCATATTCAGAGGATCTTCTATAAGCCCAAGAGAACGGTTCGGTCAAGTCAAAAGAAACAATGCAATTTTTGTTGCAGTGAGGTGTTGATATCATCGAAAGTGGTCCTTTTTCTGTAGGAGTATGACTTGTACCCTGCCTCATCAGATATGCTTTGTATTAATTTTAGAATGACTTTGTCCTTCTCTTTTGGTCAATGTGTATTTTAGCCGCTACATACTGCCAGTTGATCTGTCTGTATTAAGCGTTGACCACAGGCTCCGTCATTGTGTTGGAAAATTCCATGGCGATGCAAAATGGCGCCAATTGACCAGCGTCGAACGAAGCGCAGGAACTTTAAGAAGACAACGCATCGAATGGTTGCGTGAGGATTTTCGCAATGCATATGCGTGAAAATCTGGTGCCCCGTTTAATCGGTGCGTGGTATGCTGAAAGGGTGTATAATATGACGAGCTTTGAGAGAATTGATGTCCTCTCAAGCCATCTCTGCTTTACTCGCTATGGTATAGACTAGAGTCACCCAATTTCACACCCGCAGTGACCTTGAAATGAAACCGAGTGCTTCAATGACTGGGGACTGTCTGTTTCCATATCACCTTGAATCACTGCTTCAATTATTGCGGATACGGCTGCTGATGCTGCTGCTGCTGCTGGCTCGCTACTGATAATGAAATCGCGCTGATTGAATCCTTAGCAATGCTGGTACATCATCTGCCGATGGTAATGGTGCATCTTGATGTGATCTGGTAGCGATGACTGTCAGTGAACTTGCGCAATTTGTCTACAGTCTGTAACCAAAAAAAGTGCCGGAGACGTGTCTAATGTCTAGAAGATGTTGTCATGGTTCAAGTGATGACTGTAACTGCCCTTACATCAATTTCAAGGGTGGGAGTCTGTTTCTTATTTTGCAGAGAACAGCCTCCTATGATTTAGATGGACATTCGCTTTGTTTTGAAAGAGTTCTAATACCTTTAGGAGTTCAAGTTCTAGCCAAATTGGCGGTGCATCTTGGTCAACCCATACAAGTGATTGCTGTTAATTTCAGCTCGTATGTTAGTGAAGTCACCCTTTCCCCAACCAAAAAAAAGTATGACTATCTGATGGTGCTTGTCCTACCGACTCTCTCTCTCTCTCTCTCTCGGCGATATTGAACTTGACTCACGTCATCTTCCAAATCTGATGTTCGGTCTCTGTGGACATAGCAGTGTACAGCCATGCCGTACAAAAATTGATGAAATTTCTGACACTGCTTATCGTCCTTGCTTCTGCTACTGGGACAGTAATGAAATCTTCTCTCATTATTAAATCTCCCAGACAGCGGGTAATCATATCGTGCTGCGGTGACAGTTCCCGTGTATCACGTATCGCTCGATGCTTCAAGCAATAACATGAACTGGGGGTACGGCGTTCTGTGGTCTGACCAATAATACAATATACGTCATGATCGAATCACCAGCAATGCAGAAATGAGGCCAATTTGTCAATTGGCATACATGGCTATTGCGCTATAGTGTCACCAATGGCCACCAGTGGACATGTCCCTGAAAACGACTGGGCAGTTGCCTTATGACAGTTTACCAAATGCTTGTGCTCTCTGGTCAGACTGGTCATATATACATAAGTATACGCATGATTGTTTTGTTGTCCTGCAGTGAAACTCATGGTTTATCATATATCGCTCAATGCTTCAAGCATAACGTGAACTGACATGGGGGTACCATGTTCTGTAATATCACCTATTATATAACATATTTTGTGATTGGATGCAAGGACAGGCTGTCATGTGTGCATTGAAATCTGAATGGTTGTTTTAGGAATCAAAAAGTCTGAAAAACTATGTGTACCCTCATGAGCACAGAATGCCATACAAAATGTTGATTTTTAGTTCAGCATAGTTTAATAATGAATAAATTGTTTTGTCGAATGTATCGTGTATGCAGTTATGATACTGAATGTGATGTTTACATCAGCTGTAATCTGATTTCCTGACCATTTAAATACTACTAGAAAAGCTTGTGTTTCAACTAGAAGTCTGAAAATGCAGGGCAGAAAGGGGCGCTATCTAAAATAGGCAGGGCACAGCACTCAGCTCTAGATGAAATTACATCATCCACTTGTGAAAAAGGGAGGGAAAATAGAAAACATAGAGAAAAGGCAGGGCGCTTGGCCCTGATAACACTTTTCAGCTAGAAAGCACTAAAAGCTATCTTAAAGCAATGATTGGTTTGAATGGGAGTCAGTCTATTCCGACTCGTGAAGAACATTCGAAACCTGTTCTAATTCCTCAAGAAAAATTCTGTCATACTCCATGTCAACTTCAGGATAAGAGCAAACATTTGACTCTAGAACTGGATGTTAACTCGAAGTGTAATGTGTGGAAGCACTTAGATTGGAAGAGCACCTGTGCCCGGGAAGCTTTCATGTGGTAACTGTCGGTACCAATCCTTTCCCGAGTCCTGAAGAAAACTTCTGAAATATTCAATGTCAACTTCAAGATGAGAGTAAACATTTAACTTGAGGACTGGACACTGATTCTGGATGAAATGCTGTGTGGAAGCAATCAGATGTAGAAAGAATTCGTCCCCGGCATGTCTTTGCTCAATTAGAAACAGTCCGTACCTATCCCGATTCCTGGATAACTATCCTGACGTACTCCATATCAGCCTCAAGATAAGAGCAACTTCAAGATGAGAGTAAACATTTAACTTGAGGACTGGACACTGATTCTGGATGAAATGCTGTGTGGAAGCATTCAGATGTAGAAAGAATTCGTCCCCGGCATGCCTTTGCTCAATTAGAAACAGTCCGTACCTATCCCGATTCCTGGATAACTATCCTGACGTACTCCATATCAGCCTCAAGATAAGAGCAACTTCAAGATGAGAGTAAACATTTAACTTGAGGACTGGACACTAATTCTGGATGAAATGCTGTGTGGAAGCAATCAGATGTAGAAAGAATTCGTCCCTGGCATGTCTTTGCTCAATTAGAAACAGTCCTTACCTATCCCGATTCCTGGATAACTATCCTGACGTACTCCATATCAGCCTCAGGATAAGAGCAAACATTCGACGGAAGGACTGAACGTGTGTGGTTATGTCAAGACATTCGAATGTTAACTTTACCCGAGCCTGGGCGTTGCGAATGTGGTTACAGTTTTAAAATACTGCTAGCATCAATAGTATACTTGAGACGGTAACTCGGATAAAATTCTGTCGGGGATTGGGAAAAAAACGATGCTGTAAATCAGAATACATATAACATGTAAAAACTCCTCAAAATATTTTGAATCACCACATTACTTCGTGCCGAGACTATCGATACAATACCAGACAATGTCCTTGACTTGTTCCCTGACCAATTTCGAGTGTTGTAAGATATCTGTGCACCTAATATAATATTTAGCAAATAACCATCACTTTATGCAAGCTCCGACTTCTTATTCGGTATGCAATAAGATGTTGAATATACAGAGCGAGAAATACACTAGGAATTTCATCAGCGGTTCCTTTAGCACAAATTATTCATTGATTCATAAATGGGATCCCTTCAGGCAGGAGCTGAAGACATAGGACACAGGGACACACATGCCTCCCTGAAAATGATGGTAGAAAGTCATTTGAGGTATTTAACCATTAAATGCCTAGAAGCCCCTCAACTTTTTTCAATTTCAATTTTTTTTTAACAAATGGGGTACCGTAGGCCTTAAGAGTTTGTCGCTCAATTCTAAAACTCTTAAAAGAGTGTGAGAGTGTTGACCTGCTCATCAAACTCGTTCTAATGGGTTTTCTTCCCTATTGTGTGCATGAAAAATTTATTTTCAAACTATTTATTCTACTTATTATCAAGGTCTGAACCAATCTCATTGTAGGAGGGCTAAATTACCATTCGACAGTAATCATTCGTGCATAGATTTCATTCGTTCAAACTGACACTGGCTGCGAGGTTGAATAATGCGAGACCACTCTGTGCACTCGCAATATTTGTCAATATTGACGGATGAACTTGACAAAACTGCAGCATGTTAAAGTCACTGCGGTGTATACTAGCGTGGTACTTCATGCAATCGTTTCAGCTTCAAGCGTATGGTACTTCATAGTCAGAATAGCTACATTGAATTTAGCGAAGCTCACAACCTAGGTTGGGAGTGAAAGGGTATGCATGGTCTTGGAGCTAAATTGGCCCAAGAAAACCAGTCCAGTAAAAGTAGCTCGATTTGATTCATACCTCGTTAACTGTTGAGACAAGTCTTTTCCCACACTTGACAAAGCCATCATACCCTAGTGACAGCCAGCGCCACCTAGCGGAATGCCATCAGCCCATTATCATGATAATAATGATATTAAAATGAGTTATAATATAGCGTTTTTCACTGTATTATCTACTTTCTCGAACCGCTTTTTACTCACAAACATGATTACCTAGCCTATCCAGCATATCAAGAAACGTTTCTGGAGAATCAAGGGGATCCACAAACAAATCCTGGCTCTTCACCATCCTTCTAAAACCGAGGTTCCTTGTGTCTGGTGTCTATACCAGGGCAAGCAAAGGATCCCACTAAGTGAGAAACATGAGCAATTTGCGTGGACTCAACTTCTCGCCGAAGTCAATAAAACATGGTTGGTGCCTAACAGTATAAATACGCATCCAGCCTTGGAGGAGGAATACACCCTGGACACTAATGCCTCCAAGTACGGAGTGAACATTGAAAGATCAGGAACGTGCTGATGCGCATTTTTTTAACTGTTTCGAGATTTATCTTCATTCTGCAGATCTCAGAAAAACCACACCTGCCGGCCATATTGTTATTGTCGGCATATTTTTCTGTTTCACCTCATCCCTTGGTCACGTCGGACTTAAAGGTCTTCCCTAAATGACTACATGCCTAATTCCAGCTCAAAATCTCGACCAATCAGAGTGCAGACACTACTATAATATAATTGGATGCGTTAGTCTCGTGGTATTGATGAAACTAATAATCTGACATTTATAGCTCGTATCCGATAACGTCTTAACCATTATTTGATAAATATTTACTGTAATGAAGATTTCTGAATTAAATAACGCTTAGATTGATTCTATACTGAAATATATATTTAGCACTTCAATGAACAAGGCTGTTATTCGAAAATTAAAAAAAACAGAAAACAAATTAACCAAGTACACACTTAGAAAGAAAGGGGTTTGAACTTCTGAAAAACCATTAAGGAGCGTAAAGTTGTAAGGACGTGATATTTATTTGTACATTTAAGAACATTGTGATGCACTAGTCTTTGTAATGTATCCCTGCACTAACTGTACCTTAAGTGTACGAATAAACATATATTCAATATAGGTTTTTTTCGACCAACACAAATATGCACCCCATAGATTTTTTTTGGTAAAATAAAAACCCAATCATTGTAAAAAACCTCTACGAGGTGCATTTTTCGGTTGACCGAAAAACGATACTTTTTCATAAGCTGAAAAAAACATTTATTTATGAGAGTGAGACATGTAAATGTGGACCAGTGATGTATTTTTTGTCCTCACTGATATCTTTCCAAATACTCCATGAAACTTCACATCTACGTTCCACTAGCCAGCAGAGTTCCAGACACTAGATCCTCTTCATTGCGATTATACGTTTTCTGCATCTTAACCTTGCCTTATCCGATTTTAGTCTGTTGAAATGGAAAACTGCCCTTGACATATCCAAACCCTGTCTCTTTTTCTTTTGTTCCAGGATGTGCGTTTTTGACATATTGTCTCCGTGATTCAGCAATAAAGGCTCAACAAGCATTACATGAACAGAAGACACTGCCTGGGGTGAGTGAACATTTTTTTATTTGATCAAATTTTCAAACATGTGACCATGCATCTAGTACAAACCCAGTCACATTTCGCCTTTCAAGTGTTTCTCTTTTAAATTCTCAGGTTAACTCATTTCTTTGTCTAAAATTAGTCGAGGCGATGCCACACTATCAAAGTGCTGTCAAACATATGCCAAAGTAAGGAGCCTCATGGCATAGTGGTTTACACTGCTGGCCACCACGCAATAGGGCCCGGGTTCGATCCCGGGGAGAACCCAGGATCGTATGTCTGGATGAACCGTCGAGGTTTTTGCCTTCTTGGCACAACAGTTCATCACTTAAGAGTCCATACATTTGCATAATGGCGTTTTCTTTTTAGTAATTTGATTCTAAGATTTGTGTCACTTTCGCATCCTCAAAACACTTACAGCGGACCTCTTTTAGCGGACACCTCCCTATTAAGGACATGCTCTCAATCAAGGGCACTACTTTTGATCGCAAATTGGTTGTTTCCATTCAATTTTACCTCGGTAATCAGGACACCTCTCTATAACCTGCACAATGACAGCACTTGTTCGTCCCAAGGGAGTCCTTATAAAATAGAGAAATTCTACTGCACTACAAATGGAAGCATCTCTAGTCGGTTTTTATCGAACTTGGTCTTGGAGATGGCGGCCCTCTTTACACATCTCCTTCCATCTCTTGGCAGTCCGTACATTTGCATGTTAGCGGTTTCAGTCAATGGTAATTAAATTCCCCATAGATCTTCGCCTCAACATGCCAATGTAGTGACATCTTCAAACACACATCGAGTGGTTTTCCTGGAGAAAATCTGATTTGCGTCTTTGAGGAGACTGCATGTATTGGTCGGTTCACCTCAGGACTACTGTGCCAGCGGGCCCAAGGTCTCACTCCGGGACTGACCCTGATCTAATTCTCGGGATGTTGGGGGAAGTGGTGGAAGGTAGCTCTTGCCTTTTTTCATCTCTGGACAACTATGCCAGCGGGCCAAAAGTCTTATCATGTGACTGACCCAGATCTGAATGTCACCGTGTGAGGGATAGTCAGTGAGGAAAAGTAGCTCTGGGCTTTGACACACGCTAACAATTTCTGCATGCAGGGTCGGGATTAGACCTGTTGGGGTAAAATCCCTGAAATATCATACTCGAGAACGATAGATTGCCCCAAAGAGTTGGCAACAATCCAAACCTATTGACATAAGCATTCATTGGATAGCTCTTTCTAATGGTACTGTTAATTGACATATCCATTCTTTAGAGAGCTCTTGAACATTGATATGACCATTTATTTGAAAGCTCTTGATGAGCTCTTTCTAATGGTACCATTCATGTCATGGTCAATGAATTTTGAGAAAAAATATAGGTGTTTCAAAATTATCACATAGGCCTACTACTTCTTGAAGGGTTAAAGCCTACATGATGGGTGCCTGTACAAACACTCGCAATGCTACAACAATCTTATTACTCCATATTGAGATTTTGGGGTCAAGGGATCCGCGCCGATCAATGTTGGTTGTTACGCGTTGGTGACGGGCGGCGTCGATATCATGAGGTGTAATGCACGGATATGAGATTATGCCGCTTTGGACATTTTGGAGCATAAGTTGTTGAGTGTTTGGGGGAGAATGGTCGTGGCGCTTTTCATGGATGCACTCCCAAGGACTTGGAGCATTCTTGTACCAAAAACTGTGTTATAAGGGAAGTTTTTTGTACAGTAACGGATGGGATGGCCTGTGCAGGGCCACCGTCTTCCTAACAAGATGTCAAGTAAGACCAAAGGGAATGCATGTTAGTGGTAAATGAAGGCATTCTTCACACTCTCTGAAGGGCTACCATGAGTGATGGTTCCGTCAGCCAACTCTCACATCCAGTGTTTATGCCAATAACTGTATATTCTAGCTTACTAAACTTAAGGGTTGGCAGTAGGCAACACCATTTTCACTAGAACTTAACGTCCTTAGACAATTAGAATTCCTTCAAAATGAAATAAATGAGGGCTGTTCTGTGTAAAACGAAGATCATACTCATTCACTTCATTTTGAAGGAATTCTAATTGCTTTAGGATTTCAAGTTCTGCTCAAAATCCTGGTGCCTATGGTCAACCTTTTTACGTGTAGTAAAACAGGAAGGTATGAGATCAAAAACGAAGGGACGCATTTTATCACCTGTACCCTGAGTGCATTGATCCGGTAGACAACCCCCCCCCCCCAAAACCAAAATTTCAACACGAAAGGTTCATTCAAATTCTTCCAAAGTCACGGACGGTGAACCAAGGACAGTTTTTTACAATTATATCAGAAAGTGATCAGAACCCTTCTCTACATTCAAGTGTATATTTTGTACAACCCCTGCCTACTCGATCGGACACCAATTATTCCATGTTCACACACAAGTTAAAAATGGACTCAGTGAGAGAACTTTGAAAGTACACGATCAATTGAGGGACATATCAAATTATCCCTGTCCATGAATGATGGTACAGTTAGCTCGGCCTGACACCAATTGCTCAACGATACTTCATGGTGGCTAAAATACGCCGTGGTTTACTGCACTCGATTAGAAATTGAACGTAGTGAGATTTGAAAGTCCCATCGGACACATCAATCACTGTCAAGACCCATAATTGCATCATTCCTTGATATACTCAATAATGCGTTAGGAGTTCATAAGACTTTGTGTTAAATGTGTGATAATTGACAGGTTATTTCAATCATGGACCCAGATGATCGTAAATCTTTGCAAAGTCTGATATTGGCTCCTATGATTTAACCCTTTGGTTTGAAGCCGGTATATGACTCCTCGCTGTATTTTCAATGTGCACGGTGAGATGTCCTTGAGTTAAAACCTTGGAGGCTGTTCACTGGAAAACAAAGAACAGACTCCAACCTTGGAATTGGCATTCACTTCGTTTTGAAAGAGTTCTAATTGCTCGTGGTCTTAGATCGTTGGAAATAGAGTTTCATCACAAAACGAGATGTACAATTTTCAATTTAATTTAATATTAATTTAACATGAGTTTATTGAGCACCAATTATACAAGAGTACAGAACATAAACAATAAAAATACAAACAAACGAAGGAACACAATGATGGCACTCAATAGGAACACGCAGAGGGATCATAGACCCATAATAGGGGGTCCTCTAAAAATTGATACATATAATGATAAAAATCAATCAATATTGGACTAAAAAAAAAAAAAAACAGGCACAGAGAAATTTAAAATCTACAGTTAGCATATCTGCAACGCCCAACCCATGTGCACGCATTGGGCGATATGAATAAAGACTAGCAAATGCTTTCACTTCCATTTTGTACAGAAAGGCCTAGTGTAAATGTACATGGAGTTTTAGATAAAAGCATTTGCTAGTCTTTATTCATATCACCCATTGTCCGGGTCAAGAAAGATGGCGTCATCGTTTGGAATTCATTTAAAAATGTTCGTCATCATATAAGTTTTACTGTTGGCATAATGCCCTGAAAGTTAAAGGATGGATCATACATCATATTGAAAATATTGGATAAAGCGTACATCACCCTCTTCATATGTGACGTATTGAATCTAAGGCCTACAGTGTATAGCGCTATATATGGCTGTTGCTGTAGAAATAGGAGGTGGATCCATATTCTCAAATAGAGTTCTGCATAATTTATAACCGAGCCCTCGGGCCCAGCGGGATCCTTTGTTAGCTAAGCCTAAGCTTCGTTACCATGACAACCTTTCATCCCAGCGGCAATTATACTAAGCCTATACAGAAGATCAAAATGAGTTTGCGCCACCATGGTGACGCACTTGTTTCAACAATGGCATGATGTTGCTGGTAGGGCCTAAATATCGGAAACAATAGCGGGTTGGGTATATCATGACAAAAGAGGCTGTGGTGCATTGTGATAGCCCAAGGATATGGTTTGCGAACGGCGGTAGCTATGACTGATGACGAAAATGTTAACCCTTTCAACATGTTCAACTTGAGCAGATCCTTGAATTAAACTTTGGTGGTGATTCAGATTGAAGGGATACACCATAATTACTTGTGGTCCGGGAAAATAGAAATGCAGTCATACAAAATGTTATAGTGCAGTTATTATGCATACAAAGTTGCTGAAACTTGATATCTACATTATGTGTATATCTGTCAGCACAAAGACGATGCAGACATTTATATTTTGTACATACTTTGGCCAATTTGAAACTTTCAAATTAAATTACAATTTCTTAACGAACAGCGCAGGCCTTTATGGCTGGGAAAAGCTGTCAGTATTTCACTTCAAGTGGCCCATTCTCCGTTATATGCTTGTCACATTCCGGCAAATTAAGTAGTTTTAGATATTTTAGAAAGAGTGTAACATTATGTTAAAATGGCTTATTTTCTGTTCGAACTCACCAAAAATAAGAAGGCATTTTTTCTCGTGAAATGACGTATGTTCTGAAGAAATGGTCGGTGATGTCTCTGAAACACCTTTGCTGATATTTGACAATAGGACAAATAACGTCTCTGAGATGATCTCATTGTCCTCAGGACAGATGCGCGTTTTAGATATTGTGGCAAAGGGCCTTTGTTTCCAAAGCAACTAACCTCTGATATTTGTCTAGATGAAGAAAAGCCTAGGTATCCATGGAAACTGGATGTCAGGTGATGTGAACTGCTCTGGCAAAAGTAGCCGCTTGTGGCAATAATGGAGAAACGGGCGAAAAAGTCAGAACGTTCTGGAGAAAAAGGCACCAAGTCAACCTCCCTTTTCAGACTCTTGGTAGTTATGGTTCCAAAACTTAGATAAAGAGACGCTTTGCCCTCACTTTATAGACTTAAATGGGTCTAAATCAAAGGATTTTTTTCAAAACTTTGATATCTAATGGTCACTTTTAAAGATCGCTGGCTTAACCCCTGCCAACAACTTAGTTACTGAACTTGAAAATTTCCAATTGCCTGAATACATGTCACATACAAATTTCAGCATTGCTGTTGTGTAGACAAATAAAAATACTATAATGCCAGGTTTCAGCAAATAAGTATGCATAATAACTTCACTACGGCATTGTGTCTAACTGCATTTTGTTTTCCTGGACCACCAGTAATTACAAACAGTGTACCCCTTTAAAGGACAGCGTTTATGATTTTCTTCTCTGTGTGATTTAAAAGTGTTAGTACCCTATCACGTATTCATAGCTACAATAATGATCATATGCACGCACACTCGCCGTGTCAAAAGGTGTTTGTTATCACAGAGTACCAGTCATCACGCACACGTTTATATAGAAATGATGTGACTGGGAATGGCTGTTTCCTATATATACTCTAGTTTCACCGATATAAGAATGGTTTATCCATCACTGTAACGAAAGAAAGACCAAGCGAAAACATAACGATATTACCTTTGAAAAACTTAGTGTAGCCAACCAAGTTGATTTCTTTGATTTTAATGTTGCTGAACAAGCGATTTTGCCTGCAGATACTGCAGGATGTCTTATCGTTCGCAATGATTAACTTCTCAAGTCTCTACAATGAAGAAGCGCTTGTCAGACATGTTGAAACTGTTGAGACTGTCGGTATCAATTGCCCTGCGCACCAGTTTCTGATTATCTTATAAATTTCAATTTCCAAAATCCTGTGTAAACAAGTCGGTAAACCAAGAAATTAAAAAATAACATGTGGCCTTTCGAGGACAGGCGAAGGCCAATGCAAATGAGGCAAAAAATTGTCACTGGGATGAGCTTTTGTTCTTTGTAAGCGTGTTTACAAGGCCATTTCCAATGATTATTACAATTGTCATTGTTTGCCTATTTTAGTTGCCTCGTCGAATCAAGAGAATGCACGGAATACGATGTAACAAAGGAGGGGCAAACATTTGGTACCTAACAATACAAGGTTGAAGTTTATATGCAGCGTTTTTAAAACCAAAACTGCATTAAAATGTACTGGCTGACTGTCAAAGCAAGTGCGGGTCCCACTCAGATAGTCACACTAATGTGTCATCCAGGCTGGGTTCATCACATCTAAAATGTTCACTTGATTGGCGTGTGCAGAGGTGCGTGCGGAATGTCTAACACTGATAGTGGACTAATCTGATGCAAGAGTAATATAGGGTAGATCAGTATGGCACCTTCAAAAACATCATTTGGAATGGTCCTTTACGTAAAATGTGGTGAAAATAAAGAAGCTTGGAAGTGAACAGGGTCGTTTTCAGCTTTTTAGTCGGGGGGGGGGGGGGGTGCAGCATTGAACACCAAATTTGCGTGAAAAACAGGTTTTTGGACATCTCTTAGGAGGCCCCCTCGCCCCCCCCCCTTCCATCTAATTACGGCCCAGATGCCCAAAATGTCTTTTGCCCGAGTACTCCACACTCGTGAAATCTTTCTCCCTGCATCCACTACACGTCTCTCACCACTATACCTCCACCAGCCTCACAAACGTTCCCTCGACTTTCCCTTTTGTACTGTTTCCACCCGTTGCCATGGTGATAGCTACTGAGCCCAGCGATGCCACGTGAGAAGGACAGAGAGGTTTCCCCCTCGGGGTGGTGGAGACTTGATGTTGGATGAGGAACATCAAAAGTAACACTTAACGGACAGCCGTTTGTCTGAGATATGACTATGTCACCAATACTGTAGACCATAAAACTTAAAACCTGGTTGATTTCATGAATTTTGCGAAAAGCCTCAAATCCCGAAAAGTTTTCAAATTTTCTCGATTTCTATTTTGGCAAATTAGTGAATTTCTCTTGTTTTTGTCAAATCTGCAGATACGTTTTGTGGTGTTTTTACTCTTCAGATTCAGAGTCTTTTGAAAAAATCCGATCTGGGACCAGTTGTTCAAAACAAGTTAACGCCAGCGTTAGTGACAACATTTGTTTTGAACAACCAGGCCCAACGACAGTGTTTCCCTAACTTTTCGTAGACTTATTACACGAAACAGAAGAAATGCTAAAACCTCAGTTTGCGGTAAACCAACAAGCCTCTGGTAAAAAAGGAATGGCTCATAAGCCGCTTCTTAACCAAGGCCTCAAAGTCAGAGAAATGTATGGCCTTTCGATTAAAAAAAAACAGTTGATGATGCTGTCACCATCCTTGAAAACCAGCAGAGTCATCAGTCGTGTGCTCCTCACCTCGCAGACGTTATGTTACAAAGCTCGTACATTTGTGTCAAGTGTTGGCCAAAAGTTCAGGGTGCACTTGACTGACCTTGCCTTCTCTTGCCCAAGGACAGTCTTTCCATAACTTTTTGTAGACTTATTGCACAAAATGGAAAAACTGCTTCCTCAACATGCTGTAAACAGTAAGAAAAAAAGACTCATAAGCCGCTCCTTAACCAGGGCCTCAAAGTCTGGGAAGTGTAAGGCCTTTGATGATGCTTTAGTGATGTTTGCCGGCTGAGGGCACCTTGCAGACACAGTCACATTTCACTGAGCCCACCCCTCTGTCCCAACAGTGTTTCCATTATTTTTTGTAGACGTATATTACTGCCTGAAATAGAAAAACTGTCAAGGTCATGAGGGAGGTACCCTGATTACAGCTAAATGCGTCCCGCAGACACCGCTGAAGTTTACTGACCTGTATCAGTCAATACTGAGTTTCCATGATTTTTTGTGGACTGATTATGTGGCAAAGTGTAGAGCAAAGAAATTGTAAAAAGTGGAAAATGCTCACGATCACTTGACATGCTTGATGGACTTGTTGGAAGGCTATCTGGAAGTATTTTCCGCTTGACTGAGTAATTCACCACCACTTTTTAGATTCGATGATAAATGCTCCTTATTTCATCCATCAACGCGGAGCAAAGTAAAATATTACACTGCGAAGGATTAAGATACCCTGGTTCCCCCTCTTACTGCTTCAAAGCCAATTGCATTGGTCTTCTAGTGTCTAGTACATCAAAGTTCCGCCATTCAATAATGACGGTGACCATATCGTCAAGTTGTATTGACCTGAGGCGGTGAATGATATTGGTCTTTGCAAGTTGACATTCGTAACGCATGATTTATCATGTGTCTGAGATTTCCATCAACAAAAACAACTCTCAAAGTTAAAGTAGGCTTGCGAGTCGTAAGATGCACAACCTTTTCACTAGCTGTGTCCTTGAAAGAATGAAGAAAAGACATTAAATGAGTTTCTTTGGATTTTAGGTTGATATGACAATAATGACGTCATTTTACAACTTATCTTGTGCTGTGGCCTTTCACAGCTAAGCCTCAGTTCATTCCTCAACAAAAGAGGTCACCCCATGCTCCATGGGGTTAATCTCCATTTTCACCTGCCGGCTTACCCATAATCCCCCTTGTGTATCGGGGATAGGATTACCCAGCGCTCCATATCGATCCGACCCAAGCATTTAACGACGACGTTCTTACCGGCGTATGTTCCATGCACGCGAGATTTTGATCCCGGTGAAAAAGTGGTGTCTTCGCGATGAAAAATTAATAACGCGTTCCTGGTGAATCATGGGTAATTTTGGCGCAGGTGGAACTGTAAAAGATCTTAACAGACCCAAATTGGATGTTAGCGACATATTTTTTTTTATTCTGATTGGTTGTCTCTATTTTGTAGAGATAACAATATGTTGCTTTTCATTTCCGTAACCTTCGAATATCGGGTACTGGTGAGAATAGCGGGGGGGGGGGGGGGGCAACAGGAAAGGATGTTGAGATGAAACCGAATAAAATAGATGGAGAGGAGAAGGATAACAAGTCAATATTATACAGCCTTTTAGGGCAGTTCATGCAAAAATAGTTGTGGTCAGTATTTCTTTCAAAAAATCGATACCCTTCCAAGACAGCAACATTTTGTGTCATGGCCTTTCAGCCCCCCCCCCCCCCCCCCCCCCCCCCCCCGCCCAAGTAAGACAAATACTCGGGTCTTTGGTGCCAGTAATGTCTTTGTCATTTCAAATAATGAAAATATTGATTTGGCAAACTCTGCAGTTAACATCATGTGTTGACTCTTGTAAAGCTCCACAAAGCCAGCTAAAAGATCGAGGGATTAACACTAATCCGTAGTGATTTAGAGATTTGCGATGAGATTATCTGCGACATGATGATGAAATCACTGTCTGAGACTGGATCAGGTAGCGGGACGTGGCATCAGGAGACATGATTTCTGATGTCGAAGAAGTGATACTTGATGAACGTTTTTGTTTACACATTTAAAGAGGTTCTTGACTGTTGAGCTCTTCCAAGGGACTTGGTAACATCTAATAACATTTCAGAAACGCTGCACCAAAACTATGGCACTCCCTGCCGCAAGATCTTCGAACTCCTGAATCATAAGAGACATTCAAAAAACAGCTTAAGTGGTTCCTATTCAAAAGACGTTTTCCCAAATATATGATGCATGCAAAATACCTGTGCCATAATCTTTTCATGGCTTTATTCAGCGCTTTTGAACATTGATCAAATGAAGTGGTCTCTTTACCACAGCCTACCCCAACAAATAGCCTAATTGTTCTGCGTAAGATGTTGTGGGCATGGGTAATATCAACCTTTTAATAAATCCATGGGTAGTGACTTTTGCCTGTGATACCAACAATGACCACTTAGAATTTGATGGAATTTCATATATCAATTTTTGACGGCCATCAAATAATAATGAACTAATCTCATTTTCCAGAATTCTTAAGACTGTTCCTCTATAATGGGTTTACTCTCAAATTCAGTTTATTTTCAGCTTGGCGAATGAAAAACTTCCATTTCAAGCTTAATTACCGTCTCTCTTGTTGTGAGACGGTACTGTCTGCTACATGCGTTGAGTGATTAGCAATGCATCATGGGAAATTCTACGTATTTAAAGAATTGACTCTGGAAAGTGTTTTGGGAACCCATGTACTCTTTAGGTTTACAAAATGCCACAGCGTAATCGCAATGCACCCTGAGGACCCCTTGTTACAACTATAGTTTTAGAAAGTCCCCAAGCATGCCTCGTACTGGAGAACATACGTCGTTCAAATAAAGATGCACCATGGGAAATAACACTTGTTTCGAGATCGACATGAGACCGTTTGAAAATATTTGTATAGACGACAACAGTGTCTGTACTGGTGCATCATGGGGGTTGATTGCTAAGAAAGCAGCTGGTCCTAACGCATGACGATACATCCCGATGATGTCGTGCTCTGTGTTTTCGTCGTGTATCTTTACCCAAATCGATACACAAGCGTAAAGTGGTTTGTCGGATATTTTTTGTCCCCTGATTCGTTTTTTATGACGTCATATAATCGCTGGATTTTCGGATGAATTTCTGTCGGGTTGTAATGGTGGTTGTGACAGTAAATTAGCGTGTAATGACATGTGGTTGATTCCCAAAAAATTATCATTTAAGACAAATCAAGTTATTTAAGTCTTGGAGTGATTTTGTCGGTTGAAGTAATGAATTCATTTGAATTTTGGATTACTACACAGGTAAAAGTGTCCATCCATGGATCTATGAGTGAGTGTCTCCATAGACCCATCCATGTGGTTCCTCAGGAAAGAAAATTTAAGAGCAGGAGGTCTGTCTCAATTCTCTTTAAACAGTACCACGTTACAATGGCTTTTAAATCTCCATGGGATATCTACTTGGTGCAAACGTACAGGCTCGCCACCGGACAAAAAAAACATAAAAAGACCACAGTCCATCTGTTCTTGATTTCTAAATTTACCTGCTAAATGTACTTATGATTGTCATCAGGCCTAAGGGGCAGAAGGGGTTCGAAATCATGTCTCTTTAGTTTAAACAGTGGTGCAGTTCTATGTCTTCTGAAGACCAGAATATTTACTCAGTACGCATGCTTTGCCTCCAGGAAGGAGAGAAAAATCGCAAAGCCTCTGCTTCTAGTTCTTCAAATACCAGATTCCCTGTGATATGTTTTTTCTATTGTTAACTTTGTTTGCTTGAGGGGAATGGCAGTAAAAGAGTTTCCCGTAGGGTTTATTTAACCAATGACAAACTTTCTGTCTTATTTGGATTCAATGGAGCCGGATGCTTACTCAGCCTCGAAAAAAAGCAGGACAGCTCTTTTAAAGATTCAGCAGTACCTACTTAGCAGGTCAGAGACAGGCTGTCATTTGAATGTCATTCCCTCAAGAGAACAACTTTTGTCAAGCGAGAGATGAGATTGACGTACAATAGATTGCTTTGATGCCGGCTGAGGCTCAGTAACGGCATTGCATTGCTTGTACGAAGTTTGCGGTAAGACCTTCGTTGCACCTCATGCAAAGTCTTGATAACGTGGCGTAAAGGGCTTTGCCTATTCAGTTACTCTAGTTTCACTAACTTAAGACTATTTCTGAATATGCAGGTACATCCTTATTCAATGTCTTTCAACATGTAGACCTCTCAGTCACATTAGAGACCGACGGCGTGTGCGCCCAAATTACAGTAGTCAAAATTTGATTGTGTTTTTTTACTGTCCTGAATTGTTTTCTGGAGGTTCAAATGGTCAAATACGCTCCTAAACAGCTGTAAATGACATTAAGGGAAACTCAGTGATAGATTAGTCTGCGGATGGCTACATCTTTAACTACTGATTCGTAAACATATTTACAATGATGGTACATAGATCCTGATATTGTCAATATGTTAGAAGCCTGCAGACTCCATCACTGACAATGTTTAAATGCCAGTGCCACATGAAAGCCAAGCCTTTATTCACAATATCATACTGCAAAGAAACCATCACGTTTTATGTCACTAGAACCGACTAATTGTAGCTTTTCTGCTGGCAGAAAACGTTAGATTAGTTTGTATTCCTGTCAGTTTGTGATCACGTATGGCTTCTGTAAAAAAAGTGACGAGATACATTACAGACGTATTGCAATTCGGCAAAGAGACTGTGAACATATAACCCGAGATGCATTACATTACAGACATATTGCATTACATTACAGACATATTTCATTACTTTACAGTCATATTCCATTACATTAGAGTCATATTGCAGATATCACTGAATACCGCTAATCTTTGGCAGATTTTGTGAATAATCATTGCAAAATATATGCAATATTAAACTAGTAAAGACAACATTTCATGGGTTAGGATGGAGGGTCTGGCACAAAAAAATCTATCAGCCAAACCTTTCTGTAACGAGTGTAATGTTTGAACTATATTACAACTATTGGAAAAGCCAGTCGATTAATGGTGACATTATAATCCCGGTTTTAAAGGGGGACCTCTAAGGAAAGCTAAAAGTCTTATCTTGTCCTTTTAACATAGAGAGATATAGAACATATTACCAACCTAGAGATCAAACCATTTGTAAGCCATTTAACAGGATTTTAAAGTTCAAAAGGTCCGTTAATGGCTCAGCTTAAAACGCACAAAGCTTGAATATCTGTAATACTTTTTGCTGATTTTAATGCTTTGAAATTGATGGAGATTTACTTTTTGTGATCAGTTTATTACGGCGCAAAAAGCAAGAAGTTTTTTTGGAACGTCTTGTTTTCATCTCTCTTGTTTCTTTCGTCCTTTAAACTATCTTCACTTTCAAGTTTTCCCTTATCTGTTTGATTATCATGAAAGTGAACTTTGATTTAGGATTTGGTTGATTCTACGAATAAGTTTCAGCTGCTTTACGAAAAGGTGAGGGTATGTCTGTTTTCAAATCACATCGTTTACAAATTAACTTATCGTTACTGGAGAATTCTATCATGATTAAGCCAAAAAAGACTGATTTTTGACAGAATGAATGTGAAATCATAGATAAGCGAAGGTAAGAAAAGTAGGGTGTGTCCCAAATGATGATATTAAGAGGCCTGGCTTTTTGGTAGTATACGTGAGTTTTGTAAATTGGATCTGATTAAAGATGTTAAACTTAAACTCTGGTAGCATGACATTCGGTTGACGTTTTGAAGAAGAAAAAAAACAGCAAAGGACTGAAGCAAAAACCCTTTTATTTCAATAGACCCGTCCAAACCTGCGAGGGTTACTAACCCATTAGACAGTACACCACCTCAAGATGGAACTATCGATTCTTAATTTAGAATTCGCATCTAATCTCCCGCATAACAATACCAGCCGCGTGCTGCGAAATCAATGACGTCATCCGTTCATTACGGTCCAAGGTCACAGCAGTGGTAGGCAGTGTCACATTTCTCATCAATAGTTGATATGGTGGGCTTTCGATGCCTCTGGAACGACAGAAAAAATAAGTCAAAAGTGACTGAGAAAATTCATTTTTGATCCATGCGATATGTCATTTTGTTCTATTGTCAAAACAGCAGTTGTGTTGGTAGTCATATGGTAGTGTGGAAATTTCCTCTAGAGTTGACAAGGTGGGCTTTTGATGCATTTGCAACGATAGAAATGAATTCTTAAAAAATTACCGAGAAAAATGTTTTGGGATCCATGCGATCTGTCATTTGTTCAGTAATCTTCTATTGTCAGAACAGTAGTTGTATTAGCAGTGCAGATATTTCTTCGAGAATTGATTCGGTGGAATTTTGATGCATCTGCAACGATAGAAATGAATTCATAAAAGAGCACTAAGAAAAACGTTTTGGGATCCATGCGATCTGTCATGATCGGTTGTATTGTTAGAACAGTAGTGGCAGTGTTGAAGTTATTGCAGGGTTTGGTCTCGGTGGTCAAAACAGGTATTTAACTGCAAAACAGAGGGCGTAGCCGAGTTTCAGCCCTTGAATATAGTCGAAACCTTGTTCTTATATTGAACGCTCACATGAGGGACTGGGGTTGGAAGGGGGTGGGGGGGGGGGCTCATGATAATATCAAGTCATGTAGTAACATGGCCCCATTTTCAATGGTCATCATGGTGTATGCTCATTGGGAACCTCGCCGTAAGATATCGTTTAAACCCTAACGTCAATGTTTTCCACCACTTTAATCGAGGGCTGAATGAGCAGGTCATGGATACCACAGAGCACCTGAGTAATTTTGTACACATGTCAGTTGTTGTAAAGCACTTCCTGGTAGATTTAAGCACTATAAATGATGCTTTGTAAACAATGGTTCATAAAGGTATTTCCCCAAAGCCCTTGGGGAAACCCCTCACAAAGTACAATGCACTATAATAATATATAGTCAATGACAATGAAATAGTATAGTCAGTGTACACATTCCAAGTATACCTCAGTTTGTTCAAACATAATAAAGATATTCCCGATGGCTTTGGATGAAAGGTTCACAAGTTGTTCAGAATAACCAATCATCAGAAAGAACAAGGTGCTATCATAGAAGTTAACAACGATAGAATAAATATATAGTCCTAGCATACCTCAGTTTGTTACGAAAATATTCCCGATGGATTGTAATGAAAGGTTCACAAGTTTGTTCAGAATAACCAATCATCGCCAACACAAAACTGTCTTGTTCATCAATTTGTCGTCAGATCGTCAACGACATGCGATGAATTGTTAAAGTGGATCGCAGAGAATTAATCGATGGGTGATACGAAGTCATCGATGGTTCCCATCAATGCTGATTGGTGGATAGTTGTCGGCTATCGTGATCTGACTGCTAAATGCCATCGCCGAATGCCACGACGTGGAATGTCACATAAAGTCCTTGAAAACCGAAGGTGCATTACATAACGGAATCTCTTGTAGCCGGATAGTTCTGCTACCGGGGCTAGTGGCTGTCTTAGCCTCCGGATACCACGGTCTCTGATCAAAGAAAAAGGTATTTTATTCGTACGTGATTTCGCTCTCCATAACTAATCGTGGTGATTCATTTGCAGTTCAGGCAGGCAGCGGGGGTAACAGGGTATTATGTAATCACACGTCACCCCTTTCATTTGCCAGATTAACTGCGAATACAACAACTAAAACTTGTGCATGAGCGATATCTCGCAGGAAAGAAATAATTTTGTCTTTGATCCGACACTGTGGAAAACAGCTTGACATGCGATTTTGTTTTTTTCTGGCCAAAACATCATTACCTCCTGTATGATATTTCGAATCAGAAAACAGACTGGTATTTTTTTGATAGACGCCACTTTTTCAGTTATCACCCATTATAAAACAACAATTATTCTTTGGCAAATCCTTGCAGCGGTATCAACAGTATTTTCTTTTCTTTCTCTTTTCATATTAAATTATCCCGATGTCAATAGGTAAGTAATTTTTGGAATGAGGTGACAATTATACAGACTGGTGAAAAATAGTTTAGCCTACTGTAAGAACTATTTATTCATTTATTTATTTGTTTCGTACGAAGTACAATAAACAATGGGTTAATAGCGTGCATGGACATGTGCATGTGTGAAGTCACAGGCTTTATAACAAGAACATGATTATTGTATAATTACAGTTAAAAAACGAGTCACTCTGTGCATAATACATTTATCAACTGTTCTACCTCTACTCTTTGTAGAATAGCAAAATCCCTGTGGTCGCGCATTCTCAATAAGTCCCTGATTGCTGGTCCGTTATCTCGAATGGATAGGGTGACCAAAGATTCTTATAATAGGGAGAACGTTTTGGTTTTAATGCAGAGTTTTGCCTATTCTAAATAGAGTCGTTTCGCAGCGATATCTTTTCCTTAATATAATAACCGTATGACAACATCTGTCAAGCACGGCGAGCAAAGTGATGTTCTTTTTTCAAACTTAGGAAGTTGATAATCTTAATCTCATATGTTTATATACAAACATACTGAAAAAGCATGATAACATCAGTGACCTACTAAGAATTCTATTCGCAAAATACTTTGAAGTCCTAAAACATCCAATCAAAACCCTCGCTCAAGGCACCAATCAGATTCCAACAAGAAATCGTAATTAGCGCTTGAAGGCAATAATCGTCACCTAATTAGCTTTGTAAACTAATTAGAGAGATGAAGCTGCATCATTAGGCTGTTCGATATCTAGTCATGAACCCTTTAAGGGCTGTGGCTAATTTGTAAATATTTCCTTGAATTATAACACAAGTGGGGACTGATCAGAAAGTTCTCATCAAGAGCTTTCCAATGAATGGCAATTGTCAATATGTTTAACCAATTGTACCATTAGGAAATGCTCATCGAGAGCTTTCCAACGAATGGTCATTTTAATGAGTTTTCAAGTCATACCATGACAAATTGCTCATCGAGAGCTTTCCAACGAATGGTCATTTCAATGGGTTTTCAAGTCATACCATGAAAAATTGCTCATCGAGAGTTTTCCAACGAATAGTCATTTCAATGGGTTTTCAAGTCATACCGTGAAAAATTGCTCATTGAGAGCTTTCCAACGAATGGTCATTTTAATGGGTTTTCAAGTCATACCATGAAAAATTGCTTATCAAGAGCTTTCCAACGAATGTTCATTTTAATGGGTTTTCAAGTCATACCACGAAAAATTGCTCATCAAGAGCATTCCAACGAATGGTCATTTTAATGGGTTTTCAATTCATACCATGAAAAATTGCTCATCGAGAGCTTTCCCTCGAATGAGGATGACAATAGGTCTACAAATTGTACCCTGAAAAATAACTCATCAAAAGCATGGGGGTGACAATAGATTTGCCAATTGTACCATTAGAAAGTGCTCATCGAGAGCCTTCCAACGAATGGTCTTGTCAATAGGTTTAGCTCACCGAGAGCTTGATACCAATGAATAGGTTTGCAATGCTACCACCAAAAAGTGCTCATTGAGAGCTTTCGAAAGCATGGTCTGTAAGTAGGGTCACACATGCTACCACTGAAAATTGCTCATCGAGATCTTTCAATAATTGGGGTGACAATAGGTTTACAAATGCTACCATGATAACGTGCTCATAGGGAGCTCTCCAATGAATGTGCATTTGATTTATTGGTGAATGCATGAATATTGCTAAACACGAAACCATACAGTCTCATCTTTCCAGCTGAACTGTAATTCCATCTGCTCTGGTAATCTGGGAACATTCTCTGCCGAGTCGTCCATGAAAATTTAATGGTGTTTTAGCATCGTAGTGTCTGGGATTTGTTTGAAAGGCATAAACATTTGTTTTTTAAAGATGTTAGTGTTGGTGAAGAACGTTTATTGCTGCAACTGAAATTTGAAGAAGTAGTCACTTACACATTCTTGTCCCTACACACGCACAAATTTTTGTCTTAAGTGACAATACTTTAAGCTCATCTGCGGGAAGCTGAAACGATATCTTGGTGTCAGTCGTCCGTCGTTGTCGTCCATCAGTAGCACACATTTCATTTTGAAGCTAATATAATGATTGTTTGTTCATGATCATACAAACATTTTCATGGGAGTTAAATTCGGAACTGAGAGTCTGAAATAGGAATTTGAAATGAACCGAGCCGATTCTATCAAGGCCCATGGCTCCAACCAATGTCAGAGGTAATGATGTTGTTACACCAACACTACCGAAATTCTACTTCATCGTGGAAGATCAAACTTCAAAGACATCTGACCAGTAGTTTGCACTGCAGAGTCCAAAATGATGCAGGTAAGAATAACTAAAAAGCCTATACCACATCTGCATTGTTGATTGCCAAAAATTGCATTCTTGCTTTGGCCTCAACCTGATTGCTCAGTTGTGCCTTTCCACCCGGCCCAGATGGAGTAGTCTTGCCTGTCTCCGGAACAGCTGCACTTCTACAGCATCGTCGACCCATCCCTGCATCTTATAATCGTGAAAGTTTAATGATGTCGCGAGCGTCGGGGAATACCTTAGTTGTGCCGCGAGAAGCATCTATTGTTAAAGTGTACTGCAGGTAGATTACTCCAGACCAGAGTGATGTTGGATGTGGTCGGCATCTCACTATAATCTAAAGGCGTCTCGCGCGTCGGGGAATACCTCAGTAGTGCCGAGAGAAACTAGGAATGTTGAAATGTACTGCCAGATGATTACTCGGAACCAGAGAGGTAGCATGTGGTTTAATCTCAACATTGACTCGGGCATGCCAGGTTTCAAAATGACAATTTAATGACTTTTTGAGTGTCGGAGAAATACATTAGTTGTACACCAGGCAGAAATATACAGTGTTGGAAACGTATTACAAAAAGATGAGGTGATTCCATCCCCGTCATTGGCTGCTCTCTGACCAGCTACCATACATTTCTGATGCCTTCATACATTGTCTACAAACACACTGATCGATACAATCGCTCCTCTCGTAATGCAATTTTGTCATTCTACCAAATTACGTAGCACCTGTTCTGTGGTCACGTGTAGATTATTTCCTCATCTCAGAATGATTTGGTAAAGTAAATATGTAACACTGCAGTGGTCAGCCCTTTCCTTGGCAGCTCCGTATCTGCTTACCTTACACTGATTCCCTTTATCCACTGTCTACAAACCCATTAGTCGATACAATCGCTCCTCTTATAATGAGACTTTGTCGATCTTCCAAACTACATAGCACATGTTCTGTATGTGGTGACCGTTATTTTCTCACCTTGGAATGATGTGGTGAAGTAAATCTGTAACAATAGTTCGGTCATCCCTTTCCCTTGCTACTCCCTGCCCAGGTCCCTTACATCTCTGATGCCCTCCACCCATTGTCTACAAACACTTTGATCAATACACTTTCTCCTCACGTAATGAGATTTTGTCAATCTCCAAAATTACATAGCACCTGTGCTGTGAAAATGTGTCACCATGTGAATTCGGTTTCGTGTTAAAAGTCCTCGTGGAGAATGAACGGTTCATAGGGCTGTGGCCTATTAAGGGGTATACCGTTCGTATGGCTCAGGAAGTAGAAAACTGTTACACACATTGCCGTAGTGCAGTCATCATGCATGGGAATTTGCTGACAAGCTTGCATATTATAGTATTTGCATATATGTCTACGTAACGGTCCTGTTAAAATCGTCATTTATATTTAGAACGTTTTTACGCATTCGGAATTTTTTCAATTTAAAATTTGAAATATTGAAGAAACAGCAAATTTCAAATTTCAAATATTTAACAAACAGCATAGACCTTTAAGATTTTTTGATTGATTGGTTAGTTTGTACTTCTCACATCACTTAGTTTGTCCTGCCAGAAACACCTGCTTTCTCCATCACAAGGTAATTGATTATCTGCAATAGGCAAAAATCTCGTAGGAAATGCGGCGCCACCTTAATTTTGAAAGACGGTGGAGCGCTTTTGCTGATGAACTTTGTGGCGACAATACAATGCTTCCTTATCCATCAAGAGAATTATGAAATATTGAATGGTCTAAAATTCATTTCGAACTCTCCTGATTTTGACGAAATGTCAAGGGTCTTTACAGAAAATACCGGTTAACATAAACTGGTTGAGGCAGTCCTGATGCTTAGGCTCCCATTATCGTCCCAAGAATATGTTATTCTCGACCAAACAATTGATGCCTCGGGACCTACTTAATTTTTCATCAGTAAATTCATGAATACAAATTGTATCTTGAGGTCGATGTACAGGTTTTACGCATTAAAAAACAAGTTATGTTGAGGGGAACTGGGGCATAGGTAACTTTTTTTGTCTGGAGGGGGACAAAAGGCTCTTTGCGGGGCAAAGTGACACTTTTTAAAATTTGTGGGCCAAAATTACGGTCAAAAGCACAATTCTCTGGTGAGTTCTTGGGATATTCCTCCCTAGGTGTCAGGTATGGCAAATAAAAGTAATGAAAAAAATGGTCGCAAATAATCGTTGGTTTACAGTACAAGGGATATTCTGCGACTAGCCCGCTCAATCCAAGGTAGCCGGCCTTAGCATATCAGTTTGCTATGCGTATTGGATTTGAGCTAGCGGTAAGACCCAGCTGTATTTGTCGTTGCCTTAGGGAGCGATCAATGATCATTTTCACCACGATTAACTCTTTCCCAATGAAATATGCAAATACTTGAGAAATGGTTCATTCACAATTTAAACAGTCTGTTGATAGCATTTGATACCGCTAATGGCCTTCACTGGTTGTGTTTCGTTTCTTCACAACTTTTCCATCAATAGAAAGGATTGTTCTTTGTACTCAAGTTGCACTACAATCGACATGTTCAGATTTCTTTGCGTTTAGCATAGAGCTTTTATTAGCCAGCCGATATTTTCAACCTGTAGGGATTTTCCTTTCATCTCGCACTGTGTCTTGATTGAGTTTGTTATAGTCCGTACAGAATTGCAGAAATCATCATTACCGCCCGTTCAATTCTTGTACACATACCACACCACCAGCACCTGGAGGTCCTACAATTAAATCATCGCCGTGACGAGTGGTTAATACCCATCGAGATCACTTCTGATTGGGTCACATGACCAATTAGGTTAACACAGTGACAATGAACGCCAGTGCTGCACAGGAAGTCTATCCTGCGAGGGTGGATTATCGCTTTGGAATAATTGTAGGGAGTTTACTGGTGTAAAATGGTCATATCAGGGAAGCTTAAGAGGCAGTCATGATACTATCAGAAATGTACACTAGCTGCCTGTGTATCTTGTTAAATAAGACGAGTTGGTCTACACAACGACAAGCATAATGTAAGGTAGAATTGGTATTACTTGGGACCTAAACATTGGATAGGCCTATTGGTCGATCATTCTGAAACAGTCCATGCAACACAAATTGAAACATGAGCAGACATTGGTCAAATGGTCAGCAAAGAAACCGGCTATTTTGTGGTAGACCAATTACAAGGCCCATTTCACATGTTACCACGAAGCTAACATTATGTTGCCTCCTCTTAGTGCTTTTACTTTAGCCAGGAGAACAATGATCAACTGTATGTATCCAACACTGATACGTAAGGAAGCACTAGTAAAATCGTTCAATAAAGAGGCTATAGTTTGTCTTATTGGCCAATTACAAGTCCCGTTACATATCATCCTGTAGCTCTAGCGAAAAGGGCATAAGTGAAGTGTGTGCATCCCTCACAATTGAGACATGGTTATCCATTGGCCACATTTGTGCTAAGAAGTCGTATTTTGTCGGATAGATCAATTACAAATACTGTTTCATATCAGTTTGTGTACTTTCTGTAAACCTAACCACAAAAGCAATGGTCAAGTGTGAATACAACACCGTTGAAACATGGGTATCCATTGGTCGATATATTATAAAAGAAGTTATATTTTGTCCTATAAGCCAATTACAACTCATGTTATATATCGCATTGTGTACTTCCTGTAACCCTAACCACAAGAGCAATGGTCAAGTGTCTGCACACAACACTTCAATGCTTATTGAACCATGTGTCAATAACAAGTGGTAAGGTTCTCAGGAATGGGTCGATGATAATATTGGTACCGGGTAATAGATTTCTCAAGATGCTGGAGATGCATGTGAAGTATGTTGTGATGGAATGGTAAAAGAGAGGTTGTGGACTTGTGCAGCTTCATATCTTCGCTCGTCAAAGAAAGTCTGCCTCTGTTCTTGTAATCAACCACATCCGAGGGAGATTCCTTGGAAGTAGCCTCAAGAAGCACAGATGACGAAAAACAACCATCTCAGCATAATGTAGTAAGAATTCCACGAGCATGCCAACCAAAACTAGGGGTTAAAATTGCCTGTATTTGAACTGACACCAACTATCGCTCGAGAACACAGCGGATTCCGGACGACCCGCCATTCCTTGGTCGGATCAATCATCGTCGAAAATGGGGAGACAAACAGCTGACAATTAATGCGGTGTTATGGAATCATAATGATATTGATTAACACGAGGTTGGTGGCAAGAAGGAAATAAGCTTCAAGACTGAATGTGTGGACTCACAATCATTTAAAGGTTAACCCCCTCCATCAGAGGATTAATCTGCAGTTGGTTGCAGGGGGAATTCAAGCTTCAAGACTTGCTGTGTAAACTCGGAATCATTAAGAGTTTAATCCACCTCATCGGAAACCATAACTTGCAGTTGGTTTTAGGAAGAATGTTAGCTTCAAAACTAGCTATGCGGACACGGATTCATTTAGACTTTAGACCTCCTTGTCAGAGGATTAACTTGCATTTGGTTGTAGGAGGAGTATAATCATCAAGACCAGCTAGCAGCGATGTGGACACAGAATCATTTTGAATTTTAACACTTCTTATCCCAGGATTAACTTGCTGTTGGTCGCAGGAGGAATCTAAGCTGTGTGAACTCGGAATCATTTAAAGTTTTACCCTCCCTCCTGTCGAACAAGTCGGTTGCAGGAGGATTGATAGCTTCAAGACTAGCACCATGGACTCGGAATCATTTAGAGTTTAATATTTCCCTCACAGGATCACAAAAACAATAACTTGCAGTTGGTTGCATGAGGAATATATGCATTAAGACAAGCACTGTGGACATGGAATCAGTTCACCCTTCCCATCAGAGAATTAACTTGCAGTCTGTTGCAGGAGGAATTTTCACTTCAAGGCTAGCAGTCGTGGTCCATTAAAAGTTGACCATAGGCACCATCATTTTTGCTAGAACTTGAAATCCTAAAGCAATATAGAACACCTTCACAATGAAGTGAATACCAATAAAACCTGGGAGGCTGATCTGTGGAGAAACAAAGAACAGACTCCCAACCTTGAAATTGGTATTCACTTCGTTTTGAAAGAGTTCTAATTTATTTAGGATTTCAAGTACTTGTCAGAATTATGGTGCCTGTGACCAACCCTTAAATGATTATCTGTGAGCAGTACTGGATAAAGTGGATGAAAAGTTACTCTGCCCAAGAAATACTGACTACTCCTTAGACATTTGCAGTTTTGGTTACAATTTGATAATCCTCATATTGCCACAAAGATGTAACACTCATCAATGGTCATGGCCTTGATCTCCCAATACACTGATGGTTATCATCACAACACCTCTACTACCAGATTTCTACGCCGGGTCGATTTGTTTACATCAGAAGAGTTGATGACGCAGAGCCTTTTAACCACCTGTGATGTGGAGTGAACGGAGCCGATCGGTGGGTTGATTGGGCTGCGGGGGACCAGTCAGTGATTATTGGTAGATCAGTGCTGTAATGTATAGAAATGATTGGTGGAAATCTTCAACAAGGCAAGCAATGTAATGACATAGCACTACGATTCTGTTTTGACTGTAGAAAACTAAATCTGGACACATACAAATTGTTTTACCTTTCCAAATTTGTAGCTCTGTCAATTTGTTAACTTCAAGTTGTTTACACCTGGAAAAATCCTTACAAAGCTCGGATTGCAATTGTGTGCCATGTCGATTTGTTTACATCAGGAGTTGATGACGCAGAGCCTATTAACCACCTGTGATGTGGAAATGAACAGAGTGTATCAGAGTGTTGATTGGGCTGCGGGGGACCAGTCAGTGGTAGTTGGTAGATCGGTGCAGTAATGGAGGTGGATTGGCAACAGTCTAAGGGTGCCCATCTCAAGCATGAAAACAAGCCTTGACTTGGAATCCACAAGGGAAAAGAAACAGGGAGGCCAAAAAACACCTGGGAGCGAGATACCATTACAGCTGGGAGACTGATGGGGAATAGTTGGAAAGGAATCGATAAGCTGGCAAGGAGGCATATTTGTGGATAGGATGGTCTTAAGAATAGTATACATAGTTACGAGTGCATTTCCTATCCACAGAGTCAAGGCTGTGTGAGATTATTTTTCATCACTGAACAATGCACATTCCCATGTCATGAATGATCAGTTAAACGAACAGTGGATTGTCCCTTCGAATGATTGGCAGGAAAGGTACTGGTCCCGTCAGATTAATACACTAATGAAAAAAGGCTTACTGGCACTGCCACATTAATGGATTGATGAAAAACGTGATGCCTTTGGTAAAGACAGTATATCAAATCCAGCTTAGTTATGATTGAACACGTTAGGATTTTGCATTATACAGGGTAGTACAAAATTGTAGTTGATACAGTAATGAGTTCCTGATCTTTTGCCATAAACTACAGAAAGAAATATTATAGTATTGTATATGTAGGATTATCTATTGGCCTGCTTGCTTCGTAACGCATTACCATTTGTCTTAATTGATCCTAATGGTGATAGTCGAGTGGTTTAAGCGGCTGCCGTGTGCCTTGGAGGTCAAAGGTTCAAGACCTGTTGGTAATTCCTTCTGATTCATGGTACGTGGCATTGTGAGGTAGTTTGGAAGTGAAGACAACTCTGGCTGGCCCTTTAGTAAGGTAGACAATCAAAACAAACACATTTTACCTTATACCAGTGTTACATGACAATACAATAGCTACAACTTGAACTGAAGTAGGAAAATGACTTTGAGTCCTGTCTCAAATGAAGGATTGTTCAAATATATGAAAAAGCCACACATCTTACCATTGCCCCTTAGACATTTTGATGCAAATAATCTCTTTCTAAATATCCCTCTTTTCCGCAAGTCCAACAAAGCCAGATGTCTACACGATCATCAGACGCCGTAATCGACAGATATCAGCCAACATCTCATCAGCTTGTTTCAATTTGCCAACCGACGATCCAAAGTTGTCGCCGCGAGCCATGACATCATCAAACCTCATTACGAGCAACCCATTTGCATATATATTGCATGCGAGATATTATCTTCTTGTTCCTCTTTGCTGTCGCTTTATTAAGTTCAAGGTATTGGTGTACAGTATTCCCTCGGGCTCCGTAATCATATTAAAAAGCTATTACTACTAGTTTTTGTGGCCTCAGTTGGTAATATTACATTTTTGGAGGTAAAAAAGGTTTCAGATCAGAGTATTTGTGGCTCTATTATATTCTTAGACACTGCATTTGAGTTTAGCTCAACGAATTGGGTATATATACGAATTCCCTCAGGATCGGTAATCATATGAAAACCGCATTCTCTTGGGGTTTTTTGCCCTCATTAAGTATTTACAAGCCATATACCTGGGAAATAATAATTGGAAAAAAGCTTAACAATGTTTCTGGTTCTTACATTCCTAAATGTTTCCTGTGTCTATGTACAGATATTGGTTTACATGTCGATAATCACAGTAATCACATCAACAACCTGTTTTTGACATCATTAAATGCAAATTTGATATTTTTTAACTATAGTCAGTTGAGCAATTGCTCCAACCGTTGCTCTTTGATTCTTACGTTTTGTTTGTTTTTGTTTTTGGTTTAGTAATTGATATCCAGTAGTCAGGAGCGGTTCCAGGACCCGGAAGGACAGGGGGTGTGCACTGCATTTCTCATTAAAACTTCTGATGTGTTCCAAAGTACAAGGTCTCATAATCATCATGGTTCAAATATTTTGGTGAATAAGCTCTGGCAGTTACATTCTAAATGATGCATGTCTTGTGACCAAGGTATTAGTATACAAATTCCTTTGGGAGCCTGGTAATCTTATTAAAAACCTATCAACTGAGAATGATGTTTTTTCTTCTCTTTCAATAATTGGAAAATAGATTAAGCTTAATTTCATCAGTGTGTGATTGTTTTTACATTCTCAAGTGATGCAGTGCGCTGAAGACGGTAGTGTAACTAACTTTGGAGCTACTATGATCTTCTGCTAAAATCTCTGTGGGCACTCAAAAAAGTTACACAGTTCAGAAAAACACGGAACCTAGCTAGCTCAACGGGAAGAGCAGTAGACACCGCCAATCCAAAGATCTCTGATTTGAATCCGAATCTGGACAACTTGATATGTTCTGTATTTGTTTCATCGTTTCTTAACATGACCTGAGCTTGGTCATGTTGACTTGGATTTATCACTGTCTCTTTGGAGCGATCGTTTCTGCACGCACAATGTGTGCTCAACTACTATTTAACGTGGTCATCACAATCAACATTACACCAGGGCTGGATTTTTTTTCTTTTAAACACGTTTAGCTTTACCGGAGTCCTTAAGTCTGAACACACAAAATGTTAATGGAATTAACTGAAGGAGATAGCATATTTAGGGATGCTTTGATGTAACCGTTTGGGAAAACATGACTTTGGTGCTTTTGAGCAACCGGGCCCAGGCTGGGTTGTTCAAAACCACGCTTAGCTTTATCGGAGTCATCATGTCTTATCTTGAAAATTTCTGATGGGATTAACTGAAAGAGATAATATCTTTAGGGCTACTTAACATAACCATTTGCAAATGGTTAGAGATAATGTACATTTTGTGCTTAAAAACACCAGGCCTAGTTTGTATATCAAGTGGCATATCACTACAAAGTGCCCTATACTGCTTTGACTGCACCAACCACATTTTCAGCTAAATCATGCGATGATATGACCCATGCATCAAAGGGTGACTGTCACCAGCATACTTCAAACTCCCCACTCGATCAGGACGACTATAATATCAACACGACCTGCCGACCCTAAAATCAATCATCCAATCATTACCCAGCTTTCGGGATCTACACAAATGCCAAACGCAACTATGACAAATATCGTGGATCGATCGAACGGATTGGAGCGCGATTGTCTGTCATTTTGTGATGTTAATACCAAATGATCAGGTCGAGATGGTTGGCGTAGAAATGTGGATTTGGATGACTTATGTGGCTTAAAGAGGCCATGGCAATGATGAGTGGGCATAAAGTAAATAGTGGAGGGACTGGTGTACTTGCAAAGGTGATATTGTTTATCAGCTTGGAGCATCACGATGTAAGATGTTCTGCCATTTGGGAGGATATCTAGCCATGTAGTGATTTCACAAGAACAAGTGGAGATTTCAAGCAGTAAAGCAACCAATGTCATTTAATTTCATAGCATTGAAATGAACATTTAAACCTTTCGTGAGTTTGTCTCCTGTAAACAGATACAGGTACGGTTGGAAGCCAGATGGAAGCAATAGATTCAAGGAAGAAATACAGAGCACATTACACACCAGGCAACATCTCCTACTACAAGGCGACCAGAACAAGTGACCACACCAGTACTGTGGCTTAGTTCTAAACAGGGGTAGCCTTCCTCATGCCAGCCAATCTTCTGGTAAGCATAACTCTTTGGACGTTTAAGGGTGAAAATCAGGACATGGAACAGACTATACAGTAGCAAGATGCCCCGTTTCCTTTCCGTACAAGCAAGCAACTGATGTTACTTGATGCTAGACCATTGGGAATGAATAAGAAGACATTTCATGAGCCTATCTTCTTGTAATAAGATATTCGTACTGCCAGAAGCCAGGTGGAAGATCGATACGTCAATGTAGGAGCAGAATAAGCTTCGTCTCTGAATCTGAATATCATACAGAGCTTAGCAAGAATCTGGTGTTGTTCGAAGAATATCACTGGAAGACCATGTAGGAGGGAGATCTTAACGAATTAAGAAGTTTTTCTGCGCTTGGTCCCTTTCTTTGGAACCTGCTGGCCCATATCAGGATAATTCTGTCTAAAGACTTGCTGTTCTTGAAATCACAAGTACCCCAGTGGCCATTAGTGTTTAGCAGATATGCTATTGATTCAGAAACAATGAGGAAATACCCTAATCTAAGGTGAGAAAAGAGATATGTGTAGTGGGGGAGGGGTGATGACTACAAGTAGATGCAGTATTATAATGTGCTTAACGAGTAATAATGAGTGAACTTGTGGAAAACCCCGGTGCAGTTGATGATGTAGAACGCAAAAAGGGAGTCACCTCGCAGTCGGGAGTCGCATGGCTGCTGATCTCTATTGTCACGAACAGAATTCAAATGAAATGTCACCAGTTGTTCCTGTTGGCTTGGTCCCTTGTCACCAGGTCAGCACTTGTCACAAGAAGCCAGGTATTGGTTAAAGCATGTTCCTTGTCACCAGAAACCTAGAGCTGCGTACGGAAAAAAATATGCCTTAGTCCACCAGGAATGGTGGATTAATGATGAAACCAGATATAGGAAGAGCGAGCACAGATATATCCGATAAAGAAACTTGAGTAGGGAACTTTTTCTCGAAGATGTGCGTTTACGAGATCTGGCCTATACAATTCCTTTATGAGCACCATTTGCAGGGCTACAGGATGCTAAGATGGAGAAAGCTACGGACATATCACACACAGTAGAATTTATTATTTCGATATAATTACTGAACATTTTTATGAAGGAGGTTGACTCGGCCAATAAGTGTATTTATTTTATTCGGACAACATACCAAAAAAGAAGATTGAGAAGTAATTTGTTGGTGAATTATGTTTCTCTGACCTTGTTAGCTTCCAGCATAATAGTAGTCCTTGAAACCCCCAGAGCCCTTAAGCTAAAAGGATTTACCATGGGAAAGTAGATTGACGATGCTACTGGATAATGGAAGATCAGATGCTTTTCTTTTTTGTCTCTTCGAAATCTAGGCGGACAACTATAACAATTCCGTGTTGTAACAGAGGAACGTTTCAGCACCATGAAGCAAGATGTTCTTTTCTTAGCAGGCAATGTCACCTGATCCGAGGACCAAAAGTCAATAAAGGAACATGACCCAGTGATGTGCTATATCGTGATTCACGTCCCCAGCCTTGTCTTCCAATAGGTTGCTGCCCGTAACAGATTCCCTTGTGCAGGATATACAGATACAGGACATACTACCTGTTCTGAGTCCCCAAAGGATTTAATGCAAAGGAGAGTGCTTGACTTCTGGTATTTAGTTGGAGAGGCCACACTGCCAACTCCAGTGTACAAGAAAACAGAAAACAGAAGACGATGCAAGAACTCAGCAATGAGAACAGATGTTTTGTTTGTTAAAGATATGGCAAAGCACCAAGGGTTTATGATGCAATGTAAATTGTCGGTACCCCCCCCCCCCTCCCCTCTGGCGCACTCTCAAAGCAAATACAGAAGTTTTGGCAAATACTTTATCGTCGTAGCACCATCAATTCGTGTTGCATAGAATGCCAGCTTACCAGCGGTGAGCGTCAAGTTTGGCATGCAACTCCCAAGACCCCTGCACCTAAAAGGGTTAGCAGAGAAAAGCAGCTTGCCGATGTCTTGAGATGTCTTGAGATACCAGGACATCAGGTGGGAACAAAATCAATATCCGAACACGAGCAAGGAGTGTGTTTTGTCCGCGAATCCTGTTCTGCAATCAGAAAATCCTCTCTCTCATTATTGGTTGATGGAATGTCGTGGGTTGGAGCTGGGTTGGATTTGGTGACTTGTTTCACTGGGCATACTGGGTGGGGCTTCGGTGATGTCAGGTGAACTGGTATGGTGATGGAGGTTGGAATCAGTGGTCGTTATGGTCAGTGACACTGGGATATCAGACTTGGACTCCTTAGAAATATTAAAGGACAAAAGCTCTAATGTTAGGACTCGAGGTGTGGGATCCAAACAGGTCAAACTCAATCCCAATGTAGTTAGGATTGTGAAACACATTGATGTTAATGGACGACCCCTTAATAACCATGACAACAATACCATCCCTCCCCACTTCCCTTGGACATCGACATCATATTACAAGTAGCTCCCTTTTGTATTGGTAGCATATCCATGTTTCTTCTTCTTTTGCTATGATTTGATTACAAGACACTTAGACTGATGGACGTAGAATGAGATGGCACTTGTCTGGATTCCCTATAGAGCAGATTTGGACTTCAATGAATACAGTTGCAGAGATGAATAGCACAAAGGGCCCACCTCTTTATGTTTAGCCAGCATATGGGTCTTGGGAAGCAGCTAAGAAGTTAAGAGGACCTCACGATGTACATGAGCCGATGTATGAAGGGCAAATTGCGAATCATCTGTTCTTCCTTGTGTAGGGTTCCTCCACAATGCCTTCACCTAATTACTGTTACATTCATTTTATATTAGCAGCATCCCATCACTCTTGCATAGGATCAGAACTCTATTTATTGATGTAGTTGTTCCGTTCCACTTTCGTCAAATCATGCGTTATAGAGTAATTCTATTCCGCTATCGTAACAGAAAATGAGAAGCTACATCAGATTAGGAATTTTATATCACGGTCATGAAAGTAAAGGTATATAAACATGTTAAAGCTAATGATGACGCTAACGACGACCACGACCACGACCACGACAACGACAACGACAACGACAACAACAACAACAACAAACAACATAGTCTTCTCGGATTTCAATGTTATATTGTTATTTCTAGTGAAAAGGGCATATATTTAATATAATTGTCATTCTTTAACGTTATCAGTTTATTGGTGATGCTTCATGGTAAACACCCGATATTGAATTCTGTGTGCAGTTCCAAGTAGTATATCTTGATAACTGTGCATCATTCAGAGAAAATTATCCCTTGTAAATAACCCTGAGAACGCTCAAAGTATCTACTTTGCATGACTTTTTAAACTTTTATGCTCATTATAAAAAATGAGCTGATGTGCAAAGCAGACAGAGGTATCATGTGTAATACATCATCAGTTTTCGTTATTTCCGACAAAAACTTTCTGCTCGAGGATAAAGGGAAGCTGCCGGATTAGGCTTCTCGAGTTATCCAGAGAGGATCGCTCCAAGCACGGACGGAAAAACATGGCAAACGCACCTGAATGGCGGGCCGGCGATGGCGAGTAATGTTACATATGGCGGGAATTAGCTGATTTTTCCGCTTTGGGACTGAATCGGAGATGTGTGATCTTTTGACATTTTGTGTATAATGAATGCTTGGTACTGTTGATGTCCTGGTTTAAGGTGGCAAATAGGTTAACTGATTTCTGGAAGTCCTAAGAGTCTTAGAGTGTACTGGTATAGAAGGAAGGAGAGGTTGGGGTCTAAGGAGCAAGGGTTTCAGAATTACATCGAAGGAAGAAGGGGCAGGGGATCTAAAATAAGTAGATACTCTCGATGACCTTGTCTATGGTGGCAAATAGGTTTACTGATATCTGGAAGTCCTAAGAGTCTCGGAGTCATATAGGAGGAAGGATCAGGGGCTGGTGATCTCAGGGTCAAGGGTGTCAAAAACACATTTAGGGATAGAGGAGCAATGGATCAAAAAGTATTATTGTTCGTGTGTTGGTTAAAGATGGCCAATAGCTACATATGAACTACATCAGTAGGGGGAGGGGAGGGGGGTTGCAGCGATCTTAGTGGAGATAGGCGATGTTTATGTCCTTGTACTGTTATAAATTCTTTCATGAGCGTCTCATCTTGTTGATGTTGACATGTTACGACAAATAAAAAAAAAGTTCACCTCATACCCCACAACAGTAAGGACATTTACTAATGCCCTGCCTTTTTGCGTGTACTAAATGAAGGAGTTGTAAGATGATATCATATGAAGAGAAGCACTTGTCTTCAGCCTAACCAATAGAGCATTAACGATCAAGAATTGTCAGAACCTCGAGTGATTTTATGGCCATCTTAATGTCTAGGAGTGGATAAACAGACAGACCACGAGTATTTAATGAGTGGGCATTGGTTGATCTCAATTACTGCTCATGTCGTAGGAGCTATCTGGAGAAAACATTGGCAATAAACAAGAGATGCTGGATAAAAACACTGGATATTAACCTCTAGTGAGGGATTCTAGAGTTTAGAGCGAAGCCATCATAACTCAAAGTTAGGACTACATTTGTAGCTGTTTCAGAAACTTGGCAAATAAAGCTTTGCTGCCATGAAAAACTGAGCAGTAAATGCTATGCTGTCTACCCACTAACCAATAGATAAGCATGAAAAAAACTGTCCTACTCACCGTCCCTTAGTGATTTTATGGCCATAAACAGACAGACCACGAGTATTTGATGAGTGGGCAATGATTGTGTCTCAATAATGCTCTTGTCGTGGGAGCTATCTGGAGAAAACATTTGCCATAAACAAGAGATGTTGGATAAAACACTGGCTATAGACAAGATCTGCTGGATAAAATACTGACCATAAGCAGAACATGTTGGATAAAACACTGGCTGTAGACAAGAGATGTTCGATAAAACACTGGCCAGATAAAACACTGACCATAAACAAGAGATGCTGGATGAAACACTGGCTGTAGACAAGAGAGATGTTCGATAAAACACTGGCTGTAGACAAGAGATGTTCGATAAAACACTGGCCAGATAAAACACTAACCATAAACAAAAATTGCTGGATAAAACACTGGCCAGATAAAACACTGACCATAAACAAAAATTGCTTGATAAAACACTGGCCATAAACACGAGATACTGGATAAAACACTGGTCAGAAACAAAATATGCAGGATAGAACACAGAGACAGCCAACTCCTCCAGTTCGGTATCAATTCCTTAAACCCTTTCCCAAACTTGACACGTCTATGATATAGCGCTGGTCTGGTGATATCAGTGTGTCAAAGACCAGACAGATTAACTCCGGATAGTACCAAAGGGCAAAAATTAGCCTAACTCTAGCCTTTGAAATATTACTCATAAAAATAAGCTTAACACCCATCCTCAATGTAACAAGACTGAGCAAAATATTAGTCATCTAATCATAAAGCAAAACAAGTTAGACACCCAGGTTGGGCATACATTGTTCGCATATGACAAGACTGAAGTTTGGGGATACTTCCTATGTCTGAAAACCCCTTCCCGAACTTGACACGTTCGTGACACAAGCAAGAACCGGCTGGTGATATCAGTATGTCAAAGGCCATGCAGATTAAGCCTGGAGAGTTCCAAAGGGCAAGAATTAGCCTAACTCTTGACTTTGAAATGTTACTCCACAAAGTAATGTCAGCGTTTCAAATTATCAAAGGACAGTGGTGTGGCCATGCACTAACGTTTGAAATGTTGTCAAGGCAAGTAAGTGCACGAAGGTTTGAGATGGAAGATGCTCATTTTGTTGGATTGGCCTCTTCGTTAAAGGGGTTCGGCGTTCGTAGTTTCGGGTGGTCGAGGATAGTAAACATGCTGTTATAAACAATGCCTTAGTGCAGTTATTATGTGAACATCTGAAACTTGATATTCATGGTATTCGCATGTCTGTCTTCACAACGCCCTTGTTGAAATTTCTATTCGGTATATTTCTATGCAATTTGAAAGTTTCAAATTCAGTTTAATGCATTGTGTAATTGCCTCATGACCGGGCGGTTCAGGTTTGACACCAGCCTGTTGGCGGCAAAAACTTTCGTATGTTGCGTAGCTTCTCGACACTAACATCAATGTCAGAGAGCTGGTTATCCAGCACATTGGACGCCATGACAGCCTGCTGACTGTGACTAAAAAAGAAGCTGAGGTGGTTTGGCCACATGACCAGAGCAAAGTAACCCTTGGAGAAAACAACTTTCTATTGAAAAAAAATATATCGTCGAATTCCTGTACATGCAATCCCGACACAACTTTATTCCCGAGTGCGTTGACCTCGCGTGACTAAAACTCAGTGATTCAGAATCACTGCATCACGTATACCGGACAGCGTCTGATAAAATGAAATTACTCACCGAAATTGGAAAAGTAAATGCGCCAATTTCAACCGAGTTATGCAGATTCGATTCAGCATGTTATTTCCAATCGAGTGATTGAATTTGGAGCGGAGCATCGGGAATGCGGAAACAGGTCATGGAGATGGAACATGGATTGAACTGTAACTTGTCAATTTTCCATGGGCTTTTTATTTTCACGGAGAAAAACACCGACTCTGGAAAAAAACGTCAGCAATTTTTTGGTTGGAAAAACTAAAGAAATTTTGGAAGGCGAATGTATCATCTAGGCTGCTAGTTTCTTGGTTTACAGTTCTAAACTTCTTTGCCAGGCTGGTGGGCACTACGCTGAACCCGAGGCAGCATTGCCGACAGTGAGAATCAGAGAGGAACCCTTTTGCATATCGGGCATCGAGAGAGATTTCTCTGCATATGGTACTGTACTTGACTGAGGCTCAACTGCAGATGGTTAGAATCAGACCGAAACCTTTTTGCATAAGAAACACTTTGGCATCGAAGGAGCCTAATTCTGAATTTGGCACCGTGCATAACCGAGTCAACACCCCCAATGGTGAGAATCAGACCAAAATGTTTGCATAAACAACTCTTTGACATCGAGGGAGACTCATTCTGCATTTGGCACCGTGCTTAACCGAGTCAACACCCCCAATGGTGAGAATCGGACCAAAATGTTTGCATAAACAACACTTTGGCATCGAGGGAGACTCATTCTGCATTTGGCACCGTGCTTAACCGAGTCAACACCCCCAATGGTGAGAATCAGACCGAAACCTTTTTGCATAAGAAACACTTTGGCATCGAAGGAGCCTAATTCTGCATTTGGCACCGTGCTTAACCGAGTCAACACCCCCAATGGTGAGAATCAGACCAAAATGTTTGCATAAACAACACTTTGGCATCGAGGGAGACTCATTCTACATTTGGCACCGTGCTTAACCGAGTCAACACCCCCAATGGTGAGAATCAGACCAAAATGTTTGCATAAACAACACTTTGGCATCGAGGGAGACTCATTCTGCATTTGGCACCGTGCTTAACCGAGTCAACACCCCCAATGGTGAGAATCAGATCGAAACCTTTTTGCATAAGAAACACTTTGGCATCGAAGGAGCCTAATTCTGCATTTGGCACCGTGCTTAACCGAGTCAACACCCCCAATGGTGAGAATCAGACCAAAATGTTTGCATAAACAACACTTTGGCATCGAGGGAGACTCATTCTACATTTGGCACCGTGCTTAATCGAGTCAACACCCCCAATGGTGAGAATCAGACCAAAATGTTTGCATAAACAACACTTTGGCATCGAGGGAGACTCATTCTGCATTTGGCACCGTGCTTAACCGAGTCAACACCCCCAATGGTGAGAATCAGACCAAAATGTTTGTATAAACAACTCTTTGGCATCGAGGGAGAGTCATTCTGCATTTGACACCGTGCTTAACCTAGTCAACACCCCAACGGTGAAAATCAGACCAAAATGTTTGCATAAACAACACGAGGGCATCGAATGAGATGCTCGTTTTGCATTCGGCACTGTGCTGAACCGAGCCAAAGCTGCCGACGGTGTGAATCAGACCGAATACTTTTTGCATTAAAAAAACATGGGCATCAAGGGAGATGCGTTCTGCACTGCTAAAATCCTCGTATTTCCACTCCACGTGTTTTGCTTCCTCCCTCTGTCTGACGGTGAGTGACCCGGGGGCCTCTGCGCATCGCAAAGATTCCGTGACAGTGCCGGGGATGATTCAGCTGCCATGGTTCTGACTTATAATGTCTTTACCAGAATTTGATGTTCCCGGTTTTTTCCCCTAGTTCAGTTGTTTTCATGGACGCTATTACAGTCTGTGTGTGTGGGGGGGGGGGGGGGGGGCTTTGCATCACGTTAATGTACTTGCTGACTAATGCTGCAATTTGATGCCTTATACTTTGATGGTTTTCAGTCCGTACTTTTTATTCTCAAAACTCTTTGAGGTGGATGAGCACCAAGTTGATCGGATAAGCTGGGGCAATTCCACCCCAAAAAATCCACCTTACCAATTAGTGTAAATGATACAAGAAATACATCTGACCTAACTGTAAATCAAAATTGATGCAGAAACTATGGTTTTCACTCAGTAATTTCGTAATTCTCGTCCTCTATTCGGATAGAGTCACCAAGGAATGTGTTTTTACTGCGATTTTGGGCGAAAGATTTCAGGAAGTGTTATCCCCCCCCCCCCACCCCCACCCCAGACCAAGGCTAGCTACGCCCCTGCTTTGTAGTGCAGATAAAACAAGAACAACACCAAACCTGAACTGGAATTCAATTTAAATCAACCTGGCACTTGAGCTCTCATTCTACTCTTATCTAAGAATCAAGAACAATTCATAAATCTTAACTGCCACTAATAATGATAGATTTGCCGTAATGCTAGCCTTATGGTTAAACCATTTGAATGGCGCTGTTGATACGAAGTGGCACTTAACCGCCCGGTTGCGTTGAGAGTTATTGCCACGAATTATAGCACCATTGTGGTTGTAATGGTGGCACAAAATGCCAGATGCGACATCAGGGCAACAGTCGTCGCAGTAGCAGGTTGGATCGTGATTTTCTGGTGGACAGCACTTATGGACCAAAGTCCGGTTGTTTAAAAACAAGTTTTGTCACTAACGTTGATGATAACTTATGTTCGGGTTAAGTTTAAGGGCTTAACAGAGTAAGCTAACGCCAAGTAAAGTTAACACCATTTGGTATGCTGTCTTTGTATCGAGGCAGTATATGTTATATCCTGATGACACAACGTGGCTCTGGTGTCAGTCAGATCAGTGATTAGTTGCGTTAAGGGTTACCCATTTGGTACCACAATTTTGGCTACTGCTTGAAATCCTAAAACAATCAGAGCTTCATCATAATGAAGCGAATGCCAATTTCAGGGTTTGGAGTCTGTTCTTTGTTTTCCAGAAAATAGCCTCTTAGGTTTTAAATGGGCCTTCACTTCATTTTGAAGAAGTTCTACAGTTGCTTCAGGATTACAAGTTCCAGCAAAAATAGTGGTGCCTTATGCACCGTTGAGAATTATTACCACAAATCATGACATTATTAGGCTTGTAATAATGTCTTCAGAACACCAGATGTGACATTGGGGCAACAGAGATGACAGTGGCACAGGAGGTCGTCAGTATCCTCTGTCAAGTTGCTGCCAAAACGAACTAGGACCTCGTTTGGCGACAGGGCTTTCTCTGCCTGCGCTCCATCTCTTTGGAATCAACTCCCATCTCATATTCAGGATGCTTCAGATGTCCTTAAATTCAAATGTCAGTTAAAGACCTGGCTGTACGCGAGGCACTTTGAGGGGGCAGCGCCTTGAGCACGATTTGTTCGGTAGAAAGACGCCCCACACAAATTTTATTATGTATGTATGTAATGTATGTAGTAGCAATGGGTTTCAGGGCAGCAAGCATTATTTTGTCCTGCCGGGGAGGGGCAACAATTTGGAGGGGTGAGGCGGGAGGCAGAACACCACTTTTCATCATAAACTTGCATGAAAAACAAGTTTTTTAGATACATCCAGGGGCTACCCGTTGCAGTCTTCTTTCAGGCTATCAGCAGTAATATATTTTGCATCCCGAGTTTCCTTTTGATGCTACTGCTTATCTTAAATGCAATATTAATGGCTTTCCTCTCTTTCTTTTCATATCCTCCTTGTCTTGATGTAACCACTAACAGGTAAGTATATGCGTTCGCCAGTAGTCCAATGATCCTCTATCATATCAATAGATCTCCCCCTTCCCCAAAAACTGGTTGGTGACAATAAATCTATTTTTCGACTGAAGAACACTGTATAAGTGTTGAAAATTACCCTCAAATACATCCTGTATAACACCAAGAGCATGTATAGGGTAAATAAATAGTCAATCAATCTACTATTATATCAATATTACCCCCCCCCAAAAAAAAATCAGTAAAATTCAACCTCAAATGTTTGGTGATAAGAAATATTTTTGGGACGCTGAACATTGTATTAGCACTGCAAATTCCCCAACAACTCACATCTAGTACGACAGCACGTCCCGAGGGTAATAAATAAATAGTCCAGCGATCCACTATCATAAGCTACTTAATCCGTTATGAGCCACTACAGTCCCTCTGGGATTTATAATCTCCATCAGTGTCAAGATCAGCACTATCATTTAGTGATCCGTCAGTTTAACACATTTTTCTAAAGCCTCGCTGATTTAATGTGATGATTTAGTATAGCAGTGATAGTTTTGATTTAGGTGCAATTGTGTTGCAGCCTTTGGACGGCCTACCAAATAGTGGGGATAGAGTTAAAACTGCTACTTCCGATGATGGGAGGACATCGCTGTCAAGAACAGCAGTATCATTTTGTGATCCGACAGTTTAACACATTTTTCTAAAGCCTCGCTGATTTAATGTGATGATTTGTTATAACAGTGAGAGTTTTGATTTTGGCATGGTTGTGGCGCAGCTTCGGGCTACAGGGCTACAGTCGTTTCTTAAGGTGAAGATGATTTTGCCTACATTTTTAGCTACACCCTATAGTGTTGATGGGATATCCTACACTGACAGTTTGTTGTAATCCCATGAACAAAAGGGAGGATATAATGAGACAATCAAAAAGTTTGTCTCCATTGTGTTTTTCTGTATGTCGAGTGTCCCTTTGATGCTCAAAACTTCAAAGCATTTCTTCCTTTGCGTATGGAATTCTGAGATCAACCCAAGACAGTCAGTCCGTTTTTGGTTACAAAGTTCAAAGCAGTGACAAAGCACACTCATAGGAGACTGTCAGCTGCAGACTGGATGCTCAGATAAACACAAATTCCTCTTTCGTAGAGAACTTTATGATTCTTAAACATCCTCTTTCTCATGCTACTTGTTCAATGGAACCTTGGCATGCCTAGACGATTCCCAACTCTGACACTTCTCTGACTTCTCTTTTGACTACCGCGTGATTGAATCTAATCGGAAAAGACTTGATAGACTCAGTATTTCCACTTGAATTTTGTTTCTTCGTTGGTGGTGCCTTTGTCAACATTATGGTAAAACATCAAAGTATCGACAGTGCAAACGGATCAGAAACTGTCAGATGCAGAGGATGTTGCGTTCGACGAAACTCCAGCTTTGTATAGAACTTCACGATTTTTTCGACATCTCGTTTCTTGTGAACCTTTGTCAAAAGAGATGTTATCATCCCTGAATGATTGCTAAGTTTTTTCCGTTAGTCTAATCATTCCATGTCTTCTTTTTAGCTCTTGGTTGAAATAGTCTTGGTGAGGGACCTTTTGGTTGCTGTTTGCGCATATGTTGTATGATACTTTGATTCAACAACCGGTTTGATGACAAAAAAATTGAATTTCTCATCCTGTCTCATACAGTAACTCTTGAAAGATCAGTATTTTATGTTCTTTTCAACAAACAATGAGATGCACATTATCTCGGGCAGTTAAATGTAAAATGAACGCATAAGCTTTTGCTCAACCTCTTTTCTTAGGGGTCATCACTTGTGCTCCCCACACTTCTGATACACTTATCAACCCCTGGTCGCATCTAAACATAAAAGCTGCATGATAAGGTAATAAACTATATCAGCTTCCTACAGTCAAAAGTACCAACATTACAGACAGAAAACATGATACATGTAGCATATTTCGATTGCTTTGAGTTGTGACAAGTCCTTGGCTCTGTAAGATTAACACCCCCAAGGGTTAATAACAGGAGACAATACCTGGCTACTTTGTAACAATATATCCAAGCTTTCTGAACAAATAAAATCTAACAGCTCAGCGAACATTAGATGCATTTCTTCACAGAGAGTCAAGATGGGCACTTTGTTGCAAAATATCGCGTTACTTCGCTCTTGGAATAATGTCACTTTCAAACCTTGGCGCAGGTTGGAAAAATAATATTCTTGAGATATGCAATATATGAGGGATTAGTTTCTTTTTCAACTGGGGGCGAGTTTGGTAACAAAACGTTGGAGACTCTTCAACATTCTCATGTTTCATCGCCGTTGACGACAGAGGACAAGTCACATCGCCATGACGATGGGAGGACAAATACATCCAATTGTTATTTTAACAAATACGATCACAAAGGATGTACACTTGTTACCATGGCGATGGGAACATCGCTCTATCAAGGAGTCAGATTTGGCAGTTTTTAATTGGGAGATCATTATTAAGATACTAGTGTAAGGAATTCCGTTTCCCCAACGCATTATTGTTTCTTATACCAATGTTAAGTCTGTTTGAGGCTTCCACTTCTTTTGTCCTATTGACACATCATACGAAACTTTAAACCAATGTTCCTTAGATTTGGACACCTGAGCAGTATTATTTGTGACAAAGGCCTGGCGGACACAAGCTTGACTCAGTTTGCTGTGGCTGTTGGGATATGTGAGAGGATTTTTACTTTCTTTTTCTGATTTCTGACAAAATGTCTGAGGCGTCTTTTGTCCCCCTGACACTTTAAACTGATACTGAGTAACTTTAAACTAATGTACCTTCGTTGCCGACCGAAAGTGAATGTCGCCTGGAAGAATGACTAATACCGGCACTGCTGCTAATATGAATAAAGTGTGAAGTAGGCTGATAACCTATATCGTAGTTGATATCAGATTATAAACCAAAAAGCTTTAATTTTTGTTAACTACCATTACTCAAAGTCACCGAGGGGCGAAACTAGAAGCCCGGTGGATATATGAAGGCTCTGGTGTGGCTACGGAGGTACATGTATGGGGAGGATTCTAACTTTGTTTTCGACTCTGAGGTTGCTCTTGTCACCCAGATGATATTGAATAAGTTTGAACTCTTGTACCGTACCTTTCTGACAAGAATTGAGTAATGCCTGAAAACTAGCAAGAATAACTGTTCTAAAGTCACATCCGAGGTGACAAAACTGGAGGCCTGGTAGATGAGTAGCTCTGCTGCGGGGGTTGTTCTCTGGGAAATCAAGAGAAAAAATCCAAATTGACTTATTCAGACACGATGTTTTTTTACTTAGTAAGTCCATCTCAAGCTACTCTTCTTTCTCACTTGGTGAGGTCTTTTGGTATTTCTGGCATAAAACCAGATATAAGGAATCAAGGTTTTAAGTCTCTTTCGTAGGACTGTGTGAAGAATCGAGAATTTTAGTTCCTTAAGGTCCATCACATTCAGTTCCTTGAGGTTTATCAAGAATGCAATCCGGAGTTCCCTCGGGATCGAACCCAGGCCTTATTCTATGGGGGCAGCTGTGTTAACCACCAGGATTTGAGGCTGCTTTGCAGTCTCAGAATAGAGAGATATCTTCATCATCTTCTCATATTATTGAAATGCAACGAGTTTGTATAAATAGAAATCCATTAACGAAAGATCAAACAGGGCAGGCTGTTTGCTAGTTATTGTTGACATCTTCTTGGTTATAAAATTTCTAATGCGCGGTTCGATGTGGCGAAGAAACTTATTTTAATGAAAAATGTTTATCTTTTCACAGAAACATGTTATTTTGGTTCAAAAAGTACATTCCACCTCTTAGCGTGGGGTGCAGCTTCTAATGGACTGGACTACCAACACATGACGTCTGCGGCGAGATGGCCCAGGGAGCGGAGTGAATCATCCTAAATAGTTCACCCGAAAATTATCTTACATTTCGATATTTGTGCAGTCTATTCTCTATATTATCTAACTGATTTAGCTCAGTGCTTTGATGAAGAATATTTGTAGCTGATTTTAACGTTTGAATTGACTTTTGAAGAAGTTTTTAGAATAGAATTCAAAGAAGTGCCAGTGATGTCATCAAGGGCAGATTTGTATAAAGTTCGAGTCATTCTCTTTTGAATCAAGTCAAATTTTCGAATGTTGCATTGTCCTGTCAAAAGCACAAGAAGATATCAAAGAACTGAATACACAAAAGACAAGCACGCTTAATTAGAGATAAAATCTGACAAAACCGAAGTGATATTTTCAAAACAGGCTAATCTTTTTCATAGATTGAAAGTTATGGATTCGCCTGTTTGATATTATGACACATAGTATATTTAGAGTACTGTTAGCAAAGATGAAAGAGGAAGATGCTTTGAATTGTGACATTTGGAAAGGAAATCTGTTTGAAATACTAGGTACAATCTGTTTGGTCTATCTCAGCTTAAACATATTATGGATTGGCGCTGATATCTACAGTGTACTTTCCATGCACAAGATATGAACAGTTATTTCAGTTGATCATCATACGAAGTCTGTTAAAAAATATCAAGGGGCTTATAGATCTATTTGTTGGAATAAAATGCCAGATACTCATGTACTTTCTACTATATTACAGCTCTCTATAGTTTGCTAAGACAGCGACAAATTTGCTGAATCCGGCTATCTTGAGTCTGCTGAAGACAGTTATATAGAGTTTGCTAAGACTGCTATCTAAAGTTTCCTGAGATAGTGATCTAGATTTTTCTAAAACAGCTATCTAAAGTTCGCTAAGACAGCTATCTTGAGTTGTTTAAGAGTTTTTCAGAACAGCTATCTAGAGTTTGCTAAGACGGCTATCCCCAGTTTGCTAAAGAAAGCTGTCTCGGGTTTGCTAAGACAGCTATCTCCAGTTTGCTAACGACAGCTATCTATATTTGTGTAGACAGCTGTTTATAATTTATTTCACTGTTCTAGAGTTTACCGACACTGCAGATAGCCAAGGTGTTCGTAACCTATAAACTACATATACTTCAGAACAGAGTTTGCTGAGCATGACCAAATCTTAAACCCACAAATGAAATTATAACACTGCGCTTAACACAGAAACCATATTTTCTGCTTCGAGGTCTTCTAATTTTTGTGATTTTTTTTCAAATCACCTGTTGTCGCATCTCGTGATTACTTCGGAGCCTCTTTTTGGAATCAGAAAAGAATGGCCGCCTATCTCTGGTTGTCGTCTTTTGTTGTTTTCATATTCAACGGCTGTTTGTTTTTTCTGCGTCCCATTTTCATGATTGGAAGATGACATGTGGTATTAGGGGCCTTTCTCAAGAACAAGATCATTGTTGCTTTTACAAGGTTTTGACTTTGGGGACCATTTCAGGAGTTTTCGCTTTAGTCATTTGGTCAATGTTGTTAAGAAACAATCAGCTAATATCTATTGGACGAGTTATCATTGCCATTGTTTCTTGTAAGTTATTGTATATCGGGGAAATTTCTCACGAATAATATCGATGGTGGCCAGGTTTTTGCTGGGGGGACCATTTCGGGAGTTTTCGCGTGCGTCATTTGACCAATGTTGTTAAGGATTAATCAGGATGCAATCTTTGCCGGCATTGTGGCTTGTTAGTTATCGGATTTGGGGGAAAAGATTGTTGTGGGTTTTGCAAGGTTTTTGCTTGTGGGGGACAATTTCAGGGTTTTACTCTTGAGTCAATTCGATGTAATTGTTGTCATTGTGGTTTGTTTTGGCGACTACTGGTACGTGGCATGCGAGGGGACCTTCTCAAGAATGTTATCATGTGTTGTGGCATGATTTTGCTTCTGATGTGCCATTTTAGTGGTTTCCGCAAGAGTAATTTTATCAAAGTTAAAAAATGGTCAACCAGTATCCGAACTAATCGCTGTCATTATAGCTTGTAATTTATCGCTGATATTAAGGGACCTTCTCAAAAATGTTATATCTAGATTTCAAGCCATTTCAAGAATTTTCACTGCAGTCATTTGGTTAGAGTTGTTAAAGGGTTAAGCAGTTCGAGTTGAAAGTGGACCGGATTTATTATTAGAAGTCAGTAATAGGTCGCCTTGAAATGCGGCTTCTTTGAAAATACTAGTCATTCTTGCAAATTGCAACCACCAGAATCATTTAGAGACCACCCATCAGATGTACGGCATATTGACTCCGCTTACACATCATATTCCACCATTTAGATAATACCATCTCGGCCAATCAGCTGTTTGTATTGAACGCTCATATCAACTCTCAGGATAGCACGGGAGGATAAATACCCTAAGGGTACCAAGACTCGTAGAAGGGCCAGATTCAACCTATTGCTTAGTGTACAGTGTATTTAACTTGATAACTTGAAGGCCGAACCATGTCGATCTACATTAAAGGGATACAATTACCCCCCCCCCCCCCCCCCCCCCGGTCTGCAGAGCATCAGCAATATGCCACATTTGATTACATGTTGTTCTAAACTACAGTGGAACCTCCCTTTGCGGTCACCTGTCTATCAAGGCCACCCTCTCTATTAAGGGCAAAGGGCATGTTTTTGGTCCCGAATTTAGTGTTTCCATTCAATCAGGACACCTCTGTATCAAAGACAGCACTTATCAGTCCCGAGGGTGTCCTAGGAATCTGTGATCTACCTAACGAATCTCAGCAGTTGCAGATTCAAAATGGCGGTCGGTGTTAGCTGTAACAAGGTTGTTATGCATCTGTGTAGAAGTCTACATTAGCTTCTTACCATGATGCATGCGGCTCGGGGGGGGACCCTGCCATTCCATAGCGAACTCTACCCTAGTCTGATACAGAGTCTTAAGCAGATGATATCTGATCCCTGCTCTGCCTTGCCTGAGAATCAGAGAACGTCGCAATCTGATATTGTAGCAGCATATCGGGTTAAAAAGGTTCAACCTCGTCCCAGTGGTGTCTCATCTCATTGAAAATTAGCTGGACAGAGTTTCTAAGGTATTTTGAGCAAACTTCGTTCCATGGTGTCTGATTGCTTATGCGTCAGATATAAATACCGTGCATCAACCTGGTCCCCTAGGGTTTAAGGGATGGCGTATCAGGTTGTTTGAGCAGATTAACTATTTCTGACATCGGTATGTCATAAACCTGGTCCCCTAGATATCACCTTTCATGATTGTCCTGTACGGGCGGAGAGGATTGTGTTTTTGAGTTCTGGTCAGTTGGGGACAGGGAGGATGGCGACCAGTGCCTCCAAAAACAAGCTAAAGGGGTTGGTAATTTCTTGGAAAATACAAAATGCAGTTATACACAACGCCGTAGTGCAGTCAATATGCAAGCGAATTTGCTGAAACTTGTTATCTGTCATATCTCTATATCTGTCTTCACAACGGGGACGCTGACATTTATATCTCAAACGTACAATACGCAATTGGCCATTTTCAAATTCAATTACAAATTTAAATTTTTTAAACGAACAGCGTCGGCCTTTAAGTACCGGTATCAACCTATTTAGCTTCTGTCACTTTCAACACAATTTCAAATCAAATTCAGTACAGATTCTAATTCTAATAAAATCATCAGATTCGCCAAACCGCCGATTATAATAATAATAATAATAATAATAATAATAACCGCCGATTGATGTTTTTAATTCTACAAGTTTTCTGTCAAATAGCTTGCAGACGTACACTCGATATGTTTTCAAAGACAATGTTAGTTGGCGTCATCTTCTGTTTGTTTGACTCAAAGAAGCTTTCTAAAGACGATACTTCTTTGAGAGAACATTACAGTCGGCAAAAGAAATGTTATATTTCTTTGAGTTAAAACTGATTGAAGAGAAGAGTTGTGTTTTGGATGAGATTGTGTTTTGGATTATATTTGCCTTTGCCAAGTTAAAGGCCTACGCCGTTCGTTCTAAATTTGAAATTTTTAATCGAATTTGAAAATTTCAAACTGTGTAAATACAGACCCAATATATATGTTGACAATGCCGTTGTGTAGACACATACAAAAATACTCTAAATACATAGTTTCGTCCAATTTCCATCTACTACAACCTTGTGTATAACTGCATTTCTATTTTCATGGACCACCAGTACGAACGGCGTACCTCTTTAAAGGCAAATCTGATGGTGTATACATAGAAAAAGGAAATGGATCGCATCTTCCATAATATGTTTATCTATGTGAAATGATTTCGAGAACAAAACTCAATGTCTAATAGCTTTTCGAATAAAAATACTAAAATAGCCTGTAACATCACTGAGGCAAAGTAAATGGAGTACATAGAAGAAGGAAATGAAGCTCATCTTCAGTCAATATTAACGTTTTTAAAATGTCAAGTAATTTCAAGAATCTTTGCATCGATTGATTAAAGTTTGTTTGTATTTTAAAGATGACATTACATCTTGTTTGCCCTCTCCTAATAAAATGATACAATGTACTCCATCTCATCTACTCGTCGTCAAAAGCTTTTACAAAAACTCGCAACATTTTTTTCCCCAAAAGACGATATTTTGTAAAAAAATTATAATACGCTCCTTTGAGAACTAGAGACATTTGATGCAGTTTCAAGCGCACCGTCGCACAGCAGTTTCAAGTTCCCCTAAAAAGTTAAGAAGGGGAACGTTGCCTTATTCAATCTATCTACAGGCCAGAAGAAAAGCGACGCTAACAATGCTTCCACATTTTATAGGAACCCGGCTTCGTTCCTCGTCGGATATAATCCGCAGAGGAAAATAACGGAAAAAATGCACCGTTAAAGATCAAAGGCTAAGTACAAAGTGATGAAAGTATGATGCGTATATTGTGTACATGCAGTATTTTTCTTTGAAAACAATGGCTTATTGTGTCGTATCATCACCATGGAAACCGAACAGGATTTCAGGTGCTTCTTGACAAAATGAAGCGGCAGTTATGAAACGAGATTGCGGCGCTTTGATATCGGTTGGACGCGATGTCAGTTTGTCATTTTATGTTTAAATTCATTTAGCGTCTTTAAATCTGACATTTTGAGTCGGTCGAGGGTATGGTGAAACCTCTATAACGTTCAAGCTTTCTTCCTAAGTGGAACAGATAAGGAATGGTTTCAGTTCGACTTCCTGTGGAACATTTAACCCTTTCAGGTCAAAATATCACATGGCAGCTGTAAGGCATTTTTTGACCATTCAAAGCAATTCCAAACTTCCGTCATCCATGCAACACTTCACTGGTTCTTGTGCAAAAATGCATTGTAATACATCGGTAATGTACATTGTAGACAATTTGCCAATAGCAAGAGTTGATCTTTGAGGAAAATAGAAAGTCTTATCATGTCGAAAGAAAGATAACTTTTTAAAGAACGTTACCTATCCTCAGGTTTGAAAATGTCTAACGCTTTTATGGACACTCGCTCAACTTTCAACTCACAATCATGTTGTTTTATTTCGATAAGCATGTTTTACTTACCTCAAAGATTGACATCTGCTATCGACACATTTTTTACAATGCACTTTTCCCAAAGTATTCCTTTCCCAAAGAATGTACAGACGTGAAGTTAAAGGAATAAGACAAGATGTCACAAAACTTCTTAAAACATTTTTTGAATCGTCAGTATACAGACAACGATAATTAGAGTTGAAAAAACATCCCAACTCATGTTCGCAGTGTTAATTAATTTTCTCTCACAATGATCAGGTATTTTGTGGTTTAATTAAATGTAACATTGACTCGCCGAGCAGACAACTAATGCAAACACACGTACGTAGCCAATGTCATTATCAAATAATAATTATGAGAATTTGCCGCAGATTAATTGATATGATGATGTTTATAATGAGTCAGTGTCGAGAAAAATTGATGCATTGGCATGTTTTCTTAGAAGCATGATGCACAAAGTTTAAGCGGTAATTGCGCCCTACAAAGTGTAATATACTGACACAATCTTGTATAAAATGCATGCGCCGAAGTCAAACTTTACGTCACCCTGTAGCACGAAGCTGACATCATTGCATGTTGTCTTAACGGGGTTATCGAGAACGACTCAATGACGTCATGATGCCATTCCTGGCCTCTGCACAGTGTGTTGACAGTGCATCGATCTCTCATCACACAGAGATGATCACTGCGTCAAGGCTGAAATAGCATGAAAATTCAGTCCGATTTTGGATATTTCGTGAAGAGCTGAGGCTGAGTGGGAAGCCAACAGCTTGGCAAAAATGCTCTAATATCATATATTCTTGTCCCTAAATCTTAAACAATAAAAAAAACAACTATCGGCATTTCTCCATCCGCCAGAATGATTTACAACAAATGTGTTTTGTCGAATTCCTCACCTGCCAGGAGCATATGGTCTGCAGATTACCCGGCAACCCGCTCTGGTCTGCAGTTTATCCTGGTAACCAGAAGCTCCGCCAATTTCATCTGTTTCTGTATCGATCTCCGCAAAGATCAAAGAAATGAACGAAATATTCGCTCAGGTGTGTAATGGCCGTTCTCGCTACCGGCAAGGTATTAGCAGCGGTGAGCTTATGATGTCAGGCTGGGCGTGTATGTACATGTCCAGTTGGTGACCTCATCAAGGCATTTTGTTGTTTGGCTTGTGGATAAGAACTTAATTCTCAAAGGGGTGTCAAGGTGAAAGGTCAAAGGATTTGTCAAAAATCTTTGACAGTGGTGGGCAGAGCAAAAACACCACTTTTCATCTCAAAAGGGCCCAAATCTTGCCTTTAATGCCATAGAGTGTCATATTCGAACACAATCCTTCGTTTTGAACTTTGATTGGCTAACAGCAATTATTAAAGGCCTGCGCTGTTCATTTTGAAATATTTATTGAAATGTGTAATTGAATTTGAAAATTACCAATTGCGTAAATATAATAGATTATAAATTTAAGCAATGTGTAGACATAAAAACAGCTGCTATACTAACCAAGTTTCAGCAACGTTGCATCCATAATAACCGTACTACGGCATCATCACAGTACAACTATATTTCGAGTTTCCTTGTTACAGTTGGCGAACTCCTTTAATGCATTCCTCGTTTTGCTACCATCCCATTACTCCCCTGTTTGAAGAATTAAACTAATGTGTCTTGAACTCATGACTAATTAAAAGGCATCCTAAGATTAGATGCTATTTGACTGAATTAGTAGAACATTATTCCATCAGAGATCGCTGGTGCTTAAGTTCTTTGGATTGAGTGAAAGTTTTTAAAACAACGCATTTGTGAGAACTTTAATTTAGCATGAATCCTTAGTAGAGAAATAATGCAATGACATTCGATTTGAATGGATGATGCCGAGTTTATATCAATATCATCCTAAAAGACCAAGTTTTAATAACCAACCAATGACTGCCATGTCTTGTTATAGTCACCTTGCCATTGTCTTTTATCGGGAGGAAAATGTGAGCTGCATCGAGGTCATTCTTTTCCCTGTTATAAAAACTTAGGATGAAACCACTGCCATAAGAAAATGGAACAATCAGCCCAGCTTATTTCATCCTGCTATTATGTCGGGCTAATCTTGATAGCGACCGAAAAAGCATTGCTATAAGTCTGCAGAACGTTGCGATGATAAAAATGTGGCAGCCATTTGCAAGATGACCCGCTAATAGCAAAGATTGGGTCGAACATTTCAACCCTTTTCGCCATTTCCTGGGCGTAAATTGAACCATTTTAGCCAATCTGGTTGCTGTCGGGTGATGTTTCTGATTTGGATACAACATATACTGTTGTGATGTCGTGTTTGCAGTTAGATTGGATGGGGAGTGTGCTACCCTGGTGTCTAGGATTTATTATTGTACACAAAATGCAGTTGATAATATTGCAACAGTTAGAGTAGGGGATCAGTTTAATAAACTGCAGCAGGTTGATATGGCCTTGAAACTTTGTGTGAAGGGGGGTGAAAACCTTCATTTCAAAGACTGTATACTCATGTTTCACCAATCTAAGACCGGTTCTGAATATACATGGTTGGGGCCCGATGATATGAACAAGGTTGTTCGATGCCATTCAGCGTGGCTTGCGACACAAAGTTGTTTTATGACACCAACTTGGCCTTTCTTACGATTTCGTAGTGAAGAATCAACCGGTCTTATTTTGGTGAGTATAGAGTAACTCAACCGCCCAGGTAGAAATATCGTTCTCAGTAAACATACTAATTGGACAGTAATCTCCAAAACGACAGAAACGTGCCCATTCATATTGTGACAAAATTAGCTTTAGGGTGTGATACCACCTGGAGATGGAGTGCAGAAAGGCCATATATCTTATACAGAGTGTGTCAATAAAAATGATTCACATTTAAAAAAACCCATTGCGATAATCTATGCAAAATTCCTTTGACCTTGAACCCGTTGACTAAATTATCCTCCGAACATATGTCTGTTAACCCTGTCAATCGCATCAAGCTCCCGTAAGATTCCCTGCACACTTTATAAAACCTTTTTATTACGAGCTGATATTGAGATACCGGTTCAGTTCATTTTGAACAATAGCACGATTTTATTGATATTGCCTCCGTTTATCTCTACCTTTTGTGCAGGTTCGGGGCGATGCTCAGAAAATGTTGCAATATAATTCGAAATTGATTGTAATTTGATTGTATTGAGTTGGTGCATGTACCCGTGTGGTTTATATCATGCATGCATACACCGTCCTTATTTGCGTTATTGCAAAGGATTCATATGAAATTAGTCAGCGCTCCCCCAAGTAATATATGCGTCACCAGGGGAGGAAACCAAACGAAATTATCTTACGAAGGTTTGTTTAACAATCTTGCAAAAAATAAAATCTATATCGTTTTGCAAACACAAAGTCAATTCACTACAGTCAATTCAGTACACCTAGAGACCCCACATGAAATGTTGTGTTAGAGAAACGGTTGTCATAAGTTGTGAATCCGTGCGTAGTGAAAAAACATTTTTACCCGAAGCAATTTGCAAGTTCAATCTCCATAACTCTACCTCTAAGTTGGATAGCACGAGGGTTAAATGTAACTTTTTTTGGAAAGAAACTTATTCCCCGAAGCAGTTTGTCCTCAGGCTCATCCGAGTATAAACTCAAATACTCAAGTTCGCGTAGAGTGCTAGCCTGCACACAGTCTAGCTAAGGCTGGTCAGCGTTTATGTGTGTCGCCAAACTTTATTGCATCAAAACAAATTAAAATGGGGTTAAATGCAACTTTATTTGGGGAAATTACATCTTTCCCCGAAAGCAATTCATCCATTACCCGACCAAGTGTGAACGTCATTACTCCAGCTTCCATTTTATAGTTAGCATAGCATGCTAACCCGTGCAGACGGTGAGCTAACCCAGCTCCGCGCTCATATCCATCATCAACCGGATACCCTGTCTATCACATCAAGTTTTCCTTTCGGGATGATGTGAGGCTTGAATCCTTGGGGTCGGCCAGGCCAAGTTGCCTATTGGCCTACACCATTTTCCAAAAAATTGAAATTTGTAATTGCATTTTAAAATATCCAACTGCGTAAATATCTACCGAAATTTCAACATTGCCGTTGAGAGGACAGATGTATAAACACTTAATACCATGATTCAGCAAAGTTGCATGCATTAAACTGCACTGCAGCATTGTTTATAACTGCATTCCGATTTTCCTGACCCGCCAGTAAATATGAATGGCGTACCCCTTCAATGTATAAGGGCTAACTTTTCTTCGAGTCAGAAAAAGCATGGAAAGTACAACCTTACTCATCATTGACAAAATAAGGCACTCATCTCTACAGAGGAAATAGAAAACTCTCATTCAATTATGGACAAAATAATCCTGTACAATCAGCCTCATTTCCGGCTCAGTTATTGGTGCATTATGGGAGTGATTTCGACGTCAGATGATGCTCCTGATTGACGGTCTTTATGTGGATGTGCGGTGTAGCAGACGGGGGGGGGGGGGGTGTGGTACGGTATGGATGGGAGGGAGGGGGGACCTTGGGCCTACTCAGCATTAATGTCTTGTCTGTTGGACTGGTTTTGACGAGAACGCTGATCTACATAGGCGGCGTATCAGACAGGAGGCAGGGATATGTGGGGGGGAGTATGGGGGGCCCGTGGGTCTGCTAATTTTTAAGGCTTCTAAGAGAGGCACATAAGCTACGCATCTGCTTTATTGGATAACGCTACAGCTGTTCAGGGCGCTTCTTCCCAAGCAACAAGAAAAGAACGACTGCTTATTTTAACACTCAGATTCACAGAAAACACTTATTTGACACTGACATTTTTTTAAAAGTGTGGGAGGGCCCAAGACCCTCCTCGTTTCCAAGTCCTCAATGAGCATCATTACTAATTGGCAACTTTGAAATGCTATATACCTCTGTAAAAAAATTGTCACGCTCTCAAAACTTTTAACGCCATGATTTCGTAACTCATTTCGTTCATCTCTCCATGATTCCCTACATATTTATTTCACAAGCTTGGCGCCTCTGCTATGAAAATTCTGATCACTGATAGAACTGTCGGACCAAAACACATGGCGCTCTACGAACCGTATAGACAACTAAACATACTCGTGAATAAATCATCACGAGGTACTACATAGCCAATCAACCCTTTCATGATGTACCACATATCATTCAGTATGGGCAGTTCAAGGATCATGAGGTTTTTTCATCGCACTTAATCAAGCGCCGTCGGCGATTACTAATTGATTGATTGATGGCTGTCATTCCGAAGATGATTAGTGACGCACAGACTCGTCACGTTAGCGTCCGTGGTCTCGTTCACTGCAAGCAAAAAGGTACAATCCAGGTGATCTATGAACTTGGTGTATGTATTGGGAAGTGGAGACCGACGGATTAGGAGGAGCATCAAAGCCTTCCGGTTAGACCGCTGGCTACCACGCAACACAGCCTGGAGAGAAACGAGGATTGCATTTCTGTATGAACCAGCAAGGCTTTCAGGGAACTAAAATTCCTGGCTCTACAAAACAACTTTTAGGCTCAATATGAGATAAATCAATGTGGGTCTATCCGGTCAAAGGAAAAGCCATCACCCCTTGTATCCGAGTGTCTATGCCAGGGGGAGTAAACGATCCCACATAGGTGGACAATAGCCTATAGTGGACTCCCCAGCGACCTCCGGGAAAATTTCCAATTGGGTTACCACGTTGGTAATACTGATGATATGTTATTAAAGGGACAACTTGGGCATGAGAAATGTTGCTTTTTCGTGCATCGGGTGCCTAGGTTCCGGAAGGACCGTGACAAGGTGATCAACCCCATTAATGTCCAATGAATATTCCATCTGTAAATCGGCCAATGCAGAGACCCCAGCCAACTTAACACCCTTCTCATTAACGCCCAAGTCTCCAGTCTCTTCGGTCTGTGATAGTGATCGATGATAACCGCAAAAATGGTCAACGCACACTACAGACCAATCAATGCCGTGATATTTCCATCTCATGTAATTGCGTATTAACGACAAGGTGATCATCCGCTCGGTCGATATCAAACCAATCAACGCCGACAAAACTTCCTTGACGGCGATTACAGAGACAAAGTTGTTGAGTCAGCGTTTTACGGGTGGGTGGCTGTGACATTTCATGCATGTCTGTAGCCCTTTGCGGATAGTTTCGTCACTCTTATGACGTTTGTGGCTATATTGGTTGATTGCTTCAAAAGGCAGGCAGGCATTGATATTGCATTCTCATTTATCATGTAATATGTAGCATTATTGTTTCTACTGAATGCACTATGATGTATTAGATAGCCTATACTATGTACAAGCCTGAAATGTTCACACATACATGTATTCATTTGAGTAATTCTCTAAAATAAATCTTCTAAAATTACCTTTTCTGAATTATCATTTTGGCTTATTTTAAGCCATTCCTTTGGAGTTTTCCAGTAAGACAATATGTGGCAATTTTAGTTTCAGGAATCTTGGTTATTCACGAAATGAAACGCCCACATTTGGCAGTGTGCGATATCAGTTTGCCTCCAAAGTGAGCTAAAATACAAAGTCTACCAATTCTATGTTGGGCACTCCCCAAGCGAGTGATTACCAATACAAAACGAGAGATTCTTGGTGTCAGCAATCATCATTGCAGCAGAAAAGATCACTCGTGGTCACGAAGCTCTGAGGCTCTATGGTGGTGTCTAATGTAGAACAACCGATTTCATTACTGAAAGCGGACTGACTGTCTTGTGTGTATCTCAAAAACTACGAATGCAGAAAAAGAAGAAGAAGACTGCAGTTTTAAAAGGACCACACCTAACATACGTCCCATGCCATGGTCAATATGATATTGTATTTGTGGTTGCGTCGCCCCTTGATATGATGGCAATTCACGTCAATAGCCTTTCTTCTGATTGGCTCTGTGATCACCTGGCGCTAATATCGTGGACATAATAATCGATACGATTACATGCCCAGGGAAGATTAGACCATTGATCTGTTTGTCTGGAGTATACCTGAGATCTTTGATGGATGGCCTTTTCATGTTGTAACTAGAAATGTATGGTTTTTGAAGTCAAAATCGAAATAAAAACTTCTTTGGGGGAAAATGATAAAAATATTATTTATTTTTTTCCCATGCAGCCAGTGAAGCAGCGCTGTTTGTTCATAATTATAGCCTACCGACGTAGCTACACCGATAGAACTGAGAGACTCTGTATGGATTTCAGGGAACTACACAATGTAACCGACAATACATGTAAATGAACTAAACTGAACAATGTTGTCAATAATGTAAATGCGATCACCACTGCTTGTTTGGACTGATATAAACCTCGGAAAAACTCGAGAATTTTGTCATGTTTGTAACCACCCCTATATGGGTCACACAACTGGGCCGAAAAACCCAAGTCAGCCAACCAAAGAAGCTTGTTTGGACTGACGAACTTCAGAAAACTCTAGAACATTGCAAGTAATTTGTGACCACCCCTACGTCACAAGGCGTCACATAAGGAAACTGGCGCAGCTGATAACATGTCCACTTGAATAGGTGACTGGGCATCAAAGCTGTCTCATATAGCCAGCGGAAGTGGCCACACCGATAGAACTCGGGGGATATCACGGCTAATAAAGGTGGAGTGAATCATTTGTAGCTGTATGACAATGGCTAGCTGGTCAGGTTCTTTCGATGTGCTGTGGAAATCTGATAGTTGCAGGGTTTGAAATGGCGGTACACACTGATCAGCTTTCTGGTTTACAGACCTGGGCGTTTTGGCCCTTTTCAACAACAGGAGCCGGTATGACTAGTGGCTCCGAAGTTTGGCCTGCGGTGACGAGGTCGGCGATTTGAACCCTCTACAGAAGCTTCTGTGGACTAGTGGCTCAGACTCGTGGCGAGCAGTTAACAGGTCCGCAGTTCAAACCCTGTAGTTGACGTGAGACTCGCGGTCAAACTGAAATTTCAACTTACGGCTTTAATTACATGTTTAATGAAAAGAGGAGTCATACATATAATTCCACTCCACCTTTGATCAATTTGTCTTCGATTTCTGCGATACTAATAACCAAAGCGAATATTTAGTGACAACATCATTAAAGGGGTACACCGTTCGTAATTCCTGGTGGCCGAGGAAAATAGAAATACTGTTATGTACAATTCTGTAGTGAAGTTATCATACATGCAAATTTGCTGAAATTTGGTATTTATAGTATCTGTAAATCTGTTCCATTGATAAAGGTTAGCAGTTTCGAGTTTCCCTCAAGTAGTTGGTTATGTAGCCAATAAAATGCATAAGAAATAATCACCAATTTAGTTATTTTTACCCGTTCAGCTAGTCGAAATAAAGACTTGTGCTACGGCTGGATCTCTTTAATGATAGGAGGATCCATACATAGAATTTGACTCCATCTTTGATCAATCTGTTTCTACGATTTCTACAATTCTAACGACCAAAGCGACTATTTGATGACAACATCATTAAAACGAGACATGAAAATTCAATACTGAATCCAACCATGTACAGACAACTGACAGTCGTTAATCCGACAGTGTTCCGTCGCGGAGATTTAAGAAGTGGAGTCGACTTAAGCTAGCGTTTGAAAGCAGGATCATTAAAATCACATTTTAAATCACTTTGATGTTATTGTCGTCTTTGTAGTGCTATCAAATGCAATGACAGCCCTGATGTTTTGCAGAAGAACGTCATGATTTCGTCTGGTGTCTTTCTCAATTAGTAGAAATAGAACTAAGTACTGTAACAGTAACTGTAAAGACTGTAAAATTTCCATGAAGGGTTAAAGAAGAAGGAGAAGGAACCCGCAGAGTTCCCAAAATCACTTTTCATTGTTTGATATGAGTTGTTTTAGAAGGAAGTTGATACCTAACTTTTGGAATTGGCTGTCTCAGCAAATACTGCTCGGGTTGATCGGTATTTTCGCTATAAAATTGCAGTGCAACCAATGCCTCCAGTTTGGTATCAATCCGTTAAGTACAAGTAACTCAAGTTCCTTTCATTTTTGTGGAATATGATTAAGTCTAGTTGTTCGCTTGGATGTTTCTGGACAGTAACAGCCTCCATTTTCCTGTCGTGGACTATCAAATACAAATTCACTACTCAAACTATGCGTGTCTTACCTCCGTAATGAAGCATGCACGCCCCACTACGTCAACGACGGATTAAAATTCAATTTTAATGATGTCGTTTTCAATTACGGTATACGGAGACATGCTTATTAAACCAATGAAATGAATTGTTAAATCTGAGAATGAGATTTAGATAAATCCGATGCGTGATCGCAGTTAAGAGTTTTGTGACTGGCAGTCAATTTGGTATAATTTTTTTCTGAGTCGTCTGAGGAATATTGCAAATAATTTCACCTCCGTGTACTGTTTTGCACAGCAATACTGGTAGCACCTTAGGTGATGTACTTTTGGAGCATGCGGCATATCCCCGAATCTCCCAGGATATGTAACACCTTTCCAAAGTAATATTCAGACCAAAAACATGTAAATACACATCCTACTGCAACATCATTCTACTGCAATTGCCCTATTGCGTTATAGTTCATTTGATTATTGACATTATTCATGAATGATACAAATAAATAAATGAATGAACTGATATTGTTTAAGTTTAGACTGTTTGGACAACTTTCTTCGTGTTATTATTGTCAAAAAAAAGAAATATCTGTATTGGCAGCATCAATGTGGGAGAGTTTCCATCCATATTGGCCTGTATTGGGATGAGCCCAGCACAATTGCCCATCTGAAGATGAGTTCCCCAGCGTCCTCAGTTAACCTTACACTAGTGCAAGTATCAATTCGTTTCTTGTACCCCCCTCCTCAAGGGTTGTTAAGCTATCACCACTAATCTTTGCCGATGCTTGAGTAGTGTTTATATTTCCTTTAGTGAAAATTTGGCGAAGCACGAAAGAATAAGGATGCTAATGTGTCGATGTCTTGTCGAACATACAGCCTTACCCAGTAAAATTAGTCCGGTTACTTTATATGATGGTGACAACTGATATATTGTTGATGGTGATGTCTTGACGAAAGAAAAAGTAGCATTGGTGAAAAAAGGGTGATGCTTGAGCCTTAAGATGTCATTATAGGGTGATAAGGTGTCGTACCCTTGAGGAGGGGGGGGGGGTACAAGATACGAATTGATACTTGCATAGACATGGCCTCATATCATGGATCATCCAAAAAAAAACGTTTGTTGATATCCCGTGGGTGTCTAGCGCTAATTGTCGCAGAATGGGAAGCACCTGTCGCATCCGTATGGATTCAATCTTTGTATGGAGAAAACAGGCATCATATGACTAACACTCTCCAAGCAGACATGATATTTAGCAATATTCTCTCTGCCATTATGGCTTCCATGTTGCCTATGTTACAGTACATTTTACATGATACTTTTTCATAATTGTACTGAGACTCGGGAGTGTTGAACTGGCTCAAGTGGATAACTCTAATGAATACCTCTTTTTAAGCAGAGGAGTTTTGCTAAAAAAGAAAAATGCTTTATTCTGACCATGCCACATAGTATTGCGTTAGTGGAGGCCCTAGAGGTGTTGTACTTATCACATGGCTTACTCTAGACACGCTGGAATGCCTATCGAATTCTCAGCAAACTGGGGAATCGATTCTCGAGGGTGACTCTCTGGCATTCTCAGATCATGGCAGCAGCATTGATCACATGTTGGTTTCATTGGAAGACTCCAACAACACAATTTTTCCAACATAATTGAAACTCTTCCTACTTTCCCAGTACAGGCCAGCTCAGCAAATTAGAGTGACTGCCAGATTGGGGAATTGCTTTTCCAGGGTGACTCTCGCATCTTCAGATCCAGGCAGAAGCTGTTATCACATATAAAACATAGTCTGGTGTAGCGAAAACGTCACTTTGACATGTAAGAATAAACTTGAGTCATTCCCCCCACGAGAGATCATCCTTTGAGTCATTGCTCACGTCGGTAACAAAGGTACTGTCACCTCTCGTTCGCACCTGTCTTCAGCGACCTCTCTGACCTTGCTCAATGTCACCTTGTCAGATTTCTTGCTGAGTCAGCTGATTAGTGGAGTGGGTGGACGATTTTCAATATGTCGTTAGCGTATAGCGTACTTCAAGGACACATCTTTCAGGGCAATACAATAATTGTTTTCATTTGCTGTAATCTGAAAAGAATTTGTGTTTTAAAGCTTTTTTTTCAAAAAACAACGAAAATGTAACTGAGATTACTTGTACACGTGTGTGAATAGGGTAAGCCCTAAACTTCCATTGTTCTATAGTCTCATCAAAGGCAATACAATAATTGTTTTCATTTGCTGTAATCTGAAAAGAATTTGTGTTTTAAAGCTTTTTTTCAAAAAACAACGAAAATGTAACTGAGATTACTTGTACACGTGTGTGAATAGGGTAAGCCCTAAACTTCCATTGTTCTATAGTCTCATCAAAGGCAATACAATAATTGTTTTCATTTGCTGTAATCTGAAAAGAATTAAGTTTTAAAGCTTTTTTTTCAAAAAACAACGAAAATGTAACTGAGCTTACTTGTACACGTGTGTGAATAGGGTAAGCCCTATACTTCCATTGTTCTATAGTCTCATCAAAGGGTCATCTTGAAAACATCGACCCCCATGAAACAGTGTCCATGGGGGTTCGACAGGACTAAACCGGCAAGGGCAAATAAGGGTAATGATTTGTCGAGATTGATAGAAAGGGCTGAATATTATAAAACGGGTATTCGATTCGGAGTACTATTGTGCAAGCCTTCTGCCAGTTATTTTTGTGATTTGGCAAGTTATATACAGTATATTTCATCCCAAATACCCCCGTGCCCCCTCATAAGGGTTAAACTACTGAGAGCCCTCGCACTTTATCTTCATAGAAGTCTCCTCCAAATGTGATACGGCCTGATGAAACACCTGTCCACGAAAGCTGCTTACAGTCTTACAATCATATAGTGTGACTCATACATCAGTCAGATGTCGCGACCTCAAGGTCAGGAAGAGTGAAAGCAATATCTTTCTTTTGTCTTGTAGCATTTGTCTGTGAAGACAGGAAATGATGTTCTCTTAGAGATGCGATGAAAATATTGCAAGATGTTGATAGAAATTTAAATGCAGTGGTTGTTACATGTATGTCTTATATTAAAGCTCAGTTCTGTTTTATTTATTGTCCACGTCACCAAAAAAAGGACTCAGATTTTTGGCTTTGTTTGGTCTAACCTCTGCTCAGTCCTAGTCCATATATACGGAAAACAAGTACTCAGATTTTCGTGATTTTTAGGTCTGTTTGGGATAGTCCATTTCACGAAGGAAAATGGAGGTAAGACTTTCCGGGTGATTTCATCCAGAAAATGCCCCAGTAGTTATGCTATATTTCATTAAATTCAAAGTTGAAAGTATCTAAAACACGTACTTTGCTAGAATTGGACAAAGCATGACCAAGAATGGACGATTTGAAGTGAAATACTGACAACTAATTCCAGTCATTTAAGGCTTTTTTGCGTGCAGTGCCGTTCTTTCGTGAAACAGAATATATAGTGTAGCCTCTTTTGCCAGAGCTGACGCAACTTATATCAGAAAGAAATTTTACTGTTTTCGCCCACCAGATATAAAATTCATCAAAATCATACTTACATCCATTTCAATGTGGACGTTGATATGTTGATATTGTATGGGTTCACCCTGAACTCACTGTTGCAGAAATGTTCAAATATCAATTGATGAATATTAGCAAATGCATTCAGGTCTATGAACCATTAAAATTACTGCCCTTTCTTGGTATCTATTTTCTGAAAATATTTCTGCCCTTTGGGATAAAGCAGGGGATCAGAGGCAGTGAGGTTGTGCAGGATCTGCAGAAATGTTTCATTTGTGAGTCTTTGGGCAAGACACGTACCCTACTTGCTTCTCTCCGCTCTGGACTAAATGGGTAACAGGCTTCTCTGGGAAGTTAACCTGCGATAGACGAGCATGTTATCCATGGGGAGTAACACTCCTAGTGCCCTAGTGCCTCAGGGATAAGTTCCGGCTTGATGAGCCGTTCGTGGCTCGTGCAATAGTCCAGCCGACTTTGAATTTTTAACTTTAACTAGGGCTAAATTCAGCAGTCAGTGTGAACCTTAAACACAATATTTAGTCTATCGCCAAGTGAAAATGAACAAATTCGCCAAATTTTAACGTTACGAAAATTTCTACTGTATCTAAATATTTCACAACCTCTAGATTTCGATCAATACCAAACGTCTCACGGTTCACTGCACCTTTCAAATTTCACCGATTGGCAGATATCAAACATTTCTGCTTGGTGAGTTTCAATGAAGCCGCATAAAGGCATGGTTGGCATATATTGTGATATGATTTCGATGGATATTGAATACTGTCAACTGCAAAATATTTGTTCCTTTTTTATTTTTCATGAAAATGTCGTTTGAACGGCATGATTTCCACAATTTTTGTTGTTTAAATGGATTATGAAGTTTATTTCCATTTTTCAAATAAAACAATGTTTTTTGTTTTTGCATATGGATGTTATTCGCAAAATTGAGTATTGGGTAACAAGCCGGCAACAAACTGAATTGATGTCTAACTGCTGTGGCACAAAAATCTTCATCCCACCTTAGAGGAGGACACTCCCTGCCTAGAATAACAGCACTACAATGTAACTTCCCACCGAGTGGGGAGCAAGAAAGCATGGGCCCTGTCACGGGGCACCCTGACTTACCCAACAACCAGTCAATGACTGTAATTGACAAAAGATAGACTATCAATTCGCCAAAGTGTGAGACGTACATATTTTTGGACCAATCGTCATGAACTGAATCGATCAATCAAAGTATGCCGACGTGTTTATGACAAGTCGATCTTGCGCGCCAGGCCATGACGGCAAATCATCAACCAATGAAAGTAGCGGGACACTCTTCGGATTGTTATCGATCCGCAAGCAGACATTTTTGATGTGCTGGTTTGCCGACCTTGGTCCTAGTATTGGGGATCAGAACCGTACGGTGGGTTTCAGACGAACATTGGCCAACGTGGTTATTACAAGTTGACCTTGGATACTCTGCAATCTGTGTGACAACAAATCATTGGCTAAAACAAATGCAAATAGATGGACCGTTCTTGGATTGTGATCAGTCTGTGAAAATAATTATCTGATGCTATTCCAGATCAGAAATTACAATACGATTCCTTATGAGTTTGTTAATTCAGATCGTACCTACGAATCGTACTATCCCTGGTGGTGAGTTTTGATTGGTATGCATCACAGATTAGCGTAATAGCGTGTCAGTCATTCCGCTGATCTCAGCATTTTTTTTCTCCGCGGCCAATGATCTCTCAGCTGCCGATATCAAAAAGAAATGGCGTAACTCCAGCCTTCCATGCTGATGGTTTTTGTGCAAGGGTGCATTTTTGTTGAGTGGTATGTGATATAGTTGCTGATATTTTTTAGCTTCATTTCACTTCGATTATTGGACGAAATATGTGGCAAATTGCTTCTAGATTACAGTGAATCTGATCTTGCTGAATGGTGTTACCACAAAATGGTAGGAAATAAAAGCTCCGGCCTGATAAGCCATTCGGAGCTCAGCAAACTTTAACTTGAGCCTGCAAGTGTTATAGTTGTATTTGTAATTTCGAATACAGTGGAACCTCTCTATTAAGGACATCCTCGGGACTGATAAGTGCTATCCTTGATAGAGAGGTGTCCTGACTAGAGAGGTCATATTGAATGGAAACATCTAATTTGGGTCCAAAACTAGGGTATTTAAGAGAGAGGCTGTCCCTAATTGAGAGGACTGGTGTCCGCTTATGGAGGTTCTACTTCCTTTTTTCACAATATTGCTTCAGAAATGGGGGCTAAAGAAAAATAGAGATGGAATTATTGTTGAAAAGAAACACAATTTGACACTACCATGTAAAAAAGATTGAAATCCAACCATCTTAAAGAATTCTTCACAGTAATCGAAACCCACTTAAAATAAATCTCGAAATTTTACGAACTAAATCTAAATTGTGTAGCATGATCCATGTACACGTACATTGATTGCGATTTCTGAACGCCGGCAGGTGTCAACCCTTCCCGACATTACCGCTGTCGCCGATGAGTCGAGACTTGCAGCTGGTACCAATGCAGCAGGAAATTGACTAAAAGAGGCTGGAGGGAGGCCTCATTAGGTGAGCAGGATAAGCCGGGGAGTGTACAATGCCTTGTACAGTAGAACATCTCCATTGAGGTCACCCTCGGGACTGACAAGTGCTACCCTTTATAAAGAGGTGTCATGATTAGAGAGGTAAAATTGAATGGAGACCACCAGTTTTGGACCAAAAGTAGTGTTCTTAATAGAGAGGTTGTCTTTGAAAGAGAGGTGTCCACTAAGGGAGGTTCCACTGGGAAATGCCCATTTCTAAGGAGACGCGTAGGAGACATCTAGCATTTTCTAACGCCAACATACATACTGAAAGTTTGTGTTGGATATGGATTGTCGCTTCCCTGTCTGTCATCATCCTCTCTAAGACGTCAATTTAATGTGTCAACGCAATTGCGCTGGTTGAAGGAGCCCTCTACATATAGCTCATTTTACATGTAACATACACGGTTTAATAGCGTCGACACAGTATTTTCAGTCTACGGTCTCATATCACTGAACAGGAAAAAGCCTATCGCTTCCCCATTAGCTTGAAGAAGATCCCCATTTTCTCTCGATCCAAACCCTAATGGACGCACGTAAATCCAGGAAGTCCGCCATTTTGTTGTCATCGCGATCGCTTTGATGAGCGTCATAGATAAAAATCAATTAGTAGCTCGTGCTGCGATAGTGGAGTTATACTGCCGTAGACGGAGATGAGGGGACTGAGATAGGGTTGACAATGGGGGTTTGTTGAAGATTATACTTCTTTGAGCAAAAAGAGTAGATGAACTAGAGACCTGGTAGGCAGATGGCTCTGCTGCATCGAGAGAGGTATACCATCAGTTAGTAGCTCTTGGTATGATTGCAGAGATATACTAGGTGGACTGAGATGAGATGATAACAATGCTGATCGCCAAAACTTGCACAATTAAAACGATCGCTAAAATTTCCTTGTTTACGACTGAATTTGAAATATAACTAAAAGGTAAACCACATTTTCCTGTCTTTAAAGTCAATACATAACGTACCAGTATGCGAAATGCCAATTTTCAATAAATGCTTCCATTAGTGAGCCAGACTAGTCGGCTTTGTTGCTCAATAATGCCCAAGGACGTTTCCTCCATTCACCTAAATGGTTGCTGATTGTGGTGATCCCATACCATTAGTGTGTCTGGTGGCCCAGCTATGTGTATTGTTAATCAGTGTTCCTTTTAGCCAGAAGTGCAGATACAAAATAAAGGTAACTAAAATGCACTTTCAAAATATGCTGTTCCCTTTATATGGAACCAAAGCTAAAGACATGGTTGTAGGGAATGTTCCTTGAATATGCTCAATTTAAAAACAAATCTAGTGGTGTTATTTTTTATAACATTAATCCTCTTATACTACCTTTAAACGAAGGGTCTTAATGAGATGCAAAACCTTTGTGTCTGAATGTTGTTTGTGGTGTTTGTCAGCGTGCACTGCATTTCTCATCAAAATTGCTGCACTACAGGTGTGTTCCAAAATTTCATGGTCAATTTCAAAGATTCTATATCAATTAGGGGGCGTGCCTCTGGTGCAACCCCTTGGATACGCGCCTGATAAACGTTCATGGATGAAAGTAGAAAGAAAGCTTTTAAAAAAAACGATATAAGATTCGCCAGGGTTTGAATCTAATTCGAATCCGCGCCTGATAAACGTTCATGGATGAAAAATGGAAAGAAGACCTTTTAACAAAACGAAAAAATACAACCCAATGGTGTTTGTCAGCCGCTTCAGCTTCCTTAAAAGGACCATCCCCTCTCCTCAAACACGCCCTCATCAATAATATTCCCGCAACAATCCGAACCAATCACATGTAATACCACTGCACATTGGTGTGATATTTTTTATGCCGTTAATGATCATTCAATTACATCTACGTTTACATTAAAGGCCTTTATCGTTCGTTGAGAATTTGAAAATTTGTAATTGAATTTAAGAACATTCCAATTGTATAAATACGTACTGAATATGAATTCAACAATGCCATGTGTAAACAGATAGAAAAATACTACAAATTCCAAATTTCAACAAATTCGCATACATATTAACTGCACTGCGGCACTGTGTATAACCGGGTTACTATTTTCAGGACCACCATCAAAATAAACAGCATACCCCTTTAACAATCCAAACCATTTATTACCACATTGTTGTGATATTTTTTATGTAGTTAATGATCATTCAATTACATCCGCATTAACAATGCAGACCCACGCCAAGGCTGCTGAGGCGTAATAATTATACGTTTATAACACTGGCTGTTTATTGGCGCATGATCGATACAATATGGCGCTATATTTGTCGCAGTTGTCAGACAGGCGACGTTCGTATACAAATGATGATTAATTGCAGTGGGAGGATGAAGAATGTGTTGTCTGAGATTTAAGGGGCGGGACATGTGTCTGCTTGAGGGAGCATGTTTTAAATCACATATGTTATGTAGAGTCACACGTGATGTTGAGGTTTAACATTTGTTTAAGGAATTGATGACGAATATGTTATTTAAAAGCACACATGTTCTGTTATTCCTGATGTTTAGGTTAAGTATCCTTAAACAAGATGTTATCTCATTCAGTAAATCCCATTAAACAACTTCATTTCCATATTTTGCACCAACCTAAGCGGTTTGGTTACCTACCACAACCGCTGAATTCAGAACGAGGCTTTGTAGGCATAGTGCATGTACACTGTACACTGCGGTTCATTCAAAATCCCAGTGTTATATGATAATTTCGGTGTTACATAATGATACATAAGCACAAAAGCCTTTTAGACCAAATTTTTATTTTCGATGAAAACGTACTTGGTTTGTTTCGGAAGTAGTATGAGTACATAGAGATAGGATTTAAATATGGCAGAGCCATCTTCTGTACAGGAGCGGTTACAACTGTTAATATCAAACCTGACAAGAGTGTCACAACCTCTGCTTTAGAGAGTGTCCTGTCCGAGTCCAGTCATCCACTGACTGAGCTCTGCATATACTTTTTCACTTTCATGTCCTGTTATCAGGTTTGTGACAAATCTCCACCAATTAATTAGTCCTCGTCTAACGATATGAATCAATTAACATCAGCCCGATTAATCAGTTAATGAGTCATTAACTTGATTGCTGATGCTGTGATAACAAGGGATTAGCGTTTGATCACCCTGTGCTGCTAAGGCCAGACTAATTTCATTTTTTTGGTGTTCAGATTACTGTAAACCTGGAGATGTTCGTGTGAATTTTATTTTCGTTTACAGATAATTGTGACAATATATGACTCGTCAGGTTCAATTCCTTAAACCAAACAATATTACCTTTTCTAGAACAGATTATTTTAAGAAATTCTACTCTCTGCAACGGAATTCATTTTGTTCAAAAAAGAATGAATATCATCCTGAAACACTGCGTAAACAAGCTGTATAAGTTGCTGCAAGCTGCGTTTATACATTGCTATTTGCGACAGAAATACCTCTCATCTGTGGGTAAAACCGCCCAGTTTGATATCAACAGCAGGTCCCTGTGATTACTGATTTTTGTGACGATGTTTGTGTAATGTGATCATTATCGCAGTACACAGCGATTGAAATTGTTCATTTGTAGAAAACTTTCGTTCTATCCAAATTTCTCTCTTGTCGTTTCCCATTCTCCTTGCGCCGTCACCCCTGGCATTAAACACAATGTTCACAAAGTCCAAAAGACCCGCAAAGTTTGTCAAACAAAGCCATGTATTCTGTGATGTACTTCGACAACGGAAAATTATTGGCTTTCCTGTGAGAGAAAAGGGCTTAGCTCCGCTCCCAGTTGCTGGAGTCGATTCTCACAATGGCTGCATCACCTTTGGTATTAAACACTGAAGTCACAGCGCACTGGAGATTTCACTAAAAACAAAGCGCTGATATAGATAGAGGAACATTGAAATATTTCATGAGACAACATGTATCATAGGTGTTGTCACGTTCAGCAGAGCGAGGGTCGTTGTCAAGGACAATGTGGGCAGTTCATGGGCAGTTTTGAAAAGGAATTCAAGAACTAAATTCTTGGCTCTTTGCAATCCTTTGAATGAGATATAAAATCGAAGTTTGCTGTCCTTTTAATAGAGAGGTGTCCTGATGATAGAGGTCAAATTGAAGGAAAACAACCACTTTGGGACCAAAACTAGAAGTCCTTAATAGAGAGAGGCATCTACTAAGGAAGGTTCCACTGTATATACCAGAACCAGGGAGAAGCAGAGCTACCTCTGGCATTAAGCACCAGAGTCAAAAAGCCCTATAGATTTCGTCAAACAATGCGGTACCCTCTCTGATATACTTAGACGAATGTGGAAAAATCATGATATGGGTTTCGGACAAAAGGTGCGCAGCATCAAACGATGTATTGAGAAGAGTTGTTTTGTGTTGTCTCCATCTCCGTTGGGATGATCAAAGCTGGGTCTGTAATCCCCCTGTAGCCGTGGTTTCTATGCATTAAAGGATGGATTCAGCTTTGTTATGGCGGCCATCTTGGATGAGGGGTCATATCAAAGATCATAGTCTGCCTCTTGAGGTAGAAGAATATGATATTATGTGTCTTCAAAACGAAATTTTCTCCTCAAAAATGAGAACAATATGTACTAGAACCACATTTCTATCGATAGATACCTTCATGCGCTACTACACCATCTGCTAAAATTAGCAACAAACATTAAGCACTGTCGTCCAGTCATTTCCCCAAACGACAGCGGTTGCAGTTGGTATTCGGTGACACAAGGCCTTGTTCAACCACAGTCGCAGTTGGTGGCAAATGGTTCATATTATGACATTGACCTCGACTCACTACTTCGGAAAGAAATAATTCCTTTTGAGAAGTGGTTGAACTAATGTAAAGGCAATTGTTTGAGCACCAGCCACAGAAATGAAATTATTTTTTACTATATTAAGTGTCAAATTGATCAATGGAAAGTGACAGTTATAACAGGCACTCAGCATTTTACATTATCAAAGACCTCATGGACCTTCTCTATTCATTTGAAAATTGAACTTTTAATTTGAAAAGTTCCAGTTGTGTACTAAATGCAGACTCACTAATGTATCTTAAGGCCTTCTCCATTTGTTAATTTGAAAGCGTGCTTAAATTTGGAAAGTTCTAATTGAGAAAATACAAATAAAATATAAATCTCAACAATGCGATTGCGAGTACTGATATACATATACAAACACTCGGCCAAGTTGCAGCAACGTTTCATGTATAACTGCCATGTACAACAAAAAGGACAAATAAAGATGAGGTCGGCCTTTAAATTCACCTGCATCCAGTCTACAGACTCCCAACAAAAAACACACACTGAATTAGAATTTAAATGGAACAATTCTTTTCAAAATTTCTTCATCCAAATGATCGTGGCAGTTGTGGCGGAAAGAGACATTTCGATTCTAATTTGCCGCAGATTGAAACCTTCACATTCGATTAAATGGATAATGACGTTTATTCCACGATGGTGTGTGAAAGGTGCAAAACAATGTCTTGGGATGCATTGAATGTCAGGTTTTGTTCCGGCGATTTTGTGTGGTTAACAGAGCAGTTTTCTTGTTGCCAATAATAAACACCTTGGTTCAATGTGGCGCTGTTTACACTGTATAATGTACTGTGCCTCGTTGTGGTGGGAGTGGTTGTGATTTAAGGAATTGTAGCAAACTGGAGGCATAGGTTGTCTCTACAAACTTCACAGGGTAAAGCTGAAATGTAGGCCAACACCGAGCCCACAGCGATTGATACCGACTATGAGGCATAGGTTGTCTCAACAAACTTCACGAGGGTGAAGCTAAAATGTAGGCCGAAACCGAGCCCACAGCTATTGATACTGACTATGACAGTTAGGGGAGGAAGTGGAAAAATCTTGTTGGCGACCAATGCTCCACTTGGAGTAACAGGGTTTAAGCCATGATAGTGAGGACCGTTCATTCATTCCCTCTAATCTTTTGTTTCCCGCATGTGAGCTCAATGTCCCCAGGACCTTCTATGAGTAGTAAACGTGTTTTATGGCCAACCAAATATTTTCTGTGATGGCCCATCATAAATTCTGTAACAGAGCCAATTTTAAATTCTATTATGGGCCCATGGTAGATACGATTTCAATGTTCCATTCAGGCCATCATAGAATCTATCATGATCTATCATAATAGATTCTATGATGGAAATTCTCTCCGTCATAATTCTCCATCATATAATCTAGATTCACCATCACAGATTCTTTGATGGTCATCTTCCATCATACAATCTGCGATCAAACTCCTGCCTCTGTAGCGCTAGAGCGTCCCACCGTGCAACCTTGAAACTCAGTCCCTATTTAAACGCATAACGACTTGCCAAGGGGGAGCTAAATAGAGAACGTCTTTGTGTCTCATTGTCTGAAAGTCACCTTACTCATTCTTCAGTGTCATTAAAGGAACTGCTTAGGGCTGGTGACCGGCTTCTTTTCGCATTGCAGTTGTTCAATATCGGCTTCTGCAGTGCTGCGCTCTGATTTTATTCTCTGTTCACTCAGCATGTTTTTGATTTCCTGGAAGGAGGTGCTTTGCCCGCTTTTTTCACAATCAGTAAATGTTACCAAATGTGTTTATTTAGAAATTGTCTAATGATTTTGACAAACGTGACCATTCATTGTAAAGCTATTGATGATCACTTTCTAATAGTACCGTGCGTACACCTATTGACATGACATGACAATTCGATGGGAAGCCTGCGATGAGCACTTTCTAATAGCATCATTTGTAAACCTATTGACATGACCATTCATTCGAAAGCTCTCGATGAGCACTTTCTAATAGCATCATTTGTAAACCTATTGACCTGACCATTCATTCGAAAGCTCTCGATGAGCACTTTCTAATAGCATCATTTGTAAACCTATTGACATGACCATTCGTTCGAAAGCTCTCGATGAGCACTTTCTATTCGCATCCTTTGGAAACATATTGACATGACCATTCTTCGAAAGCTCTTGATGAGCACTTTCTATTCACATCATTTGGAAACCTATTGACATGACCATTACTTCGAAAGCTCTTGATGGGCACTTTCTATTCACATCATTTGGAAACCTATTGACATGACCATTCATTCGAAAGCTCTCGATGAGGTGGCAGCATTTGTTTCTTGTATCAAGATTTCAATCTATCATGATTTGCTCAGCCCTGGTCTGTAAAGTGTCAATCCTAAATTTTTCACCTAATCCTGCTCTCAGTATCATGATCAACTAATGCATCCTACGCCGTATAATCCTCCGATTTTTTCCCGCTCGGACATCACTGTTAACAATGCCAGAACAGGAGAACATCGCGCTGAAATAGCACTGTATTATCAGATATTAAACATATTGTGTTACATCGTATTATTCTATGATCATTTTTGCTGTTTCTTTTATTACATTGGCTACTTTACTGATTAACTGGTCGTCTCGTATTAGCAAAATGGCACATTTTTCTGGTGTTTTCGCTATATCCATTGTTTTTCTCCGGTTAAGCTCTTGGTGTCCTTGGTACAGGTGACTAACTTCAGCTCGATGTACTGCAAAAATCTTTATTGGCACATTATTTCTTATTTTTGTGACCTGGGTTGAGAATGCGCAAATATCATCACGATATCAGCTTCATCATTTATATATAGAAAATCAAACGATCTGCAGGAATAAGGTGATGCGAATTATTTCCTACAGTGTGCCATACAGCAGTTCCACATTTATGCTGCTCTCTTAAAATGGTGGTTTCGTATTAGCGAAATGGACACATCTGGTTTTTTTCGTTTTTGTCATGTTTGTCAGTTCAGCTTTAAAATAGGCAAATACACTTATGGTCTTTTGGGAAATATAACAGTCAGTTCAGCTTTAGAGAAGACCAACAGCTATTACTATTTTTATAAGTTCAGGTTGGCTACAATACCTTTGGGATCAATTAAAAGCGCTTTAAGAAAGCACTTGCACAATACAAATCCCAAAAGCTAACATTTCCTTTCATTTCATACAGCTCATAAAAGAGGGCAGTTCAGCTTTAAGAGAAGACCAGCATCCGCGACAATTTTCCGCTCAACTGGTCATGTTATCAGTAGTGCATTCAATTAGCACTCACAGCTAATTACCTCATTAGGGCATCAAAGACTATATTTGACCCCTTGTGCCATGTGACCTGAGGTGACCTTGACTTCCTTTGTTGTCATGGCGTATTTTGTTTGATGTCCATTTGACGTGAGGCTGATGTTGACTTGGTGTTTTTTTTTTAGTGAACCATTGGTCTTCTTAAACTTATTGCTTGTTGGCGGTTTCAAAGTTGACATGTGTTCAATACAGATGCACCAGAAGTTAAAATTTCAAAGGCTATATTTGACCCCGAATTCCTTGTGACCTCAGGTGACCTTAACCTCCCTTTGTTGTCATGGTGTCTTTTTGGTGTCCATGTGAAGTGCCGAGGTTGACGTGCAGGGGTTTCATGCATTTTGAAGTGGACTTTAACTTATTTCTAGTGGGCGCTTCAAAGTTGGCATGTGTTCAATACAGATTATGCTCCAGAACTTGAGAATACAAAAGGCAACATTTTACACCTGGTTCCTGGTGACCTCAGGTGACCTTGACTTTCCTTTCTTGCCACAGCATCTACATTTACTTCGGACATTAGGGTGCCATTTTCTTGTGAAATAGACTATAGATCTGCGCATCAAAGATACTTTCTGAAAAAACACAATCCTTTGTAAAATTAGTTAGAGCATTTAGGAAGCTTTTAGGTTCAATTGTCAATTTGGTCCAGAATGCATAAGGCACTGTAATGGTGCATTATGGATGTTAAAATGTAATGGACTTAAAAGTTTTGGGGATGCTGCTCTCCAAATTCATTGGTAATTGCGCTGAAATCGACAAAAGCCTAAAATTGTGTTCCTTACTTCTAAGCTCGTTATTGGGTAGTTACAATAAGGATCCATTAGAATATTGATTATTTTACCACAACATTGGCATAATGTGCTGCTGAGAATGTGTTTTTTTTCAATTAGTATTGGTCAGCAATCGAGTAGTTCGAACATGAAGTTGAGTAATGTTATGGATTCGTAGTAAGCAAGTACGCAGCTGAGCAAGGTATGTCCATTTGAAGCAAAAAAACTCACAAACTTTCCAAGCCATGGTTGTCTTCTTTTTGCATGCAGTGCAATTTTCTCGTGAAAATGGACTTCAGTCTTCTTGTCGTGTCTTTGTCAACAACTGTCTTAGAACCGTAATAGGAAAGTAATAATGGCTGGCTATCATGAGATGGAATTCAGCTCTTGTCTCAGGCATGTTCCTGTCGCTTCTCTGCATATGAATTGCAGTGTACCTATGTATCTGTTGAGTTGGCTCAGTTGACACATAAAATGTACTTTAACCGCCATTTCATTTTTGTAATTGGTAAAAATATCTGAAACAAATAAATTTTTTCACAATTTTCATTTCGGTGGATTACGAAACTTCTTTCAGTAATAAATCATACCCCCTCCTCGGAAATCATGCCAATTTATGAAACCCATGTCGTTCCATTGTTCCGGAAAATCAAAAATACCTGAATCGACCTTCTCCATTGGTTTTGACACCTCAGAAACAGCTGAGAGGCTATGACCTTGTCTGTTTTCTTCCCTCGGGGAACTTTCCACATAGTTTTTTTTTCATGAAAAACCACAGTTGTATCTGTGTCTATCCAGTATTGTAGAAAAAACGCAATACGACATGCCTGTACCATCATTAAATCAAAAAGACGTAATTTTACCTCGACGTAGCCCAGGGCGTTCCTGTCGTTTCTCCGATTCACCAGTACTAAGGAAACGCAAGACAGTAATGCGCCATCCAATCAAAGTTAGATGAAATCGTGGCCGATCTGCGTTCGTATCATGGCAAATAATTGCCAGTATAAATTTCTAATACATGAAATTAGCGATCTTATTGTTGCGACTTTGGCCCCAATTACTGTTTAGGTACAACTAGGTGTGTTTCGCGGGAATGCCGGGGCAGATGATTCCGTGGAAATGACGAACTCGGCGCAATGGTAAATGGCAGGAAATATGATAATGATGGCAGTTTTCCTGGCTAAGATGGAAAAGTCATGTTATGATATTGTATAAACCGCTGGCTCAGGTGAATGAAATAGACAATGCCCTAGTGCAGTTACCATGCATGCAAATTTGCTGAAACTTAGTATTTACAGTATTTGTATATCTGCCTACACAAAGGCACTGTTACGCAATTAGAAATGTTCAAGTTCTATTTTCAATTTATTTCTTCAAAAAAGGGGGGTTGACCTTTAAACCTTTAACAGGCCACTGTTAAGTACCTCACAAACAAAATATTTCACACTCAAAATCCTCATATCGAGATGAAGAAAATTATGTTGCAAACATTTGACATACCCGTCTATTCTGAAAAAAGAAAAAGGTATGAATAGCTGTCTAATATACAGTTTGTTTTGTTGTCTGAACTCTAAAGATGGCGAAGAGTATTTTTGCTTTACCAATAATTGCATAACATAATAGATTGATTTGATACCCAGCTAAGATAGCGGACCTTAACCTTTGGTATTAGGAAATATAAAAATATACAGTCTGTCTGTTTCTGTCAGAAAAGAAGAAATTATGTACAGTGGAACCTCCCTGGGCAGACAACTCTCTTACAAGGACAACCTGTCTCTCTCTATTAAGGACACTAGCTTTGGTTCATAATTGTTTGTTGCCATTCAATTTGACCTCTCTAATCAGGACACCTCTGAATTAAGGACAGTAACTGCAATCCCAAGTGTGTCCAATAGAGAGGTTCTACTGTACATGTAAATCTGTCCTAATACTCCGCAGTTATAAACATATACCGTCAACGAACTCTTGTATTCAAAATTACCATTATACTTTCCGCTTTGGAGAAAGAAGAAGTCTTATTCATTACACCGTCTAGTCTGCAAACTCTTTTAAAGATGGTCGACAATGGGATGTCCTTTCGCCCAGAGATATTATTCTGTATAATAATCCCTTCAAAGACTTGGTAACTTTTTCTTCCACATCAAAACTTTTTCTAATTGCCAAATGGATTTGTCCGGTCCGGACATCTTGGAGACCTGGCGCTGGTCAGCAATCAAGCAGAAGGGATAGGTTAGTGCGCAATGTGTCTGGTACTTAGCTGATGTACCCTTGTTGGCTAGTGCCAAGATAAACCTACTCTGTTTAAGCAAAACATGCCTGGCTGACAGGCCTCTAGCTATAGTGGAATGTTGAACTGTCTTAAGGGGTACGTCGTTCGTAATTACTGGTGGTCCAGGAAAATATAATTGCTGTTATACACAAAGCTGTTGTGTATTTGTCATGCATGCAAATTTGCTGAAACTCGGTATCAATATCATTTGTATATTCAGTACGTATTTACAGAGTTTCAAATTCAATTACAAATTTCAAATATTTAACAAAAGGCGTAGGCGTATATATGAAGAATATGAGAATATGCATCTGATAAACAACTGACGATATATTGCTGCTACATGTATATTGAATAATACTAATTTCTACAGATCTTGAATGACTGTGACATTCATCCAGTTAACCTTGAATGTGAGAGCTGCTGTATCATATTCAGGACGGTCGGGTTGTGGTTGAGAGTGTTGAATGTGGTATGCAAATGGAATCGATTGCCACCTGACCTCAGTTATACCAAGATATCAGGTTTTCCTAGCCAGGGGGCAATAACTAAGGATGAAGGTTCTTTGGATAGGCAGCAATTAATGTCGAGTTCAGTTAGTCACTAGTGACTACTCTAAAGATATTCCAGTCTGGCATTTACCGTAACACGCCACTTGTGCTGTAAGTCGCAGGTGAAACTGTGGTCGAGATTCTGAAAGTCGGGGGACAGATCAGTCCATTATACGGGTATCGCCACAGTGTGGTTGAGTACAAAATGTTGGATTTGGCACCTATTGCATTTTGCATTGAAACTCTCTAAATGTATCTCTGTGACAGATGTGCAACTTTGATGCGCTGTCGGTCATTTGCATGTAGGAGGCCTTAGAGTGGGCTAAAGGGCTCGGTTCTAACGCTGCAAAACTAGACACAGCTGGTTACGCTAGATGTTGAGATGTTAGCCAATTACTCGCCTGTTAGCATTGGCGACTTTAAGGTAACCCTTTCATTCATATAGATCGTTTTATTGACGAGAAAGAAACCTGTCTGAAAAACATTGACAAATTGTCAAGTACTATTTTTTATTGACATAAAGTTACAATTAATGTTTTAGAGTTATCGTCTGATATCAACTACGATATATAATTTCTCTTGTGAGATCTTATGAATCCCATATCCTGGCCTTACAGCCTACTGGAACTATTGTCTCATAGGTCTGTGAAAGGCTGGCTATGGTCATAATGTGACAATAAACAATTATATATATGTAGCACCCCGATACGTATACGCATTAAACCTTTAACACGCATTAAATTTAGTTTAGACCTGGCGCCGTTCGGTAGAGAAGGAGACCAAGCAGCTTGGTCTGGTCTGGGGAACATCCATAGACAGGCTGCCAATCGAACCGGGTGAAAACTGACGACTGAAGCCTCATGTGACCTCAAGGCCTGAAGAGGACTCAGTAAGTCAGTAGCAATATGGTTTAAACGCGCCAATGTGACCTCAGCATTTTACTGAAACCTGTATTCGCCTATGAAAAGCACGATCTGTAATATTTTCACCTCTCCTCACGGAATGGAATTAGCGTAGATTTTCAAGCACTTAGCGTCATCATCTTATGTCAAGATTATTGATATCGAGCAATTCCGTCTCCGCAACGATGACAGTTCTGTCGATACCAATGATGGCACAGTCCTTGAATTACACACATTCCGTAAGTGGAATATTTCATTGGTATTTGGTGATGTGAGTTGTGAGTTTGACTGCACCTATCAATACCAGGGGATCAATTAAACACCTTCTGTAACATAGTTTTTCAGCATTATGGACAACAGAAACTGCAAATCCACCCATTCTATTGGCCAGTGACAAGTTTAGGCAATTTCCAAAGATGAATTGTTCATTCCAAACTGAATCAATAGAAAGATTGTCAAAAGGTACCAAAAAATTTCAATCCTGGTTATAAAGCACACTACACATAAGGACATACGATTTTTAATTGCATGTTACAAAATTGCTTGTCTGCAGGCATATGCGATAAATCAGTTTGAGATACAGTATCTGTGGCGACTTGCGGGAAACACGAGGTCAAATTGATCCTCCTTGCAACCTTACTCTCAAGAAGTAAACATATTCTCCTCCAGGGAAGAAGAGTATATTTTCATTGGTCAACGGTCGTCACGGTAATTACACCATCTCAATTTCAAAAGCTTGACATCGTTTAGCACTCTTATGCGAGACTCGTATTCTTTAGTGAGAATATTTCAATGGCTGCCTCAAGGTTCCGCTAGCGGAATGTAACGACGCCAATTGACGCTAATTTTCTCGTGAAATTCCATGCCTAACCGTCGGTAACCAGCGACATCTCTGTCTTTGATTCCCGGAGCATATGATGTAATAATGATCGCCGCAGGAATGAGATTAAACACACGTTGCCATGGTAACGTGATTCATCACCTTGTGGTTTTGGTCACCGTGGTTTTTGAGGTTGACGAGGGGGCAGTGTCCTCAGAATACCTTACAGTAATTTGATTTTATGCTTATTAGCAAGCAGCGGGCTTAAAACATTATATCTCCATCAGAGAATCATGGAAAAAACCCATGGTAGAATTTCTGATGGTAAAGTTTTGACCATAGGCACCATAATTTTGGCTAGAACTTAAAGTATAACCGCCATTAAGAACTATTTCAAAACAGAGGGAATGCCAATTTGAAAGGTGGGCGTTAGTTCTTTGTTTTCCAGACTCTCACCCTCAAAATTCATTTTAAAGTAGTTCTAATTGCTTTTAAGATTTCAAATTCTATCCAACGTGGTGGTGCCTTTGGTCAACCATTAAAGAGGTACACCGTTTGTAATCAATACTGGTCCAGGAAAATAGAAATGCAGTTATACACAATGCCGTAGTGCAGTTATCATGCAAGCAACTTGCCTGAAACTAAGTATAGTATTTGTATATCTGTCTACATATCGGCAGTGTTGAAAGTTATATTCAGTTCGTCTTATGCAACTGGATATTCTCAAATTCAATTCCAAAGTTGAATATTTTAACGAACAGCGTAGCCCTTCAATCTTTGTCATAGTCGTATTTCTCCAGTACGTGGAAAGAGCATGTGACTCTCAGTAACACAATAAAAGAAGAAAAGATGGGCTCAGTTTGAAACTGATAGTTCTGTCATTATCCTTACTTAGCTGGAACTATCTCCTTTACAACGCCGGACTCTCCAGGGATCGGAGGTGTGAAGTAACACTCTATGACTAGCGTGATGTCGCCGACTGCCGTGTTCTGCCGGAGATATCATTACAGGGCCTGGAGAGCAGATGGATATTGTATCATTAAGAGCAGAAACAGACTTAACCCTTTTAGTACTGTAAATAATTTGAGAAAATTTCAGAAAATTTTAGACTTGCCCTGAACAAACTAAATCACAAGATAGTTTGTACCATTAGAAAGTACCCATCGATAGCTTACAAAAGAATGGTCATAGTAGGTTTACAAATGGTACCTGCTCATTCAGGGCATTTCAAAGAATGGTCATGTCAATAGGCTAACAGATAGTAGTTGTCATCAGTAGCTTACCAAAGAATGGTCATGTCAGTTGGTTTACAAATGGTACCATCAGAATGTGCTTGTCGGGAGAATTTTAAAGAATGGTCATGTCGATAGGTTAGAGATGGTACCATCAGAGAATGCCTGTTGAGACCTTATCAATAAGTGGTACTGTCACTAGGTTTACAATGGTATCATCACAAAATGCTCATAGAGACCTTTCTAAGGAATGGTCATGTTGGTATTAGCTTTACAAATGTTTACAAGTTTTATTTGTTTCATAAAATGTGAATCCTAAAAAGATTGGCAAAAATGGCCATTTACAATACAGGTCACAAATCAAAAGAAAAGCAAAGACCGCGATGGGTCTCTGTGGTCCTATATTTGCTGTCGATGTGAAATCAGCTGGTATTTATAGCTGCGCGATGGCCTAGCTGCTTTTGCAGCATCAGAGAAATGAAATGAAGCGCCCGACTCAATTAAACTTTCGCTGCACAGAACTCCGATTCTCCGGCCGATGTCAATTTGGGGTCAACTGCTACCATAACCCAGCATCCGACGTGACTCGACCTGCCCGAACCCTTCACAAAAGAACCACTCAACCAAATGGATGAGACCATCCGCCAGCAGAAAGCCTGCAGTCTTTACAATCGTCAATATGGCCTCTCAATATCACACCTCCGGCAACGAGTTGTGTCTTTTGTCCGCGGAAAAAAGGTAAAGAAAATATGGTGTTTCTGGCCGGATGGTGCTATGATAATCTCTATTGGAGAGATAGAGAGTCTGCGAGGAATTAGAGTTTGTGTTGTTTTGTACGGAGGCGTTGGTGCGACAAGGCCAGTGACGTGCCTTATCGATTATGACGGCTTCCTGTCAATATCGTGCCATGCGCCATGTCCTAAGTCAGTGGATCGGTTATTTTATCATTTATAAAGCAGTTTGGAATCCATGCAGTGGCCTTACGAAAACACTTCAGAGGGTATGTGAAGGGGAGGTCATCTTAGTTATAGCTCATCCTGATGTTTCTGGATTTCTGGATTTTCTTATCGTGTTCCAAAAATATATTTCTCAAAGTCTTTTAAGGTTCGAGAGTTTACAAAAGAGTGTGTCTATGACGTTCTTTGTTGATTTTTTATGGGGCATATTTGGTGCTTTGCAATCCTCTTGTCGGCATAGATTAGCTTGGACCTTGAGCAATGCACTTAGATGTATTCTAATGCACTCATTCGAAGAGCCTGATGTGAAATTGCAGCAAATGCAAGATCATGAAGGTCGGCAGCAAATGCAATATTTAGTCAAATTCAAAATTTGAAAATTAAAAAAGGCTAGTCAAGTATGGTCCGTCATATCAATTTGATGCTGTCTTCAAATGCTAATCAGAAAAATGTTATCCCAGCTAAACACTTCTTGCCTTTTAACTAATGAATCCACGAGGAAACTGCCCGACTCGATCAAGATAATACCGTCATTGTGACCGGCGGAATACTATGCCAATAGCGCATTCACCATTATTTCACCTGGTTAAGACGTGTCCAATACGATCACGATTGTTCCAACCTCTTTGCCAAATATTCAGAAATATTGAAACTTTTCATTTTGGTTAGTGATATTCGGCCATCGCCATGGAAACCGAGTGGATTTATGTCAAAAATCCATCTTTCGCCCAGGGCCAAGCTCGTATGAGTGATGCTCTCAATAATCTTAATGGTTTGTGTTAACCCTTGCAAAAAAATTAATATTTCTGTTAGTGTGTAAAAATGGTATTTTCCCCAAAAATATAGAGGAATTATATGGAATAGCATGCGTTGGCACCAATGCAGTTGGCATCAATACAAAGCTGGTTTGAGTACTGATTGAATAAATACCTATGTTACAGATGTTATAGGATAGTCCCCGTCCCCCCCCCCCCCAAAAAAAACACAACAACTTATAAATGACAAGAAATTGGCACCAATAAAAAGCTGGCCTGTACCGTGTAATGTTTTTGAGTGTTTCTGTTTTTGAGTGTTTCCCCTCATTGTTTGGGAACGCTCAAAAATAGATTGACGAGTTTTTCTGTGTATCCCCCCTATTGAAAAGTCATGGTCTCTCTAGCTGCCTATTGTTTGGAAACACTGAAACATGGGGAACAACCACAGATGTTACACCGGTACTAACCGGAAATCAATCCCCTGACCTCCGAGGTGACAGCCGCTTATGTTTCCACTTATGTTCCCCATAAAGAGAGAGATTAGGTTGGGCTAATGATGCTTGCAAGCCACAGGGAAAGGGTTTAATTTTTTTAAAGAGCTGTACCGGTACATTATCCCCCAAGAGTTATTTCAAAGCCTCCAAAATCAAAACAACTCCAAACTCCTCCGGACAACTTTCGCCCTTTGAAGTGTCAGAAACAGCCTTATAATCATCGCTATGGATATCTCTCCAGCATCACTAAGACATCCGCCGTATCTCTCAAGATGTCATTAAAATCTTAAAATCATCGCGAAAGCTTTCTCAAGTTGAACTATACAACCTTAATGCCTTTTAGCGTAACAAGAACCCCTTCAATGAAACTTCATGTTCTTTCATCGTCACTTGATCTGAGTCTTTCAAACCATCACGTTATTCATTACAAACATCGGTTGCTCTGTCAGCGGCCATTTTGGATTTTAAGGTGTCACATGACGTGAGTGGCATGCGGGACTAGCTGACAGTAACTTCCTGTTTTGGTGGAACGTTTCGTGTTGCGTTAATTGCAAAGTTTTGAGGCCAACACAGCTTGACAAAGACATTCCTGAAATAGCTTAAGGTGTATGTTCTAGTAAATATGCCGCGTCACTGTTCTGCACTAATGGATTGAAACTCAAAGGTCCAGTTGACACTCTTCGTAGCAGAGGTTATGAGTTTTGTCAGGTTCGATTTTTACTGTTGTATCCTCTCATGTAAGGAAATGCTACGGAGATGTTCCATGATGACGGCAAAGATGACGTCTTGAAATTGTCCTGTTGAACTTTCAGCTTCTTCCTCGCACTTGCTTAAGCAATGCGCTGACAAGTAGTTTTTGTTGCCGGTGTGACAGCGGATATAGTCCCCCTGGAGTCATAGTCCGGTAGCATTGTATTTGACCAATTAAGCAGCATGATCTATTGTACCGCTAACCCTAACCAAAACATTTAGCAATGCGGGCTATTGTTACACGGACTATCAGCCCTAGGACTACTATCCCCGCCACACCGGGGCCCGCGATTATAATCTTTGCAATGTGGTACAAAAAGATCTCTCATATGTTGCTGCAATCATCCGTTCTTGTCTGAATGACCACTGCAAACAGGTGATTAGTCATATGCAATTATGCCATCAGAAATTTAAAAAAATCGTGTTCAGTTTTCCTATTTTTCAACAATGGGAAGAGGCCTTTAAGCGAACATCATTAACAAATGTAAAAACACTTTTTTCAAACCAGTAGCAGGGCATGCAGAACGATGTAAAAAAACAGAGGGAAAAGCATTATTTCCCCCGTTTCATGATAACAACATACATGTATCACATGAAATTTTTCATCGACAATAATTGCTGCTATGACAGTGTAAGCAATTATTGCCAATTCCGTCATATTACTTAAATCATCCATGTTTTTCATATTTTGTTTAATATTTCCATTATATTGTTGTCAAATGGCACTATCATAGATTGTACGCCACCGTTTTTAATCAGATAAATTGCTCACACGCGGGTTTCCCATTTTTCAACTGGAGTAAAAGTAATAAGGAATGGGGTTTGTTTAAAAATGTGGAAAAAATTATGATCTTGACAACTTTTCTTTGACTTCTTCTGTTAAATATGATGCTAGGATCCTGATGACGTTGGGCTGTCTGAAGCCTTGACGACTTAATCATCATCATCATCAAAACCTGCATAAGCCTATTTGATCTTTACCGGCGGTATGTAGTCCACTATAGGCTACTGACAACCTATGTGGGATCTTTTACTTGCCCTGGCATGGACACTCAGGTACTGTGGCTTTTAGTCTCATCCGACAGACCCTCGAAATTCATATGTTGTGTCGTGAAGACCCCAACATTTTACTTCCTCGGAGATGAAGATCTCGGTGTCATCTCACTATATTATTCGTTTCTATATAATGCTAACGAATTTCTCTGTGCTTTTTTCTTTTCATATTTACTCATTGCATAAGCAGGTAAGTATATTCATGAACATTTGCACTAAAACGTTATGTTATGACATAATAACATGACGTTTTGTGTCTTTGATGTTTCTGGTTACCTTTGATGTTTTTTGCCAAGCGACTAATCGTCATCCGGAGGCCAGTTTTGATAGTTCGTGTCTCAATCTTCCACGCCTTCTGTTAGATATTGACAGAGCTTTGGCACTGAGACTGACGATTAAAGGTTGCCTTATTTCCTCCTCAATCACTGATATTTAACAGAATAGGCAACCCTCCTGCAACTTCATTCGAGCCCTTCTCCCAAAATGGGTGATATTTTAGAGACCCAAATGATACACTGTCAATACACTTCACTATCCATATTCATCCGATCAGATTGACGTCGTTGTTGTCGTTGTCCTCGGAAGACGCATCTCACAATATGATCTTATTGAAAATGAAATTGAACATTAATTCCCGGTTGCCATGGCAACGGCTTAAATTAAATCTTTTGAAAGGCTACCTGAAGCTTAGCAGGTATCTTTCAAAATGGGTATTTAGGGACGTGGGGCGTACTGAGGTGACTCAGTAGTTCATGATGGGTAACCTGTTGTGAGATATACCATACATGGCCTGCTTTGGCAAAAGAGGGCGCTTGTATAGAGATAGAGGGGAAAGGGAAAGTGGAAAAATTCTCTGCACAGTACTAGTGTTTATTGGGAGTATTTCAGGTCCAAGCGGCAGCTCTTCTGCAGTCGTGACTAACATTTATATTTTGCCACCTCTGCCAGCAGGCACCCATTTATTCCTGTATGGAGGGAAGCAAGTAGGGTCAAGTGCCTAGCTCTAGGATAAAAATACAAATCAGTCTTCCGAGACTTGAACACATGGCTTTCTGATTATTAGCCCGGCGCTTTAAGTACTAAGCCACCGATCTCCTAAATTGTTGAAGTGCTGATGCTCTGATGAGTTCTGATGATGCTTTGCTTCGCCAGGTGTCATGAGTCTCGGGAATGATGAATTTTTCTTTCCCAAATCTGTATTGTTGCTTCCCTAGCTGTAAGATGCCAGTGATAATGAACTACACGTATTGTGATTGACTGTGCCATGACTGCATGACAATCTATGGAGCTGCTGACTTATGATTATCTGATGAGACAGGCCAACAGTGATATAGAGATAAAAGGCAGCACATACCAAGTTTGGAAAATGTGCTATACCTGTCATGCCTGCCATAGACTATTTCGCTATCAGTTGCTCTGTAGAAAGTCAATAATGAACTGTGGTGATTGACTACATGGCAATCTATTATGACCCTGATAGAAGATTACCTGATGAAGACAGGCCATCATTGATATAGAGCAAGTGATGGTACATGCCCAAGAATGAAAGAACTTGTTCTTTCTGACATGCAGTTTGCCATTTCATCAGCAGTTGCTCTGGAGAAAGTCAGTAATGAACTGGGCGATTGGCTCTGCCATGACTACATGGCAATCTATTATGTCCCTGGTAGGAGATTATCTGATAGAGACAGGCCAACATTGATATAGACATGATAAACCATCTCATACCACTGCAGAGATTGAGCTAGCAATCTGGTGCATTCGTACTGGTTTGTTTTTGTTTTATCAGCCATGCACACTGTCATTTCTCTAACACTTGCTGTGAGATGCCAGAGATAATGAACTGCGATGATCTACATGACAATCAGTTATGTATTTGATAGGAGATTATGTAATGAAGACAGACCAACATTGATATGGCGATAAGAAGGCAGCACATACCAGGAGTGGGAGAATGTGTTACGACAATCAGGAACTGGACCATTTTGCAAGCATTTGCTCTTTGGAAAATGCCATGATGAACTGTGGTGATTGACTATGCCATGGCTACATCAGTCTGTCATGCGCCTTATAGATGATAATTCGATGAAGAGAGGAAGACATTGATGCAGAGATAAGAAGGCAGCACTACCAAGAGTGGAACTGTCAAGCACTGGGCCATTTGCCAGCAATGGCTCTCAGGAAAGTGCCATAATGAACCGTAGTGATTGACAATGATATGATACATCCATTATGCCACTGATAGATGATTATTATGCGATGAAGACAGGCCGACATTGATATGGAGTTAAAAACGAAGCACATACGGAGAGTTGGAGAATGTGTTATACCTGTCGATTGCTGGACGATTTTGCCAGCAATTGCCCTTAAGAAAGTGCAATAATGATGCAAATAATGATCAAAGATGGCAGAGTCAGTTTCTTGACCGGCCTTGGATACTGCATGGCAATCTAAAAAAGGGAAATCAGCCTACAATACAGATTGAACTGATGATGCAATAGTGATTCACACTGAAAATTCGGAACAACCTCTGCTTTGCATTTCCTCTACTGGGGCATAGCGCCAGAACGTTACAAGCCGTTAGATGTATAATGAGCCCCCAATCACGTAGTGAGGCTATCGCTGCAAGACAAATTATTGCAGCAAATCAGGATTGTTTGAGAGGCAGGTGGGACGAGATGATGAGTACTAATGAGCAAACACACTCCGATGTACTCAGGAGTAGCAAAATGATGCATGGAGTGTTACGTAAAGCTATGCTGTGGCTTTGTTTATGTGGGAAGTTGGAGAGGATGACTCCGTTTTTTTGTGAGAACTTTTTTGCTGTTGGTGATGCTTAACAGTTATGAGTAGTCTTGTCCGAAACCACAACGGTAAATTGGTACGACTACAGCATCTTCATTGTTGTAAACAACTGAGAGCAAATATCAATAGAGGGTATAATTGTACCGTGGCATTAGTTGTACCACCTTACCTTACAAAATGTGTACCAGAGTGAAGTGATTGTTTGGAGCAAGTCTTTGTCAATTATGGATTGAGGCATGACAAACATGTCAAGTGATGAACACTCGCGGGGTAGATGATGTGTGATACTGACCATGCCAATCAACCACCATCCAAAGCAGCACGGAATACTCCTTTGAGGAGTTTGATACCGGCAGAAACTGGAGGGAAAGGACCAATTTCTGGCGACTCCTTCAGATGGTGGCCAAGACTCACAACGACCGGTGGTGCCTTTTTTACCACACTTCACAGTATCGTCATTGCTCTAAGGTGCCAGTAATGAACAGCCTTGATTGACCCTGGTTCAGTTATGAGGCAATTCATTACTCAAGCTGATGGACTATGATTAGCTGAGTGAGACAGGCGCCTCATGGTAAAGAGATGATAGGTGATGAAGCATCACATTCCGATGGAGTGAATGCTAAAAGGTGCTGCGTTTTAGCATGATTCAGACTATTCAAAATTGCTGCAGTGTATTGTTACCATGTCCTGCTGAAGGACATTGGTTTCCTAATGGGTGTCAAGGATAATGAACAGCCAACACTGTACCTTGCCTGTTTATATTCGACAATCCATCAGATTGGATGATGATATATGGTTCAATAGCGGATACAATGTGATGAGTGATCACATACCGATGCAATGAATGTGTTACACAAGGCATTTGTTACCTTATTGCTGTGAGGTGCTAGAGATAATGAACTGCTGTCATTGACCCAGAACTGGTGGTGTGACAATCGATTACACTACCTGATGAATAATGGTTTCAGGTTTGACCATAGGTGCCTCCATTTTGGTCGATACTTGAAATCCTAAAGAACGAAAACTCCTTCAGAACGAAATTAATGCCCATTTCAAGGGTGGGAGTCTGTTCGTTGTTTTACCGCGAGCAGCCTCCAATGTTTAAAGAGAGCATTCACATCTTTTTGAATGAGTTCTAATTACTGTAAGATCACAAAGTCTTGCGAAAATGGTGGTGCCAATTGGTCAAACCATAATGGCAGATATAATGCAGCGAGTGATCACATGCTCATGCAATGAATGTGTTACACATGTCCTGCGCTAGGGCATTTGTTTCGTTATTGCTATAAGGTGCTAGTGGTAATGATCTGCCATGACTGACCACGGAGCAGTCGGGACAATCAATCAGACTGACTGATAGATCATAGTAGCTGATAGAGAAAGGCGCATTGGTGTAAAGATGATGGTTGATGATGACCCATCACATTCCAATATTTGCGTGCTGCAGCTGGTGACGTGGTCCTGCTTGTATATTTGTAAGAATCACCTTTAAGGTCTGTGTTACACATGTCTTGTGCAAGGTCATTAGTTCCCTTATTGCTGTAAGGTGCTGGTGGTAATGAACTACCATTATTGACCCTGGCGCGGTCGGGACAATCTATCACACTGACTGATAGATTATGGTAGATAATGAAGACAGGGGTAGAATGATCAAGAAGTAATGCATGTTGAAGAGTTATGCACAGAGTAGAGGATGTGTTTCTGTCATGTTAATGCCCAACTCATTGAACAAGATGGAACATCACCAGAAATGATGAGGAATGTCACAGCTATGCATTGAGTAGCAGATCGTGGCTGATTAGCACGGTGTAGTTTGCAATGGAATGCTGCCAGCGTGGCGAAGATCATTAAAACAACACTTAACTCTGGTGACAGAAGTCTCCGTGCTGGTGTGCCAGAGCTTGGGTACTGCTTGGATATGGCAGGGCACGTTGCCTTGCAGGGGAGAGATAAGAAGAGAGGGAGTTTGGGAAGAGAGAAGGTCATGAAAATAACTCTTGACTCTGGAGGTAGAAGGTCTATGCCGGTGTGCCAGAACTTGGATATGGCAGGTCATGCTGCCTGGTAGGAAGGATGTGGCGTTTTACAAAGGAGAAGGTCATTTAAACAACTCTTGACTGCGGTGGCAGAAGTCTTGATGCTGGTGTATACAGAGCTTGGATGCCTCATGGCAAGCTACCTCGCCAGGGCAGGGATAGGTAGAAGACGGAGTTTGGCAAGATAAGGTCATTGAAACAACACTTGACTTTGGTGGCAAAATCTCCATGCTGGTGTGCAAGGGCTCGGATTCTTCAGGTTATGATGCCTCACAGGGGAGGGATAAGAAGGAAAATTTGAAATAGGCCCCAAACCCCACCCCACCTTTCACCTGCCAGTTTGACGCTACGGCGTTCCTGACGTCATTCGGGAATCAACTAGACCGACTCCTTTAACTCACCAAGCTTTCTTTGCCAATTATAAAGGCGTTCCACCTGCGGTATCCCTTAACAATGGTCTCATCTTTCGCCCGGCCCCCTCTGTCCCCATCCAATCATACGTTCAAGTGTATCACAGCATCATTTTACTCGGGAGAACCAAAAGATACGTCCACCTCCACCTGAGCATCCTCAAAAGCAACTCTTCATTTCGCTGTTATCCTGTTTCTCAGTCAACCGTGTTATACCAATATCATAACAGTATCAAGTTTGATAGTATGTACGGATGTTTTGATGGAATTTCCTGCAGTGGTATTGTCCTCACAAGGGTATCAGCTTTGTTGTCTTCCGTTGCCTTTTACTTTATCACAACGGGTAGGATCTTCTTTCACAGGGGTATCAGATCCCTCCACCTCTCTGGGCCCAGTTGTTAGCGAGCATGTCAGCTCATATCATCACGTTGAGAATGCGATGTTGTTATGTTATTTACATGTAGTGTCGTGTTAGCACGATGCCATAAGCTAACATACTTTCTATCAAGCCTTCATCCAACACTCTGTTGTCTGGTTATCTGAATGCATGCTGTAAACCTGAGAGCTTTCATTCTTATTTTGCCGGATTACAAAACTTCTTTAGTTTTTCCAATTATTATCAGTAACATCTAAAAACGTTCGGTAGCAAAAGTGGTTAAGAATTTTTCCGAATCCTGGTGAAACTCAGCGTTAACATCTCAACCAGTATTCTCTTATGGAACAATTCTTCTTTCGAGTGATTTTGTAGTAAAGTAACTTGCTACAATTATTTCCTCAGTCAGCCTTGATGTGATCTGCCAACTCTCTTCAACCCTATAGAAGCTTTAATTGTAGTGGGGCTATTGTACCCTGTTTTTACCTTACATGTAAATAGTGCATTTTCTGAAAACATCTTAAAATAAGCTCGGTCCTAAAAAGGTTAATGCAGCTCCACATTATTTTGTTCCTTTTGATCTTTACATAAACCGCATCGAATTGTATTCAGACGGTTGATAAAGAACAATTTCATCTCCGTTTCAGTGGAGTAATTTGCCAGTGCTGCCACCATGGTTTAGGGAGTGGAACTAATTGTCCAGGTGTGCTGATCAATGATAGTATTCAGATACCAGCCTGAAGCTTCTTATCCTTAATCCTTAGACAATTACTTAAAGGGGTACACCGTTCGTAATTACTGATGGTCCAGGGAAATAGATATTGCAGTTTTACACAATGACGTAATAGTGCAGTTACACATGCGGGCAAATTTGCTGAAACTTGGCATTTATCGTATTTGTATATCTGTCAACACGATGACAATACTGCAGTTCATATTTATTACGCATTTACGCAATTGGAAATTTTCAGATAAAAAAAATGTGCCGGTTTTACAGTATTAGCCTTGCTGTTGACCGCACTTACGAAAGATGCTGATGTCGATGTTTTCTTTGCAACCTGTATGGCTTCTCCATTTAAGAGGAGATGTTTAAGTTATTTGGCTTCCTCTTTCATGAGGGGGATGGTCACCACCAAAACAACTTGGTCGCATGGGGAACTGATAAAAAATACTAATATAGTTACAGTAACTTCGCATTTGGCAAGTAAGGTAAAGTGGTACAAGTTTAGCCATTGTACAATTGTAAGGTAAAGTAAACTTATGAAATTAGAACAATGAGGGTTCATGAGGAGTTCGGTTATTGAATAAAAATGCTATTATTATACGAGCAATATACCTGTACCACATTACCTTACTAAAATCAAATTCAAAACATATTAAATTTTCTCACAGCGTTACTCATACATCCTAACGAAATCATCCAACCAAAAATATTATCTGTTCAGTTTTCAATCTTGTTCCAAAATACATAACATCAGCGATGGCGGACGGTATCCCGATCTTTCTCCCATCGGCATCTAGCGTGTCACCCTAATCCCAGGTTACTATGCCAACCAAACATCACTAGACGTCAGATGCAGGTGGTTTGACGAAATTGTGTAGAACACGGGAGATGTACCAGTTTTGTCTCCCGTTGTCATGACGACGGCTACAGCACTCACCTGGTGGAGTTGGCATTGAAGTCTACCTCATTTGAATATGCAAATTAGGTGAATCAAAGTTGCAGGGATAGTTTTTGATGCCGGGATACGGGATGCTGCTGAGGTCAAGAAAAATGCTCCTTAGCACTTCAGAGGCTTCTCTTTAAGTGAGCTTAAAAAATACGACTTCTGAAGAAAAGTAATATTTTAGCAAAATCTAAGAAAAGTTACTCTTTGATGGGAAAGCTGGTTTTGTACAATCTGGTTATAATAATCACGGTAAAGGACGATGTTTATGATACAATCGCCCTGGATGAAGTTAGGTTAAGCCCTCATTTTAACCATTATTTGTTTTACTATTACGCCTGTGCTTCATACTACTACATGTAGATCCAAAAGCTTGTTTTACCACGAGGCGTACTTTTGATGATTTCAGAGCTAAAATCCAATTTGAAATCTGATCGCCCTAGTGCTTAGGTTGTTGGGTTAAAACTTAAACCTTTTTATCAGTCGAAAGTGTTAGATAGGCCTGACTTTAAAAAAAGAATGTGTATCATAGTAAGTGACATTAAGATAATAAAAAACACTTCTTAATTAAGGTCAACAACTTTTTGGTCTGAAGACCCAAGACAAGCTTTCAGTACAAAAGCTTATTGACAAAACCACAAGATCTATTCATTGATTCGTAAGTTGTTGGTTAGGATATTCTTGAATCAACCCCCCCCCCCTCCCCCCCCCCCAACCCCCCATCCTGAATGAGCGAAGATATCAAGGTGAAGTAATTAGTCACACAGAGACGATATCCTCTGGAGTCGCCATTGAAGGAAAGTCTCTCTATTCAGTGCAGCACGCTCACTTCATCTTTGTAGTGAGCTGTTATTTTTGTAACAAGTGTATCAGGAGTGTGGAGGATATGGGTTTTGTGATGGTTGGAGACTGACTTGGGAGACCTGACTTCGGATGATTTTTTTAGATGAAGACACTTCAGTGTTGTTTAGAGCTGTACCATGTGCTGGGGCAATTCTGTATGTCATGGAACCTCTGAGGTCCCGGGTACGATTCCCGGTTGGTCCCAGCACACTCATGTGATAGAGAGGGAAAATCTCCGGGGTCTCCGGTTGCCGCCTTCTTGGATGATTACAATTACCCAATTACGTGTACAGAGCTAATAACTTTCTTGTCCATAGTGCAAGAACATAGGTTTGTTTCTTCAATAATGTCTTCAATCCAGCAAGTTTTCAGAAATTCTTTTCAGAATTGACTGTCTCCGTGTAGTTGATAGTTTGCCGGTCATTCTCACTAATTGATAAGAGCCTGCCTGTCCCTTACAACTTGTCACGTTCCTTCATTTCATCCTCGTCTTTGATCATCGGTATAAAAATCACTTGACTGAAAAATGATGTCGTCTGGATTGAAAAAGAACATTCCTAAGGAAGTTGGGAGGATTGAGGACTTTGCAGGGAGTAAAGTTAGCTTTGAGATCATGTGCTGTCATCTCTTAACTGTGGGTAGAACTGATTTCCTTCTCCAGCTTCAGCGAAATCAGATATGATCATCAGATGGAGACACTGTATACTTCTCAACTTGACTGCTCGAGCTGGGTAACTGTTCTGCTAGTTTCATACTTTTTTGCAAGGTACAAACCTTTAAAGTTACTGGGGGTCAGTCGATTGATTCATTATTCTGTAAATATGAACTTGTCCAGTAATGAGCTTTTTGCTGTTGAGGGACTTAGGTCAAAATTACACCACATGTGTGTGACTGATTTCTATGGACCTTGATGCAACTAGCATAGATAGCCCATTGAAATAGGAGTGACGGGATGGGCGTGTCGATTTACCAGTATAGATGGCCATACTGTGAAATATGCTCACCTCGTTCGTTGGATGAAGTTCAGTTCAGTGACCTGTTTCTAGATGGAAGCGCTTGTGTTTGGCCAGATAGGAAGATTTTGAAGATTCCGATACAGTGTTTCTATAACATATCCCTGAGATATGGGTACAGTAACACAAGATTATCATCAACATCATCATCATCTTCATATTCGAGAGTTGTTGAAACCCACACAAGTCCTCAACTGATAAAATAGTGTTAAGCATGAAGCATGGTGAGTGGGGGATATCAGAGCCGCAGCTAGTAGAGAGGGATATTTCCCCAAAGGGTCACCAAACAAGGTATTTTTCATGCAAATTTTGACAAATGTCAGACTGACGGTGGCCGAAAGAGGTCTATCCTGGCATTCTGAAAACAAGGATTAAGCTTAATAAAAATACTGTCCAGTGTTGAAATCTCCACCTCTTATCCAGCATTGGAGAGTGGAACCTTGAAGATGGCCACTCGCCTCTACCTTGATGATGTGTTACCATGGCAACCCTAAATTACATCCATTTACCGAGTGCTGTCAGTGCGTGCGAGGGGATGTAATCAACTTCTTTGTTGTCACGTCTATACCCGTAATGATGCGCACAATTTTGCTGTTCCCTTTAGCGTTAGATCAACCTGGTACCTAGGACATTTCCATACACATGCCTCTAAATTGTCGACCCTTATGTAAGGTCCCTAGGCTGGGGTTGTTAGGTTCCTATTAAGAGTGATCTCTAATCAGTTTTGCAGGAGCTGACTCCTCTTTTTTCCTCTCTGACAGGAATTAGGCTATACCAATTTGTAATGGACGTTAACTTAAACTTCTAGGCAAGTCAAAGTTGAGATAGAGTATTTTCAGTTTTATGGGCTTTAGCTTGCGCAAGCTCCTCTTATATGGTGGCAGACCGTACCAATAATTACCAGTCATGGGATTTTACTATAACTTCTAGACCAGACAAATTAAATGTGATAGAACATTTTAAAATTTAAGGGTTTTAGATCGCACAAACTCCCAATGTATGTTGGCAGTCTCTGGCAGGCGACTGACTTTCCCTCATAGTACTTTTCCCACCAAAGTGGCTCCATCAGAAAGTGCTCACCATGAACTTTCCAATGAATGGCCATTTCAAAGGTTTACACATGGAAGCATTAGAAAGTAAGAAGTTTCCAAGGCTGTGTCATTAAAAGTGCTCATCAAGGACTTTCTAATGAATGGTCATGTTAATAGGTTTTGGTAATTTTTTAATACCAAGCAGCACGTCGATACATGTATATTAGTAATGGTACTTCCCATGTTGTAGTCTCTCATCGAGCTACTGATGCAGTTAATTAGCCCGTCTTGGATCACCAATCTTATGGCTATACACTGATATTCCCATCAATAAATATTCACATTTATAAACATCCCATCCCTCAGTCATCATCCCTTGCTGTCTTGCAGGTCAGATCAATAATTTACCTATGGTAAAACCAGAAAGTGCTCACCGAGAGCTTCAGTGAACGGTCATGTCAGAAGGTTTACAAATGGTACCATCAGAAAGAGCTAATCGAGAGCTTTCCAGTGAATGGTGAAGCCAATATGTTTACAAATGGTACCATCAGAAAGAGCTAATCGAGAGCTTTCCAGTGAATGGTGAAGCCAATATGTTTACAAATGGTACCATCAGAAAGAGCTAATCGAGAGCTTTCCAGTGAATGGTGAAGCCAATATGTTTACAAATGGTACCATCAGAAAGAGCTAATCGAGATCTTTCCAGTGAATGGTGAAGCCAATATGTTTACAAATGGTACCATCAGAAAGAGCTAATCGAGAGCTTTCCAGTGAATGGTGATGCCAATATGTTTACTAATGTTTTCATCAGAAAGGGCTGACCGAGAGCTTTCTAATAAATGGTCATGTCGATAGGTCTAGTGATATTACCATTCACTGGAGAGCTCCAGATGAGCACTTTCTGCCAAGCCACCGCTGTCTCTACATGACAGTCCTTATATTAGTTTATGATATTATCTATAATATTAGCCATATCGAGATCACTCATGGAGTCATTGGCCCGTATAATTGCGCCGTCTTGGATCACCAATCTTGTGGCTGTATTAGCCTGGCTATCAATATGCTCGAGTTAGGCTTGACTGTGTTGATAGAAATTTTCAGGTCACTAAGCAATACGTATTTGGCGACAAATCAAAAAGGGGCAGGTTTTTATGTACGATTGTTATTTGGCCATCTGGCGCAGCTTGTTTGATATGGTTTCATAGGATCCCAGGAAGATTTGAAATGATTCTTGATTGGGCCGGAGGACTTTATCACAATCTCTGAGCCGAGGTGAGCCATTATTTTGGGAAACAGTTGCGGCTGATACTGGTACATGCAGAAAATGGGAAATGGGGTGCAGCCCCTCTAAAAGAGCCTGTACTGGCCTCATAGGAGAACTGTTTTTGTTCAGTTTTGTAATTTCAACAAAGACTTGCAGTATCTGCTTGAAGTTGGAGGTGTAGGAAATGAGAACCTCCCTCAGAAAAAAATAGGGACTTTCCAAATGTGTTTTCCTGGCATCCAAGGGCTAAAATTACTAGTCGTTCTAATGTTTCCTGTGGCTAGCCGTACTGAAGAATCGTACATCGGCAACAAAAGGGGGGACCCTAAAGCCGCCATTTGACTTTTGACACGCTTCTATAAAATGCTTTTTGTCAGCTTGTGGCTTTTGTGTGTTGTTATCATCTTTGAGTGAATTACACACTTCTTAAGATGAAGCTGTATACTAAAGAGTTAACTAAATGATAAATGGTCATTGTGGCGTTAAATATTGCAAAGTCTGACTTCAGCTGGGTGGTGATGAATGTCCTGATGCTGGACCATGAAATAGCTCATCGGAAACCTTGTCATCATTTGGAGCAGGTCAGGTCATTTCAAGGGTCATTGTCTATGCATGTTAGGCTGACGTTGTGGTCTTGTCCCTTATCATGCAGCTGTCTGGAACCTTGACCAGCCCTCCCTTCTCATGCAGCGGTCAATGAAAACCCTGTACCCCCTCCACACACAAGCAAGTTTGTGACATGGCTAAAGTTAGGCATTTAAAAATGGTTTGCTTGAAACTGTTTTATTTTAAACGACCTATGTTTTTGTAATTTCATTCCCAGAGAAAGTACAAATATGTAGCCGCAGCCATTTTCAGTCCGATCACACTGCGGAATCACAATGTCTGATGAAGAGTGAGTTTGGTCATTAGCAGTTGACGAACCTTAAATTGGTACTTACCAATTTTGGAATAAGTTACCCTTTCAGAGATGGCTTCACGCTAATACTGGCCGAGAGAAAAAAATGAGTGTCATATTTTCTTTGGAGAACGGGTCAATATGACCAGACATGTAATTTTCTCCCTATCGGGTCGGCCCTGAGAATGTTCGCCTGGCGAAAAAGAATTCGATCATATATACGACCGAGATAACATTTAGATAGGAAGGAATGGACTCGAAACTACTATTGAGTTAGAAGCTAGATTATCATGGTTGAGAGTATGCACAATTAGAAATATTTTTGTGTCAAATATTCATTTCCAAAATGATGGAATACAGTTAGGTTGTTATTTCTGATATTTGTTCATATGCTTGATATTCTAATGTAAAGTAAAATTATTCGGAAATTGTTTTTAAGTGCTGGATTGGGAGGTTCAGGCTGACTCGTGTGTAACAGAGGAAAAACATCAAGGTCCAACCGGGATTGAACCCGGGACCTCTCGCTTATAAGGCCATCACTCTACCGACTGAGCTAAAGGGAATTTCTCTCAGCCTGGGCTAGTAGGAATGATTGAGCCCCCATATGTTGTGGTGGCATTTGTGAAAAGGGAAATTCCCTTTAGCTCAGTCGGTAGAGTGATGGCCTTATAAGCGAGAGGTCCCGGGTTCAATCCCCGGTTGGACCTTGATGTTTTTCCTCTGTTACACGTGTACCATTTTAACGTGCTTGTTCACCTCTTTTTGCCCTTAATTGGCAATAATACTGGGTGTACCACAGAAAAGGCATTTTTTGTTTTTTTTCCAACCCAAAAATATCTTTGCGCAATTTTGTTTTCATGACTCAGCTTTTCACAAATTCCGCCAAAAAATCCCAAAGACTTTTGTCGGTTTACCCTAGGTGGTACCACTAGCTTTATTGTAATCGCCCTAAGCAATCTCCCATACTCTACATAACAAACGCAAATTCAATTACAAAATATATTTTGCCGCTTCAGCAGGTTAGAGTTTGATATGATTGACAGTAATCAATCCAATTAGGTATTTGTTAGGCTTGAGGAAAGAATTTCATATCTTGTAATGTTATTTGGTGAAAAGTTACTTCAGGGACGTCTGTGAAAGTCGTTGTGTTAAATTTTGTGTTGAGGGCTGTGTCTGTTAATCATGGGTTCTGTGGCCAGTTTCAAGACAGGGCTGAAGACCCTGCTCTGGAAACACACACAGGCAGGTGCATCATGGCAAAGCCAGATTCCAGGCAATGGGACCAAAAAGGCACTTCTGAATCAGAATTTCCGCAGAAACTCACCAGAATACACCATAAATCACATCCAGTTTTGGTTCGACGTCTTGACAAAAACTGTCAGAGCCATCAAAATCCTTCCTTTGTGGCCGTAATAGGATTCTACGGTCGACGTTTTCTCATTTCCCTCCAATCAGCAGTGTTTCTGACAGAACCGCTATGACATCTTTAGAAAAATCTTCCAAGTGCCAGATAGATTTCTGTGACGGTATCTCCGTGTTTCCTGTATGTACTCATCCAGAAAAACCTCTGTCCACTATGGTACTGACCAATATCTGTCTTTCAGCGTGTTTCATACTTTTGAGTTCCTCATTACTTTGCAAAAACCTTCGGAGATATTCATCTTGCTGAAAAAAACTCAAAGGCCGGAGTTATACAGGATTCACATTGTCACGTGTCATGTTTCAGTTTTGTCACGAGTTGACTGACCTCGGCTTGTAAACACAACGTGAGGGTGAAAAGTGACATCGCGAATCATAGGTGCACGGTTAATTGTTGTTGCAAAATCTCACACACTACGATCCTAGTTGATAAACCACATACATCATATTTAACGCTGCCTATAACATGTATGATAAAGAGTCGGGTATCATCAATAAAGACGCAACGCTAGGGTGTGGCCACCAATCACATCCATGGATTACTTAGCAATCTTTGATTTTATCGGCGTTATCGCATCAACCTCATCTACGGTCGTCAGATATCTGAACCAAGCAGAATGACTCGATTGTACATCAAATAAATGTAAATCTCAAACATCTATATTCTATCTGACAAGAGGAACTGATGACCTCAGGCTAAAAGATTATGAAAACTTGGTTTTCTGTGCAAATAAGGGTTCATTTCACAATGAGCTGTGATCAGGATTTAAAGACTACTGTGTTGTCAATCTTTGATATTTTGGTGTTGTAGCGTTTGCCATAGCTCTAATACTATACAGTTGTCAGATTCCGTACCAGGCAGCATCATGGTGTTCTTTCAGAGGCATTTGAAAAAAGGAGAAATGGGTGTCTGTTGAATTTTCAACTTTCAACTTGTAGCCAAAATGCACCATTTCCGAAAACGCCTGTTCATCTGAAAATGATCACAGATGATTGATTCCTTATAGCTGCAGCTGCCCTGAGGGTAACGTCATTGAAAGCCATTGCAAAATTTACTGCGTGTTCCAAAAACTAGAATTTTAAAATGATATCCTTTTTATTGACACACTCTGTATAATGCCATCTTGTTTATACTTCAAAGTTTAAGCATGCAACGTGTACACTTTATTGAACCAACAACAAAAAGCTACAGAAAACAGACACTATAAACTGAAATCAATTTGAAGTTGGACAAATATAGAAGTCATAAAAACATTGACTTTCATATCAGAGGAAAAAAATCCAGTAGTTTCTATTATTACAAATTGATAGTTCTTGTTTTATCGAGGGAATCCATTCTGCCTTTTTGTCTGAACATATATTTACAATATTATTCATCTAAGAGAGGTGGTGGATTGCTCTTGTGCTAAATATGTTGAAAAGTTTGTAAGTTTTTGGTCAAATATTTATTTCTAACCAATACAAAAACTACTTCTGATGTCAGACTTTATTGGGTTAAACACTGATGTCTGTTCTGTTATTTAGCATCCCCCCAATACCTATACCAGACACCATGTCCAAAGATTCCAGTTGAACAGATGTTGCTTAGTTATTCATTGTAGTTTTTAAACGAAAGTGTTTTTTCAATTTGAATTTTTGAAACTCGACAATTCTCAAATATAATTTGTTCAAATATTGAATGAGAGAGCTGTGCCTTTAACTGATCTCACCTTTGTTGGCCATTTCATCCTTTTGATTGTAGTTGTAGTTGTAGTTGTAGTTTTTAAACGAAAGTGTTTTTTCAATTTAAATTTTTGAAACTCGACAATTCTCAAATATAATTTGTTCAAATATTGAATGAAAGAGCTGTGCCTTTAACTGATCTCACCTTTGTTGGCCATTTTATCCTATTGATATCACTATCAATCGTGATTTTGAAAGATCGATTAACAAAACGACTCGTTTAAATCATGCTATTGTTACAAATTATTGGTTTGTGTTCATTTATCGGAGTAAGTTTCTTCTGCCTTTTGCCTAGACGTATTTGTTTGTAACACTTTTGGTCATTTCAGCATTTGATCTCGACAATGTTGTTGACATCAAAAGTGATTTCAAAATGTCATCAATAATCAATTACTAATTAATAGTTTGCCATATTTATCTAAAAGGAAAAAGCCTTAGTTAGGAATGAAACGAACATAATAGGAAAACAAACATGATAGGATAAAATAGGAAAATTCTAACTTCAAGCAATTGCCTCATTTCAGCCATTGATATCGATATTCTTGAGATCAAAAGTGGTTTTGAAATAACAAAAATGATTATTAGATGGCCATATTCATCTAAAATGTATCCAGGCTTACTTCAAGAATAAAGCAAAGTTGATTTGCAAACATAATAGAATACAATTGGAAAGTTATAATTTTAAGCAGTGGCCATATTTCAAATATTGAATGATGTGTTGTGTTGCCTTTTGATTTGATATAAGCTTGAAGTTGATTGGAAAACTCTCAGCATCTCCAAACCTTACCACCCACAGCAGCGAGGGTTGAACCCCATACCCCCAGCAAGCCCTGATACACAACACCACAAAAAGCTCTCCGGCTCGGCATGTATTGCATGAAACAGTTGCATTTGTTTGATCCCCATACTCCAAGCAAGTACTGAAACGCTACACAACTAAGCATTCTGAGACTCTACATCGATGGTGTAAAACAGTAGCGAGGTGAACCCCAAAGCTTTAGCAAGTGCTGAAGCACTACACAAGAGAGAGCTCTAAGGTATAATCCATATGTATCATATATAAAATATTGAATCCTACACATTGTACTTGGCAATCAGACCATCATATAAAACAGGGAGGTAGGGTTGAACCCCATACATTAAGCAAACGCTGTAACACTACACCATCGATAAAGTCGAAATGTATCATATAAGCAGGTAGCAATCATGTATTGATTTATCGCCAATCGCCTAAGGAGAACCGACGATGGCGTATCACATCACGCACGTGTGCACAGCAATAAATTGTGCCGATGTACACACCAATGACATCGCAGATAATCTACGCTGAACACTCTAATCACTGGAGATACAAAAGGTGTGGTCACTTTTAAACTTCAGTCGTTGTTCGTGCGAGTGTCGTAACGTCTGCAAATTGCTATCACAAATCTGGGCTGTAGTTTATCGTTTTTGGGCTGTGGATTGGACTGTAGTTTACCTATTGTGGGCTTTGAATTACCACTTGGCTGTTAATTTCTTCATCCTTGCTACCACTAATTTGGATTGTAGTTTTTCTTTCGGCTGTAGTTTACCCTTCACGGTGAATTACACGACACTTTTCAATCAGTCTTTATAAGAAAACACATAGTCATTTGGTATTTATATCTCGAGCTGGTCTCGACACGTGTTACAAAAATCAAGTAATTCGCAAACACACGGGATCACGATAAATTCCTATATTTCACAGTGGTTACCTTGACAATCTCAAAACAATTCCCATCGAACTTTCAAGGAAGATAACCCAAATTGATTATTTGCAAATTGGTCGACGTTCACGGGATATCCTACACGAAAGGATCTATTTATAGCGCGGATTCAGCGGATATCTCTCGAAGATGATACCTATTGTTGTAAGTTAAGATGTAGCGGTGGCGAAATCTTTATGTCGTTCTCTGATTTTCTTTGATAACGTGTTGTCCTCTATTGTTTATTTCATCAGTTATGTGTAACAGAATTAATTGTAGACATCTTTCTGATACCGAATTTCAAATTGGTACGCCATTAAGTTGATGTCCTCTCATTCTACATGGTGATGTTTGGGTCTCGTGAATCATCAGTTTCTGCTACTGTAAATCACGAAAACTTTGCCCCAAGTCTCGGTTTTATTTTGACAGATTAAGAAATTCGTTTCAGTTTTCCAACAAGAACATTCTCGCAAAAATTGTTGGTTTACAGTTTTATTGGAGCCCTTTTTCGAGATTTGATATCAAATTTCTCAGCATACAAGTCTGTCTTTCCTTCCTGCTTAACCAAATTTTCCACATAGTTGCATCATGCGACACTAAGCAGTGACCTTGACTTTGTCAAAAGTGCTCTGGCTATACGCTCTAAGCCCCTGTTTCACCATGTGTAACATAATCGGTAACATCAAGGTAAAAAACCCTGTGATGATACATCCAGCCCAGATGTCACCTGAAGATGACAAGGCAATTTGACCTTGACCTTCTGCTCACGGTCATGGTCGAAATACATGAATGAGTCATCACATGAAGGACATTACAGATTTAGCTGCATATTAAGTCATTATTAGAGCAGTGATATGACATTTGATTCATGCCCCCGAGGGATTTCAACTTCCCCATGTTAAAATTGCCACAATCTCACAACGCATGTCATGTGCTGTTCATGACATGTGATACTATGATTGGTAGACAAGATAAATCTGATAAACAAAGTTTTAAGATAAATTTTAAAAAACAGTGTCTCATTTTACTGTTTATCCATGTTTTTCATGATTGAAATAAACAAACAGTAAAATGAGACCCAGTTAGTCCAGCAGTCCAGTGATCCACCTTTTTCGAATACCCGTCGTAACCTGATCCAGTTGATGGCAACATTATCCATCACCCTTGCTGCCATTCAGCCCTGTAGCACGAGATATATAATTTCATCTCTTCTTGCAATTTACTAATTCTAGACATGCTATGAATTCATGCAATTCGCGGAACCCATTATACTACAAAATTGAATTTGACGGCAAGCGAAGTATATCTGGTTTCGGAAGACGCAATAGAAAGAGTAAAACAAGAAGAAAAAGTTAACAAAAACTGGATAGTTTAATGATGGTATGAATGTGGTAATAAATGACAACATTGAAGGTGGAATTTAACAATGCTCACGCCTTGGCGCTAATTTTACATTTGGTCAACATTTCGCGCTCGAGACTCAACTCAAGATTGTCTTCAGGATTGGAGATCTCGTGAGTAGCCGTCGTCGTCGTCATCATCATCATCATCATCATCTCCATCTCGGGAGAGGGAGAAAAGGGAAAAGTGAGATAAAAGTCTTCTTTAAAATATTATTTTATGATTTTCCTGAGTAATTTAACTATGTCTAGAAGTGTTCAGCGACCACTAAAGCCTTTTGTCAGCAAATAAAGAGCACCTTCTAATTCTTTTCATACAAAGTTGATTATCTTTCGATAAGGTGTGTTATCAACTTTAAACTTGAGGGAGAGATGCGTTCCATATCTTCCCCCCCCCCCTACTTCTCCCCAAGGCCCTCTTCTGCCCTTCTTTTATCTTAAACTTGTCTGCCAGTAATGTCATTTAAAAACCGATAACGTCTTTAAGGACATATCTCATTTGAACAAAGTCTGCCTCGATTTCCGCCCAAATCTAATGAGCTCTGAAAATTAAATTGTCATCAACTTTTCGATTGATGTTGCGATCTTGAATCGTTGTCACGGTTACAACCTACATTGTATTATCGCAGATGCCATATGACTGCAATTAAATTGTGCTACTGTTCAACTTGGGCTGACGTATAGAACTCGATGATTTATAGGTGGCTTTCTGCTTGCTAGATTCCTTCTGTTAAGAAGTCAATGGAACTTCCCTTAGCGGACACTTTTGTTAGCAGGACATTCTCTCTATCGGGGACACTGATTTTGGTCCTGACTTGACCAATTCTGTTAATCCATTAGTCAGTCCCAATTTTGTCCTTAAAGTTGACGGGTCAAATATGCATTCCCGAGTAAGGCCGAAGCCGAGCACCAAGGAAATTTTGTGATGTGCATTTGGATCTTCAACTGAATATACCGATTACTCCCCCTGGTCCGAATGGCCTGTATCTCGATCAGGATGGATTCTTTAAGATGCTAAAATAACAACTTGCGCCATAATCCACTCTTTATTTTAGTTCTTCTTTCGTCAAGAAAATCAAAATTGAATAAACAGAAAGTTATCGAACGATCGATAATCAATTATGATGAGTCAGCAGTTTTGACAAAACAAACATGGCCTGCTGCGGTCAGATTAGGGAGAATCAAGAATGTCAACAAATGCTGATGAATTGGCTGTCGCCGAGAGAATGGTGGTGGCTCTTTTTCATCCATCGTCTTATTAAAAAGATTGGTGTCTTCCTAGAAATATTATTAAATGATGATATCAGTTTTTACGATGGATGATGACAGCGCAGTTATGTTTGAAAATTGAGGGGTCAAGGTTAAATTTACACATGAACGCTTACTTTTGGGTCACCACTAAAAAGCAAACCAGCGTACATGTATCTCTGATACCAAGCACCTCAGATATGTACCGATTGCATTCACACTAAAGGGGTCTTTAAAGGCCTCAGCCATTCCTTAAAGATTTTAAATTTGTAGTGGACTTTGAAATTTCCAAATGCATTAAAATGTACTTAATATAAATTTCTGCATTGGTAGACAGATTTATAAATACTATAGATACCAAATTTCCCTTAATAACTGTACTACGGAATTGTGTATAACTGCATTCCTATTTGCCTGGGCCACTAGTAACTACGAATGGAGTTCTCCTTTAAAGAGTCACAATAATCAAGCTCAGAAACTGTCCACTTGCATCCAAAGAATCTCATCAACTCGCAGCAAGTTGTCAATAATTCCCGCTTCGATTGATACGAGACAAACAAGATCGACTCTCATCCGATTGTTGACAACACGGACGGACCAATTAAATCCAAGCGTATTGATCCTAATCCTGGATTAGTAATATCTGCTTATGGAATAACAATGGTGTATTGGTTGCCGCGGCAATAAGGCGTGGGGTCGCCGGGGAGAAAAGGTTGACATTGGATAAGGTTGTGGTTATTGTCTGAAGGTGAATCTTGTATTGTGCATTTGACAAGTAACTTTGAGTTGCATGATTGTGTTGATGTCAATAATGTATTTACAAATGGTAGTGACCCTTTATTTGTAACAGTGGAGGTCTCGTGTCCTCTTTGCAATTAACAGCCCTATGTGAGTTACGAAACATTGGGCACACCCTGCTTTTCCTATTTCGACTTATTTTACCATGATTTCATCACACTCGCGCACGACATCAGTCTTTCGTGCCAAAAAACAGGTCCAGTTTCGGCATGATAGTGCGACAAACTTGATTTGTGATGTCACTTTCTGATGGTACCATTTGTAATGCCATTGACATGACCATTATTTCTTATTCTCTTGGTGAGCACTTCGTGATGGTACCATTTTTAAACCTATTGACATGACCATTCTTTAAAAAAAGCTTTTGGTCGACACTTTTTTAGGGTACCATATTTAAACCTGTTGACTTTATCATTCTTTGGAAAGCTTTTGGTGGAAAATGGTTCATGGTACAATTTGTAAACCTATTGACATGACCGTTCCTTGCAAAGCTAAGGTCTCAACGAACACTTTAACTAAATTCAACACAACGATTTTCTATTCTTTCTAAACGACTCATTTTCCAGAAATATTTGTTGCCTGGAAATGGTTAAAGGAGATGCGTGTCAATCATGAACACACTTAATGATTACTTGCGGAAGTGAATCGTGCCAATCTTCAGGTTTGATTATGCCGTCACCATGGTTACGGTCATGTATTACCTTACAATATAAAGGTGAGAGAAACCGCTCGCATGGTGTCGTAATTAGGCAAATTTAGCGGAAGTTGGCCGATTGTCAGCCTTTGGTTGTACCAGCAGTAGATTAGAAGCAGTATCCATCTACTGTACCTGCCGCCTCAAGAACACCTGTCTTTATCTGGAGCTGGCCATACAGAGACAGATTTATTAATGCTCTAATCTTGCTGCCCATAAGGATACATGGCAGCAGATATAGGAAGATGTATACATTGTTGTACTGCCTCTTATCCACTGCTGGTTGTATATACAGTGCAATCACAATGCAGCTATTTGTTGCCTCCTTTAAGCAACTTTAAAAAAATAAACACCCACATTTTCTCCAAGTGTTAATTTTTGCAAATATCAGAAATACCTAGATCAACAAAAAAATATGTATATATAGCGAAAAAAATATTTTTTAATTCGAAAAATCTAAACAGATTATTTATAATCTGCCAAAAAAATGAAAATAATTGAAAAATCTTCATTCAATGAAATCTGAACAACATGAAATGCCAAGTAAAGCGGCTACTCTCGTCCCCAATGCCGCTTGAAGTACTAAACTGCCAAATCTACGACTCGTTTCTGAATCTACAAGAAATGGATGATATTATCCACACGGTCGTATAATCACATTGAAAACGTTAAATTTGGTTATAGACACTGGGTTACCTCTATTATTACTAATACTCCGACCCATGACCTAAGATATGAATTGCAGTACACCATCTTGTAGAAGTGATGTGTGCCCAACAATATTGGTTTTTAGCCTTCCTGATAAGTTGAGGTGTTGTGAGGCTAGAGAATAGGTTGGCGATACTAATTCATTTGACTGCATGACGTCATGTTCCAGCTTGCTATTGGTGTCGTTATTTCGTAACTAATGAAGCAGTCGCATGATCGATGAAATAAGAGTATCGTCCATCCGAAGGTACCGAACATGAAAATACATGACGCTTCATCGTGCTACATAAGACAACTGCTACAAAGCTAACGATCAATAATCCGGGATTAATCCGCTATTAATCCAGATTGATTACATCGCCGATAAAAATCAAACACATGTTCACGCTATGGCAGCTTAGTCCTGACTTATCGCGGCGTTTGATGCTAATTGGTTCTGATGTATTGTGATAGGTTGCCGCTAATGACTAGCATGGTGTGAGGTGCTAACGATGTTGGTGTTGTAACACTAATCATATTAGTAGCTTTGACGGCCAGCGACGACGAACCTTGTGGCCGGGGGTCATGCCCATAATCGTCAGAAACTTCAAATTCCCACTTTAAGACAACAACTATTATTTCCATATCCTTAAATGGGGGGGGGGGGGGGCTTGAACGTTCATAAAATATTATCCAAGAGAGGTACAGTGTTCCAGTGTTATATTGTCAAACTTTAAAATATAAATTTAAATAACATTGTCTGAATATTGCCTAGTGTCAGTCCACCTCTTCGAAGAAATGTCAACACTCTTATCAATTTGGTCTACATCTCATTTGCAATCTATGGGGCCAACTCTAAACTTTGGTAAATCATTATATGTCTTGTAGAATTAGAGAATAGCTCCATACCATGAGTTAATAGTCCTATGTTCACAAAAAAACGTTGGCTGGACAACTGGCCAAGGTCGGTGATAATAGACCACAATAAACCCAATTTGGACCAAAATGTAGTGGCATGTTAAAACGCTCATCCCGCCTTGGAGGAGGAAAACTCCCGAGGGGATAACCCTTCCAAGTGTAGAGCGAACGCTTAAGAAGAAGAATTGACTGCACAAGTATAAAACAAGCATGTGAACCTCTTCATTGTTATTGATAATGGGTCACTATGTCGAACAACTGCATAGTGGACCTTTAAAACTGAGTATTGATCTCACGCGCCAGTACCACATCATCAACATTGCTTCGGCACATCGATATTTTTATTCAGAGCTACCATCTTCTCAACACCGGTTTACACTTCATACCAACTCACTGCAGCCTCACTGCCAGATACTCGCTAATATCGTCAAACCAAACTGAGGCTCATGTGACCTTGACCCTCATAAATGTATTTGCTCATTGCGTGTTGTCATTGCTGTTGTATAGGAATCACCGAAAATCGTAGGAAAGGTAAGGTTACGAAATTTGCGGACGTTTTTTTTTGCTGAGATGGGGACCGCGACAAAAAATCAATCATTTGACTCATTTGTAGTGTCCGTGATTCATGTAGCTCGATACTGGGAAATTATGCTAACAGGATAGCATGCTACATATATAGCATGTATATGGTTGTGGTGTACATTAGCATGTGTTGGTGTTAGCAGTAGCTTTAGCACATGGTCTGGTCTGTCAGTCAAGCGAGATAGTCCTTGGGATCTTTTCATACCCTATATGAAAAGGCTTGACCTTGGACCCGAATGCTAATGCTAGCCTGACATTTATGCTAATGTGATAGCATGCCAGCATTGATATGGCTATTCATGTGGCACTGTATACGACATTAGCATGTGTTAATGTTAGCAGTGTCTTTAGCACATGGTTTAGACAAGATAGTCTTTTACGGATTGTTGTTATACCTTTCTGGGAGGGTTTCTTTGATTTCAATGTAATTTATGCTAGGATGGTAGCATGCTAGCGTGTATTCGTTATTCATATGGCAATGCATTAGACATTAGCATCGGTTGATGATGGTGGTGTTTGCACATGCTATAGAACTGTCATTCCATTGTCATGGTTTGGTCAATCAATTTAGGAGGATAGTAGTAGGATACTACTGTTTTGGGGGACTTGTCCTTGGATCTTAATGCTAGCTTGAAAATGATGCTTTTGAGATAGCATGCTAGCATGTTCAGTGGAACCTCCCTTATGGGGCACCTCTGCTCGCATGACACCTTCTTTATCAAGGATAGTGATTTTGGTCCCAAATTGGTTGTTTCTATACAGTCCAAACTCTGGCCACCTCCTATACACCTTCCCAGAAATGGGGCGCTGAGTGTCCGAAATAGTGACGTCATAAGGGGAAACTAGGCCTTTTGGTGGAGGGACAAAGGAGATAGTCATGGTTGACCAACACACTTGAATGCCTTCAATGACGGACAAGGGGGAAAAAGTTAGTTCCAATGCAAGCCACCAATTTCGGGAAGCATGTATTAATGACATCAATTGTCAGTCTCAACTACTTTTGTTCAAGACCTGACAGCAACGCTCGTATAAAAAAATCCTCTCCGTCACGTGACAAATGAAGTGTTGGGTTATGTTATGAGTTACGTCAGAGTCTATCTGTACTTGTCCATTTCACCAAAGTAATATCCTGTCACCATCTCATCTCATTGTTGACAAATCGTGACTTCCAGATTTATGATAAATTACTCAAGTTTCTCATCAAGAAGGTAGAATCAATTAGCTGATAACATTGAGAGTTTGGGTGTTTAGCTTATTGTTTACAATCTGTGACTTTCTGATTCAAGATGAATTTCTCAGATTTTTCATCAGAAAAGTAGCAAAATAGCTGATACTTTGATCATTTTGATGGCATGTCGGCCGAATTCTGGTTTGTGCGATGCTATAATAGCCGGTATCGGGTACGAAGACCTTTATTAAGAGGTTGTGAGTGATGTCTTGTTTACAGGTTGTGACTTTCTGATTAAGGATGAGTTTCTCCGGTTTCTCTCCAGGAAAAGTAGCTCATTAACCTGATCATTGGTAACATATCTCTGCAACAAGAGTGGGTCAATGCTGCGACCTGTGATACATATCAAACCGACATTGTCGTTTATTTGCAGACAAGCAATCTTTTTGTCACTCAAAGTAGCAATAATTAATATAGTGATAGAAATATCTCGTTTGAGGCCTACTAAGAAGCACAGATAGAACAAAAAATAGCACATGCCGATCCTGCTATGAGCCGTAAAAAAAGCACTGTTTTTGTGCAACGAGGATTCCTGCCATGCACCCTGGAGAGAATTTATCAATTATCCTGTTTTTTGGTGAATCCCGATTTTCTGCGATCCGTCGATGATGTATTTATTCTTTCGTTCCCTAGGCAACTGGATGATATGTTTTTGTTTGTTGGTTGGTTGCTGGGAGCCTGCGACAAGAATCAGTCAGCGATACGACTTGCGATAAAGCGGGATGTCTGAGTGGCACAGCGATAAGACTGATGATCGAAATTGACATCAGTACCTGCTGCCTCTGCGGTTATGTGTGCGGTCCCACTTCGGGCACATGCTCATGTGATAGAGAAGGCGACTATATATCTGACAGCTTAGATTTCCTCTGGGTTCTCCAGTTATCCCCTACATTACATTACAATCGCCCAATATTGTTTGTAGCTAATAATAACACTACTATACCATATTTTATAGTGCTTTTATCCACGTAACAACATGCTCTGAAGCACTGTAGGCCCTACATTATGTAAGAAAGGCTAAGTAAAGCTGAACTGCATGCACAAAACCAGAGCGTCCCATGCGGCAATAGTAAGAAATGCAAACGATCGAAAGGTCCTTCAAAAATACGGCCTGAAATATGATAGACCTCCAATGCGTCGATGCGCTTGATTTCACAACCACAGGACGATGCGGACAGTCTCGGAGAATTATGGAAGAGAAAAAAAATTGAAGTCTTCTCCAGGGATTCGAACCCGGGAACTCGGGCTCAGAATACGAACGCTCCAACCGTCTGAGCTAGGGGCTTTCTTGTATTGCTGCCAGCAAATATATCTTATATGAATGGCGATTATGCTTCTTTTTTTTGAGAGATGAAGCAGAAATTTTCTCAAGTGGATGTTATAGAAGAAGATACCAAGACAAAGGTGAACATTGCTAAGAGAAAACGTAGACTTCTCACACATAATCACGCACAGCAAAGAAAAAATGACTTTCTTCCTGCAGTTGCCCACTGGAAGCCGCTCAAAGATGTTGAACAAAGATTACACACAAATGTTTGCACATTCTATTAAGGCGTATAAAACGACAAGGAATTTCAAGCAGCCCAGTGGCCTTGAGGATAAGAGTGTTGGCAAATAAAACCAGATATGTTGAGTTCGAGTCCCGATGAGAGGACCTTTTTCATTTTTTTCCTTCCAGAATTCTCTGCGAAGGTCCGCATCGTCCCACGGTTTGCTGGTTTGTGAAATCAAGCGCATCGAAGCATTGGATGTCTATCATGTTTCAGCACGTATTCAGAAGGGCCTTTCCGTCGTTTGAATTTCTTACTATTGCCGCATGGGGCGCTCTGGTTTTGTGCATGCAGTTCAGCTTTAATGTCCTAAATGCCTCTCTAAACATGCCAAATGCACTTGGGGGAACATTAGTGTCATCTCTACACCATAGCATGGGGACCAAACTTTTGAATACTTTTGCCTGTAAGCGCTACTGGTTAGTACAGGTATCTCTGTTAGGACAAGATGGCGCTTGCTGAAAAATGGGTGGGGCAGCTAAAAGAGTTAACAGTATCTAAACTTCTCTTATATTCTATTTCCAGATGAACCGTCCAATGCAAGTGAAGCCGGCAGACAGTGAAAGTAGGGCAGGTAGGTATCATTTTTTACCCTCCGCATTTCGTCGCTCAGTTCTGCCTGTCATTTTTCTCAGCGAATTTATGAAAATCACCCCCAGAATGTGTATTATGAAAGTTGTTCATCTCTCATGCGGCAGTCTACCAGTTTTATTTCAAAATCATAAAAAGAGGTTGATGATGAGAGTCCCCTATGTTCAGAAATGTGCACTAAATAGGTGCTGGTAAGTCTGCACGGTGCATGTTGGACATTTCAGTGTTATATATTCTTGATACTATGGTTGTCATCCAGAAATATTTTCTGTCAGACAACAGTCCTCGCGAAATCCAGTAACTTCTGTGTTTATCGAAAATGCCCTCCCCATCTTTCATGCTTTCATTCCCTTTACATTTTCATGGTTCTATTATTCAATTCTCCACAAAAAGCAAAAATGGACATTGAGGCATATGTACCTTGCAGGATGATAAACTCATTTGGTAAAATTACTTGGTCTGGGTCACCAAATCCAGTTACTCCTGAGTTTATCAAAAAGACCTTCCCATCATCGTTCATGCTTTCATTCCTGTCTCATTTCCACAATACTATCACATGATAATCCACACAAAGACATTTAGGCATATTGATATACCTTGTAGGACGATAAACTAATTTGGTAGATACTCTGTCTGGGTCCCTTTCAGGTGATAAATTTGGTTACTCCAGAATCCATCAATTAGACCCAGCTAAGGCTGGATAAAGCATCGCCGTTAAATGGGCACTCCGGTCGTATTTATGATCAGTAGGGTGACACAAACACCTGACCACTAATGACCATATATTTATTTGGATGATGTATATGTCTGGCCATTGCTAAACCTTGGTGGATGAAAGACTGCAGACAGCCATAACCAAATAAGCTTAAATAGTCCAACCTAACGTGTAGAAAAACTATACAGATGACCATTTACAAAAAAGATTATTGACAACTCATTTCTTAGTGTCACTTATTTGCATAGAGGGATATGCCGAAAATTTTCAGACTGGGGCGTATCCAAGGGGGACCGACCCCCCCCCCTCACCCACCCCATTTTCTGCCAACCTGAAAAGAAGAGGTTTTCTAGTGAGAGGAGGGCTTAAATACGGTGGTCTATAGTGGACAAGCTGTGCCCTAAGCTCAGCCCCCCCCCCCCCCCACCCTTCTCATAATCCTCGATCCGCTGCTGAAAGACTTAATATTTTATTCTCATTTCCTCCAATATTCTTTTGGGTTATGGGGAGGTAAATATATGTCTGACCTTGTCAATTCTTCAAGGTCATTGAATACGATGCGAGAAAAATTGCTTTCTTCATGGACACTAAACTCTATACCTATCATATCCTCTGTTGTTTATCTTGAGTGTTACCATGGTAACTCGAGACAAGCCGTACAGGCCAGCGATCATGACAAACATAAGATGTGGCAAATACCTGTCGTTGCCGTGGAAACTGATCCTTGAATCTGATTGATTGATTCAGATCATGTGTCCACGATGATGATGATACGAAGTGGAATCGTGATCATCCGAGTCAATGTTTGTGAATAACGACTCGTACAAGAAAATCGAATGCAAAAAATTGACTGGCAGGAATGCAAGGTTCGTCTATAAAGAGTTAGCTCCAAAATTACTTGAGTCCAAGGAATTTTTGTGTTTGCGGTTTGGGTTGGATGATTACCATGTATAATCAAGTGATCACATTTATACAAAATTAAAAGGAAACTGTTAATTGCTCCATAACAAAACAGATTAATGTCTCTTCATTTAAAAAAAATAAATATGCAAATTGTGTAACGGCACATTGGGCATGTGATGTGTTTGGCGCTACGTACGGGAGGGAAATCCAAAAAGTCCATCTCGCTCTTTTGGTATTATCTCCACCTGTTGCATTTCCCCAGAAAGTAGTGAAGACTTAACTTTGAGAAGGATTCAAGATGAAAATACCCTCATGTTTAAAAGGGTTCACACTACCCAATCGTTACAGAAAAGCTTCGGGGTATTTTACCACCGAAATGTCAAAAATGTTATTTTCCTCTGCAATTTATATCCATTTCACGTGAAACTACCACTCTCGGGCATTTTTGTCGCAAAACCTGCTTTTACGACAATTTCGACATAAGACGTTGGCGTCTCCCACCGCGGGCAGTCAACAGGAAGTGTGCTGATGGATTCTGTTCCTTGGGGAACGTTCCATCGACTTCAAAGTGGGCCTGAGAACCAGTCTAAGAACGCGCAAATAAGCAACGACATGTACTCATTGTCGCTAATTACAAGGGTATGGCGGTGAATTTTGCGTATGTTGCGGGGCACCGCTGAGATTCATTGCGAGCTACCGGAATGGTTAGCTTGAATGCAATTAGCTAAGTTACTTTGTGGAACTTGTGCGTCGTCGGTATAGCTGTGGGGGGCCGGGTTGCTGTGGCGTTGCTCCAGTGCTCAGGCCCTTTTTTACCCCTTGGCCACCAGCATGCGAGGAGGGTCATTGTCATCTTGTTGCAGTGGCTCCTTATAAAACTCCATGTATCAATAAAGTCTACAGCCAAAGTCGCTGCGGCCTGCGATTACTACCGCAAAAAAGCGATATAAATCACAGTTCGCGGCATTTCAAATCACTTCGGTGGCGCTTTAGTCCTGGGGCAAAGTATATATATAATATAAATAATAATAATGATTCTTTTATATAGCGCAATTCCGTGACACTATAGTTCTCGCTCAAAGCGCTTTGGGATATCATATTATTACCCCGGTCTCCACAGAAATCAATCAGGGGTTTCAAGGAGCAACCACAAGGCGCTCACCTGAACTCGACCAGTAGGGAACTAAGCAGTGACTCGGCCGGGAGTCGAACCCACGACCTCCTGATCATGAGGCCGACTCTCTTCCACTGCGCTACCGCTGCCCCGTTAAGTAGTGTCAATTGCACTTAGTGCGGTATGTTTGTACTTTTAACACCATTGATCTTCCTACTCTTCGCAGCCCCCCCCCCCCCCTCCTCATCATCATTGACATTACTTTCACTTATAAATCTATTCCTGATAAGAGTACATTAACTCGGTGAACTGAACCTTGTCTCCAGCGACCAGCAGGCACTAACGCCATCATAATACCAGGGGCCAAAATGGATTTTATGACAGGGATCATGCATGCGTCGAAGAAGTCATAAAAGCGGTGAAGTTGCATTAATATCTCTACCTAATTTGATTAATTCCGCATCTCGAACGCTGAGCAATTTCTTTGTCGTCTTTGCCTTAATGGGCAACACTTTTCGTTAAAACATTTTAATTTGTAATTGAATTTGAAACTTTCTAATTGCGTAAATACGTTCTAAATATACATTTCCATTGTGTAGACAAATACACGATACCAAGTTTCAGCAAATTCGTATGAATAACGGCACTGTATTGGGTATAGTGCTTTTCTCTTTTCCTGGACCACCAATAATTACGAACAGCGAACCCCTCTAGGGATTGATACCATCACGTCCTCTGTCGCCAAACCGATTAAAATGTCCGATTCACAGGAGAGCTCCCGAAAAATCGATTATGCAAAATCGATTTGGTTAGATTTTATCACTTCTAGGTGAATCAACGGGTTAATTTAGTCCTCCCACTATTTTCTACCCTATCCCCCCCCCCTCCACCATTCTACACCATCTCACATGACAATCACCATTCGTTCCTTGTCCCGATTTCCCCGCCATATATTTTCTCCTCCTCCGATCCGATTATTATTAAGCCGATTATTTCAATCTCGTGTGACGAGAAATTTATCGGCGTAATCCGTGTTTTACATTCAGCGCAGATTCAATCACTCAATATTGCAATCGGGTTCTTGAGCGATTCAATTGTGAGTTACATGTGAGGATCAGCAATTGTTTTATAGACGATATCGACAAAGTATCTGATATGTTCTGTAGTTAGAGCTCGTGATGGAAGATTCAAATAGAGCTTGTCAAAGGGCGATGCTGTTACAGGATGACTTCTCCAAACCGGATAATTGAAAAGTCATTGAACTGCAATTAACAATGCACTAGAACGGGCAATAACCATAGGCCTGTCTTAATATTATTATTTTTTTACAAAAAGTTTATTCGGTTTATATTGTACATGTATTTTACAGTTAAAAGCCGAAGGCTTAAACTACTGCAAAATATAAATATATACAAATAGTTACATAAGTTTATAAAGATACGAATAGTGACATAAGTTTTTTAAAGATAATTTGAAGAGATATATAAAATATATAATTGAAAAACATGTGAAGTTGGAATGTAGTAAATTTGTCTTGATAATCACTTGATGTGTCCAAAACTGCCTCGCAACACCGTCCAAAACCATTATTAGAATTCAGCATCTGTGTGATACTACTGGTTGCGGCGCATGGTGGCAAGCAGAGTCATTATCCTCTTGGCCAGGTAACTACCACCCAAAAGTTGTCCCTTTAAGAACATTTCAGAAAATGTTTAGTTCGTAAACGTTTAGTACATAGTTACCCTATTGTAAATTTTCTAATTCAGTTACGAATTTCAACATTTTTAACTAACAGCATAAGCCTTAAAGCCTTTAAATGTCAAGGCGCAATGTCCTAAAAGCGGCTGTAATGTCATCAGGTCCAAGTCTGCAGATCGCGGGAAAGTGCATCTCGGAAAAAACTGGAAAAGAAGAGGGGAGCATCGACTGCACCAAACAGTACAACACCAAAGGGAGGTTTCATTTTGCCTGAGTGGGTCTCGTAATTAACGTTGTTACGTCTTTTTTAGATGACTTGCGGTTTGGTGATATTTTTAAGGTTTTGTCTGCGGATGGAGATTGGTTGTGGTGTTTGGTGGATTGGAAAATGAATGGAATGTCGCTGGAAATGCAGTCAAAGGTTTCACCTGACTGAGGTTAGTGAGAGGAAATAGGTGAAATAGGTGAAATTGTCACTCAAGATGTGGCCCGTTCTGGCAAATGTGGGCAGTTGGCCGCGAAGGCAGATATTGAGTTATTGGTAAAGGCTGATTGCGCACAAAGTTATTTTCAAAGTGATATATCACACTTGTCAGTCGCTTGAGAAGGAACACATAATTCAAGTTTTCTCTTGAGAAAAACTCACCTAAAGATAAGTAACATAATCAGTGAACCATGGTCATCGCCATGTTTAAGGTGTTTAACTGGACTATAATATGCAGCGTTGACCATTTTGGCTAGAACTTTAAATCATGATACAATTAGAACTCCTCAAAATGAAGTTAATGCCCATTTAAAAGCGGTGAGACTGTTCTCTGGAAAACAAAGAACAGCCCTCCACCCCTTCAAACTGCCATTCACTTCGTAATGATGTTTGTGTTGCAAAACTCTGGCTACCGTATTGGTCTGTCTGTGTATTCTTCCAGCAGCCAAAAACTCACCTATAACTTTTCAACCGTCAGACGAACATTAATAATTCAAACCAAACCCGACATCTCCTGAATAATTTATTTGAGCTAAGGAATCCTATCCCTTAACTTCAAATGTTACATTTTTAATCAGTACTAAAAGCATAGCGGCTTGAGAAGGTGCTTTTAGCAGTGTTTTTAATGACTTTTGATGTGATCAAGGACGGAAGTCTCTAAGATGTCAGAGTCGGAGAAGTGTTCTCTGGGGCTAATTATTCAAAACCATTTGGCAGGTACCGGTATCCAAGATCAAGCAAATTCAATATGGGGTATGCCCGGCCACTCACTTACGATTTTAAGAGGGCTAGTGCTGTACCCATCCAATCCTATGTCAAGAAGTGTAAACTAAACTTTGAACCTCTATCTTGTGTACTGTGTAATATGTAATGGTTCTGCTAGAAGTAATTTTTTATGAAAAAACCCAGCCTTACCTAGCCTTCTTTCCCCTTTAACACACCAACGTTGCAGTAGGAATGCTGTTATCGAGGAAAGAAACTACTTTAACTTGTCACACCTAAATAAAAATACACCACTTTTGAAAAGATGCAAGAGTTATTCAGTGTCTCAGGAGTTTAACATGCAAGTTTTCAACTCAAAATGGCCCCATTTACCTGAGTAAATTGGAACACGGGATGTATGACAATGTGCACACACACTGCAACAAGGCACACCCTTTTATAGGAGGGAGGATGGGAACAAAATATTTCATCCAGTTCCTTTCAGATCCCATTTCAGGCCAAAAATAGTTTGAGGTTGAGCAGGTGATCCCTTCCCCACCTTGGGTTTACACCTAATGTTTCCGACATGATATGGTCACATCATTCCGTGTCCAGAACTTACAAGCAACCCCGAGGGTCAACAAACACCTCAGTATGTTCTAATCAAAGTTGGTTTGTTCCCCTTGATCCAATCAAGTCATGCTACAGCGTCGTCGTGACAATCAGATTGGTCGCCGTGGCAATAGGATCAGTTGTCGTGGCTTCACCTGAATGTAAACACACCAATCGTCAAGGTGACCGGATGAAAGTTAAAGGAGTTAGTAAATATAGACACATAAGGCAGTTAATAAATCCCTTGTTCTGATTGGTGGAAAATTGGATTAGGTTATACGACTGCTTTTGATCTAACAAGGGAGTGAATAAATACTGCACTCTGATTGGTGGAAAATTCAATTATTTACCCTTGGCTTTTGACCAATTTAGAACCCTACTTATTAGAGTGATGAACGTCAGGAACAGAAAGACAGAAATGAGCGAATGAGGCAGTTGATAAATACTGCGTTGTGATTGGTGGAAATTGGATTATCTGACCACTTTTGAGCAATCTGTCGTCTGCTGCACACTAATGAACGTTTGGAACAAAACAGGGAAATTGGTCAAGAAGGTCCTTGAGAGTAATAAGTTTGTGTTTAAAAACTTTTGCAGGAATGTGACATTTAAAATTGTTGAATGATTTCCCGTCCCTGTTTCTCGTTCTCCTATAAAGGGTTTATTATCGCAAAGAAACGGAAAAAAAACATGCCTCGGCTCTCTTTCTGATTATTAATTTTCGAACTTAAAATAAGCATTTTAGAGGCATATTTTTGCAAGTGAGGACAATTCTGAGGACGACATTTCCAAGTTATTTTTTTCCTCTGAGGACTATCACGTCCCTCGTTATAATGAAATATGTCTCATTTTATTGGCTTGAGTTAAAAACAGACTTTTCTTGCCCTGCAATGATAGGGAGGTGACCTGATTATAGAGGTTGACTTGTATAACAACAGCCCATTTGGGACTAAAATCGCTGTCCTTTAGAGAGAGGGTGTGTCCTAACAAAGATGTCCTCTTAGGGAGGTGCCACTGTAGCCTATCTTTAAACTCATCTTCTTTTAGTTTCAGGAGATTTATAAATTTGTCAGGTATGTTTCTTAGTTTTTGGTTGAGGGCTTTGCTTCCCAAGGAATGGTATTGGTTTGGTAATGGAGTTTACTTAGAGGTGAATGCTTTCTTTTAACCATAGAATTTGGCTTGACATCAGCGTTGCTTTCCAAGGAATGGTAGTGGCTTGAGAATGCTCTTAGAAATAACGGTTTTTGAGCCTCTTAAACACCTTGAAAGGTTTTTTCGCCCAACATAGATATGCACCCCGTAGAGGGTTTTAGGCAAATGTTTTTTGAGGTTGTGAAAAACCTCTGAGGGAGTTTCCTCTCACTGAAAAACCTTTACACGGTGCATATGTTTGTGTAGGTCAAAATATGTTTTTCAAAAGCTAAAAAACCTATATTTCTAAGAGTGTAACATTGCTTTCCAAGGAAAGGCAATGGCTTGAGAAAGGAGTTTACTTGGAGATGCTTTCTTTTAACCATAGATTTCGGCTTGACACTAACATAGTTTTCCAAGGAATGGTAGTGGCTGGACACTAACATAGTTTTCCCGGCAAATGGTAACGGCTTTAGAATGGAGTTTGCTTGGAGTTGAATGCTTTCTTTTAACCATAGATTTAGGTTTGAAATTTACATTCTTGGTGTCCCAATAAGGAATGACAATGGCCTGAAAATAGAGTTTGCTTAGAGTTGAGTGCTTTCTTTTAACCATAGATTTCTGCTTGACACTAATATTGCTTCCCCATCGAATGGTCATGGTGACGAGAATGGAAATCGTTTGGAGTTGAATTCATTAGTTTAAGGGTTGGCCATAGGCACCATTTTGACTAGAACGTGAAATACAAAAGTCATAACAACTCTTTCAAAACAAAGTAAATGTCAATTTCAAGGGTGGGAGTCTGTTCTTTTAAGAGAACAGCCTCCCTTATTTCAAATGGGCATTCACTTCAATTTGAACATGTTAAAGGAGTTCTAATTGCTTTAGGATTTCAAGTTCTAGCCAAAAGGGTGATGCCTTTGGCTAACCCTTAGCTGTAGATTTAGGCTTGATTCTAACATTGGGTGATATGAATAAAGACTAGCAAATGCTTTTACTCCGGTTTTGTACAGGAAGGCCTAGTGTAAATGTACATGGAGATTTAGGTAAAAGCATTTGCTAGTCTTTATTCATATCACCCATGGTTATGGTGCTGGTATTTGCTCTCCGTTATAGGTCACGCCAACATTTTAACTTCAGACTGTTTCCTAGGGGTATTTCTAAAAGTAGAGCTTGATAAGTAGCAGTTGTAAGGGTTACTTTGAAGCTTTTAGGGTATCTGAATGGCAATGCGAATGATACTTTTGGAAAGGTGAAGGGTTTCACATTGATATATCGGAATATAGATCTAATCCATCCATGTACTTAGCTGTAGATTTATGGCTTCCATACTTCTTCTATGCTTCCCTAAGGTTTTAAGTGTGTTGGTGAAGGTTTTGACATTTGAAAGTATGGCTTTCTTGTGTCAACATCATTCAAGGACTTCTCTCCCCCTTCTGATGTCTATCCAAGTGATAGGTCAGTCCTGTTGCCTCAAAATTACGCATGTCAATATTGTCATGATCACCTATAAAAGTATTGACATCGGGAGTGATCATCATTATTAATGATACTAATGACACCACTTGATTTAGTGCCCTTTCCACTGAAAATTTATCAATATTCAAAAGCGCTTGCTCAAAAAGCCACATCACCAAACAAAGGGTCGTTTAAAGAGGAATGTACTGAGTAACGTCTTGAAACTGTCGATATCATTGGCAGTTCTTATGCTTATTGACAGAGCATTCCACATTCGTGGGCTAGTGTCAAAAATGCCTTTCGCCCGAATGTCGTCAGCCGAAATCTTGACTCCACTCATCATATGTGGTCACCATCCAGGTATCATTGTGGTCATTGCCCAGGCTGGATTGCCATGCATGAGCTGCCTCCTCTATCATCCCAAGAAATCAGTTCGGTTACTTCAACCACGCATGACAAAGTTACCAATATCTTTATTGCTTTGATAATGTAAGCAACGATGGCCATTGACCTGGTGCTTCAGCCTGACATCACCACATGCAAGAATGAGACCAGGGCCGGGTTGGTTGAAGCAAGTTTTATCCGTACAATGGCGTTAACCTTAACTTGGCTTCAACACTGATATCTTAACTGAAGTAGATAACGCCAAGTTAACGCCAGTGTTAGTGCAGACAAAACTCGTTTCGAACAACCAGGTCCAGTAGCTAAACCATCAACAATTCCTTATTTTTGCTGAATAACTTGATTACCAAAAGGCATGTTGTCAGGACTTTTCATCAGAAATGGCCATGTTGTCAGTCATAATTGGGTAGGACATGCTGATCTTGAGCTCCTGGCTTGTCAAATCAACCTTGTAGCATTGGGGACTACATGTCCAATTACTGATGATGGGAATGTTTGGTGACCGGCAGTGGGTATGTCCCTAGAAGGTGGTTGCAGAACTAACTTTCATTTTAGCGGTCATTGGGAAGTGTGGTAACCGCAGCAAAAAATGTGGCTTGTCAGGTAGGAATTGTGGCCATCCTGAACCTGCATCAATGACCAGCCTTATGGTGACCAGGACGAATTTAGACAGACAACAGCTTCATTGCCAGAAGGGGACTGTCCATCTAAGTTTGAGAACGCAGAGGAAGAAAGAAGATACAGTCGAAAAGGCACTGAAGCAATTCAACCGCAGGCTCTATAAATCACATCGCGATATGACTTCAATGTCTTTAGCGTTAGCCTAATGTCGTATGCTTCAAGGAACATGCTCACCTATTTTATTTGATAATCTATGCTTCAGGTAATTCGTAATTTGAATCCATGGATATATTCAATATCCTCATGTATTAAAATTATTGGCATAATCAATTTAACTTGACTTGAGATGAAGTTATAAGTATATTCTTTAACACGTGATGATATAATATGGGCGACGCCAGGATTTCTAAAGGGAAGGAGTTGCTTTTTGAAAATGCAGGGGCAACTACAGGGACGTAACAAGTGGGGGGTTGGGGCAGCAGGCGGGAGGGGGCGAAGGGGAGGGGAGATGCCCCTTCCCCCTAGAATGCACAAAAACGATTTTACCATGCTATTGGCTGAAAAAATCAAAAAGTGTCATTTAGCCCCTACCACCAGCGACCCTTTTGTACCCCTAAGATGAAAAAGCTAGCTAGACCCCTTCAAAATTAAAAACTTTTTCCAAAGGGGGTTTGTTTGTAGCGCCTGACCCTCCTGTAGTTGCCAGTGGTATTCTCACAGCTGATATAGACTTTTCTGTTTAGTAAATTTCCCACCTTTGGGGTATTCTCACAGCTGATAGATTTTTCTGTTTAGTTAATCTCCCATCTTTATTGTCGTGCACCACTGACCTCTGAACCGAAAGAAATGCAATTTATCTTTATGTGCTGGTTATGTCCCGTCATCTTCCTCGCGACTAAACTGGTTCGTTTAACACTCCGATCAGGAGCGAATTCACTGGACCAATCATAATAACTTTCGGCTGATAACTTTCATTGGCCATTATAAGGTGCTATGGACATGACATTACTTCTCACATTGGTGTGATAAAAAAAATATTATGGCTATAGTGATCCCTGGCCTATCTTGTTCAAATCATCAGCCTTAATATAATAAGTTATGTGAAAATTGTTTTGCATGATCGACCAAGATGAGGGGCTGCGTAAAAATGTTAAAACCGTTCCCAGGCAATTGCAGAATCAGAATCGATTGAGTGATGGATCACTCTGAGCACAATGTGTTCTTTGTCATTGACCGTTTCCAATTACTGAACCTGAAAAACTGATATTTTACAGCAAACTACAAATTTATACTTTTTTCTCCTTTAACCCTGTTGGTTAATGGAACATAGTGGATAAAAAATAGGAACAACTCCGCAGTTATCGATGCAAGAGGACAATTTGATTTGCTACAGGTGATATTTTTTTCAAGATAAAACAGGGAAATCAGACTTCTTTCTATGCCTGATTACTGCAACTGGAAAAACAGATATTTTACCGAAAGATGCACTGAAACTACAAATTTGTTATTTTTTTCCTTTTAACCGTGTTTGTTTGTTGATGGAACATAGTCGATACAAACTAGGAACAACTTGAAAGTTTCAGAGGTAAGAGGACGATTTTATTTGCAACAGGCGATAATTTTTTATATAAAACAACTTCAGGACACTGACAGGAATGCATGGTGAATTGCTTAAGGAGCCAATCGAGTTATTTTCCATCATCGAGAAATCGTCAATCATTCATGTCCTAAAAAACGTATACGTTTCTATTGACATTGTGATCGATCGGTCTTTCTCCTTTGATTTTTTGTGTTGAATAACATATTAAGGGCCAATAGACCCAATTGGCACAAAGAAATACTCATCCTGTCTTGGAGGAGGAACACCCCCTGGAGAAATCACCTCCAAGTGCAGAGCGAATGCTGAAGAAGAAGTAGAAGGTTGTACTGCAGAAACTGCAACGAAAATAACTTTTATTTCAGCGAGTAGTGCAGAATCATTTCATCCACCAAATTACATGCCACAGTGATGTAACAAATATAATGCCTGGGGTATGACTTTAGATCAATAACTAATCACGAATGTTAACTCACAATTCCCTTGAAGCGATTCCGAAACACTGAAACACGTCCTTTGAAATCGACACCTTCAAAAATGGAGTCGTGGCACATTAAATTGACACTGGCAGCGCCTAGGGCGTGGTTGTGTTACCGTTTGACTTCAAAGCTGAAATTTTCGTTGCGGCTGGAGATTGAAGCGATTCGTAGATTGAAAAGGGACTTGATGGCACACAAAATGTTTGTTTGTCGACATGTAATGGAGTTCTCAACTTTTAGAGTTGCTTTAAACTTTCTGTGTGCTAAAAATGCATTGAAACGAGTTATTTTGTTTGGAAATCGTTCAATATATATTCACCTTGGGCGCAATTATTTAACTGACTGTCTTCAAAGCTAAAGTGTGTGTTGTGGCTCGAAGTTGAGGCTATAATGGAAATATCATGACAGTATATGGACTTGTTGATGATGCCACCTGGGATGTATAGAGGAAGGAAGGGGGTATAGTACCCGTCCCAACATTTCGTAAATAAAAAGACCTTATCTTGTATCTCGTTGAAAAAATTAACGATTTATTGACAACTCCCAACGTAATCTACTTCTCGTCCAGATTCAGCTAAAAAAGGGATTTTTCCCCAAATTGCAATGAATTTCAACCCATCCTGGATCCCAAAAAGGAAATTGACTTTATAAATCGAAATTTGTGAGCAATGTGGAAACTCACTATCATCACGGCTTTTGCCCACGATGTACCAATTTCAACATAGACAGCATTGCGTGACAATCAAGTCCCTGACATGTACATGTGTCATCAGCATCGTTAGATCCATTGGTTCTCTAAATAGTCGCTCTTTCTTGATAAGGGTAAACGTGAGAAAGCCACTGATTATCATGCAACTTTTCGTGTGTGCTGATCATGGCATGACAATCCACTGACACTTTCCCACTATCATAGGAAACATTGCCTCCTGAAACTTAAGGTCAAGATTCATTTAGTCACGCATTTGCTCCTTCTCTTAATAGCTGCCGTTTCTAAATAAGTGTAGAGAAAAAAACAAAGCCACTGATTATCATGCGGGTACGGCATGGCAACCTGATGTCATTGTCGCTTCATCAACAAGCAAAGTTGATTCCAAAAGGCCAAGATGAAGATGCATTATTAAGTCACATGATTGTGTGTTGCTCCTTCTCCTAATAACTGCCCTTTCGAAAGAAAACAAGTTTGTAGAAAGTGATCGACAGTCAGTGATTATCATGCCACAATGCTAGTGCCTGGATATGGCATGACAATATGATGTCAACGTCGCTTCATCAATAGAGAAAATGAGTTCCAAAAAGCAGAGGTAATACGATTTTAGTTACAGGACGCTGGTTCCTTCTTTTAGTAGCTGTTGTTTTCTGAATGTGTTGAGAGATTAAGAAAGCGACTGATTATCAAGTGGCCTCCATTCTAGGATTGCTCTTGGTCGTTGTGATGGTTCCAAGGACAGACATGTCCCTACCTGTTCAGGTTGAAGAAAGTGCTCCTCCAATCTCCTACCTTGTCTTCTCCTTCCACGTTCTAGATCTGGCTTCCACTCAAGGAGTGCTCTTGGTTGTCTCGTTGGTTCCATGCGACAAATCCCCACAGCCACGTGGTTAAGTGTCGTGAACTCAAGGTCGAAGATTCGAGCCCTGTTGCTAAGCTCTTTCATATGCAGTTGTTGGTTATTTGCCAGCTAGATAAATGTAAGGTACACACTACTGCCTTCTCTTATTGAGAAGATTTTATAAATGAAGAGTGCCAAGTCGCGGTGACCCTTTCAGAAGAGATAACACTATATTAAGCAAACTTTAAATTACTTCTTTACGAAAAATATGTCTGTACCATTTCAGGCAACGGGAAGTGTACCCGTAGTATTCTCTAAAAAAACTACCTTGTACCTGTAAAAAAGGTTCCTGTGATATCTGCAACTTTACCCTTTGCGGTTGAACTTGCACAGTTAATGTGCCTTTTCCAGCATGATCTACGCCAACATTATCAACCCTATCACCGAATAAGCACTAAGTCTGCCCGACTGCCAACGCAATATCCCGCATTATACCGACCTTGTATTCCTTCGTCTATGCACTGATTAACGACAGCGTTGATTTCCTCTCTGTCCCCAGGGGGCGCTGAATAAATCAGATCAATTTTGAATTCAAATAAGTAGGAGACGCGCTCCCTGGTGGCCTCGTTAATGCTAACACCACAAATTGGATAGCGGTAACGTGGGGCTGGTACAATGACAGTGTAAGTTTTATGATACGAGCTGGTTTTCATGGTCATTTACGGATTGTTTAATATTTTTGTTGCTGTCATTACAAAGAGTACGCTTATCTTGATATCCTCCATTCTCCAAGCAGACATAATATTCAGGCATATTCCCTCTGCCAGTACAGCATCCATGTTGTTTAGGGTTGTCCATACGCACCATCATTTTGGCTGGAACGTGAAATGCTAAAGGAATTAGAATGACTCCAAAATGAGATGAATGTCTATTCAAAACCTTGGAGGCTGTTCTCTGGAAAACAAAGAACATACTCCCACCCTTGAAATGGGCATTCAGTTCACTTTGAATCCTCTTGAAGAAACTTCAAACACTAAGATTAAGTTGCGTGTCCATACTTGAAACCAATGACCGACTTCCTCTACTTCGACTCGATAATTGAAAAGTCTGAATACTTATTGGGGGATTAAAATTAATGACCCGCACTTGCCGATATTGCAATATCACCTTCCCATGAGTGAAGTTAAAGGAAATAGAAAAAGTTTTGACTGTATTGGCGGTGATATGATCGATGACAAAATATGGTACTTGTCTGGAAGTAAGGGACAGCTATGACTTGGCCTCTGGAAGCTGATCATGTCAACACATTGAGGGCGGGTCAAGGTGGCCCATCCCTGGTTCAGAGGTTAACAGGATATCAGCCAGTGTCAGTCTTTTGTTTGCCTTGTAAAGTGGTTCTGCTGAGATGTTTCCAGAGTTACCATGTTCCTTTGGAAGAGATGAGTGTATAAATGAGGGAATATAAACTTGAGAGATTCTCCTTGGGTCAAAATTGATGGACGTAGTCTTCAGGGCCTGGCTGTTCATAGCAAATTTTGTCACTAACGCTGGCATTTTCTCAACTTGGGGTTATCTCCTTCAGTTAAGCCCTTAGACTTAACGCCATGTTAAGTTAACGCCAGCGTTACTGACAAAACTTGTTTTCAACAACCGGGCCCAGATGGAATTTTTTCAAAAGACTCTGAATCTGGAGAGTAAAAACACCACAAAACGTATCTGCAGATTTGACAAAAACAAGAGAAATTTACGCTGGCATTGACTTAACTTAGCGTTATCTCTTTTAGTTAAGCCATTTAGACAGTGACACAAATTGTTTTGAACAACCCACCTCTGAACAAGAACAGCACACACTGAAGTAGTCAATAATTGTAGGCGTTGAGGCGGGCCACTCCGTAGGGTGGTTAGAATCGGCGCAAGAAGATCGAAGCTCGGTTAAGGTCCAATACTTGAAAGGCATGTGTTCATCGTATTCTTTGTTACTCAGGTTAATAGATATAAACAGTTTGTTGAAACTTTGCAGGCCTGCGTGACTTACGACGGGTAAGGAAATTGATTCTCGAGGGTGATAGCGATTGTTCTGAAATCAAGGAATGTAATAGAAACAAAGCCTGTTTAAAAAGCAACTGGATTGAGTGGGTAGATCTTCCGGCGACAATCCACTAAATCTTTCAAGGGGCTGTTACCATGGTTACACGAATCCTAATTTGTTTTCATCAGGATCTGTCAACTTCAGGTTGTCACGGTGACGGATCGAGCGAGGCGAGGCGGTTTACTTCCCGGCGGAATTAATCACTGTTGTCGGTTAGTCACCGCGGAGATGCTGCCAGGTATTGCCACGGCAACCTGGTATCTAGGTGAGACACAATCCTGCGCGTGAGGTTAATTGCATTGGACACTTTTCGTGAATTCCTCCTGTTAAAGAAATTGAGATAGTTCAGGTTAAGGTGGCAGTTTCTATTATAGATGTTAGTGTTGCTGTGTATCGTTTCCAAGGTAACCTCATCACCAAGGTGACCGTAGGCAGAACCTAAGTGGTAAAACTTATTTTGTTATAGACAGTTTTATCACGTTATAGGGTAATATATATCACGTTATAGACTTTATCAACTTAAGTGTTTTACGAGTCTTTGTAAACGATATTTCTAAAATGTCCTCCAACTATCGTCGCAAAAGGAGGTACCGACCGGGGGAGGTGTCTGGCTTCCCTGACTGAGCTAATAATGTCAATTCAATCAAGCGAGCGCTGAATGAAATGACTTCACTGACTGTAATATCGAGGGGTTAATTCAATGCATTCAATTCCCTTGATTACTGTAGACTAACGACTACGAAATTAAGGATTGTGCCACTTTGCATAAGACCGGTCTCTGCTTGGATTAAACAGAAAGAAAATGCTTCAATTGGGAAGTATTCTAATGGAGCATCTAATGAAATACAGAATTGGGCAACTTTAAATGAAGTTGGAGTTGATTAATGAAGATGCCTAAAGTAAATAGTAAATGTGTCTGTATTGAACTAAATTGCATTGGAAATTCATGTCATTTCTGCAATTCAAATTGAACAAAAAGTATGAATTAGCTTTATTACGGCTCATTAGTGAGGTGGAGAGTGCTAGACTGGTAATGAGAATTTATACTAGGTAGCACAAAAAAAAGCATAAACTTTCGATTTTGAATAACTCTCAAAAATGTAAAAATTCACAAGCCTGAAAGAGACAAGATTAGGAATTTAGGTAGAGGATGTCCTACGTGTAGTTGGTAGATTTATTCAAGAAATGGTCTTATCTCCAGGAATCAATTGCAATACATGTACTTATTATGCTCTCTCAATAGGGGTATGCAATTATACTCAATTAATTTCTTTTGGTAATAAAACCATTACAAAAAGTCTACAAAATCTACCATACTTGTCATTCTGCACGTATTATCGGTCTTAAGATTGTAGAAAACCTATCATTCCCTCAATGAGTTACTTTAATTAGTTTATTCAAGAAATTACTTTTAGTTTATGTTGAATCATGTGTTGAATTTGAATTCATTCATTTCACAAGATGTCGTGGAATGCTGAAGGTTGCTGATAATGTAGAATTTGAATTGATTAGCTGTCTACTCTCACCTGCAGACAGCGGGTCTTCTTTCAGGGAAGGATACGGGAAGCGATCTACGAGAGACGTGAATTGCCTTCCCTGAAAATACATGGTCGCTTATTGAACCCAGGGGACCCGGCCATGAGGACAGTGCCATCGGTCTTCAGGCGCGGATCCAATATCTCAAGTAAATTTCAATCCGGTGGACAGATTTAACTTCATTGTGTTGTTGTAAAAGTATCATACTCTTTGTAAATAGCGTCCTCGGGACGATGGGAGCACGGGTATGTGGTCAAAATATGGAACTACGGGTGCATGTGTGCCCTTAAGCTTTTCGCCCTTGCCCCGGTGAGCAACCAAAATACTTTGATATCAACCCCCCCCCCCTTCGGTGTCAAAAGTAGGGGTCCTCTCCATGACACTGAATGGGTTAACATGACTGCATTAGCGGTACTTACTCCAGCGTAAATTGACGGCCCACCTGCCGCTAATCCGACTAAATGGAGGAAGAAAAAGACGTCACTTTGATGCGACGAATTATTCATCAGCTGATTCTGCCGATAGCACCTGAGGAATATGGGCATGGACAGTTATGATTCATGTTTTAGCTTAGCGACATTTTATAATCACGTGTCGAATGTTAGCCGGGTACGTTTTTACATGTTGGGGCCATCAGCCTAAAATGTCGTACGATGAACGCTTAGGTAACCTATTCAAAATGGCACGTTGATCGTAATAACTGGTGGTCCCGGTAAATAGAAATGCAGTTATACATGATGCTGTAGTGCAGTTATTATGCTTACAAATTTGCTGAAACTTGGTATTTATAGTATCTGTATATAACACAAGAGCACAATGCTGATATTTATATTTAGTGCGTATTAACACAGTGGATACTTTTCAAATTCAATAACAAATTTCAAATTTTTAACAAACGGCTTAGGCCTTTAAGGTATTAAATTGGTGAGGCTTCATCAGTTTCCATTTCAAAGTCAATTTTTTGCTTTGATTTGTTCTAAAGTCGATGTCTTCGCTTTGACACAGATTCATCCGTATTGAACATAGAAACACACTTGGGTGTGGCCCTTATAACTGCACAAAAGACATTCAATATGTTCAATACTTGGATCAGAATATAATCTTTGAAATGGCTATACCGTTGTTGAATCCTTTGTTGCTCTGTGATAAAGGGACTAAACTGTCTTTGTGAAGTTTAATGTTGATCGTGCCACCTTTTGGCTAGGACTTGAAGTCATAAAGCAATTAGAACTCTAACTTTCAAAATAAAGTGAATGTCAATTTCAAGGTGGGAGTCTGTTCTTTGTTTTCCTGAAAAAAGCCTCACAGGTTCTAAATGGTCATTCAGATTATTTAGAAGGAATTCTAATTGCCCTGGGATTCCAAGCTTGAGCCAAATTGGGGTGCCTAAAGTCAACCTTAAATGCAGTACTGCGGAATTGTAACACCTCAAATTCAGCATACAACAAGGATACTAGAATAGTTTCCAATAAATCTACCAGGTGTCACTACAGACTATTATCAAAGTAGAAAAATCAACAACAACAGAAAAAATTATTATTCAGCGATTCTGCCCAAAGTACATTAATCAATGAAAATATCTTATTTCAAACATTATGACTGCACAGTGTACTTATTTATGCATTATGTTGCCAACAATAGTGTTTCTTATTTTATTGAGTGTAATGTTTCATTTTCGCTCTGCTGAGCCATTACTTTTATTTGCCGCATTTCTCTTTATTTATGGTCATTGAACGATGCGATAAGGACGTGATATTCCATTTCAATTTTATACAAATGAATTAATTTATTATCAAAACTGTATTTAATTTGGTTGTATATTGCTGTACAGTAGTTATTGTCAAGGTAGATAAATTTATGATTTTACGTGCTTTATTCGATCTGTTTCATACACTGGATTACTATTGGAAATGCCCCTAGGCTATTGTTAAGGAAGATTACTTAAGAAAATCCCCTCTGAAGGGACACTATGAAGACAAAGTGACACTGAAAAGAAAATTTCACACCCAGTGGGAAGCAAGAAATGGTGGCTGCAACTCCAAGTCAGACAACATCAACAAACTGGAGAGAGTACAACAAGTTGCCATCTTCTGTCTCAGAACTGGACACTGCCGCCTAAAAAAAGTTCTAAGAAAACTGGGCCTGTGTGACTCTGCCGTCCGTAAATGTGGTTTATCTAAGTAGATGCCGGAACACAACCTGGAGGAATGTCCTCTTGATGATTACCAACCAAGGGAAGGCCTGGCCGGAGTCCACATCTCTCAAAGAAAAGCTATGGGGACCAGAGACAGGTGTTGCATCACACTGCCAAGTTCTAGAAGACCCAACAATATGAATGTTTGACCAGTCGACCACAAAGAAAAAGAAGAAGACAGAGCGACTACTAAGCACTCGCCATAGTAAAAAAACTACAGGGTGGCCCAGAAAACGTTTCCCTCACACAATGGATACGCAATAGAATTCTATCGCGCAAGGGGAAAGTTTTCTGGGCCACCCTGTAGCACAAGGACAACTCAAGCCTCTTCAAATGCTTTCACTGGCACCATATTGAAATCTAATTGCGTTCCCAGTCACTCTATGCGGGCTGCCCTCCCCACAGACATCCCCAATGTATACCAATCATTAATCTCATCACAGCCGCGCAAGATGGCGGGAAATCGAATTACGGATGAGAGAACCTTATTGTGTTTTTACCAGGGTAGCGATATTTGTTTTGTCTGCTCATGGGAGACTGATCTCGAATAACCACCGTTGACTTCGTTAGAAGGAGACATCTCGTAAAAATGAGATTGGATGCAAGGTCAACCAAGGGAAAGAGGAATGCTTTTATGTTGTGCATGTGAAGTTTCAAAGCTACCTTATCCAGTCTCACCGATCTACGACGTTGGTAAAGTACTGCGAAAAAGAAACCAATGGCAAATTGGCCAAGTCATCAATCCGTGTCAACCCAGGTGGAACATGTTGCGTGTCATCAAACGACCTTGTGCATAACATCAAGCTGCAATTTGATATTTAAGAATGGATCTGACATCGGCGAATTTAGAGTAAGGTCACTGGTGAGAAGTTTGGAAGAGACGGAAGACCTTTGCCGGGTGAGGGGGTGGCAATAAAAATGACTTTCGCAAAAGCAATACGATGCTCTTCCACTTTCTGTGCCTCAGTCAAGTTAAAGCAATTAATGCATCAAGTCACTAAGATGGAATTCTTGAAAACTTATTAACTTCAACTTTAGGAAAGTCTGAAGGCCCGTAGCTAGCTTTTTGGTTGCGGGGTTGGGGAAATAAAGAAAATTCGCCCAAAATCATAGTCAGAAACATACTTGTTTGTGTATCCTGGCCCCCTTTTCTAGCTATGCCCCTGGTTTGATTCCAATCTGACAGTCACAGTAGTGCTGTCTCATCCAGACAAAAAATATTGCTTATTTCCAAGTCAATTCATATTTTTTTCCCTTCGCTTAGTCTGTGTTTGAAAATAAACTAAGTAACCCACAATATTTTCAAGAGGCCAACTCACCAACTTGAAACTTGCAAATAACGTGAATAATGAATTCTAAATGAGCTCATTAATGATTCATGAGTTTGTTTTGATTTGATTAATTTGTTGTTTTTTTGTTCGGCAAAACATTTGAAAATAGTTTACATCAGACATCAGACATCATTCCAATCATTTATATATGGCAGGTCTAAACCTTTTTCTCTGCGACATTATGCAGTGCGTTTCTTCCAAAATCTTGAAAAGGTCACGCTTTTCAGTTACCCGGCCAGAAAGAGTACGATAGGGCGAACACCAATAGTTGAAGCTCAGCGTTCAAAGCACCACCAAAAACGAGGGGAATTTTGGTCGTGTAAAATTTGGCGGGATTCTGTTCAGAAACTGAAAGCCGCTATAAAAAACAAAGTCAGACAATTGTTAAGAGTTTACAAAATGAAACTTTTGTATTGCATGTAAATATTTGATAATTATATATTTCAACCTTTCTTCGATAGCTTTGTCTTTTGGCACACCTAATGCACTCACATTCACAAAGCTTCTACCAGAACCATATCAATAAGTTATCAAGAATGTTGTTTCTGGCAAGATATACTATAGTGTGTTGTCACTTCAAATTAACTGCGGAAAAAAAGCGTCTGACTAAAAACCGTGCAAACATAAACCGCTTCAGCGCTAATGCACGTACTCCTCATCACATCCGCTTAAAAAGATGACTGTTGATGTGAAACGCGATCGAGTAATTTGTCGCCAGTTTATCGGAAGTGCGAACGTTGCACCTAATTTGTCGGTCATTAAAGATATGGTGTTCATCCTCAATGTGGTGTGTCATGTGGTTGTTTACTATTCATACAGAAGTTGCCTGTTTTTATGATGTTAAAAGGAGTATAAAATTTCTCAATCAACATGATAAAGGCACAACAAAATTAGTAGCATTGCCCTCAGAGGGCCAATAGTTGCATTGCATTTGTTGATAATTTAAAGTACAGTACACTGTTTGTTCAAAAGATTAAAATTTAATTCAAATTTGAAAAGAGCACTTATGAAGATTTGCCACTGAACATGTGGACAATAGTGTCCCATTCTTAAAAGGACGCTGGTGTCATGGTGGTTTTGCTGGCAGTGACCAACATCTGGCGCCTCGTTCACCTGATATCACTGCCATTATCGCTATTATAATGATTTGAGACCGAACCAAGTCAGTCAGAACTTGTCACAATAGTAAAAAAAAACAACAAAAAACAAAAACAAAAACAACAAAAAACAACAAAAACTCGCCTCACTGGCAGTGACCAACATCTGGCGCCTCGTTCACCTGATATCACTGCCATTATCGCTATTATAATGATTTGAGACCGAACCAAGTCAGTCAGAACTTGTCACAATAGTAAAAAAAACAACAAAAAACAAAAACAAAAACAACAAAAAACAACAAAAACTCGCCTCACTTATGGCAGTGGTAGAACTGTCAACTTTAAACAAGTTCAGTGACCGATGAATGAAGAACAAGATATGTCTCTTTAACTTTCAACCTATTCTGAAGTGCTCCTATAATGATACCTCCTTTTAATAGCAAAAAGCACTCGTCAAGCAAAATAAAACATTTTCATGGCATTTACTCAAACTAAATATCTGATCATTATTCACAAGACAGGCTTCTTGAAACAAGTTCAGTGACCGTCGATGTGAAGGAGATGTCTTTTTAGCTTTCAGCCTATTTGAGGTGCTCCCTTTCTTATACCTCCTTTAACGGCAAATAGCAATTTTCAAGCAAAATGAAACACTTTTAAGGCATTTACTCAGACGTAATATCTCATAATAATTCGCAAGACGGTGCTGAAATTAATTTCATTGCTGCGCAAATAAGACGACTCCTAATGGAACATGAAAGCAGAATCAAATAGCATTATCTTTTAAAATTAGACCAAGCAAGACGCTATCTGAGAAAATTGCACTTTTTTACGCCTGGCAATTTAGTGAAATTCCCTTATTAATTCATCTGGAGAATCAGTCCCCCAGCTGACCGAGAATTTCATCTGAATGTTGTGTTTTCACGCACGCTTTCGAACTTACTGAGGAAGAGGACTGGGAAAATGTGTGCATGACAAGAAAAACAACCAAAATGGGCACTCATGGTAAATTTACCAAAATGACCAGTGTCAATCTGGCAGCTACTACAATTGAGTATCATATGCATTAAATTCTGTGGTAAATTAACCATCGGCTTCATTTGTAGAACACAGGCAAAATCTGTCCATTCATACTTTGCGCTTTGTTTGCTCTCCACTGGACAAACCAGCCGTGCATTTTCCTCTGTGTGTTGCATGAGCACAAATTGTTTTCATTTAAAGACTCTTACTACACAGTTTTTCCAACACTTTATTGAAAATCTTTCTCCTTTCCCAGGACAGGCCAGCTCGGCAAGTTGGAACACCTGCCGAATTCTCGGCAAGCTGGGGAACGATTCTCCAGGGCAGAGTTGAGTATCTTCCCAGACTGCGTGTGTCCAGGATGTATTGGTTATGACATTCTTATTCCCTTGTTTGAAGTCTTTGATTAAGATGCGGCATAATTCAAGCACATTAGTGGAATTATTAGAGAGATTCTTGAGATAGCTTTGAGGATGGAAATGGCAGGGTATTAGTATGAGTGGATTGACAGAGACGAGAGGGACGGGCTCTGGGTTGTGAACGTGTTATGGGAAGTTCAATGATTTTGTCTTCTGACTAAATATTGCGTCATGCGGAGCCTCATAGCCTAGTGGTTTAAACCACTGCTGGCTCCCATGCAAAAGGGACTGGGTTCGATTCTGGGAAGCACCCAGAATCAGGGGCAGTTCCAGGAGCAAGAAAAAGACTGCATTTCTCACGAAAATCCTGGCGTTTTCTTAAATTTCAATGTTTTTCATGAATTGCTTTTTTCTGCACCTGAGTGCCTATGCCACGGCAGACTAAAGAACCCATACACTTGGGTTAAATTGTGGCCGGATGCGGACTAAAGTACATGACAAAGATCCAAAAACGGCCCATGAAGCCGATAGAATGGTAATAGTTATGATAAAAATTGTATTTCTATGCTGACCATGACAACTGATAATGCAGAGTTTTTAGGGGCTTGGGTTAGGGGCATTTGATACGGCAACATGTACATGTATATTCCTCAGTTTTGATGTACTTGTGAGGCAAAAGAGACCCCTATCGGAGACTTTGTGTCAATTAATCTGACCTGCCTGGCTCCTACAGATAGTCTATCGTTAACATACTATCTCTAATTATCCAGAATACGCTATATATCAAAGCCGTCGAAAAAACACAATTATTGAAAAAGTGCAGACGGTTTCGGGCAAATCACCTGCGCTGGGTCGATAACGCCTGAGGCAGATTTCTCATGTTGTCCCCTAAGGGTTCAGTTTCCACAAAGTGTAATTAGCGTGATCCGGTGTCACGTGTCCCTTCATTGTGTGTGTACACCTGCTGTCTTATGACAGGTCGTGGCGTACGGCAGGGAAAGAGGGTGTCGGGTAGATTTTGACATACAGGGTAGTCCAAAAAGGCATTGGTTGTATTTACTACTCTGCTTTAATTTGCTTTGAAGTTTAATTAAGCGCCTCGCAAATGAGCTATTTAAGTCATTTAGGGTTTCTCTTTGGCTTAGGTTCAAACACTGTGTCACTTTTAAGATCCTGTAAGAAATGTTTACCCCCCCCCCCCCCTCGTGATCAGATCATTGCTAAACACCACAGAACAACAGTTTAAATGCATGTTTTAGGCAAGGAATGGAAACAAAACTTCATTAGTAACTCGAAAGAGGTTTGTATTTATTTGAAATGGTTGTTGAGACAAAACTTGGTATATATCTGTCTCCTAATGGGGCCGGTGTGCTGAGACTTTAGAGAACAGCCGGCGATCTCGCTGAACGCTAGTTGGTTTACTCAGGTCATACTTGGTATAGAGTCCTGAGTGAAAGGCCAAGAAGCTCAGGATGGCTTCGCGTTGCCCCAGCTTAACCATAAGCCAAAACCAATGGTGTGACCTTTCGCCAGTAGCTTGGTTGTGGGAAAGCCGATTAGAGAAATGCTTTCAATAAAAACTAATAACGACTCTGCCTCTATTCAGTTTTGGGAGCACTTCTTCACTCAGTTGAAAAGACTCTTGCATGGGGGCAGCACTGGTGTCCTGTCTTCCCTCCACCTTTTTTGCTTGTGGCGATTAGTCTTGGTCTGACCTAGTCATCATTGAGGGGGAGAATGGGACGAAATGGTCCTTTATGTCGCTACCAAGGATCGCTTTATGGTAGAACCTCTCTATTGGGACTGACTAATGCTGTTCTATTTGAGAGGTGTCCTGACTACAGAGGTCAAATTGAGTGCAAATGACACATTTGGGACTAAACCAGTGTCATTAATAGAAATGGTGTCCTTTGTAGAGAGGTGTCTGCTAAGGAAGGTCCCACTGTAATCTAACTTGATGGCAGATCTTCGCCAAGACCGCTTTTAGAATAAAATTAATACCTCGCTGTATGTCCTTTGTATGTCTTCTCAAGACCGTTCTAGACCTCAAATGATGACCGAATCCCTCAGCTCGCGCCTCAGGTTTTCGACTCCATTTTCAGTCTGCCCGAGCGGCCTTGATTAGGCAACCAAAGACTATCAACTTGGTGTTAATTCCTTAAATCAAAGCCCTGGCCTATTTTTGTCGCTCTTTGAATCTCTCTGCCCTTGCGTTGACAAAGCCGATTAGTGATTCAGTGCTTTTAATGAGAATTAATACCCTGATGAGATTTGTTTGTGAATAGAGTTAATGAGGCGTGATTCACTAGCGGCTAACATGCTTTACTAGCTGGCAGGCATGCTTATGTCATGTCGATGAATTACATATTGTACAGGTTTTAGATATAATGTACATGTACTTTTCAAGGTCACTGATGTTTATGGAATTGATACAGTACTGAAGGTATTGGTTGTCTTACCAAAACCACGAGGTCAAAAGAAAGAGAATAAATGGAGTAAACTGGCCGTCATGAGCGCAACTGTGGCACTTTTCTAAACGATATTGGTTTAAAACATTGTATGCATGACACCCTAGGTCTGTAAACCAATGTTTTGTCAGATGTGATTCTTGACTCGGCCACTAGGGGGCCAAAATGTTTATTATCTCGCTTTTATGTATGAGGGATGATTTGTTTGCTAACAAGCCTTTATGGTATGTCCTTCAAGCACGCATACATTACGTATTGTACAAGTTGCATGAGTTTTGTATTTAGCCTACTATTCAAGGTCACAGAGATCAAAAGTCGTAAATTGACTGTTTGGCTCAGTATCTATTGCATGTTTCTTAACTGAATAACTTTTGATCTGGCATTTAGTGTGTATGTTCCCCTAGGTGAGGTATTCTATGAGATGAAAATAAAAATATGAAAATTACTTTTTGCGGGTTTCTTTTTGCAAATTGAAGTTGTCCGGGGAACGCAAAAAATTGAAATGGTCGCCAGTAAAATGGTCGCAGTTTAAATTACGCAATTCTTCCGTCTTCCAGCATGAGCTGCGAGGAAAAGAGCGTCATTCACGTCGGATGTATCTCGGCGCCTTTTATCATATCAATCAGCACCCTTGCCCAGTGAGTTATCATTTTAAGCCTAATGTGAATGTCTTGTCTTTCTTTTCATATGATGGCTTCTATCAACTTGAAAACAATACAGGTATGTAAACATTTCTCTTTCAAATATTTGAATACGCCACCCCTCTTCCAGCCTCTTTCGGTTAAAAAAAAGACATCCTTTTACTGACAATACAACAGTCCAGAAAAATCGTGGCGGATCGATTTCATCCAACTGACTCATGTTACATATGGCGCACATGGTGTTTTGCACAAAAAAACTGTTCATTTGCAGCCTGCTCTACCCCCCTCCAGCCTCTTTTGGTGAAAAAGGCATCTCTTTTATGTTTAAACCACAGCCCTGAAAATCGTGGCTGATCGATTTCATCCTCCCGTCTCATCCACCTAGAGACCTGATCAATTGCAATCTGTATTTGCGACCTATACAATGTTTATTGATCTCTAATCACTAGCTGATTGTCCGATAATTGATTGAGCGGATTAGTTATGGAGAATAATCAGGATTTGTCTGCCAGCCGTCGTCACTCAGGTGGAGATTGATTAGAGACAGAAGCTCGCGATTAACCCATCACTATCTAGGTTGGTGTAGGTCCTTAGCAATGACCCTTTACTTTACAGAAGATTTATTGGCTGCCCGTCATTGCCCAGTTGGAGATTGATTATAGAGAGGGAAGCTCTTGATTAACGCAGCATAAATCCCAGTTAAATGTAGTTTCCCCATAATTTCGAAATATCCCCCAAAAAATTTAAACAAAAATTTAGTTTTCTTGCTATATTGTCAAAACATGAACTAATTATTGACGTACTGAGTATGAATTTCAACTCTGCCATCGTGTAGAGAGAAAGACAAATACTATGATTAGAGGGATGCTGTTCTAACTATTTATTCGTTACCTGGCCTTATACCAATTTTTCTCTGTCAGGGGAAAGGGGGTACATGCGCCTTTCTGCCCCGACGTCCCTTTGCAAGAGCAGCCCCATCATAAATATTGGATCCAGTTGCAACTTTTTGCCCCTCTGGAATTTTCCTGCTGAAAGATGAATGTTTGTCTTGAAAAAAAAACCTATTCCCATCAAATTTGTCCTTCAACCATGAAAACCTGTCACAAAAGTACACAACCCTCGCCAACAAGAGTTGCAGAATTCCATTCGTTTTATTTGTTGAACCGAAAACCCAATCAGAAGATTGGGAAAATAAACATAGAGGCAGGATTAGTTCAAACAATGAAGCAGGTACGAGTCCTTTTAGACAGGCGTATTTGGCGATGCCGCGTGTCAGATGTACAAATAAAGATTCTAATTGAAAAGCGATGAGGTTCGGTTGTTGACTGAACACTTTAGGTTGTCGCAGTTCGCTGTACCTGGTGTGAAATTGGAAATTGGAATTGGAATGTTTTTTATTCGATGCTCTTTCGAACGTATGCGCCCTGTAAGATTACTGGCCAAAGGATTCAACCCTGACCACAAAGCTCTGGGGGTCTGTGGCTTCAGACCTGCTTCCTAATGAATAATAGAGAGGAGGACTGGCCAAAGGACACCACCCTGACCACAAAGCTCTGGGGCTCTGTGGGGAAACTCTCTAGGACAGTAGACTTTGTTACCTGAAAACGGACTAACTGTCCAGCTACTGTGCATCGGGAAAAATTGCAAACGCAGAAGAAGAAAAATAATTAGCCCTGTTATGTTGAATACAGTCAGTTTTACTACATCAGGGGTTAATGTTCGCTTCTCCAGCCCTGCACACAAACCCCTGAGACACGCCCTCATTTGATGAAGTACTGACGTACATCTCTTTTCTGTCAGCATCTGATACTAAAATGTCATCCTCGGCTGCAGTACCGTACTTCTAATAAGTTGCATGAACAGAAATGGCACTCGGAAATCTTACGGTCGAGATTGTAGTGCGCACCTCAGCGAAGAAAGTGGTTTCTTTTCCGTCGGCAAGATATACGTAACATCCGAGTTTGCATATTATTGTGACAGCGTTGATTTAGACTCAAATGCAAGTGACGCTCTGATTGGGCACAACTGCGTTTGCGCTAGAATTTCAGCCAATGAGGGGTAATGTCTCCGTGGTTTGTGTGCAGGGCTGAAGAAGTGAACATTGACCCCCGATCTCCTCAGGATGGGTTTGCTAAGAGTGGATCAAAGGTCGATTGAGGTACCTGCTCTAATGTATTTTCTATGATAATGAATAATAAATCGAATGACAATTTAGCACACGACTCCAATACTAAGACGTCTCCAGCCACTAAAAACGTTATGCTAGTCCATGCCATGACCCTTGCATTAGTAAAAGCCATTCTAGTCAATTATGGACGTAATGGAACAGTGCGTAATTAAAGGTCAACACCGTTCGTTAAAAATATGAAATTTGTATTTGAATTTGAAAATTTCCAATTGTGTAAATGTGTATTGTATATAATTTTCAGCATTGCCATAGTGTAGACAGACATACAAATACTTAAACTTTCAGCAAATTTCTATGCATGATAATTGCACTACAGCATTGTGTATAACTGCATTTCTATTTTCCTGGACGCCAGTAATTACTTACAAACAGCATACACCTTTAAGATACCTGTCCCTCGCATTATCCAAGGCTGTTAATAATGAATGATATGACAATGTTATATCAGGGCATGTCCAGAATGATCGTTATCCACATAGTCCATGACTGTGCATATTATGGTCAGTGTTCTGTTCTGGCTTTGCCATTATCATTTATTCTTTAAAGGGGGACTATATGCATGAGCTGGGGGCCAAGTTAATGGTCTTGCGTATTTGATATGCAAAGTTAGTGTGGTTGTAGATTGCACTGGATCCAGCCAATTATATATTCCTCATACAAGTGGGAATAGTTTTGAATGTACTGTGAGATAAGAGAGACACCTATGGGTAACTTCTTGTAACCTTATGTGACTGACCTGGCTCCTGTCTGTTTCCCTTTAAGATCTTTGAGGATAGCTTTGAATTTACTTCGCCGCTAGGTGTATCTCTCTCAAAAACTTTAGAAACCAAAGAAGAGGAAGATGAGAGACCCTTGTGAAATGATGATCTGTCCCTGACGGATTGACAAAATACGTGTTTGCATCGTCCTAACCTTGACCTCTTTCCCAAAGGACATACACCAGTTCTGCCTTGCAACGAATTAAGCCTCAAATCGAATTCCAAACCAGGTGTATTTAATCTTTAATGCCAACGATAGTACTGTACGATCCAAAATGTTTAAATGGGTAAACCAGCTCTATAAATCATAAAATCGCAAGGATTTTCTGTTGCAAAAGAACCCTCGAGATTCAACCTTCATTTATATTTCATACCCCTTAAAATTTACCTAACCTTGGATATCTTCCCGAAGGAAATACACCAATTCTGCCTTGCCTACGAATTAGGCCTCAAATCAAATTCCAAGTCAGGTGTGTTTAATCTTTAAAGAGATACGCCGTTCGTAATTAACTAATGGTCCTGGATGCCGTAGTGCAGTTATCATGCATACAAATTTGCCGAAACTTGGTCTTTATTGTATTTGTACATCTGACTCTACAAAAGCATTGTTGAAATTTAAATTTAGTTTGTATCAACGCATTTGGAAATTTTCAAATTCAATCACAAATTACAAAGGCCTTTAATTCAGGCAGTAGTTAGTTTTTTGTTAGTGGTTGAGTGGAATATCTCGGGGGCCGCAAGATCAGCTGCCTGACCCTGCTCAAAATCAAATTCCAAGTCAGGTGGATTTAATATTTGATGCGATCGATAGTTGATTCAGTTCGCATATGCCAAGATGAGTAAACAAATTATCATAAAATTGACTGTGTTATGTTGGTGGTTGACAGGTTGAATGGAACATCTCGCGGGCCTGCAAGGTCATCTGTTCAACTCTGCTCACAATCATTGATGCCAAGATGAGCAGAATGGCCTATCATAAAAATCTCTAAGGATTTGATCATTGAATGATTTATGTCATAGTGACATCGTTTATGACATCCGAGGACACATGTTGTGTGTGGCCAGGTTGATTGAACGCAGAAATCCACAAGGGGCAGTGTCACTTTAAGTTTTCACTCTACCAATGTACATGTATACTAATAAAACCCCCCCCCCCCCCCCCAGACCGTCAGACAAATTGACAGTGCGTGCTCTCTGTAATCAGGATTGAGAGGCCGGCAAAACTTACCGCCATATAATCTATGGCGGAAATTAACCATTATAGATTCTACCATGGGCCGTCAATGATTCTACCATGGGCCATCAATGATTCTACCATGGGGATTCAATGGATCTACCATTGGCCATCAATGGATCTACCATTGACCATCAATGATTCTACCATGGGGAATCAATGGATCTAGCTACCATTGGCCATCAATGGATCTACCATTGGCCATCAATGGATCTACCATTGGCCATCAATGATTCTACCATGGGGAATCAATGATTCTACCATGGGCCATCAATGATTCTACCATGGGGAATCTCCATCATAATATCATTGATGAAATCACAAAATTCCATTGGGCTCATCATTGATTCTCTGACAATATCTGTTATGGAATTTTTGACAGGCCATGAAAAATTATATTGGAATCGATGAACTAGTCTTGTGTTCCAGAATTCTGAAAAACGTTACTCTGGTCCATTTGTACTTGATGTTTACATGCACCGTTATGGGACCTTAGATTACTGGTATAGAATCTGTAACGGAATTCTCATCACACTGTAGTGACTTTCGCAGCTCGGATTAACCACCACCTAAACCATGATGGTGACAGACACACGCTGCCTTCCCGCAGAAGAGCCTCATGAATATTTCTCAGACGGGATTGTCTAATTTCAATTCTGCACACCATCGCCGCGTCTGACACATTAGTCCCTCGGTGGTCGTGACAGGTAGAGAGAGGACGATATACACTGTTCAAAATTTAGAGTTTTATTTGCAGACACAGGATTCCTCGGATGTAGAAGAAGTGATTTCTTTCCTAGTTGTTCAGGTTCGGGAACCCATACATTGTCAAGTTTGGGGTCTCTATCTGGTATAACCTACATTCTGCCCACCCATCTGTGTCTGACACATTAGTCTCTCAGTGGTCGTAACAGGTAGGGAGAGAGGACGATATACGCTGTTCCAAATTTAGAGTTTTAGTTGCCGACACAGGATTCCTCGGATGCAGAAGGATAGATAGATTTTACTCTCTCCCATCATTACTTATTGAATCTGTTTGATTACTTTATATGGTTGGGGAAGATGGTAATTTCTATCATTAGAAATTCAGTAATACGACTGGAATGCTTATGCGGAACTTTGTGCTTAGTAATAATAATGAAGTCTTTGATATATAACGCGCTCCTCAGTAACAAAACTGCTGAAGCGCTGTCTCGTCATGTTCCTTGAATATAAATCTTTTAAAAACCCTTTGAATGATAGATAGTAGGAAAGATGACAAAATGTTGTTAAGCTCCCATGCTTCAAAATAACACTATGGCGTTCAATCTATTATCTGGACTCACTATTATTTGAGATTGTCAACAGTTTCACCATAGTCCAAAATGGCTTCTTCCGGACTGAGGTTGTTCATGTCCGATCTCGCAACTGAATGCCTTGATGACTGAACGCATACACCAGTACTGCCTTGCTGTGTTGGAAAGACTCTTCTCCGTTTCCGCAAAGCCCAAACTCGTATGATCATTCCTAATTCTTGCACCCCCGTCCCCCTGCACTTTCCAAACTATATATCCTTTTTTTCTCATTTTTACGAAATTTACTACATGTCAACTTCACATGTTTTTCAATTATATATTTTGTATATCTCTTCAAATTATCTTTAAAAAACTTATGTAACTATTCGTATCTTTATAAACTTATGTAACTATTTGTGTATATTTATATTTTGCAGTAGTTTAAGCCTTCGGCTTTTAACTGTAAAATACATTTACAATATAAACCGAATAAACTCTTTGTAAAAAAAAGACTGTTGAACCAGACACCATTGATTGAAGTGATATGCTGGGTCGTTGAAAGGGAGTCCAGTAAATGCCTACTGCCAGACCTACTTTGTGGCCAGTTTTGACTGTTGCAAATGGTAAACAGTCTGCAATGCTGGCAAGTTCCCAACTAAAAAAATCCCGAGTTTTGCAGCGGATGCAGAAACTTTAGTGTTTTAAGACTAAGGGGCTTGAGATGAATAGGCAAAATATTTATTCTATATCTTGAGATAGAAAACTGATCACGCGCAACTAAAAATGCGATTGGCCCAGCCGCACCTAATAAAGCATTCTCTTAGATGCTGATACCACGGCTTATAGCCGTCCGAGAAAATTTGACTCGCGGAAAAAAACGACTAGGTGCCGAGACCAATAACATGAATGTATGAGACAAGACCACCAATGAGGCATTTTTTCGCAGGATTGGCAATTCTTTTTACCTCAGCACGTAAAGTAGCGAAACGCGAATAGCCAAACTTTCAATAGAATGCTGAAAGTATTGGCTATTTGTTATTCTTATGGTCGTTCTGTTTCACGTTTATGGCTTTCAGAGACAGAAAAAGCGAGAAATATAAATCTTGTGTGAATTCTTTTAGCCGTCCAATTCCCTTTTATGGCTACCAAGATAAAAAGAAGCACTGTAAAATCACTATATATTCGGAACTTTTTCTGGACGGGTTATAGAAGTCCCGAGATTTGGGCATGTTTGAAATAATCAAGGGATGCTTTCATGCTCATCGAGACTAAAATATATGCTGTCTGAATTATTAAAGGGGTACGCCGTTCGTAATTACTGGTGGTCCAGGAATATTCAGTAATACAAAATGCCGTAGTGCAGTTATCGTACGTGCAAATTTGCTGAAACTTGGTATTTATGGTATTTGTATATCAGTCTACACAACGGCAATGCTGAATTTATATCTGGTACGTATTTACGCAGATGTATATTTTCAAATTCAATTACAAATCAAAATTCTTTCACGAATGGCGTAGGCCTTTAAAGCAGGTCTGTTCCTGCTTTGAGGCTTTTCATCATAGTATTAGTGAAGAAGGTGTAAGCTGTTCAATTAAAAATTTGCAATTGAATTCGAAAATTTCGAATTGCGTAAAATCGTACTGAATATAAATTTCGATAACGCTGGTGTGTGGACAGACAGCCTAGGATAGGGGGAGATGGCGAGCTCGAGTGGCTACCTTATGCGCCAATATGGCTCCGAAGAGGCTTAAGCAAGTAAGTAAGTAGACAGATATATAAATGCTATTTAAATCCCAACTTTCAGAATTCTGTTTGCATAATAGCTGTACTATTGCATGTGTATTGCTTTTTAGCTCACCTCTTAGCAGAGGTGAGCTTATCCCATACCGTGGCGTCCGTCGTCCGTCGTCGTCGTCGTCGTCGTCGTCGTCGTCGTCGTCGTCCGTCGTCCGTTAGCAGGGCACGTTTCGTAACTGTTAGAGCTATTGAGTTGAAACTTGGTACACATGTACCCTTATGTAATGACACCTTGGAGACCAAGTTTCGGTCCGATTCGTTTCATGGTTTGGCCACCAGGGGGCCAAACGTTAAAAGTGAAAATATGCAATATCTCCCTTAATAGTAGTCGGGAAATTTTGAAAAAAATATGGTAGGTACTTCTAGCAAAGGTGCATCATATATCCTCCGGGTTTTTGATTTGACCTCCTTTTCAAGGTCACAGAGGTCAAATGTTGTAAATTGGCCGTTAGGATGTAACGATGGCACGTTTCTAAACTGCAATGACTATTGATACCAAATTTGGTACACATTTACCCCTTAGTCAGGTGATCTCAGGGACCGAAGTTTGGTCCAATATGATTCACCACTTGACCACCAGGGGGCAAAATCCAAAAACCTTAAAAATGTGATTATTCCTTAACTTCTTGCCCGATTGCCACCAATTTGATATCATGGGTACATCTAACCACCATACAGTATATGTGACACATGTTTTTAATTTGACCTTCTTGTCAAGGTCACAGAGATCAAATGGCGTAAATTCGCCGTCAGGCCGTAACTATGGCACGTTTCTTAACTGCAATGACTATTGATCACAAATTAAGTACACATGTACCCCTTGGTCAGGTGATCTCAGGTACCGAAGTTTGGTGCGATCTGATTTGCCGTTTGGCCTCCAGGGAGGGGGCCAAATCCTAAATTCTTCAAAATGCCATTATTCCTAGTAATGACTTGCCCGATTGGCACCAATTTTATATCATAGGTACATCTAATTCTAACAACCATTCAATGTGTCACCCGGGTCTTCTTTGATTTGACCTACTTTTCAAGGTCACAGAGGTCGAATGTTATGTAAATTGGCCATTTTGGGGAAATTGTAATTGCTTGGACCTACATCAAACCTAACACTACATGACACAATACCATGCTCTTTATCCATCTTTCCTCCACATGAGGTGAGCACAATGGCCCTGGCCATTTCATTTCCTGATCCACCAGTAAATACAGTGAACACCAATGATGCACCCCTTTAAGCTGCCGTTGCCTACATTCAAGATTCTCCCTCCTAAGATGGCTCCTTGAGCCTTGCCGCGTCGCCTTATCATGCGACTGAAACATTAAAGCTGCGATTAGAAATTCTGCCTCACATCTCGGCTGGGCAGTTCTAAGGCTTTGCGATTTCTATGGCTGCTTGGCGATGACGTGATGTGAGACTTGATTAATATCGAGGCGGCATGCAGGTCTCTGATTTTGTCCTAGCTGACGCAACCTGTGACTTTTAAGAGTTGCTGAGTTGCATTTCCCTGAAAAACCTCTGACGATTTTTGTTTACTGAAAAATCCCGAACACTTTTTGAAAAGTTCAAAAACCCTTAATTTTAGGAGTACGGTGGTAACTGTGAACGTAATGACTTATTTTGAACAACTGGACCCTGGTGGTCACGCCGAAGTTAAATTTCAAATCAGGACCCCTGGCATAATAGTAATGACCCACCATCACTCTTTGAGGCAAATTAGCCATTTGTCCGTCCTAATGACTGGTATCACACCTGAGCCCGCTGAAATTGCCCATCAGCACCAGCTTCGAAACTACCACCTTCAGACAAAGGACATCGCACCTCCCTGCCATAATAACAGGTTCCAACAGCGACCCTTACACCGGCACGGCCGACATCTTGCCCCGCCGTAATAATGTAGCGTGGTGTCCGCATAACAACAGCCTGCTGACAGCGACCCTTAGCATGCCGGAGTCGTACGTCATCATTATTCTGTCGGGAACATCAGATAGGTTGTGATTTCGTCTTGTCATGTTTGTTAATAGATAATCTCGTGTTTGGAATGATGACTCTTTGTCTGGTGCTGAGACGTGGTGTTGAAGAAGATGCTATCATTGCCGAGTCGGTACTAGTCAGTGCTAGTTTTGTGGGATGGTGCAAGAGTTGCGATCTCCCACCATTCGCAAGAGATCAGCGATTTTTGGGGGGGAGGGTTGCAGGTTCGAGGCCTGCAGTATCCTGTTCCCATGCGGCTGATTGGTTGGCCACCAGCTAGTTGAAAAAATAAACAACAACAACTTCTCGTCAGGTGCCTGGCATTAGTGATACGGATGTAAAGAGGGGTGACACAAAAATAAACACTCTTAAAAATTACGCGCCCCTAGTGGTTTGAAAGATCAATAAACACCCATAAAGATTTCTGAGCTTTTGAAAACCTCAAATGGTTTTCTAAATCCTTGAAAAACCTTTTCCGTGCGCTTATTTGTATTGGTCGAAAAACCCTAAACGATTTTCCAAAGGTCCAAGACCTTTATTTGAGTGTACCTATGGTCGTGACTATCTCTAATCTTGACAATATTGCCAGATAATGTAGGTGATATAATGTTGTCCACATTCATTAGGGATGGAATGATGACAGAAGCACTAACTCACATGTCTTGTTTACCAGATTAAGATACTGGGGTCATAACCACATGAGAAGGGTAGCTCGCACGACAGACCATTAACCTGTGGTCGTAAACCGCCATTATGGTGACAATATGGCCGCAGACAAAAGAGGTGCAGTGATGATAGTCAGGCAATAGACATAACACAGCCTTAAAGGGGTACGCCGTTCGTATTCACTGGTGGGTCAGGAGAATGGAAATGAAGTTATACACAATGCTATAGTGCGTGGAAATTTGCTAGACCTTTGGGTTTATGTAATTTTATCCCTGTCGACACAACGGGTGCCCTCACTATTTTAGAAAATTCATTGCAGTTGACCATGACTTTGTGGAAATTGACGTAAAGTATGCCTCTCGGATTCCTTGTTTTCCTTTCTTGAAAGCATTAAACAGGATAAGCAGCCAACAAACTCCGAGTACGAATCGCGTTTGAATGTTCACTTCGAGTAGTTAGCTACGTCACCACTGTGAATCAAGGATGAGAAAGTAAAATTTGTAGTGGGAGAGCGCTTGCGATTTGATGCAGAACTACGAATTTCTGGAAAAACCTTCTATTTGTATTTGATGATGAAGAATGTAAAAGAGAATCACCTTATACTTGGAGTCGGGCAGTTGCTAATCCTGTACATCTACCTTCCCATCACCAGAGATCAGAGACACATGTTCAACCATTGCATATCTTTTTCTGAAATTTTTGGAGCATATGCCAGTCAATCTGGTCACTAGGTTAGCATTAGTTAATGGCCATTGTTGTTAAGGTTAGCCTAATGAAGTTGAAGTTCTCATTCATTATATGGTCCACACCTTGAGTATATAAAATCCAAGATACCTGCATAATAGATAGGCCTACTAGCTTTTACTCTCTATCTGTTTATGATATCTTTGGAACATATGCCAGTCAATCTGGTCACTAGGTTGGCAGTTGAAACTCTCGTTCATTACATGGTCTTACCCTCTACAATAGCTTCTAAAATCTAAGATCTCTAGATGGCAGACAGGCCTACGCACTCTAGCTTATCTGATTCTGAAATCTTTGGAGCATATGCTAGTCAATCTGGGCCGTTTGGTCCCAAAAGAGAAAAATAACCTTAACCCAAGTTTTAGCAAAGCTTCATGCACGATAACTGCACTACAGCATTGTATATAACAACATTTCTTTTTTCCTGACCCGCCAGTAAATACAAACGGCATACCCCTTCAAGCCCTTCATTTTGCCAGCTTCCTTAATTACATTTAGAAAGCGCCTCAGAAAGTGTTGCCATTGTTCAAGTTCTGAATAGCCGAAAATGAGGAAGTTATTTGAAAGTTAGAGCAAATTGTTTAAGAATGGAAGATACACTCATTATCGGAGGTTCATGTTTACTTTTGAATTGAATGTGAGGCAGTATATCATTGTTTGGCCCTCATGAAAAACCGACTTTTCTGTGCCATCAAATTATGACAAGTTCTGTTCTAGTTTTATCAATTTTGTAGCAGAGAAAACACCCAGATCCAGCCAGTGTTTGTCCCCGGGAACTTTGGCTCACAAGGCAATCTCTTTATTGACCGACACTCCCCAATTCCTGAACTTTTTGATAACAATCGCTCGTGGGTTAACGGTATTAATCTTGATGATGGGATTGCCAAGTTTGCTTTCACATCCGGGATCAATGCTAATGAGGGAAATGGGAGAACGATAACTTCAGTTTTTGGTTTTACCAATTCTCAACACGTACTCAATGGCTGCACAGACTACGTTTTATTTCTAAGGTTTGTAAACTAAGTGTGTTTACCGGGTTGGATTTTTGCGGCATGGTGAGGTTGCCCTCACGTAATCAATGTTAATGAGAGTGGAGGGAAATAATATGGGGATGTCAAGTCGAAACACGTAGTCGGTGAAGGCCCAGAATTAATATTTCATAAATTAAACATAAAGCGTTTCGTTTGTTTTTCTGCTATTGCTAATTTCCATGGGCTACGAGCCATTACAGACTCTGTTTTAGCATTACCATTCTGTGCCAAAGAAATTGTGGTTTTGGTGAACTTTTTTCTCCAGCATGTTCAAAAAACATACTGATACCCAACTCAACTTATTTTGTTCCGTCTATCGGAACCCCACAACATGGATACTCATTTCGTAGGTGTTGAAATGGACTTTCTAATGGTACCAATAGTTCAAAGATCCGTTACATTCTAACATCAAAAACACATTTTCTGTAAATCGACTTCGTTGTCTAATATGTCTAATGGCTAATTGCATTACCTCACTGTAGCCTGAACCCATTTCCCCTATTGATTTTGCTAGTGGTCCATGCAGTCTTTGTTAGCACTATAGCACTTTATCCTAGCATGGAAATCAGCGCTAGCAAATGCATACACGTACAGAAACTATCGCTAGTGCTAGTCGAGCAATCTCAACACCACTATCGCACAAGGATTGATTCTGCATCAAATTCGCCGACAGAGAATATGTTTTTGCTCCGTCTACATCTTTTGCGAAGTATAGTTTATAACTCAGTGTTTGATACAGTTTATTACACCAAGCTCATATTTGACACGATATATTTTGCTCTGACTGAGATTTAGATTTGCTTGTATTGTCTGCAGGTTGCTAACATCTAAAACCTACTCACGGATTTAGAATGTGTTTCGGCTACAGTTGCTAGTCAAGTAAATGTTTGCTGCTGTTGCTGAACGTTTGTTGTTGGTTTTAGACCCTATAAATGAATTACTGGTAAATAGAAATGTGGCACCTGTTATACAGATATGTCATATTTTGCACACAATCTATAAAATTTTGCATTTTCGTAATAAAGTATATGAAAATATCCCTTCCCAACAGTTCTGTAGAAATTTGTGAAATCATGGAAATCGCTGTAGAAGGGTTAATAATGGGGGAGATATCTTAGAGCATCTTAGACAAAGAAACAGAGAGTGATATCTCCCCTCTGACAAGACAAAGGAGGCATCTCTCTTTAAATTTGCTGTCTGAAGACAAAGGAACATTTTGACCTTGTGACCACCGCGTTGTGAAATACTAAATCCAATTACCGAACACCTCATTGAGTCATTATAGCCGTATTGATCAAGACTAGGACCGAATACGTTGACGTACAGCATTATTGATGTAGCCTTAGAGTCTGGTTTCTCTAAGATACCTTGGTTGTGCGAGACTTATTGATTGAATCACCTTGCATCGTGCAATAGTAGCGAGACTCGTTGACTCGCTCACGTTGTCAGCATTGTCGCCCTGGACAGAGTCTGTGTGAGTGTGATAGTACGATTCGTCAGACTTGCCAATATTCCTTAAACGGTTTCCGTGACGATTGCACGCTGGCTACTGAACACATTCAAGCTATAGAAATGGTGCATAGGGATGCTTGTGGAGGTTTGTAATTTTGAATTTGAAATTGAAATTCGTCCGGAATTATTGCCGTTTTCATTAATCTTGTGCTGGTGTTAAAAGTCCATTGATGACACTGTTGACAGGTCGGATCAATGCATTAAACCAACCGATTTCTAGCCTCCAATTCAACATTCTCTCAACTTAATATTTCACATCCAATTTTCATCCAATTTGTCAAAATTTTGACAGCTACTAAAGTTACTGGTGTACATTTTGCGTTCTGACAGTTAGAGATGTAATCTAGTATCAGATTCACAAAATTCTAATCAGATCAAAATCAAAATATTTCAAACGGTTTCATTCCCTTACAAGACAATAATATCAACATCGGTATTTACCGTTCAAATTTTCAAAGTTGGTCGCGTGTCATGCACCTGATATTGTTTAGAGCTGATGCGAGATGAGATTTGGAGTGTTTCCTCTATTGTCTGATTTCAAAACCGAGTCCGTCCTATTGTGCTAATTTTCGGAACATTCTGGTGCTGTGATCAGTGGAGTAATAGTCATATTGTGTTCGAAAATCTCGGATGCGCGTTCAAATATCTTGGATACCGAAGTCAACACTGTCGATTTCTGCTTAGGATTAGGCTTAATCTCTTAATCTCTGGATTATCCGGATATGGATATTCTGATTGGATCTCCATGGATTATTCGCCACGACCCACGGACTACAACGCCGGTAACGATGCTGTTGTAGCCGATGTATTGTTCGTGCCTATAGTTCACGTCAAGCTGAGCTTATGTTAAGCACGTTTTGTGTGTCATTTAGTACATTTTTGAGTTCAACTCAGGTTGAACTCATGACCCCCCCCCCCCCCCCCATAACAAAAAAAAACTTAATGTTGCCTATTTTGGGACTAGTACGAGGTACATTTAGATATAAAGTTCCTGGGGAATGGGGAGAGGGGGTTCGATTGTTTGATTTTGGTAAGAAAACAAATTTTACGCCAGTCCTCAACCTTGTAAACATTTGTTGATATTTCTGACACCTTTCGTGAAGTGTCCTTAGAAATTTGAAATGACCCACCCCGACCCGCACCACGGCCACCAATGAAAATCATCACAAACTCTAAAACTCAGCTCGTTGTGAAATATATGTTGCGTGGGTCTGGTTGTCCTCTTAGGCTTGTTGTTTACTGTGGGCTTGTCACTGTCCTGAGGCCCCCTGGTTGGGCGTCCTGCCGTGATTTTGGGCACCGCATTGTCTCTTTCACTCCTTGGACATACGCCTTGAACTGGGAAGATGTTAGTGCCGCAAGTGTCCCCACGCATTGTGCCTGTCTTTTGAGTTCCCAAGCCGAGTGCCTGCCTTTTGAGGCCCCATGTATTCTACTTGCCTACTGATATCCTATACTGAGGCCCCACGCACAATGCCTGCCTACAATGCCTGCCTGCTGAGGCGCCATGTATTTGCCCTGCCTACTGAGGCCCCATGCGAAGTGCCTGCCTACCGAGGCCCCATGCACAGTGCCTGCCTGCTGAAGCCCCTTGTATTTTGCCTGCCTGCTGAAGTTCTATGCACAGTTCTTGTCTACGGGGGCCCAATGCACAGCGCTTGCCTACTGCGGCCCTAAAGGTTCCTGCCTGCTTGATGCCTTCATACTAAGGCCCCATGCTATCTCAAAATGGAATACACTGCTGTGCATCACTGACTGGAACATCAGATGATTGTCTCAATTATAGACTCTGCCTCATCAGTAACATCATAGAGACACTGCATCGTATAGAGGGGAAATACACACTCTTTAGGCACATCTCTGGGGGACCCTTTTCACCAAGAAGGGTGAACACAGAACCTCTCATACATTGTACCTCGACCCAACAAATGGGCACCTTGTCCTTCGATTATAATATCATCATGTCTCATAAAGCCCCTTTACTTGGCTTGGTTGTGTCCGTCTCACTGTTTTACTTGTCGGTGTGTTTGGCTCACTAATAGTGTTTAGTGTTTTGGCTCACTAATGGTGTTCATTGTCTTTTATTCACTCATGGTGTTTTGGCTCACTAATGGTGTTTTCTTGTGTATTTTATCACAAGGTGTTGTACATCCGTAGTGTGTTCTGTGGGTGTTATATCTCATCAACTATACATTGTAGGCCAATTTCACTCGCGAGATGTGATTGCCTTTGCAGCCATCATCTTTTCATCTAATTTGTTGTGAAAAAAATAATCAAAAAAGTACGCAACTCACTGTGCATCGATCCAAGCTAATTTGATTGACCACTATGCTATTTCGACTCAACTACGGAAATCTCAGCATTCTTCCGCCAAAAAAGTTAGTAAGACCAAAATGGTATGATATTGTGCCAATTTTACGGTTGTCCTTATGCTGGCGAAACACCCAGGTTTGCTGTTGACTGTAATTTGTGTCATTTTCGTTGTCCAGGAGTGAAAGTATTACAGATATCCCTTTGAAAATGCCAAATGGAAGAATACCAAGGTGTGGTATTGACTGCAATTTTTCATTTTCTTTGTAGATTGGAATGAAAATGTTACAGGTATCCCTTCGAAAATGCCATATGGCAAGATACCCACGTTTGATATTGACTGTAATAAGCCAGTCGTACACAGAAGTGAAAGTGTTACAGGTAGCTCTTCGCAAATGCCATATGGCAGAATACCAAGTTCGATATTGACTGCGATTTGCCATTTTCGTGGTACATAGGAGTGAAAGTGTTAAGTAATTAAATGTTATGGCTGGTAACAATAGACCGTCAACATTGTTTCCCTTTACATTATTAATCCATAATATTTGTGTTCGGTATAGCGGGATACATTGTATAACCTTTGATTGGTTCTAACAATAATGCTGGTGTGACTTGGTAAAGTCACTAGCTATCAGTTCGGGGAGGTTTAGCATGTTGAGGCTATCGATAACTGAGCTAGCATTTGCCCGCTATGGTAGCAATAGTTAGAATTTTGTACAGTATGGTATTACTTTTGTTTGGTTCTAACAGTAACGCTTACAGATATGTACACTTGATTGAAAACAACTAAGTATAAGAAAAGGAAGAAGTTGTTAATTCTTCAGGTGTATGTAGTATTGAGTGTCATCATTCTATCAGGATGGGGATGAGTTGACCAAAGTCAGTCCGTAACAAGTGAAAACAGCGCCTGTGTAGAAGTATAAAATGTCCTAGGATAGAATGCCCGGGACACAAAGGATTCTATTATGCGCTTCAATCTCTGAGCTATTGACGGTCAGGGTCTCTATAGAACCATATCGCAGAATACAATAGGGCCGGACACTTTTTCCAGGGGGGGGGGGGCATTTGTTACTGTTACACCGGCTGTTTAAAACTAGTCACTGAACTTGGTGTTAACTTTATTTCAGTTAACACCAGAGCCAAGTTGTTCAAAACAGAGTTGCCAACGCGGGCGTTATTTGGCGTTATCTCCTTCAGTTTAGCCCTTGGACTTAAGGCTGAGTAAAGTTATTGCCAGCCTTAGTGACTTTTTGAACAAATGGGCCCAGTATCCGTCTCGAAGTGTTGAATGTTTCGCCCGTAATATGACAGGTCATCTGCTTAGGCATTGCTCACACTCAGCCTTTCCCAATGACTTACGTTATCATTCCAAGGGTTTTAGAAACACTTACTCCAATGGGGGGGACCCTTGCTGACTGATTCAAAAAGTACGTTTGATCACGTTGGGGAAAATCATGTTATGGTTACCATGACATTCGGCTGCAGGTGTTAAATGCTCCGCCTGTGGCATAACGGGTCACCTGCGATGGTGTTGCTTCCTTTGACAACTTTCAATAGTGACAGCGGTTGGCTTTGCTCACTTATCACTCAGGAAGGGTTAGAAAAGGAGGGACTGGGACCAGCGTCAGGATTCGCAAACTTTTGAAAAGGGTTTATTTTCCAGAGTTTACTAAGCTTTGACAGGAATATTTAGTTAATATAAGTTTTTTGAAAGGGATTTACAGTATTCAGTATGTTTGGAATTCAGCCTAACCCTTGCGTAAATCAGATGGACATATGTGACGGTAGGATTTATTTCATTTATAGTGTCATCTTCGTTTTGAGATATTTCATGTATTTGCAGTACCTGGGGGATATCTTTCGGCCTTCTTCAAGCTAATTCTTCAAGCTAATTATAATCGCATTGTGTCTATGTGTTGGTACATTTTTGCTGAGGTCATCCCAGGACTTATGTGCAGTGGCCTTTATTAAGAAATTAGTACCGAACAGGATATTGGTTGTCTCACGAAACACAGCGAAGGTGGAGCTAAAAAAAGGCCAAAGCTGTGGCACTGAGTAGAAGTTTTGGACAAAATGATAGTGCCACCTGAGCCGTTTAAGGTGAAATAACCTGCATATATCCATTGCGGCACCCGAATATATCAACAAGGCATTGTGTATCATTGCATTCTATTTTCCTTAACCACCAGTAAATATGAACAACGTGCCCCTTTAAAATCAGAATACGCGGAGCCTCATGGCCTAGTGGTTTACACTGCTGGCCACCACGCAAAAGGGCCCGGGTTCGATCCCGGGGAGAACCCATGATCGTATGTCTGGATGAACCGGCGTGGCTTTCAAGGAACTAAAATTCCTGGCTCTTCACAGTCCTTCGAATGAGACTCAAAACCGAGGTTCCTTGTACCTGGTGTCTATGCCAGGGCAAGCTAAGACCCCACCAAGTGAGAAACATGAGTAGCTTGCGTGGACTCTATCTCTCTCGCCAAAGTCGGACCACTAGGCCAATAAATCCAATTGGCGCCTAACCGTAGTGGCACGCAGGATACGCTCATCCCGTCTTGGAGGAGGATTACTCCAAGGAGAATGACCCCTCCAAGTGCAGAGCGAACGCTGAAGAAGAAGAAGAAGAAAAATCAGAATATGACTGTTCAAATGTTACAAACTTCCATCTTTAATGAGCATCTTGGCCTCGAAGATTAAACTCTTTCATATTAAAATCAAACAATGGCCGAGTGCCGTAACCGTGGCAATGCATATCCTACGCATGCTGATCTGAACGTAAAATCAATGTTCTCGTCAAACATCTCAAGAAATGACAGGTTGTCGAGTGTAACGATCTTGGTTGCCATGGCGTTTTTTCTTGAGGTGCTTGGAGCATGTGATGTGTGTTGTGGAGTGTTGTAAAGGAAATTATTGGGCCTGGTTTCAGAAATGAGCCACATGAAGATGATACTGTAGAACCTCTATATTAAGGACACCCTCGAGACTGACAAGTGCTGTCCTTAATAGAGAGGTGCCTTGATTAGGGAGGCCAATTTGGGATCAGAACTAGCTAGTGTCTTTTTATTTCCCCTAGTGGCCTTCACTTCTTCTGGGAATAGTTTGAATTGCTTTAGGACCTACGGTCAGCCCTTAAAGCCTGTTGCAATCTAAATGTCTGAGTGATGTGTCTCGTCTAGCAAACCTACTTCACTGTAAGACATTGATCTAAAGGGTTAATCCATTAAATCAGTTTCCGTCTCCTACTCTTGACGAGTAAACCCGCTTTGTGGGATGAGGTCACATCGATCCCACGGCGGTCAATATGCACTCACCGCTAAAATGATTTAACTCTTGCGGTACTGGTGACATTGGTAGCCCTCACCATTGGCGAAGCTGGTGGAGAAAAGGTTCAAAAAGGTTCCTTTGCCCCCCCCCCCCCCACACGAACCAAAGACCAAAAAGCTAGCTTCGCCCTTACACACAAAGAAAGCTAAGACCCATGGTCTTCTAAACCTCTTTCCTATCAACATCAATCGCTATTAGCAGCGACAATGCCTATTAGCGCATTGTTGACTAATCTCGTGGATAAGTCCGGTACCTGACATTGTCTGACTAGGGTCTGTAAATTGTCATTATTTCTGAACATTATGTCCACGGAGACATACAGGGTAAAGGTTTCAAAATCAACCTAACCCCATAATAGTTTTCCCCGTTGACATCAGTTCTTGTTAGCAGTAAGAATGCTAATTAGCGCTATGTTCATGTTGTTGTCTAATTTTTTGCATAAGTCTAGTGCCTGACATTGTCATCAATTCTCATTATTTCTAACCGTCATGTCCACATAAACAAATAGGTTTTAAAGTCAATTACATGAAAAATTGGGCTCTGCTCGTAAAACTAGCCCAAAAAGGTTGGAACATTTGTCAGTTATTTGCTTCAAATGGCTAGTTCCTCGTCATGCTTTGTCCGATTCTGGCATAGTAAGTGTTTTTGATACTTGGACTTTGAGGTTTCAGATGGGACTCCATTTTTTGCAAAAAATCATGGTACCATTTTTTTTACGAAATCGAGTATAACGCCATAGTATTTGGAGTGATTTTGTGGGACCTTTCAACAAGCTTTCTCATGGTACCGTCATTTTCTAGAGTCTGTGACTTTTGTGGAACCTTTCAAGAAGCTTTCTCATGGTACCGTCATTTTCCAGAGTCTGTGACTTTTGTGGAACCTATCAAGAAGCTTTCTCATGGTACCGTCATTTTCCAGAGTCTGTGACTTTTGCATTTCCTCAAAACTTTTTCTCCATCGACATAAATCCTTGTCACCAGTAAACAATGCATTTGCTAATTTAGTGCATTAGTCCAATGCCTGACATTGTCAGACTAGGGTCCATAAATTCTAATTATTTCAAACCATTACATCAAGACGCTGAACATATTGGAAACAAGTGACAGCATCTGTAGAACAATTTTCAGCAGAATAAGGTTTGAAAATCATCCAAACCCCATGACATCGGAAGTCAGTTTATGGTACCTTTCATCATGCTTTCTCGTGGTACCAATTTTCAGTTGGTACCATTATTATCACTAAATTCTTCTAATTCCATGACATTGGCAGTGATTTTGTGGTTCCTTTCAAGAAGCTTTCTCATGGTACCATTATTTCAACATTCTGTGACTTTTGCCCTTCCTCAAACTTTTTCCATGGACATCAATCCTTGTTAGCAGTAACAATGCTACATTAGCGTGTTGTTGGCTAATTTAGTGCATTAGTCCAATGCCTGACATTGTCAGACTAGGGTCCATAAATTCTCATTATTTCAAACCATTACGTCCACACGCTAGACATAAAGGAAGTTCACCTAAACGGACGCATACACGGCACATTAAGCATTTCTCTTGTTACCGTGGTAACCATTTGCACCTTGTTATGAAGATGGCACTGAGACAATAAGGAAAAGATAAAGAGTCCATTAATTAATTAGATGAGATCAAATAACCCTTTTGGGCATAAAACGTACGTCCTGCATCTTCTTCTTTTTCTTCTTCCTCTTTAGATATTTCACATTTTATACTTCAGCCAAAAACAAAGATGCCATCCCTCGGTTTATTCCTTTCATAGCGGATGACATGTACAGCACGTCTTATGCATGGCCCCATGACGTGCCTGTGACGTGCGTAGCACGTCATAACTTTCTAAAATCTGAATTTACCAGCACTTGGTCCCTCTAAACATGCCAAACACGCTCAAGGATAAATAGTATCGATGGTGACACTTTTTAATAGTTTCTACCGTTCAGATAAAAGTAAGCTCTTCTGTTCATTATTGGTATTCACTGTCAGCACAAGATCACGCCGGCCAAAAATGATATCAGCAGAGAAAGGGTTACTAAGTTTCTTAACGATGTGTCGTAAATTCTCTCGATCCTGCGATTGATGTGCGCCAAGGGAGCACCTTCAATTAAACAAACGTGACATATTTAACGAGGATGATAAATAGGGTCGTGAAATCGGAATTAATTAATTGTAATTTTGATGTGGAAGATTGAAACTGGTTTTAGAAATTTTAGAGCAACAAACTGCAGATAAAATTTAAGTCGAACGCACTGAGATTTTTGTTTAAAGTTGCACAGTTCTGCTCAAACAGAGGTCAAAGGAAATTAAATACCAGGGTCCTATTTCTTCTTTGTGATCAGATGGACAGTTACTGCAGTTCTCTAATGGTACCAATTATGACGGAGTTGTTCTAAATTTCATCTTAAAAGGCAGTTTTTGGTCAACTAACACCAGAAATGCGAACTTTAATGATAGTAAGTACTGTATGGATATATTCGAGGGTCTGTCGGATGAGACCAAAAGCCGTCGTCACTTGTACCCGAGTGTCAATGGCTGGGCAAGTAAAAAATCCCCAATGGGTTGACAATGGATCCACACCATACATCTTGCAAACATCTAATAGGGTTAAGACGCCGGAAATGATGATGATAATGATGATGATAACTGCACTATGGGTATGTTTATTCCTAATGACTATCAGGGTGACATATGAAAACATTGTACAATAATGAACTACACTTTTGATTTAACGTGTCTTTAGTAGAAAACAAAGGGTTTTTTGTACAATAATGAACTACATCTTTAATGTAACACGTCTAAAGTAGAAAGTAAAGGTTTTTTGTACAATAATGAACTTCACCTTTAATCTGACACGTCTAAAGTAGAAAGTAAACGTTTTTCTGTGCATTCTCTTGATAAGCTGTTTGTCAAATCTCGGAATCAAAAACTTTTTTCCTGAAATGCAAAACGTGACCCAATCAACATTATCAAAATTGCGTTTAATTAAATCTGTTCTGTCACATCTTTCTCCACGCAACCTTGTTAAAAGCGGCGTTCCCTCTCGCGCGGATCAATCTTCCGGACTCGCTCATTCATGGCGAGCCAGTCTCATTTATCAGAATTTGCATTTTATACGAAACCAGGTCCTCAGAAGTCGTAGAGTTGCGTTGTCATGGTAACGAATGGTACCAGGTATGGTGTTGATGTGTTTTAAGAAAAACTCTGTGGAGTAGTCTTGTGTGTGGAGGCGGGTAACTTTAGAAGTATGCCGGGCAAGGACACCAGGGCCAGGTTGTTCAAAGCTCTGCTATCTGGTTTGGCGGCCGCTAAACCACCGTTATCTTAGCAGGCCGCCAAATTCACTCCGTTAAGCTTAGCGGCCGCTATGCCACCGCCACCAGAGACCTGATCCACCTTGCTGATGATAGAACTGTATGGAGCCACATCGTTGATAGCTCAGGGTCGCTCCAGTGGCCCCATCGCTGCGAGACAGTATGATGATGATGATGGTGATGATGGCACTGAGCTGGTTTCATTGACAAAAGACCAAAAACACACTCCAAGCAGAAACAGACAATAGCGGTCACTGTTATACCCTCATTTAACACCCACAATCACTATTATCAGCCTCATTAGAAACAGGCTATTGCATCGAATCATGTTTTTATACGAAGTCGCCAAGAATCACGCTTGCCGTCAACGCAATTAATACGCAATGTTTCCTGGATACAGCAGATTGATTGACTTTAGCGATGGCTAGTCGAGTGTTAAATGCTTGGCAAACAGCTCCAAGACATTCTGACAACATTAACTCCATTCTCCAAGGCAGACATTGCGATTGCGTAGTGTAATCAGACTGAAAATGGCTGCGACTACAGATTCGCACTCACTTTGGGGATAAAATACAAAAATGTGTGTCGTTTTACATAAAATTAGGTCAACTTAAATCTTTCAATGTTACATTTTAACCATGTCACAGACTTTCGGGTGACTAGGGGGCCTTAAAGTTGTATGAAAATGAAATGGCCCAGCCCAGGCCGCTCTAGGGGCAATGGCGGCCTAATCCTGCAGGGACGGAACAACCCAATCAAATATAGACTTCCGGTCGATCGAACGTCGGAGTTGGGGTCCAGTGTGCTGCAAGCTCACGCTTTTAACACAATAGAACAGTTTAGGAGCTAAGTTTGTATTGAATGATTTTAGGCCTAAAGAGGTGATGCAGATACACTCTGTGAAATAGTAAAGGCTAAAAGTCTATAATGCGATAGTCTGAAATGATTTCTCGATTTCGTGATGGCTGTATTTGTTGTGACGTCTAGTCGCTTTTCTTGTTTACTCAGAGCTGGTCTTTTCCTGATCTCAAGTGCTCACAAAATCCACAACGATCAATCCCATAAGCCTCCAACCAGCACAGCCTAACATCCCTGACCCCGCATTCACTGCACGGCATCATGGGTAAGATTGATGAGACGAATATGTAAATTGGGTGTCGGTGTTGTAGCGCGAACGTCCAATCTATATTATTACACGTCGCGAAAGAACGCTGCAATTGCTTCCAATCAATTTTGCTGGAAAGTCTTCCGTTCGTTCGTTTCATGCGAAACACAATTCCGTGATGCATAGACGTTTGTGCGTTCGAAGCCGTACAACCCTGTGTAATTCTGCCGACTCAATTGCGAGATTTGTCGAGTGAAATCGAATAATCTTTGACACGGGCGTTCAATAATATTCAATTTTCTGCGATGGGGCTCTGTGGAGGAGTGGGGATAAAGAGATGAAGGGGCGTCTCAGGGGTTGTTGGAAAGTCTGGATTAGTAGTGAAGGCTGTTAAGGAAAGACCTTGGAGGGTTTTTCAACTGATATAAACAGTCTGTTGGGGCAGTAAGCTGATCCAAGGGGCACCAGAAAGCCACCAGTCTGTCCCAGGGGGTACCGGGCTTTGAATTTGAGTGAGATGTAGCAACTCAGGCCATCAAGATCGGTAGAATCGAGTCGACTACCAGTCCTGGTACTTGTAGTTAACCACTATGGGTTTTTTTCCCAAACAAAGACCAAATCGAGGAGATTATTATCAAATCGCAGGACCATGTCCCTTTGCTAGATAACGAATTTGGTCACTCTGCGAAAACATGCTCCTCGATCTACGAACATCAACTCATAGCACCAGATCTTTTGACCGTTTCTGCAGATTGCTGGAAGTGTCCACCAACCTCACATAATGTATCTTACGGACGTCCAATGCTCAGCTAGACCAAGTCCCGAATCCTCTGACCACCCCGGTACGTGAATGCATCACCAAATTAACCAAACACATCGTACAAGACCATAGACTGAAACAATCCGACTATGCCAGTACGTGAATGCTTTCACCAAATTAACCGAACCCATCGTACACGCGCCCAATCTGACTGTCAGGCCCATCACAGTAACCATATCAATATTTCAGAGCACCAGTCGTGCAGCTGAGCTCCGAGTCCCATGTGGCCGCGGCTTATGATGGACTAGGTGGGGGACTAATGCGATTGGTGGGATTAAATCGGAGCGTTTGTTAGCATTGGCGCAGCGGCATATGCATGGAGGGTAATATATCGCGTTCAAAGGTGGAACAGAGGACTTGGAGTTTGCTTCCAATGAATCTTTGCAGTTGTTTGCATTGGCGCAGCGGCATATGCAAGGTGGGTAATGGATTGGGTACAAAAGGATTTGGATGAAAGTGAAAATGTGCAATCACACTGGTTTGATGTGACCCAGTGCAGCTAAGGTATGAGGACAAGTTCATCACCTGGATATTAGCCCCCCCCCCCCCCCCCAGCCCATCTCCTCCTAAACTTGACCCTGTAGCACATTCTCCCATCCCACTGGACAGTGGTAGGAGAAAATGTCTGGGGTAAATGTCCTAGAATTGACAAATAATGTCGATTAAATCGTAGAGTTCGTTGGTAGAACAGCTTAAGCATGGAGGGGATTGGACTGGGTACAAAAGATATCAGAGGAAGGGAATGTGAGCAGTCACAGTACACGGCTCATCTACAGATTGAAGGTACCCGCTTTCGGCTAAAGCACCACGCAAACAAGTCCTGTTTCTGACAGACTCAACATTGCCAGGTGAATTCTTTGAGAGGACAGGCTGAATATCAATGTTGGGATTCAGAATTGACACCCCAATGTTGACAGAATTCTGATATTGCATAGGGATTCAGCAGAACTAGTATAAATCCAGAGTTGGGATGTATACTCTTTTGAAAGGGGGTTCCAGATAGGTAACCCTTCCCTTGCAAGTCTTTGCCAGACTTTGCTCTGGGTGCAGCCAAATACCCGATTGGGCCTGTTTGGATCTACGATTTCATGATAACACACATGTCGCGAGTTACGGACGAATCATTCCATGATAAACTCTGCCACTTGGAACCACTAATGATTACAGTAATAATTCACGAAATTAATCAAACTCGCTTTGTTCAGACATCACTCCAGATGTCAGCGCGATGAATGGACGTTGATCGTATCAAACTCTCTGGCCTCGTCTTATCTTGACCCCACAGCCTCTCTCTGACATGTCGCGCCAGAAACTAATCACGCAGGACGACTTATTCGCGATATTGGAATAATTCTTGATAGGACATATGTCGCATGATAAACGGTGATTACTCTAATGAAATGGTGTTGGTGAAAGTGACAGGTAGATTCATTTTGAATGCAGGTGACATGGGTGATGTTGTGAGCAGATGTAAACTACCAGTCTCCAATCTTTGGCTTGATTACGATAGAATGTTTCATTTTGGCATTTCTTAAAGTCATTTTGGCATTCCGACATTTCCCCTAGACATTTTTGGCATTTTCTTATGGCATTTTGGCAATTCACCAAGGTATTTTGGCATTTCCCCAAGGCATTTTGGCATTTCTTCAAGAATGCATTTTGGCATTTCATCAAGTCATTTTTCATTTTGGCATTTCCGTGAGTCATTTTGGCATTTCCCCATTTTGCTAGTTTGTAATTCTTACATTATGAGAGCACTGCATCCAGTTAAGCAAAACTCAAATTGGTGCTCTTGCAAAGATATTGTGATATACAAAAATAACTTTGAAATTGGAACTCCAGTATTACCTCTGCTACTATACCGCATAAAAAAACTTGTCATTCTGCTGCAAACTTTGATGTACACATTTGTGACCCGCTCTATCAAAACTAGGCGCTTGTCGTATCTGAAATTGACAGGTTGATACGGACTTGTTGTTCATTTCCCTATTGTAGACCTTTTGTGAAATGTGACCAAATCAGTTTGTAATAGATTTCACAAAAGGTCTACAATAGGGAAATGAACAACAAGTCCGTATCAACCTGTCGAGTTCAGATGCGACAAGTGCCTAGTTTTGGTAGAGCGAGTCACATTTTGGCTAAGGACTTACAATTCCTTTAAATCTTTTCAAGGTGCGTGATACACAATGTACAGAAAGCAGAAAATGCAATTAAAAACCAATCATCACTCAGCTTCACTTCCATGTCAAATCGTCTTTGTTGGGAATTTTCTAAAAATAGATCTTAAGCCTTTTTAATTGCGAGTTTTCTTCTGTTCTGTACTAATCTTTTGTCACCTTGTGACAGCTTAGTTGAAACGATTTTATATTCATTGATTGTCATGACATTTTCAGTCATCAGGTTTCCATTGATTAAAGGCAATTAAATTAGCGATACATATTGAATGAATGGTTCAGGGCCTGTACACAGGTGTTCAATCGAGAGTACACAGGCCCTGAGCGAGTATTGTCAATTTATGTACTATCCAATGTTAGATGACGAGTGTCATGAGACTTTCAGTCATCATCAGGTACCCATTGGTTAACAGCAAGTAAATCAGGGATATATATATGGAATGAATGGTTCAGGGCCTGTACAGAGGTGTTCACTTGAAGTATACAGGCCCCGAACCAGTATTGTCAATTTTCTGCCGATTGGTGTCAAAGAGGGTATGGTGTCAATAAAAGCAAATACATAAATGCCCTGAATCAGCAAAGTCAAGAGATAAGCACTGGAGGCACTGGCTTGTCTCTTAACTATGCTGATTCAGGGCTCAAGTAGATGTTGATACAATCAATATCGTTTTCAAACCAAAATCCAATAGCTGTATCTGTAATATTTGTCTCCGTGATACACTTTGTCAAATTCACTATCATTTCGCCATAAAAACAATTACCTCAACTGAACTATAAAGTGTGTTTCATTGAAACAGGAACTGTAAGTGCATTAGCGTCCTTGAGGGCAAAATCAACTTGAGCAGACGAGATTTAATGGAATTGTAATTAATTGTGGACATGATAATGGGAATGCTACATTTCTCTATTGCGCCCTATTCTGTTACCATCTGCTGATGATTCAATGGGCTCCTTCCTGGACATGGGATTATTGGTGTGTTACTGGCATGCAGCATCTATGACCCCAATCTCCAAAGCAGACATGACGTTCAAGCATATTTCTCTCTGCAGGCATTTTAGCGTCCATGTCGTATACACCTTTCCAGAAATGGGGCGCTGAGTGTCCGAAATAGTGATGTCATAACGGGAAACTAGGCCTTATGGTGGAGGGACAAAGGAGATAGTCATGGTTGACCAACACACTTGAATGCCTTTAATGACGGACAAGGGGGAAAAAGTTAGTTCCAATGCAAACCACCAATTTCGGGAAGCATGTATAAGTCACGTTAATTTGACATCTATATGCATTATACATTGCGATCGTGCAGTGTTATCGGACTGAAAAAAGGATCGTTTATTGATTCATGTTCACTTTGGGGATGGAAGGACAATAAATAAATTATGTTTGAAATAAAGCAGGTTCAACCAAAATGTTTTAATGTCTTATTTGAGCCATGTCACAAACTTGGCCCTAAAAGTCTCATGATGATACGTGTAAATGGCCTAAAATCGAGGCAATTTGGTGGCAATGGCGGCCAATGCAGGTAGGAATGGAATGATGTCATCAATGAATAGAGTTCTGCTGTACAGCATTGGTATGCATTGCTGCGCATGGACTGGGTTGCGCAGGCCGAAAAATGATTTCCGCAGCGAAAGGGGTTAAAAATGCTGTTGCTGCTGTTGCAAGCTTCTCAATTCTGTCATTCTGTCACTACATCATAATTGCGTGTTGTGGTCTTCAGCATTGAATTATATTTGTGTCACATTGAAGTTGATGTTCCATTTCAATAGGTTCTCCAGTCAACCCCTTAATTTATGCCCACTGGACCTAAACTTGTAACATGTGAGAATAAAGTACGATAAGACCATTGATCGTAATATGGAAAATCATATAGCATGATGGGGACACAAACTTATTGTTCCATTAAATGCTTGAACGAGTTTTGTGCATTTCCTGTGCATAGCGTGCAGAATGCATTATCATAATTATGCAATAATCACCATCTTTGCACACAGGTCACTCTGAGGCCAGTTATTTTAGTTCATCATTCCACTCATAGGTGGCCAAGTGGAACGTGGACTGTGGACTTCCTCCCCTCCCTCTCCCTAAATCAACCACAGAGCTGGCACTCCTTGTTCAACCAGTACATTCAGGCATTCAGAATGTGATAATAAAGACTAGTCTGAACCGCAAACTCTTGTACATGTATTCTCAAAAACAGCCATCATCTCATGCCTATGCCTTACAATGTACTTCATAATAGTCATATTGCACCTTCTGCATCTCCTCTAAGAGGTGATAATGTCTCTTATCGCTAGCACATCATCACTGTAAACAAGGCTGCGCAATCCAGTCATTTCTTGTTTGGGTATTACATGATTGCTCAGTAACAGAAGGAATTATGTTTCAATGCAACTTCTGAGCATCATATTAATAAAGGGTTAGGGGTAATGTTCCGAAATCCCATTACAAAAAGGGCCCGATCCCATATCCTGCTATCATGCTATTTCTACTCGATATGTAAAAAAGTTCTGTTCAAGCAATGATGTTGACACCTGCGAGACAAAGCCTCATTATAAAACCAATTTATTGCATCGTAGTAACCACCTCTTGTTCTCAAGATGATGATAAAGTCACATTAATTTGACATCTATATGCAAGGTTTATGATGCAACATTTCTGGATATGACGATATGTCTATTACAGTATCCAATCACATTGGGTAATGAAGAGGTTTTTTGTCTAGTTTTCCTATGATATTTTCTAAAGCAAAGGTCTGTTAGCGGTGTTTGATGATGCACTTCAGATCAGGTATTTAAGTTTCCACCTGCGAGGCAACGCATCATTACAAAACCATTTTATTGCTTTCAAATTACACCTCTTGTTCTCAAGAAGATGGTAAAATCACACTTATTTGAGTTCTTTATGAGCCTAAAAACAGAATAATTGATTTCTCCTAATATGTTTCGCAATATGTGTTCCAATGCTAGACACAGTGTGAAGAGGTTGTTAGGGCAACTAATAATGTTGTATGACATATTTTTATGCCTCACTCCAAAGATGGAGAGCATACGAGGGGCATAGCCATTAGCGATCTATTAAACTGTTGACTTTGCTGCGTCCCTGGACGTTACTTGTCACTTTTTCTTGCCCATGGAGTTAATTATCTGTATTAAATTGGCCTAATAAAATACCTATGAAACCTACTTCATGTCAGGTTGGGGCTTTATCTAAGCTTACCATTGGCTCGACCTCAGCACCAAACTAACCGGTGTCCATCTTTGTCTCGACTGTCACAAAACCTGTGTTTCTTTCTCATCAACCTTTATGAGCTGATGTCAGACATCCAGAACAAAGCCATGTTAATACGCTGCTCTTAGTCTAAGCTTACCATAGGCTCAACCTCAACCCCAAAGTGATCGATGTCCTTCTTGGCCACGATTATCGCATAGTCCACCTTTTTATCTCATGAAAGCTAGATGAGATACGATCAGACATCTATACCACTCCCCACGAAGCAATGTGGATTTCCCAGGTAGCAATATTTAAGCTCACCATGGGTTAAACCTCGACACCAAACTCATCGATGTCCTTCTTTGCCACGACTATATCACACAATTCCCCTTCTATCTCGATCATAAAAGCTTCTTGAGATGAGAATCAGACGCTCCCACAACGCCATGTTGATTATGCCCAGGTAGCAATATCTCACCGAATTTGATCATGTAAGCTCACATCACAACACCCGACTCATCTGTGTCATTCTCGGCCACAATCTCACAACAATCCGTCTTTCTGTGTCATGAAAGCTTGATGAGATTGAGAATCAAACAGTTGCAACTCCGACAAAGCACTTTTGATAAGCCAGCTTGGCGCTTTGTCTCGATGCGCTAACAGAATTTCTCAAACCTCACAACTCCCAACTCATCGGCGGCCTTCTCTATCACGACTATAACACAATCCGCTTTTCTATCTCATGAAAATTTGATAAGGTGTGATCAGACATTCATACCACTGCCACGAAGCCATTGATTGACCAGGTAGAACTATCGCATGCATCCCAAGGGTCTTGTAGCTCGGGTAGCTGGGAAGCTAATGCTGGCGGAAATGGGTAGGAAACACTTTAAGACAGACCACTTCCAGAGCCCCAATAAAAGTCTTCCTAACCATGACTTTCACGCAGTCTGCACCCAACCGACCGATGTCCTTCTCTACCACAACTACGACACAGTCTACCTTTCAATCTCATGAAAGCCTGACGAGATTCAGAATCAAACAGTTACCACTACAACAAAGCCATGTTAATGAGCCACCTAAGCACTTTTTCTCATAGATTCTGACCATGTGCTCTAACCTCGCAACACCCAAACAACCAATGTCTCACTCTACCACGCGACGGTCACACAGTCTGCGTTTCTATCTCGTGATGAGGTGAGATCAGACATCTATGCCACTCCCACGAAACCTTATTGATTGGCCAGGTAGAACTATCTTATGCATCCCGAGGGCCTCGTAGCTCGGGTAGGTAGTGGGGAAACTAATGCTGGTTGAACTGGGGTAGGAAGTGTGTTAGAAAGACCACTTCCAGAGCTCCACGGAAACTCTACTTAACCAAGACTATAACATGTACAACAAAGTCTGTCAACGCTATCTTCTGAAACATTCATAATATGGGAATTGGATTGTTTCCACACAGCCTTGTGGATTGGCCAGGTAGAATTATCTTATGCATCCTAAGGGTCTCGTAGCTCGGGTAGAAGGAAGAATTGTTTGCGGATCAGGGGTAGGAACTGTGCCAGCGCCCAACAAATGTCCTACTTAACCATACTAAACCAATGTCCTTCTTAACTAATCCATGACTGTAACAAAGTATGCCAACGTTATCTCCTGGAATATTCTAAAGATGGGACTTGGACCGTTACCACGAAGCCTTATTGATTGCCAGGTAGAACTCATTTATGCATCCCGGGAGTCTCGTAGCCGAGGTAGTGGGGAAGCTAATGTTGGTCGAAATGGGGTAGGAACCGTGTTAGAAACACCAAAAGACATTTTTCAAAAAGAATCATCTTTTGTAACCTACATATATATATGCTTGGTTTTTTAGTTATTTTCATCACAAAGATTGACTAGAATTCTAATGTCTTTGTCTGAATGGATATACATCATCTTGTTAAGACATTTCTTGTTCCATATGCAGAAAGACATTTTTGCTCAACTTCTTTGAGGCAGCGTATAAAATGTACCCTCTACGGGAAACCCTACCTCCCTTTTTGGCATTTGGATACGTAATCGTATTTTCTACGAAACCAGATTTCGTTTCCCCCATAAATATTCACACCCAAAACCATCAACTTCCTTTGGGAGCAACTCTTCCCAATACCGGCGCAGTGAATTATGCAAATCGAACCGAAATATGAGGAATCCAAGATGTTTAATACTCAAATCACGGCCGTCTTATCGTTAGCATTAAATATTAAAATGTAGATCGAATTACAGATACAGAATGATATGCAAAAAGTTGCCTCTAGCCTGTGGTATGTGATCAGAGTACAAAAAAATTAGCATTTTGCATAGATTTTCTCCTTTGGACAGCATAAGAGCTTCCAAAGAAATACAAGAAATGAAAATTTGTCGGTATATTCCGTGATAAAAACTGGCGACAACTTGTCTGCTAAGAGTACTCTGTTGTCCCTCTAAAATACCTTAAATAGATTTGCTGCTGATAATATCATTGAGTTTCCTAGCAATATCGAAGGAGAGAACATTACATTAGCCAGGCAAACATTGAAGTTCTGTTTACAGGAAGCTGGGCAAATATTGGTCTGGATCGAGTGTAATGGCATAATACTGGAAAACCAATAGCCGTCTTGTTTGTGCTGGCATCATTGCCCTTGACATAGAACTGGTGCCGAATGAGGTTAAAGCCATATGCCATTGATCTTCCAAATATCAGTAATTTGCCCATTTTGAATTGATGCAAATTAGGTCCTTCCCCTGGCACGAAAATCAGTGAATTTGGATATGTTGCAGAACATGACCTGCCACGAACAAAATGGTACCAAGAAACCTTTTGTTGCAATTTATTCTGTGCTAACCCTGGGGCTGCATTACTTTCAGAAAGTTTTCTTGGTAGAAGTTTAAAGGGACGCATTAGCCAGACAAACCTTCAAGCACCGCTTGCAAGAAATTGGATAAATATTGGTCTATTATGTATATTACTGCTAGGTAAATAGCATTTGTGATTGCAGAGGTGTATATTGCCCTTGACATGATTTTGTGCTGGATGAGGTAAAAGTCAGCGCAATGAGCTTCCCAAACTTAACAATATCAGTAATACTTTTAGATGCTTCATGGCAGCAGGCTAGAAGGACAGATTAGCCAGACAACCTTTCTAGCACCACTCTCCGCAAGAAACAGGGCAAATATTAGACTAGAGGGGTGTCAACAACTGCTACAGTTTCGACATGGATGTCCCTGGCCTGCCATTTAGGCAGGTAAACCATATAATTGAGAGATTGGTATCTCAGACAAACTGCAATCCGTCTAAGCCTTCTCAAAGTAATGAACTATGTCAACAACTACTGCAGGTTCGACATGGATGTTGTCAATTATTCAAAAGTACTTGACCAGCGCATTAGGCAGACCCTAATGTCATGTTCAAACTTAGCATAACCGGCGCACTTTCAAGGCGTGTAGTGCACGAGAATGGTATTTCAGACAAACTACAAACTATAATCCTTCTGAACATAATGAACTAAGTCAAGAACGTTGAAGGTTTGACATGAATGTCTACCAAGTAGTCAGCAAATACTCCAAAGTGACGTGCGGCCATAGGAAGGCTGCCACTTTAAATGGCCTCCGTGGATTGGCAGCTCCGTGATAGATTGTCGATACAATGATGGCGGGTCGGGATGAGATGGTGCGCTTAGTGGTTGAGCTGTTCTTCGCAGACCTGAGGCTGATGGCAATGGAACGTGATTCTTCTTCTTCGGCGTTTAACCTGCCTAAAACTATAACTCCAGTCCTGTGGCGGAGATGGATTGTCAGGTACTCAAACTTAGAAGCTATTAGAAATGGACATTGATTATCAGAAGCAAGAGAATGGCCAACTCCTCATTGCTAACATGGAAACCCTTCTAAGCTTAGCCATTAAATTTTTAAATGAGCTAAAGGAAGTTGTTTGCTATCTGTTGAAGCTAAAAATCTTAGCAGTGACACTGATAAGTGGGGCTTTGATAGAGTTTAAGCACTTGAAATTGTGAGCAACAGGGTCCGATGGTCCAAGCTTTCTTTTGAGTTTGAAGGTGATGAATTTGTCTCCGGAAAAGTGCTTCAAGTGCTACACATTTAAAAGCTTTACGAGATCCGTTAAAAAATTGAAATTTGTAATTAAATACGCACTATAGATAAAAATTTCAGCAATCCCGTTAATGTGTAGACAGATATACAAATACTATAAATACCAAGTTTCATCAAATTCGCATGCACATCAACTGCATTACGGAATTGTGATAATTGCATATCTTATTCGTTGAGCACTAGTAATTACGAACGGCATACCCCTTTAAGCTCTTCTTTGAAGTGACAGTGGACCCAGAACCTCCAAGGCACCAATTAGTACAATACTCCAATGACACGCTTATTGCCAATAATTACATCCGCAATATAGGAGAAAGGGGCAGCCACCATGATCAGGGTGAAGAGACGCGGTGAGGTTGGGTGATATTGCGTGTCCGCCTGAGGCGAGCCGGATTTGAAGGTCAAGGGGTGACATACGGTGCTGGGATTGTGAGGGAGCATTGATTATGCCATGGTCATTGTTTCATGTTCCTCTTGGAGGTAAAATGAATGAACGAAGCGGGCATGTAACAAAACACAATCTATCTAATGGTATGTCATTATATGTGACAAGGGTTGGTATAAAACACCAACCGGGACGTTAAAGGGTGTGCAATGGCATCTAGTATTGTCACAGCTGTCAAAATGAGCCAATAAGTTTAGTATTGCTGGTGGTGCGTGATTTCTCTGCCAAATTTCTTCGTTTCTTAAAATATTGCCCTTGAGTAACATAAAATAATATGGCCAACACTTTTAGTCTGAAATAGCATGGATGACAATGATGTTACCAGTTGAAATAGCACACGGACAATACGCAAAATCTCGGCGTTCCACCTCTGATATTCATTTTGTTCTCCTCATAATCTCTTTCATCTTAAAGATTCCCCTTGTGTGACGTTAAATATGTGGTCAACATTTTCAGCCTGCAATAGCATCGATGACAATGCTTCTATAGTTGCAATAACACATAGACAGATTGCAAAATCTCGGCGTTACGCATTTGATATTCATTTATTTCTCTTCGAAAGCTCCTTCCTCTTAAAATATTACCCTTGTGTGACGTAAAATATGTGGTCAACACTTTAGGCCTGCAATAGCATCGATGACAGTGCGTCTATCAGTTGCAAAAACACAAAGACAGAATGCAAAATCTCGGCGTTACGCATTTGATATCCATTTATTTCTCCTCCAAATCTCTTTGTGTTAAAAAAAGTACCCTCGAGTAACATAAAATTCGCCAATGCCACATCGGTCTGCGATCACTATCGGACGTGACGATGCTTGCGGGAAATCCATGTGCAACCGAGATCATAAAATAGCGCTAAACGACGTATTTATTGATCTCGAGATGCTGGGGCGAAACCTTATTTGCGGAGACAAAGGACGATGGGTCATTCTAAAACGCTGACTCATCCTTCCGTCTTACTTTATCGCGGTGGAATGTACACGCCGGGATCGCCCTTTGTTCTGTTTTATGACAAGAATTATAAGTCGATTGAAGGACGCTGTGGGGGTTTTGATGTTTGGGTTAGTCAATTCTTCCAAAAGTGTCTGCAATATTTTCATATATCTTTCATTGCCCATAAAGGGATGCCACTGCCACACTTTTGAAGTGTTGAGTCATGACTTCTCTTTTAGATCATCAAGACTAGACTTCTATTTTCAGCTCATTAAGAGTGTCCATCCTTTGTGGGCTGCCTAATTGGTTGACAGAGTATTGGCAACCAATAAGTTTTATGTGTTATTTAAACAAAGTAGCAAACCTTCGCATGAGGAGAGGCACTAAAAGCCTTATAATAATGAAGTGGCCCAGTTGACCCCATTTGGCAATGGCAACTAATTCAAGCAGGGACGGAACAGCATCCTCGATGAATAGAGGTCTGATCATACGCATGGAGAAGGAGCACAGTGACTCAAGTAGGCATCCTTTGTCTCTTGATGTCAAATTTGGCCGCATTTTCGTTTCCAATTACAGCCCAATTTGCTGTTAAAAGGTAAAGAGCAGTTGAAGAAGTAATATTAGGTAACAAAGAAAAAAACTGATCAAAGGACCTTCAAGATTTTGATGACAATTACGGATTGCTGTCTCTGGGCAATTGGCATTGTTTGAGTCGTTTGTTGGGAGAAAGTCATTTCGAGTTTTTACTTCTGAACTTTTTGGTGTCATTCTAAAATCCCTTTGAAAGAAAAAGAAAAAGTTTCAAATGTCAGTTTGATTAAATGCGATGATAGGGGTCCAACAATTGAGAATATTGATTGAATTATTCTGGAGAAGAGGGGCAGGTTACTCCATACCGACACCGATGATGATGATGAAAAAAAATCAGACATTGTACAGCCAACAACAAGTTATTTGAATCCATGTTATTGAAAACAAATATCATAGATATTTATCATCGCTGATAATCCCGCCAGCATCCAATATAATTCCATATTCCCATCGCGACGACCAATATGATCAGCCGAATATTTTTTTGGCATTTTTTGCTTCAAGGATTTCTTGCAGGGTAATTCTTATTGATTCGGCACAACTGTCTGAACTCGATGACCAACAAGGATGGGAAAGTCTACATATGTTATGGAATTGGAATGATGTAGTCCGTATAGCGATGAGGTTTTGGTTACACTTGCATCAACTGAGTCATAGTCATAAGGACACAACAAGATATTTTATCTGCTGCAAACTTTGATGTACACATTTGTGACCCGCTCTACCAAAACTAGGCGTTTGTCGCATCTGAACTTGACAAGTTGATACGGACTTGTTGTTCATTTCCCTATTGTAGACCTTTTGTGAAATGTGACCAAATCAGTTTGTAATAGATTTCACAAAAGGTCTACAATAGGGAAATGAACAACAAATCTGTATCAACCTGTCGAGTTCAGATGCGACAAGCGCCTAGTTTTGGTAGAGCGAGTCACATTTGTAGTCTGTGACTGGTTGGAATTTGTTTCGTTTGCGATGTATGGTTTACACATGTTATAATGTCAGATATAAAAATAAAGTTCGTTTATTATTGTGTCACTCCTAATGAAAGGGCCAGCCAGCTTTGGCTCATGAGACACTCTTTACTTCCAAACTCCCATCTCTAATGCCAGGCACCTGGCAAGAATGCAGTTTATAGCCTAGAGGGAGGCTACCAGCGGGTCTCAAATCTTCGAACTTCTGTTCTGTTTGCTCTGATGACGTGGCGACAAATGCCGTGCGACGTCAGAGGTTATTCATTCATGTGTGCATCAAAAATTCCTCAGAATCCGCCATTTTCTTCGTCAGACATGTCAGAAGAGGAAGACAGGCACTAAAAATCGACAACCTGGATGACACCATAACGCAAGTTACAAAAATTAAAAAATGCAGAAACTTTCCACTAAACAGTGGTGATATGTCATCTTTTTACTTTCGGAATAATTTTCTTTACAATTACCTAATGTATTTTCCTCTTCTTCTCTTTTCATGAAACTCTCCTCTCCTCAACAATTGAAACAGGTATGTAAAAACATTTATTTCATTCTAAAATACCGTAATTTCGTCAGAAACAGGTAAGCACTTCGCCACACACCTGACTTGGTGGAGTGGCCAAACTTTGCGGCGTTGTGTTCTCTTCATTTTAACGTAACGGCCATTCTTTAAACTCCTCTACGTTTCAGATCAGCAAAAAAAACATCAGAAAAAAAGGAGACCCACTACAAATTACTGAGGCGAATCTGTTTTTTGGTGTAAAGAGGCGTGAGGGACTTTTTTCCATTGCCTAGAGACTTGGGGCAAACATCAAAGGATGGAGGGTTTTTATGAGTTTTTTTTCTCTTCTGGTTGGTTGAGGTGGATGAGGGCTCTTCCAGGCAATTTGCGTGGGAAAATCGTCGCCTGTTTCCTGAAAGAAATGTCCTTTGACCCCTTTAGCATGTTTATCAACGATAATTTATTTGCGTTCGTGTTCGTTTTGCCCTGATCAACATGGGCGAGGTTACGTGGAATGATCCTCTAAACTATCGCTGTCCTCACTCAATTTGGACTGTGAGTAGCCAACAAGGAAAACAGCGTCAACCTCGCACCAAGCCGAATGGTATAATACCTTACATATCAGATATACAGGGCGAACCTTAAAAAACGAAACCGGCCAAAACATTGCCATAATTCCAAAAGTATACAGTTCATGAAAAAACTAAAGCAAAGAGTAGAAAGTAGGAGCTACAATTAAGCTTTCTTTTAACTCTAACATTGCTGGTCTGTGGTCACGGGTGACTGAGTACCAATGTCTCGATTGCAGAAATGTCCAAATCAATCATTTTTAGCTCGCCTCTTAGCAGAGGTGAGCTTATCCCATACCGTGGCGTCCGTCGTCCGTCGTCGTCGTCGTCGTCGTCGTCGTCGTCGTCGTCGTCGTCGTCGTCGTCCGTCGTCGTCCGTCGTCCGTTAGCAGGGCACGTTTCGTAACTGTTAGAGCTATTGAGTTGAAACTTGGGACACATGTACCCTTATGTAATGACACCTTGGAGACCATGTTTCGGTCCGATTCGTTTCATGGTTTGGCCACCAGGGGGCCAAACGTTAAAAGTGAAAATATGCAATATCTCCCTTAATAGTAGTCGGGAAATTTTGAAAAAAATATGGTAGGTACTTCTAGCAAAGGTGCATCATATATCCTCCGGGTTTTTGATTTGACCTCCTTTTCAAGGTCACAGAGGTCAAATGGTGTAAATTGGCCGTTGGGATGTAACGATGGCACGTTTCTAAACTGCAATGACTATTGATACCAAATTTGGTACACATTTACCCCTTAGTCAGGTGATCTCAGGGACCGAAGTTTGGTCCAATATGATTCACCACTTGACCACCAGGGGGCAAAATCCAAAAACCTTAAAAATGTGATTATTCCTTAACTTCTTGCCCGATTGCCACCAATTTGATAACATGGGTACATCTAACCACCATACAGTATATGTCACACAGGTTTTTAATTTGACCTTCTTGTCAAGGTCACAGAGGTCAAATGGTGTAAATTCGCCGTCAGGCGGTAACTATGGCACGTTTCTTAACTACAATGACTATTGATCACAAATTAATTACACATGTACCCCTTGGTCAGGTGATCTCAGGTACCGAAGTTTGGTGCAATCTGATTTGCCGTTTGGCCTCCAGGGAGGGGGCCAAATCCTAAATTCTTGAAAATGCCATTATTCCTAGTAATGACTTGCCTGATTGGCACCAATTTTATATCATAGGTACATCTAATTCTAACAACCATTCAATGTGTCACCCGGGTCTTCTTTGATTTGACCTACTTTTCAAGGTCACAGAGGTCGAATGTACTGTAAATTGGCCATTTTGGGGAAATTGTAATTGCTCGGACCTACATCAAACCTAACACTACATGACACAATACCATGCTCTTTATCCATCTTTCCTCCACATGAGGTGAGCACAATGGCCCTGGCCATTTCATTTAACATGGGAAAGATCCTATTTTAGACCTCACAGGATAAGCTACTTTATGGTAAATACATTTATGGTATCTAACTACAAAAACGTATAAAATTCCCCCAGCTGACATACTTTGTGTTTTTTTCACATCAAAGGCAGCATTTTCTGAGTGTTTTTCCGCAACTTGTCTCATGTCGATTGTGATGAGAAACGTTCTTTGGATAATTAGGCTGGGATGGGAATGACCATGTGTTCGAAAGTGGAACAAGGATATTTGGTGTTTTTTTTTAGTTATTTAGGCTTCCTTTCTGGGTGAAGTTGTTGTGACAATCCCAGGGTCAGGGGAAATGTGAGTGCTTAGTGATTGTCTCTGGTGAAGTGCCATTCTGCCTGTATTTGCCAGAAACAAAGAATTTCAATGATTGATATCAAGTATTTCTTCATTAGGCTTCCCACGCAACCACCTTTCAATTGAAACAAAGACTTTATGTGTTCTCTATATACTGCCTGGACGCTATTTAGCTGGTTTTTAGGGCACCTACATGTGAATTTGTAGACAAATGCCTGAGGTGTAATAGGCCTATGCAAAACGGATGCACCAAAAGTGGCTAATAAAATAATATGGTCTGCACGATAATTATCGGTGAGTTTCGATTGATACTCTCTTCAAAAACTTCTCTGACTTTGATCTACGTCGTGGCACCAAACGTTTGGGCATGATAGACGTAGATCTACGTCGTGGCACCAAACGGTTGGGCGTGATAGACGTAGATCTACGTCGTGGCACTAAACGGTTGGCCATGATAGACGTAGATCTACGTCGTGACACCAAACGGTTGGCCATGATAGACGTAGATCTACGTCGTGGCACCAAACGGTTGGGCGTGATAGACGTAGATCTACGTCGTGGCACCAAACGGTTAGGCGTGATAGACGTAGATCTACTTCGTGACACCAAACGGTTTGGCGTGATAGACGTAGATCTACGCCGTGTGACACCGAACAGTTGGGTTGTTAGACGTGATCTGCATCCTTGGGCACCGAATGGTTGAGCATGAGGGCACCCATGGTGTAATAGCATGTAATTTGCTCAGCCTGTCGTGTCGAACACATGTTTGCTACTTTCTCCAACCCATTAGACTAACTCTGAGATATTCCTTGTTTAATTACTAATTGCAGCGTGTCTGACATAACACAAAATGTCCATTATCCAGTCAACATGTAAAAATCTTTTCTGCGTGACACATGTTCCATGCATTAAGGTCTCACTTATAACCAGTAGAGTATTATTGAAAGGTTTTTCTGGATATCATGCATGTACACATTGTCAGAAATATAAACTTGATTGAGAAATCATTTCTTTTAAATATCACCTTGGTGTGCATGTGACACGCATCGGGTGGTGTTCAATTTCAGTTTTAAGATGCCTTCTATTTGAATAGAGTATTTATCATAACCCAGGAGGGTCTTGGTTGAGTTGTTAAGATCGTGTGGAGTCGGAACGTGGCCAATGGATTTTTCTCTGAAAAAAAAATTGGAGATTCCGAAGTATTTAAGAATCATTTTCTAGGTTTAGGTTGAATTTCTCCCCATCACCATCGAAAATAGGTTTTTGCTGTAAATGTGTCTGTGTTTGCATTAAGATCGAAATTCTCAGGATAAACTATGTGGAATTGCAGATTTTATTTCCCTTGGTGTGAGAAGTATTGGATTTAGCTTGTCAACTTCAATTTTCAATTTTCAATGCTCATGATCAGATTGTTGAAATGTTTGCATGCGCAGTGGTGTCGATATTGCAATTGTACTCCTACTACGGGATGATTCCGTTTCGCCTTCCTACACATAAGAAAAAAAACACCACGATTTTGGCGAGAACTTTAATCCGTTTCGCCTTCCTACACAGGCACCACCATTTTGGCGAGAAATTTAAATCCTAAAGCAATAAGAACTCCTTCAAAATTAAGTGAAAGCCTATTTAAAACCGAGAGCTGTTCTCTGGAACACAAAGAACAGACTCCCACTTTTGAAATTGGCATTCACTTTGTTTTCAAAGAGTTCTAATTGCTTCAGGAATTCAAGTTCTAGTGCCTATGGTCAACCCTTAAGCAGAGTCATCACACTGACCATTATGCCACGGGCCTTTGGCTGAGAAAAGGAAGTCCATTGCAAGCGACTTATGTTTTGGTGAGAGAATGTTGCTTGCCATAGCATAGCAAAGGATGACAAAACCTCATTTTGTTTTAAACACATGCCTCCTAATGCAATGACACTACAGCAAAGGATGCAAAAACCTAATTTCATTCTATTGATTTTTGCTCTTAGATGCTGAGCGCTGAGTCTGTCCAGAGACTATCCACTGCTCAGTACCTGACATAGCCAACGACTCGAGAGTGTACCGACACCGGTATCGAGCACCACTCCAGCTGGTGTCTAAGCACCGAACTAGAACCAACGCAGCGTCCTAAACGATCATTCACAAAGATTGATTAAGTGTCACGGGCGGATGGATGAATCTGGTGTCACGGGTGAAGAGATGGGATTTGAGATAATTTAACCCTGCTATTATATCGCGATGATGACTTAGAAGAAATGCAAGCGATTTGTGCTGAAAAGCTTGAATATTTTGTTCAGTGGTTTGGGGTTCTACCTACTTTCTTTAGCCTCTTCAGTGCCGAAGAGCGCATAAGGGGCTCTGTGCATTGCCTATCGATTTTATGGTCGCTGCCCAAAATCAAAGATATTTCCACAAATTTGACGCAAAGTCATGGGCGCTCGGTGATAAGTTTAACATGCTGAACTTGGATGTTCTCAAGTCTCATGGGACCGAGATAGTACAGTATCGCACAGAGTTGGGGACGATAATCTGATAGGAGTGATGAATGTGTGTCATAGTCTGCAGTGGTTTTGTGCAGAATAGTCGATGCTGTTGAAAATTTAAGGATCGTAGCGCTGGGTTTGTCATTCCTTTGATAACATTTGATAACACGGTATGTTACAACAAATAAAAGTTTACCTCTTAAGATTTAGATGATAACCCATTTGTTGTCCTTTCACTTCCTTTCCTGTATTAACCCTTTCATTGCAGCGGCCATTTTTCAGCTGTGGCCATCTTTGCTGACAGTTGGTACCAATATTGAACAGTTCGGCTAATTTTAATCTCAACTGTCAAAATTGTAACCATATTTATTACTAGGATGTTCCTGATGTTCTCGAAGTGCATTTAGCATGTTTAGAGATACCAAGAGCTGGTGAATTAAAGTTTTAGTCGGGCATGACGTGGGGCCATGTACATGACGTGCTGTCTTTATTTGTGTTACGACTTGCATCTAATATGCAGTTGATAAAGATGAACGCTTAAAATTTGAAAATGGTCTGGCTGCAGCCTCTTAGTCATATCAGATTCGAGGTACAGAGCTCTGAAATTTGGTTTTAATTTGTTTGGCAGCATCTTATCAGCATTGTTGTATCATGCATGGAGACATCTGACATGTTTTAATCCAGTCTGAAGTTCAAAAACCAATTAAAAGAGGATTTTAAATGACATTTTCTAAGAACCAAAATATCTTGTTTTCGTTTGAAAACATCTCGAATAAAGTAGTCAGTCTGTTGTATCCACTGATTTCTATCTCAAAATCCGCTGGCCTAACCACGTCAAGATAAGATTGCCCCTGTCAAGTGAGTCAATCTTCACATTCATAGCATTATTTTGATGCTCTACTTTCAATACTGTATCAGGTTGATCATAAATATTTGGTGTCGGATTATGTTTCGGTGGCCGTCCCCACAAAAACCTGTACAGGTCCATGGAGGCCGAGGTCATGAACGCAGGTCGAATATTCAGGCAACCCGAATGTGGCCGAATGTGCTCAGAATACGCCGCATTGCCTTCCGATGATTGATCGCCGAATTGATCCATTTCCTATACAAACAAGTCAAGAAGTGGCTGCAGAATTGATCGAGGTGAAGGTCGGTCTTCATGCGACCTTGGCCTTGTCTCTATGTGACAAGAAGTGATGGGGAAATTAAAATGGTTTCCAGCGAGGCTGCATGTTGACGAGATGGGTCAAGAAGCGATGGGAAAGTTTAAATGTTCTCAGTGTGGCTGCGTTGTCTTGAGATAGGTCGACATGTCACAAGATGTTTGAAGAAGATTAGGTGTGTAGAATTAATTTAGGTGAAGGTCGGTCTTCATTCGACCTTGGCCTTGTCTATATGTGTCAAGAAGAGATAGGGAAATTAAAATGCTTCCAGCATGGCTGTATGATTTGAGATGGGTCAAGAAGCGATGGGGAAGCTAAAATGTTCTCAGTGTGGCTGCGTTGTTTCGAGATGGGTCGACATGTCACAAGATGTTTGAATAAGATTAGGTGTGTAGAATTAATCTAGGTGAAGGTCGGTCTTCATTCGACCTTGGCCTTGTCTATATGTGTCAAGAAGAGATAGGGAAAATAAAATGCTTCCAGCATGGCTGTATGATTTGAGATGGGTCAAGAAGCGATGGGGAAGCTAAAATGTTCCCAGCGAGGCTGCCTGGTCTTGATATCGGCGGAGGTGTTACAAAATGTTTGAAGAAGATGAGGTGTGTAAAAGAACTGATAATGGAGATGGTCAATCTTCATGTGCTCATGTTAACCTCTACAAAGTATGCAGTCCAAAACATCATCTTCCCATGACTTTGGGGATCTCACTTAGCTTGAATAATACCATCTAACATTTTACTTTTCTAACCGTCACTGTGCACTGGATGAATTTGCAATAGTGTAACTTGAAATGTACAAAGTATGCAGTGCAAACACAACTACATGCCGTGCATATATTTAACCAGCAAACAGCCACTTCAAAACTTCTGAGTGGTTTCGGAACATTTTCGTTATATTTACTTGGGCTAATTTACATGTCTTATTCAGAGAAGGCGACATGTCATGGTAGGAAGAACATGTGCTTGTAGCACTGTTGCCATGAGTTACTCTAGTGTCACCGACATGAGACTGGTTCTTGAAGAAATAGGAGATAATATGCACCTGCTTGTTCAAAGCCATTCAAAATTTTCACTTTTGATAGACAGCGCACTCTTAGAAATACAGATTTTTGAGCTTTTGAAGAACTTTTAATGGATTTGGCCAACACAAATATAAAGTTCTTTTGGTAAATTGAAGAAAAAAACCTAATACTAAAGGTTTTTGAGCTTTTGAAGAACTTTTAATGGATTTGGCCAACACAAATATTAAGTTCTTTTGGTAAAGGGAAGAAAAAAACCTAATACTAATGGTTTTTGAGCTTTTGAAGAACTTTTAATGGATTTGGCCAACACAAATATTAAGTTCTTTTGGTAAATTGAAGAAAAAAACCTATACTAATGGTTTTTGAGCTTTTGAAGAATTTTTAATGGATTTGGCCAACACAAATATGAAGTTCTTTTGGTAAATTGAAGAAAAAAACCTATACTAATGGTTTTTGAGGTTATGAAAAAGCTCTTTGGGTGGTTCCCTTTGCTGATTTATATTTTTCTACTTTGGTGGTCGTTTCACTCTTGGACACTGGAAGTTCTGTGAGAAAAGTCTACTTGTAAAAACGTTACCGTATTTTAATGCCAAACTTTTAGCTTGCCCGATCGGATATATCTAGGAAAAGATATTACTTAAATTGACTTTAATAGAACCAGCTCTGATAGCCTTCCGGTAACCCATCAATAATATTGCAAGTTCAATTTCTAAATAGATTTGGTCGCAAACTCTGCAATTCTCTGCCGTAGGGATTCTCATAGTTATGGTTGGGGCTTTAGTCAATGTACAGTTTAAACCACCGAACCTGAAAACCCATCACTATGATTTGGTTTTAATTTCGAAATTGGTTCTTCGGTAGACTGATTAACTGTCCTAGGAGATGCTCATCCCCTACAAGCACAGTCAAAGACATCGTGGATAAAAGTGCAACCGAAGGCAATGTGTATATAAGACAGTCACAACCCAGTGATGTATCCCTCCTTTGGGAATGTAAGTGAGATTCACGTCTAGTAGTAATAGTAAGTTATTAGCAAACTGTTTCCCAAAATGTTGACTAATGGACTTTGCTCTAAGTCCTATTGCACGATTTCGATCCCGGGGAGAACCCAGGATCGTATTGCTGGATGAACCGGCGTGGCTTTCACGGAACTAAAATTCCTTGCTCTTCACAACAAGTTTGAGGCTCAACGTGAGATAAACTAATGAGGTTCTATTGACTGAAACTTGAAGCCATGGTCTCCTGTACCCGAGTGTCCATGCCAGGGCAAGTTAAAGATCCCACACTGGTGGACAGTAGCCTCTAGTGGACTTACCTGACAAAAATCAAATAGGGTTACGACGCCAGCGATACTGAGCTGCCAATACTGTTACTGGTACTGATTATTCAAAACACGCTGCATGTAAGTAACAAATGATGAGATTCATCACAAAACAAGATGTATCCGTTTTTGCAATTTGGCAATTTTGAGAAAATGGCATAAAAATTTGGAATTTAACAGAAAATGCATTGGGAATTTTGTTGCGTTTTTTCGCCATAGAAGTTTAACTGTTGGCCAGAATGCTCTAGAATTCTTAGGACAGATCAGTCATTGTATCGATTATGCCATGGTATGGTTGACTGAAAAAAGTGTTTTTCATGTGGAATTCTTCAGATTTTGGAGACGTTTTAGTTTTATTGTTGGCCAGAATACCCTATAATTTTAAGGACAGATCAGTCATCATTTGGGCATTGCCATCCTCAAATACAGTAGAACCTCCCTCAGCGGACACCTCTCTATCAAGGACACCTTCTTTCTTGAGGTCATTGCATTTGGTCCCATGCTGGTCATTTCCATTGAAATTGGCCTCTGTAATCAGGTCACCTCTCAATCAAGAACAGCATTTGTCAGTCCCAGTATCCTTTAAGAGAGGTTCTACTGTACTTGCTTAAAGCCAACCGGATTTGCATTGATTAGGAAGCTTGTGATGAACAATGAACCTCGACAGTTGAGTCATCTCGTTGTATAAACCTGTTGAGTGTGTATGATGCGTCAGAGCTGTTTAATCCACTTTCACCGGCGACGTGGATCAATTTTCATTGGCAACGTCACAACCGGGTGCAAGCGAGGTCTTAGTCTAGACAAGGTTGTGGGTTGACCACAGGCACCACAATTTCGGCCTGAGCTCGAAATCCTAAATCACTACTACTCAGAACTCTTCAAAACGGAGTAAATGGCAAATTCAAGGGTGTGTGCGTCTTTGTTTTGCAGAGAACAGCCTCCCATGTTTTAAATGGGCGTTCACTTATTTTTGAAAGAGTTCAAATTGTTTTTAGAATTTCAATTTCTAGCCAAAATAATGCTGCTGTCTATAAGAGTCAACCATTTTATTGAAATATTCAGTGTCATATCTGTAAAATGGGGAAGCAACATCAGCAAACTACGAATTGAACTTGGTTCCAAAGTGCTACAGTTCTGATGTCAGTGGCCTGATTTAGCATCCTTCGTGAGGCCCCTTGGGTTTCAGACTGGGGAGAGGAGGACCCATGAGATAGGTAAGGTGAATGATTATGCAGGGCTGTCCGAGCTTGTGAACAGTTAGTTAATCTGACAGCTGTTGTTTTGGACCAATCAGCAAATATCCTTATTTTCAAATAAATACCTAACAATACCCAGACCCATAGCAAACAATTTACCATGACGCCCTGAAATTTTACACAACTCATTTCAATATTGTAAAAAATCTGATTATTTTTTGCTGATCCGGATTCATTTTGGACCAATTCATTCGAGACGAGCGTTCATTATCTCTTTTTATACTAGCATGCCGAAAACAATAGTGAAATAACTAGACCATTTACGTCATTGTCTCCAGGACTCATGCAACCCAATAACTCTCTGATTGCATTGAAACTTTTTTATAACCAACTGATCAATTATTTTGGGATTCGTTTGGCAGAATCGTTTTACAGCAGAACCTCCTTCAGCGGACACAGGACAACGCTCTACCAATGACACTACTTTTGATACCAAATTGGGTGTTTCCATTCAATTTGACCTCTCTTATCAGGACACCTCTCTATGAAGGACAGCACTTCTCACTCACTAGGGTGACCTTAATAGAGAGGTTCTACAGTAATAATAGGTCCTGTAGACAATAAAACCTGTTAAATCATAAAATGTGCCAAATGACACCACATAAGAGAGGTTCTACTGTAGTTTTAGAAGCTGCGTGATCCGGACAATAGTAAAACGATATTGTCTGCAGCACTCATACAACTGCATCCACTAATTATACAAAATCACTTCTGTGTTTACTAGGACTGATTCATTTCGAGCAGATATTCTTTCACATTCTGATTAATAGCACAATAACAGTCATCCGACCGTACACACACATAACCGATCGAAACCGAGTGATTCATACAATGGGCCAGCATCCGCTAGCGCTACACGGCTACATTGTATCACTATAGTGCCAGTCGTAATAGCGAAGTCACAGTTTGTCATGTGCCGGGATTGAGTCAGTTCTCGGACGTTTTATTCGCGCAGAGTGGATAATATACAAATGTTGGATGTTGGTATGTCTTTATCCTTGTTGTTGTTTGTACACTTAAATGTTCACCGAATCTGAAAAATTATGGTGGCATTTGGTTTAGGACTCGTACGGGATTCAAAATCAATACAAATGTTATTGGTTTTCAATTATCGTCAAGAACCTGTTTGCAGTCATTTCTTTTTCGTGTTTTATGCTTAAGGGCCCAAGTGGCTCACCGCCCAAAATGTGGGCCAGACTATGACAATTTATTCTCACTTAGTTATCTTTTAACATACTTTTTGTACGATGCTTTAGTTGAAATAGAACACTTACAATATACATGATATATGGTGAAACCCCACGCCCCATTTTATGGTAGACTTATTACACCCTTATCATCTTTGTTCAAGTACCAGTTCACTTGTCATAAAAGTTTTAAATTTGACAAAAACTGTTGATGTCGTATGGTTTGCGACCCAATCTTTAATCGAAACAATTACAAATGTTATTAAGTGTCACTTCTCATCAAATTTCATTTTTGGTGGCCATCGTTTCTCTTATCAAATATACACTCATATCATCGTTGTTTGAATACTGACCCACCTGTCATAACAGCTTTTATTTCAATCAAAATCGTTGGTGTCGTGCGGTTTTGGATCCAAAACAGAAGATGAGCACCAGTGTTGTTTCAGGATGTTACAGAAATTAATAATCAAGTTGAATTAATCAAATTACAGAATTGCAAATTGCCAAGGAAAACAAAAGGAAATTTCGTAACCCTTGGGTTTCTTGCATGAATGGCAACTAATAAAACGACAGGATTTTTTTGGTTACAGTACTGTCATACTTCATACATCATAATTGCCTCTTCATTAGTCAGATGTCAAGTTTGTGTCGGTTGCTAGGGGTGACGCGGCAGTGACCTGTCTGATTTGCTAAGGTGGGGCGATGACCTAAACTACCTTACGTCTCTGCCTGGGAAAAAAGTCTCCAGGGATGGGCAACATGTGTTTGTCTGAAACCTAGATGGCATACTGGTAAGAGGGAAGGATTTCATACCGAGAGGTCAGGGGTTTAAATCCCTTCCGAGCCTCTTTATTCTTTTCTGTCAGAGTTCGATGGTTAGATGCAGTATAAAAAGCACTTTAAAGATATTTATCCTTTGTGTATTTTAAAAAAATATCCAATAAATTATTGATATCCTTTGGGGCCAGAACAATAGATATGCTTTACTTGCCACAAGACAAAGACTTGAGTAACCAATGGGTTTAAAGCTGCCTCACGTGCCATGCAAGAGAAAAAAATTAATCAAAAACGCCATTGATTGTTTTTCCACTGCCTGGAGCACTGTATTTCAAAACCAAATATTCAATATTGGATTTAAATATAGGTCGTCCGCCAAGCAACTGCACAATTAAAAAAAGCTTTTTGACAATTTTGAAATGTGTTCCCTTTAGCTTTTCATTGCCCTAAAGCTACCACAACATACATTTGTTTTGTTATCAATATCGTTTAGCAAACTGGCACGTGCCTGTTGTTTAACATATTAAAAGGCCTAGGCCATTTGTTGAATATCTAAAATTTTTGTTTGAATTTGAAAATTTCCTATCGCATAAATACAAACAGAAAATAGATTTCAGCATTGCTGTTTTGTAGAAAGAAAGAAATCTGCTTGCTCAGCTAGCAAGGGTGGCACTGAGACTGAATGGCATTGGACGACATTGGTATCGCCCACCTGACAATCGCCTTCAAGAGGTTAAGCTGCATCAACAGCCATTTTCAAAAACATCTTGAGTAATTTCAAAAGAGTAAGTTTTGATTTGAAGAACCCTAGGTATAATCCATGCCTTTTAATCCAATGACAGCAATCTGGTCACTCCCCAAGCTGGCATGGCACTGTGATTGTTGTATTGGACGCCATTGCCCAGCCGTCAGATAATTCCCCTGGCACTCGCCTTCAAACGATAAAGCTGCATCAACAAGCTTGAGAAATTTCCAATGAACAACTTCTGCTTTGAAAAACCCAAAGTTTAACCCATGTCTCTCCATCCAATGAAAACAATCTGGTCACTCACTTACCCAGGGTTTCACTGAGACTAAATAAGATCCTTCGCCGAGGTACTGCCCACTCAGATTTTATTCAGCTGACACTCGCCTTCAAGGGCTGTAGCTGTATCAACAACAACTTACGAAAACGTCTTGAATAATGTTAAATAAGCACCCCAAGTCTTACCCATGTCTCTCCCTCCAATGAAAACAATCTAGTCACTCACTTACCCCGGGTTTGCACTGAGACTAATATTCCTCGCCAAGGTATGGCCCAATCATATTTTACTCACCTGACACTCAACCTTCAAGAGCTAAAGCTGTATCAACATCTTTTGGCGACAAATCTTCACAAAACCATTAAAACATTCTTGTCTTGAATGTTTAATAAATTAATGTTGAAACAGTCGGTACACAGTCAGCCCTGAGCAAAGATCTTCGTCAAGCCTTTTCCAACTTTATCATGTTTATGAGGACCAAAATATGTGTGCTTGGGATGTAGAGAATCCACTGTCTTGTCAACTCTAGTTGTAATTTGAACAAATTTAAATTTCTATAACGAGGTTGACTGGTTTATGAGAGAGGGAAAGTGTGCCTTATTGAGAACTGTGACAGGAATCTTTACGAATTTTCACAAATTCATTGCCATAATTACCTTTTACAACCTGATGTGCATTTCAATCTTGATATTCAAGTAAGATTTGGTTGTAAATATGGTAATTTTGCTTTCGACTAGACATGTTGGTTAATCATATGTGTCATCTCACTGATGAAAATTATGTGACACCCTGTAGGTAGTACGTTTGTAATTTAGCGATTCATGGAAAGATCATCTTGACCAACGACTTTTTTGCATCTTCTCAATATTTAAATACCCTGGCTTTGTTTAAAGGGAGAATAAGACCATGAGGTTCAAAAGATTGGCGAAAAGTGAAAATGTGTTTTGGTATTTTACTGCTTTATTTGAACTCAATCTGCAGGATTTGGAAAACGCCATGCCAAATGGAAGCATGGGCTACACAGAGCAAAAGCTGAAGGAAAAAAAGATTTAAAGCTTGCAACCAAAGTAGAACGAATCAGTGCCACAGAGCGCACAGTAGTATGATAATATCAATAATAAAATCACTGCAACCACTTATAAGAAATGTCATTAATCCGTTGAAAGAGTTAGGAAATGGGAATCGATCGGTTTACGTTTAAAAAGGTTTTCCCACGTTGGGGGTCTCGTATTAGGAAGTACATTCAGCATGTAATGGAATATACATTGCTGATTTGTGAGTTTAGTATTCGTGGTCTTTGTGAGGTTAAAATGCAAGGATGAGCACCTGGGTGGTTCTGACATTGTTCCAAGGACATGACTGACTTTTGGCTTCAGGCTGGTTTGAATTGCACTCGGCTTTTGACATATTCGAACTTGTCCACACTTGTAGATTCAGTTGCCTGAGTTTGGGATTGGGATCAGTTTTCAAACATATGCAGAGATATGATTCCTTACAAAAGCTTTAAGAGCACCCTTTGATGGAAGTTTTTTATGATAAATATTCATTTTTCATGGAGCCTTATAGACTCCCATGCAGTCTATTGTGTCTGGGGTGTAGGAGCCTCATAGCCTAGTGGTTAACGTGGTTGACCGTGCTGGCTTCTTCGCTATATGGGCCATGATCGATCCCGGGGAGAACCCTGGATTGTCATTCTGGATTAATCGGCATGGCTGCCAAAGCAAGAAAATTCCTGGCTCTTCACAGTCCTTTGAAAAAGACTTTAAACCGAGGTTCTTTGTGTCTGGTGTATATGTAGGGCAAGCAAAATACCCATCGGTAGGAACATGAGTGGCTTGCCTTGGACTCTGCCTCTTGCTGAAGATGGAATCTCTAGGCCAATAAACCCATCTGGCACCAACCGTAGTGGCACGTAAAAAGGCTCTTCCCGACTTGGAGGAGAAATACTCCCTGGAGAATAACACATCCGAGTGCGAGGCGAACGCTGAAGAAGAAGAAGAAGAAGAAGAATTCGTCCGTCTCGCTGTAATACCTCAAAGTAGGACCAATCTTCCTAATAAGATGCAAGTCACAACATCGCCATTTCCTTTCATTAGGAGGTGTTTACCGGGCGAGATAGCTAAGCGTGCAATGAATCTCTAAGATTGTCTGATGGAATATCCAGACACCGTCTTCACCTTGATTGCAAACTTCTATTACAAGGACCCTTAACATCTGCAAATATTTGCTTCTTCAGAGTGTAGATCAACAGTAAATACTGCTGCCCTTCCTCCCATCCCAAGGAAACAAGAGATGGTTTGAAGAATGAAGCAGCTATGAGGCTCTTCAAAGTCCACTGACATTGCTCTTTCCAAACAATTCGTTTCCATGTTGGACATTTTAATCAACCCAAGTCACACATCTCGATGACATACAAGTTCAATGAAGGTCAAGGTCATTAAAGGTCAAGGTGACTTTATTGTTTCCTATTCCATTCTGCTTTCTCATCAGGTTCAAGGTCAAATTGCCTTAATGCTTTGCTTTGGATTTCATGTGCATGTTCTTACTCTTCATCAGTCATTTGATCATCACTCTTTCTAAAGATGCGTTTCCATGCAACCAAGCACCCATCTCAATGAAATACGAGTTCAAGAAAGTTCAAGCTCATCAAAGGTCAAGATGAATCAATTTTATCCAATTCTATTTTGCTTCCTCATTAATCCATTGATCATACCGATAGTCGCTGGCTCTCTCTCTCTCTTTCCTAACAATGCCAATCTGTGCAGGGCTGTTTTATCAGTCAAACGTTCATCTCAATGAAATACACGGCAAGCACCCAACTCCTCAAGTGCAAGTTTAATAAAGGCCAAGGTGACTTATTGCCTCCTATTACATCATCAATCCACTGATCACAGCCTTTAGTATCCCTTTCTCCGAACATTGCACTTCTCTGTGGAACATCCTTATTAGCCATGCGCCCATCTCCACAGTCTACAAATTCAAAAAAGGTCAAGGTGATTTCGTCACCTCCAATTTCATTTGCTTTCTGTAATCTCTCTTTCCAAATGATGCACTTCTGTGCTAGACAGTTTTATCAGTCCAGCTCCCATCTTCATGAAATAGACCCATCAATCGTAGACAATCTCCACCACAGACAATAAACCATTTCATTATCAGCCATGTCATCTTTAAGAAGCATTTTACTGGAAAGTCCTCCATCATTTCCTACATGACATGCTTCCCAAATTGTGATTGTCGGCCATCTTTATGATTGCTATGGTTTCAACAAGATAGCGGCCATCTTAATTGGGAAACAATTCTTCTTCAACTCGTCCAAGACAAAATAATTATGTGATGTTCAGGGAAAGAAACTTGTGTCTTGACATGTAAGTTATAGTTTCAGGCTATTTTTGTTGTAACCATGGCGATGATTGTTTCATGGTAATCTTGATTTTAACATTACCTTTATGAAGACAGATATAAAAATTATATGAATGCCAAGTTTCAGCGAAGTTGCATGCATGATAACTGCACTACAGCATTGTGTATACTGCATTTCTATTTTCCTGACCTACGAATACTACTGGCGTTCCTCTTTTCCAGTCAAAAATAATCTCATTGGCCAACTTCGTGTCTAAGCTATTGGATAAAAATACAATTTATCTCTGTCTATAGGAGACAAGGAGGCAATTGATGCAGATTGTTAAAGCCTCTCTTCCTTTCTTAAACGTTTCCCTCTGAACTGCTCCGTCATATTGATGATATGAAACTGTAGTGATTCCGTGACTAGATATGCACAGAATTAAAGGGTAAGCCATGGTCCAAAACCTCTCAGTCTTAGCCTCCATAAAGACAGGCAAATCAAGCGGAAATTTACACCCTTTCAGTTCTTCCATCCGACCTCCTACAGGGGTCAAACCAGCGATCTATTGCCACTGCAGTGGTGCTCCGAGAGATAAACAAAATCCATCTCGCTGATCCTGTTAGAATGACAAGTTCTGTCACTTGAAGCAGAAAGGACGAAGATTGGAAAGGAATGTATTTCATGTAGGTTGCTGAAGTCGATTAGAGAAGTTGTACAGTATCTGATGGTATCATTGTGGAACGACAGTTTTTCTGTCCTGTCCTGTAGTAGATTGGCTGGGAGATTTTGGCACAGTCTTGACGCTATTAGAAAATTTACATAAAGATAAAGTTTGTGGCACCAATGATGTCAGCAATGGCGGATTTGCATTAAAGTTCGAGTCGATTCTCTTGGAGCCAAATCTGTGCTGTACGAAAATCAAGAAGTCGGCCATAGTCCCAGAACCAAGACATTCGTCAACACCTTTGTCTTGTTAGCGTTTGCTTCACTTCTATGGCTGTACTACAGAAACATGCAAGCATGTATGTCTCTTATAAACTGGCTGTCATCTTTTGTTCCTCTCTTGATGCCCAGGGCTTTGTCTCCACTGATGCACTCTTCGGCCCTGTGACCAGTTTCTCGGGGTCCTCGAGTGGGCAGTTCTTAAGTGTTGGAACTGGTACATTGTGTGCACCTTAGGAATTGCTAGATTCATTCCTATGGCCTGTCCTGAGCTTGAAGAGAAGTTCCATGATCTGCTGGAAACCGTACTCACCCATGCAATCCCTCTATCTACAAGATGAAGATCAATGCATCCACTCATTGATCTTCCCGAGGCTTGAGCAATGTCCCAATTGCTGTTCTTATCTTGATTTGCATGACTATGGAAGTCATCCATTGCAATATCTCCCTCACAGAAATAAACCATCACTCATATATCACTTTATCTCCCCGCACAGCTGAGAGCATCATATGATGTCGTGTCCGTCTACCTAGAAGATAGATCATTAGGGGAAAGATGTCTAGGTTCTCCATCGATAGAGGCAGTCCCATCAATTATTTGTCTTTATCTTAGAGTTGAGAATCTTGGTTGCCAGACATGATCCAAGGGGCCAATCCCCCTCCATAATTTCAGAAAACTTTTGAGGTTGATCAGGACATTCTAATGTGCATTCTAATGTTGCCCCCAATAATTCATGCCGAAGGTGCTGTAGAGTGGGGTTATTAAATTGGCCCTGTGGGGTTAAATTGCCGGCCCCCCAACTCTAAAAATCGTATTTGGGCTAAAATATGATACCAAGTTATCTTTTAATATCTATTTGTACAGTGATTCAGTTTAAATCGATAGAGGATTTACATCTTCCATCTATGCTTCAAGTTGTAGGCCTGAAAATGTATGGGTCAATAATTTCACCCCAATTTGCGCCAATTTCACCCCGTTTAACGGTACCTAATTTTTATGATCATTTGCATTGCAAAGATTTGTAATGTTACTATAATTGTACCCGATTCAAGCCTTTCAAATTTATTATTTGAATGAATAAACAGACATTGTACTACTTCATGTAGAGTCATAATTAGGAGAATTTCCAGAGGCAGCAACCTTGGTTACTTTTGTAAACACCCACATTGCACCCATGTGGTATCTTGAATCAAAAAATGCCCAACAATACGAAATTTGATATCGACAGATGATCAAACTGCCAGTGGTATTGCGTCCGTTGCCTCCGCCCATACTGGACGCGCGTTATTAACAATGTCAATACATTGAGGGTCAAAATGCCGACTGATGATTGGTGCATTTGAAGCAGTTGGGGTCGTCTGGGTAACTTTTTTGGCCTGCGTACACTTAATGCGACACTCTTGTTATATTCATCAGTCTACAAAGTACACCAGATGCGCTTACGGTTTAGGTGAAACCTGCTCCGTATTGTTCCAAAGAAATAGTCATTGTTGTAGACTATTGTTGTTCCAGATTGTCATTGTTGTAAGCATTGTGTTGACACTTGCTTTGTTTTGTCATGGCACGTGTTATCTTTGGGCTATGCTCGTTGAATACAACTTGAATTGAACTAGAAATCGTGTACATGATGGACTACACCATGTACACAAATAGAGTCGAGAGCGGGCTGCGGTTAATCCAATTAACTTTGGCCCGAACTAGTGTACATCACACACTACAACATGTACACGAACTGAGCCCAAGTTAGCTTGAACATCAACAATTGATTAAAAAGGTTTGTCGAGTATCTCTGGCATTGTTGGGAGGGGTTTCCACGGAGATTCGCACACAATGAGGTTATTATGTATCAAAGAAACATTTAAAGGATCAATTTGTATTCTAAACTGTCTTATCTTAGTTACCCCATCTGTTTTAGATGGCAGCAGTGGTATCTATGATTTGCCTTCTGTATCAAATAGTGTATCAGCTTTCTTTCACTTCTGTAAGATCGAAATAGAAATAATGTAGTTTCTATGGCTTCAATTGTTCAAAAGTATTTAAAAACTTATTTGCCTCTTTAATGTAGTAAGGCTTTATCGGCATCAGACATGACCACCGTATCTAATTGATACACTTCATCATATTCATAATCTTTATTTCAAGGGTCCAAATAAATAGTAGTAGTTTCTATAGTTCAATGGTTCAAACGTATCCAAAACATGATTTCGAAGTCGCAACCGTCTGATATCACAATTTGGATGCTCTTCCTCTGTGTCAACGCACTTCCTAAATGCAGCTTTTGCAACTTCAATATTTCAAACGTAACTACCCGTATCAAATAAACAGACCTCATCTGCCCTTGCTAAACTCACAATGCCGTACCCCAAAAGGACCGCAGCCAGAAACCTGTGCCATTGTTCAATAACTACCCTGCAGGGCTCCAACCGTCACAGACAAATCTGGCAAGGAATCCGGCACGCGTATGACCTCTTTGAACTTTACAAAAATGACGTACACACTCTCCATCAATGGAGGAAGGAATTCTTATGCACGCGCCCTCTGCTTGAACTTTGATGGGGCAGTTGGCACAGCCGATCCCGTGGAATAATCGCTGAGCCAAATTTGGAACACTCGTGGTGGAGTTGTTATATCCAGTGGTTGACCGCTGATGATAGGAAGTTTTATGCGCCCACAACCGGGTGAAGTCCAAAGCCGGTTCCACTGATTTTAAATCTCAGCTGTCCCAAACCGAACCATTATTTAAACAGTGTAACAATGTAACAAGGGGATCACAGCCAAGCTATCATTGTGTTATCATAGTCAAATAATACAATTGTGTTTCACTGTTAATAACATTTATCATCAAAGACGACAATGATATAGCTTGGGCCAGGTGGATCTCAAGGTCGAGGCCTCCCATTGAAGGTCGCAGAGGTCATTTTTGTGCCAAACATAGGTCCCAACACTTATTTGATAGTTCAGATGGTAAGGATGTTTCTGATAATTTCTGATTAAAATTTGCATTAAATTAAATTGCATCAGTAAGGTTATGAATATGCCAAAGTGATATTTCAGGGGTGGCAGTGATTTTGAATACCCGATAAAAGGTCAAAGAGGTCAATAGAAAATCCAAATATGGCTCAGACCTCTATGATAATTTCCGCGCTAGCAGAGGTGACATTTTGCTGACAAAGGTGAATTGATAGTTTAAGGGGGTATGCCATTTGTATTTGATTGTGGATGATCACTGCATATTACCCCCAAAGGGAAAGTTTCAAATTCGGCTAAACTTTAGAATCCCCGATCGGAAATGACGTAGTTTGATCGCATTCAACTATAAATCCATTGAACAGTGGTGCTTGGTTAGTCAACCGATGACCTTTTTTTGGGGTGTGATCGGGGATTGTAAACTCGTTCCTCAAATTCAATCACAAATTTCAAATTGTTAACGAATGGCGTAGTCAACTGTTGACCTTTTTCCATGTTGACAAATAAGCTGTCATTTACAATAGAACATAAGCTAAGCCAAAGCAGCGGCAAACACAGCTTCATTTAATCATCCTTAGCCGTGTCAGCTTCAGACCCTGCCACTTGACAATCACTCCACGATAGCTAAACACTCGCTCTGATAAGAGGCTCACATCGTTTGATCCGAGATTTGGTACATGAGCCAGAAGAAATACGATTTTGACCTGATCTACATTACTGACACCGACGCACTACTGACACCGACGCACTTGACAACCGCTGTGATATTGCTTAATGCCCGATCCCATGCAAACACCATGTTAACCATTCCTCATTGAGGCTGATAAGGTCAAATCGATGCTGGAAACATCAGTCGTCAAATGTAATGTCGTCTTCTTCATACATTACAGGGGGACTATAGGCATGAGCAGAGGGGCTAATTTGGCCATCTTCAGGTGACTAATATACACAGTAAGGGCCCTGGTCATGTCAGATTCAGCACTAAATATATTCCTCGTACAAGCGTTGATCATTTCGATATGCTGTGAGATGTGAGAGAACCCTATTGGCGACTTTGTGTAACTTTAACTCGGCTGGCTAGCTGCTGCCTATATTGTCCCTTTAACTGGATATACTCTGTGAGCTACAGACATCGACACACTTGACAGCCTCTCCGATATTGTGAAACGCTCGATCCAATGCATAAAACATGAAAACCATCCCTCCTTTTAGCAGGTCAGATACCCAGTCGAGTCGACTGTAGAACTTTCAGCGGCTATACAGTTATATCGTAGGTCATCTTTTACAAACATAACCTGTTCTACTCCATGAGCTACAGACATCGACACACTTGACAGCCCCTCCGATATTGCTAAACGCTCGATCCAATGCATAAAACATGAAAAACATCGCTCATTTAGCCTGATCAGATACGCCGTCAAGTCGTCCCAAGAGACAGTGGATCTGTCATCTTGCGTATAAAGATGTCGGAGTGATATGACCTTGGGGCACGGTCAGTGTTATGCAGAAACAAATCAAGTTAATTTTAGAATATTGGGAATGCTCGATGGTTGATTTTATAGAGAGATCGTATTCACTGGAACTGATTATGGTACATGTATTGATTATTGTATTTCAAGGTCTTCTGGACATATGAAGTCAAGTTTAGAACATTACATGATGATTATAAATATTCTGTAGCTTTGTGTAACTAGAAATAATTTGATATTATCTTCTTTTAGAATTCATTGCTTTTTTAGGGAAAATGTGGCCAAGTTTATAATCCATTTTGTCATTAGTTGTATAAGGAGTTTTGATTAGAAAGACTGGCCTGACTGAGACCCATTTTTGGTGAAATGGAGTGTTGTAGTATTGTTACAACTTCATTCATCGTGTCTAAAGTTCTCCTCTTTCTGTGTTTCATTTTTGGAACAAAATCAACAAAAATCAGAATGCCTTTTTCTGTGAAGTGGAACATAGTAGTATTGACGCCACTTAAGACATTGTGTCTAATGTATTCTCCTCTTACTTTCTTTTCATGTGACCTTCATGATTGACCTTCACATCTGCAGGTAAGTGAAAAATGTCCAAATCTAGACCTTGAGAGTTGAAGGTTGGTAATCTTGACCTTGACAGGGGAGGGGCAGATGGATGGTATTCTGTCAATTAGGATGGTAACTAGTCCTCGGCCTACTGATGTGGAACTCGCTTGACTCTTCAGTGCGTGAGAGTGGTTCTGTGGCCAGTTTCAAGAGAGGGCTGAAGACCCTGCTCTTTAAAGAGTACTTTTGTGAAAGCGCCTGTGAGCAGGACACTTGGAATTGGTGCTTTACGAGACACTAGTTACTTTACTTTTGTTTAATTTAGCCCTGACCTGGCTGGTCCCTGGTTCAGAGGCCACCATGATCATCCAGTCTCAGTCTCCTGTTTGGTTGGTAAAGTGGTTCTACGGAGATCCTACCAACTCGTTACTAGGTTAAGTTAAGTGCATAAGTGAGGCAACCTAAATGTTAGAAGTTCTACTTGGGGATGAGATTGATGGACCTGGTCCCCTTCAATGCAAAGTGGAGACTGATTTCAGGCGTTCGGAGCAGGACACAATTGGCTCATGGAGATCGAAGCCACTTGTGTGTTCAAGACATAACTCTACCAAAAGAATAGTGCTTTACGGGTTGACCATTTGCACCTTCATTTTGGCTAGAACTTAAAATCAGAACTCCTTCAAAATGAAGTGGATGCCCATTTAAAACCCTGGAGGCTGTTCACTGGAAAACATACAACAGATTCCCGCCCTTGAAATTGGCATTCACTACGTTTTGGAAGAGTTCTAGTTGCTTGAGGATTTCAAGTTCTAGACAAAATGGTGGTGCCTATGGTCAAATCTTAGATAGGTCGGGTAGACCACAAATTGATGGTTCACATAACGACCGAAGGTAATGGGTCTGCGACCGAATCAAGTGCTCACAGCATAGCTCAGGCTACTTCCATTATTCCACAGGAATACTTGAGCAAATTCACCGGAAACATGGCATGTTTATGACAGCGGCCCAATCAGTTCTGACGGCCTGTCACATAAAATGAATTAGGTATTGATTCTTGAGCAGCACATCTGAGTTTGTCTGAAAGGTTTCAGGATAGACCGGGTTAAAGTATGAAGTCGGATGACACCTATATCACAGAACACTCATTGAAGCCGATCTAAGACATATTTCTTTCATCTTTTTCTCCACTGTATATTGCACCATGAGAACTGCCCGGTGTTCAGTACCATACTTCTTCCTCCTACTTTCGTTCTCCTATTCCCATTCTGGCCTTGCTAACTAGCGCTTTAAGTAGGACTCGATGCATTAGTAATGAGAGTATATCATTCTATAATGATTCATAGTAATGCTTCGGTTCAAGAGCAACGCGTTTGAGAGGGTGAGAGTTGCACGAAACGTATTGGCATTGTTTGGAAGAAAAGGTTGAAAAATTCTTAGAGTGGATATGAATATAAAGAAATCAACAATCATGCTAAGGTCAGAATAGACATGTCTGAGAGGTTTATGAGTGGAACGAAGTGCATTTGTGTGCAGGGCACAAAAGGAAGAAAATATTGGAAGTCTTGTCAAGTTTTTTGTAGAGTTTTGCACCCTACTTCACCAGGATGACAAATTCTGTGCAATTCAATACCAGCAGTATAGTTAATTAGAAGTAATCTTCATCAACCAATACTGCAGCAGTAGATGACAGTTGAAACGATGAGAATGAGCCAAGTGGGGCCAGGGCACACTCTTAAAATGACTTCAAGCCCGCTGTTACTTAGACGTGTTAGAGAAAAGAAATTACCATACATTTCGTTTTTTCTCCATATAGCCATGATAAAGAGTCAGTTAATGTCCACCATAAACAATGCCATACACCTTGTTCATCACCGATTGTAACACCCAGCGCATACAAATGAGTGTTTCATTCTAAGTAATACACCATCTTGAAAGAAATTACCATATCTGTTTTATATTTGCTTTCTAGCTGCAATCGACAGACCATTACTTGTCTGTATTGTGAATGATACACCTTCTGCGGCCGCGTTTCATCTGAGTGTTGCAGACATTGCATACAAATGAACTACAGTTGTATGCGTTGTCGGGGTGGAGTGTTTGAGGAACAGATTGGTGCGAGATTATTGAGTTGTTCAGAGTGAAGTGGGGATGTTGACAGAAGGGAACGGCTTTTTGATGAGGATGGAATATCTTTGGCTCTTCCTGGGGTGGGGGTGAGGGTTTCTACACTGACAAGGAGGTTATCAGCCAGAACTTCGAGCAGAAGTAAAAGCCATACCATGCAATAATGGCCATCTCTTCAACTTTTTTTAACAATTGCATAAGTAAGTCTGTGGCACATACAGCTGTTAATATTTGCTTAATCACTGTACTTCTTGCGTTTAGTTGCCAGGAAGAACAATCTCATTTGAACTTGCATGAAGAAATGTCTAATGATGACATTGGGGACTAACTGTGAAAATGTCACCATGTCATTCCAGTTCCTGCTACATCATTGCCTAGAAAAAACCGGATGACATGTAACAACAAGCTGTTAAAATGGCACATCGACTGGCCAACTTCCTGAGTTGTCGTTGCCCAAGAAAAGCAGCTAATGCTTTCAATATCGTCCGGCTTTATCGACTATATGACTAAGTGTGAAATGCAATAACTTGACTAACAGGAGAACATTAGCACAAGTGGGTTGAAGTGTGCTGTGGGCATGGGGCTATGTCTGCCGGTAGCTGGGGAGAGCAATGTTATCCACCATAGCTGAAGGAAAGATTTGAAAAATGACAAGGGGAAGGAATATTCAAGAGTCTGTCAGATGAGACTGAAATATGAGGTCCCTTGTATCTGAGTGTCTATCCTAGGGCAAGTAAAAGATCCCACATAGATGGACAATAGCCTTAATGGCCTCCATACCTCCAGCAAAAATACAATAGGGTTAAAAGGTCTTTATAATGAGGAGGAGGAAGAGGGGAAAGCATCAAGCTGGATTCAAATCTGCTACCGCCAGTCCTGACTATCACTGTTAATCAATGTATACCATATTTGAAAACATAATTTAGTTAAGAGTATTTTGTTCATCTTCTCTTCGTTAGCTTGCTCCTGGACAAAGCGCCTTGACTTACATGACTTAAACCCTGTTACTCCAAGTAGAGCATAGGTCGCCAACAAGATATTCCCACTTCCTCCTGTCCTCGGCTGTTCTCCAATTCGTCTCTATCATCCTAGCCTCGTGTTTTGTTTATCATCGCCATGAAGTCCTTGGCCAGCCTGGACGCCGTCTGCCTTGCGGATTCCACCTAAGTGCATGCCTTTGCGGATTCCACCTAAGTGCATGCCTGGTCATGTTGTCCCTAGTCTTTCTTAGGGTGTGGCCGAGCCAGTTTCACTTCCTCCGCATGACCAGCTCCTGGTTACCTCTCTTCCACAAGTCAGGACAAAGCGACATACTAGTAATCAGTCAATTCCATCTGTCTCTCATATCCCAGTGGCAATACACAACACTCACACTTGAGCGGGCTAATATCTGGACGTTATCGCTTAGAAATGGTAATGGCCATCTTGGGAAATAGCTGGGACCAGATGGTGTCCTGGATAAGTTATAACATCTCATTGACCATAGCTTCGAGTTTGGACTCCCGGCTTGGACGATGACTGATGTTGCTGAATAGCTGAACTTCGAATGCATTTAGAGGACTGTCCGTTGGTGTCTCTCGAGTTCAGTGACAAGGCCATGTAACCATTTGTTTTGCCCACCTGTGGTGACCATGAAGTTCGTGGGAGGGGGTAAATGGTACCACGTTCGCCCTATTTACTCCTTGGGGACCTGGGGAAAGTCAGGGGCCAAAAACTGTGCCATGTTGAAGTACTCGCATAGACCTTTAATTTGATACCCATGTTGACATGAATCATTGACATCAACTTCTTCTCAACAGTTGGCTGATGTGATGCTGTCCCAGCCTTGTTTTGCCTAATGGTGCATGAGAAATCTTGTATTAGGGGCAGTTTGGGGTTCCTCTCTGTTCACAATGGAGAAGAAATAAATTTCATGCCCACCACGTGCCAAGTAATAACTAACCAGACTCAGCCAAATCTATTTCACCTAGAATAAGGTAACGAACCTTCGTCTCATATTATCACCGTCCCGCAACCCTAATCACCTAAATGGAATGTAGACCACGTTTGGGCCGCAAATTGCCACGTATCCCATAATTCCATTTCCGCGCCATTCTTCCTTCCCTCATCAGAGCTAATTTCCACATTGGCGCGGCGGGTCATCCATCTTAAAAACTCGGCCGAATACCTCGAATTGAAGGTGGTTACGTAGAAAAAAGAGACTGCATGTGCTTCTTTCCGCGGTTTCCCATCCTGTTATTGGATTTTGGTTCAGACATTAGTAAAAGAAATGTTAGATTCTTAGCATTCTGTGGTGCTGCTGTCAATGTGAGTAGGGTGTGTAACACATGAGTTAAATATATTAGTTTATAGTCTGATTTCAACGACGGTAGAGGTTGTCATCCGACTTTACACTGTAACCCCAGTCAATCCTGAAACCTTTCAGTGGAACTCAGATTAGCTGCTCTATCAGCGCTATACAACCTTAGTATTTCTGACCGGTACCTATTTTACACTTCTGGGTTGAGTATGCCAAGTTCCACTAGGAGACCTGCCTTGTGTGTCACGCTGGCTGTGGAGTTCAAACCAGCGACCTCTTGATCGCAATCTGAGAGTTCAAGCCACTAGATCACTGCGGCTCAAACAAAATCAAACAAGTTTGATATCTATTGCATGTCTCAGTGATGACAAATTCTTCTAACAGACACCTGCGATGATCTATGCAGATACGCAATTTTTTGTCTCATAGTAATATCCCATGATAAATGTCTTACATCGCTCTGATAAAAACACCTGTCTGCAGCCTTCTTGTGGGATCTGAACCTGTGTAATACTAACATTTGGTCGCATACAAAATGCCATGTCGTTTGCTACATCGTCTGTCCAAGACGTAGCAGCATACGCAATAAATATCACACTTTTTATCCAGTTTCGTCAGCAAGTCAAATTAATATCAATAGCAACAAGTAACTCGTCTAACAAGATTTTGTTTTTCCGCTAGCGATCTCGCCCGAACGATTGTTTTCCGCCCGGCTGTGTTTTTACCGCCTTTTCAAGGACCGACATCAAGAACACTTGAATCTAGACACTGCGCAAAGTCACCTAAACCAATTAGGAAGCTGTTGCCATGACAACCAGTGCAATTTGTCGTAAATGTTCGCCTGTGCAAACACCTTCATTGGCGATGCGTCGGGAGAGGGGTATTATGGGTAATAACGGTAGCGGTTCATGATTATGGGACCCCAGGGATGGAGCTTGGATTTATTTTGTCAGGATTGTTGGTTATGGGTCGTGCGCAACACCTTCGGCGACCAAGGGGGCTGTAATTCTTTGGGAAAGTGACTCACCTTGACAGTTTATGGGTTCAAGACGATATATAATGATATATAGGAGTGATAAACTTTGGATATTAGACACTTCTGACGTCAAGTCGTGGGTTGAAGGCAACTTATTTTGAGCTCCTTTGGTTCTCATCCTGTTAAAGTGTAAACTGAATCCTGTTAAAGTGTAAGCTGAATCATATGATAGTGTAGACTACATCATGTGAAAGTGTAAACTGAATGACGTTAAAGTGTAAACTGAATCCTGTTAAAGTGTAAACTGAATCATGTGATAGTGTAGACTACGTCATGTGAAAGTGTAAACTGAATGACGTTAAAGTGTAAACTGAATCCTGTTAAAGTGTAAACTGAATCGCCAGAAAGTGTAAACTGCATCATGTGAACGTGTAAACCGAATAATGTGAATGTGTATCGCTCTGAGTCTCAGTTGAAGGGAGTGGTTGTCGGGATGTCGAAAAGCATGTTGCGCTTACCCCACAAGAACCGGCTTGAAATGATGTCCTACTATTGTTGAAACTTGTTTTCGCAATGTTTTACGCAAGAACCCTTCTTCTTAAACATGTAAAAGAGTAAGTTGTAAATGTCGCCATTACATTTTAAAGAAATCAATTTATCGTGGGAAATTAATTGCATTCATAAAATTATTACAAAATTTACAATTCATTGATTGCGTTGGACATTAAATCAAAACTTTAAAAATCCTCAACTCTAAAAAATTTCAAAAGCAGTTTCTGATTTCGTTGTAGTTTCGCCAAGCAACACATCAATTTGAATTAAAATGACTTTATCGTCGACTAATGACTCAAATAATAGAGAATTTGACATAAAATTTGATGCATTGCTCTCATGAAATGCGGATAAAATGTATAAGTTGTCACAAATGATTCTTATTCTCGACTTGTACGAATGACCTCTTATCTATACAATGTGATTTGAAAAATCAGAACAGTCTTTGATGGTGATGGGTATTGCGGCATTATCAGTCTCAATTTCAATGGCCTGATGAAACCTGGTCGAGGAATATTTCAATTTCTGCAGGATGTGAGGACCCAAGCCATTACACCGTCACTGCTCCGGTTATGGGTTATGAGTATCCAAGAGTTGACTACACTAACCTCCGACTACTGCTAATGAAATGGACTATAGAATCAACCATGAGATTTAATTACAGACCAATTACAACAGAAGAGAGATTCTAGTGTCTCCATCTTTTATTCTCCACACGAACCAAGCTCAGGTTGCCGATTAATTACAGAAACATTGCCATGATTTATTGGATTAAGACGAGACAATGAGATTTGTTCCTGGAGCCAGCATCGCCCAAACTGATTATCAGAGGTCAGATATCGTCCATCAGATTGTGAATTAGTTCAATTCAATTCAATGACGATTGTGAAGATTGTATTTGGACTTCTGACTTTGGCATCTATGAACTTTTAAAGTGTTGTGAATGTTCTTTTATAGGTTTTTGAGCTTTTGAAAACTCCTTTGGGATTTTTCAGCCTACGCAAATATGCACCCCTATAGATTTTTCATGGAAATGAAGAAAAAAACTTTCGAAAAATAGATCGGGGCCAACAACCTGATCCATGGTCATTGGTTTTGTAGTTTGGAACCCTGCCTCCCACCTCTGGAAGAGCCATTCCTTCAAAATACCCCTACCTTTCTCCAGTGGCTCAGTTTGTTAAGGATTTTTCAGCGTTTTTGTGGCACCCACCAAGCTAGTCAAATATGTTTTGAAATTGTAATTTAACGTCCTTCTCCCCATTCTTTCTTTTCATATTAAATTTTCATCTTCGACTAAGAAGGTAGGTGTGAAAATCATGCGCAAAATATTTTGTGATGCTTTCACAAAATTGAATTATCTTCCAAGGAGTTAAGTCAACATGATTGTCAATGCTACCATTGAAAACCTTGTTTCGTTACGTTCCCTATGAGTACCAGACATATTGAGTTGTGGATATTCAGATTTTTTGGTAAAAAATCTATTTCAAGTCTATGGGCCCTTGTCATCGCTTAGAACCGTATTTCGCAGATGTTCATAAGGCAACCCTGTCCCCATGGCTTTGCGTTCTGATGGTTGTCCAAATAAAATTGTTCCGGATGGCCAAAGTGGTTTAGGGGTTCATCTTGGAAATGAAAGGTTGAAGGTTTGATGGTCCACGGGTGGCTCGTTCTGATGCCGCCGGTTGGTTAACCACCAGCTAGTTAAGTATAGGGTAAAATATGTCTCCTCGCCTGGCGCCTGGCATCAAATTAGAGATAGAAGAAAAGAGCATCTCATAAGCCGAATCTTATAAGAGAAATATGATGGGAGTTCCCCCTTAGACTGTGACGTTCAACGCCTTAGATGTTACACAACTGACCAGCATCTAGTTCTACTTGCCCCTCAGAGATGGAACTGGTCCAGCTTCATCCACCCCCGCCGCAATATCGGATTAACGAATCTCGCCAATAAAGCATCTGAATGAGTCACATTGATTCCTCGGCGATGGGGTCCAGGTTTCCGTAGCAACCGGCTGGGTTATCGCGTCGATCGGGTGATTTAAGAGAAAAGTTCGATCTATTATTTCTAGATGATGAATTGCAGGCAGTAAACATAACGTTATGATGGATTCTGGCTTTTGTCAATAATTATATTGCGGATCGAAACCAGACGAATTCTGTAAGTTAGTGCTTCGCTTTGGTGATAGGTGTCTCTGCTTGCAATGGGTGTGGCTTTGTTTTGTTCTAATCCTGTTTGTATCCAATTTCCTATTTCCTTGGAGTTGGTTTGTGAATATTGCTCTTTTGCACGTTTATGCCTGACCTGATGTTGGGTATAGATTCGTTCAACTCTGGGACGTCTTGGAAGAGCCTTGCATTTGCAGATATAAACAGATCAGTCTGTCTACTCATATCCGTCATGTCTTCCCTGTTTTTCCAAAATCATCTAAATTCTTAGCCTGATATCTTGCACTCTCATTCGAGGACCGTGTTTGGAACCCTCCCTCCCTCCTCTGGAACAGCCAGTTTACATGCATTGTAGTGTAATAGTGTTTTACAACCCTCCCACTTTTGGCACTGCCACCATCTTCAATACCAGTGGCCATCGTGTACAGAATATTCTGGATCCAAACATGATATATAGCACAGAAATAGGAAATGGGATTATTGTGATGTTTCAACAAGAAAATGCTGTTGAAAAAAAATAGCTGAATTTTTCATCTTGAGCATTTTTAAGGCGAATTGATCTCAGGCTTGTCTGCAAAAGCTCGTTGAGCCATTATAACCTTAATTACTGCCAAACGGCATGCATTGAGCAACCAAGCGATGCAAATTCAAATTGCATTCCGTGAAGTTCATCTCCGCTGCGATCTTTCTCAGTCATTAAGCAGGGTATCTGATGATGAGAGAATTTGATGATATCTCGTTAAAGGGCCCCTTATGTCAGGATTTTGAATGCTTTCAATGGTTTGACTCACCAAAACAGGGGTCCCAGGATTTGACCTGGTATACTCATAATGCAAACTGTGTGTTTTCACCTATTGAGCAACCTGTGAACATAATCTTATGCAACAAAAAATGCTTGTTTGCGGCAGTCTGCGACAAAAAAAAGTGATAGTGATTAATATCAAACACAGCGATTACCAATATTACCTGCAGACAAGAGATATTTTTGTCGCACATAGCAGCAATTGCAATATTAGGTTGCTGCTGCTTGTTTACACAGCACTTGAAGGGGATTTCATACGACCAACGTTTCGGCCTACTTTTTACATTTTCTCTGGTGGTGAAAATGAACCTTCTCATTTCCCGTTTATAAGTCCGGCGCAAATTAGTAAGCTAGGTCGGCCTCATGATCATGTGGACAATAGGGCCTGCAATAGGGTTCCATTCAGAAACCCGCGTATGACTTGATAATGCATCAATTGCTTTGATACCGACTGATGTGCGTTAAGGGCATAGTATTACTCATACAAAGTTCGCTTTAATAATGTATACAGAAGACATCCCATAATAGTGGCTGTGGTACTGCGCAATTTCCTGGTCAGAAAAACGTACAACCTCCACAGAAGCTGCCACAGTTGTGCATATATGGTTTCTTATCACCAACTATAGAGAGATAACGAGCGATTCATAATTAATGCTACAGCATTCTTCTAATTAGTAGCAACATGATATATGGACTGCGGCTTTGTTTGTAGCAGTATTCAACCTTTTGGCGATGATATTGGCAAAAAAGATGCGTCGAAAAGATTACCTGAAATGCCACATTTTGCTGGGGCAATTCTTAAATCCCAAAGGCCATATTCTAAAAGGGAAATTGCAGACAAAAAAGTACTTGTAGCGTGATAGAATATGGGCAATGGGTTTATTCGGTGCTTCATTCAGTCTTTTGAAGATTGGCAAAAAAGATGAGTGAAAGAGATGTACTAAGAAGTCTAAAATACCTCATCACCACACTTTACGTGGTTCGCATTTTATGCTACAAAAACAGCCAAATCTTCCCATCAAGAAACCAGGCAAAGGAGTATTCATCCCGAGTTTGGGCGCTTTTCGTTGTTCTTTTATTTTCCAATTCACGGACATTCCACCATTCCATTCCAAACCCACTGGATTAATAAGTTACGTGACCTCAATTAAACTCGTCTTACGAACCCACGGCCGATATTGCGCCGTCTTTATTGTTGTTGCTTCCAATGCGGCCCGATATAAAATAGTAATTTAAACGTGGCTTAAAGCGTCAAGCGTTGGCGATAGTCGGAGAGCCGCTATGATAGAGGCAGATGGCAGGCGGTTCGTTCCAGATTAGTTCGGCTCTAGACTGAGAAATTGTTTGGGGTGAAGGCCGTTTTGTGTTGGATGGTTTGACATGGCTTGAGTCAGAATACTAAGGCATCCCAACTTGCCGAACTGGCCTGTCAACGAATGTAGAAAAGGTATTCAACAATGTTTGAATAACTGTGGTTTTGCCTCTTCCACTCTAGAACTTCCAGCGAAGTAACGTAGTGTTCATCTGGTAAAAATAGCCAATGACTTGCTCTTTTAACGTGCAAAGAACCCTTTTGCTGCAGTAGCCATTATTTGGCCGGCGCCATCTTGTGCTGAGAATGGATACCAATACTGAACAGTCGAGCTGACTTTAACCTGAACGGTGTAGACTATTCCATTGTGTCATCATTTAGACTATTGAATAAACTAATGATCCTGAGTGGTTTGGCATGTTTAGGGAGGCTGTGATCAATTGCTATTGAATCAAAATTGTAGGCATGACGTTCTGGGCACGTCACCCGCACGTCATCCGGCTATGTACACGACGTGCTATACACGTCACTTGTAGCAAAGGGTTTAAAAGAACATAAAAGTGTTGCTCTTTTCTCCATTCAGCATTTTATAGCAACACGTCAATTTTGGATCAATCAACCCAATTCCGTGTCTAAATCCGATAAGTTTTCATAATATTGTCCAAATGATCTTTTGCAGGCTTAATAATGGAAATGACCAGTGAGCTCCTCGAAAACAATAGACGTTGCCATGGTAACGTTAGTTATCACTGTGGAAACAATGGGTTGATATCTGATTATGTCTCGCTCATTAGATACATTCATCAATCATCGAATTCGATTCTTGGTTGTTTATTTGACCCGTGTTCAACCTTGGTCCCAGGGGTGGAGGCAATGCCTTGCGTGGGACTGCAGTGTCAATTTTGGACTCTTTGTGACAATCGAAAGATAATTGCTGTTTTCAACCTCGGCCAAGCTTATTTCAACCTTGTACTCAAGTGAATTCCATCCATGTTCCATTATTTTGATGACGTGACCAAATGCCTACTCCGCACTCATGACATTGTCTACAATGCATTTTGCCAATGCATTACAATGCATTGGGAGTACATTACTGTGCGTCATTGTTGTCTGTTTGTGGTGGGGTGTCGCAAAAGTGGTTAAAGTCCTTATAAGTATTATAGGTTGAGTCAAATACTCTACTCATTACATACGTATTACGGAAGTTTTTACGTGATCGCGGTTGTTAAAAGGAAAACTCCAATCCCATATGTCGTATGTCATATTTTGCACATCCCATTTCCCTCACTGGACATCCATCCTGATTTTCCCGCCAAAGTTTTCCTCTCTCCCGAATCCTGAAAGTCATTTCAGGGCACTTCCAACCTCCTGAAAAAGACCATTCCCCCTTTTTAGCAGAAATGTTAACCACTTTGTCATATGTGCGCAGGGTCCCGATTTTTAGCCACGCTAAAAGGGCTGACCCTGCCGATTTCAGTGGACTTGTACAGACATTTACTGCCCAGGTTTTATATCAGAGTTTGCCTTCTCCTAGAGTGCTGCCTAAAGTTAAAGTTAAAGTTTAGGGTTTATAGTGTGATATCAACTACGATATAGATAATCATCCGACTTTCAGTTTAACCCCGGTCTGTCCTGAAACCTTTCAGTAGACCCCAGATGAGCTGCTCAACCAGCGCTATAATCTTTGCATTTCTGACCGCATTTCTGCCTACCAGGGCATAAGAGGCCACCCCCCCCCCCCCCCGCAGAGGTTATTATTCAGATGGAGAATTCAGAAAATAAGATGTTACTGTACCTTCCACCAAGTGTGCTCTCAAAAAACACAGCCATCAAAGACCGTCACCCAATCAAAAAAACTCATGTGGTTGCTCTTCTTGCATAATTGTCCGGTAAAATATAAGGCAGCCATATCTTGTTACCACGGCGACACAATGGTATAATTATCGACGATAATAGTTTGCTAATTATTGGCGGAGTTTGTAGTGTAACTATAACACGTTGTCATGTCACCCTGAAGCTGCAAGGGCAAGCAAAAAGAAACCAGTGTTTCATCTCACATATAAACTGCCAAATGTTTGTGCTTCTTCGCTTTTGTAAAAAAAACACTTTCATAACTTTTTTTTTGTAGAATACGAAATTTTGTTCTTTTTCTAATCATGTGTAATTCCAACCATGTTGTTTCAGTGAAGGAATCAATTTTTTTCAAAATTTTTGTTTTTGTGGATCAAGGTTATTTGCAAAATCTACGAAAATAAAACACCCTTTTGTTTTTGTGGATCAAGGTTATTTGCAAAATCTACAAAAATAAAACACCCTCGATAACTTAACTGTTAGCAGAGCTGTAAAAGTTTATATGCTGCTGATCTGCCTATTCACAGCACAAAAGTTTTATGTTCTTTGAGGAAAAAGAAATGTTTGGCTTGCCCTAATTATGGAAATTTTACTTGAAATTATTAAGTTTGCTTTGCCTTATTGCTTGCCAGTGAAATAAATTTGAGAATATTTCACAAAATATATGGTGCTAGGTGTATAGAAATATGACCAGCATCTCAGTATCGTTAGATCTCTGGGACGACTGCGTAGAGGCAGGGTACCCTCGGGGGTTGGTGCGGCTCAAACAGGAGACCAGTGGTATCGTGCTGAGAGTCGTTCATATGGTTCGAGTCGAGGTTGTCAGGTTTGTGGTACAAAGGCTGGCTGATCATAGGAGTTGCCTGGGGTAGAGCCGTGTTTGTAGCCAGCGTAGACGCAACTTTGTGTGGACTGTTGAAATGTTCCGTACGGAATTGGTACGGGGATGAGTAAGGTAGTTGGCCTACTTGTAGTCTGAAGCAGCTATTCAAGTCCGGAGCAAAACTTTGCCTGCTAAGTCTCAAACAGCCTCTGAAGACCGTAAGCATCTTACTGCGGGTCATTTAGATGGTTCTAGTCTAGGTTCTCAGGTTTGTGTTACACAGAATGGCTGATCAAAGAGGATGCTTAGGGTAGAGCCTTGATTGTAGCCATGGTAGGTAGGACTTTGTGTAGAACTTCTCTGTGGAATTGGTAGGGGATTGGTAGGGCAGTCGTTTGAGTGGTCTTGGCCTACTTATAGGACTACATGTAGACTGAGTAGTCGGATCGTTTAGTAATAATTCGAATTTTGTCGGGGTAAGGTGCGTGTGTGGCTGGCCAGGGCTGGAGATGAGATATTAGTGCCAGTTTGTGGATTCATTATCATCATCATCACCCTTGTCTTCGTCATCGTCATCTGTAGTAGTCTGAAGCAAAAAGGCCATGCCAAGACTTGGCTGAATATGTTCCGTCTCTAACAACCAGCAGTTCCTTGCTGGGAGTCGCTCAATGGTTGGAGTAGGGATTCTCTACACTTGTGGTACAAAGGATGACAGATCAAAGGATTGGCCTTAGGTAGAGCTGGTCATATGGACTTTGTGTTCCCTTTGCAGTAGGGTATCAACATCCCAATAGGGGGCGCAATCCAATGATTCAAAACCCCGGGTCCATAATCCAAAATCTGCCTCCAGCTTTTACCAACTACCGTGAAACTTGATATTATCTTACGGATGTTAAATGAAGTTACTCTAGTCTATTATAAGCTTTTATACCATCGCACCTCGATGTGATATCATAATAACTCATGAACTACAAAGTTACCGCGCCCTTTGTACGGCAACACCTCCGTACCAGCATCAACTTAATCAATGGCCGCCATTCTACGCCCAACACCTGATCACAAACTCTAAACAATGTCCTGATCAGGTTTTATTCAAAATACAACTGTGATCGTTTAGTAATAATTCGAATTTTGTCGGGGTAAGGTGCGTGTGTGGCTGGCCAGGGCTGGAGATGAGATATTAGTGCCAGTTTGTGGATTCATCATCATCATCATCATCATCACCCTCGTCTACGTCATCATCATCATCAACATCATCATCATCGCTAAGGAAACACATCCCATCCGGGATTCAGCATGACATATGAGCAAATTTCAGGTAAATCCTATAATCCACTTTATTGAAAATACTCGTTCTGGACCTGTATACCATTTATTAAGCAGTGTGTACATGTTTAGGCCCTGAAACAGTATACACATGTATACAATACTTTGACTATGACCACAATTTCAATACAAATTTTGGAATCTTCCTCTCCTGTGACACCCTATAGCCTCAATATTTCAGTGTCTTAATCCAGTACCCTGACCAATACAAAACCCATATATATTGCATCCGCTATGTGAGGGGAATACAGTTATAAAGATAATGTTAAGTTTCATGTGTTATTCGCGGGAAACGGCCGACGGCTTCACCAAATGAATAATGCAAGCTGGGTTTATGATGAATTAACGCTTGTCATGATAGCGTGGCACGTCTAGCGTCAGACGAGAACAAAACCATGCCTTCTTGACTGTGTCGTTAAGGGATTACGCCGTTCGTATTCAATCGTTGGTCCGGAAAATGGAAAAGCAGTTATACACAATGCCGTAGTGCAGTTATTAAGCATGCAACTTCGCTGAAAGTTGGTATGTATAGTATTTGTATGTCAGTCTACACAACGGCAATGTTGACATTTATATTCAGTACATATGGAAGTACAAATTTTCAAATTCAATAACAAATTTCAATTTTTTAACGAACGGCGTATGCCTTTAACAGTACAGACAAAAGTACATTTAGGATATCCTTGATTTTGAAACATCAAATTTGCATATTTTTAAAGTAGTTTTTCGACTAATAAAGTCAGACGATAGTCGATATAATATCGTCACATCGTGCATATTATCACTATTTACATCCTGACGTTAATTCCCAATACAAAAAGTGGCGATTATACGCATAACTTTTTGAAGACGTGGCGATAATATGTCGTCTGACATTGATACTTTTGCAATATCAAGAACAAATAAAGACTAGTCTTTCTTAATTCTTGATGAACAACAGGGCCCCTGGAGTTACAAAATTATCAAGAACCGTCTCAAAGAAGATATCACCACTTAATGTCTGATGTTTATCAGACGATCTCCCCATTATTGAACATCAACTTTCTCGCCAAAATATGATATTGCATGACGGAAGAGACCGTGGAACTTGCCTATATATTCCCGGAAGTGTGATTAGTTTTGACTAGTATATGTTTGTTATAGAACACCCCAGAATTTCCGTCTGGTTGTGTTATGAGTAATATTTCCCTATCCATCTAAGCAAGTATCTAGAAACATTTCTGGAGGAGCAAGGGCGGCCACAATCTAGCGCACACAATGATATTTCAGACTAGTTCAGAGTTGAGAGTTACGAAGTGGCACAGGCCAGGTATCGAACCCGGTGTAATGTTTTTGAGTGTTTCTATTTTTGAGTGTTTCCCCTCATTGTTTGGGAACGCTAAAAGATAGATTGACAAGTTTTTCTGTGTTTCCCCCTATTGAAAAGTCATGGTCTCTCTAGCTGCCTATTGTTTGGAAACACTCACACATGGGAAACAACCACAGATGTTACACCGGGACCTCCTGATCACAAGGTCGACGTTCCACCATCAAACTGCTGCAATAAGTGTGCCCTCCCGTGTTAACGCTTACCAAACCCAGTTAGTCAGACAATACAGTAGAACCTCTCTATTAAGGACACCCTTGGGACTTGCAAGTAGTGTCCTTAATGGAGAGGTTTCCTGATTGGAGAGGTCAAATTTAATGGAAATAACCGACTTAGGACCAAAACTAGTGCCCTTAATAGAGAGGCTATCCTTGTTAGAGAGGTGTCTGCTATGGGAGGTTCCACTTTATGTTAGAAAATCACCCGGAGCGTGTCAGCAGCGTACCCAATAAATATAAACAATAACCTACCCACAAGCACGCAATATTACACTAACAAGTTGCATAACTGGTTAACAAACCTCAACTTGTTAACACATAATCTTGTTTAAGCAAATGACAACAATGTATATACATAATAAACAACGGGACAATGGCTGCTTGGATAGATAATGGGTGCAAATGGGCGGTAAGTAGTCAAGTTAACAGTGGGTTAATGTGGGTATGGGTGACTGAACAGAAGGCCTGACAGGAGGCCGACTTTGTCTTGGATAAATTTGGGCGGATCCAGAGTAGGAGAATTTGTTTCAAGATTGTAACATTGTATTGAAAATAGTGCAGGGGACGTGAGATAAATGTGCCATGTGCTCTTTTTAAATCTCATTTTTAAAATATAGTAGTATTCTAGTACCATATATCTACATTGTCTTACCCTTTAATGAATATATGTGATAACCTGTATGTATTATTATTTATTGTTCTTCTATATTTTATGTTAGATATCGGTTAACTAGAGAGCCATCCATAGCTCACGTTTTTATATGTATCTCATACCGATGAAAATACAGTTTATCTTATCTCATCTTATCTAAGTACCTCAAAAGAGCAACACTTGTGTGAAAATTATTTGGTTCAGATTATGCCATAATTCCATAGTGAACAGTCGCAATTTGTGTTTGTGTACGTCTGAAATAAACTTAAGAGTTGGTCGCTTAAGTTCCCCGCAAACAAGCGATTTGAGTTGCTGCAACTTCAGTAAGTTGAAATGCCTTCCTTGAATACACAAGGTCTTATAAGTGGCCTTGGTCAGTTGGGGAACTGATCTCCTGGGTGATGATATAGAATTGACCTCTGGCAAATTTCCCACAAGAGTGGTTTTGTCTGGTTGATCAAAGAATGACCCCAGGCAACACTTCCATTATATTCACAACAAAGAAACATAAACAAATTATACTGATTGACATAACGACTTGAATAGCTGAACTGGACACACTTTTAGATGCAGGGGGTATTTTTAACAGCAAAGGGGAAAAATAACAATCGTCACCTGAAAAGTAAAAGTTTTGAGAGATGACCACTGGCACACTTCTTTTGTTCAAACCGAACAATGGGGATCAAATCTTTCTTGCTGCCTCTGTGGTCAGAAGTGTGACCCCCTGGCCTGAGGCTCGACCAGAGCATATGCCACTGGCACACTTCTTTTGTATTCAGGACAACAGTAAAAAACACCTTTTGACCCCCTCTGGCCAGAAAACCCTTGGCGCACTTCACAGCTTGGGTCATCAGGGGACAAAAGGACAAACAAACATATTGTTGACATCCTGGGGTTGGCTGTGACTTCTTGGTGGGGACAGCTGTTGGGCACCTGTCCGGGTTTGGGGAGGAATCCGTGGCCATTTTAGACCCTTAATGATGCTAGGGTTCCAGCAATATTGAAACATTCTTTTTCAAAACCAAGTTATAAAAAAGATTGATACAAATGTAGACTGCATGACAATAAATTGTTAATGTTTCAAAGGCATCGGAGGGGGGGCTGGCTTTTTCTGGACCCAAATGCAGATTTTATCTCAATCACTTTCAGTGTCTGCGATATTCAAATGGTAACCAATTAAGTCCTTTACCCAAATCACGGACACACAGCCTCAAAAAAGCTAATTGCAATATCTACATGTAACTTGGAGCCTACCAGCATAAGAAAATGCCATTTTGACTCCGCCGATGTGCAGATTTTATCTCGATCGCCCCGCAAACCTCGGTGAGATTCAAATGTGATTGGTTCATGCGTTATTCATGAATTATGGGTAATCCCGATTTGATTCTGATTGGTTGTTAACATGCGATCGGGATAAATCGCCCGTAATGGATGGAATTAGCGGACAGGGATATTTTTCAACAGGCAGAGGTGGTGGTTTAGATTGTTGATGATGTTGTTGGCAAATTGGGTTCTGATACCAGTGATTTGAGCGGCGGGCTTACAGTTGTGGCCTGAAGTAATCTAGCTGAAACATTATCCAAGAAGTGATTGCGTGGTGAGGCGGCCTACAGTTATGGTCTCAAGTAATCTATCTGAAATGGTATAAAAACTGACTGTTAGCGAGGCGGGCATACAGTTATTGCCTTAAGTAATCTAACTAAAGAATGGTCCAAGACGTGATTACGAGGAGAGGCAGGCCTATAGTCATGACAGTTGTGGCCTTAAGTAATCAATCCAGCTCAAAGGAAAATATGTTCCTCATTATATGGCTTCTTACCTAACTTACTTAAACCCTGTTACTCAATTTGGAGCATAGGTTGATGACAAGATTTTTCCACTCTCCTGGGCAGTTCCCTCATTTTGGGTCCAGTTCTTCCCTATCATATATGGCTTCCATAATCAGGATTATTGAATGTGAGCCTCCCTGGCCACACACACGGGTACTGATTCAGCCATCCCCACAGCCTGCGACTTCAAACGCCGAGATCATCTGGGCTCGGAACATAAGACAGACCTCCGCCCATTGATCTGCCGGGCCGTTTCCTGCCAACTGGCGAACATGCTCATGGCCAGATGTCATCGGGGGGTGACGAACAGAGGTCGTTTGATGGTATCATCAGGCAGTATTAAGGTAAAACTATGGACACCTTTACGTGGAGGAAATGGTTGTATCCTCACTGCAAACAACTTCAAACGTGCATTCTGCAGTCTCACAGGACCTGAGGCAAAATCCTCCGGCCTTTTGTAATTTTGCTGCCAACTGGCGGTCGTGCTCACGGTCCTAAGACAGCGAGGGGACAACGTTAGTCTGGTGACATTTGTAAGGAATGATTGGATAGTGGCAGCGTAAAACCTCGAGCAGTGGATACCTTGACAGGGAGGGCGCTGTGGTATCTCGGCAGACCAAACTTCAAACGCCTGATTGTCTGGTTTTGTAGAACACAAGGCAGGACCCTCCCCCATTCATTCATCCGCTTCCTGCCAACTGGTGGTCATGCCCCTGGCCGTATCCTATGTCATTCAGCGGCAACCTTGGTCGGAATGCGTTGAAAGGTATCATTCGACAGTGGTCACGTACAGCAAATTGGCAGGTTAAAGCGGACAGGTCAAATATATGTTATCGAGTAAGGCCGAAGCTGAGCACTTGGGAATGTTCGTGATGTGCATTCGGATCTCTACTGAATATACCCATTACCGCAGTGCACAACTCGGAAAGGAGGCATTCTCTGCAGACACTGCAGGGTACACGTAAAATGCAAGGCCTAGCTACTCGGGAATTTATATATGTCAGCTTTTTAAGTATGTCCTCAATTTATGGTCATCTCCGGAAAAGGAAAAGGAAATAACACTCTTGCATTGGATGCAAAGACCACTGGAAATCTATTTTCTCAAAACGCATTATAGCCTTAATTTGTTTCATGTTGAATAAGTGCTCATGCAGGCTAAAATAAATCGCTTGATAAATCTAAACATTTACACAGGAAACTGGGCATAAGATTTTGCCAGATTTGATGTATTGCCTCAAGTCAAGCCCTCGTTTCTTTCAAGTTAAGTGCCGATGTCCCCCTCACCCCACCACAAAGGAGTCCCCATATCAAACGTTAAAATAGTTTAATTCATGTTAGTTCTAAGCGTCCTTCAAACAGTACCATCTGCAGGAATGCATAAAATCATAACAGTTCTCTTGTTAATGGGTTTGAAGAGGAGTCCAAGCCGTGATAATCGCACCTGGCCTGTCGGAACTCTTTTGTCCCCAGAAGCTCTGCTTCGCCAAATGAGGTCAGATAATGGTAACAATAAAGATGTAGGAATTTTGGAAGTTGCTTGTTTCATCATACAGAGCTGATAATTCCATCCTCGTCATCATTATATCATATCATATCATTATGAGCATCATAACCCTATTGGATTTTTGCCTGATGTATGAAGTCCACTGGCTGTCGGCCACCGATGTGGAATCTTTTACTGGCCCTGGCATAGACACTCCGGTTCAAGGGACCACAGCTTTCATTCTCATCCGACAGAATCTCTTACATTCATACTTTGTACGTGTTGTGAAGAGCCAGGGATTGATTTTAGTTCCTTGAAAACCACACACTCGTTCATCCAGAAATACAATCCTGGGTTTCCCCGGTATCGAACCCGGGCCCTACTACGAGGTAGCCAGCGATGCAACCACAAGGCTCTGAGGCTCCTCACCATGATACATGAATCGTATCCCTTCAGGTATTTTCCGGCTCATTCATTTAAAGCATAGGACCATTTTCGAGACATCCAGTAAAGATGATACAGTCATCCAGTCTTCTCTCCTGTGCTTTCAAACCTATTGTCAGAACTTTCAAAACAGGACAAATCCTGAATTGAATTTAGAATCGTGCATTTAGGTAAAACGAGGTCCGATCGTTGCATTGAAAATCATTCATTGTATTGAACATCCGAAAAATTTTGATACGTGGTACACGGCACCTCTGAAATGTCTTGGCGTTTATTTTAAGCTCAGGATGCGTCCAGGGATGAAGTTGGTCTCGTTCCTCACCTGCGCCCAAGGTGGGACCCTATTGTCCGCTATAATCAAACTCGGTCAGAAGAATTCTGACAATTGAATTTAGATTTTGACATTTTGATACACGTTTCAGAAGTGTGGGCACACGAGTGATATCTTGATATATGCATGTATTGTGTTTGTAGTGCATTGTCGTCTCTCTTGGAGTTTTATTCTTGATGCTCGCCAGTGTCCTACTGCAGCTGTTTAACCCTTTGAACCCTGCGGTCCCTGGCACGAGTGTAATCCCCTCCTCGCGATCCTGGAAGAAGAGACACCAGAATGGTCAAAAATGTGTGAAACATTTATTTTTTGACATAAATGAATGATTCTGGTATGAAACGATAGGTAATACTCGAACTTTTCTCTTGTTGCTGTCCAGTCTGGGTAGAGTTGCTGCTTTTGGTCTTGTCTTGCCCTGACATTTGCAGAGCCAGCGACTGAATGAACTGGGCAATTGTATTTAGTGAACTCTGTCATTGTGATAAGCTTTGCGATCTTTATTGCTGTCAAATTCTCTTTCAAAGTGATTTTGACTCTAAACAGCGAAATTGTCAATTGACAGTAAACTGATCACTGATTATGAATACAAATCAATCAGTTAAGATCGTGTCAAACTCAGTTGTGATGATGTTAGTTTTGACCAGCATTATAAACACAAAACCAGATTAATTCCAGATTGCATTTGCATATTCAATATTTGATATTTATCATACAGTGACAACTCAAATAACCATTTATAATTCTCATCGATCACTTTAGATTGTCTCAGATTTCATACACAATTATGTTAGTTTTGACCAGTACTGTAAACACAATCAAAATCAAGTTGCATTTTCATTTTGAAAGTGCGGGAAAATTGAATAATGGCTATGTAAGGATGTGATTTTGCTCCGTATGCAGTAGGTTAAATAATGTTTACCGAATTGAGTTAATGTTTCTGTTGAACATTACTGTAATATATACACAACCAATATCCCTTGAATTTATCTCGCTTAGGGCCAAGATTTTCATTTTACAAAATATTTCATATTCATGATATTCGTAAACTGACAACTGCACAGTAATAACAACCAATGTATGATTCATAACCATCAATTAAGATCAACTCTCTGATTTCACCAGCCAATTAAATAATCATGATGAAAATCTCTAGTTTACAGCTGCGGAATGACAGCTGATATCTTTGGTGACCGAACTGGATAAATGACATTTTGATAAATTTCCGAGATTTGCTGGAAATTGCAGTATCTTTCAATCGCAGTTTAATTTTGAACATGGCTCTTGGAAGTGACCTATAGTCTATTTCACGCAAAAAAGGTACTTAATTTTGGTTATTTCTCAAAAAAAATGTCTGCAGCTATCCAAAAATCCTTGCTTTGCCAGAATCAGATAAAGCATGACCAAAAACGAGCCATTTGAAGTGAAATACTGACTACTTTTCCCAGTCATTTGAAGCAAAATACTGACAACTTTTCCCGGCCATTTGAATGAAAATACTGACTACTTTTCTCAGCCATTTGAAGCAAAATACAAATTACTTTTACTAGCCATTTGAATGAAAATACTGACTACTTTTCTCTGCCATTAGAATTAAAATATTAACTACTTTTATGGCAATTTTAGGCATTTGACATGACAACTGATTTGATAAAATCCGTGTCAATATACCCATAAAATGTTTATTAATTTTTCCTTTGTATGTAAATCAACTATTTCGATGACTGCTAAACTGCAAATAAGCAGTGATTCACATTTCGTTGTAAAAAACTTATCAAAATTCTGATTTTAGTCAAATTTAGTCAGAATTAATGTTTGCATATAATTTATTTCAAGTCTTCGCTATACGCATAAATCCCTTCTCAGCCATTGTCAACATTGTTTGATTGAAATAGATTGAAGTTCAAAGGTTTGCTTTCAAAAACGTCCAAAATCTGAACAAAAAATAACATTTGTTTAAAAACATCTATCACAAGAACAGATAAAGGTCTGATAAACTGTAAAGAGATTGCTTCTGGGACAAGGCCATCCTTGGGCAGCTGATCTAGTCTTCGTGACTTCCCTCGGTCCCGAAGTGCCAAGAGATTTCCTTGTTGTTGGACAAAGAACGAAAGGTGTGAACAGAGACTGAAAAGAGGACAGCTGGTCCACAGGAGAAAAGGAGACAAAAGATTATTTTGGTTTCATGCTGGGTTGAGTTGAGTAGCGCGTATGCAATTTCATTAAAGCATGTATTGTGTGTGCACTTGTTTGTTTAGGTTAGGTTGGATTCAATGGGTGCAACTGTAATGGTTTTCAATGAAAGGACCAGATTTGGTTCCAGTGCTAATTGACCGCATATCAAACAGGTAAATGTACGCTAATATACATGTAAAAAAGTTTGGTAAGCGTGAAAATCGCCTTAACACTTTTACAAATAGAATCCAATTTGAGTTGGACAGTGTCCCCTATGTATTTATACATCTAATGGATGCAAGTACACATGTGTTTTAGCCAAGTAAACCTGACACAAAACATAACACACTCTAATGCATCTGAATGAAGCTGCAAATGCGGCCAAACAAAGGGCACGTGGCGGGAACAATAGATGACAACTTCCAAATATGGGCATGGGGTATATCAGGCACTGAAACTTCATTTTAGTGTCAAAATTCGTTTGGTGCTCCTTCGATCAAGTTAGTGTCGTGTCGTCTCGTTTTTTCGTCGTTTTGGATTTTATCATCGTTTTTCTCCGAAATTCTACCAAGGTGCAATCAGGGATTTTAACCCTACTGTTGAAGTTGAAGTTATTCGTTTTCTTTTGTTATTGATCAGGCTATACTTAGTAACTATACATCATGCATCTTCAAGGTGAGTCAGTTTATAGATTTTTTATGGGGTTTGGGGTTGTTAAAGTCCTTTTTTGTGATGCCAACATTATGAATCATATTGTCAATTTCATTTTCGAACAATGACATGTCTTTATTTATACACATTGACATTGTTATCCTCATTAACATAAATCCGTGATTTCTGATAAGGAGGCTGTGATAAAGATAGTTAATTGATTTTATTGGCCATTATTTCTTCATCGTCAAGGTTTATTTTGGCGCTGTATCAATTTTGGTTCACACATCTTCTTCTTAATCTGATATTCTGATACATGAATCAGTTTCGTACACTGCATTGTATCATGTTACAATGTGATTATGCTACAGTGTCTCTCTAATACATGATGTATGTATGTTGTGACAACTGCTAATCATTATAATTCATAATCATTATTTCATAATTAGTATTGACAGCTTGCGACAGTGCAAACCAGTTCCTCAAGACATCAAATTATATCTTCAACGCAAGAGAAATGTGCGAACAAACTAATTAAGAGCAAACCAGTTCCTCAAGATATCAAATTATATCTTCAACGCAAGAGAAATGTGCGAACAAACTACTCAAGAGTTGACTATAGGCGCTTCCATTTCAACTTGAACTTGAAATCCCAAAGCAATAAAAAGTATTTCAAAACATAATTAATGCCAATTTCAAGGGTGGGTATGTAATCCGTTCTGAGGCACAGCATCTTCTTATCGAGCGTCCATTCTGCTGGTAACATTCGGGGCAAGGGCATTCTCAGTGCATGCCCCTCGAATGTGGAACTCACTAGGCCATGACCTGAAGAAAGAAACTGACTCCATGACCTGAAGAAAGAAACTGACTCCATCACCTTCAAAAAAAACTTGAAAACTTTCCTCTTCCGCGAGCATTTTGGAGTGTGAGCGCTTTTGAACATTGTATTCAGTGGGAAAGGCGCTATACAAAAGATAATTTCATTCATTCATTCATTCATTCAATCTTTGTTTTCCACAGAATAGCCTCCCAGGTTTTGAATTGGCATTCACATTTTAAAGAGTTCTTTTGCTTAAGGATTTCAAGTTCTGGCCAATATGGTGTCTATCGACAACCCTTAAAAAACACAGTTGTGAAACTAACTTGATTGTCCATCTTCCTTCTGCTGGGAAGATATTACTTATAAAGGTGCATCTGGGAAATATCTGGTGTCTGAAATTATGCAGGGATTGTTCTTTGTCCTGTGCTATTTGTTGAACTCTTGGTGACATGTCCTGTCATTGTCGGTGGTGAGAGACAAAGATCCCATGTGTCACATTTCCCAGGGACACACAGTTAAGAGAACTACCAGTTCATCCAACTTAGTAAGACTAAAGTGCTGTTTCGAAACGTTTTCTGTTTAAGATAAAAGCAAAACAACTCCCATATCCTATCAAATTGATACGTAGCATAAGGTCCTCAATGTGTATTTGACGTTTGATGTTGGAGACCTTTGTCTCTCCCACTAGACAAAGTAATGAGAGCCTGTGCTGTCACAATCATGGAAGCGACTGATATCAATGTTACATTTGTTTTGGACAATGCATATGTCCATTTAGAGATGCTTTGAAGATTGTTTAAGGGGTACTTTAGGCAGGTGGTAAGGGGGTCAACATGTCATTTTCGGGAGGGTGTGGAGACTGTGTTGTGTTTGATTCGGCACAACATATATTCATCGCACAAGATCTCAATGGCCTCCTGATTAGGTGTCTGCTTCTTGAACGGAAGGTCTAAGGTTCAAGGATCACTGGTAACCTCTTTCCGATGCAACCCATTTGTTAGACCGTAGCTTGTTAAATATAGGGTACATACTGCCTTCTCGCCGGCGCCTGGCATTGAGATAGGCCAAAGCTTGCTGGCCCTTTCATTAGGGGTGACACTAGAATAAACGATACTTCTTTTTGTAAGCGTGACTGATTTCGATGCACTGCAAAATGTGAAAGACTTTCAGCCAAATTAATGCTATTGCTGGCTAATTGTTTTAAATAATATCGCCCGTGCCTCTCAGATCAACTTAAATAAGTAAAAAATTTATGAAGCAAATTTAATGATGCATTAAGTCTGTGTATTTAGTTAATGCTGCACTGGGCCATTGTCACAATTGTAGCCACAAAACAAATAATATTCCATATATTTCCATTGTTTAGAATAATATCAAATGAAAATGTTTGCCCATTATAATTAATGAGCTAGGTTTAACGAGGCGTCAAATCTGTGTGTATTTTGCTGACGATGCAGAGACCATTGTCCTGGGAAAAAACGACTTGACAGAACAGAGTAATGGAGACCTTAATAATAATAATAATGATAATATTAAGTTCTCATATAGCACTTTTACAGGTTTCCCTGTTCAAAGCGCTTTTGGGATATCATATTATTACCCCAGTCTCTACAGAAATCAATCAGGGGTTTCAAGGAGCAAGCAGAAGGCGCTCACTCGACCAATAGGCGAACCCTTTACTTCAGAAGCTATGAGGACAAGAGTGCAAACACATCCGACTCTAAACACATAGTTCCTATTTCTTGGAACTCATAAATAGTAAATGTACTGGCGCATTTTATCCACATGTAATATGATATTTCATACTACATGCATCCCACGCAGCCTCTGTCTTGATACACGCACAGAACACACGCCCATTGTACGAATACACTGCGCTGGGGTCCGGCGAAAATCTGCCATTGTGTTCGGAGTTTTTTGTATGGGGATACATTGTATATGTCTATTGGCCCCCGGAGGTTTAACCCATCAAGTGTGACGCTGTCATAAATTAACCCTTGGATGTTTTAGGTGGGACATCTGTCACTTTATTGTGACCAAAGATTGGGGCAATTACCGTCGGAGGGAGGGGGTTTTAATGGGTCTGCATAAAATACTGTCACCTCCTTTCTTTGTGCGGCCCTAAATTATCGTGAAAATTTGTTTTTAAATTCCAAATGGACAGATTTTCAGGGTTCCATCGAGAAATTAAAAAAAGAATTGGATATTGAACTTCAACTCATCAATTTTGGCATTTGCCCCTTTTGGCTACACTTACGATGGAATCTCCCTTGATCTGTAGACATTTTTACCTCTGTTATCAGAACACCTCCCCATCAAGGACAGCATTTGTCAGTCTCCAAGATGTCCTTAATAGAAGGGTTCAGTACTGTATATTAGTGTGACTTCATTGCAAAATGAAAAAGCATCAATATACACATGTAATTGATAAATATTTGACGATACCTACACCATATGCTCCTGCACACCTGAGAAAGGCTTGTGGTATTCGACTCGATGACTCGACGACGCGATGACTCGATGACGCGATCAAGTTGGAATCTTTTTAAAGAATATCACTGCTTGGACTGTAATTTATACATAGAATCATAAGTGGAGGAAAATAAAAAAGAACCGATCATTACCAACCCCTTTCCAGCTGTTTTCACCGTATCTAATCCGACCATTTTTCGTTTCCTACAAGTTCGCATTTTTGATAAAACCATGCGCCATGTTGCTATGCAAGCCACTGGTATCTTTACCGTCAATACAGCTAAATACACCTAAATATAGCTGGTTCAGATCAACCTCCTACCCAGGTTCTTTACGAGCAGAAATTCCAATGTTAAAATGACACGCGAGTTCCTGGAGACAAGGTTGGCTCTGGATATCCGTTCAGCACGGCAATATTAAATGTCCTATACACCTTTCCAGAAATGGGGCGCTGAGTGTCCGAAATAGTGATGTCATAAGGGGAAACGAGGCCTGTGGTGGAGGGACAAAGGAGATAGTCATGGTTGACCAACACACTTGAATGCCTTTAATGACGGACAAGGGGGAAAAAGTTAGGCTAGTTCCAATGCAAGCCACCAATTTCGGAAAGCATGTAGAGGGGCTGATGTATGGGGGGGGGGGCAGATGTCAAGGGACGGAAGAGGGACTGAGTGACTGAGTCTAAAAAACTGCACATATGCGAAATTCCGATTGTTGACAGACTACCACATGACATCTGACATTGGCCACTAGAAGCTTGTTTGTCAATTAAATCTCCGGTCATTTTGCATGCTATGAAACTTCCGCGAGTCCTTTAAATATCAAAATCAATCGCGGGGACCAATCTTCAGTGGCCATGGCTGGGGGGGGGGGGGGGAGGGGCACATCCTTCCACATACCGTAGCTGGGTATGGGAAAGGCCGAGCTAAAACCTCTGCTGTTGCAGCGGTAGCCCGGAGACCAGGATCATGGGATTCCGTATTTTAGCAAAATCCATAGCAACGATCGCGTCATCGAGCCATCGCGTCGTCGAGTCATCGAGTCGAATACCACAAGCCCCTGAGAAAGACCAGCTGAATTACTATAATTATATTAGTTTACGGGCGAAAATATTGACCCTACAATTTAGATTGTTTCTGCTGATTTAGTAAGATGAAAGGGAAATTGTTTTGATTGGAGCCCATTGTGAGACCATATGTTATGCTACTGTTCCTTTAATCTTGACTTCTCAGCCGCAGTAGAATTGCCGTCACCGTCACTCACTCCACCAACTTGACATTTCTATGTCAATTGTGCGACATTTCAATTGCATGCACTGTGTGACATTTATATGTCAACTGTGCAATCACCAGTCGCACTAAATATGTAAAAATGAAGCTTGAAGCCTAAAGCGCCTGAAAATGCTGCTCAAATCGCTCCGACCTGCGATTTTAATCACATACGACAATAACCCCTCGTTTGAGGTGCTCATCACAGGCACCTGAAGAATCTGTGATCGAAGCGACCTGCAATCGATATCAAACGCTACCATTACCTGTTTTACCTGCACATAGCTTACAGGCTATTTAAATAGCTACGACCTCCACTTTAAATCGCATGCAACGACAATTGCTTGTTTGCGGTGGCCATTGCAGGTCACATGGACCAGCGACTCTATATCAAACCATTCAATTTCTAGTTTTACCTGCAGACGAGAGATTTCTTCTTGTCGCACAGAGCAGCAATTATAATCACAGGTAGCTGTGATTTAAATCTCGTTTGTGCATCGTTTTGAGGGACGAAGTCACAACCTAAAGGCCAGGTCGATATCACTTTAGCGGTTGGAGTTCACCCTCTCAGTTGCACAGCCTCATCTCATTACATATTCATACGCTGACTGTACTGAAAAAAGGTCCATGAATAATTGAAACAAGTGTAATATTGTAACAGGAGAAATCATAACTTTTTAACTTGGGTAGTGTTGATTGTTATGTAGTCCTCTGGAGGATTATGACTAATAACTGAAAAACAACACAACAGTGGATTTTCAAACGATTTATTATATAAACATGAACTTTTACAGTTTTGTTTAAAAGATTCATAATGTTTAGATATTATTTTAATTTTTTTTCCATTAGAGGATATGATTTGCTTTGTTATATGTTATGTTTTTCATATGGTTTGTGAGTCCTAGGAGATGAATAATCAATTATGATATGAGTAGGTAGCTACAGTACAATTGTAGCATATAAAGTATTTATATGAATATATCTGTCAGTACATAGTGATGCACACTGAGGCTATGAATGTACCACTTTACCTTATAGTGATGAACACTGAGGCTATGATTGTACCACTTTACCTTACATGTTGAATTTATAAGGATGAGAAAAAGAAAAATTGTGTGGGGAAACAAATGTGGTTAAAAAGTGAACGATTTTCTGCAGCTCGACTTTTGTTTTTTTAAGTGGTTCTACTGAGATCTTATCATAATTACCTCGTTCCTACAGGAAAATATGTGCATAGTTAGGCAATCTAAACGTTGGTTGGTCTACTTGGGGATGAGATTGATGGACATGATCCCTAAACAATACAACTTCAAGTACACACTGATACCTGGCGTTCTAGGCGGGCTCTGCCGTAGGATGGTTCAAATCGGCGCAAGGAGATCGAGGCTGGTTATAAAATGATATAAATATTATACAATTTTCATTTCCGGGTCTAGACAAGTGATAGTGATGAGTTAATTACGATGTTAATGTCCTATCCGCGTAGTGCTGCGTCTGTCACATCATGTTAACGAATCGCATCGCTCGTAATGTAATATTTGCTGGCCCGCTTTGATGACGAACGGACGCAAAGTAGCGCGGGGATGAGGACACATCACGAAAATCCCTAATCAAATGAATCTGAATGGCCTTGACCTTTATTTTCAGCGGAAATATGTCGTAGTTTTAATGACCTCAATTTCCTCAATGAGAAAAACCTATCATTGCTGGTTACCGGTCCATGTATCCTTTAGTCCTTTTCATGAAAAAATGGCAATGCACGGAAAACGCGCCCCCAAAATGGCCGGGAAAATTTGTCCGTATTTCAGCTCACTGGGCTCTTTCTCGGTCATGCTTTGTCTTATTCTGGTAAAGTAACTATTTTTAAATACTTTGGTGTTCACAGTTTCCGATGAAATATAACATCTTGTTAAATATTTCATTTTCTGTGAAAAATCACCAAAAATCAGAGTGCCATTTTTTGTGAAATAGACGTAGAACCTCTCGTCAAATGCTGTCTTCGATAGAAAGGTTTATTGATTAGAAAGGGGAAATCGGGTGGATTTTACCGATTTCGGACCAAAGTCAGTGTCCTTAGTAGAGATGGTGTCCTGCCAGCAGAGGTGTCCGCCAAGGGAGGTTCCAGTGTATAAGCCCATTCTTGGGATGTTACCTCACTGGTGGGCTGTGAATTTTTTCTAAAAAGAAAGCTACATGTACAAACCACACCCGTCTGGGCTTTCTTGTGTGATATCTCAACTATTGGTCCAATAAAGTTGTTGCTGAAATTTTAAATTCATGTGTACCCAAAGGGTTAAAAGTATCTTCTTCTTTACATTAGAAACGACTAATCATTCGTACATTCTTCACCCCGGGGCAAAACGTCAGGACGGCCGTTACCAAAGATTTATCATTGAACTATCCTGAGTCATCATATGCAAATGAACCGTCGAAGATTCATGGAGCTAATCGCGTGATTGCGCAGATCTTCTAGACGTGGAGGGGAGAGTATTACCATGCTTACGCCACTTGAGGATCGTGAAGTGATATAATGTTATTATTGGTTCATGAAGCCGCAATTTAAGTTTTCATAACTGATGATGTTGTCTGAACTCTAGTTTGAGGCGCTCTTTTTAGCCATTTTGAAAATTAAACAAAGTCCTATTACTCCGAAACTAATGATCGGATTGCAACCAAACGTAATGTGATTATGTATCTATGTACTCTTATCAATATCAATAATTTTAAGTCAAATCCCATGACAAATATGGCCGCCAGGCCGCCATCTTGGAAATCCAACGAAGTCCTATTACTCCTAAACTGTTGAACAGATGTCAACCAATTTCCATGTGACATGTACACTCTTCAATAACCCTGAAATTCAGTCAACTTTATAACCAAAATGCTATACTTAAAGGGTACCGGTAATTTTCTTTTGTGCCATTGAGCCGAGAAGAATAATATTATTCAATGGAATCAAAACTGGTGAAACTAGCCAGAAACCTTGCTGAGCAGTGGAAACCCTGCTGAACAATGGTGACATCTATCCATGACCACAGCTGATATTCAAAAGTGCCCCCATCATATGGTATTTGGATCCTAATTAATCTTTCCCGAGGTTTGCTCCAGCCCAGTGCTGATAGATTAAAATAGTATCAGGGTATGACGTGCTATGCACGTCGTCCGCACCTGATGGGGCATGTGGCACGACGTGCTGTTTACGTCACTTACAGAAAAGGGTTACTCACACAGAATGTCCTGATAGCATTCCGCGAAGTTACTATTTATAGCTCACAAGGTCATTTGCATAAGATGTTGATGACGTTTTAGTCACATGACAGTCGGACATCGACACTTATTTCTACGCATTTGAGCTTATTTCAAAGTCAATTTTCTTTGACCCTGCATTGTTTTTAGCATGCATGATACCATGGAGTCATAGAGAGAAATATTCAGAACAATTATGTAGTATTTCCAACACTCGGACATGTGCCAGATTGAATCTAACTGCCCCAGTTAGAAAGCCTGAATCCATTACGAAACCGCATGTTTGTCCGACATTGCCAGTAATTCAGCGATGGGGAAATAGAGGGCAGCAGCTGCAGTGACCCCATCTTCGCGGAATGCTATCTAGGCTGCTTTGAATGAAGATCAGTAGTTCTTTATTGGCCAAACGGTTCAGGGTCCCTAAGATTTCTGACGTTTCTATTGATTCAAACGCACTTTAATTAGTCGCTTATAACTCCTGAATGAGGTAATTATCAAATATCAATTAATGTTAGTCAAACGACCGAATTCTTAGGAAAAATCATTTTGTGTTCATGCAGAGATAGTATACAAAGAGAAAAATCTTCTGAGATGTTAGCAAAATCGTTGTGTCATTTCTAAAAAGATGACACTTTACCATCATATATAGACATCATATTTCCCAATAATCAATCAGTTCGTTAAAAAAGCGGCTTATTGGCTAAACATCTATTAATATGCAAATCGGACAGCTAGTTTTCAAAGCAGAGGAAGTTGTATTATGAAGGCTGTCAGAGCCCGGCAACGGGTCAACCAGGTATGTGATTGATAATTGATAATCAATGCACGGAGTGTATTGGCAGGTGTTGTGCATGGTGTGACGGAGGCGAAAATAGACTTTGGCTGGGTTAGGAGAGAGGAGATGGGATAAAAGAAAATGCAGATATACATAATGGCGTAGTACAATTATTTTGCATATGAATTTGATGAAACTTGGTATTTATAGTATTTGTTTATCTGTCTGCACAACGGCAATGTTGAAATTAACATTTTGTATATATCTACGCAATTGGACATTTTCAGATTCAATTACCAATTTTTTTAACAAACAGCATTGGCCTTTTAGGGGAACCAGGGAGCTGCTAAAACAGCCTTCAAAGGGAGCCTTCAAATTATACCAATTCATTCACCTGGGGTTTAGAAAAGCAACTCTAGGGTTAAGTGTCTTGCTGAAGGACTCATACAATTGTCAGTTCAGCTTTAAGGTTCTGCCAAGACTTATGTCTCCACTCTATAAATGGCGGAAATGAGGTAAGACAAGCTTGCTCAAACAAATCTGACTTCCATGATGAGAACAGGATATTAGTTCAAGGAATGAACCAGATTAACCCTTTAGGACGACAAAATGTAAAATGGAAATTTCTAAGAAGCTGATGGAGCAACTTCTAAAACATTGGAAAGCTTGTGTCGGGAGCTTCAAAATGAATACCCATGTTAATGGGTTAAGCGCAGTTAATGGGTTTAGTACGAAGGCTAAATGTGAAAAAATCAGATATCTCGAAAAAAGATTAAGTCATTTCTGAAATGTTGATGGCACTTGAAAGTTTGTGTTGGGACCTTCAAAATGAATACCCGTGTGCTTTATGTAGTGATATCATTCAAGCACCGTGCAAACCAGTGATTCTAGTCACTTCAACCAGTGACATAGCCATGACAATTAAGATTGATTGCAATTCAACTAATTGGCGGCCGCAGTACAGTATGTTTTCATGGCTGTGAGGCAGGCTGCAGCCACTAAAATTGCTTGATGAACACAAAATGAACACCTCCAATGATTATGTTGATGATGACCATTCTAATATTAGAGAGAACACTGTGTATGCCAAGATATAAAAGTCATTTTATGGTCACTTTTTTCAAGCTCGGTATTGGTACCATTGTTTCAAAGATTTAGCAACCTTCAGAATATATTTTAGATATTATTAATAAATTTTCTAAAAGTGTTGTGTTTTGTTCTAAAAAAGTTTGCTTTGAATTTTGGAGAGAAAACTGAGAATACTGTGTATGCCAAGATATAAAAAGTCATTTCATGGTACGTTTTGACAAGCTCGGTATTGATAACATTGTTTCAAAGATTGAGAAACATTTAGAATAGACTTTTAAAATTTTCTGAATGTTTTGTTTGGCCATCGATGTGTTAACCAGCATTACATGTGGACAACTATAATTGAATCAAGTGAATTCATCCCATTATCTCCCATGAGTTGTGCCTAATTGATCGAAATATAATAAATATACAAAATGCGTCTCGAATTAATATACTTCTGGTTGTTTTATTGAATTTTTATAATGGATTTATTTAGAAATTATTTAGACTTTTAGCCATAAATGTTTGTTTTACCCTCAGCGGTATTACTCATAAGTCAAAAACCAGAAATTTGGCAACCTGGTGTGAATCAGCAGATTAAGCCCCAAAACACCATGTATTCCCCCAAAATCGTTGTTACCTGCAATCACTGATCAAAAACAGCTGATATTTTCTCTCTGATTTCTTCTTGCCGAGGACTTGAAGCTTTTTGGCAAATGTGCATATACACGCACCGCCCTACATTTAGCATCTTTATGAAAATATACCCTTATTGTATTATTATTTTTTATTATTTATTTATTAACCTCCCATATGGGAGAATAAAATTTACAAGTACAAAACATATAAGTATATAATATCACAGTATCACACAGTCATTATTAACAAGTTAAAATCGCGTAAGGTGCTTGACCATTTCCATCTCCCGGCCATACCTATTGCCAAAGTTCGGGTCAAAGAGGAGTGTCCTCAGCGAGTCAACAACACCGTCACTAAATGCGGAGAATCCCGGCCTCGCCCTTTTTTTTTTTTTTTTTTTTTTTAACTGCCCTTAACTGCCCTACATTTAACACAAACTTATGTTTCCCTCAATTTTCTACTTCCAGAGGACAGGAAGCTTTTTGTTGGCATGCTCAATAAACAACAAACTGAAGATGATGTAAGACGTCTTTTCGATCCTTTTGGTACGATTGAAGAGTGCACAATATTACGAGACCAGAACGGAAACAGTAAAGGTAGGTCATTTGCATATTATGTTAATGAGGCAAATGTTATTATGCTGATGAGACAGTCGAGGTGATGTTGCTGATGTTAAGACATTGTTTTGCCGTCCAATATGGCAATGATGACGTCCACAGTCTCTTTAGTCTTTCCTAATGTTCGAAATAGACTATCTCCCTGACCTCAAAATCATGTCATGGGTTTCTAATGCTACCCCCCCCCCCGAACCTAAAATATCTCATGCTATCTGTGCCAGAGTTTGCAACTGTTCCAATTCTTAATTTTTTTTTGTTACAACCTGTATATGACGATGCTGCACCAACAATATGATTTCCTATCAGCGCTTGCTCGCTCGGTCTGCCTGTTCGTCCAAGCAAACAAACCATTGGAACTTTTTTGGGACATCCTATACAATAGTCTCTGCGCTGACTCATGCTATCTTCAATATCATCAATATCTTTCGCGCTATCTGGGCCAAAATTTGCAACTGTTCAAAGTAGAGAGGTTTTTTTTGTTACAACCTGTATGTAATAATGCTTCACCCACATAATGATATCCCCTATCGGCGTTTACTTGTTCAAACTGCCTAGTAGCCCTATGGGCCAAACAAACCAATCATCTTATTTTTATTGGGGACATCTTATAATCTCCGCATGGACTATGGCCAACTCAGGAGACAGCTTGAATTCTAAAGATTGTGTTTGTCTATTCACAAAAATACATCATCTCTCCTAACGATGCGATCACGTTTTGTCTCATTCTCGCTGAGCCTATGCTCGCAATTACGACAGTCTAATTATCGTTAGTGATTACACTCGTTACTAGATCAAGATATATCGCCATGGTAACCATAACCCTGGATGGGACGGGATTAGTAATTGTCGGTGGCCGAAGCCTGTCATAATCTACCAATGATTTATTTGTTAATTAACCCGCGTTGTTTGCCGAAAATTAAACGAGTCTCGTATCATATGGCCAGCGCTGAGATAATTATGGTATCCATTTGATGTAATCATTCGACAACTGTTGAAAAGTGTGTTTTTTAGAAGTGATTGTTTATGTTATGTTATAGTTGGGGGCTTTTGGTGCAAACATTCATCAAGTTTTGCATAGTTGTCAAAACCCTGGTCTACACTGGCGAAGTTCTCTAAACATTTGTTTGCAAACATCACCAAACACAGAGTTTCCTTCTGTTTGGGTTGGACGCCCAGACTATGAAACAAATGCTAGCATTGCCGAGCAAATGATTGGCCACTCGATCCAGCTAGTGAATCACATGATCAACATCTCGTCTGTGATTGGCTGAAATCGTCCATTTCCCCCTCCCTCTACGATCATCTGGACTCTTGCATCTCTTACTGTGCTATGATCCTCGTAGTCGCTTTGAAAATGTTGAAATGCCGTCCTAGTCTGCCTCTCTATCGATGGACTTAGGGCGTGCCGGATTAAACCCGAGACTGAAGCTGACGTTGACCAATAACTCGTTAATAACCCGACAAAAGTGTCACAAGACCTCTTTCACATTCCCAATAACATTAATACTGGTTCTGAGGGTCAATATTACATCTCCTTGACTGACCTATAACCAGCCTCACACGGCCCGCTAGATGCGGCCACAGCTCATGTTTGCCTAGTTGGTGAACTGACGGCTGGACCATCATATTTCATCCAGGCAATATTGTTTGAACTGTTTTCGATCCTTGGAAACCCAAGTTGTAGTTGGTTTGGCTGGAGACACCAGCAATGTTAAGAAGAGGAGAGCTCGGCAGAATTCCTCACATGGAGCACAAGTTTATCGCGGTTGTGCTTCCCTTGCCCCACATGTGGCCTGTTGCCGAACTGTTGTGGTTCGTGAGTGAAAAAGACCGAGAACTTTACCTGTTAAAACAACTTAACCTGGCGTTATCTCCACATGTTAAGTCTGTTCACCTTTACTCCAGGGTTAGTGACAAAATGTGTTTTGAACAACTGGGCCCCGTGAAGAAGACGAAAATCTTGACCTGGTTGTTTAAAACAAGTTTTGACACTAACTTGTTTTATTTTTGCCACCAGATGTCACTTTTGCCACTTTCTAATCAAATTCAAATTCAATTTCTTTCCAGGCTGTGCATTTGTAAAGTTTAGTTCACACAACGAAGCGCAGGCAGCAATCAACGCACTTCATGGGAGTCAGACCATGCCCGTAAGTCGAGATACATTTATGACACAAATTTGAACATCTAGATTAGAATTATAAGGATTAAGAAGTGCCTCCTATAAGATATTATCGTGACAAATATGTTGCCATCAGAATGAGTTCGTCATGCTCTCTTTAATGAATGGTCACAACAGAAGAGTTTGAGCGAAATCTTTCAGAAAGTTTTAAAAAGATTTACAGCTGAAGTTTTGTTTTCTCCATCTCTTTTTGCACGAGGGGCATTAGTATGAGGAACAATTCATATGTTTTTTTAAATATTTTGTGCAAAGTGTTTTCATGAAATTTCAGATATTCCAATGAAAGTGTTTTCTCTTTAGAGTGCGATAAGATGTGTGTCTTGGCAACTTTAGTGGTTTTAGAATTTTTTTATTTCAAAGTTGAATTTTGTGTTAGTTTAAACTTCTTTACTTGATCGATCTGACAAAAAAACATGAATCAAAACAAGTCTCAAATTTGTGAGTTTCACAAATTGTTGATGACCTACTGCCTTACTGAATATTTCGTATCCGAGGCGGGTCTCTAATTGAAAATTATACTGTTTCTTCTTTCTAATTTAAGAATGGACATCCTGATTCTTTGATTCCATTAGTCGTAAGTCTATTAACAAATCTTAATGTTGTTCGTTTCGAAAAATATCAAAATTTGAAATTGAAAAATTTGAACGAATTTGAAAAATATTGGTTCCATTGGAAAGCTTGTTTAAAAAGCTTCAAAATGAATACCCATGTTGTCGGGTTCCAGTGGCTTAAAAATCTTGCGCTTTTGGGTGGTTTTTGTTCAAAATATAGTCTGTCCTCAAATTACGTGTTGTGTATTTTTAGTCCATTTGCATTACACTCGATTCGAAATTAATTTGAAATCACAATTTTCCCGTAAAAAAATCACAATTAAATTTTTTAATTTTTTTTCAAAAATTCATCCCTGAAAAAATTCACGCGATTTTGAAAACGTCTAGTACATGCTTAGTTTAATGTTGTTTGTGCACTCATTGACCCTAGTAACGAGTTATGGGTATACATTGTATTTCGATAAAATGGTTTTGGAATCATTTAGTCAGGATGTCGTAAAGAGTTTTAAGTTGTTGCAGAGTTGTACGTCCATTCCCAAATATTGTATATAAAGTCTAGTTCAGTGTGACTTGTCCTTGGCAAAGTGCCAAATTTGTGATGGAAGATACCTTTGTTTGAAATTCTTGTAGCTATATATTTGAAAAGTCGACGTTTACCAAGTTGACAGAGAAAACCTCCAAATCAATGACCGCTGCATTATTTTGCATGCCAAGGTCAGATTGAAACTCAAGGTCATTGAGAAAGGTCAAGGTCAAGTAGAGATATTTTCACAGAAAGGTCACATTCAAAAGTCAAGGTCAGTATGTCAGTCCTTTGTCAATTGATGATGTCAAGGTCAAGCAGATATGGTTCACAGGAAGGTCAACTTCAAAGGTCAAGGTCAATTGTGTTTTTCGACTTCATAATCTTCTTCATTATAGTAAGTCATGCGGCATTTTAGCCTTTAAAGGTCACTTAATGACCTTCAGAGTTCAGCATGCATCTTAAGTCACAATTTTGGCAACGAGCCAGGACAAAATCACCTGAACGGGACTATAGTTCTGCTTGTTGTACTGATTTAGTTTTGTAAGAAGTACAAGATCATCATTGTCGTTATAAAAGCAGCTTTAAAATGAGGAGTCCAACATGAAATAATCCTTCAGAAACTTCTTTTTTTCAGAGACTTTTGAAATCTTGCTTTGATATCGTTATTTTTATTCTGACCTTTCTCACTTTGATTTACATGTAATTTATTAGCTGTATCCTTTTCGCATTGTATAGGGATGCAGCTTTAATGCATTTCTTTGTTTGTTTTTTGGGGATACCCCCATCCTACCCACCCCCCCCCCCCATCCTCCCTTGTTGCTATATTAAATCTGACTCCAAGATACATCAAAACCTCCCATAGCGGATACCTCTATAAGGAGAAGTCATTTTAGTCCCAAGTTAACCAATGCTTTACAATTTGACCTCAGTAATCAGGACACATCCCTATCAAGGACAGGATTTGTCAGCCCCAAAGGTGTCCTCAATAGAGAGGTTCTACTGTACAAAATACTGTTACAAAGTAGGCATTTCAAACCCACCACTGTCTGATATCTGACTGGGGAAATCTTCTCTGCACAGACTCATGTCTTGTTCATCCTAATATCTATGGTCAAGGACCCCACAGGCTTGGAAATGTCTAAGAACGAATAAAGACAGCGATGTGGCACAAGACTCGGAAGTGACAGGAGTCCCACTAATCGTACTAATAATCTTCATATCTAAACGTCTCTTTTATAAAACTGCAACAAAGTCACTAAATTGCCGGTCCCGTCCCGGTGGGCCAACTAATCCTACGCTTCTATTGCGATGTTGGACACATCTTTTTTCCCTTGCAATATGACATTGTATCTGTCCTGGCCGAATGGGGTCATAAGTCACTTTTGACAGTTGCAATCTAGTGGTGGACATTGCTATTGTCTATGTAGTGTCCCAATGGTTTAGCCTTGCCAAGATGTGAGACATTTCTTTTGGATGTCTGCTTGGCAAGTGGTGTGCATGATGCTGCACTGGCAGATGCTGCGTGCCTGCCAGCAAGATCATAGGGTAAAAACCTTAAAATGCCTTGGAGAATTCGTCAGTGTTTTGCTTCAGATGGCTCGTTATTGGCCATGCTTTGTCCGATTCTGACAAAGTGACTATTTTTCTAGATTTTGCTTTGGGCTTTGAAGTTTCTGATGAAATATAGCATTTGTCAAAATATTTCTGCGTGAAATTACAAAATATCAAAGTAATTTTTTGTGAAATGAGAATAGGTTTAGCAAGATTTCTGGTGCAAAATATCCTGACTCGCTAAAACCATCGACACTCCCCGCCATTTTGCGTAACGACCCGACAACACAGATACTGAAAAAAACGCGGTCAGATATCTGACAAATTACATGCAGCAAAGTGACACGACATGTCAGCATCTGCAAACAACAATTACACTCGCAAATGTGGCCACCAACTCGGTAAACAAACCCCAGTAAAGATCTACAGTATCCCATCATGCATTTCATGAATATCGCCGCGTAAACATACAGCGTCCATTTCGCGTGGTCCGGGATCGCTAGAAATCTGCAAATATTCGATTACGCCAAGTGTCAACAAGCGTGATGTTTGGCGTGAGGCATTATCTCTCGGTTTCGGTTGCTATGGTCACCTGACCTCTGGGTTGACCTCTGTTGTATCGCAACTGATGATAGAAGAGTGTCCTAGGGCTTATTGAGTCACGAGCGCTTCATGATAAGCGAGACATAAACATTTATCTGTAGGATGGTAGTTTTCAAAAATTTTCATCAGAATTTGGCCAACAACTAGGCTACTAGCTTGTAAATGTTGATTTTTAAAAAATGTAACGTATTTTAAAAGTGTATTGAATAGAAACTTAAAGAATGCAATCTTAGCATCAAATGTATCTATCTGACATAGTTGGGTCATTGTTCTTGTGAGAGCCAAGATTGAAAGTTTGTAAGTTTTTGGATTTCACCCAAAACGTATTACATGTACTTCAAAGTATTTTGACGTTATATTATTTTCATTTTCGACATGCAAGTAATGCCGGAGATTCGGGGTCTTTATTCTCCATCGTGGAATTTATGACCTTGAAAGTTTCAACCAAATTGAGAACAATTCCAAACCGCTTTAATCTTCAATGATGGCTGTTGATGACAGGAGACATCGACGTAATTGTCTTGGCGGCTTCTCGATCTGTTTTTAACGGGGAAAGTCGGCACGTTACCACATTTAAAGTATCTGGTAATGAAGTCAAGAAGTCCTAAGTAGTTGAGCATGCCACTTCAGGACATTGAAATGACCTTGACCTGACCTTCAGACATAATCGGATCTGAAGGAAAAGTTCTTGTATTGTATCTAACCTCAGAAAGATCTATCCGCATTTCTATGACCCTTGACTTTTGAATTGAATAATCCCATTGGCCAAGCATACCTTGAATAGGTCCCACTGCGGTCGCTAAAATGCGTGATTTACAAAAACTTCGCAAAAGTCTCTTATTTTGTCTCTGCTTTGTTCTAAAAACTCACACAAGATGTCAGCTGTCAAGATGACGTTGACCTTCGACCTCTGGCATCAATCACCGCAACCAATGACATTGAATATCGATCATTGATCAAAACTAAAACCGAGAAAATCCCCGCAATTTTCGCAATAAATCTCGAGGGATTTGTTAGTGATAGGAGGGACTCTTGCACTCATCCCAAATGTCAATAACCATATCGCCAGGGTGATGGATGATGCCCAAAATCTCCTGCTAAATGAACTCAGATGAGTAAAAAATCTTCAGAATCGTTGTTGTGGACTTTGTGGCCTGTTTCGGAGTATGATGGCGGAGTCCTGAGTTTATTTGGTTGATTGCGGTGCTTATCGTAATAGCGGGTACTAACGGCTACATTTGCGGCCAATTTCAGCAGGGTTTGTAGATTAAGAGGGAGCTTTACCCTAACGAGAGCATTTCTGGGCACGCAGTGACTTGTGGTTCATTCTGAGATTATGAAAAAAATTGTAACAAAAACCACAAATTAAAAATCCCTGGGGGTTTAAGCAGCCCATGATGTTCCCCATCGCCGCGGTAACGCGACTATGTCTCATCCACCCGCCAACACCAACAAGACGGAATATTTATAATCGCGATGATGAATCTTCGCGCTAATTTGGTCCGACGTAATAATTATGCCGTCTCCTTGCAAATATAATCGTCGGATACAAAATTAGAATATTTTATCAGGGTGTGATATATCATGGGTGGTGTTATCAAGACAACCGCAGGGGAATTTAGACAGAAATTTCATGGAGTGACCAAATGGGGGAATTTATAACCAGTGGCAATCCTGTGGTAATCCAATGGTAATCCAGTTGGAATCCACGGGGAATCACAGAGGTGATGGGTTGTCATACATGCGCAGCTCTGCACTGCTGACAAAACTACCAGACTGCTGGGTATAGCGGGTCGCTGCAATTAGAATCGTTTATCGCCGCAGCCTGCAATAATCATCAAACTAGCTTGATTTTCTTTCACAAGGCAGCGATGACTGATTGCTCCCAAACCTTTGTGGTACTCACCTCCTTCACAGATGGCAATACCTGTATTCATCTAAAAACATTGTGATTAAAAAAGTGCTCGGTTTGAATATGTCCAAATGGTTTACGACAAATCTGCTCAATACTCTCTCCTCACGTCAATCTGACCACACCCAACTCTTCCATCTCACATTACGACGCTCAGCCACTATTTGTGCCGTCGTCATGGTAACCATCGCCATGGTAACTATGTAAACAATAGTGTACTAATTCACTCGGTGTGATTGAACTAATAATTAAGCCGTCTTGAGGAGATCGTTACACCAATTAACGATGCTCTTTGTTCAGAATGTGACGGAATATTAACCCTTTTCGTCTTTTAGAACAAAGGTCCCTCGAAATTTTGAAAATATGCACAATATGGCTAGCGTTACAAAATGAGCAAAAAAAGAACTACATGCTTCGAAATATGTTCAAGGCCTTATTTTCCGACTTACTATGAGTGGTTCATATCAATCTTCTGAGACCAATCTATCAATGTCGCGAGATCACATTAGAAATATGTTGACCACCAAGCTTTGCACGGCACCAGAGATCTGGCGGCCAATCTTACGGGGCCTAACTCCTGATCATTGGACAATTATCGTGAGTGGCCGAGATAAACGCATAAGAGATCAGTTGATAGCGTTGATGAAGGGCTAAAGTCAGCAGAACTGGGTTAACGCCCAGGATTCTTGTATTAGTACCCTTTGTGCAATGCCTGGTAAAAAGACCCTGCACGGGGGTTAAGACCACTGAAGTAACCTGCTACTGATTTGAACCCTCAAAACTTGAGTTGCAGACAAAATCACTTTGTAAAATATATTCCCAAAATTCTGATTTCTGCAAATAATGTTTTTTCTGTTTTTTCTAGACTTTTTTTCCTGAAAAGTTTTGATGGGGCGATATTTTATCTCTTAAACATGTTAGACGATGACAGCCGACTGGCCACTCAGCCAAAAACAAGCAGTCCAACCAATAAAATTGTAATCATAAATTTTCGCAGCCGGAAAATATACAGATCTGTCTACACAGCGGAGCCTGCGTAAAAGGCCTGGTTACTCTCATAAATTGTTATATGTGGTCACTTGTTATATACAATGCCATATGCAATTGTTATGCATGCAAATTTGCTGAAACTTGGTATGTATAGTATGTGTATATGTGTCTACACAACAGCATTGATATTCAGTACGTGTATAAGCAATGGGAAATTTTCAAATTCAATTACAATTTTCAAATTTTTAAGGAACGTATTTAAGTGTACGACCGCAGCATGGTCACATGACCATTCAATTCAATCACGGTATCAGCGTGAGGCAGTACCACCCAATCCCCCGATTTCTGCAAATCTTTAATTACTGCGCGCTAATCCTCGCGTTAATTACTCCGGAATTAAACTGTTTGAATCTATGATCAATCGACGATTTTCCCCAAGTCGTTTCGATCCGAACATCTTCATAATACCATATGAGAAGCTCGGTTGAACAAAAAAAGCTATTTTGCTAACGTGCGTGGCGCCATGTCTTAAGGGGATTTTGCACGGTCAGCATATTAGCCATAGTTTACATTTTCACCGCCGAGAAATGTACCTTCTCATTTCCTGTTTAAAAATGGTGCAGATTACAATACGGTTTCGTTCAGAAACTTGCGTACGGAATGCCATAGTTATGACTCTATGCATCAATTGCTTGGATTCCTATTGTGGCGCATGAAATGGAAACAAATTCAAAGCCTACCAGCCATGTACTTTAGGACGCTAAAATTGCAATGAAAATTCTATACTTAAACTTCAGTACAACTGAAGACGCAATCTCTGTGCCATAATTTGCGCAAAGTAGATGCAGAAGTGATATACATTGTTGCTTTGGTCGTGTGGCTCTCCCCTTTCGCAGTTTATACTGACCTGCTGTTGTTCTACCATTCTCAAATGGTCCGTCACAGATCCCATCTTTCCTTCCAATTTCGCCGAGCTCATTGCATTTGCAAGTCCAGGTACCGAGGTACCTGGTCAGAGTCGTTGTTTTCTCATTACCCACACCAGCTGACGGATTGCGAGATCTGGGGGAGTCAATGAGATGTAAGCTCCTTATTTTACCAGTAGTTGGTGGACCAGTTGGCCGGTCCCCTTCCTGGTCTCAATATTGACCAAGCCTGGGGTAGATCCATGAATTTACTACTAGTTGTCGGATAGATGGGCCACAAATACCTCTCGAGGTTTCAATATCAACCAAGCCTGGGGTAGATACTGGAGGAGGTGCAGATGGGCGGATGCTCTCCAAATTGAAGAAAAAAACTCCGAAATTGGCCATGAATTCTGATAAGTTTACTCTCAAAGTCACCCGGACACCTTCTCTTCGTGAAGGCCAGCCTTCCTTTTCGGCTTCCTGGATCCGCACCTGCACCCACAGCTTCTGGGGGATAAATTCTGTGTGCTCTCCGATGGTTAGAAAATCCCATTGAACCACCTGTGAATATTTTTCAATTTAGCAACTCTTGCCAACACCTTTTTGCATATCAGTGACAATGTAACTTGCCAACTGGCATAAACCAGTTCAAATTCTCTATTCAGAAAAGCGGTGCTGGATTTCATCCATCTTCTACATCAACAAAAACTCCTTCGCTGCAAAATATATATTCCTAACCATGTCTTACCGCATTAAACTGCCTCAACACAGCCCAAGCCTCATTTTAGCGCAACCCGTCCCATCGTCAACCAATCAGGCGCTATCAATACAACGTTGGAGTGCAACGCTAACATCGTCGATTTGTGCGTATTTATTGGATAGCCGTCGACTGAGTCTCGGGGTACGAAGTTTACGACGTGATTTCAAAGCTCTATCGCCGTGGTAACTACAGAAGTCTGGGCGGGTAGATAGTGTGTTTGTTCGTTAGCAGGAAACTATCGTCCATTTGTGATACATTTCATCATTCTAGTGGAGTTGGATTTGGTTCCGAGACTGGTACAGGATACTTGTTATAGCCAGCCGGGATACTTATTAGCGTCACCCATTTCTTCTTGTGCTTGGAGTTGTGTCGACGTGTTTCAAGTTGGGATCATTGCAACATTGGATTCTATTTCGAATCATCTGTTTCATTTCCAATTTCGAATTAGTCAATTTAGTGTAGATGGTCATTCTTGTAATCCTCCCGCATTCAAATATAAAGTACTGTCCACCATCTTTCATCCACAAACTTCTCCAGATGTTGGATTCTAGTTTCTACTTTGAAGTTGACAGTTTTGTCTCCACGTTTTAAATTAGTCATGATTTAATTAAGATAGCCATATGCTCTGTCATTTCAATGTAACACTCGGTCAATAACCCTGATAGCTCTTGTATGTTACATGTCTGCCATTGGATGGTGTCCATTTCATCGAAATCCACTCCATATTTTGTGATATTTTGCAGGATTCATTCGAACAAGTGTTGCTTGCAGTTTTCTCTTTTTGTTGCGGGTCTGCTTTTGAAAAACAATCTCTTTTGGAGGTGGTGGTGTTGGTAGTGGTGGTGGTGTGTTATTTGGTGGTCCCTGGTCTTGGTAGGCAGTCTGAAAGTTGGCCAAAATCTGCATTGAAATAATGTCTTTGGTGACCTTTGGAGGGCATTCGCCCCCTGCTGACATCTCTCCATACCCTCGGCCCTGCAGTGTGTCTTCCTAAGTTTTCTATGTAGTAGAAAAAAGCAAACTGTCCCAAGAGTCTATATACAGTATATAATAATCCTGTGACAGACCGCCATGACCTATCCTCAGACACCATCTGCCCTGGTTATAGCTACCAATGACTGATGTGTCTTCCTTATCTACGCTGCACGATTGGAACTTTTCCATGTCATAAGAACAGCAAACTGTCTCCAAAGTCTATATTTCTTACTCTACTGGCAAGTCACCAGGGACTGTCCTCTGACCAAGATCACGGCTGCTCTGGTTATAGCTACAGGGGACTGGTGTGTCTTCCTGATCTATGCTACATTGGAATCTTTCCAATCTCATAAGTACAACGAACTGTCTCCAAAATCCACATAGAATACTCCTCCGACAGATCACCAGGGACTGTCTTCCAACCAGGCTCACAGCTGCACTGGTTACAGCTTCTTGGGGTTGATGTGTCCGTGTCCCCCTGGTCTTTGATTCGTCACACTGGGCCTACAAACACTGTTGGACGGAGCCCCAAGCCCTGTCGTAGAGCCGTTCCTTCAATTCTTCGTTTGTTACCTGCATATGCCTATGCTTTACAAATGCCGCGACAAGTCCATTCCTAGTTAGTCGCATTATGTAGCTAGGAACAGTACCTATATGATAGAACACTGCAGCCCAAAGTCACATTTCAGAAAAACGACAAACTATCTCCCGAGTCCACATACTCTGACATGACGCCAGGGACTATCCACTGACACCATTCTCTGCTGCTCTGATCACAGCTACTGGGGACTTATGAGTCTTCCTGATCTATACCGCATGGTGCAGTCAAACGTCACATATCAGAAAAACGACAAACCGTCTCCAGGAGTCCACATATCATACTACTCCGACATCACGCTCGGGACTTTCCACTGACCGAGAACACGGCTGCAATGGCAACAGCAAACGAACGTCAATGTACGCTAGTCTCCATGGGACGGCTAATGGACCGTGTATAGTTGTGTACTAGGAGCTCGGGACTCGGGATTGTGCTATCGCTGGATTACAGTTTAGGTTTAGCGTGTTTGTCTAGCGCTTCAGAGTCAGAGATTTTGAAAGGACCGGGGAAGTGTGGAGGCGATGACATCGTGACATGGACTGAAAGATTTATGGCTTCTTGGCAGTGCTCTGGTGGTGGTTAGTAATTGAGTTCATGGCTGATTGCAGTTCTGTTTGATTATGGTTCATGAGCAATTTCATTGCAACTCTTATACCTAGAAGTATTATCTTGTTAATTATAGAAGTAATTAGGACAGTTCTGAAATACAATCATCACTAGCCGATATTTCAACACTTTTGTCATTGAAGCTCTTCAATGAAAGCGTAAGTGGCTGGGAAAAAAAAGCAATTGTCTCAGTTAGCAAGTCGTCTAAATTCACCAAAGAAATAGCACTAGTATTAGTTCAACTATCGAATAAAGACACTCTATGGAATGACACATGATGTCCCTTATAGAGAGGTGTCTTGATTACAAATGAAATTGTATAGAAAATACCCATTTGGGACCTAAACTGCTGCAGTTTAGGGGTATCATTTGCCCTGAATGACATCAAGGAGTCTTATTGGCCCCCTTCAACTCTGAGGGGGTATCCTGCTGAGAGAGATGTCGGCGAAGGGAGGTTCCACTGTCCAATGCTGCGGCAGGTGAAGTGATTGTCTTCCTGGAGGTGGATGGGAGGTTCATTGGCAAGAAAAACTGGTGAACCAAGACCGAATCTCCCCCTGCATGATGCCCTGAATGACATGACAGAGACAGATTGGCCCCCCTTCAACTCTGTGACCTAATCTTTCATACATAATGATAATACGATTTTACCAATAATATTTTCTTTCTGCTGTCTGGTTCAGCTTCCTGGCAATTGTCCATATCGTTGACAATCAATGAAGCAGGTTTAAGTGAAAAAGATGCCTCCTATACATGCTTCCCGAAATTGGTGGCTTGCATTGGAACTAACTTTTCCCCCCTGTCCGTCATTAAAGGCATTCAAGTTTGTTCGTCAACCATGACTATCTCCTTTGTCCCTCCACCATAAGGCTTAGTTTCCCCTTATGACATCACTATTTCGGACACTGACCGCCCCATTTCTGGAAAGGTGTATAGTATCAAGTAAAGTAAGGTGGTTGAAATATAGCCCTGGTATAATTATAGCCTCAGTGTGCATTAATGTGTGCACTACACTCTACAGGACAATACAGTGTACACGAAACTAAAGATACAAATATAGTCGTGTACATGTCAGTGTCCACGACACTATATTTATATCTGGGCTATAATTGTTCCACTATACCATATTGGTCAGGTGGCCAAAAACAGTGTGAAGGCCTGATTGCAGCTGCGGGATGTCATGTGACTTCTGCCTCTGAGTAGAGAATTCAATATGGCCAATCTGTAATAACCACGACCAAATGTTTGTGTAATTAGCTCTCAAAGAGTTAATTCATACTGGGAGACATCTACAAATCAAATTTGCAACTTAGCCATCTGTTTCTTTGTGTGACTGCTCAGGAGGGGGCTGGCGAGATCAGTTCTGGCTCTGATGAGATCGGAAAAGCTGCTGAGACTTATGTTTCATACTCTGCTCCTGTGAGCATTTGTGAGGTGCCACTACAGGTGGGCACCAATTGTGGTCTCAGTCACACCGGTGCTACCGGACTTACGTTTAAGAGCGAGTTCAAAATTTCATAGATGTTATAGAGACTTTAGCTGCGGCAAAAAAGTTGAGGTAAACTGGTCACCATATCATTTGCTGCTTTTACACCGCAGCGGGAGGTTCTCATAGTACACATGCCTTGCATTATGGTATTGTGTACTAGAGGCTACCTGGATGGGTCATGACTCCAGAGTTCGGGAGTTGTGGCTTTGAATGCCTCCATGAAGAGACGTATCATATCTCATGGAACTGTACTACACTGTGGTGGACTGAAAAAGAACCTGAGCAAAAGATAATGCGGGGAGCCGATTCTTAAGGTGTGGTGTCTCTCACATGAGGATATGACGCAGAATGACGCCTGATGCTGGCGTGATATATCCCATCATCTGCATTTGATGAATTAAACATCGTGAGAATCAGCAGTAAAATACGATAGTACGACGCGGCATAATTAGACTTGCATATTCTTTGTTATCGCGAGATCTTTTGAATATCTCACTGATTAATGAATAGAGCAGTCATCGAACTGTTTCTGAGTGAAACAAGAAAATAATAAGGGTTTTTCTCTCAATCTTTTATCTATATCTTATTTTACCTCACTAAATGTACACTCGATGCCAGTCCGATTTAATTGTTAATGCATTACATTTGATACGTTTGTGCCAGTGAGTTTGCAAAACTCCTAAAATTCTTGCAAAAATTTCACCGCTCCATTTACCCAATATAAGGCAGTGTTGTACAATTATAGCCACTTTAGTGTAGAAAACAACTGCCTGCGCATGTGAATGCATGCTGAGGCTATTTTGAACACCGTTAGAGGAAGGCAGTCGCGTTAATGGTATCAAACTAAATGTATTGAAAGAGCAGTTTTGCGCTGTCCTGCTTAAACACAGTTGGAGCAAAGACACTGAAGGTATTGAAGAGCGGATGTGACAAAAGAACCCCTCAACTACTTCATTCACTGCAGTTCAAATAAAACCTGAATTGTACCACCTTACTTTATCTGTCATTTTATATCAGGATGGAGTTAAGCACAAGCACTGGACCTTTCAGTTCGTTCAAATGTACAGCATTCTTTTCACAATCACAACATCCGTTAGATGATTAGATGACATTTAGATGATTAGATGTCAAATTTTGTCCTGCCTGCCAAGTTGCAATGAATATGCGACACCTGTTCAGCTGGAGTAATTAATATGGCTAATCAAACAATTTCAACATTGAAAATGTAATATTTGAATCTCGGCAGACAGTATCCTTAATATGAACGCGGTCTAATAAGACTACAAATTTACAATCCGCGACAATGGGCCGCCTTCCGTTTGCACATCTGCATTACATGAATAGATACAAGTTTGAATACTTTACTTGTCTGAAATCACACAACACTTGCAGGGGTTGTAGAGTTCAACTGAGTGTCCACTTGGATGTCCTGATGAAAGAATCAAACACAGAAAGAATCAAACAAGTGTACATGCATGGATCATTGATGGGCCAATGGATGGATCTATGAAGATTATCACAAACCATGTTTTACACTTAGATCCCATCATCGATTCTATGATGGCCCATAGTAGATCCACTGATGGCCCAAAACGTTCCATGGATGGGAGTTTCATCATAGGCTCACTGCCGGTCGGTCCCATAAAAATGAATGTATGCAGTAAATACAAACTTATTTTAGTAACAGTCTACAGAATTCTGGAAAATAAGTCTAGTTCACTAATTCTAACATAAATCCTTTGATGGCCCGTAAAAAAATTATAATGGATTTCATCCATAGATCAATGATGGCGCCATGGTTGGTACGTAGATGTGCTCCATCCATGGATCTATGACGGGGATTCTCTACATCTATCCTTTGGATGGACACTTTGCCTGTTAAGTAAAACTGGATTTGTTGGGCTGTTGTGTTGCTCCACCTAATGAAAAATCCACTTTTTGAGTCGTTTTGTGGCACTTTTCTGTAACACGGCTGCAGGAGTGTGGGTTTTAGAATTGCAGGGTTTTACTTATTGAATGTGGTGCACGGATTAATTCTGTCGAAGACCAAGTGCAAGTTTGCGTATGTCTGGCCCGTAGAATGAATGAAATATATTAGCCTACAAAAAAAACTCTGTGCAGCATGCTGCTAAATCGTTGTTCAATCCCAAATGCAACATTAAGTCTCTGCGTCATTGCATGATGTTGTCTCCATCGCCCAAATAAATCAAATCTTTCATCGCTTCATTGCGCAATTCACAAATCTTGTATTAACATAATGGGACATTCTGACGAATGCGGTTTAGTCGGGCGTGTAATATGTCCCACAGAAGATATGCGTTATTGTAAACCCTGTGACATTATACATCTGTCTCTGCTCTCAGTGAAGCTGGGGTATGGTTTCATGTTTCTTGTCGCTATCTTCGCGAAATCTCCTTTCCACAGAATACTTGCCAGATTCTACTGTGACAAAAGTGGTACCTTTAGAAAGTGCGTATCAAGAGATTTCCAATGAATAGTCATGTCAGTACATTTTGGTCATTCACATCTCTATTCATAACTTTTCGGAACCTTTCGGAACTTTCCTATGTCCCTTGACGGGCTAGTTTCATTTTAACACAGATTGCACCATTAGAAATTTCTCATTGAGAGCTTTCCAGTGAATGGTCATGTTGATAGGTTTACAAATGGTACCATCAGAAAGGGCTCATCGAGAGCTTTCCAGTGAATGGTCATGTCGATAGGTTTACAAATGATACTTTCAGAAAGGGCTCATCGAGAGCTTTCCAGTGAATTGTCATGTCGATAGGTTTACAGATGATACCATCAGAAAGGGCTCATCGAGAGCTTTCCAGTGAATGGTCATGTCGATAGGTTTACAAATGATACTTTCAGAAAGGGCTCATCGAGAGCTTTCCAGTGAATGGTCATGTCGATAGGTTTACAGATGATACCATCAGAAAGGGCTCATCGAGAGCTTTCCAGTGAATGGTCATGTCGATAGGTTTACAAATGATACCATCAGAAAGGGCTCATCGAGAGATTTCCAGTGAATGGTCATGTCGATAGGTTTACAAATGGTAACATCAGAAAGTGCTTGTGAAGAACCTTTCTATAAATGGCCATGGCAATAGGTTGCGATAGTTCGTAACCTTCTGGAACAATACCTCATGCAGTTCACAACAGATGTTTGGCCAATTCTGTCAGAGTTATGGCTGACAAAGGCGGATGAATTAGATAATTTCACGGTCAACGAAGCTGCAAGTCTGCATAAATCTTACGTTTTGTTGATAACATTGGTTTCGTCGTGGCGTTCTTACATGCGTTGTAGAGAAAGGTAAAAGAATTAACAAATTTCATGGTTGGCGATGCTGCACATTGGTAACAGTTGTTACATTTGGAGAGCTCAGATCCACTTTAGGTCTTTTGGGGCAAAGGCCACTTTTCTACCGTGAATCTAATGGTTTTTGCAATAAAAGTGATGTCTTATTACATGAGTTTCAATAGGATAAACTATGACAAACTAATGAATGTGATCTAGTTGGTTGGGCATTCATCATGTTGTAGCATCTTGACTGACATGATTAAGGTCTCGGCCTTTGCAGAAAATTCTGTCGATGTTTTGGCAAAGGCCATTAGTATTGTCTTGACAATTTCCCGCTTCAACATAACATTAACAATATACCGTGTTGTCGCGAGCTTTCCGCGAATGAGCGACTTGCTGCAGCGTACGATTATAGTCACTGCTCTGGCCGACAAAAAAATTATTTTCTGTTTGTAAAACCAGTGACTATAATGACCACTACTAACTCGTGATCACAATTGCAGGTCGCAGTGATTTATATCACGCGTTAGCGGAGTGGTTAGCTTGCACATCTGGCAGAATCAATTTTGGGTTGTTGACACCAGATTTAGGCTGTGTTACATTCAACTTTCCCAGCCATCCACCCAATATTGGGACACTACATAAACGACAGCTTGTTTATTTCTCTGAGAGCTAGTTAACCGGTCGAGTATATCATACTCAAGTCTGACTAACTCAGTTACTGAGGTGTTGAGACCAGACTTAAACTTTTCAACATCCCGCCCGATCATTCATCCGACGCTAGCCTCCTAGGACGCACAGACAACCCCGGCTCATTTCTCTAAAAATCTAATTACATTCGTATTAGTAATTAATCCACAAACGTCATAACGAACTCCAGGATCTTAACGAGCAGTCGTCATCCGCGTAATAATCACCGTGCGCTCGCTATATAAAACGAGAAACACGCCGAGCGTCGTCTGTTCGTCCTGTGCTGCTGGTCAGTCATCGCCACGGAGATACGGTGATTATACACGGAGTATAACGATTGGTTCGTGGATTAGTATTGGTTTAATCGAATTGTGATTGTGGATCCGTAACACTGTCTACTACGGAGTGACTTGGGATACATGTGATGGTGTGTTCTTGTTGTGTGGTAGGAGGCAAAATGTTATTTTCGTCCAGGTTTGACATGCATCTCATTTTGCTGGAGTTCTTAATCTAGGTGTTTAATTGAATTCTTCAAGGATTCCAATCTTGTTGATTGATTCATTATTTTCAATGTTTAACAATGGTTTTACGGATAGAGGTGAAATACATGTGATGATGTGTTCCTGGTGTAAGGTAGAAAGCAAAAGGTACTTTCGACCAAGTTGTCATGCACATGCGCTCATTTTGCTGGACTTCTGAATTGTCGTATAGGTGTTCTGTTGAATTCTTCAACGATTCCAATCATTCCCATCCTCTCATTATTTTCAATCTGTGACAATAGCTTCTAGGGCGTGGGGCGTGCTACATGTGATTCTGTGTCTTGTTGCATTGTATAAGTCGAAAGGCTATTCAAGTTCTTGTCTGCTAGAGATACATGCGTCTGTCTTCGACTGATGGAGTTCCATGTAGATGTTTCATCGGACTCAATTATACTATCGGAGTCTGACTTCAATTCTGTGCAGTCAGCAGTGCCGTGTTAGATTGGAGTGTTTCATCACTTTAAGGTACAATCCATTCATTCATACATCTTGTGGTTCCTCAGTTATCTACCTTTGCTATTGGTGATATGTAGGACTAGATAACGATCTTCTCTATTATTTTGTATTTCTAAATTCATTTGTGCATGTTGGCTCCACCGTGTGTCAGGGGGCAGTTCCTGTTGTTTAGAATTTCGACCTTCAGTTCTATTTCATGAAAAATGACTAATTAAGTACCCAGGTTGCTACGTTTTCTCCACTTCACGACTATTCTGTTATGAAGGCCTTGTCTTCGAAAGGTGTCTCGGGGTACCCGTTCACCGATTTCAGCCGAGAGCGTTGCTTGTCTTTGGTGACGGGGCTGAGTACGTCAATGATTTTTTTAAACTGTTATCGACTTCTTCGAGGTTCACTCCTTCATACACTGACCCCAGGAGTTGTGGATACTCCTTTCAGGACTTCGAATCAGCTTTTGTATCCTGTTACACATGCGCATGAAAGGTTTCATTGTATTCATATTCCTGCACATGTGTTACCGGGTGAAAAATATGGAAATTTTCTTCCAACTTCTGTCAATCCAAAGGAGTCTTGTCCAGTCTGGTTTAGAGTCTTTGCGTGCATCATGAAAAGATGGGCCTATTCCAAATTCCGAATTCCGATTTCAATACTTCTTTTTCTACAGCATTTCATAAAATAGGTGTCGCACATAGTATTACTGTGGATTCGAAAAAACTGTGATAAAAATTTGCAATTTCGTAACTTTTATATATTCGTTGAAACCGTTCCGTTCCCTCGTTCAATTGCACAATTTTGTTAGCGGATATTTTTTACCCAGAGTGCATCTGTTGATATTTCGTGTATTGGATATTGACTGCTGCATTGTGATACGATTTGTTACAACGTTCGACAAAAACGTATTTTGTTCCATTTGCGACACTCTTGGCGACAGCTGCGGAGTAAAACGTGACACTTTTGTTTGCGATTTATCCTGAATTGAATACGGAGATAACAATTTTGAGGTCGTTGCGCAGGCAAGGATACAAATCAAATCAAATCTGAGGAGATAAGGAGCAACCTTTTAGAAGCTGACCCAAATCTGTGTGTAAATTCAAAATTTGGATTCGAAATCCTGCAAAGACTTGGAATATCACAGAACTGAAGCAACGTTCCAACAAGTTTCAAAATTTTTGAATCTTGGTCAATATTTCTTGGATTTTACAAGTTTGACCTTGGAGTGACCTTGACATTGAATTTGGCCTTGACCTTTACCTGTGCTCAGTGACCTCCTCATCCTGGTCCAATGTAGAAATGTCCACAACGGTTACCAGCACATCGACAACAACGACAACAACAACATCTGCAGCAGCCACATCTAGTCAAACGGTAAACAGGTTTATGAAATATTTTTTACGATCATTCTCAGGTTGTGAATTATTCTCAGAAGTGAAGGCCGGATTACTTGCATTGCTCAGTGCAGCAATAAATAGTGCTGGTCGCTGAAGTCAAAAGTAACTTGTTTCTGGGGCACTTTTAGGGGCCAGAACTTGAAACCAAAACAATTAGAAGTCATTCAAAACGCAGTGAATGCCAATTTTAAGGCGTCAGTTCTTTGTTTTTTCAGAGAACAGCCGCCCAGGTTTTAAATGGGCGTTCAATTCATTTTGAAGAATAGCTTTTGGATCTCAAGTTCAAGTGGAAATATGGTCAACCTTAAAAGTTCCTCCTGTTGGGCTGGTCTTTAGCTGGGTTTGAAACAGCTTATCTTTCCGTAACAGGCGCACTGCCACAGCAATTAAGCTTATTTTCAGTTGAGTGTCACACCCAGAGAATATCTTTGTTACCCAGATGGACAAAGAGACACTCCAACAATGGGAAAAAGACAACAATAGGGTTTAATGAATTGTCACCCCGTCTGACTCTGTACTACACCTGATCATTTATTCATGTTGCAAAAAATTGTGAGTGATCAAGAACAATAACGTGTTGATTTGGACACAGACATGACAGATGTCATTGTCATAGACGATGTCACTGTGAAAATACTGATTCAGGTTCTAATGTCAACGAGTGAAGCTTTGCATACAGGCCCTGAACCAGTATATTCAATGAACCACTGTTCACTGATTAAAAAGTATAGTTCAGGGCCTACATACTTTATGTGTAGACACACCTGTAGGCCCTGAAACTGTATATTGACTGTCAGATTCAACACATTTGTTAGTTTAGCAAGAAGTTTCTAGATATTTAATCCAGTACCCAGTAATATAAAACACCTCTTTGTGGTATCCATGAGTCATCGGTTATGTCCATTAGACATGTTTTTTCACTCACTCACGCCAGCCATGATAATTATGGGATACAATAGCTCGTTCCATCTCAGTTACATACTGGCATCAATATTTCATTGAGCGAGACATCCCCAGGTGATTGTGATTACAGTCATTGTTTTTGAATCCTTTGAATAAAGCTGTGATCACGGTTTGCATTGGGGGAGCAAACTACCATTCAGTGGGCAGTTTGAGATGGCTAGAATCCATTTCACGAAAAAATTCAATTTGACCTCTCTAATCAGGACACCTCTCTATTAAGGACAGCACTTGTAGTCCCGTAGACAATAAAACCTGTTAAATCATAAAATGTGCCAAATGACACTGACCAGGATGTGGCGCCGGGGAACTGGAACTGTCCACAACCAATCCGGTCCAATTCAAAGGATTTTAAACAATACCCTGTGATTGATAACCATGGAGCCAACATCCTCGCAAATAATTAATTCATTTGACAAGGTTTACAGTCACCCATTAGTGCCTTTGCAATTAGATGTGTTTGTGTTTACCTTCAGTAGCCAGGACTTAACGTATCGGGACTATTTTTAGATAGTGTCTGAAAGTTGTTGTTAGTTAAATATCAATCGTGAATATAAATGTTACCATTAGGAAGTGCTGATTGAAAACCTTCCAATGAATGGTCATGTCAATAGGTTTACAAATGGTACCATAAGAAAGTGTGCGTTGATAGCTTTCCAATGAATGGTCATGTCAATAGGTTTACAAATGGTACTATAAGAAAGTGCTCGTTGATAGCTTTCCAATGAATGGTCCTGTCAATAGGATGGTACCATTAGAAAGTGTGCATTGATAGCTTTCCAATGAATGGTCATGTCAATAGGTATACAAATGGTACCATAAGAAAGTGCTCGTTGATAGCTTTCCAATGAATGGTCCTGTCAATAGGATGGTACAATTAGAAAGTGTGCATTGATAGCTTTCCAATGAATGGTCATGTCAATAGGTTTGCAAATGGTACCATAAGAAAGTGCTCGTTGATAGCTTTCCAATGAATGGTCCTGTCAATAGGATGGTACCATTAGAAAGTGTGCATTGATAGCTTTCCAATGAATGGTCATGTCAATAGGTTTACAAATGGTACCACAAGAAAGTGTACGTTGATAGCTTTCCAATGAATGGTCATGTCAATAGGTTCACAAATGGTCCCATCAGAAATGACCCATTGAGAGCTTTCGAATGAAATAGAGAGCTTTCTAATGAAATAGATTTGAAAAATCTTAAAGGGAGGCTTTAGTCCGGAACCTTGTGGGCGAGATTAAGTTTCATGCAGTTGCAATAGTTGTCTCCCCTATCTCAACGTCTTTATTTGTACAAGGTATATTTCCATCATCACATCAAACCAGATAGATTGACGAATTTTGAATTAAAACCAAAAAAAAATAATTTTCACAGAAAGAAAGGCCCTCCTGAGTCATCAAATTTTGCTACTATTCAAATTGATCGCTGACACTATTATGTTGATAAAATCGTAACTTGTCTGTCCCATGCTCCCCGCAGTAATATCCACGATAAACATGTCAACCCACAATTCGTCGAAAACACCAGAAATGATATATTTATTAATCACGATTGTTTGACGATCCATTACGAATTTGCGTATATGATGGTTGGTTGCATCCCACGGGGATGCAATACTCATCCATTATACGCGCAACATGTTGGTATATAAACGCAACATTTGAATTAGTAATTATGGCGACTATATTATGATATATATATACTCTCGTTTCACTGCTGTAAGACCCGTTGATTGATAAGTATAAAATTGAAACCATGGCCGAACGGGAACATGACGTCAACATGGCGTAGCCAACCCATTGTCAATCCAAACGAAATATGTAAAATGGCATCAAATGACCATAATTCAGACCGGTCTTATATCAGTGAAACTAGTGTATCTGGTGATCCTGAGTTTTATGACTGTCTGGCGTGCTTCAAACGTCGTTTCGTTCCAAATGGAGTCATTCTTTTTCCAATGTTTCAATCAATAACAGATAAGTCATTTATAGCAATTTTGAACGTTTTCTTTTCCACAATATTGATTAATTGAGAGTAAAAAATTTGTAATATATTAGAATTTCATTCTTTCAGAAACTTTATCTCCCGGGCTGACAATGGTTTTAATTGTTGAATAGGTTCTTAATTATTAGGCTATCAATCTAATGGGACTATTCTTATTTCAGGTCAATCCGACTTAAGAAACTGTTATAAAACTTAACATGGAGTTTATTTCCTTTAATTCAATTTTATTTCATTTCTTTAAAATTACTACAAACCCATTTTGCTATCAATCTCATGAGACTGTTTTATAATTTCAGGGAGCCTCTTCTAGTTTAGTCGTGAAATTCGCCGATACAGAAAAAGAACGTCAGCTCAGAAGAATACAACAAATGGCGGGCCCACTCGGTTTCCTCAACCCGTTCGCGTTGTCTCAGCTAAACGCGTACGGCGCGTATGCCCAGGTTAGTCAAAGCTCATTCTAAATTACAAATTGGTGTCGGGGCCTGTCGCAAAACTTTTTGAAGCTGAAGAATATTTGGTTGTCCACTTCTTGCAGGTTCTCACATATCGGATTATTGCAGGGTGTCTATAGGCAGGAGCCAGGTTGGTCCGATTGAGTTACACAAAGTCGCTAATATGGGTCTCGCCCATCTGAAATTACAATGACACCTGTATAAGAAATAAGTTTAATGATGAATCAAACCTGGCCCAGTCCCCTAACGGTGCCTATTGGTCACCTGAAGATGACCAATTTGACCGCCTAGTTCGTGCCTATCCCCCTTTAAGGAAGATTTTCTGCGAATTTGCAGAAAACAGGACGATATTCTGAAAGTCTCTGATGAATTTAACACTGCTGTTGCCTTTGGTTTGAAAATGAAGAGGTCTCGTAGTCTTTTCTTGTCAAGAAATCTAATTAGGTGTCAATCAAAACCAACAGTTTCTTTGATCATGAAGATGATCTCACTAGCTTTCTTAGCATCAAATTATTTTGCGACAGTTCTTGAAATTTTATATGTAAAGATAGGATGAAGTACTCAACAGTCAATTTCAAAAGTTCTCCCCGTTGGTGTTACATATTGCAAAATTTGAAAAAGTTACTTGATTTTGCCCTCAGGTGTTATAAAATGTGTACATGTATTCAAGTTCCCTATTCTTATTGTCGGGAGTGCTGTGTTACATTTTTCTGATCATACATCCACGGATATCCACTGATTAACCGCTAACCGCTCTCGGCATTGCTTAACTTTGGTGACGGTACATGTAGATACGCTAGCCTCTTGACCATTAACTTTGGTGATGGGGTGGATCGTACTGACCACAATTCCATAAAGGAAATTCTTCCACAAAATGGTTGGTGAGATGTCTGTTATACTTGATACTTTGGGTATAATACACCCTACAAAAGGCCGCCTCTCAGCATAATATCATAGTCAAGTGGATTCTCGAAGATCCCATATCTAGACGCATCCCATTTCTTACTATATTATCGAATACCATTCCCATCTATACGCCTATCCCAGAAGCCGAGTCGATGCGCCATTTCAATCCCCCGCTCCATTGGACCAATAAGTAAGAATTCTATACAGTATTGTGCGGCGAATCAATGTGGCCGCTCAATCGGGTGAGCACTATTGCGAATAGCAGCGTCTCGGATGACTTTAATTAAGGAGTAATTAACTGATCCTCGTTAGGAACGATTTCTGTATCAATTAAGAGGTAATTAGCTCTGTGATGAGGGTTTGGACGTCCGGTTCATTTGGAGGGAAAAATTACGTAAGAGCTATTGGCATTTCTTAATTTAAAAAAAATGCTATTTTGAGCTCATGGAGAAGGCTCGTACATAACTTCATGTGACCTTTATTGGCTCGTTTTTAGCTCAGCTGAGCGCCAGGCCCTTGGGCCTCTTCTTTTCTTTGTAAAGTGACCTTCAGCTTGCCAGCAATATCATGTCCTGTTGCCACATTATTTGATATGCCTGTGGCTATTCCTGAGTGTTTTGGACAAATTTTGATGCAATCCATTGCTTGACATAAATTCTATAACAAGCTTTTAATTACTGAGGCCTTTACAGAACCATATACCATAATCCCTCGGAATACAATTGAACCGGACACTTTTTCCAGGGGGATGTTTTCTACTACTACAACGGCGTCCAAAAACGACCATCCTCCTACTTATTATGACTGTGTCTGATTCATAGTAATATCAGAAGAGCTCAATCGATTTGTTTACACTGCACATTCGAACCTGTCTGAATCTCCGACTAAAAAACACCAAAAAAATGAAAGTCAACACTAATCTCACCCAGATCACGACACTATGACACAGGCAATTGAACTAATGGCGTAGATTACCAGAATGAATCACAGGCCATGATCGTCTTCCATCGGCCAATCGTTCCCGTCCCAAGATGGCTGCTCCAGCGTATCTCTTTCGTGTCTTTGATAAATTTTGAATCTCTCTTGGGACCTGACATAGGAAGTCGTTCAACTTGGAAAAAGGTTCTGTGATTTATATCTTCCCGTTGGAGTGGAATAAATCACGATCAAGATGAAGTCATCGGTTACATTTTTCTGCATCATTTGTGTAGGAAACGTGCCCTTTTTTTTGGTGGATCAGGAAAATAGAAATGCAGTTGTACACATAGCCGTAGTGTAGTTATTATGCAGACAAATTTGATGAAACTTGGCACTTACAGTATTTGTATATCTGTCTACACAACAGCTCTGTTAAAATTTATATTGAGTACGTATTTACGTAGTTGGAAATTTTCAAATTCAATCACGAATTTCAAATTTTATCGAACAGCAAAATCCTTTAAGAGCATCGAGTTGGTGTCAGTATTGTAGTAGAAGAGCTACTCAGTTAAAAGACAAATTTCCCTCCCGAGGATAAGATTGGGAACATGCCGTTTGTAACTCGATTTGGGTGAATGATCACAACATACATGTAGGTTCGGTTGAGATGCTTCCGACCTTTTCGGCCTGAGTTTAACAGAGAGTCTGAACTGTTGTGTTTAAAAGACGAAACCTTACAATGTCCAGCACAAGATTAAGATTGCGAACATGGCCTCTGTGACTAAATATGGTTGAATAATAACAACATATGTCTTGGTTGTTGTGCAGATTCTTGTGTTCTTTTCTGCCCAAGTTTACCAGAGAGGCAGATCTGTTGTGCTAAGACAAAACCGAACAATGTCCCGTACGAGATTAAGATTGCGAACATGGCCTCGGTAACCTGATATTGCCGGATAACGACGCGCTAATAATGTTTGTCTGTTCGGCCCGCCTCTCATACTAAGATGGTGAACACAAGATTATTCGGTGGACAAGTGATTATTCCCGACACCACGGGTCTGGTTTTAGTGGTAACTCGATATGTTTGAGGGCCCATGAAGCAATTGTAGGCCATGTAGATTAATTGTTTACTTAAAGGGGGACTTTAGGCAGGAGCAGGGGGTTAAATTGATTGTCTTCAGGTGACTAATATGCACAGTGAGGGCACTGTGTCGTGTTTGATTCAGAAGTAACTATACCACTCTTACAACTTAGCCACCAATGTCTCTGCAAAGAGTTGTGCCAAAAGTCAAACTCTTGAGCCCCAAGTTATGAGCCTCGCTTTCTAACAACTCTGTCACCGATGTCTCTGCATAGAGTTGTGCCAAAAGTCAAACTCTTGAGCCCGTAGCTATGAGCCTCGCTTTCTAACAACTCTGTCACCGATGTCTCTGCATAGAGTTGTGCCAAAAGTCAAACTCTTGAGCCCCTAGTTATGAGCCTCGCTTTCTAACAACTCTGCCACCAATGTCTCTGCAAAGAGTTGTGCCAAAAGTCAAACTCTTGAGCCCCTAGTTATGAGCCTCGCTTTCTAACAACTCTGTCACCAATGTCTCTGCAAAGAGTTGTGCCAAAAGTCAAACTCCTGAGCCCGTAGTTATGAGCCTCGCTCTCTAACAACTCTGCCACCAATGTATATGCAAAGAAGTTGCGCCAAAAGTCAAACTCTTGAGCCCCTAGTTATGAGCCTCGCTTTCTAACAACTCTGTCACCGATGTCTCTGCATAGAGTTGTGCCAAAAGTCAAACTCTTGAGCCCGTAGTTATGAGCCTTACTTTCTGCCACTGATCTCTCTGTGTAGAAGTTGCACAAGTAGAAACAGTCTTGGTACAAACCCAAACCTAAACAACTTCTGCCATTGTCCCAGGCTCAGTCATAACAAAAATCAACATTATTACCAGTCCATCGATTCCAGATATTGAATTACCGGGGCCATGTTGGCTATCTGTATAACAGCATCCAAGATGGGACGATATTGGATGTAACTGTTCTCATCGTGGTGTATCGGAAGAAAATAGTTAATGTGTTGTTCTATCCAAATTGGGTTTTTGTTCCAGTTTCGTTTGCCAACTCGGTATCCTGGTTGCGGCATTTTTGTAAACTCGATATCCAAATTGGGGTTTTGCTCTAGTTTGTTGTGTAAACACCATCCAGGCCGTTTCCTTTCACGCTTAAATCTAAAACCTTTGCTACATTGGACAGTCCAAGTGTGACTATGCAACTTGGTGTTTTCATCTGACTATCCGAATCAAACCGTCTCCTTTCACGTTCTACTCTATTCTAGTCAGTGCCTTTAACATGTTCAATCTCTACTCTGTTCCAGCCCCTGCTTGCTCTGTTTTTCAGCCAAGCCAAACATGACTTGTCTAGCCATTTCTCTGGGCCATTTCTCTAGATATGTCATCAATGGGTATTGAAAAAGCAATTTCTCAGCAAGATGTCAGGGTTTAAGTGATTCTGTTCGGAATCCTCTGTACACAATCTCTACCCACTGCTTGCTCTGATCCTGAGCCAAGAAATATATTAAGACTCTGCTGGTCATTTCCAGAAGACATGCCGTCATCGGCCATAAAATAGCCATTTCTGGGCTATAAAACATGATGTGGCAGTGTGTGGGTTGGCAATGCTTTGTCACGAAGATGGGAGGAAAAATATGTCGTGGTCGTGTTATTCAGTGGCCGATCAAGGAGCCGGAGAAAGAGGGGGCGTGCACTGCATGTCTCATTCAAATTTCTGATGTGTTCCAACATTTCATGGTCGAATTCAAAGATTTTCATGAATTTTTTTTTTGGGGGGGGGGCTTTTGTTGTGTCAACCTTGGATCCGCGCCGCCTTGTTTGACCACCCAGGAGAGTTAGGGAAGGAGTCTAGTGAGGTCGTTGCAACATGTTTTTCTGTAAGGACGAAGCCTAGAGCATCGGTCATCTGTCTGCTTCAATGTCAAGCAAACTTAACATCTACGAAAGATTTGTGGAAGGATTGGTACCTCGGTATGTGGGGTAGACTTACTTTGACCTCAACCCTGTTACTCCCAGTCGAAGACAGGTCGCATACAATTTCCCCACTCTTCCTCCTGTCCAGGGCAGTTCTCTCAACCTGAATCCAGAGCCTTCACGTTTCGTTGGGTGACATTCTTGCTATGGTCTCCAAGTGGGCCTTGGTCTGTGCAGGAGAGGCCCCACTTAATTCCCTTTAAGGCTGTGTTTCCTCCTGAACTTGTGGGCTCGAGGCGATGTTTCCATTGTCTCTGCAGCATGTTCCTGGTATAACCAATTGAAACGTCCAAGAAGCTAAATGTTCACACGGAACAAGGAAAAAACCGCTGCAAGTGAACAGTATATTAACATGCAGCCTTCAGAGAAGGTTGACAACTACTCTTTGGTGAATGGGGTGGGTGCAATTATTCTACAAGCTTCAGATCAGGTTGCTCATTTTAAAGGCAAGCAGCAGGGCCCTAACCACAATGAGACATCCTCGCCTCTGTGGTTGGCACTTTGAAGTACATCAGCTTTATTCATTCCCGTCTATCAAAGGCAATTCACCTTTAACTCAAGACATCCCATGGACCCAAGTCGACTTTCCACCCCGTTTGATCTGGCAAACCAAATCAATGTATGGCCCACCACAGTCATCTGTAAGTCACCCGAGCACTCGTCAAATCGTCGAGACTCCATTTCCACGGTAACCAAAGGAAACGCAAATATAACCAGAGTAATGGGTTTCCTGGTGCCGGCTAAAAGTTAATATTTGACGGAAAAAATTTCTGTGTTGGCCGAGTTGATGCTGGGCTTGAAATGGCTGTTGGTAATGATTGGGTGCGGTTAGTCATTGGCAAGGACAGAAAGGTTGCGGCAGCTTAGCAGCTAGTCTTTCAAAGGCAAGAAGAGCTGCTACAATTGTCATCCCCATGCATGGCCACAGTGCAACCAATTACTACCGGACCTTACTAAGAGGTAAATTTGATGGAAAAAGATTGCAGTGTCGCCAAGTTGAAAATGGCTGTTGATGGTGATTGGGGTGGACAAGGGCATGGACGGTCATTGCACCCCTGACGCTATGAAGCTGGCATTAAGCCTTAAGATAATAGAGATTAAGCCAACTCGGCGCTCGCCTAGAACTGGCTGTTTGTGATGATTAGGTAGGGTTAGTCATGGGAGGACAAAAAATGTTTTGCCGCTTTGCATTTTGGGATAGGAAGCTAGTGTTTCAAAGGCAAGGAAACTTGATACTTTCGTCATCACAAGGGCCACAGTGCAACCTCTTGTTCCCTGATCTGTAAAAGGTCAAACTTGATTGAAGAGATCGTGTTAGCCAAGCTGATGCTGGGTTGGAACTGGCTGCTGAGGTTGTTTTGGGTGGGTTAGTCATGGGCTTGGACAAAAAGGTTGCTGCAGCTTTGCCTTTGGGAAGAGGAAGCTATTCTTTCAAAGGCAAGAAGTGTTGCTACGTTTGTCTTCCCGAAGGCCACAGTACAACCTACTGCTACCGCATCCTACCAAATGGTAAAATTTGATGGAAAAGACTGTGTTGGCCAGGTTGATGCTGGACTGATGGCTATTGGTGGTGATTGGGGTGGGGCAGTGGTGAACATGGGCATGGTAGGTCATAGCAGCTCTGATGTTATGAAGCAGAAGCCTAAAGATCATTGGCTTTAAGATTGGTTTAGCCAACATGGTGCTTGGCTGGGTTTGATTACTTGGGGTGGAATTAGTCATGGGCTTGGATGAAATGTCAGATATCAGCTGAGGGGGGTTTATGAATAGAATATCTGATTAAGTAGGCAGTGCTGCTCAAGGCAAATCAGCAGGTGTAGGGAGATGAATACTGCGTCTAATAAAGTGCTGCCATAAGGCAAGTCCAGCCCCTACACCTGAAAAACTCAGCCAAGCACCGATATTCAAGATATGTCGATTACTACCTCGTATACCATCATGCCACATCATTGAGTGGCGAGTGTACCAAGCCTCTCCCGTCCAGTGTCAAGCCTTTCGTTGATATTCTTGAGGCATAACCAATTACTCACCAGTCGCCTAGCAGGAAATAGGAATGCTTTAATATGGTCAAGTGATGAGTTGGCGTGAGGCATGGCGTCATTCGTTGATCCAGATGTCTCGATTGCCGCCATACGATACCAGAGGTTGTGACAATTATGCAATGTCAATCAACAGAAATATTATTTTGGCTTTACAGAAAATGTCCCTTCGGCATAATGGGTTAAAGCTATATTTGATGCATTTCTTTCTTCTCTTTATAACTGTAAAGAAATCAATGGTATGATAAATCATATTTCGCCAGATCAATACAATCTTATTAAACACACCATGGAACTTTCTAAGCTTATTATAAAGTAATTAGTTATTTTTGTCTTAATAGATGGTCTAGAAATGAGGCTGTTACATTATGCGCCTGCACCCATATTGTTGCGGTTCTGTGATAATTGTTCCTTTCTTTTTAAAAGAACTAAAACATTATTTGATTAGCTATTAGCCACCCACTTACCCCAAAACCCATTGGTCATGTGACCAAAGTTGACCAATGCAACTGTTCAGTTGACCAATCTCAGCCAACAATCCGAATAATATGTGATGATGATGCTGTCCAATGTATCGCCTATTCCTAGCCAGGGTGTGGCATAATCACGCCATAACCTGCATCAGTAGGAGATAAGCAGTTATTGATAAAAAGAGAAATATAGCTGCCTCGGTCTATGGCTTATCTGTGGGTGGCAAAAGCATGAACAGGTGGACTCGGAAAGTCGGTCGATAGTTACAAAACGGGTATTGAAAGGTACTATAAATTTGCATTCATCGAGGAATCTGATGGGCAACAAAAATAGAACTAGGAAAGGTACTGCCACTGCTTGCTTAAGTACTCTAGATTCGCCGATCTAAGATCGTTTCTTAATAGTCAAGAAACGGTTGATACTATGCGCATGGTCTTTCCATGTCATTCATGATGTTCCGTTTGATAGACAACGCTTATTTATATGCATGCGTAACCTGCGGAATCCGAAATCTGGCTATTTGTTAGAACTTCAGGTGACTGTGGTGCTGATTCATGATTCATGAGAATGTTTGGGTGATAGACTACTGCCTTTCATAAACTGCTGGCTCCGGCAACAGCCAGTGGCTCAATGATTGCTGTGCTGCATAATCTTAGATTATGAGAAGCACAGCTCCACCCGCCCTAGGAACTTGAGAAGCTAGGCAGATTTATGGTCATTCTATATGTTATAAGCTGATGAGACCCGCGTTGGATCTAAAGCCAACCGACTTGCAAGCTGACCCCTAAAGGATGGCATACAAGGAAATTAGTTTTAGGAGTGATCTTCACACAGACTGGAAATTAACCATCGGACTATTCTTTGTGGCTGTATAGCTGGGTATGTCTGTGAAGGGCCTGTCAGCAATCTTTCCGTCTCCAATCCACAGCTGAATATCAAACCAAATGCATCAAAATATGCACTTGTCCACCCTAAAAAAATAAAGGTCGTAACCATTGAACTGTTCCTGTCTTTAAAGCAGGGTATGTCTGTCCACTGCTGGATATCAAATCTAGGGTGTGGCAATCCTACCGCCTCCTGCTAATCCGAGATTAAGGAGTAATCTTAACGAGGCGCATTTCTCACATTTCGCTCCAATCGATGCCATTAAGCCGCTAAGATCGATCGAACCGTTATCAATTTACCTCACAAAGCAGGTTTAAAGCGATGGAGAGTAATCACATTTCAGGATTGAGGATTCTCAGTTAACCCTTTAGGCCGTGAGGTCAACTTTTCACTGACTTTAATGAGAATTTTTCACCAAGCGCTTATAAGTGGGGAATTCGAACGGCCCCGGTATCATACATCAGGCCCATTTGGTCATTAGGGGAACTCAATCAGTCTGCAAATCTGCCTGAAAAAAGCCACCGTTAAGTTCAATGAACACACACATCACATTTCTTCAAGCGCATTTCATTTTGGTGACATGCATTTCAAGATGTTTCTTCCGTGTCACCGGCAACCAGCATTATAGTGTCCTTGAAGACATCCTAATGGAACTTTAAACCAGCCTCGAAATTTCTTAAAATTCTTCAATCGGAATGAAGGTTCACGTTCTGGCGATACGCCAGACACAACGCCAGTACCACCCTTTTATCTCGCGACAAAAGAGCATTTGAACAGTATCTGTTCCTGACATTGACATCACTCCCGCCAGAAAAATGATAGATTTTAAAAGCGGCCCGATCTCAAGTACAATTCTAATTGAGTCAGAATCTTATGTAAATTGTCAGCCTTGTCGTGCTGCGCTTGATAAGTGAATCTCCCTGAGGTCGTCATCCCGTGTAGATCTAAAACAATCACAAAAGACACTGTTTCAGCGAGATTCACCCTGGTTAGGCCAGGTAAATTTGAAAGATCGATTCTTGTCCCCGCCCACCCAAAAGATACTCTTGATGTCTGCCATCAATAGAAAAATAAAAATCTCACCCCTCTGCACTAATTTCAAGAAAACAGTTCGGACAAGAATCTAATTTTTTACTTTTACCTAGCCTTATCATATGTCCTACTCTACAGATGCACCTGGCCCTATGTCCTTTTCGTACAGATGCGTGCAGGCAAATGATGCTAAGAACCTTTATTGAAATCGACAGAAGCCGAGACAAAAGAAAAGCATCTGCAAGTGTAATAGTATTCATCCTGCGATAGTCCATGCAGAGTTTGCGTTATCTTCCAACAGCTGTGTGTCAATATGCAATTTTGTCTTTTTATTAGACGATGTTGGACGTAATCTGTCAATTATAAATTATAGTCAGACAAATTGATTTAACCCTCGGGTAAACGAGACCAATGAGAAAGACTGGGGTCCATAACTCGTTCGTTGTGCAGGCACGTATTTAGTAAATAAAAGAGCTACAAACCGAAAACATGTGTCCCGTGCTGTTTGGGATGAGAAGGGGTGTTTTTGTTGACCTGAATATGGGACCTTATCACATTTTTTCTCTGTTCAGCCAAAAAGTTTCTCCTGAAACTAGCAAAATGATGTTTAGCTATGTAGAAACTTCTGTGCTAGCACTACGTTTCATTATAATTTCTTCGTGATAGTGCCAAAACTTCAAGATGACAGAATCCTAGCAAGAAACTTACCAAGCCGAATGATTAAGGACGTTGCCAAGCTATCGCACACAGTGCCTTATCGACATTTAGATAAGTTAGGACGAAACGACTTTTTGCAATTTTCTTGCAAAGCCAGCTAGCGCTCCTTAGATTTCTTTGTCACTGTCTATCTCGCCAAAACACTATAGCTATTCTTCAAAATGGTCCAAACCATCAATTATTCGCTACAAAACTTTCAAAAGAGGCTGCGCGCTCATAAAAGACTGCGACAAAACGCCAACTGGATGATTTCCCCAACGACCCGCACTCCTCGAGATAGGAACTTATCTCTTGAAAGAAAACGAATGCCGGAATAATGACGCTGATAATACTGATCTTGCGACCTTGAGGGGTCACGGGAAGGCGCTGCTGGGAGATGTGGGTCTTATCTTGAGTTTTGACGCACAATGTCCTGCGATATTAATTATTAACCCTTTGGAGACTATGAAAACAGCTGTCTCAAAAATGAGGACATTAAATTGGTGGCATGCGTCAGCTAGGGACAAATAGTGTTGTAATAGGAAAACAGGGGTTCCGAGCAATCAAGGGGTCATCCTCTTCAGCGTGATTAGTTAGCCATTGAGCTCCCACACATTTCAAGAATGCATCCCCCGTATTTCTCAATGAAGCAGTTGCCACTCCTGACATAAAAAGTGGAGACACAGGTTGGAATCTTTTTGCAATTGCGATCGTACTGTCAACACAGATAAAGAAATTTTCTTTCAATTCAGCAGAATTTTTTGTTCGACTTGAAACTTTTTCTGATCACCGATGAGAAAAGAATTGAAAGTTTTTTAAAAGATGTCCTAACTAGCATTTCCTGATCAGTTTAGGCTGAAACCCGAAGAATTAATCCTAATCTATTTAAAAACCAATCAAATCGCAGTCGACTCAACAACCAATCAGTAACCAGATTACAAATGTCAATTTGTCGGGCATTGTTACGCACAATGCTAAACAAAGTCTTCAGAATCTCCCATAATGCAACACATCTCTGCGGAGATCGTTGATGTTGCGATAAGACAGCTATTTCCATATATCTGTATTCAGTAAAAACAAGGCCAAGATGTCGTACTGGTCTGCGGGATTTCTGCCCCAGATAACATTGTCATATAAACCTTGTTCGTTGAATAAACCATCTCAGGATGGCGGCTAATCTGCATAAAGAAGGAACAATGATATCTTCTGAAACAACGTAATTAGCATATTGAACGGCAATGTAAACGTTTAGAAGTATCCGATTATATTATTCCTTTTCTGCCAAAAAGTTATGTGTTAAGTATTGCTTTTATAGAAATATTTATCATTTGTTTCTTCAGGAAAAAATTACTCCCATATGTTACTGAGACAAGCGCTTTGCAAATAAGTGATTTCTCTCGCTGCGACATGCAATGTAGGAATAGGAATATGACCATAATCCTCATTTCTCTCCTCCTCAGATTGGAGAGTAGAATTTGAAATACATGTACTTAGCAGACGTCTGGAAACTGGACATTTTGCATTAGATTTCTATTAATCTCGATTTCAATCTGAGACACGTCTTTTCCCAACCTAACAAGAACAAAATCTCAACTTGCGTCTGGGCAATAACATCTGCGGTCGTCCCAGGCCGTCGTATCACAAATCTTTGCATTGCTCTAAGACTATTACTGCAGCTTTGTCTATGGTTTCATTGCCGGCAATATCCGACGACCATTCAACCTCGCCCTAGGGGCTGTTTGATCATCGCATTTGTATGTATATGATTGTGCACCTTATGGAAGTGGACAAAATGTAGACATAGAACATGTATTTACATCCCTTGGTTTGGTGAAGATCGGATTGATCTTTCGAGTTACCATGCCTTGGACGAGGTTGCAACTACAACTAACCCGTCGTCCTACCGACATTTTTATGGCAGCCATTATGCATTTCCTGGCCGTTAATCTTTGGCGGATGGTTGTTGATATACGGCAATGGCTGGCCGGAACTTTGTATGCAAAAGCAGCGTCATTTATGTGCATGATTTGGCTGTTAAAGGTCTACTCCCCTTGTTCTAAAATTTGAAAATTGAAATCGAGTTTGAAAATTTCTGATTTGGCTGTTATAGGCCTACTCCCCTCGTTCTAAAATTTGAAAATTGAAATCGAATTTGAAAATTTCTGATTGAGTAAATACGCGCTGAATGTAAATTTCAACGATGCTGTAGCGTGGCGGATAGACATACAAATATTACAAAAACCAAGTTCCCGCAAATTTGCATACAATATCTGCACTTCCCATCTGTATTTCTATTTTCCTGAGCCACCAGTAGATAAAATGAATACGAATTGCGTACCTCTTTAATGCATCAATGATGGATGGAATGGTGTGCTGTGAGTCATAGGGTATATCATCCGGTTGGTGACTCGGGGCAGGAAAGTAGTCCGGTCATTGGTCAGTCAGTGGCCGGCTGCAGGATTGATCGAGAAATGATTAGATTTGTTGAGATATGTCGTAAGACTATTAGTCATGATGTCAACAGTTGCCGTACATAAATCATTCGATCTTGATACCAAACTTTAGATTATGAGCTATGCAATCTACTCCTGAAGCGCCACGCAAACAAAATATATTAATCGCTGCGGCCCGCGACTGTTGTCACTGCTATTTGCATCAAAAAGATACCTTTTTTGAGGATAAGACATGCGGTAATCGCTGCGATTTCAACTCACCTGTGAGGATATAACACTTTTGATTAATTTTACTTCCGCAAATGCAATGCATTGCAAATCATTTCAAGTTGAGTAGTCCATCCATGTTTCCATGTACATTTCAAGTTGAGTAGTTCATCCATGTTTACATGTACATTTCAAGTTGAGTAGTTCATCCATGTTTTCATGTACATTTCAATTTTCATCCTTCATGCATTTGAGAAAAATAACATTTTTACACAAACAAGCTTAATTTCTGTGGTGTTCAAAGTGACCTCAGTGAATTTTCTAAGTGACTATTAAACTGTCCTTTGTGAATTTTATCTCTGCTTAAGTAAAACCTCATGCACTTGTTGCTTTTGATGCATGTTTAGAATTTCTTACTCTAAATGTATTGGTGTAAGACTTCTAAGCAGTCCCTTTGTGTGAAGTCCGGTGTGCTTGCAGTATAGAAACTTTAGTAATCGTCAAATAAGGGTTTCCTGCACATGGTCTCAATCTGAAAAAGAATGGTACCAGTAAAAAGCCTTGTGAAAAGGTATCCCAGATTAGATACAAATGTTTTGGGGTTCCGAATAAATTCATTTCATAGTTTACTTTTTTCTCACAGGAGTCGACAGGCTTTATCGTAACAATTAATTTGAATCCCATCGTACTGAGCTTTCTCATGGTGCCATTATTTTTTCGATTTGACCACTTTCTAGAGAAAATAACGCCCCCCCCCCCTTAATATTTGTTTGTACTAAATTGACACGTTCCCTGATTAACCCTTTCAGTGCTCTGCAGTTCCGAGGGACAATTTGCAAGTAAGTTATTTTTCTTTTCAAGAAAAAAACGGCCAAATTTTGAGATTGCATAGTTTTGACGATGCCTTTTCTGGTACATGAGTGAGACCTTTACAAATAAAAAAAAGAGTCCAGCAATAAAAAGCTATTCCTAAAATATAATATTTATTTAGAAATGATAAATTATGTAATCTCAAAATCTGCCAATGGAAATTCATGACATTCTGCCCCCTGCCAGTAAAATGACGAACTAAAGCCGCTTGACAGTTCCGTCGTGAGTCATTCTGCATATTCATTACTGCCCCCTAGTTGTGGTTGTGTGAATCAATATAGTGAGCTGGTGAAATGAATCGGTGTTCGTAATGCTAAGCCTAAAATCGTTATGAACATTTTACCAGTGGTGTCATCTATCACAAATTGATGGAACTGCACTCTGGAAGCTGTCATTCATAGTCATTCAGTAGTGAGGTTGAGATGAACTTTACAACCCTGACTCACCTTGGCGACTCAATTACGTTGATCTGGTGACATCTTCTAATCAACTAAGTGCAAGAACGCTTTCAGTTTCACATTGATGATTAATGTTTACCTTGTTAAAGAATATGCAAACATTTGAATTTGAACTGTGCATGAGAGTGAAATAAAGTTGTATTCCTAGTCGGGAACGGAGGCCTCTGACGTCGTTATTTTCCCTTCATGCACAGGTTGCATTACGGTTTCAAAATTCTCGTGGATAAGGATTTGTTTCATTGATTTGAAATTCTTGTTCAAATTAGTGAGGTCAAAGATGTCACCAGGTGACTGTGATTCAGTTTCAAAGATGTGAGTTTGAGACTTAAAATTTGGAAAATCGTACAAAAAGGGCCTCAATGTGAAATGCCCTTATTCTGAAGTATAAGAGAATATATACAGCCTGTATGTGTATGGGAATATAGCCTGTACATGCAAGATAATATACCTTATACATATAAGGAAGTATAGACTTTAAGTATATGGGAATATAGCCAGTAGGCCTATGTATAAGGGAATATATCCTGTACATAAAAGGGGTATATTCTGTACAAGGGAGTATAGCCAGTATGTGTAAGGGAATATAGCACAAACATTGAGGTGCCGGCCCCTTATGACAAGACCTACAGCGAAAAATGAATATGTTTTATGCCTCACTGAAAGGGTTAATGTTAAAGGAGTAGTATATTTAGTGGCTTAAAGGAGGAGTGTTTCGAGATAATGAAAAGCAAGCACTAATGGAGTTTGCGGGGTCATGTATAGAGGGCAGTTGTCTAATGTACAGAATGTTCTAGAAATTTCTCGAAACGGTTTTTGTCCATTTTAGCGCCATTTGCACAGGAGCTCTGTAAAGTTCGTTGGTGCCAGCATGGAATTATCGCGAGACATGCCTCCTTTTGAATGTTCAATGTATCACAAATTACACGCTGGAGCCGAGCGTTATTTTGCCGTGGAGGCAATTGCATTGGAAAACGTTGATGTGGAGCCAGGCCTTTAACAGTGACACTTGGCTTTTAATCATACTAACCTGGAAGGCCCATTTTAACAATTTCATTTTCAGATTCTAACATCAGAAGACATATTATCGCCACGTAGTGCATATATTGCCATTTATATCAAGATGTTATTTCCAATGAAATATTTGGCGATAATACACATTGTCCTGACAACGTGGCGATATGTCCTAATTTTGAAGTTAGTTGTGGTTCTTTTTTCCTTCCTCAATACCATTGTCCCTTTCAAGCACCCCCTGCATGCCTTTACCCTACTTCGAACCCTCGCTGTTATACACTCTGATCCCGGAAATATTTGCGGCTGCCTCAGTGTTATGAAATAGCAATTTTGACATAACCATCAGTTTATCGTTTTGATAACCCTATAACAGAAATTATCACAATTAGATTTTCGTTCTTGTGGACAATTATTTTCACGACTATCTGTAAATACAAAAAAAACACGAAACAGAAGGCAGGTGAATATTTCCGTAGTTAGCTTCATATTTTGGACCCTTATGTGATGGAGGTATCTAAAAGACTTTGAAATCGACACCCTAAATTTGGATTTTGGCGGTCCTAGAAAATGTGTACCCCCCCCCCCCCAACATAGGGGATCATTTTGGGGTACCTTTCAATGACCAATCTATTTCTAGTGTTATTTTGTTAGATTTCTGACATTTTTGACAAAGTGTTGGGAATTTCTAACATTTCTATTAGGTTTCTCCGTCATATAAGGGTCGTGCTACACTAATACCCATTTCTCTCTTTCTAAATGTATCTACATGTCTAAATGTCTACAACCAGTGTCTATTACATTCCAGTCTCCAACTCCATCTCAACAGGTTCAGCAACAGATGACATTGATGGCTGCCTCCGCCGCACAATCGGGCGCCGGGTACATCAACCCGATGGCTGCGCTCGCTGCGTCGCAGGTTCAGAATATACACCAGGTGGCGCCTAACGGTATGTCGACGTCTTCACTCACGCCTACCACAGGTGCGTTCAATTAAATTGGTTTAAATTTTTTTTCTTTTTAATAATTCACTGCTCTAGTGGACTGTATAAATAAATTATTTAATAAAATTTGGCATCATAACAAAAAATGCTGGTTTGGAAGCAGAGATCAGCCTGGTTTCTTTAAACTGCAGTTTTAAAGGGACCAGGAGGGTGCATTAAATGTTGTTTTCTGTCAAAAAGGCTCTCAGCAGTGCCCCGACCTCTCCTGTCAGTGTCACCCTAGTTTTCAGCGCACGCGTTCCCCTGACGTATCTGACGGGCGGGGGGGGGGGGGTTCTGAAGCAGACTCTCTCTCTATAGTTCCAATTTAACCCTTTATGCCGCTCATTTGATTTGTATGACATGATTTTTGATCAGATTTTCTCCTTTCTTATCTTATCTATGATTCCGTTTCAGCCACAGGCACGACAGCCATAAACGGAGCGCCACCTAACATGTTGTCGCCAACCGTTCCCAGCGTTGTCGTACCACAAGCAAACGGGCAAACCGGCGCGGAGATATACGCCAACGGTATCCCACAATACCCGCAGGCGATAAATGGCGATCCCTTACAGCAGGCTTATCAGGGGATGCAGCAGTACTCTGGGATAGGTATGTCGATTTCTTGTCAGTTTTCTCAAAATGCAAGTCGCTTTCACCAACACTTATCAAAATCGCTATGGGGTCTGCTAACGTGAAAAATTAAAGTCAATACATCAGAATAGAAATGTGATATAATGCTATGAATAAAATTGGCTTATGCTGAAAACTGGAAGGGGGCAATGCCGACTGAGCTGCTTTATATCATAAGTGTTAGCCAAATTTCGACTAAACCAATTTGAAATAATTAATCAGAGCCAAATTTCAACTGAGCCACTTTAAAGTTAATGAGAGCCAAATTTAGAGAGCCACTTTAAAATCAATTCAGATACGAATTTTGACTGAGTCACTGTTGCATCAACCAGAGCCAAATTTAGACTGGGCCACTGAAAAAATCAATCTGAGGTGAATTTAGCATCTGAGCCACTTTAAAATCAATCTTAGCTAAATTTGGACCGGGTCACTTTTGAAATTATACCATATTCAACTGAGCAGCTTTGAAATTGATTACATCCGAGTTTTAATTTAGTTACTTTAACATTAGCCAAATTTAGACTTGGCCACTTTAGAGTTTATCAGAGTAAACTTTAGACTGAGCCACTTCAAAAATAATCAGAGCCATATTTATACTGAGCCAATTTAGAATTATCCAAAGCCAAATTTAGACTGAGCCGCTTTAAAATTGATTAAATCAGAATTGTTCACTTCCAAATTTTGATTGAGCTGCTTTAAAATCAACCAGAGCCACTTTTGAATTAATCAGAGCCAAATTAAGTCTGAGCCACTTTTGAATTAATCAGAGCCAAATTAAGTCTTAGCCACTTTTGAATTAAACAGCACCAAATTATTCTGAGCCACTTTTGAATTAATCAGAGCCAAATTAAGTCTGAGCCACTTTAGCTGTTTAGCCCTTCTTATTTTATCCTATTTTACTGCATGAAATTTAATTTGATATTATACATGTTCACTTTCTATTAGGCTTTCACCATGTTTCTGGAAAATGATTTTTCTTCGCCAAAACCCTTCATGAGCTAACCAAGACGTGAAGCCATGATTTTAGTTAAAATAGACTGATTTGAATTTGCTAAAAACTTGGTGTCTTTGGTTTCCAAGATGTCTGAACAGAACTTTAAAAAAAACATCATCAAATTTTGAAGTTTTGGCTGCCGTCTTTTGCCAAAAACCCCCTCATTCGAGAAAAAAAATGTGACTATGTAATTTTGCCACGCATTGTCTTTTGTGTGTGTTAAGTCTTGTAAATGTACAGTCTTCCCCCAAACATTTTAGTAACCACTTCTTCTCGTTAGTTTAATGTTCGGTGTTCTGTTGTTTCGTTAAGTCGTTTTGTCTTTGTTAGTTTTTTTATCCTTTTTAAAAATTGACAGGCTCATTTTCAAATTCAAATTACGACTATAAATTTCAGGGATGGGGTGGATTTTATTCGCATTTAGTGACAAACGTTGTTTGAAATCATGTTTTCAGGGGTGGGTCAAGAATTGTGGAACCAGCCATTACAAGAACTATATACACACACACCGCATACGACATACACACATCTTCCCCGTTGACATCAACAAGCAGAATAGCCAACATGGTTACCTATCTCCTCCCACATTTCATAGTGGATGATATGCCATTTGGAGCTGTCCATGGCACTTAAAGTTCCTTGCGATGATGATGTTTTGTGCCTTTCGCCAGATTTCATCGAGACCACAACTGAGAGCCACCGGCCCAATCCCCCAAATCTTCTACCCTCTTCAAGTGTCTTCCTGTAGTATCAATTATGTACTGCCTCCCCCAAATGACTGAATGGTTTTCTGAACTACGACAACATATTCCTACGTAACATGATTTTCTAAAATTCGAACAAAGCCCCAGACATTGGTATTCGTTTTGCATCCCGTGGTGGTCAAAAACATCGTCGTACCATCATTTTTCTGATTCGGAACATTTTTGGAAATATTTTTCGTCAGATATTTTGACTCTTACGCCCCTTGCCTCTGTCTTACTATTAACATTGTCTCTTCCTACAGAGTTCTCCCAAGACCTAGAAGGAAAGGCCTGGATAGCAAACTTCGGTAATCCCGCTTTTCTTATAAATAACTCTTAAAGGACTGCAGCATAGGTGGCGCCAGGAGTTAATAGCAGTTTAAAAACTAATAGCTGAGTGTGGGCGAAGATTTTTTTTAATGCAACTGCCAGTAACTCCGAGTCCTTCAGCAAGACACTTTACTGCTGGACTGCGTAAAAAAAGAGCGTGATATACACATCTGAGAGAAACTTGTAAAAAAAAGCTTATCTGCCAAGGGGAGAGAAGATTATACAACGCGTGTTACTAGACTATGCAAACTTGGATGAGGGCAGTTGCTATACAAAACAAGTTAATAGTGACTCTGACAATTTGAGACTTTTGGAGTTCTTTAAAAATTCTGATTATCTTGACGTCCAAACGTATTCATTTGCTGCCAGTCCTTGTAGGGTTATGACGGATCGGATTGTAGAAGGCTTCCATGCATCCCGACGCCCCGCTTATATAGCTTTTACCTAGTTTCCATGGTTACCTAGCATCTTTTGTTGCTATGGTAACCAAGTAGCATATGTGGTAAACACTTCATTGATGAAAAAAGTTTGAGGTGACATAAACACCTGCATGCTGTACCTAATATACGTATTTTGACAGAGTTTAACCTACTCAGTTGTTACCTGGTAACAATGACAGTTTCCTAGCAACCGAATATGGTTGCTAAGCAACCCAATTAGTAAAAACACATCCCAATTTCCCAATTTCCTGCCTGATAGAGCATGCTATTCCCTTGGCCTAGCGAAATATTGCTTGATGATAGTATCACATCAGACAGAATTCCTTGCTTCGAGCTGTGCAAAAAGAGGGGTGTATTTAAATCCCTCGGTGATTTGGCAACCAGATTGCAACATAGTCATTTAAAAGGTTTCCTGCAGACACTATTTGGTGCTTCAGGAATGATTGCAGATGTGAGCACTTTTAATTGCAGAATCGTATTTTACCACTGGCACTTGAGAATTTTATCAGAGATAAGAATGTTTTAAAATACATGTAGCAACACTGTTGAGTGGTTTTGAAAATGAGCCTGTTCAATATTCCCATTGAATCTAGACAAAAATCATTTTGAACAGAATTCTGAAAAATGAAATCTAAATTCCAATGGGTTCTGTAAAATTAAGATGCTGAAAAATCCTTTGCAAAATTTCAGCGGGAATATTTATTAATTGTTTTTCAGGAGGGTAAGAACTTGTGTTTTGGCTGTTTATGATAACTCAGAGAAAAGGCAGCTTTGTAAAAAGGGTCTTGTCTGTAAAAAAAAGTTCTTTTAACACTGCGTGTCATCTCCTTCGTATATCTGCCACCGCGGAGGCGAGGTTTATATAGGATTTGCGACACACCACTACGTAAAATGCGGTTCAACTCTATGTAAACATAGGTTTACATAGGATTTGCAACACACCACTACGTAAACTGCAGTTCAACTCCATGTAAACCGAGGTTTACATAGGATTTGTGACACAGCTCTATGTGAACCGAGCCTCAGAGCACCTCATCCTGCATGCTGCAATAGCTGTTAAACATTCGTTGTACATTGTGTACTTCGTTTATCGACGCCGCATATCCCAACATCTAATTCCCGCGTTTTCCTTTCAGCAGGCTATCCAGCAGCGTACGCGGGAAACTTTCAGCATCTTGCTCAACACGCCGCGATGATCCCGGCGATACAGAAGGAAGGAAAGCCACTTATCGGTAAGTCTGGAGCAGTGCGGGAGTTTGAGGTTCTTCCGTTACCTTTGGTGCGGGCTAGACTGGACTCGCTAAAACTAATGTCGGTTCCAGGGCTCTCGATCGGGATGGGCTGCTATTTGTGATAGGTTTACCCTTTTCCTCCATCTGCATCTGCGTGTATCTAGCTGTCCGACCATGACATGCAGTACTGCTATGTTAGACAGGAAACACGTGATTATACCAGACAAAATGATGACGTAACAGTGCATAGAGTTTACGCCACGTCACGTGATCATTTGCTGCTCATGGCCATGTGCATGCTGTCCAGTGTTGCTAACTACATATGCATGTCGCCTATAGACAAAATGGCCGCCCATGCCATCTATCTCCATGCCTATCATTAGCTGATAAAGCAAATATGGCTACAACAAATCCAGCGTCTGTAAAACTGAGTTTGGATTTAGTCAGCTTTGATACGCAGCTATGGCCTATGTTTGGATTGGTTATGCTTATTAGAGTTGTACGTGAAGTCTAGCCCGTTACTCAGGACGAAACATTGTTTTGTGTATGACCCATGCAAAACCATAGCAACATATGTTCTGTTGAATTAGTATTATTTACTTATATTTTTAGAACGGGCAGAGATTGAAGTACTTTTTGTAAATTATTTAAAAGAAGTGATTTTCAATAAAGAGTTCAACGTTTCATTTAGGATTTTGGCGCTACAATTGCTTTTGGAAACACACTCAACTGCAAATTCCTGTACTGAATCTCTGTCCCTTGTTGTGATGGTGTGTTTATGATCTTACCCTTGAAGACTCGAAAACCATGTCAACAGCAATGGTTGCCATCACAACCATTGGTTGCCATATCAACCACAGTGGTTGCTATGACAACCATGATGGTCGCTATGTCAACCGTAGTGGCAAATCAGTCCTCGAGGGGACTCCTCCCCCTGTTCCTTTGTGTTAGCATGTTTTAACGGTTTCTTTGCATCAGAATGGTTTTGTATGGGTTTCCGTGTAACTAATTCACTCAGAGAGGACTGGAGTCAACAGAAACATTTTCAAAAAATTTTTTTATCTGGAAAATGGGGTTTTGAATTGATAACAATGTGATGGTATTTGATTGAACTTTCTATCTTCCTACTCTTTTAATTTTTTTGAAAGAGAAAATGATTAGATAAAAATTTCACAGATTTTTTGCGCACTTTTCAACTGATTATCCTCAGTCCTTGATGAGTTTTAATGTTCTATAATATATTGGCCTTTGAAAGTAATAGAATAGTCCTCACCGTGACCTTTTGATTGTGACCTTGACCTTTTAATTGTGACCTTGACTTTTTCCTAGTTGTCACTTCTTTTGTATTTGCATGTTAAGCACCACCCTCATATCACAATTGATGGCCTTGACCTTTCCTTGTGTCCATGTGCGAGTCTTGAGGTTTTCATGCCCCGTTGCGATGAACCATAGTTCATGAAACGCAATGGTTAGTTACATTAAAACATGCCTGGTGGCGCTACTAGTATCATCATAGATTTTTTGCCTTAAACTGGTCAGATGTTGCAATAATTGAAAAAATATCAACTTTGATAAAATGAAGAAGAAAAAAAAAAAAAAAATGAAAGAATGAAAGAATGAAGAAATTCATTATGGAGATAAAGTTTGGAAGAAATATCATGCCCCTGGTGGTTGGCAATGTAATAAACCTGGTATTGCGTTCACTATGGAATGGTTTATATGCAAATGCAAAATTTGAAATGAGGTGTTGTTGACATGCAGTTCAGCTTTAAGCTTATACTGATTAAAGACAGTTCACCTTTAATTATTTTAGATTGGTGATTTCATGAACATTGGTTGTTTAATTTGTTTGTCAGTCAACCTCGTTCCCAGGGGATTCTATCCCTTAGGGACAAGGTTTGTTAGTGTTACAAGTCTTGTATAGATCATGTCAAATTTCGACAGTTTTTTTCCTAGTTTTTTTACGATTTCTGAATAATTATGATAACGACAGCTTGTCATATCACGTAGATTAGAATAGCGTATTTCAGTGGCCAATTCTAATTCTGATTCCGAGCTCCAAATTATCCCAGTCAAGGCACAAGCTTTATTTCAGTTGAAAATGTGGAAATTCCAGTAATATGTAATTCTTGATGAAAGCGATAATTTATGTAATATAGGAGACGTTTTGACTCTTTTTTTTATTGACTGATTTTTACTGATATTGCAATGTTCATAATGCATTTCTCTGTATACTTAAATGCTAAATGTCGTCCAGTCTATAATAATGTACCATTTTCTCCATGTCAGTTATCAAAATTATTCCAGGAATCGAAATCAAAATCTTGCAAAATGTGCAGAAATTCAAATGTGCCAAATTTGCTAAATCTTAAGTGAACATTTTGTTAAAATTTTACCGTTACCCATATTGTGGGTAGCCTTTTGAAATCTCTTGATGAGGAAAGTTCCAAATTGCCTCAATATTAGAGTTTTGAATCACCAGTTGCCAGATAGGACACATTTTGGATAAGTCCTCGGTCAAAGCACTCAAGTGGAAATCAATTTGTAGAGATCCTCGGACCTCCATATCATGGGTACTCATTTTGAAGCAGTCGATGAGAGAAACTCAATTCTACGACTTTTTATAGCTTTTTGATTTTCCAATTAGTCCAAAAAAGCATATTTTGGATCCGACCTCGACCAAGGCACTAACTGACATTTGACATGGTCTATAGCTTAATTCATCTTTTTCAGGTCATGACGGTGTTAATTACTATTGCTTGCCCCAGGAGTCTCTCTCACAGGGGGGTAACACCATACAAGGTATAAACAATGAAAAAGAGTTATTTCTAGAATAAAATGTTGTTATGTCCGCTCAAACGCTCAATTAGGGGTCAGCAGTTTTGGGATATTCAATTCTGGGCCATTGTGGGACACTCATATAGGGTGAACTTCATTCTGGGACACTCAGTTCTAGGATACCACCATTCTGGGATACTCAGTTTGTGATACCTCCATTCTGGAACACTTAATTCTGGGATATCTCCAATCTCGGATATTCAGTTCTGGGATACTTCCATTCTTGGATACTTAGTTTTGCGATACATCCAATCTGGGATACTCAGTTGTGGGATACCTCCATTCTGGGATACTTAATCTGCGATACCTCCATGCTGGAACACTTAATTCTGGGATACTCAGTTCTGGGATACTTCCATTCTTGGATACTTAGTTCTGCCATACATCCATTCTGGTATACACCATTCTGGGACACCTTCATTCTGGGACTCAGCTCAGGGACAGGCTAATTTCAGCTCATAATTTAAGACTAAATAGGGTAACATATTTGAAAAGGGAATAATGTCATGCCGGAGGCCTAGCTAGGGGGGGGGGCATAGGTTTAAGGCACTAAATTCAGTAACCTTAACTGTGGGGACCGTATCAATCAAAGTTGGGAACCCTCATTTGGTGAACAGCAGTAAGGAGGGACAAAAGAGATATAATATCAAAACTTACACCTAGCATCGGATGTCTAAATTACAGGGGGGAACCAGTATTGATAATAATCAATCACGTGTTTGAAGAAATCTATAAATTTTATACCGGTTTTCTCAATGTTCGCATAGCATTGTTCTGTGTTGTGATGATGCTTCGCTTGTTGTTATTGTCCTAAGCTTCGCTTGTTGTTATTGTTATAGTTTGTTCAGTGTCGTCTGCTTTACTTGTCTTTCGGATCACAGAATCTTTCTTCTAATACTCTAATAGCACTTGGTCAAAATGCGTCCATTTTGGATGAAATAGTCAACAAGCAGAGTGATGAAAAGTTACAACAGTGGCGAAGCCCTTTGAATTGAATTGGAATCCCCATAGAATCAGTCGAGGTTGTAGCAGTCTTCAGACCTTACTTGAGCAAATAATGATGACTGACAATAAAAAGAAAGAAAGTTGGAAATCCAACTGTAGCATAAAAACATATTAGTCCTGTAAAACGCCAAATTTTTGCGAGTATTTTATCTTAGTGGATTTCGGAAATAATCTCAATTTCCAGAATAAAAATTGCTGAATTTTTGTTTTCATTTGAAAAATGGAACAAAATTTCGTAATCCACCAAAAAAATGATCAAAATGTCCTTTTTTTCTGAAATTTTCACCGGGCGCAAAAATTGTGTGTTTTACAGTCACTGTATTCTTCATACAATAATGAACTTTCAAACCTTGAAATTAAAGCAGCGAATTTGGAAATGGGTTAATTTTATTATTTTGTCTGTCGATGATTTTGTGGTGGTCCTAGTTTTGTGTTGTGAGTTTCGATGATTTGAACTACAGAAAAAAGCTTGCCTCAACACGATACAATAATATATGTAGTTATGTGTAAGGTAAAGTGGTGCAATTAAAGCCACAGTTCAATTATATTTCCTACAGTTTAGAAAACAGTTGGCATCACGCATCGATGCATAGAAAGGTTATAATTGTACTGGGGGCTATAATTGTACTATAACTTTGCCTTATAGGAGCCTCCTTAATGTCCACTTTATACTTCATTGCGAAATGAACAAAAGCAGATCTGCCATTAGCCCCGCATAAGAGAGGAAAAACTCACCTCGGATCGAGGTTTTAAAACCTGTGTCGTCATCTGATCGTCTGCAAGAATTGTAGTTTTTCCTACAATGTCTAGTATAGTTTTTCCCACAATGACCCAGAATCTCCTGTTTCAATTCTTTGGAAGTTTACAAAAAATCCCATCAAAGTTCGAGAAGAAAAAAGAACGAGGTCATTCGATTCCATTCAACCATGACCTTAATCATAAACAAGGCCTTCAAATTAACTTAACTCAACATAAAACTCAATTCAAAGATTAGTTCAATAAAACCAGTAGCTATTTGACCTTGAATGTTAACCTTCCCAATGACCTTGATCTCAACTTAACCTTTACCTTTACCTTTCCAGGACCTGAAGGCTGCAATCTGTTCATTTATCATCTGCCTCAAGAATTCGGCGATTCAGAACTTGCTCAGATGTTCCTGCCGTTCGGGAATGTGATCAGCGCAAAGGTCTACGTCGACCGCGCAACGAACCAAAGCAAATGTTTCGGTAAGTGAAATTCTTAGACCCTGGGACCTCCTTTTCGATGTCCATCAAATTTGTAGGCATCCTTTCAGTTAGGTTTAGAATTTTTCCATTTTGTCTGTAACAGCTGTAGAGCGGAAGGTGACTAGGCAGCCGACAGCTTGATAATAATGCCATTGGTCCTTTAAGCTTCTCAAAGGGCTGTGTACTGGTTAAGAGGCAGACATATACAGGCTCAGCTCAAGGGGGGGGCACCAGACGCATGCCTTGCTCTTTCATGAAAACTCTTTGAAATTGACCACAAAATTCTGGAACCCGCCAAGAATTTTGATGAGAAATGCAATGCAGGTCCCCTCATTTGACTGGACTGGATCCACCCATGATCTAACACAAAAGGCATACAAAGAAGTTACAAGCTGTCTAAACTAATCCTTGTTTGCTAATCTGTGTATCATGTTCCTTTGCAGGCTTTGTGAGTTTTGACAACCCTACAAGTGCTCAGGCGGCCATCCAGGCAATGAACGGATTCCAGATCGGGATGAAGCGCTTGAAAGTCCAGTTAAAGAGACCCAAGGACGCCAACAGGCCCTATTAAAATCACAAATTGGTGAGTCGAGTTCATTTTGTAGAAACTTCAGGGCAGAAAATTTGAAATTTTTAAGATCATTTGTAGTGGACAGGGGAGGGGCATGAGATGTTTTGGGATAACTTTAGTAATATGTAGGGTAAGGTTGTACAATTATGGTACAGTTATAGCTATTACATTGAAGGAAACAATTTGCAGTGCAATGATGCACACAGAGGCTATGATTGTACCATACCTAAAATGATTCCACCTTACTTTACAATTTACTTTGTAATTTCTTATTCTTTGAAGAGAAAAGAAATGCAATGTTAAAAACAGGTTACAATCTCATCATCCCCGTGGTGAATCCAGAAATGTGTAAACTTTAAGCGGCATCGTCGACGACAATATCTGAAGAGTATGCCCACACGAGAAAAAGTCGGTTTTCTCTTTGTGACATCTATTTGTGTTAATCAAAAACGGCTGCCAGTAGTTCCTCAGATTTATTACATTTTGAAGGTCAAATGTCGAGAACAGCTTTAAATCATAGTTCTTTTCGGTTAAATTCATTTTGAGTCAATTTTAACAAAACCTGGCCATTTTGAAATTTTGATTTATTTCCGTTTGACAAACTAATCAGATGCTCTTTTTCCGCAATTGATTTGTTTGCGCAAAATGTTTATTTTTAGTTCATTTTATTTTTTCTGTCTGTATGTCCCAGTCTTGTCCTTGTTGATCCTGACTAACTAAGCAGTTGCCTAGCAACAGTGGTTCCCTGATAACAGTTGCCCGGCAACCACAGTTCTCTGACAATATTTGCCTGGCAACGATAGTTGCCTGGCAACTATCAGAAAATATTTGCTTGTATTAGTGCAGATAAATAACGCCAATAAATAACTGCATTAGCAGAAATTAGTTTAATTGGTCACAGAAATAAAGAGAAGTTAAAAATATTTCTGGATATGGAATAAAAAGGTCTTAAATGCAATCATTCATGGTTGTGTTCACATTTACGCTCAGGATGATGGCTTCAAACTTGTCTGGCTGGTCAGTTCAAATGACATGTGGTCATGGGAGCTTGGCAAACCTGTAAAAGGAATTAAAGAGTTGAATACTAGTGGAAATTAAACTAATTTGACTGGATTATGTTGAAAGTGAAATTCCCTAAATTTCCTCGACGATGTGGACATTTAATTTTTTTTCTAAATTCACCAGATTATATGGAAAGGAAAATTCTTTGAATCTACTGGACCATATGGAACGTGAAATTCTCTTGAACACTTTGATTTTGTCAAGGTACATTGCCGGTCAATGCAAGATTTTAGTCCTGGTACATAGGTCTGATTGGATGGGTAAAGTAAATCAAAATTCAAGGTCAATGATTTTTGGGCAAGAAGTGAAGGTCAAGGTCAATAATCAAGGGCAAGGTCAAACTTATGCATGCCAGTTCCTCAGACTTCCGTTATTTGATTTAAACAAATTAATTTCAATTTCTTTCAATTCTAAAAAATTCCTAAACCCCAAAGTTCAACACCCTCCTCTTCTGTATAATTCTAAAAATTCCGATCCTTTACCCAGAATTCATTTTTCTTCCTCCACTTCCTGCGGAAACTCCAGTCTTCCAAAAATCGACGGTGATATGAACATGACGAGCGCATTTTGCTCAACTTGGTTGCCATGACAACCATTCTCCAAAATGGTGGCAGTCACCAGATGGCGTAAGTTGTAGATCGATGGAAGTGTTGTTATATAGTGTCGTCATGGCAACAATGTCAACAATGTTGGAGGTGTTTCCTGTCAGCTTGAATAGTGTTTCAATTTCATATTCAAAATTACGAATTCTTTAATTTTGGCACAAGGTCTTTTTTCTTGTTTTTTTCGCAATTTTTTTTCAATGTTTGGCTGGGGAATATTTTGGTGTCCTAGCAACAATATTGTGTGTTATCAAAACTAAACTTGTCCCACCTTAATCTGTGTCATCTTCAGTGTTATGTCTCTCTTTCCCTTGTACCTGAATAAGTTCTGCTTGTGTGTGTGCTCCTGGGCAAATCACTTAGCTGGCCTATATATCTACCTGGGCGTAACATATTTCCTACAAAAAAATATAAGTTCTGCTTATGTGTGTGCTCCTGGGCAAATCACTTAGCTGGCCTATATATCTACCTGGGTGTAACATATTTCCTACAAAAAAATATAAGTTCTGCCTATGTGTGTGCTACTGGGGAAATCACTTAGCTGGCCTATATATCTACCTGGGTGTAACATATTTTCTACAAAAAAATATAAGTTCTGCTTATGTGTGTGCTCCTGGGAAAATCACTTAGCTGGCCTATATATCTACCTGGGTGTAACATATTATCTACAAAAAAATATAAGTTCTGCTTATGTGTGTGCTACTGGGCTAATCACTTAGCTGGCCTATATATCTATCTGGGTGTAACATATTTTCTACAAAAAAATATAAGTTCTGCTTATGTGTGTGCTACTGGGCTAATCACTTAGCTGGCCTATATATCTACCTGGGTGTAACATATTTTCTACAAAAAAATATAAGTTCTGCTTATGTGTGTGCTACTGGGGAAATCACTTAGCTGGCCTATATATCTACCTGGGTGTAACATATTTTCTACAAAAAAATATAAGTTCTGCTCATGTGTGTACTACTGGGCTAATCACTTAGCTGGCCGATATATCTACCTGGGTGTAAGATTTTTCCTACAAATACAACATAATGTGTCTAAACTGAGATCATGGGGAATTTGAATAGAAAACGTGTTAGCCACTTTAACCAGTTTTGGTGTGAAAGTAGTTCAGCTTTAATACAATGTCGATATACAAAAAGTGATGGTTCAGGTTTAATTCTGAGTTGATCGTTAAAAACAGACGCTTCAACTTTAAAAAACCTCTGTGTTAGGGAATAAGTATAAAAGGGTGTCACCTCCGTATGTATTTTGCTTTTTTCCTGGAAGATGTTTTTCCTCTGCAAAATGATTTTCTGCTCAAGTCAAGTCGTATTTTTACTGTCGATCTAGATATCCAATGTACATGTTACGGTCAGAATGTTCTGTGTATTTTCTCTCTCTTCATGTTTTACATCCTGGTCTTTTCGTCACCATGGTAACCTCAGTCTTTCTCCTCTACTCTGTCGTGATTGGTTTGTCAAGGGTCATGACCTTTGGTCGGATATGTAAATCATCATGGTCGATGTATAGTCGTATTCAATTGGTGTTTATCGTCAAGCCAGGCACGGTGTTTTGAATTAGGATAGTAGTGGATGGACAGAGATTTGTGTATAGGGGGTGCTTTCTGTTGTGAAGTTTAATGATTGAAAAATGAAATGGAAGATGTTTTTCTAATGAAATGAAATGCGACTACAAAATATGATATTTGCCGAAAGAAATCGAGATATCATGCTCGATTGACCAAGCATGACTGTGAAGTAGAAATTGGCAATGAAATTGGTCCATTTCTATGAAGAAACATCAGGGTTTAAGGGTCCCGGCCATTTGTTTGGTGAAGGGGGTCCTTCTTAATGGTCCACTCTGTCATTTGTTTCCACGTGTTTCATGTATCTCTTTAGACTGTGTCAAAATAAAAGTAAAAGAAAAAAAGAATATCTTAATGATATGCCACACGTACATGAGATTTAAAACTATTGTCAAAACAGTAGGATATCATGCAGAATAAAAATGTACAAATAAATCAGAAAAATTATGGAATTATTTGAAATAGTTATATATAAGTCTGAAAAGAGAACTAAATATGGCCACAAAAACAAAGAAAGAGTTGGTGAATTTTGAAATAGCTAGGATATAACCATTAACTAAATTTCCATTTCAGTCTTTTTGCTCGGGTGCTGAAGACCAATGTCCTTGTTCCATCAAAAATTTAACGAATTGTTATCCTTACATTAACAGACAAATGCCATATATGTCATGTTTGTCTATTTTCAGGGCTGGAAATCTAAAGAAAACGGTGCAAGAGTCAAAATGACCAAAACGGTTGCTACGACAACCTCTGGTTGCTATGTCAACCACACTGGTTGCTACGTCACGGAATCAAACAAGATAGACCTCAGAAGATAACAGTCGTAAAATTGTTCGTTTGATAACGAGAAGCACAGACGAGAGAGCCATTTTGAGTTATGGTTGCCGTGGTGATGGTGTGTTGCCTGGCAACCTTTTGGTTGCCATGTCAACTATGATTGTTGTTTTCTGGTTGCCTAGTTACGAGTGGAGGTAATCACATCCTGAAGTAGCATACATATCAAATCATCAATTAGTGTCAGAACTAATTGATGTAATTAGGTAATTAGTCTTAATTGAACAATATTAACTAATTAATAGATTATGCTAGAATTTTAAGGATGTATTTAGCAACTTTTTTCGCACGCATCTTTTGCCCACCGAGTCACAATGCTATTTTTAGAAAGTGACGACTTGTTTATTATGCTATCGAATATTTTAAATTGAAAAATTTGTTGATAAATTGTAGAATGATCATTCCTCGGTTATCTATAGGTAATACAATGTATGTAAAACATTACATTACGTATGGATGATGTGCTATAAATAGAAATGCACTGTGTACTCATAATGCATTGGATTATACATACATACAATGCATTATGAGTACTACTTGTTGCCACGGTGATGACCGTCGCATAGCAACCTTTCGGTTGCAAACGGCAACAGTAGACAATGCATGACGTGTACATAGAAATATTGCAATGACTTGCACATATTTATTAAAGCTTCACAAAAAAAAGTATAAAATCATGATTTTTATCATTAATCGAAGAAATATTACTTGCTTAGTTTAGAGAATAATAAATGAATAATTGAGTAGTTAGGTGACATGTTGTCCTCGGTTTTGGTGAAAAGTGCCTTATTTCGTGAGTTGGATGGTTTTGATTTCGCTGGGAAACTATTATTGATGGATGTACATTTGCATTGATGTAAACACGTGCGGACCTGGGAACAAGGTTTTATAATACAAAATACACAGAGCTTATGGGTTGGAGTGTTCAGATTGGCCTGGGGCAAGGTTTTATAAGAAAAACGGTGATACTCGGTGCTCGAAGTACTGGGTGCCTTGAGGTCCCATTTCAACTGGTGAGTCTAGCTTACTAGGTGCAATAACATGACAAGTACTAGGCACTTGATGTCCTGCATTGGTGCATTGGAACTTGAGGTGCAGTTGTACTGATTTTAAGTGCACTTGTACTTAAGATGCATCAGTTGGCCTTAGCGCACCAAGTACAAGTATTTTAATCAGTTCTTGTTACTATGGATACAAGCCTTTCAAAAGTGGTGCACTTCATGTTTTTTTACCACCAATATGCAACGTGAACTTTGTTTTGTTGGTAACCGTTGGTAACGGTATTGTCTTCACTGTAACCGTACGATGATTTAGCGATAGACAACAATTTGAGATATGAAATTTGAATTTGAATCACAGTCTATAGAAGACTTGTTGTACTTTTTTGTGGTTTGTGTAGTAGAAATGGCATTATAACCAATGAATTATTGGTAATTTGCCCTTTAATAAAGGACTGAGTTGTTTAAAAAAATTAAACTGCAATTTGAAACATACCAATCTTGCAAAAAAATGAACTTTAGAGCTTCAAAATGAATGTCATGTTGTACTATTCAGATGAATCCTGAATGTCTTCAATTTCAATTTTCTAAACTTCGAAAATTCCAAAATTACTCTTGGTCCATGGATGTTTGTCAGATGTGGTCGATGATGTTCACATATTTTCGAAGATAAACTTTGGTGCTGATTTAATGATTGTATGGAGAAAACCTTGTTTAAAAGTACTTTGGATTTCAATGTATCAAGCCTTGCTCATCATAGTTACCATAGTAACCGATACTATGGCAACTGGTTTTTGTGTGAGTGTTATATGTGTTTACAATTGGCCAGTTCATTTGGTCTGAGCAGAGTTCGTGAGGTGCACACTAGTTACCCAACAACACCTTTGTTTGTTGTGAATTGAATAACTGTTGTCATGACGACAAGGTCAATGTCATTTCACTGTTGGTTTATTTCTGGTAACACGAAAAATGAACGAAACAGTGAAAATACTTTGTCACAAGATTTTAGTGATTTTCAACCGACCACCAGAGATGTAAATGTAACACAAGAACCACTGTTGTGCATCAGTGTTAACCTATTAAGGGTTGAGGGTGACTACTGTTGTCAAGGACAACACAGTTAACAAGGGCAACTGTTGCTTAGCAACCAAAAATAAAAAATAAGAAAACTAAAAGTGACATAATCAAACTTAAATTTTCTATTGAATTTCAATATTTGGTGCGTATCATAAACTTTTGATGGCATTGTTGAAATTTTAAATATTTATTAGGGTGTTGTCCTTCTGGAGCTTCGTCGATGTCCTCTCACCCCTTTATGGGCTAAATGGTTATGATATCAAAATATCAGATGTTTTTATTTTGTAAATTTGGCACTTTTCACCCTGAGGACCCCCTGTATACTTATATCGATGTCGTAATAGCTTAAACTATGTGTAGACTACTGTAGCTTCAATGTTGTAACTATTATGGATGATTATCCATTCTGTATACTCTATATAATATATTTGAATCATATATCGCCAAAGTTATAATATCATATAGAAAGATCTCTTATATTCACTTATAAAGGTTGCTTATGTGTAGGTAGAAAAGATATAATTATTGATAATTTATGCTAATTCATTCAATGAAGCACGTCATTGTGCATGTTGTACTGGACAGTACATTACCTGTCACCCCCTGATCTTGAAATGGAACCATCTGTCCCAACTTGTAGCCCTTGAGATAGATTGGTTCATTCTGAAGACAGGGGTGGTAAGATTTAATATTGTCCTTTGGTCGAGTCGATGGCAAGTTTTAGGAATGCTATGTGGTTGGGTTAATGTTGTGGAATGTCGCTAAAAGGGGGCACTGTGTCCAGCTGTCGACCTGCTCGTCATGTTAATGTCCTTGAAGAAAAGTTCCACACCTCTTGTGAGACAAATCAAAACATATTTCCGAATTTGTTAAAACTTTGTTTGCCGTGGTAACTGAGGTCCAATTTTCAAGGTTGTTGACAAAGCACATGACATATTTTCCACCCAAATTTTAAACAAAACATGTTTAAAATTTTTGATGGAATATATTTTTTAGACGGGCAGGTCTGGTAATCATTACTTTTATGGTACCTGTTGTGTTGGCGGAACCAGTAGCTGACACCCCTTGGCTGGACATGGTTCACCCAACATGCTTTGCATGGCTTTGTATAACTAACTGTACTCGGAATAGTCCATTTTAATTCAGGGTGTTCTTGAATGTTAATCAAAGCATTCCACAAACACAGCCTTGTTCCCAGGAGCCATTTTAATGCATACTGTCATTACTTGATGTACTGCAAGTGGCTCTTGGGGACACGGCTGACAAGACAATGGTGCCATGTTGACATGTTAAAAATCTAGTCATAATAAACTGTCAATCAAAAGTACAAGAAATAATCATGTTAGCAACCAGTTGTTATGACAACTGTTTCTTGGATACCAGGATTACCATAGTGACCTATCATGTTTATTTTTTGTACTTCTAACAGTCTATTTTATATTGAATGATTTTAATTGATTGTTTTGAATGATTTGGGTAGATGTCCTTGTGAACTGTCCATTGCAGTGTTAGTTGGCTAAATATGCTGTACATATCAAAATGTAAACATGTGTGTTCTGGCAAGGTTATGCTGCAGTGGACTTCTGTGTTTTGCTGGAAATTTGACTGGACAGGACCTCTGGTCAAAAGCTGTCAATTTTAATTTTTTTCGATTAACCCTTTCAGTTCCAAGCTTTTCCTCAGAAAAATCGTCTGCCTAACTCTACAAACATTCAAAGTGAGTGACTGAAACTGGTTGGATTAAGTGCTATATAAGTTTCATGAGTATCGATTGTTTGTTAGAAAAACTGAATACTTGGAATTAAAAGGGTTAAAACATACAGTGTCAGATGAAAGTTTTTCCAAAAAGTATCTAAAATTTCATTAGAAAAAGGAACAAAATTGGTTAAAGGTCATCTACAGGACGGTATGCTTTGTACATTCCTCGGCCAGGTTGCTCAAATGGCATTAGAAGTAACCTTGGTGTTAAATCCTTATGCTTATTGTAAAGGAGAGTTAGTGATGAAGATACTTGAGATAATGCTGGGTTTGTCTCTAATGCTGATGAAGCAACTCTGGACTGAAAAATCGAATGCTTTTGTACCTGATTATTACATCGCAAAATTTTGTGCTATAATAATCTAAGCCTTCAATCCAATGGGTGAAAAACGTACAATTTTGAGAAAAAAAATATGACACTGGATGTATTACAACAAATGGTGACGGTTTTCAAGTTTTAGTGGTAAATGTCTCGCTTTCTTAAACTTGCCATTGACTCAGCCAGATATTTGAAGGGTGTAAATTTACAAAACTCCAGCTACGAGCATATAATACATTCTCTAAGTTGAGAGTGTTTATGACTTGTCAAATGCTGGGTGGAATAACGGAACTCGGACACGGTGGCCGTCAAAAATGTTGGGGTATGATTCGGGTATGTCTTTCTGTATGTCTTTTTGCGCCCATGGAATTTTGGAATCTGCTTGTGTACACTGGTTTGTTACCCAGCGTTTTCCAAAATGATGCGAGTTTTATTATGATGCGAGTTTTATCATGATATGAGTCTTATTATGATGTGAGTTTCACTTTCAATCGTTTCATTCCAAATTATGTCAAACTGAAGAAATAACTGTATATAACTAAGCCATTCCACATGCTACTGATGATCAGATATATAGCCAGTCATAACCAGTAGTAAGGGAAGTTTAACATATCTATAAACAGCTTTGTTTTATGTGATTAGATTTATGTTTATCTTAACATTCCATACGTTTGCATTCCATATTGCATCATATCACAAATAAGTTGTGATTTCGTATGAAATCACTCTATTATTTATTTATATTTATTTTTATTCATTGGAGATTTAGAACACATTCCACTTCACAGGCAGAAAGGTACATTGCAGGCGCAAGCATTTGCTTTCCTTGCAGCATGAAAGAAATATAAAAATACTAAATTATAATTATATACTAAATTACTATATAACCTATCTATAATCAGCACATGCGCTGCACTTTAAGAATTTATGTGACACCCGTTTTGTTCTAATGGATCCATCTATCGTTAGTTATTGTCTTTGAGACGGAATAGTCAACTGGGATGACAAGGGGGTGGTAAACTCGCATAAACCACGGCGAAAAGACATCAGAAGACATACTCTTAAAAAACAAGGCCTTTGACAGGCCTTGGGTGGGTCAAGGGAGTGTCCAGAGAGAGGGGGGGTTGGGGCCAACTGAGATGCCATTTTCATTGCTTCGAATGTTTCCTGATATGGTATATTACGACACTACCATGACATTGTTTACGATTAATCGCATTTATCTAGTTATCTTTATTACATGCATGAATTTGCATATATTTGCATTATATTTGCATATAGTTGCATAAATCTGCATATATTTGCATATATTAGTACTTAAAATACATATCATTGGCTATTTTCTAGCCCTTTATAACTAATTACGTTTGAAGGTGAGATTTAGTAGTTTTAACTATAAAAAACAATATATAACTGGCTTCACTTTTTTGTACATTGATAAAATTGAGCACAGCGCGACCTTGACCTTTGACATGAGGTCAAGGTCAACTTACAACCTATGACATTAGGTCAAGGTCACTTACTCAAATAATAAAGGTCAAGGATCAAGGTTTGTTGTGTTGACGTTGCGAGTTCAGTGTTGTCGAAGTTGATGTTTTTCAAATAAACGGGATATTTTTGAAAATTTCCCAAGATTACGAAGACAATCTAATCTATATTGTATCAGTGTTAGATTGAGTTCATTTCATGCTAGGCATGCTGGGGACACTGTACATTTATGATTACCATGGTTACTGTTGCTATGGTGACATTTCAAATTGAAACTTTACCTTAGCGACAGGGCTATTTCTGTCATATATTCAGCTGTTTTACCCAGGCAGCTTGGTGTTAAATGGACTTTATGTGTCTATAAGATACGCTTAGAAATCAAATATGGGATGCTATTTTTAGGATGACCTTTGACAGCTGACCTTGACCTTTGACCTTGCAATTGTACATTCTAATGACATGTTATCCATAGTTATGATTTACTGTTATGATCCCTCCTTCAATGCAGTCATGTATTCAGACCGTAGGGTGTTAAGGAAACTCTGAAAACCTTCTGAACTTGTATAAACTCGGCAAACTTATACAGAAATCACTTCAAAAAGTTTCTGATAATTGAGGCGAATTTGTGGACTTTCAGAATATGAAGATACCCTCCTTAAAAGGTTACACTGAACTTCTCCTGAAGACCTCAATAAACTTTCTAAGATCAGAAAAAACTTTCTTGAACTTAGAAAGAATGAACCTTCTAAACAAGTTCTTCGTGAACTTCCTCACTTAGTTAACCCTTGGTCATCTACAGCTTTACCTCGTGTATCTCAACCTGTTCACCCCCACTTTCCTGCATGGACTATTCTAGTAAATGCATTAGAGTAATCTATTTGTGGTAGTGGGGGTGGAGAGGTTCAACATGTTTCTCTTTTGTCTTTTGTTTATTTATGTTTTTTGTCGTATCATGAGTGTAGCACATGAATATTACGAATTCCTTTCACTGCTTTATTTGGGGAACTAATTGCATTTATGGTTTACTTGGTCTCACAAATGAAACTGGTGATCAGTCTGGAAAAGATCCCCAATCGACCGATCATAGCCCGATCAAGCAGTGACTAGTGATGTTTACTCTTCAAGGACTTTAGACTTTCTGAGCGGAAATTTTCTTTTAAAATTTGTAAACCATAGTCCAGTCAATTTTGCCCAAAAGTGAGAACAACACTTTGGACTTTCCTGAAGTCTGACTTTGTAGACATTTGGTTTGGAACACACAACCCTACCACAAATATTGAGCCATTTGTTCATAAATTGACTGGACTATGATAGAGTCAGAGCAGTTTAAGAGCCCTAATTAGTTGTCTGCAGTACTTGAAGAGTAAATCAGTCAAGTGTCACTGTTTAAGCCTGTGGTGACATCTATTGAGAGAAAATGCATTTATCTTTAGGTTTTTTGATGCCATAAAAGGGTACCTGCACAATGGCATTCCCTTACCGAAGTGCAGTTTTTGCAGATTGGTAATTCTTTACCGAATTGTGTTCAGTTCCTATGTGCAATAGCATAATTTATCTAGCAACGATTTAGAGAATTAGAATTTTACACAGTTGTTTTGTTTGTAGATCTCTTTACTCTAGTAGTTTAATCAAACAGTGTTAGCTGCCATTCGAAAAACAATTTTTGCCCAAAATCAAATTTTCAAAATTTTTCAAGTGTTATGAATCAAACAAACTCTTGGAACATCAATTGTGACAATGATTTAAATGAAAAAGATTGAGTAAGAGTGTTTTAGTGCTAGAATATGTAAGTTGAAAGTACTGCCGCAAAACCATGGTAACCGTTACCATGGTTTCCTGTTGAATTCTCAAAAACAACAAGTGCAATATTTTTTCTTTGATATATATCTCTCAAATTTTAGAAGGTAGTTAAAATGCTTTTGAGAACACTGTATTTTATGATACGATGTTTACTATGGTTCATACTGTGTGTTTCAGAAAACGTGAGAAAATCTTTGCAGAGGAAAAAATTAAATGGGGAACATTTTCTTATTAAATTACTGTTTCCATAAGTGTGAAGTAGATAAAATATTTGCATCATTTTTGGTCATAGTTGGGATTCATAGCAAATATGATGATTTCTGACTTTTTCAAATGTCAAAATCTGCTTTTAAAAGGCACAACTGATATTGAAATACACAGCATGCACTGTACAATACACTGTAAATTATATAGCTGCATTATATTCTAGTTATAACTTATTTATTTAAAAACTATGTACATTTGGTGACCAAGTCATTCATTTCATCTTTTTGAGTTCGGAAACTTTTGGGAAATGCGAAAATGTGAGAAATTTCAACATTTAAAGTGTTCTTAAAATTTTCCTGGCTTTAGAGGTGTATTTATTCTCTTTTCTCTTATTTATTACATTGACATGTATCCTCTCTTATTCTGCACGCTACACTATTGCAAAGGACTGGGGGTAGCAACAGTTGCCATGGACATAGTTGCCAGGCAACAATTTTTTCTCTCAGAAACTCCGCAATCAGTCCTTTTATAGTTGAATTCTATTTACCACTAGGGCAATATGTAACTCTGTAGATAACTCTTACCAAAGAAAGAAAATAGAAATAAAAAATAGACATGAATAAATGATAGTTTTATGATGAAATTTTTAGTAGTTTCTGATATGATCTAGAGTCTAGTTCATTTTAATTTGGGAGTGAGTCGCAGTGCATTTGATAGAGAACACTATGAGCAACTGAAGTCTAAATCAACGTCAAATTGACTTGAACTGAAGAAAGCCATAATAGGGCCGTTTAGACGACAGGCGAAAAGACCGCATTCGGATCGAATCTGGATGAATCCGGATTAAAACCACCCAAGGCGATGGTACCTTTTTAGTCCGGATGCAACCACATTGATCCGGATCTTTTTGCGTTTACACGACGAAAAATTAATCCGGATTCGGGACGCATCCGGATTTTTTCGCGTCGTCTAAACGGCCCTATTGTGTACCATGGTTGGTATCGTGACACTTCGTGTCAAGACCGTTGCCTAGCAACAGTGTCGTTTATATCATCAGCTCAACAGTTGGGTCACTCTGAAATTAAAATTGGGGCGAGTTTAGTTCAATAATTGTCATGTTTATTTTTTTGAAGCCTACATCATGGGAATTGTGTTATACAATTAATTTAATTGGATTCAATTAGATTATTAAGGTTATCAATTAATTGACAGGCCGTGTTCAATGGGAGAAAGTTCAATGCCACAAGTGTAAGTTAAAACGACTTTGATTATTAGGTAAAGTAAAAATTAGCTACTTGATTAATTAACAAATCAATTAACAAAATAGTAATAACCTAACCAAATGATTAAAATAATTTCCATGGCTGTTGTTTTGTCAATAGATTGTATAAATCTTCACATTTATTTCAAAAGAATGGTTACCATGGATGCTCTGATTTGTGCCATGGTCGATATGCACTGTTGCTATGGTGACACTTCCATGTTTACCCTAGCAACAGGGCTGTTTCTATCCTATATGAGTTTGTGATTATCAACAATTTCAATACCTCAGGAAAACTTATGGAAAAGTGATTGAATGACATTCAAATTAACCCTTGAATACCTGTGGCAACCATTATAAAAAAAATTACGAAGATTGAGAAAAGTAGTAGAGACTGTTCTATTTGAGTAGCACTTGTCGAAAATTATTTCCTACCTGAAAATTTTGCAGAGAATGTATTTGACATTCAAAGTGGCCACCACAGGTATTTCTGGGTTGATTGTGTATCTTCTTTATTTGATTCTTTAATATCTTTAAAGTGTAATGAGTTTTTCAATGTATGGTATCAATGTTCCTCAAATCACGGCCATTCTTTTTAGAAATGATCATGCAAAGTTTTGCCCGGAGGATTTTTTTAAACGATATTTTCCACTCATGTACAGTTACCCAACTCAAATCTGATGTCTCCATTTGAAAGCTTGGGGAAAAGTAGCCCGAATCAATATCCATTGTTTTAAGGTTTTGATGAATTTTTAATATGAGCCAATATATCATGTGATAGTTACCATGGTTACACCAAGTCCTCCAAGGGTTCAGATCATTCTAAAAGAATCGGTCCACAAAACAAAAATTTACATTTTTCGGTCTCGAGCATTAATAATCTAGGTGTTTAACTGTTGTATCCTGCTGCCATGGAGATGCACAGTCCAATATATTGCAACCTTCTAAGGTCAAGGTCATGGTAATGACCTTCATGATACAAAGGAGAACAAGTTAAAGGTGACCTCCAAAAGGTCGTCAGCCTTTCATAGTTATGTCTATGACATACACTGTGTTCATGACCTATTCACTTGTCAAGGTAACAAATTACCTTCACTTGGATAAATTCAAGGGCATGTATTGTACTATGTATAGATTCCATGGTGGTATTGTGAACATTTGTGCATCTATTGTCATGGTAACTAAACTGACAAAAGCTCAAACATTTGTTATTATTATGCACAGGTCGTAGCAGCACATAAAGGTCAAGGTCACAGAATTCGACCTTGGCCGTGTTCAAGGATAAAGGGTTAACCGTTTATACAGAGTTTACATAAAACACCATGACTAAAAGTTGTGGTTCAATGATGTGTTATCCCTGTGTTACCGTAGTTACTCTAGTTGTCATGGTAACTCAATTCCAGTTACCATGGTTGCTATGGTTACCTGTGTTACCATATTTACGTTTGTTGAAATTTCACGCGAACAAATCTTTATAGATCTAATTACTTTCTATGGGAGTTTTTTACATGACTTATTACAACAATAGGGGCCGCCCCTATCGACTGTTTTGTTTTCGCTATGGTTCCTTTTTGATGTAGTATTCAGAAAGATATACATTTGATATAAAGTCACGTTTTTGAATAACGACGCTTGTAATATAGACGTGTAATCTCAGAGCATATTATAACCTAGAACCTAGGTCATTTCATTATTACCTAACCTTTTCTCACTAAAGATAGCATATTTATATACCTAGTGATTAGGTTGAAAGCGTTTAGCTTAGTTAGGCCTGGCTTTCCTGCTTTTACAATTTTTGGGTCAAAGTGGCAATAAGCACCTCCTCGTGGCCGGGTGAGGAACTGAATGAATTATACGGCTGTTTTTGTCCTGGTTTCACGTCTTGTATGGGATGTGTTTGTGAGATAATATTAATCTGGTTTGGAGTGCATTTTGTGCATTCGGCCACTAGGAGTTGCAGTCACCATGACCAGTTATAATACCGCCACATTTAGCTCTTCTGGCATGTGAGAGAGTTATTCAATCAGCATGGAATTTTGTCTCCAGATTTTTGCTTCAATCGGCAAAATAATGGTCAGACTTTTGACGGATACCTTTAAACTTAATCCAACTTTCACAAGTGTCAGAACTTCTCTGAGAGCAAACTGTTTTTCCCTAGCAACTGTTTCTATGGAAATGGAGTGGTCGTCATGGTGACAGTGATGATGTCATTTTTTCATTCTTTGGTGGTTACTATATACTATAGTGTGTTGGGATATACATTCGATGACCCTAACACCCCTCTACATGGTACGCAAATGAACTGCTCCCTATATCATGTAAGGTAAATGGGTATGTCTCATTATGTATTCAAGGGGTGTTCGGGTTGTTTTCTCGATGGTACTTTATTGGTAATAATAGTAACTTTTTGTAAGACATTTTGATAAGAGAACTCTATTTTTATAAACGAGCAAAACTATTTTTAATTGGCAGATGGTTTTCAACGCCCCCGCGTGATACACATGGTAACTACGCACCCTTATAGACTGAAATATTTTGTTGTGGAACTATACGATTTGACAAATGAAGTAAATCGTCTTAATCGATGGTAAATCTTTACTGTGAATATCATGTTGTATTGTGTTGTGATCATTTAATAACGTGGCGACCATTGTGAATGTAACCATGGCAACCAGCCCTATTACCATAGCAACCAGATGTTGCCATAGTGACTGGATATTACCATGGTGATCAATCATTTGGTGTCTGTTGCCACGGTGACCAGTCAATACCATGACGACCAATCCTGTTATATACAGTTTCTCTTTCAAAAGCAGTCCTTAATTTGTTGCAGATGATTTGGTGAGTCTTAAAAAGTCCTATTTCAACCACATCTATTTTCCTCGTTTAACCCCCCTCGATTTTCTCTTCAGATTACATGGATACGATTTAAAATGCATGGTTTTAAAGATCATGATTCAGATATTTCAAGTGGTGCACATTGTACATACATTTGGCTTCACTACCAGTACCACTTTTTGATTGGTTGATAGGTTGCTATAGAAACAGTTGCCTAGTAACACAGGCCCATAATTGTATGATGTATAATTTTATTCTGCACACGCAGGCACTTACATAAAAATAGAATAAATCTTGATTAAATCCTATTATATATATAGTAAAACCGTCTTTCATCGTTTTTGTTCAAACCACCCCCCCCCCCCCACATACTTGGAGGACAAGTAGAATGAGCAGTCGTGCACTTCTTAAAATATGAGGAGAGCCACCTATAAAACAGAAAATGAACTAGACATGTCTGTACAAAATACATCAACATGTCTTGTTCAATTTCTGTTTCGATGGTGTCCCCGAACACATTGCTCATACAATCATAGGCATTATTGTCAAAATGGCCTTTTGCATACGTCCTTATGAAGAAGGCCGAATTTGTCTTTGGTCTCACTAGCCAGTGGGTACGAGGTCCGTTTGGTCCTCCCCCAAAAATATAGTTCTTCAGACGCACGCGGTTTCCATGGATATGACTAGGCTTGTCCTGTTCCAAATACTATTTACATCGTGATCTTAGTTTGCATATACAGAGGATGCTTCGTTATTTATGAGGCCATCTTCTATGAGTTTGGGACCAAGTCACCACCGTCTGTTGGGCCTCATACACGAACATACGTGCAAGCCGCGGGGTGAGGTTTGTCCAAGTCCAACGAGGGAGAATTTCCTTGGTTCGTTTCCCGGGCCGCGAACTTTTTTCCTGAATCAGAATCCGATAAATCTGTGTCGTCATCGGTGCGTCATCATGAAACTTAGAAGTGATATGATATTTCTGTAAAATGATGCTTTAAATAACGCTGTTCTCAGCATACAGTATCAAAATATACTGGAGGGAGACCACACACATGAGGCAGTATCGAAAGACAAGTCTCATTGCAGAGAAACGTATTTATACTGGAGGAAGACCATTCACATGAGACAAGTCTCATTGTATATTCATACTCAATATGATATCTGAAGGACTATCCCTTGGATCTTGGAGATGGGCTATTGTTATTGTCCGTTCTGTAGGTATGTTGCAGGTAGCATAACTCAAATATCTAAAATCTAAATAACAAGGGTAAAGAAACGCATTATAAAAATTTAAATTTCATTTTTTCTTTTTTTTCTTTCTATTTAATAGAAAGAAAAAATGTTGTCCACAACCGGATTCGAACTCGCGACCTTTAGATCGAACATCGTATTCTACTATTTATGACGAGCGCTCTAAGTTTCTAAGACATTTATTTGTCGAAATCTGATTGGCTGAAAGTCCCTGTACAAATGTACACTGTAGTGTCCCAAAGGTTCAGAAAAAAAATCTCTTCCGGGCCATATGGCGCAAAGAAATAAAGAAATTGTCAAGGTGAATTCTTATGGATGCTCCAGCATCTATTAGATAGGGTTCACGACAAAGATAAATAAGATTTATTAAAAATATACATGATTAAGAAAATGGATGATAGAGGATATTTTAGATGGTTGGGGCAAAGAAATAAAAAGAAATTATCAGGGGAACTGCCTTACGGATGCTCCAGCATCGATAAGATAGGGTTCAATCCAAAGATGAATAAGAATTATTAAAAATAAACATGACTAACATGTATGGATGATATAGGATCTATTAGAAGGTTGGTGCAAAGAAATAAAGAAGTTGTCAAGGTGAAGTCTTTTATCTATTAGATAGGGTTCATCCCAAAGATAAATAAGATTTATTAAAAAGATTTAAGAAAAAGTGTTTTTTTAAACATAATACTATTGACTATGTTATCAAGTATGCTGTATGAGATGATCCCCCATCCGTACAGACGTCCGTTCATAACATACGCGTGCGCAATGAACCCTAGATCCTGCCGCTGATGGTAATCTGTCCTCATCAGACGTTTAGTAACACCAAGTTAGTACAGAGGGCAGCACTGAAAACACCTAGCCTAATACCATTAGACCCCGTGTGGTGTCGCTCAGGCAGCAGCTGCAAAACATGTGCCATTCTAAAAATAGAACGGACGCGACGTAGAGATGTTGTCAAATTGTCTCCTCAAATTCGGTGTCCTCAGGCCCTTGGGATGTCAAATTGGCCAGTTTCGAGGGGCACATACCCCCGTTGGGAGTCCCCAGAAGGGGTACAAGGTGGTGGTGGTAGGAGGGGGAGCAGGGGGATGCTCCACAGCAGCGAGATTGTGTAGACAAGTTGGAAAGGGAAATGTGGCTGTGATTGAACCAGCTGATGTAAGTATCAAAGGCCCTCCCCCCGCGTGGTCTGCTGTGCTTAGTGTTTTTGCCACTTTACAAAGTAGCTTGTCGCTGATCAATACCTCCATGATCGGAGGGATAGAAGTCGCTCGTTTGCAGAGCGCTGTACCTCTTTTTGACATAGGCCTATGTCTCTGATCCTGCCCCTGTCGTCTCTATCTGTGGAGAATGCCCCGAACAAGTTCTTGGTCAGTGGGCTGGTGGCATACATTGTGGAGGTGCATGCGCCCAGAGAGCCACTGCCCCTCCAGACAAGACGTCTTTTTCATGCAGATATCAAATGAAAAGTAATGTCCCCCCCCCCATCCCGGATGGTGTGTGTGCCCAAATTGTGGGGGGGGGAGGGGGACACACACCATCCCGGGGGGGATAGAAAATTACAAAAACTTTTTACCCTCCTGAGGCATATTCCAGCATGTTTTGATGCATGAGAGAGTAACGTGCCCATGCTGCATGGACCCTGTGACCATATGGCACATCCTGGCCTGAAATGGTCTTGTGTCTGCCAGATTGTGATTGCCCTTGGTTCTCCAGAAAGGTTACCACGCTGAGCTGGGTAATGATGTTTGCGATTGTAAAGCGCTTTTAGACAGTAGATAATACAGTGGAATGCACTAGGCAATACTCACATCATTTTCATTATTGTATTGGGGGGGATGTGTCCCAGATTGGCAATGGTTAGGAAAAACATTGTGCTGTTATGCCTACACAAATTTGCTGGAACTTGATGTTTATGGTAGTTTGTATTGTGCAAATTTACACAATTTGAAAAAAAACGATGTGCGTCTTTAAAGGCCTACGCCATTCATTTAAAAATTTGAATTTGTAATTGAATTAGAATACTTTCAATTGCATTATAAATACACACAAATTATAAATTTCAGCTTTGCCATTGTGTAGACCTACATGACCTATATAAAAATTCTATAAATACCAAGGTTCAAGAAATTTGTATTCATAATAACTGCACTACGGCATTGTGTATTAGTGGATTTCTATTGAACTAGACACAAATAACTACGAACGGCGTACTCCTTTAATTCTTTAATAATACCTCAACATTAGTCAGAATGTGTCTAGTCTTGGTTCCTGGTCATAGTTCGGTAAATATATTACATTGGCTATAATCTCTTACCGTTTTTGTCAACAATGTAATCTATAATTGTGTCATTCTGAACATAGATAGTGATATTTTCCTTGTCCGGGATTTTAACCGCATAGATCGTGCACAACTCAATTAACTTGGGGCCTATCAGCTAACACAGTGATTATGATGTCCCAACAATGGCAGAGATCTCACAACACATAACTGGTTTCACTCTCATTGTTCACCTCACTTTTTGGTATAAAAAGCCACCCCCTAATGAGGCAGAACAAGTACAGCACTTACTGTCCTCCTAGGTAGGGTTGATCAAGAGAGGGTATAACTAGCCCCTCTTGCCAGAAAATGTTCAAAAAGTGTCATATCCCCCTTGAGTGGACATTGATTTGGCCAGAAAATGTTCAAAAAGTGTCATATCCCCCTTGAGTGGACATTGATTTGGCCAGAAAATGTTCAAAAAGTGTCATATCCCCCTCGAGTGGACATTGATTTTGCCAGAAAATGTTCAAAAAGTGTCATATCCCCCCCAACCCCCCCCCCCCACCCCAAGAGCCTTTTACCCCTTTTGAGTGGACATTGATTTTGCCAGAAAATGTTCAAAAAGTGTCATATCCCCCTTGAGTGGACATTGATTTGGCCAGAAAATGTTCAAAAAGTGTCATATCCCCCTTGAGTGGACATTGATTTGGCCAGAAAATGTTCAAAAAGTGTCATATCCCCCTTGAGTGGACATTGATTTGGCCAGAAAATGTTCAAAAAGTGTCATATCCCCCTTGAGTGAACATTGATTTTGCCAGAAAATGTTCAAAAAGTGTCATATCCCCCTTGAGTGAACATTGATTTGGCCAGAAAATGTTCAAAAAGTGTCATATCCCCCTTGAGTGAACATTGATTTTGCCAGAAAATGTTCAAAAAGTGTCATATCCCCCTTGAGTGAACATTGATTTGGCCAGAAAATGTTCAAAAAGTGTCATATCCCCCTTGAGTAGACATTGATTTGGCCCGAAAATGTTCAAAAAGTGTCATATCCCCCTTGAGTGGACATTGATTTTGCCAGAAAATGTTCAAAAAGTGTCATATCCCCCTTGAGTGGACATTGATTTTGCCAGAAAATGTTCAAAAAGTGTCATATCTCCCTTGAGTGGACTTTGATTTTGCCAGAAAATGTTTAAAAAGTGTCATACCCCCCTTGAGTGGACATTGATTTTGCCAGAAAATGTTCAAAAAGTGTCATATCCCCCTTGAGTGGACATTGATTTTGCCAGAAAATGTTCAAAAAGTGTCATATCCCCCTTGAGTGGACATTGATTTTGCCAGAAAATGTTCAAAAAGTGTCATATCCCCCAAGAGCCTTTTACCCCCCTTGAGTGGACTTTGATTTTGCCCGAAGATGTTCAAAAGTGTCAGTGCCCCCCTCCCCCAGTGGACAAAGTCACCACCACTTACAGAAAATACTTTTAACGAACATTCTTTTTTGCAGTACCATTATTATCAGCCAATGTTCACGCTGGTTGGCAGTGGCATCAAGAAGCTTGAAAATACTCAACACCCAATGAGTGAAGTGCTGCCCTCCAATTGCGATTGGGTGAAAGACAAAGTGACGGCATTTGATCCTGAAAATAATACTGTGACAACACAAGATGGACATAAGGTACAGTAAAACCTCTCTAGTAAGGACATCCTCGGGACTGACAGGAGGTGTCCTGATTAGAGAGGTCAAGTTGGATGGAAACAACCAATTTGGGACCAAACCTAGTGTCCCTGATAGAGGGGTTGTTCTTAGAGAGGTGTCCGCTAAGAGAGGTTCCACTGTATCAACTTTTCCTCTGCTTTGTAGGTTTTCCACGCAAATCAGATCGTTATCTCCACGGAGAGATGGCATGTCCACGGTGTCCAGGGTGAAACTGATTCACCATTTGAATCACCTCTTGGGTACATTCCACCCAAAGACAATTCGTCCTTTTGATTTTCACCTGCATATTTGCCTCTGATGCCCTTTACCAAAACCTGTTTATCTTTTCAGATAAATTATGACTATCTTGTGGTTTCTGTAGGCCTGCAGTTAAACTACAATAAAATCAAAGGACTTGAGGAGGCGCTTGCATCAGACCCGATGGTCGCCTCAAATTATTCGCCGATGTACGTAAATAAGACGTATAATGCCATGAGGTCATTTAAAGAAGGCAACGCCATCTTTACATTCCCGAACACACCGATAAAATGCGCTGGAGCACCACAGAAGATTATGTACTTGACAGAGGAGTATTTGAGAACGGTAGGTAAACAAGTCATGAAGCCTTAGCTGCCCCTAAATCTCCCTAGACGTTAGAGGGTCTGTGAGATTTGACGAGACTTGAGCCAGAGGATGTACTTCCTTTAAAGGGAACTGGAACCGCCAAGCCAGTTCGTATGACCTCATTTTCATTTCCCGCGTATCGGGTGATCAGAACGAGGCATGAATGAAACATGGCGCCTAGCTGTCAATCATTGAGTGACGTCACTAATATGGAATTTACTACGAAAACTCATGAATGAAAGATCGCATGACTCACGTGATTCTCACATGATTCTCAATAATAACAAATTGAACTGCGCATGCTCGAGCACTGGGGGCGGAGCTACAAATCTGAACTCGAATAGGAAGTTGGAAGTTTGACTTTCTCGGGCGGTGAAAGTCGAAAAGTTGAATAAATCGCTCGGCGGTTCCAGTTCCCTTTAATGTCATTCATCGTCATACTTACTCAATTGCTGAGTCCTCTTTGTGCCTGGAGGGCGCATGAAGCTTCAGTCATCAGTCTCCACCCTGTTCGGTCAGCAGCCTGTGGATGTTTCCCCAGGTCAGACTAAGCTGTTTCATCTCCTTCCCGTATTACCCCAGGTCTCTTTTCGACGGCCATGGTGTCTTTTTCCCTTTGGCTATCCATTGGAGTGCTGCCCTTCGGAGTGAGCCTGGCATTCAGCACACATGTCCCAGCTAATTCCAGCGTCGTCTTTGAACCATATTGACGATTGGTGTGCACCCTGTTGGAGTAGGTCTACCAATACTGATCCTGTTGGGCCAAAAGTTCCTGCAGATTCTTTAATTTGTTCCTAAAGGTGTCGAGGCGTTGAGTCAGGCAGCTGGTCTCCCTCCAATATTCTCCTTCCATAGATGAGCAGTACGTTCATGTTCGATTGTACTGTGGCTCTGGTACTGAGTATCCTTGACTGCTAGATTGGCTTCAGCGTACCAATGCTCGGTTGGCCTTGGCTATCCAAGCCACAACATCATTATCAAAATTTGGCAGATGAGTCAACAGATATACACCTTTCCAGAAATGGGGTGCTGAGTGTCCGAAATAGTGATGTCATAAGGGGAAACTAGGCCTTATGGTGGAGGGACAAAGGAGATAGTCATGGTTGACCAACACACTTGAATGCCTTTAATGACGGACAAGGGGGAAAAAGTAAGTTCCAATGCAAGCCACCAATTTCGGGAAGCATGTATATGTGATGGAAGATAATCTGGAAATCTTTCAACTCAGTTTTGCCAATTCTTTTCAGAGTGGAAAGCGAGACAAATCGAAAATAATGTTCAACTCGCCATTAGGTGTTTTATTCGGCGTCAAGAAATACGCCGACGCATTATGGAAGGTGGTTGAAAAACGTGGAATCGACATCAATCTGAAACAAAACTTGGTTGAAATTCGAGCCGACAAGAAGGAGGCGGTTTTCGAGAAGTTGGATTCCGAGTCAAAAGAGAAAGTGACATACCCGGTAAGATGTGTTCATTTCATTTAGCCTATTTTTGTCGATTGCTTTTCAACTAAACGCTCAACAAAGTTTAACTAAATGCTTGACGAAGTTTAACTAAATGCTGGACAAAGTTTAACTAAATGCTGGACAAAGTTCCATTTTGGCCAAACGATTTCAGAAAAAATTCAACATAAAAATATTTCTGTCTTATGCTCTAGGCACTGTGCCATCCTTGTTGAATAGAATTCAAAATTTTGCTCAATATAAACAGGTTCAGTCTGTATTGCATTCTGTATTGCATTTTATCCTTCATTTGATCCAGTACGAAATGATACACGTGACTCCACCAATGTCGACACCAGACGTGCTACAGCAGAGCCCTCTGGTGAACGAAGCTGGATTCGTTACCGTCAACAAATTAAACATGCAACACACCAAGTACCCAAATGTTTTCGGGCTCGGAGACTGTACAGATATCCCGACAGCTAAAACTGCAGCGGCCATAGGTAAGTGAAGGATTATTGTAATGGCCTGCTCGTTGGTGCCGATGAAAATGTACTTGATAAGCTACACTGTCCTTCTTTGCAACGCTGTCTGTCTATTTGTGGTTCCTACTTCCTACTCTTGACAACTATATTGATACTTTCAGCTTCCCAGAATGCAATTCTTGCCAATAGCTTCAAAGCAGTGATGAATGGACAGAAGCCCACTGGCAATGTAAGTTTTGCAAAATATCGTGAAATATTTGTCGCAAGCAAAAACAAGAACCCTGGAGGACACATCAGTGACTTTTTCGCCATTTCTTTTCTGACTTTCTGACTAACATCTGTTTAGTCATAATAGCTTTTGAGACATAATTTTGTATTCTTGAGCTTGATGTTTGAAAAAAGGGCCAGAGTGCCCTTTTGTCTACAAATTCACTATGAGCGAATTAGGAACCTCCAAGAATAAGAAATAAGCATTGTCTCGAATTTTTCAGTACAATGGCTACACTTCCTGTCCCCTGATCACAAGCCGGTCCACCTGCATCCTAGCAGAATTTGATTTCGACGGCCAACCCCTTGAAACGTTCCCGATCGACCAAGGCGTGGAGCGGACAACTATGTATCACTTGAAGAAGGATGTGATGCCTGAAGTCTATTGGAAGATGCTTTTGAAGTAAGGGTTGAAAATGGAAATTTGCAGTTGAATTTGAAAAATTTACTTTACTTATCATTAACTGATTTGTGAAGATTTCATAACTGTGTCTACTGAAGAAAGGGTTAAAATCCAATGATGAAGAAATTCTGTTTGTAAAACTGAAGAGAGGAATTTTGCGGCCATGACGGAGTCACACAATGTTGAAAACTGGCGTGATGTGACTGATGTACGCCACCTGGTAATTAACCTTGAGTATTGACCTTGACCTTCTCTTTTGCAGCGGACGCTGGGCCGGCCCAGACTTGGCAAGGAAACTAATGCATCTTGGGACAGGAAAGTAAAGAGTTACGATGAAAAGGATGTAGTTTTAGCCGTGGAGTATATACCCGTAATGTGATAAAGTTGAAAAGGACAATTCAAGACTGACTACGTATGCAATTTTGGAAAGTTTGAGACAGAATATTATTGAGCTGTACTTATATTTTTATAAGCATTTCATGTACATGTTGATATATCTCTGTAGAAGGGAATCACTGTACTTCGAGCTCGAGCATGTGGACTTACCTAGTTAATATAACAGGGTAGGTGGTCACTATAGCAGAGCACATGAGTACTTGGCCATTGATAATAATCATGTAGACTTTGTGGGTTGTTCTACAGAAACGTTCATTTTATTTTATTTTGTTTCTTCCGTTTTGAAAATCGATTTTTGCCCTGGGCATCATCTCCTTTCACGTGCCACTACAGTTAGGCACCATTGGGCTTACTGGCCTTGCGACTCTTGTCTTTTCCCAGATCCAGAGTCCATGCAGGCTGCATGTTTTTCATTTGGTTGGGCCACCCTTTATTTGGCCTGGTGTAGACACCAGACAAAAGGAACCTCGGTTTTATGTCTCTCTATCAACTCCTGATTTCCTCAGGATGCCCAACAAGTATCAAACAAAGAAGACCACAATATACTGCCTATATAATTTATTAGAGGCTGACATTTACTACAAAACAAGCTTCAATTATTCAATTAATTACCCTAATTTCATTTGATACTGTAAAAGTCGATATATCACCTTGATCAGAAGCACAACACTTCATCCCTAATGGTGAACATTCGTCGCATCTTTTACATCATCAAACACAACAATATCATACTTTTCAAGAAGAAAAACACAATATCACATTTGACATTTCACTACTTGACAAAAACATGCACCAAAAACATTCTTCTGACATTTTAGTTTCAGCCCTAATATAGCACCGACTACAAAGAAGTCTTCAATAGGGTTGACGTAAATAACAAGGAAACATATGACACATAACAAGCCAAATAGAAGAGTACACTGCATTGAAATTGCCATTGCTTCCAGCCGAGGGGTCACTCAACCAATCTGGGCATGTATGCTGGCAACCTGGATCTGGCAAGGGAAGGGTGGCCTCATGTTATGGTGCTACCTGCCAAAGTACATAGAACCTTGGCTGTCGGTTCATTTTGCCAACATTTTAGCTACAGCCTTGCAGTGTTTGGTGGTAGTGCTTCGAGTTTGGTGTCAATTCCTCAAATGAAATAAATAATAAAAACACAAGTAAATCTAAAACTGCTGTCTTTGGACTAAGGGAAACCTTATATTAATGAGTTTACCACAATTTGCAGCTAGCTGTAAGGTTCCTGACGAAACATTGTCTCCGGTAGATAAGATATATTTTAGTTCACGTATTATTCCACGTTATGTATTCCCAATCTGTTCCGGTACTGCTCACATAGTCATAAAGTTCGCGTAACAATACAGCAAGCCGCAAATCATCCGAATTGGTCCTAAAAGTTATGATATCCAAGATTATCTATTTTTCGTCTTTGCTGAGTTAAATTTTGATACGAATTTGCGTAACGTCACGATCTCTCCATAGCCAACTGCAGGGTCCATATTTATGAAGTCTTCGAGATTGTTCTGTATTTCTGAAAAAAACAAATTTACATTGCTGAGCAAATTTTCAGTTGTGCGGTAAAGATGAAGCTTCAAACACAGAGGTTGGGGACTAATTTGATGATGTCAAACAGGGGAGAACTCACATCAAAATCGACCACCCAGGTCAAATAACTGTGGCGATGAAAGAAAGCAATCGGCCAGGAACCAGCCTAAAAACACTCACCAGGTGTAGTGATGCAGGGATAGGTCGGTGGGTCAGTGCGGAATATTCCGTCGTCGTCGAGCATGTGCGACCGGTCAGAGGCAAACTTTTCAAGGTAGAGCACAGCAGGTATAACTCTAAATGACCTGCAAAATAAAAAGTCTTTTAACAAAAACAAATTTTATAGCAATTTGACAATCAATAATTCAGTGCCAGCATAGCAGCGATGTGAGTCACTTTCACGGAAACAACCACAGATGTAAACAACAGGGTGCAGGCATTGAAGGGAAACATATAAAGGAGACATACCTTCGATATTTTGCCTCCAGTTTATCATCATAACACAGCGCCTCTTCAACATATTTATTGAGTTCACAAGGAAATGGTAGTTGCGTATCTAAATCATAAAGTTCGCTCCCGCAATCTCTGCAGCGCACGAATATCACATGGTAGTCCCATACGATTGGGTTCTCTGGCTCGAGACAGGCCTGCTGTCTCCAGATCGGAATCTGAAATATCAGATAAGAACTTAGAGGAGGCATAGGTTTAAACTAAAGTGCCTGGCAAACAAGCAATGTTAATCGCTGCAACATTTGATCATGACCACATGCAAGGAATCTGTTTTATGTCATATGAGAAGAAGCCATCAACATAAAGTGACTTGCCCAAGATCAGCCAAGCATGTGGATTCTATTCTAGACTGTACCTTTTTTTCGTCATTTGAAACAAACACTGCATAGCAGTTACACAACTCCTCTGGATGAGTCTTCCTGATGTGATCACACAGTAGCCAGATATTCTCTTCGCTTAAAAGAAAACAAAATAGGTCAATGAAATAAGTTTCGCGATAATTTCTTTGTTCCTCTAAACAACCAGCACTATTAATAACGGCATTTTTGTGAGTTTCTTGACAACTACCCTGTATATAATCACAACTGGATCAGTATTCTTTTCCCTGAATCTCTCACTTAGTAGGCAGCGTAAAGACCTCTGTTGTTTACATGGACCAAGCCGTTTACAAACACAAGACAGCAAAATCACAACATACGAACAGACGTGACACTTCTGACACAGATTACGATATGGATTATGACACGAGAAGTTGCTTTTTATGCCTATGGTTTAAATTTTGTGACATATGTCACAGATGGTAACCAGCTGTCAACTTTTACTTCCTTGTACATTTCTCTGTGTATTTCCCTGTACATTATTTTGACGAAAATAAAATGCAATTTTTGGCAATCTTTGGGATATATTCTTTAAAAACATTGATGTGCATAATGTGAGGATCATCATTAGCTTTACTGTGAGTCAATGTTTATGCAATATTTACCAGTAACAGCTCGTATAAATGCAATTTTCTCGAGAGGGCAAAAAATTTTCTTTGGAACTGGGCGCTGCCATCTTGAATTTTAATCATGTGACACCAACTTTGGACAAAATGGCAGTCCCCATGATTAAAAATTTCGGTGATATTGAGACGAATAAAACCGTCTTTTTCATGTGTGACATGCAAGAAAGATTCAGACCGAGTATAGAATATTTTGAAGGCATTGTCCAGATATGTAGTAGACTGGTAAATAACCATATGTTTTTGCGTTTTTTAGGTTTTTCAGACATTCGTGCATTGAGTATGTACATAACATGCATTATACATGTAGCTAGCTGTATTGAATAGAGGCCTAGGCCAAGGCAGAACATGAACTACAAAGGCCTCGTTCACCCTAAAGACAAAGTAAACGAAGAGGTTTTTCAATCCCATCTGTCCTGTCCTATATAACTTCTTAAATGCTTTCATCATTCCACTTCTACAATCTACTTGCAGGTCTCAACATCAAATATACTGAACATTCCTCTTGTGGTTACAGAACAGGTGGGTTTTGGTTACCGCGTCAAGTTCATGTATTGAGGGCGGGTCTGGATTCCACAGTCACTTTCACACCAGGTGGTGGAAGTCACTGCTAGCCAAAACCAACCTGAATTGTGAATATAGGCACAATCAGAATATGTGGAGTGCGACCATGCGGTCGTTTGTTTGCTGCTCTCGATTAAGGACACCCTCAGGACTGATAAATGCTGTCCTTAGTAGGGAGGTGTCCTGATTAGAGAGGTCAAGTTGAAGGGAAACAACCAATTGGGACCAGGACTAGTGTCCTTAATAGAGAGGTGTTCGCTATGGAAGGTTCCACTGTATATCAAACCAAGCTGATGGACCTATTTCATTTGGTTCTCTGTTTCAGTATCCAAAAGCACTCGGTAATACAGTTTCGGAGCTCGACACAAGTAATGCAGTGGGAGTGTACCCCAAGACGAAGTTTAGTATGCTGATCCCAGCAGTGGAGGAAAGGTTGGGAACATTATGTGGAGGCAACGTCAAGCACGTGGTGCTGTTTGGAATAGAGGTTTGTACTACCATTAATGTAGCATAGGCAAAGCGTAGCCAGGATCTCGCAAGTGGAAATCGTTTTGCTCAAGCGCAGAGTTCAACATTCCGCAGCTTTCACAGAAACTCATAAGTCAACGGAGCATCCTTGTAAAGACCGTGTTGTATGGAGAGAGAGATTCTGTGACATTGAACTATCATTTTCCATTGCCCTAAATTGTTCTTTAAGGACAAAGTCATAACCATTAGGCTATAATGAAATCATTTTCAAGTTGATCATGCACATTTGTATTTCAGACACACGTTTGCATCCAACAAACAGCCATTGACCTCCTGAAGCGTGGTATCCAGGTATACATCATCGCTGACGCCGTCTCGTCAAGATTTCAACACGACAGACTGTATGCATTAGAAGTAAGTCAACATTTAACCACCGCTTGTCCCAGGAATCAATCAGTGGTGTTGATACATAAACCTGTATACAGTGCAACCTACCTTAGTGGACATCTCTGTTTACAGGACACCATTTCTATTAGGGTCAGTGAATTTGGTCCAAAATTGCCTTTTTCTATGCAATTTGACCTCTGTAATCAGGATACTTTCCTATTAAACATTGACAGTCTCAAGTGTGTCCTCAGTGGAGAGGTTCTACTGTTATTGTAAATATTAGACCCGCTCACTTGGGATAGCTTCGTGCAGACTGAGACTGGGGAACAAAATAGGTATAGGTGCAGTGCTCTTGTAGGACTGCACTGTACGGGTGTGAAGACGGTGCCTTTTCCTACCTGCTGTAAAGGATGAAACCCCACTACCTTTCATCGTGATGAGACATCATGTCCTAACTGGCACCTGCTTGTAGTCTCCCTATAAGATATTCTCTGTGTTTCATATACATGTTGCTACACCCACTTACTGACTTCCGTTTGCTTGATCCCTTTCAGAGATTACGCCACATTGGTGCAACTGTCACAACGAGCGAATCAATCCTATTCCAACTTCTTGGAGACAAGGACCATTCAGACTTCAAAGCCGTTCAGGCACTCGTGAAGGAGAAATATCCAGACACAGGACTTTTGAACAAATTGTGAACAACTTTTATGAAATCTCACCAGAGCAGAGGAACAATTGAGCATAATAATTAAGTTGATCAACAATGCTTTGCCTCGGAAGTGGACACTATCGTCTCCATTGCATTTCACTGTCCTGAATTGAGTGAAAAGAATGCTGGGTCGTATTCCTCAGTTTGTCCGACTGTAAATGATTGACCCTTGGCTGCTAAACATAAACCTCATAAATGAATTTAAAACTGTCTTTGAAACTGGGAAAGACGTTGCCTTTGGAGCCCCATCAATTGCTCATGCCAGTCCAGGAATAACAATAAAAAGCCTCATTATATAAACGTCATTGTAGAATAGAATTGTCCCCATGGATCCTGGCCTCAGGTACGGTAAGGAAAGTTTAAGCTAATAACCAGCACATTGAAGAATGGGTTACCAGCATTGTTTTCTGGGACACCCTGTCACTCGACGATAACCAGCACAAGCATGAAGTGGGGCCCAGAATAGTTTTTTGGATCCTGCACTCGAAGATTTACATGGAATCAAAACAAAGGAATAGGAGCCCATTATTCTTGTGGGATACCCTGTTTTGAGACTTGTCCCCTTTTGAGACTTGGTCCCTTACAAATATGAACTCTTTAAGGGTTGACTATCATATCCACGCACTGCCATTAGCTTCTAAAGGAAATGTTATCGTGTTTTCTTGCACAAAACATTTGATGCACATTTTAATGTGATTTTCAGGGTGTTGAAAGAGAATAAATGTCCATTTTATGTACACGGTATACTTTCTCGTGTGATTTGTTTTGATCCAGCGTTTTGTAATCTGAAGTATTGGAGCAAACTGGAAATGCAAGGATAGATTTGTTTGAAAATGTTTCCCCAAATCTTGTCTCTTTATGCCAACGAAAATGACCAAATGCAAGGACATAGATTTGTCTCAAAATGTGTCCCCAAATCTCATCTCTTCTTTTATGCCAAGACAAACTGACGAAATGCAAGGACAGATTCATTTGAAAATGTGTCCCCAAATCTTGTCCATCCCGTTCTCCGACAGCCAAGCTGACCAGATGTAAGGGAGAGTGGCACTTCTCTTGAAGGCAACTTTTTGGATTAAAATTGGGACATCCTACAGTCGGCCAATTCTATAGGTCAAGTTGCCAATCCCACAACCAACCAAGTTGAGCTAGTTGTCCTTCACAACCCAGTAGTCCTCCAAAGGTGTACTATCTAGTTGCTGGTAGGGCAACTTCACAACTCGGAGGTTGCCCACCCTGAAATTGAGTGAACTTGGATAACGGCACAACTGCTAAAATATGAACCATCAGCTAGTTTTACATGCAAGTCTAAGTTGTAGGTATGTTCTTGTCTTTCCATGACAGCTTGCAGTGAATTAATACTTCACTAACAAGACAAAGCATTGATAAAAACTCGAGCAATAAATGAACAGAGTCATACATAGGAAAATAAGGTATATTTTGTCAACAGGGAAAGATGCTAGCACAAAGTGGGACAACTGACTTGATGTCTTATAATTTCACGAAAGAAAGGAACGCATTGGGTATTTAAGACACATGATTAGGGAGGTTCTGCACCGCCTACGATTACGATTACGATTTGTGTATGACGTCATTAATTTTTGCAGCAACGTCATCAGCCCTGAAATCGTCTGCGGCATATTCGGTTCGTTTCTACGACGATGGCGGCTAATCTTCGTAAGTGATAAACGATCATCGAGAACGTCAATTTCATGCACTTCCAAAGTATCCTGGGTCACGTTTTTCACAAACAATATATTTTGACTATGCACTCCAGACGTAGGACCTGCAAATTTCATGGCCAAAGCTGTTTTAGACCGTCATGACTGCAATGAAATTGGAATGCAAATTCGCTCTGTTCGTGAGCCGTGGGTTTCTTGAATGACATCAAGAGTATTTTTGCGGAACTGAATTTAGCTGCTTCTCGACGCGATTACGATTACGATTACGTTTTCCGAAATCGTAATCGTAATCGTATTCGTAATCGTAGGCGGTGCGGAACCTCCCTATTATGAGAACACACAATGTGTATGTCCAAGTACATGGATATGACATGGAATGAAAGCTATTTTTTCCTCCATTTTGATAACAAATGCAAGTATGGCGATGTTCTTTGTACATGTATGGCTGTTGCACTGATCATGTTGTGCAGCATACGTATCAGTTCAAGCTATGTCAGTCAGCTTTCACTTCCGTTTGTTTACAATCACCAGATGCTCCAACATCTTTTTTAATTTCCACTGTGGCATCTTTTTCGACAGACTTGTGTCCCCCGGTTGAGCCAAATCCGGCCTCTCCCCGCTTCGTTCCCGGCAAAACATCTGTAGACTCGACTATCTCGGGAATGAAAGCCTTTTCGCATATCAACTGTGCAACCCGATCACCTCGTTTCACTGAAAATGAATGAAGAAAGATTGTAACGGAAATTTGTGAACATGGTCACATTTTGTGACGACAAGGGTCAGCCCAAGCAACCTTGTTGTTTCTCCAGTGCGATGACTTCATCCTCACTTCACCCTTGATGGCTTGGGGTCACGGATGAAACTTACCAGTTCTTGATGTCATATCAAGAATAACATCACCTCTATCTAGTCCTTCCTGAGTTTGGTGTGAACTGGGCTAATGAATACATCACAAGGCCACCTCTTATACTGCTCACCTGTGAATATTTGCTGTGCATGGTTGAAAAGGACGACCCCAACTGGTCCTCGATAATCGCGGTCAATCACTCCAGCGCCGACGTCAATGTGACTCTTGGCAGCTAAGCCAGACCGGGGCGCTGTGAAGAGAAAGAGTCTTTGAAGAAACACAAGAAATTCAAAGTTTTGCAGAGACACCAATTGTGACTGCTGTCTGTAGACTTTAGAGAGGTATCCTGATGCAAATTACCAATTTGGAACCAACATCCTTTTTACTAGTTCTCAATCTCAGAGAGGTTGCTCTGCAATGCAAGCAGAGGTGTCTGCCAGGAAAGGTCTCACTCTTAGTCTCATACAATTCAGTCACAGGTAGGCCTAGTAACCATCTTCAGTTCAAGGGAAATTACTTGTAAGCGGGTTATTACCTGATCTTCACAGGTAATTAACTGATCTTCACAGGTAATTATCTGATCTTCACAGGTAATTACCTGATCTTGAACACTTACCTACTCTCCCATAACAGCCCTCGGGCAACATTATCTGGATATCTGTGGCAACAATAGCCTTGCCTTGAGCAGGAATTTCACAATCATGCGCACTGAAATATAGATTAGAAAATCAAGTTGAAGTGGAGGAAGTTTGTGAACGATAGCGCGATTACCCTGGACCCCACCCTGTCCCAGGCAATGTCCCCGTTTGCAATGCCGATTCAACCTCAAAAGAATTGTCATCAATTTCATTGAGAACTACTTTACCGTCACCTCGTACAACAACAATGAACATATAACATCATGGCCTTGTCAACACCTTTTCACTTTTTCAGCAGATTCATTACTTCTGGGGTACCCCGTAGGCCTGCGCATGTATAATGTACAGTGAAGCCACACAGACCTGTACAAATCAAACCCAACTGCATGATCTGATCCTCTTGATGGGGTTGTAGCAAACTCAGACAGTTTGTGGAACATCAGGACACGATCATTATGTTTACTGTGACCATTCTCCGTATTTGAGGAATTGAGTGATGTTTCGGAAGGCATAATTTTTGCTTTCTTTCCGGCAGGCTCCAAGATCTTTTCCGTGTTAGTTTCCTTGTCCATTTTCTTAAATTCCCGCCAAATTATTGGCAAGTGGTTGGAGACACGAAAGCAAATGGAGTTGAGGCGTCGTATGGAAGTGGCAAGAACTAATGACATATTGTGCAAATCATTCCAACACTGAAATATGAAGAGTTGTAACTTGTAAAGTGCATCATAAGTCTTGAACTGACAAATTTTCCAAAAGAAATAGTATGATTCGGAGGTGATGTTTCTTCATTTTCCCAAGGGGTCTCATTTCTAGGAAATTTTCGAAAAATTAAAAACCCTGGAGAAAATCCCCAGCTGAAATTTCTCGGCAAAATGCCGTTCGTCGTGATCACTGGATTGCCTTGCAGCGGCAAAACCACACGAACAGAACAACTCAAAAAGTATCTGACTGATCAGACGGAGCGGACAGTTCATTTGATCAACGATGAAAGTGTAGGATGCAACAAAAACGACGTTTATGCAGGTAAAAACACAAACAGTGATTGAGAATATTTCCGGTCAAATTTTCCGATTTCGATTTTTATCTGCCACATGCGCAATAAATATCCCTCGATTTTAGGTTCCGATTTCAATGATGTGGGCTCAAGGTTGTTGACTAACGTTCTATTCCTGATATTTCAGAATCTCGGAAGGAAAAAGATGTTAGAAGTGGTCTAAAAGCGGCAGTACAAAGGTACGCTATGATCGCGTCGTGAATTTGGTTCCTGTTATTTTCCCTGTCAGTCAATTATGATTGATGGATAATTAACTGATTAACGCGAGCTTATTAATCCTTTGTTCTTTTCAGGAAAATATCAAAAGAAGATGTTGTCATTCTTGATTCGCTAAATTACATCAAAGGTAAATGTCAATGAAAGATTTCAAATCACGTCTGGAAACATTGCATGCAACAGCTGCCCGGCTAGCTCAGTCGGTAGAGCATGGGACTCTTAATCCCAGGGTCGTGGGTTCGAGCCCCACGTTGGGCGCTTATCTTTTTCTTATATTTCCATCTTTTTTTTGTTTTTATATAACCCTGTTGTTTTTATATAACCACTGTATCGAGAATATAGTAGGCATTTAAAAAATTCAAGTCATTTTTGAATGTAGTGTAGGGCACTTCGTCTTTGGGCCAGAGTATGAGTAGAAGTGCTTGCCGCACAGAAACATGAATTGATAGACCCAACTATTTTAGTTCATAAATTACCTCCTAGGTGTCAGGGCTGAAGGAGTGTGTTCTGCCTCCTAGTAGGGAAATTTTGTACTATAATAATATAATAACTGCCCTCAGTATACCCATTTATCTTTGTGGGAATTTAAAGAAAAAATATCCTACTTCCAGGCTATAGATATGAGTTATTCTGTGTAACAAAGTCAGCCCAAACTCCCAGCTGTGTTATCTTCTGTGATATCAACGTTGACACGGCAAATGAATGGAATAACTCTCGCCCAGATGCAGATAAATATGCAGAAAGTGTGTAAGTATACATGCCAGTTTGATGAAAATTGGCATCTTTCTATATCAGTCTTCACATCAACGTTTAATCCTCAATGTGTATCTAAATGATTTGAAAACATTGAAATCAATTTCAAATTTTGAACTGGCAAACTTTTACCTTTAAATCTTAATCGATTAAGATTGTGCTTAAATTAATTGTATGTTACTTTTTCTTAAGGTTCAAGGAGTTGGTAATGCGTTACGAGCCCCCAGACTCAAGAAACCGATGGGATTCTCCATTGTTTACAGTTCAACAAGATGATGAGTTGCCATGCCAACAGATTTGTGATGCATTGTTTCGGCGGAAAGCTCCACCTCCTAATCAGTCAACACAATCTGTAAGTATTTTTGCTTCAGTAACCAGTCTGGAAGGGGATAGATTTCCATACCATACCAGATATATTTCATCCTATGGAAATACTGTATCATCCCTTCAAAGTATGTCTTCCCATACTTAGGTATGGATTTCCATACATGTTGCAGTTTGTGATGCAGTGGACAACCCTGATTCAGTAATCACATCACATTCAGCTTTCTTTATGGCTGTACTACAGAACCAGTCCTATGTCTCTAATAAACCTGGCTGTCATCTCTTGTCCCTTCCGTTGATCCCCAGAGCTTTGTCTCCAAAGATGCACCATCAGTCAGCACTTCTTCAAATATATCAGCTGAGTGACTGGTCCACAGGCCTCTTGTTTACTTTTCTTCTTGAATCCATTGAATCTAAATCAACTTTTTATTTCCAGCAACCATTGTCTTCAACAAATTTTCTGTACGAGCTGGACAAGTTAACTCAGGAGACAGTTACTGTAAGGAAGACCTGCTATGACTTTTTTTTGAATTATTTGACCTAGTTGTTCTTTCAACACACAGTTGACATCCTTCCCTGATCTTAGTTTCGATGGCAGCATGAACCAGACACCAGTTCATGTCAGTTTTTCGTGTCTGTTGAGGCAAATACATTTATGTTATCAGCTGAGTGACGGGCCCATCGACCTCTTGTTTAAATTGATACTGGTAACTTCACATGCCTTGTTTGACATTTGAAAACTGGCCCACAACATTTATGTTCATTTAAAAAATATATTTCAGGCCATTCTGTCGGCTCAAAAGACCAGCATGCCAGGAGACAAGATCCTCATCCCTGGTACAAGTGAGAAAATTGACCTGGTACGACATTTGACCTTGGGGGAACTCCAGCGAATCAGAAGACAGTTTATATCCTACACAAAAATGCATCCTGTGGATGTCGGTAAAATTAGCGGTGTATTTGTACATTATATTAACCAGACAATAAAATAACTTTATATTCAATATAGATTGGTTGTTGTTGTTGTTTTTATGACCGTACACAGCTAAAGGTTTCCATCATAAAACCATTGATGGGCCAGTGTTGGAATCTATGGTGATAATCACAAACGACGTTTTACAGCAGATCTCTGTCAGAGCTTCTGTGATGGACCATGGTGGATCCATTGAGTACCCTTCTAGCTGCATGTTATCTTAAAGCTTGTCCCCTTACCATGATGCAGTAACCTTGTGAACCCCGACACCACAAGGCTTGTTTCTTCACCATTCTGGACCCTAGTGATAACACTGCTATTTCCTTTAAGCATGATAAATGAATTTCACAATCGTGCGCACTAAAATATAGATTAAAAAATCAAGTTGAACGAAGTGGAGGAAGTTTGTGAATGGTTGCGTGAGGATTTTTCGCAATGCTTATAGGATAGTCTGGTGCCGTGGTGGTTCCCGGCCCTAGCATGCCTGGACCCTGTCCCCATGTCCCTGATTGCTATGCCGATTCAATCTCAGAAGAATTGTGTACCGTATTGACGCAAAACGTGTTGCTTTCCCATGATAAAGACACATTGTGGGCCCTGTCGCCGCAAGGCTTGTTCGGGACCCTGGCCCAAAGAATGGCTGTGTTGACTGAAGAAAACGAATAACACAGACGCTGGATCTTTTAATGAGGTAGTTGGCTATATATTTCTAAACCGTTCATTGACCTTGCCACCAAAACTAGAGAGGTTTCAAATTCACGACGTCTCGCGTCTAACCTACTCTACCGATGACAGCTTACACTACAGTAGAACCGCCACCACAACCAATTATAATTTTCAAAGTGTTTCCACCCAAGACCACGATTCCTAATAATATTTACAAATATTTTACACTTTGCATTGTTCTCACATTCTTAAAGCGAAGCAATGACGTTTTCTGGACGGTCCGGAAATTTTTCGGAAGTCCCCGAAACATCCTAAGATCTGATCCCCCAAAATCGGAAATTTTCAAAGGTTTTTATATTTCGGAACTTTCAAAACGTTGTCGTTTCGTTTGACGTGAATGCCTTGTTTTCAAATCCGCCATTCTGTTTTGTCGTGTGCTCTTCTTCATCTTGTTTCTCAGCATCTGTTGCGGCGTCCAGTCTGTCCAGCTTCTTCAGTTCCCGCCTTGAGAGGTGTTCGACCACTCCTGCGCCGATGGCGTCTCCCATGACGTTGATCGTCGTGCGGAATCGGTCCCTAAACAAAATGTCGGAATGTAATGATTGGAGTGACCGGGGAATCTTTAATGAGGACGGCGAGCCATCCAAGTTACTGTGGACGGGTCAAGCTGGATGTAAATGTGACTCGCAAAAGCATTAAAATATCTACTCCCAGAAGGCCTGAATAGTATAGTGTTCTTGGAGAATGAGCAAAGAAACCTCACCGTAGACATAGTTTCGTTACACTGCTGAACCTTGCCTCGTCCATCACCCTCGGCCTAACATGAGACAGTATGCATAGAGGATGACTTAATGGACTGCCCCTGGAAATGAGTTTTTTCATTGGGAGATCGCCAAAATAGTTATACATGTACATATACTTACAACAGCCAATCAACTGCGAGTATTTTCGTGACGTCTTCAGTGGGGAGTCCGACAGCCGTGAGGACGATGAGCATGGTCACGAGTCCGGCCTGGGGGACACCTGCAGCCCCGATAGAGGCGACGGTCGCTGTGACACTGGAAGATGAATAATTCGTGTGATCAATAAAACTAAGGGTATTTCCCGTAGTCACCCTGAGGTTAGGTTAGAAAGTCGTCGCACCTACTTGACTTGTCGACGTCACCAAGACAAAAAAATCACCTAATTTTCGTTCTCGTTCCCGGATCAAAAGCTAAACGTCTCTAATGAGGCGATGCGAAAACGAACTGAAACTCTGCCGGAGAAGAAAAAGACACATACTCCGGCACAATGATAGAAGGGTGGTGAGGCGGTCAAGCTTGAACATTACGTCTGCTTTGGAGAATGAGTAAGAGAACGGGAACTTGTTTGGAGAAGGAGGAGGCCGAACTGGAATATCATTGTGACGTTTAGCGTGATTCGTGAGCGAATTCAATTGACCAAAACGAATAATTGAAACTAAGGTTTGCCTTTCGATTTGTTGAATGAATACGAAAATATCTTTACCTGATGGTGATAATTTTCCCGACGTCCAAGGGAACATTATTCAACTGAGCGATGAAAACTGCCGCGACCGCTTCATAGAGAGCAGTACCGTCCATGTTGATTGTTGCTCCTACGGGGAGGACAAACCTTGTCACACGGCGGTCTACGCCATTTTTGTCTTCGAGGCAGTGGTACGTGACTGGAAGGGTAGCGGAACTGAAAATGAGAACGCGAAATTTTGTGAAGTCAAAGCTTTTTTTAGATAAACAAATTGATCATTTCATCCAACATCGCCAACCATCTGCTTGGCATCAAAATCAAATCCCTATGTAAGCATCTCTGATTGGATATGATAACGGGAAGCTAGTCTCACCAAAATATGCTTTCGATTGGCTCATTTCTAAGGACAGTACCGATGATGCAGAACTTCGCCAATTCTGATTGGTCGAAATTGTCGTCTGCCGCAGCTCACCTTGAAGATGTACCAAACGCAGTGATCATGGCCTGTACAACGCCAGCAATATATTTGAACGGGTTCTTCCTCACGCAGACGAAATATATAAGAGGCAGGACTATTATGCTGTGGATGGCGAGCCCGGCGAGGACTGTGGCCATATAAAGGCCAAGTTGTCGGAGAACTTCAGCAGGATCCGGCATTTTGATGATTTCCGCGGCGACGAGGAACATGATACCGACGGGGGAATACCTGGAAAGAAGAATGGCGTCATTGGAGAATTGTGGGAATTTGGAATTGGGGTCAATTGAAAAATGAAAGATGTGGAACATAGGAATACTGATGTGAAATCCCTCAAAAAGAAGGAAGTCACCAAACCGGGATTCCCAGAATCCTTCAGGTTCATAAAAATTATACCCAACCAGTTTGATTGGCTCCTTCCCAATCACAACTCCGATGATGCAGAATTCAGTGCATCACATTGGACGAACAGAAAAACTATATCGGTGAAGCAGAGCTATGTACATCTGCCAACGATAATCTAATCAATTATGTCAAACAATATATCTAGTAATTTCATGTCCGTGTGTTTCCGACCGCTCATTGACTGTTTGGTTTTGGTATCTCTGTTGTCAGAGAGAATATCCTTCAATCTGCTTGGAGAATGATACTTGCCGATAAGCAAATGATTCCTACGTGTCGGCAGAGTAAGAGGAAGGGGATGTATGTGGAAAAGGTGGCGGCAATGGTTGAGATCGTCATTTCAAAATGAAGAAGGAACTGCAATATAAAATCTTACCAAATCACTACAGCTACCAGTCTCATCGTCGCCTCACCCAACGCCTCGAAAAACTGTGTCAGGATTTCTCCTTGTTTCCCCATCTTGCTGATCACGAGACCCAACGCAATAGAGAAGACTACAAGACCCAACACGTTCATGCCGTCACCCATGCCCGGCACTGCGTCATACTCTGAAAGTGAGGCCACGTGGTTAGATGACGTCATTATTGGAGGCCCGTCATTTGGTGACAGTTCAACTTTAAAGCGGCTGTTTCATGTGGTGGCAAAAGCGCCCATTCTCAAAAGGGCGGCAGCGTTCATTTGTCTAGCCATGGTGTTTGTTATAATAATTCTTAACAATCGAAAAGGACATTGCGTAATTCTTGGAAAACAGTAGCAAGTCTTATTTACAAGTAGTACTTCCCTGTTGTTTAACTGGCTCGTGTGTACAATAATCTTTTTGGGACATCACCCCTTTACGACTTACCTGTGACGTCAATGGTGGTGTTATACGGCGCTGCCGTACTGTTTCCTTCAGGGTTTATCGTGACATTCCGCTGGACCACCCTCGGTACTTGCGCCGTGGTGGACTGCTTGAAGGTCGCCACCACTATATTGTCGGGGAAACAGTTCCTGACAGAAAGAAATCATCGTTATCATACAGGATTCATGGCCCAGATTTTCGCCCTTGCATCACGGTTTAAATATTGGGAACTTTAAAATGATACATTGTGTATGTCACATGACGCATGTGTTTCAACTTCAGTATTAGCAGCATCCAAACGTTCCAGTTTCATGCACACGCCCCTCCCCTGCATGTTACTGATACAAATAGCTTGGTTTCTTTTGGTCTGATATGTTGGCACGTAATGAGAAATTTACTTTTTCATAAATATATTCTGTCAACCCGCTTGCGTGGCGTATGAATACAGTGTTAAACTGTATCCGCTCACTCACCTAATGAGATCAAGGAAAGCATCCGCGGTGTCCACAACTTTCGCCTCACCACCAGTCACCGTAACTGTAGACTGAGCACCTGGTTGAATCACAGATACCAGAATCATGCCTATTATCTGAAAGGTAGAAGAGAGTGTGCGAAAATTAGAACGGCCACAGTGGCTGCCATCTTGGTCGAACAGTTGACCATGTAAATATATATAACTATCGTACAAGGGCAATGAACGTACGGTGGTGTCGCTGCCACCTCTTCTGGCTTTACATACCATGTTCATTTCGACCAAACCCTAGATAAACAGGTATGGCCGCTGGATAGGATGGATAACCTTGCTCACGTAGTCTCAGTTTCGAATTCCAAATCAGCACGCGCATCGGATGCCCAGCGGCAGCAAAATATCGGGTCGCGAATGACAGACGGGTTAGCTTCCTTTCGTAATATTTCATGATTGCACGACTGTCAATAATTAAGTGCAATGCTTTTAAGGAGACATCACAATCCCACAGTTGTCTTCAAAGTAATTGCCGGCGCACGCCCTCCAATTCTCTTAAAGGGGAATCACCAAATCAAGCAGCTCTCGTAAAGGGGACAACAACTACATATGTAACACCTCAAATAGTTCTCTTGATATCGAACTCAACAACTCCGGCAGTTTTCTTAAAGGGGACAACAATATATACAATATTTCTCTGAAAGGGGGTACTTGCCACTGCAATTATTGTTGTGGAGAAGTAATAGATCACAGCTCTTAGTCCCATCCTTCCGGAAGCACGCGCATCCAAACTGGCTAACCCTGCAATCAGGGTGGAGACGATCAACGGAAGTATCAACATCTTGAGCATGCGCATGAGAATGTCTCCAGGGAACCGGAAGTACATCACTTGCTTTTCCGTGAACGGGGGATCCACCATACGAATTCCAGCACCCATGCCGATACCAGCAGCAATTCCCAGAATCATCAATAAAAGGAGGAGATTTTTCTTCAGCCCGCGCAAAAATCGTCTGCCGCATGATGGGCTCTCTTTCCCTACGTCACTTCCGCTGATACCATCGAGCGCCACCTGTAGAGGAATAGAGTAGATGGTCTGGTTAAAATTAAAGTTTGTGTTCGGAACGCACTCAAACTTATTGTCGGGTAGAAAGTACAGATTTTAATTCTTTGCCAGTACAAGGATAACATGTCAGGGAAAGCTTCTTTAAAGTGTTCCATGCAATGGAACTTTAAATTTATTGAAAAACACGTCAACGTCAAAGTTATTGCGTCAACAACAACAACAACAACAACAACAACAACAACAACAACAACACAAATCAAAATGGCGTCATGCCAAATCTGCCTAGTCATGCCAAGTCTTGCCTCTTCTCACCTGATTACTTGAGTAGGATATTCCACCGTTTTCTGTCGCCATGTTATTGGGTTAACGTTCTGGGTGTTAAAATAGTCACAAGAAAGGAACGTCACAGTTGAGTTACAACTATCTATCTCTATTCGAAAATTCCAAACAAAAAATCCAATAGGTCAATATAAATGTGTTGGGAGTGGTCAGAATTTACCCGAATTTATGTTACGTAAACCGCGATATCTGATGACGTAACACACAAGTAATGTTTGATACAAACACTGTTTGCCGTGTGAATCAACCACATGTAGATAAGAATTGTTGTGCTCGCCCAAAATGGCTGTCTGAATTGAACAAAAGATATTCCCCTCGAGATTGAAATATCAGAGTTGTTTTGCAGTCAACGAAATCGACGGGTTTCAGAGAGTTGCGAAGACTTCCTTGTTGCTGAAACAAAAGTTTATTGTTTGGCGGGAATTTCCTTGGCTATTCAGTCACGCGGTGATGTCGCACATTGGTGTTATGTGAAATTGAAAAGTCTGAGAATCCGACGAGAATATTTTCCTGCAGTCACACGAGTGGGTTTTCATACGAGTGTAGAAACTCTAATTAGAGAAACTAATTGTTAGTAATTAAAACGTCTATTATAGGACGCCGTTCCACCAGTCACAATTCAAGTCGCAACTTGTTTTACTTTTCACAATATCCGACAAAAAAGAGGTCCGTAAGCAATTGGAAATACGGGAAAAGGAAGCCCGTCCGATGAAGTTTGCGATAACTAGTCAAAACCGTGAGTCTAAAAAATCCTGTTATCCTCGTTTCTCACAACAAAGATTTTTCGTCCACCTCTGATGGAATGTTTGCTATGTTTGTGTTTGAGGTGAATAAGTCACCTATATCTCGCGAGTGATATCAGATATATACCTAAAGGACGCGATAGTCTTGTTCATTTGCATATGCAAATATGGGGACACTTCTAGTAAGACAAGTCTATTGTGGAATACAGGTGGGTGAGGTATTGCCATTATTTGAGATTGCTAACCTCCTTTGTACCTGAAATGTATTTCAAAGCAACAGCTCAATCACGATGAACTTCAGTGCAACACTCGGCACTAATGACCGAACTCAGTAACGTGTTCGAGAGGAGGAGCATACGACTGACTTTGATATTCGATGATGCAGCTCAGTCGGCTTACGTACTCTGTTTGCCGAGACCTAATTTACGTGGCTGCTGTGTAGCGCAACCTGGTATTTATCCGAGCAAAAATGACCTGCGTGCGGATGTTTTTGCGCGTCATTCTGGTTCCCGGTTGACTTGTTAATATCTACTGGTATTGGGCAAAGTCAAATTCAAAGTTTTCCGCCTCAAGGCCTCCTCCGAATAAAAATAACTGCCCCCCCCCCCCAAATTTCTGAAACCACCGCAAATGACACAGTCGTCTGTCAATAATGACGGAGCGCACTAGTCTTGAGCTATAGTTTTAACGCATTCCGCGTGGCGGCGCTCAGAAACCGCGCTTTCGTATCGGCGAAAAACCATTGTGTCCCTCATGCAATCGCAAACAGTTTCGGTTCTGTGAGAAAGGAGAGACCCCTATCGATGATTCGTGAAACTTAATCTAACCTACCTAGCCCCTGCCTATAGCTTCCTTAAGGAAAGTATAAGTCATCGTACTGTTTGCTAGCATAGATATAACGCAGATGGGATAACATGATTCTGTAAAATTACCGGCTTGTCAAAGTAAAGTGTCTTTCTCAAGGTCCCTAGTCATCGAGTCATGTTATCCTGTTATCTGTACAACCCTAAGACGTCAGAATTGAACTTGATCTGATAAAATGCATAAAATACGTATTTGAATATAAACTTTGTATGAACAATTTTGTGAATTGACGAAATCATGATAAGATACGACGCGATATTAGTATTAAAGGTACAGTGTCTTATCATCTCAATAGTTTTTTTAGTTCGTGTTCGCACGTGTTTCGTTTTTACCACGATACTGCACCTTTAAATTTTCGCAGACATTTTTTGACACTGACGCAATGATAAGATAAGGTCGGTGATCATTCAGTGTAGAAAAAGGCGATATATTATTTTGCTTCATTTATGACTAGATAACATGTATATTCTTCATTTATGACTAGATAACATGTATATGCAAACATACAATTCACGAATTTTAGTATTTATGTCCCTAGTTAATTTAGGCTAATGGTCACTTTATTGTTTTTTTCATTTCCAACTAATCATGGCGGCAAGAAAGAGCAGTGGTCGGGGGGGGGGGGGTCTCTAGCGACCTGTCAACGTGCCTAGGGTTGACAGCTGGGGTTGACAACGGCACCAGTAGACCTTTGAATTGAAACGAAACTAGGTCAGTAATTTAGAGACAACTTACCTTTTCTGGTATGACGTAATAATCTTTCTTCAGTGTGCCACCAGGGGGCGACACTAGTAAGTATGTCGTTTCCCCGCCAGAGGGCGTCTTTGTAAGGTATGGGCTGTCACCAGGCGCGCCCTCCGTCATGGTGCTTCGGTACCCTCTGACACAAAAGTTAACTCTGATAAACAACGGGAAAGGGTAAGGAGAACTGATAATCTGAGCCTACTCCTCCAGCTGGCTATCGGTAATCCGAGATACATTAGCTCGTAGAAGGTTTCGGCGAAGGACGTGGGTTACTACTCCAACTGGTTATCCGCGGTTGACACCTGACTCCTCCAGCTGGGTATCAAAACAGTGCCAGATTCCGGCTTGAAAATATTGTAAAGAGGTAACAGAAATTTTTATAAATCGAAAATCCCTACTCCATAATTAAAAGTGACATCTGACAATCATCTGACAGAGTTGAGACAACTTCCTTATGCATGTACATACATGTACTTGTACATGTAATTTGATTGAACACGGGGACACGAGACCTCTGTATATCGTCAATCCATAAAGTAATTAGTTTGAACTCATATCTATCTATCTTAGATCTCGGACAATCGAATATTAGCACTTGAAGGGGTTGATTGGTCAATAGTAAACATGATTTAGAGATGGCTAACGGCAGCTTGAGAAATTCGGGGGTTCAATGATCGCTCTAGACTCCCTGGGCAGCCAATTGCGTCATCCTAATTTGGTCCTTCCAGAGTGTAGCCCCATCCGGCAGTATCTAAAACCACATACCACATACCACATACCCACATACCCACATTTTAGATACTGCCAGCCCCATCCTAGCACCAGTTGTTTTCGGTATACTTCGCCTCTCGAAACAACACAGGAGTAAAAGAAACACCTGATCTCCGGATGCTCCTGCCCTGGCCCTGCACACAGGTCAGTTAGCCTGGGGTACAGACTAACTCAGTTAGCTTGGGGTTAAAGCAAAGTCAGTTGGCCTTGGGTAAGAGCTATTTTGTTTAGCCTGGGGTAATAGCTAAATCATTTAGCCTGGCCTGGGGCAACGATGAGAGCTAATTCAGTTTAGCTTGGGGAAAGTCATTTATCCTGGGATAACGATGAGAGCTAATTCAGTTAAGCCTGGGTATCGGCAGTTGGCATGGGGTGGGACAAGGGCTCAATTTAGCCTGTGGGTAATAAGCTAACTCAGTTACCTGTAGTAAAGACAGGGTCTAATAGCCGGTGGAAAACGGCACTCAGCATGAAATAAAGGTGAAAATGATTAGATCGGCATGTACAGTGTAAATGCACTTTGCGCAAAATGTGTATTTGAATTTCCCGCTTTGGAAAGTAACCAATTGAGATGAGCCAGATAGCTACTTGCTCACACTTGATAAACACAAAGACAAAAGCTTTCTATTCAGAGAAAAATGAACGAACAAATCTTCTAGTTATATGCTTAACAACCTATAGAAATTTCTTCAATTTCCAATTGAATTAACTCCACAGTATCTTAAATTTCAAATGCCCCATTGAACGTACAGCTGTACTGTCCCTTTAATAGCCCCATTTAGTGGAAACAGGAAGACGTGTCCTAACCTTGCCTCCAGGAAGAGTGAGAAAAAATTTTAAAAAATACACAGTATCGAATGTACATTTTTTTCGTGGTAGGTCTTCATTGCCTGGAGGCGAGATCAATTCAACATGGCGGACCATGCGAATTTAGCACTTGCAGTGCTCGCTATATTTTTCACGATTTCTGCAAATCCTTACAAGTTGCCGCATAGAAAATTCGAATATAAGCACAGTTTTAAAGGACCTCACTTAGTGTCGAAGGATGGGACGGTACCCTTTTGGGAACACACTGGACGTGAGTGGTTTTCATGGAGTTCGGTTCCATATGCTGCCTGTGCATGTTGTACATGTATGGTGTATATGTATACAATAATACATTGCATGTGGATCCTAACTGTTTATAGCCTAATTAAAGGTGTATTGTATCAGTTTCCACGTTGTTGGTACATGGTAGGCCTAGGTAGTATCTTTGACTTTATATTGTTTGATAGACAGTTGTTTGTATCTATCCATCTTCAAAAGAGCACATTTCTCTCCCCAACTCAACTTGTCTCAATAGCCTAGGCCTTTTCGAAGAAGCCGAATCAGCGCCAAAACAAATCAAATGCACACACTCAGAACACGTCGGAAGGCCTAAGCCGACTTCGGACAATGTCTACAGACACGGCGATCCTTTGTTCAAGGTGAAACGCATGACTGGTCAGTGCCAAAACAAACTTCTTCAAATTCGTCTATCAAGAGCTAGCTGATGAAGCTCGAGTAGCCTACAGACACCTCAATCAGTCATTTGGTGACAAGGGCAGGAACGAATTTAGAATCCCCGATCACACCCCAAAAAAAGGTCATCGGTTGACTAACCAAGCACCACTGTTCAATGGATTTATAGTTGAATGCGATCAAACTACGTCATTTCCGATCGGGGATTCTAAAGTTTAGCGCAAGGGCAATCCACTAAGTTAGCCACCAAGTGGAATACAACAGTTTCATTGCTTCATCTGTCCTACTTATAACACTAACAGTGAGTATTGATTTGCAGATTCACATCTGCTTTGAACAGACCTGTGGGCACAGATGTTTAGTGATCTGTTGTACCCAGTGACAGTCACATGAAACATTTCAAGATTTTGAACCAATTTGAATCTAACATTCTACAAGGAAATCTAGTTGGAGTAGAAGTTCAGTTATCACTGGTCCCTAGCACTCCAGTAGTCATGAATTAAAAATTGTGCAAGTAAAAAGTAGTAGACAAATATGTTTTTTTTTGTGAAGGTGTTCACGATAAACTTACTGCACAAGTGGCATGTGAATGCTGACATTGCTATCATGGTTGGGTCATTTTGTAGACACATAAGATACCACATTTAAAATGTATGATTGAGGGTGTTTGATTAGTGATCTGAATACAATTCAAAATATTTTCCCTGGAAAGAATAGGCCTAGTTCAGATATGCCCTTTATGTGCAAAAAGAAATATCGACCTTTCCAAATATTTTGTTAGCTTTAGGTTCTGCTCAATTGTGCTTTGCACAGTGAACATTAGGGGCAATGAAGCCTTCAACCTATTACCGTGTACCTGTGGTAGACAGTTACTAGTGAAGTAAAGCTAGTACATTTAGTAGAGTCCGGTGTCTTGTCCAAGGACACAATGAATTCAAGACACAAAATAGCAAAGATGAGCCTCAAATTTTATTTTATTTTCAGACGCGATTGCAAGCGATGAGTCAATCAGAGTCAGGTGTCTTGTCCAAGGACACAATGAAGTCAAGACACAAAATAGCAAAGATGAGCCTCCAATTTTCTTTTCAGACGCGATTGCCAGCGATGAGTCAATCAGAGTCAGGTGTCTTGCCCAAGGACACAATGAATTCAAGATACGAAATAGCAAAGATGAGCCTCAAAATAATGTTCTTTTCTTTTCAGATGCGATTGCTAGTGATGAGTCAATCAGAGTTACGCCCTCGTTGAGGAGTAAAAAAGGTGCTGTGTGGAATAAAATTAAAAATACGAATAACTTTTGGGAAGTCGAGCTGAAGTTCCGCGTGACTGGCAGAGGGCGTATCGGTGCTGATGGTCTGGTACGTATTTTTAAAATCCAGTTGCCCAGGGTTGTCCGAGTGCGGATGTGGAAACATCTACACCTGTCCCCTCTGTCTCTGACGTCTCGAGTTAGACTTCTGGTCAGTCGTCATACATCGATGTGAGAGAGAAGGCATCTCCCCTTGACAGCAAAGGTCTCCGGTTTCCACAATCTTTCTCCACTGCAGTAGTGCCACAGGAAAATTGCGTTCAGCCCCAGTGATTATTTGTGATTCGGTAATTTGGTAACCAGCGGGTAATTGAAATTACCAAGTAACCGCTGGGCCAGACATAGTTTTGCTAGGGCTGGGACGGCTCAGGAAAATCCGTCCCCGGAATATTCGTCCCCGCAAATTCGTCTGGGGAATCCGAGCAGTCTTAATTCTCCAGGTGAATTTGCAGAGGACCAGTCAGAAAAACCACTTGATTTACAACTCCACAAGCTGTCACCAGTAATTATTGATTATCATTTACTGAATGGGATTTTATTGGCTTTTGAAATTATTGGACGCCCTCCCTTGTATTGAATACTTGTGTATGCCTTAATCTGCCTATTTCTAGTATATTCCTCGTCGAATATTCATATGATCAAACACCTGATTTGAATATTCCACCAGTATGCTATTCGGTATTCACTGATTAAATTGGCTTCCATTAGCTGTTGTAGTAACGGGACACTCTCCCTTGAATTAACGTAAATGAAGGCTGGGTAGATTCATCATTGAATTGAATATTATCATTGTGCTTGTTAAGGTCTGTGGAAATGAAATCCCGGCAAATGGGGCAGAGTTCTGTTTAGTTTTCTCAATCTTGGCTGCAGGTGCGACAGATTGGGTGTGTTCAATTCATGTAAGAGGCTACTCAGCTTGACAGCTGTTGCATTTATTGACCATGTTAGATTGTTTAGGGATAATGTTACATCGAAATGAAAACTATTATGATATTTGTGACAATTTGTTTATCAATCATCTGTTTTGGTTGCAGGAAATCATAGAAATTGTGTTTTGATTATGTTTTTGATTGAGATATTGTCACCATCTGTTGCAGTTGATGAAATCATGACATTGTTTATTTCAAAACATGTTGATGCAGAAGATATACAGTAGAACCTCTCTTAGCGGACACCTCTCTAATAAGGACAACCTCTCTAATAAGGACACTAGTTTTGGTCCCAAATTGGTTATTTCCATTCAATTTGACCTCTCTAATCAGGACACCTCTCTATCAAGGACAGTACTTGTCAGTCCTGAGGGTGTCTTTAATAGAGAGGTTCTACTGTACTTAAAATGACGTCAATAAGGGTTTCTGGGTCTCTCAGATTAAATCTGATTGGAAATCTGTCTAAAACCGGGAAAAAAATTTTTCAGGCTTTCTGGTACACAGACGAACGAGGAAAGGACGGTCCCGTCTTCGGCAACATTGACCAATGGAAAGGCTTGGCTGTTTTTTTCGACTCTTTCGATAATGACGCACAACATAACAACCCTTACATCATGGCGATGAACAACGACGGCACAAAGAAATACGACCATAACAGGTAAGTTGTTGTTGATGAACAACGATGGCACAAAGAAATACGACCATAACAGGTAAGTTGTTGTTGATGAACAACGATGGCACAAAGAAATATGACCATAACAGGTAAGTTGTTGTTGAAATGTAAACTTTTTTGACAGGTTCTTGTAGTGCCTAGAACCTCTCCTTTTGCCCTACAATGAGGAACCTGCACAACAAAACCTGCCAATAGGGGGCCCTGCAGGCAAGTGGACCGTGGCTGAAATGAGAAAGCCATTTCCCGGGTCAACGTTTGCTGAAAATTTCATCCCTTAACTACTCTGCATGAGGAAATAGCACCGAAAATGTTGTTTTATTGGATCTTGATACTATTTTGATGAGTTTTAGGTAGAAAATAAACAAAACTTAAGTTTAATGGAAAATGCACTGGAAGTGTACCTTTTAGTACTGGTGCTGACATCTGGATTTTTAGTTCTGCAGGTTTCTCATTGGTGTCTGTTTAAAACTTCCTTATCACAAAGCGAATGTATATTTAACATGCTCAGCTGCTGGCTATTTTGTATTCAATTCGACCAGTCATTTTGATCTCTGTGAATATAAATAATAATAATACAATGATAATTAGAAAATTATCTATTCAGTACACGTCATCTTCAGTAGGGCCTATACCATGTATGAAATGCAGCCTGGATTACTGTTAGTGGTAAAATGTGCATGTAGTTTGAACGATGTAGAAGTTACATATTGGTCAAGATTATACATGTCATTTATCAGCTGTCCTGTTCTCAAACTCAAAGCATTTTTAAATGATCGAGCCATCACAGTTGGATATTTTCTAGATTTTTACAAGGCCAATGCAAATTTTAGATGTGGAGTTAACATTTTGAACTTGTGTATGGAAGTAAAATCTGAAAATATAATTTGGCGGACAATAACGACGGTGAAAATAAAGTTGTCTTCGGCTGTATTGTGGATCTTGGGTCGTAATTTTGTTTGAATGAAAAAAGTAGTGAATAGGTTTACTTCGCTTCCTCCATTCCAGTGATGGCTCTCATCAACAACTTGGAGGTTGTTTGCGAGATTTTAGAAACAAACCGTTCCCAGTCAAAGCCAAGATCGAGTATTACCAGAATGTGCTGCAGGTAACTTAGAAAATAATTCGAGATTCATCCCAGATGGACAACATGACGCATGTTGGTTTGTCGCTTTGCTGTTGTTGTTGGTTTATATATCCACAAACCAGTGCGACCTGCAATTTAAATCACATAAAACGATAATCGCTTTTTTGCGGTGCTCATCGCAGGCAGACGTGCGAGTCAATATCAAACTCAACATTTACCCGTTTTAGCTGCAGAGAAGAGATCCTTTTGTCACGCATTGCAGCTGTGATTTGAATTGCTACTCTGCGGGGGGGGGGGGGGGGGGGCTTTAGAGAAGAATTAGCCAAGATTGTCAAAATCAAAAGTCATAACCTGAAAATCAACATTTTCCCTAATCTTTTATAAACTTTTCTTCAGATCTACTTCCACGCTGGTATGTCGGCAAGCGATGAAGACTATGAGCTCTGTATGAGAGCGGACAATGTTGAGCTTCCAAAAGACGGTTTCTTTGGTGTCAGTGCTGCTACGGGTGGACTCGCTGGTAAGGCTTACATATCTTGTTAGATAAAAATTGCAAAACTATGACCAGTGTCAGCTGAGTGCAGGCCCGGGGGCCTCTTGTATGACTATTAAAGAACTGTGTTTCTGGGCAGACAATGTCAAACTTACCAAAGAGTGCTTGTTTCTCTGTCACTGCTGCAGCCCGCAAGTGACAGAGTCCATTAGCCTGCTAGTCCTTTAATGACAAATTGAATCAGCCTGCTTTTCCTTTAAATTGACTATTCTGATTTCATTTTATTTTTAGATGATCACGATGTCATTTCTGTCCTGACCCACAGTCTGACGGTGCCCCCAGATACCGAGCAGCCCTCGGGAAGCAAAGTGACGGAAGACGAAAAAAAGAAACTTGAAAAAGAATTTGACGATTATTGGGAAAAGCTACAGAAAGCCAAAGAGGAGTAAGTCTGAATAACGGTGTTTTAAAAATGTTTAAGAGTAGTACCAGCAGTTTGTTAGATGCAGTATGCAACTGACCTATCACCCATACATCTGCAGTTATATGGAGATGTTTACTGCATCTGATAAGCTACTGGCAGTACTTGCCAAAGTCTGAATTAAATAATGACGTTGTCCGGGGTAGTGGTTGCGGTAAGTTGTGCAAGGTGTCACAGTCGCTCGCAAAATATCTCACATTGATGTTTTTTTCTTCTAGATATCGTAAGGAACATCCCGACAAAAAGAAGGAGTCTGATTATGACGAGGACGACAAATGGGTATGTCTAATCTGATTATGCAAACGAGCAATTCAAAGCGCTGTTACTTGGAGAGCTCTGGTGGCTCAAAGGTTGGGCGTCGGCCTTGTGATTGGGATCCCGGATTCAATACTCGGCCGGTGCCACTTAGTAAAGTTCTCTCGACTGGCCTGAAATCTCCTTGTTTGTGCTAGATTATGGCTGCCCTTGGTTCTCCAAAAAAGCTTTCTGGATAGGCTGGGTAATAATGTTTGCGATTGTAAAGCGCTTTGAGACAGTAGATTATACAGTGAAAGGCGCTATAAAAGATTATTATTGATAATACATATACTATTATTATGACTTCAACTGAAATCATTTTGAAGAAATGTAACATATTTTACAATAATAATGAATGGAAACTCCAGCAGACGATGTGTTATATTCACAACAATATTTCTTTCTTAAATCATCAAAATGTCAGGAATTTCATGCAAAAGTAACGATTTTAGAAAGAATAAAAACATTTTGATACGCATGTGATTCGTAAAATGATGACTTTTCTTCCAATTTCAGTTCGAAGACCAAAAAGAACGAGAACTCAAAAATATATACCAAGGTCAAAATGTCATGCACATGACCTTGAAGGACCTTAATCGCAAACTTGATATGATCATCGGGCAGCAGGAGCGCACCCTATCTCAGCTTGGATCAGTATCGGGAGGCGGAGGTGGTGGTGGTGGAGGCGGAGGCGGTGTTGCCGTGGATACCATCAAACGCCACGAGGTCGATGAGGTGTTGCGTAACATACGGGATACGCATTCGCAGATCAGTGGAATAAAGTAAGTAGGGACTACTTTATCATGGTATACACAATCATAGTTAATGAAATGTGACTCCGACGTGACTCAAATCTGTGACATTTGGGTCTTTGTTAGAGTTTTAATTTGGCTTGGCCTGAGAAACCTTGTTGTCTCTAGTTGATGCTTCTTCAGGCAAATGGATAAGAAATGTCTGTAAATTAGATTTGTTTGTGATAGAAGTATAAGTTAGACACAACACATTGCTTTGAAACGTGGCTTTCAGACAGCAAAATTAAAAAAAATTGCGATATGACATAATGATATGAACAGGCCTGGGGTTCCAGGCCTGTTATAATGCTAACGGTCCACATGTAAATAAAATAGTGGTCAGCAAGCTTTTGACGTGGAGATGTCATCAGGCAGGCAGTCGTGGTCCGAGGGTTAATACTCCTGGTAATGGTCCACATGTAAAAAAAATAGTGGTCAGCCAGCTTTTGACGTGGAGAAGTCGTCTGGCAAGCAGTCGAGGCCCGAGGTTTAATACTCCTAGTAGATTCATTTGGCCAATACGCCATTCTCTCTTCATTTCAGGAACACAGTAGAGGCTGTTCAGTCCAAAGTTGTCAGCGGCGGGGGTGGCGCTGGTATGGATATGTCCCTTCTTAGCCACGAGTTACGCGATAGCCTTAACAATGTCAAAGCAGACGTCGCCAAAATATTGAATAAACCACCTGGGGTAAGAAGCTAAACTTCTGCTTTGCTCTCATTGTGCTCTTGCACAGGCCACTAAATCGGGGGTGATCAAGGGGTTGTAAAGGGGCAGAGGGAGCAAGAAGTTCACAGCAGTTTCAAAGAAAACAAATGGCTGGAAACTTCCTCGTCACAAGTTTTCCTGTTGTACATTGTGTAGTACATGTATGTACAGGGGCAAACTTGTGAAGTAATAACAATTCTGAAGTTTCTTACCTCTATTAAAGGGAATGGCCCGCCAAAAAATGGGGAGTTTTGGACGGCCCGGTCAAAACCTTAGGCGGGAATAAGGTTTCATTGATAAATATAAGGAGTTTCAAGGCCCCCAAATCACTTGTAAGGTTCAATGGATACTGGCCTTTCATTGGTTTACCGTCTGCGTATCATTTACATACTCTCATTTTGAAAAATATGACAATCTTTACGATCACGTTATTGATTTTTGCAACATTTTCGGTAACGCGCCCCTTGCGGATCTGTAAGGTACCATTCGGATGCTTGAAAAATGCTTCGTCTCGTCGATTCGCTCGCGGATAAAAGCATCAGGTTGACGGCAGCAACTTTTAATTGTTGGAGACAGAGAAGGAAGGAATATGATTATCAGTTTGATGAAAACTTTGCTAAGTTTCTTCTTGGGACTCGAAATCCATACTACTATTCTCTCCATTTTCCATTTTCTCCTCTCTCCAACTCACTACTATCGCTATTGACTGCGTAACATACACTAACATTCTTTCGCTATCATTGCTAACTTCATTTACTAGAACACTGGCCTCTTTGTAGCCGATTATGTAACCCATAGTGGAAACACCTGACAGCGCCGCCCGGCATGATCCACGTGCTACTGGCATATTTATAACTCGTAGTAAATAAGGTTGTAAAAATATGCAAATGAGATGCCGTATATGGAAACCATGACGTCACTAAGCAGTTCTTATTTCTGCTACGGGTGGCGCTGTTGCTTGCTTCTGGAGGCGCTATTCAACCTCTTTAATTCATTCTCCTTCCACCTTAACCCTTCATAGATATTTTACCTTGTTTTAACCCCTTACCCCTTGATTCAGGGGCCTGTGGCTCTGGCTGTGGCCATGGCCTATAGTCCAGTTTACGAGAAAACGGCAGAGACACAATTTTGGGGGATTTCACAGAGAAAACACAGCGGTTGAATAAAATATATTCCTGGCTTTTCACACTACAACATGTGAATATTCGAGTGTCTGTCGGAGGAGACTAAATGCTGTGATCCTGTGTACCTGAGTGTCATTGCCAGGGCAAGTAAAAGATCCAACACGTGAAAGGTGAACACGTGAACAAGTAGTTTGAAGATTCACGTGACAGACTCTGCTCTGTAAGTAGTTCTGCTCGATGGAATCGGGCCGAGTTTTAAATTTTATCTCAATATTGTGCAAAATCATGGTGCATCTTTTCGCAAACTTAAAAAGTGTTTCATTTTCTTCAGGGTGCTATCCCGCAAGAGTGTCCGACGACCAATTGTATCGGGACTACGTTCTTCCTAGTTATTATCGCTGCTCAAACTCTTTTATTTATAGGATATTTAGTTTATAAGTAAGTAGGCACGAGGTTTTATTGGTTAATAAAGAGGTACAACCTGGTACCCTTAGTCTTATTCCCGAAAAGTGTCGGACGACTAACAACATTGGGACAACGTTTTTCGATGATTTTAATCGTGGCTTAAGCAGTTTTTTTCATAGGATATTGAGTTTATTAGTAAGTAGGGACAAGATTTTTTGGTCCATACCTGCCATGGCATAACTTGCTTGGTTCGGTTACCGGTGCCATATCCAAAAAGAAGTGCGAATGTTGACATAACTGGGGTTTTTGGACACTGTACCAGTTGGTGGATCTAATGCCAGGTGGCAGCACTTGCAAATCTGTTATGTTATTATGTTATGTTATGTTATGTTATGCATCATGGCTGGAACTAAACTCCTGTGCAATCGGGTAACCTCATCGTTATGTTTATGCCAGCACAGGCCGCCATTTTGGATCCGCTACTTCACAGTTTTCCTCTTATGAAGCAATTTGATCTTTGACCGATTGTCAATTTTGTTGGTATTTCAAATTGCGGTGGCCAAGATTGTGGTTCAACACAATGAACATTTTAAATAACCTTTCTAACCATATCGCTCTTCTATTTTCAGAGGCAATAAGGAAGCGGCAGCGAAAAAGTTCTATTAGTGAATAATTGGTTTAAAAATATAAGAAATTGTGCGTTTATTTTTGTTTTACCATCTTAGTCAATCAGGGGACTGGTTGTGTTTTCTGTTGCTTGTAATAATTTGGCTCGGACAGGCCTTTCAATTACATCATTTTCACACCGCTATACGGTGTAGGAAATTTGGCATGTCCCCAGATTAGGCCCTTTTTTTTAAGGGGTAATTTGACACCCTGAAGGGTTTTTGACACCTTAAATGACCAAATCTCATCCTAAATGGCCTAATTTGATACTTTTCATCCTAAAATTATGAGTTTTCAGGTACATGTGACAATGTCAGTCAATAAGGACGTCGATGTTCAGGCAAATTGGCACGACGAAATGTCCCCAAATTAAGCTAAAAAGCAAAAAAAAAACATGTTCCCAAAATAGGCTAAAAAAATACAGGGTGTAGAGGTCTCCATGTAATTGAAAGGCCTGGGCTCGGACCACCCGGTCCAAATAGAAAATGCTTGTTTCATTTTGCCGAAAAGTTGGCAAAAACATTCTTCTACACCAGAGTTTTTTTGTAAATCTGTGTAGCATTTCTAAACGGTGAGAAAGCTCGAGCCGTTTGCCACATTAGGGCTTTAATGGTAAACAAGCTGTGGAAAATACAACTAGTTTCAATTTTGAACTTTTTGCATAGTCGGCAATTTTTAGCTCCGAGATATTTTGTTTGTTAGTTCGTCGTAACGCCACCAGGAGGAGTCTTGGTTAAAGTATCCATTTATAATTAAAGATGCATGATGTAAGAAATTCAAAAATCAAAATAAATAATACAGATGAGTGAAAAGTAAATGTCAGTGTGACTGGGAATAGCATAATGTCTCAACTAGGAAGTTTTCATTTGATACGTAAACCATTATAAGTCACAGTAGAGTTTGAGGAATTGCGTTGTTCCGTTGATTTGTTGACGGCAATCAAACACAATGTATGAGCTAGTCTTTGACGTTGTCTATTAAAATTATGTAAATGTTACTTCACTGCTATACTGTCTCTGTGCATGCTATACTGTAAATTCAGCACTATTCGCGTGCTCTTTATTTTTCACATTTTTTGCTTTTGCGCATTATCGCGAAAATATGGCCGAGAAAATGAAAACGTAACTAAAATTACGGTTGTCAAAATGCTAAATCAAAGGTCCACAAAGTTTGCAATTTCACGAAACAATAAAAAATGGTTGCGAATATTTCCGAGTTTACATTACAGTTGACATTGTACTTGTCAGAAGTGGGTGTTCAGAGTCAAAACCAAAATGTATGCACAATGGACAAAATAATAGTCGTAGTTCCACCTATCATAAAACCCCGTGTTTTTTCAAGACCCGTGTCTTCGCCGTGTGTCAAAAAACCTGGGGCGCACTTGCACCTATCAATGGTGTTAGATAATGGTTAATAGCCCCGGCGACAGGTGCGCTGTAGGTAGGGAGCTCTCCTGTGTTTCTTTCCCGTTGGAGGGGAATTTTGCATGCGCAATACCGAGGCAACTACACCGCGCCATCTGTCGCCGGATCTTGGAACTTGCAATTGCCGTGTCTATTCAGATTCCACCTATCAAAAAACCCGTGTGGAACAGGGGTCTAAATTAGCCCCCGATTAGCCCCATCGAGCTCGATGGGGCTAATAGACACGGGGATTTGACACACGGGTCTATTTAGACACGGCAATTCATAGGTGTAAGCGCAAAAGACACTGGGATTTGATAGGTGGAAGTACGACTAATATGTGGTATGCAACTGTGCAATCTTTTGTTCATGCTGGTTTGTTGTGGCTCTCTGCGGTTCCTCTGCTGGTACAAAGTAAACTATTATAATTGTTGCTTCTTAAGGCTGTGCAGATGGCTCCAGCATGGCCAAGTATAATTGTTACACAACAGATGTCAAGCGACACTATAATCCCTTTAATCATGACAAAATAGTCCCTTTAGTGACACTATAGCCCCTTTAAGCACTAGATGTTGTATTCTTGTTCCATGTGAAAACATTCCATGTGTGAATTATATTTTTCTACTTCCTGAATTCCTGGTCTTGTGCAATCAATGCTAAAAGCGCAGAAAAGGACTTCGTCTGCTGTCTGAAAAGGTTATGTCATGTTTGTGAAAAAAGATTCTGTCGTAACAGAATTGGTATGATCAGAAAGAGCTGATCAAGAGTTTTTCAGTAAATGGTCATGTCATTAGGTTTTAACATTTATGAACTTTTGGGACAATTTCTTTTTCATAATGCCACTAGTCCTTTAAATGTGCTTACAGGGCAAGTCAATTGCGGTACCTGTCTTTCAAGAATTAGAAAGCCTATAAAATATATGATGTAAATATAGGCCTACCTTTCTCTCTGAGTAAAAGTCAAATGCATGTCGTCAAATTGAATTCAGCTTTTCATTGATTCATATTTTATCAAAATAGATAGCAAGTTTTGCTGATATGTTGCGAGATAATTTCAAAATCAAAAATGTGCTGTTGTCAAATTTCGTATTTTTGAGCTGTCCCTTGAAACAGCGTTCTGTCAACTTGGATATTTCAACAAGAAGTTCACCATGAAGAAACTAAAGTCTTACTGGTATTTCCTTTATCTTTTCTGATTTCTGCGTCGAAACTATTTTCAAACTACTCGGCTGGAGGATTATTTTATTGGTCGTCCGTGACGTACTTTTCATAGTTGCTATGGTGTTGGGTACAAGTTTGAGTTTTTCGGGTGACTTGAATATCCCCTCCTCCTTATTCTGTAACTTCCCCTGTCTATCCTATTATTGTCTTGTCAAGAAATTATATTTAAAGGGTAATTCGTGTCAAATTTCACCATATAATGTTTTAGCTGTTTTTGACAAATGACTACGTCACTTTCTAATAAATCGGTAAGGTTTTCGAATCGAAATGCACATTTTCTAGAAATTTATGGTTTAATCCCGCCCGGACGGCTCGCTTCGATGCCGTTTTCGTTGATGACGTCACAACATGAACATTTTTCGCGGTCGCGGTGGTTTACATTTAGCGATTTTATAATAAATCTAATCAAAAATGGAAAATTTGAGCTTTACATTTGTGATCAACAATTAAAAACGGACGTATTTCTGCAAAGTTGTAAATCACATCATAGTATCACTTTAATTGGCAAAATTTACCAGTATCTGGTTGAATACTGAAAATTGTGATGCTGAAAGTTATTGAATTTGCCCATATTTGATTACGTTTCCAGGTCGAAAAAGTATCAATGAGAAGAAGGGAAACATTATTTATTTGCCCTTGTTGGTTTTAGGCCTAATGACCCTACGAAGTTGTTTCATGTTTCATTCTTAAATAAGACAGTAGAACCAAAAGAATTTAGGCCAGGGTGTGAGCAAGCTTTGTTTGAAAACAATACCGTGTAATTGGCTCGGCCTGAATTTTTAGCTCACCGTTCAGGGGAGCTTATACGATACCGTGTCAACCGTCTTTTGAGAAAAGAGTGGTACGTTTCTTCCACTTGACCTAGAAGGTTCATACTTGTGTGTGTGTACCCCTAAGCAAGATCTTCTGTGGTAGGTTCTCCTAGCAAGGATACATCACATATCATGTGGGTTTTTGATTTCACCTAATTTTCAAGGTCACAAAGGTCAAGTGGCGTAAATTGGCCGTTTGAGTGTAACTATGGCACTTTTCTGATGGGTATCCTGATATCTATGCTATATACCAAAGCATTTGGTATGTGCCTGTGGTGGTTTCTGATAACTAACAATTGCCTGTATGATTGACAATATTACTATGTATGAAGTAGGGAGCTTTGGTGTCATGACACTTAATTGATCAATTAACTCCAACTGTTTAGGGGCTTAGTCCATTCATTGCACCGGATTATAGCAGTCTTTCAATATAAATTGAAAGACCCTGATTATATAATGTGTATGAAATTGAGTGGGGAGCTTGGGCCACTTGACTCTGACACTTAATTGAGCAATTAGCTCCCAACAGTTTTGGGGGTCAGTCCATGCATTGCACTGGGCTGAAGTGTGTGTAAAAATGAGTGTCTTCAGGGCCTCCTCAAATTTGGATCATTTAGCACTCAAATTTTGGATTATTTAGCAAAATTCTTGATACCACTCTGAGAGGCTGATTATGCTAACAAATAGGTGAGTTAGTTTATTGATGTATTTTACATTCTCTTCACATAGCAGCAGCAGTGAATTAAAGGCAGTATTCATCATTCCTTAGAAGAATAGGCCCTACTTCTCTCTAGCCATCGTCTGGCGTCTTTTATCGTGAGGATCCAAAGCTAAAAAGGTACTCCAAGCAACAATACATCACATGTCATACCGACTTTGGTTTGACCTATATACTATACATCACATGTAGAATGTGTCTTAACCAGGATGAATTCCTAACCAACAAATATCTAGTTGGTGAGCACAATGGCCCCTGACCCTTTCATTTTAACTGTGAGGTATTAGGGGCAAAATAACTATGTAGTCCAGGATTTCAAGCAACGGGGGGGGGGGGGGGGGGGTTTATTCAAGTTGCCCATTTTCTGTATTCATAAATGAAGTTTTATGTCGGTAAGCTTGTTATCAAATGATTTTTACATGAAAAGGATGTATTGGGATGATATACAGTAAAACCTCTCTATTAAGGACACCCTCGGGACTGACAAGCGCTGTCCTTGATAGAGAGGTGTCCTGATTAGAGAGGTCAAATTGAATGGAAACAACCAATTTGGGACCAAAACAAGTGTCCTTAATAGAGAGGTGTCCACTAAGGAGGTTCTACTGAATTAGAAATTTCATGCTGGTCTTGTTATTACAAAGTGTATTCGTCAAAATTGTTATATTTAATTTCCAGTGTGAAAAATCAAATGGAATTTAAGTTGAATTATTTAAAGGGAGATCATAGGTTACGGCCTTGTGGGCTGGACAATCATAATTCAGGAACGATGATAGCAAGACAGTGTCTAGAGACCATCCCAGTGGCTTCTGTATTGCGTAATTATATGATTATTTATATGCCCGTGTTGTCCCTTTTACTGTCAAAAGTTGTTTTGTCTTAAACCTGATACCACCCCTCTGGTTCACAGTGGTACAATCCACTACCATGTAAAAGCAAAAGAAATGGAAGATTACATTTTAAATTGGGTGTGGTAGGATGTCTTAGTTTGTTTTATTCTTCTAAGAATGAATAAATTGACAATATTGTGATGAACCCGAAGTTTTATCATTTTGTACTCAAAAGTTACGCTTGGAAGACAAGAGAATCAGGGTAGGTGATAAAGCTTGGAAACAGTGAAACCTTGGAACCAGTGATAAACCTGGGAATAGTCAGTACTAAACCGTGGAATCACTGTGCCAATCTCGTCCCAGCTGATGATGCCAGTAGTTCCAGAATCCACCGTTTTGTGGAGTATGACGTCATAATGGAAGGCATTGGAAATGCGTTGTTGTCGTTAAAAAATAAACCAGGTCATTCTAGCTGATCCTCGACAACCGTGGTTGTGTACTCCTGGAATGAGTCATGCTTGGAAGACGAGAGAATAAACTTTACAGGATCTTCATCACACTCATTCCGACCATCAAGGTCACTTGTATGACCCTCCCCTTGCACAAACAAACCTCCCTAAATTATCGCTTATCCGGGAATGAAAGGTACAGCATGAGAAGAGTCCGATCCTAAAGAACATTCGACACCCCGCCATTGCGTCCCCCTAAATACATGTACAGTGGAACCTCCCTTAGCGGACATCTCTCTATTAAGGACAGCCTCTCAATTAAGGACACTAGGTTTGGTCCCAAATTGGTTATTTCCATTCAATTTGACCTCTCTAATCAGGACACCTCTCAATATTGAGGACAGCACTTGTCAGTCCCGAGGGTGGCCTCAATAGAGAGGTTCTACTGCAGTTCGTTCTCCCACAGTGACCTATCTTTATTCGCGTTCAAGTTCACATACAAGGTTTGCAGTCATGGCGCCGAGCTGATGGTAATTATCCAAGTTCATGCAACAATCTGCGGTAATTGTCTTACTTTTCGGACTCCGGCCATCGTCTCCCTTAATATTTCATCCTTTCCATCAGAAGTCAGCGTCCATCACCTGAGATAATTCGCTTACAGTTAATTATGTATGACCTCGCGTGCAACACTGTGGTCCACTAATTTAATTAGCTGGGTGGTCATAAAATGTGGATTTGCAATCTGGTTAACATGTTGGCCAGGCGCAGATCGGAGCTTTGAACATTTCACCAAATAAAAGAAAGAATAAAAATGTTGAACGAAACACGAACACCAATTAATAATTGATTTTAGTACCCTGATGGCATGACAGATGGCACGGAATTGCGCAGGACGTGCATCAATTCCTAAGATTGCCGAGAATCTTATCGGGGAACGCCTGCCCTGGATACATTCCGGACGCAGTGGATCGGTGTAGAAGTTTAAAATGTCCTAGGATAGAATGCCCGGGAAGAAACACAGGATATTATTATGCGCTTCAATCTCTGAGCTATTGACGGTCAGGGTCTCTATAGAACCATATTGCAGAATACAATAGGGCCGGTCACTTTTTCCAGGGGGGCATTTGTTACTGTTACACCGGCCTCGTCTTGTCGCCCGAGGAAGGTCTTTCACCATAAGCTTGGTCGATAGTGCCGATTGGATGGTCATTCGCATGTCATAGTCAAGTAAAGACAGGCCAGGTGTATGGCTCTTTCAAATGACCCGTGCCCGCACCGAATAACCCGATATCTTTGCAAATATCTCTCAATACTTCGACTTTTGCACGCAGAACCCAACATTTTCAACAAAGAATTCGAGCATCAAAGGTGCTTTTATCTCCGAAGAAAATGTTTCATTTGGTGAAAGAAAATGTGTTCTCTCTTTGCGTGACATCTGCCTTGTCAACTTGATTGACGCGTCATGTAATGCCAATTAAATTAATTCTTGAATTGATATTATTCCAGTATACAGTGTATGTATTCGCATATAGGAAAGGAAATACATGTACATGTACATAGGTTTTGATTTTGGATAAGATTTTCCAATGATTTTGGAATTAGAGTTTCCGAAATCAAAGTTTGTATCCAGCGAGAACGCGCATGATTGTGATTAACCTTATAACTTGTCAATGACAGCTAAGGTCAGGCCAAACTGAAAAAGTTCGGAGGACTAGTAAAAAAACGTAGAGGCCCAAAATTACGATGTATATTCTCAACATTGTTGATTGATGACATCGCGGACTTATGATTATATAAACATGTTTATATACTCCGTAATGACACTGATAATCAAGAGTGGCAGCTTTTGAAGCGGGACGTTAATTCTGACCAGTACTTTAATGTTCGCAAGGGTGCAGAACACCTTACTCAATAGTTCTGCTGTCGGGCGCGGCAAATTTCCGTTACCACTGTGTCCGGAGTGTTGTCCGGGCTGAGCGCGCTTCACTTCATTCCCGGGGCTCAGTCCTTAGTTCAACTCGCAACTTCTAGACGGCGCTGCGAAGATATTAAAAAATTGCTCTTGGATTGAGAGGCAAAAATCAATAACAAATGCGTGAGGACAAAAAAATTAAACGGCTTATAATCTGTTTAGAAAAAGGAAACGCTCGCTCCGTTCGTTCACTTATTCCAAGTTTCTTCTGGAGAAAAATGAAGATATTATGATGTTTTTCTTCAAAATTGATATGTTGAAATGGCTCATTGAAAAAAAACATATCAATTCTTGAATGTTACCCCTTGACGCATCCTGAACCTCGTGGTCTCCCTTAAACCCAGCTTGGGTATCTTGATTACACTCCGGACGCAGTGGACCGGCTTCGTCCCTCACCATAAGGAGATCCTATTAGGATGACGCAATGGACTGCCCTGGGAGTATAATCTTGATAAGATGCAAAAACGTTGGTGGTCAAGATGCCTTGATCATTAAAGATGTGGCAACTCTGTTCGTTCCAAACAAACTTGACTTGAATTTTGGGAATATGATTATCAGTTAAATGTTGTATTTAAAAACGGATGCAATAATTAAGTGAACTTTTCTATTCTCGAGAGAAAGTAATTAAACAAACTCATACTGGTGTTGAAATGTTTTTCCACGCAATGACAAGCAATCTATCAAACTCTGGTTGCCTATGACAACGGAAGCCATTTCACCACAGGTATACCATTCCTCAGTCTTCACTACACAATTCATCAATATATTTTGGAACACTCTATAACACTATTATTCAAATTAGCACAACAATAGCTTGAGGTCAGGGGTCGCGAAGTGTCACGCATGACAAGAGTCCCTCTTCTATGTGACGTCACAGTCGCAATGTTAGAATAACAAAAGGCGACCACTGTAGTGAGAAATACAGTGGAGTCTCGCACATTCTGCATTTCGCACTCAGCGCGTTCACACATGCGGCTAGGAGCAAAATTTACTAGTTAATTTCGAGGATCATTTATTTAGCTATATACTTTTCCAAGGACTTTTTGATATTATACCCAAGGACTGCGTACAGTCCTTTCAGGAGTAAGGATTTTTGACCACGTGGGATTTGACAATCTAGAATTTTGAAGATGACGACCCTCAATAACCAGGTCCAATCTGGGCTTAATACGGAAGCGGCGATGACTCTCTCCCAAAGCATGGATTCTGTAAATGCAGTTTCGGAAGAAGAGGTAACTAACATTTTAAAAAATCCACTTTTTGTGTCATTTTTTGCATTTGCTGCTTACTAGTTTCAATACACATAGCGCGAGTTCTTGTGTGTGTATACATACAGTAACGCTATACAATGTATCCGGTTAGTTGGTACATGTAGTTGTCGGTTATTCGATTTTGTGACGGGGTATGCCAAATTCGGTGTCTTCGTACGCGAAATTGGTTTGGGTTACGAACAAAACGGTACCAGCTTCTAAATCGTTATAATCTGAATTTTCAATAGATATTTTCAAAATTGTTGTGGGTTTTGTAGTTTTGGATAAAACGCTCTTTGAACCGGTGACACTTTGCAATCAAGGCGACGCGCCATGTGCTTTTCTTTAGCTTACCTGCAAGGTGTAATGTAATGGAATGAACGCAAAAATGGTCCACTTCATTCCTGTGTCCTTCTCAGAGTATAAAGTCCTTAAACTTAATATTTTAGACCAAGAATGATATTTTCAAGTGGAACATGTCAGACTTCTTATATTTAGTCTTGGGCTACAGGAGGCCAGGTTATATTGGTTTAGTTACTGGCTTCTATGTGTGTATATTGTGTACATCTTGTACAGGGTTGACAACTGACTAACTGGGACAGGTGGTTCGAGATCTTAGTTTACCTTCACAACTGGTGCTGAAGGCAGCTTTTAGTTAATATGGGATGCACTAAGATTTCATAGCTTGTAATAATGGCCTTGTGAAGGTACTGTAGATGCTATCAAATTGAAGTGACCATTTTCGCTAGTGGGGAAAAATACGGACCTTGTGGTGAACGAAGAAGGAGTCAGCTTTGTAAAAGTTTGGAGGCTGACCATAGTCCTCTTTTCACAAACAAGAAACGCCATCAAATCTTAAGCAGGGAAAAATGCGGACTGTAATGTAAGTCCTGATAAAAGCGAGTAACCTTTTTAGACCAGTATACTATGCATATACCTTTCCTGTCATTTGCAAGTACAGTAGAACCTCTCTATTAAGGACACCCTTGGGACTGCAGTGCTGTCCTTAATAGAGAGGTTTCCTGATTAGAGAGGTCAAATTGAATGGATACACACAATTTGGGACCAAAACTAGTGTCCTTAATTGAGAGGTTGTCTTCAATTGAGAGGTTGTCCTTAATAGAGAGGTGTCCGCTTAGGGGGGGTTCCACTGTAAGTCCTAATAAAAGTGGGTAACCTTTTTAGAACAGTATACTTTGCATATAACCTTTCCTGTCATTTGCAAGTACGGTGGAACCTCCCTTAGCGGACACCTCTATATTAAGAACAACCTCTCAATTAAGGACACTATGTTTTGTCCCAAATTGGTTGTTCCATTCAATTCGACCTCTCTAATCAGCACACCTCTTTATTAAGGACAGCACTTGTCAGTCTCGAGGGTGTCCTTAATAGAGAGGCTCTACTGTATACATCCAGAGGCATGCCCATAGTTATAATCAGTTGGAAGTCAAAGTCTAGAAGTTGCTAATAGGATAATTAGCCTTGGCATTGATTAGGAAATTGACCGTAGTATTAGCTGTCTGTTGAAATTGGTGTCTTTCTGAATTTGAAAGGCACTTTTGGGTTTTACCGATAAAATGTCCATTGGTGTTGAGCATTTGGAAATGCCCAAGCACTGGGTAGGCAAAAAGCGACCCATAATTTCAATGTGTGACAACATGAAAAGTGGCCTATTCCTTGATGCAATTCCATGTGATGTTTAGCAATAGCTGTGAATTCGGTATTTTCTATTGTCCTTCCATTCCCTTCAGGGCTCTCTCTGACCTCCGCCTCCACATGTTCTACCAAATTCATCACAAAAGAAGCAGTTGAATCATTAAAAACTGCTGGTGATAATATCAAAATACTCGGCATAGTTTGTGGTACCTTGTCTCCCAGAATGTGATATTCCTGGTCCTCCACAACAAATATTTCTTTTGAAGAAATATCGCTGTCAGAAATACCTGTTTTCAGTTGTGTTTAGTTGAAGATAATTTGGCACTTCCTGCGTTGCTATTGTCCCCGGCCTCCTTTGGGATGGAGTTCTTCACAAGGGGCAGAGCGCAAAGGAGGAAGTTGTGGCCCTCTGGTGCTTCAGTGGTTGGCTGGTCCAACACGTGCTGTTGCGGTTCTGAACTGTACTGGCCAAATATAACATGCATTGTTGCATGTAGCACTTGATATTCTACAGGTATTGTTGACTTTTTGTCAGTGGCAGGATGAGAATTTGACTGCAGCGCTGTGAGACAAAAAGTGCTCCAACTCAAGTTTTTCCGAGTACCAGTACTGTTACACAGTAAAAAGGACAAGATTCTGAATACAACATAAAAAATACTACAATGTATGTAGAATTTAGGCCTATGTTTATCCGCAAGAAATACATTCATACCTCGTTTAGAAACAAGATTTTCCGGGGACTAACATTTGGTATATTGTTCATAATCCGCTTTCTCTGGGTCTCTAAGAAGATTATTGAAATACTATTGTTGATTTAAAGCCTTGGGGTCCTAAACCGTCCGTGGTCTACATGTATATGCTGTCTAGTATTTGCGAGTTTCGGTTTAAAACTGAATTATTAAAATGAGAAGGGGACTAATTATGAATGTATTGTTGAATAATCAGTATTGAAAATTTTATCTCAGCATAGCAGTGTGTCTTGGTGCGCCAAAAATAGTTTTTGTCTGTTATCCGTATATTCCCATACTTTGGTATGGTTGTGCTCTCCCACATGAATTTTTAAATCATAAGGGGTTAAAGGGGTAAACCGTTGGTATTTAGCGGTGGGCTTTGGAAAATAGAAGTGCGGTGACATGCACAATGATCTCGTGCTGTAGTTATGCATGCAAAGTTCCTGAAACTTGGTATCTGAAGTATCTGTCCACAAAACAGGATTGTTGAAATCTATATTCAGTTCGTAAAACCTCAGTACAAGTTCAAATTCCAGAATTTATGACGAACATAGGCCTTTAAGAAGGCTTGAGTAGTACTAATGATAATTTCTTGTGCTGAGAATACATGTTCAGTAGAACCTCTCTTAGCGGACACCTCTCTAATATGGACAACCTCTCTAATAAGGACACTAGTTTTGGTCCCAAATTGGTTATTTCCATTCAATTTGACCTCTCTAATCAGGACACCTCTTTATTAAGGACAGCACTTGTCAGTCTCGAGGGTGTCCTTAATAGAGAGGTTCTACTGTATATTTGAATATCTGAACAGACATTGTTCTTGTAAATTTCTATGCCATTACAGTTGTGGGCACAACGCATAAAGCGTAATTAAGTTAGTTGGTGAATAAACTGGTTTGATTCGAGGCTTTCAATATAATACAATACACATTCTCTTGAAATTCAGAAAGAACCAAGAACTAATGAAGTATACTGGTCAGAAGTAATGTCATCAACTGTGTTGTTGGAGTCTTCAAAAGAAATTACAGTGGAACCTCCCTTAGTGGACACCTCTCTATTAAGGACAACCTCTCTATTAAGGACAACCTCTATTAGCGACACTTGTTTTGGTCCAAAATTGGATGTTTCCATTCAGTTTGACCTCTCTTATCAGGACGCCTTCTATTAAAGACAGCTCTTGTCATTCCCATGGGTGTCCTTAATAGAGAGGTTCTACTGTTTGTTGTGTTGGTCTGTTAAATAAATTTCTTCAAGCATCATTTCCATCACATAGAGAGAAAACTGCACTGTCAAGATTGTATAGTAGTGAGTTCTAACATAGCGATTTTCACTGTATCACCTACCCTCTGATATCTCAAAGTGCTTTACATCGCAAACATATTTACCAGCCTATCCAGAAAACTTCCTGGAGAACCAAGGGCAGCCACAATCTGGCGCAGGCAAGGGCATTTCTGGTCTGTTGCGTGTTGCAAAATGGCACCGGCCTGGTAACGAACCTGGGACCTCCCGATCACAAGGCCGACCCACCTACGTTGTGCCACTGCGCGCCTGTGCTTTTGGAACCAAGGGTTGCCGCAATCTAGCGCAAACAAGGACATTTCTGGTCTGTTGCGTGTTGCAAAGTGGTACCGGCCTGGTAACGAACCTGGGACCACTCAATCACACAAGGCTGACCCCAAGATATGTTGTGCCACCGGGCTCCTTTGCTTGTAGATTTATTTTCCATTGCTGGCCAATATGGAACTGCAGTTGAGGCAAGATAATTTAGGAACCTCTGTATAGTGAAAGTACAGTAGAACCTCTCCTCGGGACTGACAAGAGCTGTCCTTAATAGAGAGGTGTCCTGATTAGAGAGGTCAAATTGAATGGAAATAACCAATTTGGGACCAAAACTAGTGTCCTTAATAGAGACGTTGTTGTCCTTATTAGAGAGGTGTCCACTAAGAGAGGTTCTACTGTGATGGTTAAAATATCATATGTGTGCAAAATACTCATCTGATGTAACTCACATATGCACCTGAATGTATCACATGTGCTCTCAGTTATTTTCAATCATTCAATCAGAATTTGTTTGAATTGTCATCTGTCAAGTGTTTGATATAATTTATAGAACATCTGTGCCATGACTCCATGCATCAGAACTATGCATATGTGAAGGTAATTGCATGTGATCGGCAGTATTTTAGCGACAGTATTCATCACTGTCACCTGATTAGCCAATATTCTGGAATGAGTTTACAATCTCAATCATACCCCAAAGAAATGTCATCAATTCAAGTAATAAGTGCCATTGTTCAATGGATTTATAGTGGGATGCAATCAAACCGTGTCATTTCCGAAGAGGGACTGAAAATCTTGACTAAACTTTTTATAAACTTTAACCCTTGGCTGACAACCTAAACTACTAATTTGATAGGTCTAACACTGGGACACCCTGTAGCACACACCATATGCTGTGTGTGCCACTGCAGCACTTTCAATGACAATTATGCGATCGTATTACATAATAAAAGAGTAAATAATATGCCGTCTGTACGCACTGTGATTAGAGAGTTCACTAATGTAATTGGCTATTAATTACCAAAACATTTTTATTGCAGATGACGGTTTAATGTTGTCCAATGTTTGATAGAGACAGGTTGAAGGTGATTTTTTTGTTCGAAATAGATTTGGTTACTTACCTCTCTAATAAGGACACTAGTTTGGGTCCCAAATTGGTTATTTCCATTCAATTTGACCTCTCTAATCAGGACACCTCTTTATTAAGGACAGCACTTGTCAGTCCCGAGGGTGTCCTTAATAGAGAGGTTCTACTGTATTTTGAATTAAAAATTCGCTGATATAGAATAAAGTCAAGTAGTTTTAGTATCTGCAATCAATTGTTCATCAAGTATTACCATCACATCTCTTGTATTGCACAAAATTCACAAAGGATTCGTGTTTGCTGAATGGCTGTGTCGTCTGTTAAAGCGAACTGGAACCGCCAAGCCAGTTCGTATGACCTCGTTTTCATTTCCCGCGTATCGGGTGATCAGAACGAGGCATGAATGAAACATGGCGCCTAGCTGTCAATCATTCAGTGACGTCACTACTATGGAATTTACTACGAACATTCATGAATGAAAGATCGCATGACTCACGTGATTCTCACATGATTCTCAATAATAACAAATTGAACTGCGCATGCTCGGGCACTGGGGGCGGAGCTACAAATCTGAACTCGACTTTCTCGGGCGGTGAAAGTCGAAAAGTTGAATAAATCGCTCGGCGGTTCCAGTTCGCTTTAAGTTAGGTTTGTCTTTTTTTTAAAAATGAATGAAGCGGTGGGATGGATGAAGCGCCCGTACCGTTCCCCTTAATTGTTTTATTCAATTTCAAAGCCAATTTTCATGAATAATTGATTGCGTTGTACACATTTTCTGGCGTGATTAGGCATAATTTGTGATAATGCGGTATTCTGTGCCAGCCATGTGAAAAAAGTTGTGATGAAAATTGTGACTTTGGATATTAGAGAGTTTACAAAATTATCGACTGTAACTAACAATATTCAGACATTTCTTCTTCTGTCTTAGGAATTTTTGATATGCTCCCCGGACAGTCAGTACGTTTGGCAATACTCTGCCTTTAAAAACGTCATCCCCTCAAAACGGTTAAAACTATGTTTTTATCGTCAAGTGCCGTAAACGGTTTCGATCTTTCTTGACTCACATTTCCCCGCATTTAGCATTCTGTGTCTGTGCGTCCCCACCACAGACTTAAGTGTCGTAATTTAATACAAACAAAAACACTACTCATTTCGTATTCTCGGCACACGTTCGCTGCCTGTGGAATACAAGGACTGAGCTGTCGCGTTTCGCGTCAATTAAACATTTTAATTATTTAGATCGGAGTTGAAAAATTGCTGGAGACAATTTGCATGTGCTATTTTGCTGCAGAGAGAACAGAGTTTTATCCATTCTCTACCCTTTTGGGGACCACCACTGATAGCAGAAAATATTGGCCAAGAAGAAACGTTGTTGGCGAGCTCAGTGTGATAAAGTTACGTATTCAGTGGTTTTCTTGAGGGAGTTTGTCCTAAAAGGGATGCATCGTTCGTATATATTTGGCTGCAGTTTGAATTTACAGTTGAAACTCTCTATTATGGAGGCCCTCGGGACTGACAAGTGCTGTCCTTAATAGAGAGGTGTCCTGATTATAGAGGTCAAAGTGAAAGGAAACAACCAATTTGGGCCAAAACTAGTGTCCTTAATGGAGAGGTTGTCCTTAATAGAGAGGTTGTCCTTAATAGAGAGGTTGTCCTTAATAGAGAGGTGTCCGCTAAGGGAGGTTCTACTGTATTTTGAATAGAGAACGCAGTCGCTTTCCACTCTCTTTTGGCAACGACCTCTGACAGCAAAAAATATTGTCAGAGAAGAAATGTCATGGTGAAGCTGTAATGTATTCTGTAGTTTTCGTAAGAGAGTTTGTTCTTAAAGGGTCACACCGTTTGTTTTTATTGGTGGCACAGGAAAATAGAAAGTGCAGTTATACACAATGCCGTAGGGCAGTTATCATTCATGCAAATTTGCTGAAACATGGTATTTATTGTGTTTGATTATCTGTCTCTACAACAGCAATGTTGATATTTGGTACATGTACATACATTTTGTATTGACACATTTGGACATTTTCAAATTCAATTACGAATTTTTAATGAACGATATGAGCCTTTAAGGGTTAAACGTCTGCTATTCCTGCAGATGATTAGAAGATTGACACTGTCTAATGCCCGAGTTGGCGAAGCATTGGACAGGAGTAAGCTAGGATCGATCAACCTGCGTCTCTGAGGACCAAGCGTCCACCCGTCTTCCTTGGATACAGAGTTCATCTGGTGGCTGTACTATAAGCGTACAGGCAAGGTGGTCGGATGACTTTGACCATAAGCAGGGATTTGCATGAATCTTGCTTCGGTCATGAAGCCAACCTTTCCTCTCAATGCCATGAGGTTTTGGCCAACATTTCAGCTCCTCCCGAGCGGTTTTGGTGAGACAATCAAAATGTCTGTGGCCAAAAATTAAGCATTTATGCATTAGCTGATGATACCTTCTAGGACCTATGGCTAGCTTGGGTGGGGTGCAATTGATAAATCGATTTAGGTGTCGGTGCTTCGGTCATGAAGCCAACCTTTCCTCTCAATGCTATGAGGTTTTGGCCAACATTTCAGCTCCACCCGGGCGGTTTTGGTGAGACAATCAAAATATCTTTGGCCAGAAATTAAGCATTTATGCATTAGCGAATGATACCTACTAGGACCTATGGCTAGCTTGGGTGGGGTACAATTGATAAATCGATTTAGGTGTCGGTGCTTCGGTCATGAAGCCAACCTTTCCTCTCAATGCAATGAGGTTTTTGCTAACATTTCAGCTCCACCCGGGCGGTTTTGGTGAGACAATCAAAATGTCTTTGGCCAGAAATTAAGCATTTATGCATTAGCTAATGATACCTTCTAGGACCTATGGCTAGCTTGGGTGGGGTGCAATTGATAAATCGATTTAGGTGTCGGTGCTTCTGTCATGAAGCCAACCTTTCCTCTCAATGCTATGAGGTTTTGGCTAACATTTCAGCTCCTCCCGAGCGGTTTTGGTGAGACAATCAAAATGTCTTTGGCCAAAAATTAAGCATTTATGCATAAGCTGGTGATACCTTCTAGGACCTATGGCTAGCTTGGGTGGGGTGTAATTGATAAGTGGATCAGGTGTATGAGCTTGCTTACTTTCTTGATGACAGCATAATCTGGGCAAAAACTGTCCTCAAACTTACACAATTGTTAAAACTCATTTCCCAGATATTTTACCTATTACTAGCCGAGCCGATATTCAATTCTTTGTGATACTACTAGCTAGAGGCTGCTAGGGTACAATAGCTAATGATTTAACTGTAGGCTCAAACATAGCATTAGCTATGAGTGTGCAGTGTAGTGTGTACGTGGTGTGTGCTATGGATTTTTACCTAGCTCATGCATAATACATGCGTAGCGTCACTTCATGTACACTCTATTAGGTTTCATTTGTTCCATGCTGGACAAATTCTGAAATTTTCTGTCGCAGATGCAAATTTTCTGGCGTGCGAATTTGAAAGTTATCGGAGCCAGTTTGGCCTTTGGCATTGGAAAATCTAAAAGGCGACCAGAGTGGGCACAAAGCAATTTTTGAGGGCACTGACTCCATGGCAGTGGTGACATATTGGTTGAATACGAAACCTGCCAGATTTTCAAATGGAAAATTAAAATTGGATTTTGACTGCAAGGGGTAAGAGCATGTTCACTCTTGGCTGCCTACTCAGGCAGAATTTCCACCGTAGCATCAATGTTGCAGGTCACAGCAATAAATGTCCCTCGTTTGCGACCGCTTCAGTGACTATAACATGGTTTAAATATGTACACACCTTTCCAAGTAAACTTGTCATATAAAAACGTCCCTATGGACGGAAGAGAACCTGTCTCTCCTAAATGAAAAATCCATCCAATCGCTAAAGCTCCATCTCGGGCTACCAACCCTGTCCCCTTGGAGCCAATTATGGACTCTGGGATTCTCGTGTTGCAATTTTATTAACCATTTGCCCGATTGCTCTCGGAGCTATGGACATCTCTTAAAAGTATTGACTTTGCAGAATTAACTTCTGAGAGGTCCACTGGGGGTACATGTTTCTTCCTCCCTCTCTGTTGGGAATATCTCTGTACAATATTATAAAAGTCACCTCTGGCCAGAGTTTTCGTTATTTGATATAATAATAATAGTACGAGTCTTATATAGCGCAGTATCCAACCATTAACTGGCCGCTCAAAGCGCTTGATAGGCCTCTTTAAAAAGCTAATGTTTCAGTTGTCCCTTGAAAGATAAGAGAGCTGCAGTTCCTAACAGTTGAAGGAAGTTTGTTCCACAGCTGAGGGGCTCCAATTGAAAATGCTCTACCACCGACTGACATGACATTGGTCTTTGGGATAGACAGAAGAACGGCCGATGAAGAGCGCAGAGTTCGAGAAACGGTATGAACGGTGAGAAGTTCTGAAAGATATTGGGGAGCAAGTTGGTGAAGACACTTGTAAGTAAGAAGGAGAACCTTGTACTTGATGCGCTGTTGGTTACTTCATCCCTGTGACACTGTTTGGGAGCTGTCAATTTCAGGTATCAGGGCCTTCTCGTGGCATTCGCAGCGATAGTTTAGTCATAAAAAACTCCCTTATCCAGTCTGTGACACTCTTTTTTGGGTCTGTCGTTCTGGTGTTCAGGAATTTATAGGTAGCTAGGTATTCAGTAGAACCTCTCTATTAAGGACACCCTCGGGACTGACAAGTGCTGTCCTTAATAAAGAGGTGTCCTGATTAGAGAGGTCAAATTGAATGGAAATAACCAATTTGGGACCAAAACTAGTGTCCTTAATAGAAAGGTTGTCCTTATTAGAGAGGTGTCCGCTAAGAGAGGTTCTACCATTGAGTTTGGTCAACTACAGAACTGAAAAAGCCGGATGCATATACAGTACCACTGGATCTGTCCCTGTGAAACTTTTTTTGATCCGTCAATGGTTTTCAGTTACTTCACGTATAGTGACGGGTGGCTTATACAGTAGAACCTCCCTTAGTGGACACCTCTTTATTAGGGACAACCTCTCTATCAAGGACACTAGTTTTGGTCCCAAATTGGTCATTTCCATTCAATTTGACCTCTCTAATCGGGACACCTCTCTATTATGGACAGCACTAGTCAGTCCAAAGGGTGTCCTTAATAGAGAGGTTCTACTGTAGTTTGGTCAAAGCTGTTTGCGTTGAGTTCACCACTCCACAGATCGCACAGAATCTTGCTCGGCTGACCTCGTAGATAAATCAAAACACCAATTGAATTTCTCGCAGCGGCATCTCCGAGAGACAACGACTACCACATTGAGAATTTTATTAGGCTAATCGGCGATGATGTAGCGGGTATTCGAGCCACGTTCAATAGTAGGTGGTATCCGTCTCTGGGGGGAAAACCGAACAACTATACAACAGTTAATGTGTTTGTTGTGGTATTGTACATCAGAACATACAGTAGAACCTCTCTTAGCCGACACCTCTCTAATAAGGACAACCTCTCTATTAAGGACACTAGTTTTGGTCCCAAATTGGTTATTTCCATTCAATTTGACCTCTCTAATCAGGACACCTCTCTATTAAGAACAGCACTTGTCAGTCCCGAGGGTGTCCTTAATAGAGAGGTTCGACTGTAGTATACTTAGAGGACGTTTTAACCAACTCTGTTCTGTTCGAAGTTAAAAGCACCATCTTTGTAAGGCTGGAGTTGTATAGGATTCACGTTGGTTATATCGGATTCACGTTGTCACTCGTCGAGAGTTCAAACGAACTTCGTACGAGCGATACAATGCCCTTACTGCTGCTCAGTCATATCAACCAGGTGATGCATCAACAAGTCATACGCGGGTTTCCGAATGGAGCCCTATTGTCCACGAGTTATCAGGCCGAGTCTGGCTGACCGATCTGCACCGAACTTATTTACAGGGAATCAGAAGGTTCATTTTCACCGCCGGAGAAAATGTAAGAAGTAGGCCGAAGTAAGTTGGTGGCGCAAAGTCCCCTTTATTTGACTCGGACGTAAAAACATGACGTGAGGTTTAAGAGTAAGATATTGAATCGTATGTAGCTCGCTCTTTGGAAATATAGTAGAACCTCTCTATAAAGGACACCTTTGGGACTGACTAGTGCTGTCCATGATAGAGAGGTGTCCTGATTAGAGAGGTCAAATTGAATGGAAATGACCAATTTGGGACCAAAACTAGTGTCCTTGATAGAGAGGTTGTCCCTAATAGAGAGGTGTCCACTAAGGGAGGTTCTACTGTACATGGCAGCCTACCGGCAAACAATCGTACCCCACCACTGCCAAGTGCAATAAAAAACTGTGTTGACAAATTCTTCATGACATTTTCTGTCTCAGAGATGTTGTTGGAAATCCCGCTAGGATCATTTGTCCGAATAAACACAGATTACCGAACGATGGTTATAAGAACTACGCAACGCATGAAATACGATATCATCCCAAATTGGTGCAAAACGTGTGGTTGCACATAAAATGCGGAATCCAGCTCAGCAGTATCTGGCAGAAAATCACCGCTTTGGAAATAATACCGCATCAAAGTCGTGCTTCGTAATTATTCGACGACGTTGTTATAAATGCCGCAAAACGTTTCGTTTGATGTCATTTTTACGGCGTTTGGAACCATTTGCTACTACGAGCGGAATTATTTTGCGATTATTGGTTACATTGTTTTAGTCGTTTGTGATCTGTGCTTTGAAATGGTAATAATACAACTGCGTGGTTAAATTGTGTGAAAACCTACTCAGAGCAGAACGTAGTTTTTCGGCCCCTTTTATTTGCCAGTTGTTGCTGCAGAATTTGTTGTCCTTGAAAAACTAGTCCTTCATCTCGAGGAGGATATGGTAGAAATTTTAGGAGGAGAAAGTAGTTTTTTGGCCCCTTTTATTTGCCAGTTGTTGCTGCAGAATTTGCTGTCCTTGAAAAACTAGTCTTTCATCTCGAGGAGGATACATGGTAGAAATCTTAGAATCCCTGCTGACCTGTGTTGATTGGAGAAGAGAATTGTTGTCTGCCTTGAACTTGTGATGATAAACTCCGTGGTTTATTTGTTTTAATACCTCTCTCAGTGGAGGAAGCATTTTTTGACCAGTTTTATTATGCCAGTTGTTGCTACTGGATTTGTTGTCCTTGAACAACTTGTCTTTGATCTCGACGAGGAAATGGTAGAAATCTTACGATCCCTGCTGACCTGTGTTGATTGGAGAAGAGAATTGTTGTCTGCCTTGAACTTGTGATGATAAACTCTGCGATTTATTTGCATTAATATCTCTGTCAGTGGAGGAAGCCTTTTTTGACCAGTTTTATTTTGCCAGTTGTTGCTACTGGATTTGTTGTCCTTGAACAACTTGTCTTTCATCTCGAAGAGGAAATGGTAGAAATTTTAGGATGCCCTGCTGAACAGCATCAATTGGTAAGAGCAGGGCATTTTCAAGATTATAACCAGGGGTTAAGTGGTTAAATGTCAATATTATGAATAAAGTAGAACAATGACATTCCAGAATGTTGACTCGGTTTGAAATTACACCCATGTGACTGGTCCCCAGCCGACTTTGAAATTCAACTAAGGTATAGGTCAACCTGTGGCCACCTCTGGAACAGTGGGGGCCGCTTTCAATCAAACAATATTATTAGTTACACTACCTGAAAATTTAATGTTGCCTTTCACCTGGCCACAGCAACATAGCAATTTTGATTTTAAAGTGGCCACTGATTGGTTAAATCGTCATGTTGTCATGGCTCACTCGAATCTCGCAGCGACATATATTACTCATTTGCAAAGTGTTTCTAAAAGTGAAGTGATAGCCGCATGTCAGTATGTCATGGGTCAGTCACAGCAACTACAGTTGCTTGGTTGTGCAGTGAAGTGATAGACCCATGTCAGTATGTCATGGGTCAGTCACAGCAACTACAGTTGCTCGGTTGTGCAGTGAAGTGATAGACCCATGTCAATATGTCATGGGTCAGTCACAGCAACTACAGTTGCTCGGTTGTGCAGTGAAGTGATAGACCCATGTCAGTATGTCATGGGTCAGTCACAGCAACTACAGTTGCTCGGTTGTGCAGTGAAGTGATAGACCCATGTCAATATGTCATGGGTCAGTCACAGCAACTACAGTTGCTCGGTTGTGCAGTGAAGTGATAGACCCATGTCAGTATGTCACGGGTCAGTCAAAGCAACTACAGTTGCTCGGTTGTGCAGTGAAGTGATAGACCCATGTCAGTATGTCATGGGTCAGTCACAGCAACTACAGTTGCTCGGTTGTGCAGCACTTTAAGCCCGTTACACACGAGGGACTTCTCACCAACTTAGTTGGAATTTTAATTCATAACAGGTATCCAGACCAGGTAACTGATACTTTGCCCGATTGGTTGAAGTTGCCGGCTGCACTACCGACTTGTTCTATTTCTCGACGACATCTTTTGTTTATATAAGGATTTTTTTGTTTATATAAGGAGTGTGGGGTAGAAATTTCCCCGTGTGATTCAGTCAACAACATAGTTGGGCCATATTTTGACTCTTTATCTCTATAGACTAAATATAGTGCAGGACCTAAATATTGCTGGGATTATGTCTTTCGTGTGAGTGGATGAACGACTCTCAACTTCCAGTCACCTGTGCACCTGTTCTTAATTTTAAAACCAACTAAGTTGGTGAGAAATCCCTCGTGTGTAGCGGGCTTTAAACGATGATAAATGTTGGTGGCTTCCTCGTTTCTTGGCATCATCTGACATCTGATCTGGAAAGGGTGACAACTCCTTCAAATAGTCCCCCTGGCCACCGAACCATTTTGTACAGCTGCCATAAAAAAACTTGACAGCCCTCCCGTAGTCGAATGTGTTATCATTATCACGATCTCCAAACAGACTGTGATTACGTAACACACCCTCTGCCATTTTGTTTGACAAATTTGATTTTGAAAAACCAGACAGAATATTATGGAATCTGTGACTCCATGCCCAAGCTGGGGATCCTCACAAAAGAATCGTAGAAGATCGTGTTGGTGATGTTGTAAGGGGGTTACGTAAACAAACCCAGGGGGCTCCAAATGGCTAACTTATTACGCAACCGGGAGCATCCCGCGGTCGATAGTCCATCAGCATGGCTCGGTGTGGGGATGCATGATCATGTGTTGTACTGGTATTTTGCTTTTCGCTGGTTATTTTGACCTCTGGAACTATCCGATCATTTCATTAGGCGTGTTTATATAGTTTTGTAGAGTAATTTGACAACAAGCAGATTTTGAAAAATACCTGAAGAGGCAAACCTCACATGGGGGGTGGGGGAGATGTACCTGTCTTGCTATCTCGGAAGAACAAAACTCGTCCGTTTTCTACTTATCATGCATATCTGTCCAAAATCCCACTGAGTTTAGGTTTTCCAACCCAATCCCTGCAGTGAATATCAGCCCTTCATGCTTTGACCAAAAGAGACCATTTTCCCTCCCCTTGGGATCCTTTCCTGTGGACATTCTTCCCATTGACTCTTAACTGCATACTATAGGCCCTGCATCCTCTGATTCATTTCACCAGAGCAGCAGACTGAAATGGCATACAGCAAGAAGGCGTAATCTTTTAAAAGTCAAACGTTATTCCTCGTACATTGCCAGTCGCTACGGAATTCAACAGATTAAAGGACTCAACGAAGCCTCTGATGAAAAATTATTGATAAAAGTCAACAAATGTTCATGAAGGCTGTAGCCTGCCGATATTGGTATATGATGTTACCGAATGATCAGATTTTACTGTAAACCACAAATTCTTTTGCACCTTTTCTGAACAAAATAGATTTTCACAATCAGTGCTGTTAATTCAGAATAGCCTGGTCAAAACCCTTGGGCGTGATGAGCCTTAGTGATAAATATTTGCAGCTGTAAGTACACCAAATTAAAATGATGTGGGCAAATTTTATATTTTGGATATTTGTGTCCATTCAAAACTTGTCAAAACAGTGGAAATATTCTGATCTAGTGTTTCACGTTCAAAAGTTCAATGGCTGTTGCACTGGATTGTATAATTCACCACATATGAGACATATGACTTTCTGCATTGAAATTATTGTGTGAAAAAAAATGACCAAAAGTGACCGCTCTGGTTGACCTCTCGGTTACACATGTTAGTCTCAAATAATCCTAGGTTCGTGTCACATTCGACGGATTCATGTCAACTGTGGCTAGACAAGCCCACCAGGGGGCCCAACAAGCCATGGTCAAAATAAGTAAATTGGTCGTAATTGTAGTTAGAATTGTTCCAGGCAAATCCTTTTGGAGAAAGACATCCATATTGTTCAATATCGATCTGCACTGACTTCTGTAGCCTCATAGCCTAGCGGTTATCGCTACCTGCTCCCACACAGTAGGGCTGAAAGGGTGGATGTTGTCCTGGGTGCCGACAAATGGTACCCAGGTTCGAGATCGACTGGACAATAAGCACCCTGGGTGCCATTACACTAGACAAACAGCACCCAGCTTCTTTTTGCCTGGCTTACGGATCTTAGGGAAAAAGTGTAGAAGAAGAAGCTGGGTGCTATTTGTCTAGTGTAATGGCACCCAGGGTGCTTATTGTCCAGTCGATCTAGAACCTGGGTACCATTTGTCGGCACCCAGGACGACATCCACCCTTTCAGCCACAGTAGGGCTGTTTGATCCTGCGGAGAACACACACTTGTACATCTCTGTGTGAACTGAAGTTTTCCGGAACTACAATTCCCGGCTGTTCATAGTCCTTGGCATGAGACTTGGAACTGAGGTTCCTTGTATCTGGTGTCTATGCCAGGGCAAGAAAAGGCCCCACTAAGTCAGACACATGAGTCGCTTGCTTGGACTCTACCTTTGGCCAATGACGGAATCACTTGCGTGGACTCTACCTCTGTACTTGAAGACATAGTCACCAACTCTAGCGGCACGTAAAAGTGCTCATCCCACCGACAGTCAATCCTGATGTAACTAGTCAGCGCCCATATTCCAATGTTTCTCTCCCTTGTTACGCAAAACTAACACGAAGTTTAGGCTAGACTTCCCCAACAGGGGGGCAGTCTAAACCTCTGCGGTATTAAGCATAATTAGTTGTTTTTGTCAGACAGTGAACAGGTCTTTCATAGTTCAACAGAAATCTGTCTCAATCAAAGTCTGTCTCAATCGTAAAATTTGGTTCAGTAGGCCTACTTCATAGAAATCACTACCGATCTGCATTGCCCAACCACTCTCATCATACATTCGACAAGTACACACGCTAAGAAATATCGTGTAGACAAAATTTATGAGCGCGCTGAGTGTCCCATCCTCCGCTCAACCACCTGCGGGTCCCTGTGGCCCATTACATCATGACGGCAGGTGTTTCCTCTGCCGAACAACGTCAATTTACAGCTCGGTGACGTAGGGGGTGCTAATTAAGAGATTTAAAGATGGATTTGGATAATTTAGGTGTGAAGCATTGTCATATTGCAGCCTGCAGATGAGGTTTGATGTCGAAGTTGGTTGGTCGTAGTGATGGGGTAGCCGGTCTTCCAACAGTTAGTTTACAACAATCCCCACATCTTTTCTGCTTGTGTCCATCACCAAGTTAGTGAAGTTTTATCAAGCATCAGTTGAACATTAGGATATTTTTTGAAACTCCCGAATACAATTAACATAGATGGGATTAGCTGCTTTTCCAACAGGTGGTTCACCCCCATCCCGACGTCTTGACAATTCCGCCAGCATCCACTGCCAAGTTGCCAAACATTATCAACTGCAATTTAACGTGTAGAGATGCTGCATGATTGTCCGATACAACCATGCAACGATCCATAACCAAGATGGGATTGTAATGGGTGTAACGTGATTAGCCACTCTTCCAACAGTTGTTTCACCCCCTCCTTGACTTCTTGGCTATTCTGCGTGCAGCCATCTTCAAGTTGATGAGATTGTCAACACGCAAACTCTGTCATAACATTTGATGAGTCATTGCCTGTGTTTCTCCATTAGATTAATTATTAAAGACAAAGAAAAATAATTAGCAGCTGTTCCGTTGACTGGTTGCCCCCCTTTAGAATCTGGTCCAAGATGTGGCATGTATCCAACAGCAATGTTGAGGTGACTTGGAGTCACTTGGCCAATAAACTCAATTGGCGCCTAACTGTAGTGGCATGTAGAACACTCATCTCGCCTTGGATGAGGAGGAATACTCCCTCAGCCTGGAGAATAACACCTCTAAGTGCAGAGCAAATGCTGAACAAGAGGTGTGCCCCCATTTCGCCTACACCCATTTCGCCTATTCACCATTTCGCCACCCATTTTGTCTATTCATCATTTCGCCTATTCGTCTATTCACCATTTCGCCTATTCATCATTTCGTTTACACCCATTTCGTCTATTCACCATTTCGCCTATTCATCATTTCGTCTGTTCATCATTTCGCCTATTCATCGTTTTGCCTATTCATCAATTCGCCTATTCATCATTTTGCCTACACCCATTTTGTCTATTCACCATTTACCTATTGTTTTCATCTGTAGCTGCATTTGCTGGACAGATGGTGATTAGGCGAAATGGTGAATAGGCGAAATGGGGATGAACCGAACAAGAAGAGGTGACTCCAGAAAGTCCTCGCTTAATTCTGACGCACTCCCATAGGGCTACAGTCATGTTTGATAAAGTTTAGCATGGTACTAGTACTAGACTCTCGCCGTGTTAAATGCCTTAATCAACCAGTCCCTAACATGTCAATAGAAGGCCTAAACCGCCTAGCCGAGAGGGGTTTAATTCACTTATACGCTCGATTTCCCTAATCTACAAAAAGAAACATTATTTTCCCGTCCTGGTTGCCTAATGTTTAGACGTTTTACAGAGACGTTTGTTCTCGTATTAGGCCTTGTTAGATCCGTAAAAGTCTCGCACCGTAGGCTAAGTTACACATGTTGTACACTATAGGCCCTGTAAGTTAATATTTGATTGTTGGCTATGAAAATAACATGGATTATTAGCGATTGATTTTGGGATTTGACAAAGTTGTACGAACAAACTTTGTACAAATCAAGTCAATGGAATTACATGTTATGATAATTTTGATGATGTGATATTTGTTGATTTGAAAGTTTTCATGATTTGATGTGTTATTTTGGCAAAGCAAATTGTTAGTGTATGCCTTGTAACCAGTTCTTAACCACGTAAACATTTTGCAGGCAGGTGGCTGAACTTAGATTTTGGTACAAATACTTTGCATGAATTAAAAAAACTCCACTTGCTAATCTCCCAGGATCAACATTGAAAAAACCACCCATAAGTAGTTTCAAAACACTTCAATATTACAAAAAAAACCCAGGTGAACATTACCATCATTACACAAATCACTGTAACATTTCAATCTCCTTTCAATCAAAGGAATGACCCCATCCATGGTCCTAAATTGTACCCTTGGCCCCTTTCACTTCAGGGTCCAGTGCTGTCCTTAAAAAGTCCAAACTCTTTCCAGTCCAACCTGAGATCAAACATCTGTAATAGTGTACTACAAATCTAATCCATCATCCTGGGCCAACTGAGGTGAAATTACTAAGTTTTGTCCATCTGTGACCTTAGTACCACCAACGTAACTTGAGCAGATAATGTGTACTGTATACTGTAGGAATGTGCACTGAATTCAGTCCTTGTCCACGTGCACCATTTTGACCAAAGGTAACCAAGTATGCAAACTTTGTACACAATCGTGTACCCGAATGTCGGGTCTTGTTACCCCGAACAGCTTGTTATTGGCCCCCTTTGTCCCTTTGTGCCCTTCGCTCCTAATTTGCTAACCCTTGGTCTCCAACATGTGTGCATTGTTCAGCTGTCTCACCAGTGTTTGTTGTCAATACTCTTTTCCAAAATATTTGAAATTGGTTATATATACTGGGTGTATCAAAAAAACTTGCCTTAATTTACTGTCCTCTCTCAGGCATTTTGTAGCTTTGGTCAGGTTCCCAACAACTTTACTTACAACTTGTTTCAACTTACCACTGTTGCAACATGTTATATCGTGGTCTTCACTCTTGGCCATAATCTTTTTAATTGGTTATACTGGGTGTCTCAAAAAAATTTGCCATAATTTACTGTCCTCTGTCGGGCATTTTGAAGCCTTTGCCAGTTGTTCGTTACAACTTATTGTGTCTTATCCTCTTATTTCAAAGTGTTCGAAATGTTAACTTGCTAATTTTGTGTTACAATGAATTAAATTCTTCTTCTTTTTCTGCTTTTAGGTAAGTTGAAAGTGATATGGCTTAGTTCTGGTGATGGTGCCGAGAATGTCAGCTTGCAAGACTAGGTAGGGAAATTTAGTACAAATGTAGCTGAATTGTAGAGAAGACGAATTAGGGATCAAAAGCAGTGTCCTTACCATGAGAGAAGTTAAAAAAAATTTTTAAAAATTAACATTTATACCCGCAAAATCCAATTTAGAATTGCTCTAATGTGGTCCAAAACAAGTTAGAAAAAGGTGCGTTTTAAGACCCCGTCTGAAGATTTGCTCACTAACTGCATTCTGCAGATCAGGACTGAGGCTATTCCACAGCCTGCATGCTTGGACTGTGAAGCTCCTGCCACCATATGTCCGAAGGCGAAATCTGGGGATCCTGAGAATACATTTGTCTTCAGACCTCAACGATCGTCCAGGCACATACAATGGCAGGAGTTCTGAGATGTAAGTGGGTGAAAGTTGTATTGTAATGATTCAGTAGGTTGTACTTGGGATTGTTTGAAATGCAGACTATTACCTGAGAGACTACTGTGACTGCAGTAATGAAAAGCAGTGCACTTCTAATCAACTAACATCGTTGTAAAATTGTAACGTCAAAGAGAAAAGGTGCCTCCCTTGTGTGGCCTCAACACTTCTTGGATATCGAACAAAGACAACTGACTAAACCCCCCCCCCGGCACTTTGAATCGGAAAGTTACAACCAGATGAAGATTTCTCTCCTCACCTGGCGGTTGGGAAAAACAGCTGTATCAGGATGTCTCGCTAATGAATTGAGCGTGGCTTGGAGAGCTAATTCCTGTTCTTTCAATGAAGCGAAGAGGCAAATGCTACTACAAGTGTTACTGCTCGTAAAACAGGCAGGATGCGTGTAACTGGGTTTTTTTGGTGCGTGTCTGTTTTTCAACTGTTTCAAATGTGTCATTTTAGGCCTATATCCTGCCCATTGGCTTCATTTTGGTGCTTTTTGGGGCAGTGCGTCTGCGAAGTTTGGTTCATTTGATAGGTTGAATCATTATTCAGCCATGGTCTCTAATGGGTTAACCAAAAACCAAGCTTTTAATGTCCGAACTGAAGTAGAAATGTATACATCTTATATTAACTTGATATTCCTTAAGTCAATTTGAATAGTATTTCGAATTAGGTCAGCATGTCAACTGCATTAGACAATTAGCCAAGTTACCTCTCCAGGAATTTCTTTGAGACTTACAAGATGATTTTATTAGGGTTTGTGTCAATAGTACTTGCTTTGTGTCTTTACAACAAAATACTAGTATGGCTCCTGGGAACAATGGAGAGAGTATAAAGAAATTGTGCTTGTATGTATCTTAAAAATTGTATTTAGATTTTCCGAAGATGTTTGGGCCTATTTTGGTTAGATGTGTGCTTTTTGGCTCACCGTCTAGGTGAGTCTTTTCAATACCGCAGTGTCCATTTAGATTTTCTGAAGATGTTTGGGCCTATTTTGGTTAGATGTGTGCTTTTTGGCTCACCGTCTAGGTGAGTCTATACAATACCACAGTGTCCATTTAGATTTTCCGAAGATGTTTGGACCTATTTTGGTTAGATCTGTGCTTTTTGGCTCACCGTCTAGGTGAGTCTATACAATACCACAGTGTCCATTTAGATTTTCCGAAGATGTTTGGGCCTATTTTGGTAGATCTGTGCTTTTTGGCTCACCGTCTAGGTGAGTCTATACAATACCGCAGTGTCCGTCGTCGTCGTATCCTATTTCAAAAACAGTGGCACGTTTCTTAATCACTAGGGCTATGAACTTAAAACTTTGTACACAGGACCCCTTAGGTCAGGCGACCTCTGACAATGAATTTCAGTCCGATCTGATTCTTAATTTGGCCACCAGGGGGCCAGAAGTGGAAACCTAAAATTTTTTATATCTCTCTTACGAGCGACCCGTTTTCGATAACATTTTTAAGGTAGGTACTCCTAGCAAGGATACATCAAATATATATCATACGGGTTTTTGATTTGACCTAGTTTTCAAGGTCACAGAGGTCAAATGGTGTAAATTAGACGTTTGAGTGTAACTATGGCACGTTTCCTAACCCCTAAAGCTATGAACTTGAAATTATATTTTGATTTTCCGAAGATGTTTGGGCCTATTTTGGTTAGATCTGTGCTTATTGGCTCACCGTCTAGGTGAGTCTACACAATACTGCAGTGTCCGTCGTCCGTCGTCGTCGTTGTCGTCGTAACCTATTTTAAAAACAGTGGCACGTTTCTTAATCGCTAGGGCTATGAACTTAAAACTTTGTACACAGGACCCCTTAGGTCAGGTGACCTCTGACCATGAATTTCAGTCCAATCACCATCTAGGTGAGTCTATACAATACCGCAGTGTCCATCGTCCGTCATCATCGTCCATTGTTCGTCGTCGTCGTCATCGCCGCCTTTATACTTTACATGTAGCATGTTTCTTAACCAGGATAAATACCTAACCACCAAATATCTACACAGTGAGCACAATGGCTTTTGGCTTTAAAAAAGTTTGGGCAGCCAAGAATGTAAAAAACATGGCCCGCCTCTTGTATTGGTGCGCATTGTAGCGATGTGAACCGGCAAGTCAAGACACAGTAATGAGGTACTTGTGTGTCTCTAGGCGGATTCGAAATGACTTCAAAACTCCGACAAAATTGACGAATTGACGAATCTCTGTTGCATCAATGTAGAATGCAATACAGTAGTGACAGTCACAGCTTTGAGCAGTGCCGGTGGTAGCTTTGCCCAACCCTACTGTCCAAAAATTGTTGAAAGAATAAAATTCTCACAATGTATTCGTGGAAAGCTTAGTATTGACACAATCTTGTTTTCTGCTCAAAATAGTTCAAGTCTTTAAAAGGGTTAACAGAATTCCCTTACAATACATGTATAATAATATGAAAATAAACAGCGTAATCCTCTTATTCTTACCATGGCACTGAAATTTTAATCTTTCCAGTTTCTTCTTCCTTCAACCTTACAATGCCAAGCCGACAAAAAGATGCTGAGTCGGCAAAAATACGAATCGTCTCAGAAATAGTTCCAGTCGGTATAAATCCGATTATGTGATTGAAGAAAAATATTTTTCTCAGCCAATCTGGAATTCTGGTTGACTGTATTTAAGCCAGAAAATGTTGTGTGACTTTTTCATGTTTAATTCTTTTCGCATATACAGATAAATCGCGAAAATATGTGGCTGCTGAAGGGAAAATGTAGAAATACACATTTAACTGTTACAGAGTTGTCAAAACGCTACTGTTAATTTAAAATATGATGATATTTTAGACCAAACCAATTAGTTATGGTTGCCTATCCTTCAGACCACTGCAGTCATGAGGAGGCACAGTGAGTGCATTGCACACAGTAAAGTTTGGTATTGTATATAATTGTATATGAATTCACACAAACACTTTAAAGTGTTTTCGTAACCCAATACTACTGCAACAAAACCGTTTATTAGCCATATTCAATGCATATCATATTACTTTTTGTCTTGAAATCAAAAAATCAAAAAATGTATTTGAAATTAATCTGTTTGAACTACCTTGTGAAATTGAGCGGTTTGAAATTAAAATCGGAGAAGTATAAAATCAAAATGTATGTTACATCTATATTTTCTTTTGAATGCAAATAATATGATGAAGTCGACATGTTTGTACTCAAAATTGAGTGTAAAGTATTTGTTTGAAATCAAAGTCGAAATAGAAAATCAAATTTCACATAGAATTTGACATTGAGAAACTCAGGTTTACATCGGTCTACGAGTCTTGAATGACAGTTGGGAGGAAAAAATATTTGACATTGAGAAATTCAGATCTAACTTGGTCGAGGAGTCTTAAATTTCAGTTAAGGCGTCAATAGGTTTGTAACTTTGTTTATTGTGGCGCTCTTCTACAACCTCACCTTTCATTTCCACAGATCCACCTTACATTCACGTACAAATCCACACAACCGTGCACTAGAAAAACCTATCAACTTACGCCGAAACGTATCATTTCTACCGATGCCATACAACATGATACAAGAGACCACGCCCTAGGGATTATAACCCGCAGCAATAGGCGGCCATTGTCTACCATTGTCTCGACTATTAGTTCCCGGTGGGTTGGGAAATCGCCAGCGAAATAATTGTATAAAAGTACTCGATGTACCCTTGGTTGATTATTAGCAGAAATCGTGATATTTGATGACCGCTTTTCACTTTCGGGCGTTCTGTTTCTCGCTTGATTTGGCGATGCGTGTTTGAGTGGTGGTTACTCAGTGATTATCAAGTCAGGTTCCTCCTTAATTGAGGCTGGCATCGGTTCTGACTGGACCCATAAGAGTACAACCCCCTCTCCCCTGTACCCCTGGTTAACAAAGGTATAAAGCCTTCAGACAAGCCACTTTTCGTTATTATCCAGTTAGGTTCCTCCTTAATTGTGGCTGGCATCAGTTCTGACTGGACCCATAAGAGTACAACCCCCTCTCCCCTGTACCCCTGGTTAACAAAGGTATAAAACCTTCAGAAAAGCCACTTTTCGTGATTATCCAGTTAGGTTCCTCCTTAATTGTGGCTGGCATCAGTTCTGACTGGACCCATAAGAGTACAACCCCCTCCCCCCTGTACCCCTGGTTAACAAAGGCATAAAGCCTTCTGACAAGCCACTTTTCGTGATTATCCAGTTAGGTTCCTCCTTAATTGTGGCTGGCATCAGTTCTGACTGGACCCATAAGAGTACAACCCCCTCTTCGCTGTACCCCTGGATTTACAAAGGCATAAAGCCTTCAGACGAGCTACAACACTGTGTCTGTACCATTCTCGCCGAACTAACCACGACTAATGTTGCCTATCTCAACAATTTTCCCTTGTTTGTTCGGTTGAACATCCGTAACACTGCCAGAATTGTATAACATATCTTCGTGATTATCCAGTTAGGTTCCTCCTTAATTGTGGCTGGCATCAGTTCTGACTGGACCCATAAGAGTACAACCCCCTCTTCGCTGTACCCCTGGATTTACAAAGGCATAAAGCCTTCAGACGAGCTACAACACTGTGTCTGTACCATTCTCGCCGAACTAACCACGACTAATGTTGCCTATCTCAACAATTTTCCCTTGTTTGTTCGGTTGAACATCCGTAACACTGCCAGAATTGTATAACATATCTTCTGGGAGTTTCCCGAGCCAGAATATGATTATCATATATACGTATCGAGGAGGTCCTTGATGAGGTCAAAAGGGGAGCATTCTTGAGAGTTGAGGCCTGTCGAATATAGTCAACAGGCACTTGAACTAATATTTCAAAATAAAACTTGACACTTTATGTCTGATAACTTTTTCATTTTCCTTGGGGTTTCATGTGGATTGCTACTTTGGCTGTATTGTGCGTTGACATTTCAGTTGAAAATTTTTTTTTCTAAAGTAAAGTGTTCGGTGTGTCGAAGTTTGTTACTTACAACCAGAACATTAACCCTCTGTTTGGGTATGGCTTGACTTGATCTCAAAATATTGATCAAATCCCCAATTTCATAATCTGCCGAATTTGATAGAACATTTTCGCCAAAGAAGAGGTGCAAATGGTATTAATCAAAATCATAACTAATTTCAATGAAATATACTTGACAAGGTCACATTTGTAACCTTGGAAACCAGGTAGGATTCAAATTATAACAATGGTCAAAGGACCTTTGCGAAATCTGCCTGGAGGTGGATGGATTCTGTGTGCAACACTAAAGAGGGAGTAGGGTTGGAAATGCATTGTCTGATTGCAATAGATAAGGGGCTATTGTTGTCGCATTGTTGTCGCATTGTTGCAGGGTATGTTTGGAGGTGTCCTTTTACCTGAGGGGTGTCAATATTTAGACCCTGTGAATCTGTGGCTGATGAAACCAAGAGATGCTGACTGCGCTGATTTATTAACCCTTTTCACAGAAAGACTTTTCTCGTTATGCATGTATTCTCATTACACAAGTATGTGGGAAATCTCACCCTAAATTCACTGCAGTTCTAGTCAAAGGAAACATCCCTTGCCATGTGCAGCATTTGTGTTAGATCACATTCACTATGGTGTCACTTTCCCAAACTTTTTGATGTGATGAAAATCAAACCAGCTTTGAATATATATATTGGCAAGAACATAAAATCAAGCAACATTTTTTATATTGATGTTTTCAGTGTGTAGAACTCGTCTTAAGAATACTTTCTGTGCATAAAAATAAACACAATAAATTTGAAAAACTGAGAAATATTTGCAAATTGCCAGAACAATAAAAGATGGGGAAAAATAATTCGTGTGATCTGAACTGGGCAGGTCCTAATCAGAACAACGAGATATTGAGATAAAATCGAAACAACCCCCAGCTAGCATTATTAATGACTCGCACGTAATTAGTCTTAATAAAGACACACGACTAGGTGGGTATAGTATCCTCGTTGCCATGGTAATGAGTGGCTATCAATAAAGGACATCATCACCATGGACACGTTGTGAGTTCAGGTGGATGGACATGGACTGTGCCACAGATGAATATCTTCATGATATTGAAACTTGCGAGAGTTGACCCAAAAAATGTCACAACTGTGTTTGGTGGTCTTTTTCAATTTCCATGTGACATGTGCACTCTTCAATAACCCTGAAATTCAGTCAACTTCATAACCAAAATGATATACTTAGGTGGTACCGGTAATTTTCTTTTGTGCCATTGAGCCGAGAAGAAGACTATTATTCATTTGAATCAAAACTAATGAAACTAGCCTGAAACTGCTCTCCCCATATCCACTGCAATGTCCCTGGACCATTTCATTTTAAATCACAACATTATACTCTTTTTGAGTCTATCTCCCCTGTGTCACAGACTTGAAGAGAACTTCGTAAGAGCAAAACAATGCCCTTCCCACGCCTCAGTCGGCATCAAAGCAACTGATGCATCATCAAGTCATACGGGACTTTCTGGATGGAGCCCTATAGCAGGCCCTATTGTCCACCTGTTCATCAGGCCAAGTCTGGCTTATCGATCTGCAACTGACTTATAAACAAGAAATGAGAAGGTTCATTTTCACCACCCGAGAAAATGCGAAAAGTTGGCCGAGACAGTGGTCAGGTGAAATCCCCTTCAAGTATGGACACCGCTCATCGCGACAAAGCCCATTAGGACACACCGAGTACTTCAGAATCTGACTGTACTTGTGTATTTTGCAGTAATGGGGGTTGTTTGAGCTTGTTTCACTATTTCATTGCAGACAAGTATCCTTTCAACTGATTGGGCGTTAGTTGTGTTCATCTTGGCAGAACGTTCAAGCCTGAGTGGGTTCGGTTGGGAATGTGAAATATTAAAAATTTAGTCCAGTGATTGCTCTTAATAGGATGTACTTTGTTTATATTTAGGGTTGTAGTCTGATATCAACTACGATTTCTCGGCTATCATCCATCTTTACACTTTAACCCCGGTCTGTCATGAAATGAGCACTCGTTGAACAGTTTCGAATGGTATGATTGGTGAAGCTGTTGACGTGATCACACATTGGGAAGCTCTTGACAAAGAATTTCTAATGGTACCAGTTGTGAGCATTTTGACAAGACATTTCATGGAAAGCTCCCAATGAGCACTTTCTGATGGTACCATTTGTAAACCTACTGACATGACCATTCATTGGAAAGCTCTCCGCAATCTCTTTCTGATGATACCACCTGTGAACAGCTCTCAGTTAGCACTTTCTAGTGGTATCATTTGTGAACCTACTGACATGACCATTCATTGGAAAGCTCTCCGCAATCTCTTTTTGATGATACCACCTGTGAACAGCTCTCAGTTAGCACTTTCTAGTGGTATCATTTGTAAACCTACTGACATGACCATTCATTGGAAAGCTCTCAGCGATCTCTTTCTTGTGATGCTATTGGTAAACAGCTCTCAGTGGTACCATTTGTGGCATGGTTGAATTTTAAATCCATGCAGGTTACTTTTTGCAACCATTGGGAAATCTGCAATGGACCACTTTCATTTCCAATCTACTCTTGTTGTCACGACGCTCATAAATACTTAGTACAATTGCCTCATCACCAAGGCACCCCTTTACATAAAAATATGCTTTTATGGCACATTGTCTGCGCCAGTCCATGTGGTATACAAACCTGATCAGGCATGCATTGTTAATATCGGACCAGCATATTATTGGTTGCCTGGTTGCGAAACAAGCGATGCGAAGATTACGAACTTTTCTCAAGTTCAATCATATTGGTTTATGTAAATTAGCGTCAGACGATATTTTAAGGGGACGTTATTTCTTTGGCGTAATGGACTTTCCTTCCTGGCGAAGGCATTGAATTGAAAATGACGTCGACATGGACGTTATTAAATCATGTAATGTGCCGAGCCAGGAGAATGTCTGAAGGAACCAGAGTCCAAGAGGAAATGTACTGGTTCACTGAGAGAGAGTGGCTACGGTATTGCTAAAGTTAGAGCCGAGTGGAAAACTTTGAAATGACACTTCTGAGAGCTATGAACCCTTATGTATTGCCAGTGTTGTCCCTGCCGTTATAGGCTGGAGTCTGCCATGAAAACCTATCGAATTCTTCATTCACTACCAAAAATACTCAAAACTGCTCAGTATAAAGTTGTGAAAAGAATTGAACTTGGCACTTCTGAGAGCTGCCATTGCTTCTGTGCCAGAGTTGGCCTGTGCCACTGCATAGGTTTAATCTGGCAAATTCTTCAATTAGCACAAAAAATACTCAAAACTGGTAAGACGAGACGTTATCGAAATAGCCCTTGTGACTCGTCAGAGTGTTTAGTATCTTAGCCTAGGCTACTCGATTCCCGGTCAGTGTCTATGCTCCCGTTTACTATAAATCTATACCATTACCTCCTGTCTAGCCTTCTAAACATCGAGCTTCTGTCATCCTCAACATTTTTTCTCCACTGGGGATCCTCGATATTTATTGGTATTTTTTCCCAGTCTTATGTTGACGTTTCTATTGCTAATTTTGATCGGTGATGTATATACTGGGTGTTTAAAAAATGTTTTGTCAAATTTGAGTACGTTATTACTAGAAGCAAAAATTTAGTAAAATGACAAGTATCTTGATACATGTATTATATCATTTATTAGATATGTATGTGGTTGGTTGAAGCATAATTGATAACAGACCAAAGAAAAGCGGTCCAAATTTGTCACCTGTTTTTTGCGACACCCTGTATTACTGATCGGTATGCTTTTGCTGACATCTTTTTTCAGGTATTTTCCCAATATTCGGATATTGGTGTCCATAACCGTCCAAAATCTGTCCTATGATTGGCGCAATGGCATAACTAAACAGCAAAATTGGACTGTCCGCACGGCACTGGGGTTTTCCGAGATTTTCTGATAACCGATTAAACAAATTTGCACTGTGATGAAGTATACATGTAGACTTGTCATTGATGTTTTGATAAAGTGATGAGTTGGCACTTTTGAGATAAGGCAGTGAGAAATTTATGCTCTCTAAGTTCTTTTTTCTGAGCCAGCGGTGTTTACCACTTGTTAAAACATGTTCATGCCCTTAAAGTTATGGAATGCACCTGCCGTTGCAAAAATCACAAAAATATCACGCTTGCGAAAAAAAGGAGTTTGCGGTATTATGAAGGAAATAATAATAATGATAAAAAAACATCGCAATCTTACTAGACTTCTTCCCACAGGATGTCCTTATCTGTCATTATCGGACAATTCAGTATTTAGATAAACATGTCCTGATTTAATGCTGGAGAATTTCTCCATCTGATAACCTGATTTGGCCGTCAATTATAGCGTATCAAGTCGGGTAACAATGTGAATCTTTCTGACAAGCGATGATGCTTTCTTGCGCTCTCGTGATAGCGAATAGTTTGATGTTAACTCATTCGCGACGAGGTCTTTGGGTTTATGCTAGAAGAAGTATGGATATCAAGTATCATTGGGAGATTATATCATGCTTCACGTGTTACGATTCATGTGTGACTTCACATGTCATGATTTTCCCATGATTTCACGTATCATGCTTTAAGTGTGACTTCACGTATCATGCTTTAAGTGTGACTTCACGTGTTACGATTCATGTGTGACTTCACGTGTCATGCTTTAAGTGTGACTTCATGTGTTATGATTCATGTGTGACTTCACGTGTCATGCTTTAAGTGTGACTTCACGTCGCATGCTTTAAGTGTGACTTCACATCTCATGATTCTCGTGTGACTTCACGTGTCATGCTTCAAGTATGACTTCACGTGTCACGATTCAGTTAGTTTTCGGAATGTTTCCTGTTGACGTTGGAGTGCAGACTCATAGTCAGGGTAACAGGTGATTATCAGCTTGTTTGAAGAAGCTCTCACAGTCGCGCAACATTCAAAAACGCAATGCTAAGGAAGAAATTCCTTGATAGCCGCTGCTAAATCGCATGCAATTTCAGATTTACGTGTTGATGGATCCTCATCCACGATGCTTTTGGAGAAACATATGTTGGCAGATTGTATGTCAGAATAAATAATCCTTTAATTTCATGATTACCTCGGTTGTGGCGTGACCGTAAGTCTCCAAATGGCTCTTTTAAAACCATCGGACCAGGGACATCATGAAATATGGAGAATGTTGTCGTGGTACTTCATGAATAATTGCCATTAGTATATGAGGGAATTGCATGCAGGATGGCGGTGGGGTGTTGTAATAAATTATGGATCCGTCATTCTAATTGATACATCGTACAACTTTTAAAAGCGGCCATTGTGAACCATCTGCCAAAGGAGAGTGGACCATCCCACCTGCCAATCATAATCTCATTTGATTGATTGGACACGCCATGTGACATCAATTAAATTACCTCTGCATTGTTTCAATCTATAGTATTTGTGTTTTAATTGTCTGTGTATGAAATGTTAATGAGCTTTCTGGTGTAAACAGGACAGAAAAATTTCCCAATCAGGCAAATGAAATATGATTGAAAGCTTCTCGTCAGCAACTTTTAGGAAATTATGTGGGCTTTCTCTCAATTTCATCTTTCGTCATTGAAAAAACCTTGATTTTCTTTTTGAAAAGGGGTGGCCATTGAAAGATGTTGTTGTCAACATTTTCATCAACTTTCTCAGTCAAAATAGCTCTTTTCTTTGAAATATTATTGACGTCAGCCGCCTGTCCCTAATGAGAGAAATGTACAGTGGAACCTCCCTTAGCAGACACCTCTCTATTAAGGACACTAGTTTTGGTCCAAAATTGGTTGTTTCCATTCGATGTGACCTCTCGAATCAGGACACCTCTCTATTAACGACAGCACTTGTCAGTCCAGAGGGTGTCCTTAATAGAGAGGTTCTTCTGTATAACGATACAAAGAATGCCATCACAAAGACGATACCTTGGTCTCATGAGGCGAATTGGACGGAAACGTCCTCTCAATAATATCCGAGTGGTATCGCAAGGATCTTGATGAGAAGATAATATCCATTGTGATGGCAGAAGAAGCGATGTGTGTTGTGTTGAAAACAATGCGGCTTGTGTTGAAGAATATTGTATTGTGTGATAGAACTTCAGAGCTGGCTGAAGTCATTCAATGAGTTCCGTTTAATTTGGCTCATGATTTATAGTTAACCCCTTCAATCTATACCACAATCAACGAAGCTGCAAGATTGAGTCGAATCCCAGATTAATTTGAATCAATTTGATTCGCTGCGACCTGTGTTAATAATCGCTGCAATGTGCGACAAAAATATTTCTTGTCTGCGGGTAAAACTGGTAACCACTGGGGCCGATCTTTGCCGCTGGCCACTGCGATAACCGATTCTTGTCGCAGGTATACCGGTAGATGGTACTGTGTATACTAGTCACTTGAAGATGGCCAAATTGGGCCCTCTCCGCCTGCCTCTTGTCCCCCTTTAAGAATTGAGACTGTGTTCTTCCGCGTCTGATCATGCTAATTTCCCTCAAAGCTCATACGAGATTTTTCGAAATGATGTAATGAGACATCCAACAACATAAAGTATGTCTTAATACGTTTTTACAAAAATAATCACACCACCCGCACCGTTTTAAAATGACAAATACACCGCCCGTGATAAATCGTAACGTGGGCAATGAACATAAGTTTCGCGATGACAAATGTTCTTATCTACCAAACAAATCTGGGACATGATGGAACAGAAGAACCTCTCTATTCAGGACACCCTTGGGAGGGAGAATTGCTGTCCTTGATAGAGAGGTGTCCTGATTAGAGAGGTGAAATTGTATAAAATAAATCATATTGGGACCAAAATCAGTGTCCTCAATAGGGAGGGAGCTTGTTTACAGAGGTGTCTGCTAAGAGAGGTAACACTGTATGTCGCAATATATTTCACACAATAAATCATCGCCAACACGATCTTACGATTACAGCTGATGACAAATAGGAAGGTGGGTGATAAACATGAATTTTGCGATGACGAATGTTCGAATACATCTGAGACCTGACAAATAAATGTCTCATCACAGAAACGTGAGGAAGATACACACCCAGGTAGTAAATCATTGTAGTCTTGATGAGATTTTCATGGCTTGATCGATATCGAGAGAATCGATCATCTCGATAAACAAATCATCTAGTTCCCTATTATTTATTTTCGCTCAAAATGATCTGAAGAAGATATTTGTATGAGGGTATCTTTTGTGAAAATGACAGAGTGCAACATGTTCTAGTGTGCTTTTGTAAACCTATAAGAATCGGTGTCTGATAAAGATTGAAAAATCTGCAGAGTCAAAAAAGTGAGGTACTGTACCCGTACTGTGACGTACAGGTGTTGGTTAAAGCTGGACTGAGCAAGTAACCCCCTGTGACTGCTTTATGCAAGATCAGCCCTTCATCACCCTTGGTTTTGCAAACTTACATGCCCCTGGGCCCCTGTGATTGCTTTATGCAAGATCAACCCTTCATCACCCTCGGTTTTGCAAACTTACATGCCCCTGGGCCCCTGTGACTGCTTTATGCAAGATCAGCCCTTCATCACCCCCGGTTTTGCAAACTTACATGCACCTGGGCCCCTGTGACTGCTTTATGCAAGATCAGCCCTTCATCACCCCCGGTTTTGCAAACTTACATGCCCCTGGGCAATCAGGGTCACATAGGCCTTTCATACCACAAAGCGTGCCCTATTCCCTGATGTAAATTTGACAACCGAAGTGATGTGTCTTGCTGTGACAACATTTTCTGAATGTCCTCTATTTCATCTTCGAGAAAGTGTGTCTTATGCTCTTACAAGTTGATTTCGTTGTCTCGAGTAGATAGCCCCCGAAAATGAAATCACAGGAAACGAACCGTAACAACCTTCTAATACACACTTATCAATAGCAAATGACTTGATACCTCAAGTCAGGGGACAAGATGATGACAATGCGCAAAAGAAGCCATCTTTAGTTGTCATGGTTACACGTGATCGGTTACCAATTGTTTTTGTTGTTTTTGTGGTATAAACGGCAGACGAAGCCCTTGATCTTCTTGACCAGTAAGCCAAGGCAATATCTCAAGTATCACTGCTGGCTTGCCAAAAGAACTTGGACATTGGTTAAACGGGCTCTTTTAAAATTTTCTTTTAACCATCCTGTGAGGTGTCCGGTATGATGCTTATGAAATTTTATGACTTTCTGAGGTCTGTAAGTAGGGATTGGGACAACTTCGGCGTAGGATTTACCTGGCCAGGAGGCTAATCACCCTGCATGCCACCATGCCCTGCCAATTGTGGCATCACAGTTATGCTGGTTTCTGATAATGATTTTCGCTAGCGTTGTGAGGCACTTTGGACATGGCTTGTGAAATTCGGGCAGGCCTTTGGTGCACCCAGTTTAAGTGCTTTGTTTATTGAAGTTCAAAGATTTTTCACGGTCACGTGTCCTGCTGGAAGTCATTTTTGTGTGAAAAACCAACACATCTCATTCCAAGTTGTCCTTTTAAAGGTTTGATGTTGTGGAGACACTCTCGGGTCTCAAGAATCTGATCAGCAAACCAGGAGCTTCCTCGCACTGATCTTGCCAGCTATTGAATCTATTAAAGAGTTAATTTCTCAATCGATATGATTTGAAAACATGTTGGAATCCGAGATGTCTTACGCCTTTACGAGAACGCGTCACACACGCTCGAGATCTTCGATACCCGATACTTGATTCCAAATGATTAGTCTTGACGTTCACATTTGATATAAATTCGATGGTTCTTCGCCGTGTCGGGTTGTGATGGATTAAAGACAGGTTGATGTCGCCATGATACGGCTAAGAATACCTAGCACCCGGTACAAAAGGGCGCCTGGTTAGCGAAAGCCCCGTAAAAACTTGAGATTTATATGTCTCATTGATTCTGACCTGCCATATCGCCAAGAAAGGAACTACAATGGTATCAGAAACTGCCGTTTTGACCTGCAAGTCTGCTCCGCCGACCTGGACACCAATGAGTGGAGGTTACGGATGGGGTACCTCTGATGGTTCAGAATGGAAACTGCTATGATGTCATGTTTTACGAGTCATTGGCTCCCAGTAGTGCCGTGTCATCAGCAGTTGAACTGCCGGTAGTTTGAGCACGGCAACACCGCAATGGTAGGCCAGATCTTAAAGCAAGTCATGTTCCTTCTGAATCATTATGGTTTGCCATCAACCTTAAACCTGTTGCTAGACATAACGAGTGACTTGCACCCAGTAGTGTTGTGTAATCACCGACCCTGGACCCTGAGTTGTAACATAGCAACACCTGAAAGCAAGGAAGATCTATCAACAAGTCATGTACCTTTCAAATCATTACGGTTCACCGTCATCCCTGATAACCCATAAACTTGTTGTCTGACATCGCGAGTCATCAGCCACCAGTAATACCGTGTCACAACCAGCTCTAGACCCTGGATTTTGACACAGGAACACAGCAGTAGCAAGCCAGATCTGTAGACATGACGTGATCAGGTAATGGGTGATATGAATAAAGACTAGGAAATGCTTTTATCTAAATCTCCATGTACATTTACACTAGGCCTTCCTGTAGAAAACCGGAGTAAAAGCATTTGCTAGTCTTTATTCATATCACCCAATGTGTCTTTCAAGTCATTACGGCTCGCCATCAACACTACCGGCACTGCCAACTCCGCAAACCCCTCGCCTCAGATTACAAGCCAGTGGCGCCGAACGCTACAATGTTGGCACCGTTAATTACATGGCGAGTATCGCTCGGTAATAATACACTCGAAAATCAATCAATTGATTGAATCAACGCATCGATTATTCTGTCGTCTTTGTCTTTGCGTTCCACATTTTGTATCCAACCTGTACAGTATCTGATGACAATTACGTGTGCACCGGTACCTCATCTAAATCAAGCACTAATTAACGTCTATTTCTAATTTGCGACTCGGATCTGCCTCTCAGTGTCATGTGACTTGGCCTATATTGAGGTGTTGCCTTGGGTTTCTTGTAATGTTTTAACCCTTGGTTGTGTCAAATTACCAGAATTTATCATCCAAAAATACATCTCGTGTAATAAGGGATTTCGTTGCGGATTTTTTTCTACAAGTGATGCATTTCACCTTCAGAACTTATGTATTTTACCATCAGAATTGATGTATTTCACCATCAGAACTGATGTATTTCACCATCAGAACTGATATATTTCACCATCAGAACTGATGTATTTCACCATCAGAAGTGATGTATTTTACCATCAGAAGTGATGTCTTTTACCATCAGAACTGATATATTTCACCATCAGAACTGATGTATTTCACCATCAGAAGTGATGTCTTTTACCATCAGAACTGATATATTTCACCATCAGAACTGATGTATTTCACCATCAGAACTGATGTATTTCACCACCAGAAGTGATGTCTTTTACCATCAGAAGTGTTGTATTTCACCATCAGAAGTGATGTATTTTACCATCAGAATCGATATATTTCACTATCAGAACTGATGTATTTTACCATCAGAATTGATGTATTTCACCATCAGAACTGATGTATTTCACCATCAGAAGTGATGTATTTCACCATCAGAAGTGATATATTTCACCATCAGAACTGATGTATTTCACCATCAGAAGTGATATATTTCACCATCAGAAGTGATGTCTTTTACCATCAGAATTGACATATTTCACCATCAGAACTGATGTATTTTACCATCATAACTGATGTATTTCACCAAACTGATGTCTTTTACCATCAGAATCGATATATTTCACCATCAGAACTGATGTATTTTACCATCAGAACTGATGTATTTCACCATCAGAACTGATTTCACCATCTTTTACCATCAGAAGTGTTGTATTTCACCATCAGAAGTGATGTATTTTACCATCAGAATCGATATATTTCACCATCAGAACTGATGTATTTTACCATCAGAATTGATGTATTTCACCATCAGAACTGATGTATTTCACCATCAGAAGTGATGTATTTCACCATCAGAAGTGATATATTTCACCATCAGAAGTGATGTCTTTTACCATCAGAATTGACATATTTCACCATCAGAACTGATGTATTTTACCATCAGAAGTGATGTATTTCACCATCAGAAGTGATGTCTTTTACCATCAGAACTGATGTATTTTACCATCAGAAGTGATGTATTTCACCATCAGAACTGATGTATTTCACCATCAGAACTGATGTATTTCACCATCAGAAGTGATATATTTCACCATCAGAAGTGATGTCTTTTACCATCAGAATTGACATATTTCACCATCAGAACTGATGTATTTCACCATCAGAAGTGATGTATTTCACCATCAGAAGTGATGTATTTTACCATCAGAAGTGATGTATTTCACCATCAGAACTGATGTATTTCACCATCAGAAGTGATGTATTTCACCATCAGAACTGATGTATTTCACCATCAGAACTGATGTATTTTACCATCAGAAGTGATGTATTTTACCATCAGAAGTGATGTATTTTACCATCAGTAGTAATGTATGTCACCAACAGAAGTAATGTATTTTATCTGGCTGATAAGTCTCTGGCCTTGTCTGATATTGACAAAGATCGATATCCTAAGGATATTTGCTCCCTTTTCTCTCTTCTACATGTTCTGAGACCTCTTCACTGGCATTCCACTGACCCCACCGATCAGTCGCAATCTTCGACGACAATGCATAATCTTGACACTGCCAGTCCTTCACGAAGCGAGACCCAATATCCAGCATCGAGCTCAGAATATCCTTATTGGTTCAAGAACTTTCTCTGATATCATCAAATGATTACTCCATCATTCTTTGCGATTTATGAATCCTTATATCAACAGAGGATCACCCTCCCCCACCACTCTCTCGGATTAAGGAGAATCTTCATACTGATGAATCATCCTGATGCCTTTTGACCATCTAAGACCCAAGATAACCTGGATAAGTTTGATTCATTCCACCTCTATCTCGTCATAGCAGGTCCCTCACTCAGTCAAGCAGACTCTCTCTTCCCAATGCAACATTTGGTATTAGTTTTGGCCACAGCTGGGATCAGGAGAGTTCCTTGGTCAGTCCTGAAGTGACTGGCTGTGATGAAGCATCATCTAGAATACTGAATGCTTTTCATGTCCTTTGGTCACCCGAGACCAATATGTCCCCGATATTTTCAGTTCGTTTCATTCCTGGGACCCTCGATTCAGTCAAGCAGACTGTCTCATCACAAGGCAACTATTGGTATTAGTTTTGGTCCCAGCTGTGCTCAGGAGAGTCTCTCGGTCCTGACTGGCTGTTGTGAAACATCATCTAGAAAACAGAAACTAATTGGTGTCATTTAGTCACCTGAGTCCAAGATATCCCTGGTAGGTTTAGTTCTCCCTATCTTGGTATGGCAGGGTCACTCACCATATTACAGTTACGTTCTGGTGACAATCCCAGTATAAGTGATTCCATGAATCACCATTGAAAACCACAACTATCGTGCCGTTGGTTTAAGGTCTCCGCTCTGACCAATGGCGCATCTTTCCAAACCCCGATGACATGCAGCGGTCAAGCTCAAATTGATTATTTCTGGTGATCTGATATGGATGATATGCACCAGCTAGGTTATGTCGTTGAGAAATTGCTCTTCGTTGATAGAATGCTAATGGGCGAAAACGCAAACCAAATATGAGGTTCTGGCTACCTGAAGTACCCCCGATGATCTCACTGTCCCTGATGATGTTCTGGTCAAGATAAAATGACTGAGTACTGCTGCTGCTGATCTCTCTGGTGCATAATCATTACAAGATATGGATGATATTTGCCGGCTTGGTTATGTTGTTGAGAAATGGCGCTTCGTTGATAGAATGCCAATGCCAAAACAAAAAACGAAAACATCATGAGGTTCTGCTACCTGACCAGCACCGGATGATATAACTCTCCCTGATGATGTTGCGGTCAAGATAAAATGACCTAGTGCTGCTGGAAAAAACGTCGGCAACATGGGCCAGCTTGGTTGTGTCGTTGAGAAATTGCTTTGTTGACAGAATGCCGATGGCCCGAAACCGAAAACTGAAACATCATGAGGTTTAAACTGCCTATGTTACCAGGACGTGGCAATCTCATCGTCCGTGTTGATGTTACGGTCAAGATATATTGGTTGGATACTGCGGACCAATCTTGGTTTGATAACGTTGAAAGAAATAAGGACGACAAGCATCATCTTGGTCGCGTCGTTGAGAAATCGTTCATCGTTGATATGATGCTGATGGGCTTCGGTGCCACTCATACCATCAGTTAATCGTACGAGTTCTTAAAGTGGTACGCCATTCGTTATTACAGGTTAGCCAGGAAAATCGGAATGGTGTCATACAGTCGTGCTGTTATTATGCATACGAATTTGTTGAAACTTGGAACTGGTAGTGTGTGCATGTTTGTCTACACAACAGTAGTGCTGAATTGATATTTAGTACGTTTTTTCGCAATTGGAAATTTTTTAATTCAATTATAAATTTATAATTTTTAACAAACGGCATACCCCTTTAATGACGCTGCAGTGACAGGTTGTGGTCAAGCTCGTTGATTGAGTACCTTAGATCTGTCTCATGCAGCATCGCGGAAAGAAATATTGATGAGGGGCCTATCCTTCATGTGGGTGAGGTAGCACTGTTATGGTGTCGCTGATGTCCATTAATCAGTTCATCAATACCCATGCGGCTTTGGCCGCCACGAGACTACCATACAAGGAGTCTCAGAACTGCAGTGGGGTGGTCCCCCACTACCTCATTCGATGGGACGGTTCCGCTGCGGCTCATGATGAGCCCTGTGGTGGAACTCTGTTACCAAAAACAGTCTGACTAGCTTGCATGCGTCTCAAAAATCTTAACAGAAGAAGAAAAAGATTGATGTGACATTGTACAAAAGAAACAGATTTGCAAATGTCACTGATATGCTGCTGCTAACTGACACCACCATATTTCATGACAGCAACCAGAATCGTAGACGTCAGCACTACGCTATGTTAGCTGATTCTGCTACGCTATGCTGAGCTATGCTGTGCTATGTTGATCTTTCTCCTATTACATTGATCGTGGATGAATGATTTTGACAAGGGAGTATTGGTTTTGCATGTTATCTCTGTCATTGTGTGTCAGTGTCATCAGCGAGGTGACATGATGACCTGTGACCATTCTCATGACGGCAAGCAGCAGTGCAGTTTCAAGGACCCCTGTATCTGCTGATATCACTGCTATGCTAACTGATAGCGCTATGCTATGCTATGTTGATCTGAGGTGAGGTAACATTTGGGGGACATGCAATGATGACCTGTGATCAGTCTCATGACAGCTAGCAGCAATATAATGTCATCTACCAAATATCTACTGATATCACTGCTATGCTAACTGATAGCGCTATGCTATGCTGTGTTGATCTGAGGTGAGGTAACATTTGGGGGACATGCAATGATGACCTGTGATCAGTCTCATGACAGCTAGCAGCAATATAATGTCATCTACCATATATCTACTGATATCACTGCTTTGCTAGGTCACAGCGCTATGCTATGCTATGTTGATGTGACGAGAGGTAACAGTGTCTGTCAACCCTCTTTTGTGCTGTTACATTGATCTACGATGAACGTTTCCGAAATGACAACAGGAGTGTTTCGGTATGCATCTTGTCTTCATGTCAAGGTCTACCAAATCGCAACAGGGTCATGTAGCGATGAAATAGTTCGGTTAAAATTTACAATCCCCGATCGGAAATGACTTAGTTTGATCACATTCAACTATAAATCCATTGAACAGTGGTGCTTCGTTAGTCAACCGATGACCTTTTTTTGGGGTGTGATCGGGGATTGTAAACTCGTTCCAATAGTTCTGCTGACCCAAACCAGCAGTCTGAAGTCCTCAGCCAGAAGATCTCTGTTTCACCGCTATTCTATGCTAGCTGTTATGTTGAACTATTGTAACGTAACATTGATCTTCGATGAATGATTTTGAAATGACGAGAGTATCAGCAGTGCGTCTTGTCTTGATGTCCAAGTTTATCAAAATGAAACGTGGCATGAAAACGATTCTGCCCAAACCACCAGTGCTGAGTACACATCTCCTCTGCTATATGCTAGGTTCTACCCTGTGTTGATCTATGTATAATAGCATTGATCTTTGATGATTGATTCTCTCAGGGGGGTATGGCATGTTCTACCATCGTCCGTCAGTGGCATCAGGGACGTGTAGTGGTGATGACCAGGCTGAGGCCGATCTACACATCGTTGATTCTGACCCAGAGGCATACCAACAGCGAGATCTGCTAAACAAGCTGACATTGCTATGCCATGTTGATCTATGTAACATAACATTGATCTCCGATGAATGTTCCGGACACAAAGGCGTATCACAGATGCATCTTATCCATCGAATGGCATTGATGACATGCGATGATGATGGCTGAAGGCCAAGGCTGACAGATGCATCATATGATTGCCGTGAGGAGGCATATCTATGTTTCTTTAGTTGTGTTGAATCTGCAGATGTTTCAGCTGTGCTAATTATGGTCATGCTTTGATGTCCATGCCCATGCCATCGATTTGATGCACTGATTATCCTTGAGTAATTCTTACAAAAAAAGGCAGGAAAGAGAGGATCAACTCTAGGGTCAAGGCTGGCATATTCAGTAGATCATGAAGGGGGACCAGGGAGGGTATCGAATGTAGGCAATAACTAAACCATGAAATTTCTGTGATGCTGAAATTTGGCAAATTTTCTCATTTTCTCTTGGCGATAGATAATACATCGCATTTGTTTCCAAAATTAAGTGGTTAATGCAGTAGAGCTCAAGTCGGTGACTTGTTATTTATTTCATTTTAAAGGTCAAGGTCGAAGTTGTGGTGACCTTGGTTGGGTCAAGGTTAAGGTAGGACAAATGGAAATCAGTGCTACAGGAGATATAAATCGCTTGCGATGGTAAGCACTCGTTTGCCTTGAACATTGCAGATTCCTGCAACAAGAATCGGTGATCTCAGCAAATATAACAAGGAAAAAATGTCGACACCTAAATTTCAGCGACAACAGCCTCAATACTGAACAGATGTCGTACTCTTCCACCAAACGCTGTCAGTAACAGATAAACTCCACTTCCCGCTGATTCAGATTTCCGACAGCTTTCTTCCCGTCGTGTCAGTGCTCTTGTTTTGCGCCATACTGAAGATATCCATTGAAGTTCCCCCCTTCCTTCTCAAGCCACTCGAAACCTTCACCATAGCAGTATTAGCCCAAAAAAAATTAATTGAAAGGATTTTAATTTGTCATATCCGATATTAACTCCAATTAAAATGGCGGCATCTTCGATGGTGAAGATCCACTTAGCGGCGGGTTCATGTAAACACTAGAATGATGCTGGTAAACATGATGCCGGTGTTGCAGTGTTGATAGCGCTTTTGATGCGCGCGAGATGTATCGTATCATTTGATGAGGATGTATCAAGTATATTGCTTTGTAGCGTTTATTTGATGACGGAAAATGCACGATGATCTTTTAATGATGGAAATGTCTGAATCTTCCGCAAGGCAGATTTTCGCGTGAACAGGCAATATTTGTTGCTGCAGTCTGTGATAAAACGATCGCTAGCCTGCAGGAGAAATTGTACTAACAGAAACTGTTGAACTTCATGTTTGCAGAGTTAAAAAAACTTTCAGCTGGACATATGAATAACTCTTCCAGCTGGTTATCAATTCTCCTATTGGCTGTACATGTGTTTGCGAAAAGCATTAACTCTGTGCATTATTTAGGTTCAAAAGAGTAATTTTAGTTATCTATGATATGAAAAAAGGGTAAGCCATCTCTCTAACAACAAAACTTGCAGAAAATACTGCTTTTGTGGAAGTTGTCACAGTGAGCACCTATGGACCTTAGTACTTAACATGTCTTTCGAACTGTCCAATTTAGACCAAGTCAGTCTGGACGCGTCTAAACTATCATTTCTATTCAAAATCAGTGTTGCTGATTATTATGCGATTGAACAGAAATTTGTCCCTAATAACCGCTCAAGCTAAATAAAATGTTAAACGCTTGACGGATATGAAATACTTCGGTACAGCGCCCCCCATTGTGGGGGAGGTGTACCGTCCATTCATGTCATGATGTGCCAGTCTGCACTGGTGTCAAAATTCTTAAGTGGGGACAATTGTAATAGTTTCAATGCAGATTTCGATGTGCTGGGAATCAGTCGAACAATCGTGAATACTTAGTTTATCGTAGTCTGAATGGCGTTCTAAAAAGAATCTGTCCATTATTAGTCAGTGCGGAGTTGGTTCTTGTTTAGTTGTAAAGCGCTTTGTTCGAGGTCGTGTACCAATTGTGATGTCCTCTGTGACGGTGTCTCTACGTGTGTCATCTTGATGGGTCAATATCACATCTCTAAGTCGAAAGAAGTAATTTTTAAAACGATTCGTATTTCTGTAGTGGATAGATTTTCTGTTCTTATTAAAGCGTCCCGCAAACATGATTCATGTAGCTAAAACAGAACCGTTTTTATGAGGTGGTGATAGGTCAGAAAGGCAGGAATGGATCCAACCGACCTGGGCAATCCCAGCTACTTCATGATAAGTATTTGAAGATAACATTTGAAAATTAATGTGAAATAATAGGTGATTGAATGATAAAAAACAACTTTTATACTTCGTGGTGAAAGTTTTATTTGCTGATGACCTATCCTCTGGAATGTGATTTGAATGGTGGCCCGGTGTTTAATCGGTGATAATGAGTGTTGATAGTTTACATGTTGTGACATTAGTGTCACCACAATGAGAACATAAATAAACCTAATAGCTACTTCAGTAGGCCTACTCAAACCGATCAATTAATGACTGTTTTAGATGGGATAGGTGGGATAGATTTGATATTTTGAATGAAATATGAGTGACAGATTCTGGCCATACTATACCACAATGTTAAAGTTTGAAACAGTCTCTTCCTTATCAGAAACAAAGGAAATTTTTGTTGCAAGAAAAAAACTAACTCGCTTGTTTTTCTCTGCCAAAGACCTTATCAATGCGTGAAAAAGGGGCAGAGAAAGCAAGCATTCCGGTGAAATTTAGCTATTGACTAGTATACTGTTTTGGAATTCACACCTTGGACCCAGGGTGTAGTAATTTTAAGCGATTCCAAACTATCGTGAACAGCCTTATTTCATCACAACCATATCCTAAAAAACTTAGGAAAAAAGTAGTTCAGATTTGGTTCCACGTCACCGGGCATAATATTTACACCCACCATGGCAATGCATTGTGGGAGAATTGTATAATTATAGGTACGAAATTGTCACCGCCAATCTGAAACGGTGGGTATCCCGTGGTGTGATATTGTAATGGCATGAATGCACACAGGGAGGTTAAATTTGTACGATTCCGAACACGTTATTGAATATCTGCATAAAAACTTTTACAGTTACAGAACGGCTTGTGTGGAAATTGACCCCAGGGGGTCAGGTTTGTGATGGAGCATGTATTCTTGTAGCAAGAACAAGAACGCCTTGTGAGATATGATGAAGTACTTGATGCAGTTATTGGGTGCGTGATCTAGGTTTGGCATTGGTGATGGCATCACACAACTGGCTGCCTTGGTTTTCGATCTTGGCATTTCTGACGGCATCACACCACTGGCTGCCTTTATTTTCAATCCATGTTAGGCATTGGTGATGGCATCACACAACTGGCTGCCTTGGTTTTCGATCTTGGCATTTCTGACGGCATCACACCACTGGCTGCCTTTATTTTCAATCCATGTTAGGCATTGGTGATGGCATCACACAACTGGCTGCCTTGGTTTTTCGATCTAGGCATTTCTGACGGCATCACACCACTGGCTGCCTTTATTTTCAATCCATGTTAGGCATTGGGGATGGCATCACACAACTGGCTGCCTTGGTTTTCGATCTAGACATTTCTGACGGCATCACACCACTGGCTGCCTTGGTTTTTGATCCATGTTAGGCATTGGTGATGGCATCACACCACTGGCTGCCTTGGTTTTTGATCCATGTTAGGCATTGGTGTTGGCATCACTCTGCTGGCTTCCTTCGTTTTCGATCTAGGCATTTCTGACGGCATCACACAACTGGCTGCCTTCATTTTCAATCCATGTCAGGCATAGGTGACAGCATCACACAACTGGTTGCCTTGGTTTTTGATCCATGTTTGGCGTTGCTGTTGGCATCACACCACTGGCTGCCTTGGTTTTCGATCTTGGCATTTCTGACGGCATTACACAACTGGCTGCCTTCATTTTCAATCCATGTCAGGCATAGGTGATGGCATCACACAACTGGCTGCCTTCATTTTTGATCCATGTCAGGCATTGGGGATGGCATCGCACAACTGGCTGCCTTGGTTTTCGATCCATGCTAGGCATTGGTGATGGCATCGCACAATTGGCTGCCTTGGTTTTCGATCCATGCTAGGCATTGGTGACGGCATTACACAACTGACTTCCTTGGTTGTCTGCCGACTTGAACTTGTCGGCATTGCATACAGTTTGGGGATGTCTTGATGGGGTCAGAAAATGAGTTTGCAGTCGGTCATTAGGGCTATGAAAGAAGCGGTATCGGGTACAACTGCCCCCCAGGTGTCACCGTAAAACATGTTGTTTGTGCAAATTGCGGCAAAAATTATGAAAACTGGTGATTTGCCAAACTGCTCTTGTTCTGAGCTTTTCCTCTTTTTTCCTGGTTTTTGCTACACTAGTTTAAATCACAGCGCTAACATAGGTGTCATATAAGTCATAATGGACCGATAGGCTTTAAGAGCAGGTCGTTGGGGACAGATTTATCATTGTGATTAGCCAAAACGTACTACAGGATGACAATAAAACTCATGTTCCTCAATTCTCATGAAAATCCAATAAATCTCGCTATCAAAGGACGAATGTCTTCGAGGCAACCCATTAAGCTCATTATCGGCCAGTTATACCCATAATCCTTTGTGAATTGTCGCAATATACGGTGTCTACACGAATAGCTATATATCAACCGCGTAGGAAAGACAAGTTATTACTGATCAAAGCGTGGTTATTAATGATTAAAAAATTCTATTGGTTCGTCGGTTCGTCGGTTGTCTCCTGTGTATTGTCGCGACATGGTTGACCTATTTGCCATTTGTCATAATTGAGTGACAGGTTTTCAACCATGACATATTCCTACAGGTTGTGCATGGTCTTTGAGTACACCTGCTGTGCATATAGCCATATAGGCTGTTTTGAACGGCATTTCGTGTGTTTTTCGATATTTGAGAATTGTCAGAGAATTTCATGACAGATTGAGACATTTTCGAACTTGTCCGACATGGTCTCAGTACACCTGCTGTCCATAGCTGTATCAGCTATACAGAACTTCATGCTCCGAGCATTGAATGAGACTAGCAAATTACCCATGAAGCGGGCAAGTCGAAATGAAATATACAGTAGAACCTCACTATCAAGGACACCCTCGGGACTGACGTGCTGTCCTTAATAGAGAGGTGTCCTGGTTAGAGAGGTCAATTTGAATGGAAACAACCAATTTTGGACCACAACTAGTGTCCTCAATAGAGTGTCCCTGGTAGAGAGGTGCCTGCTAAGGGGAGGGTCTACTGTACCTTGAATTGCATGGGAATAATGATACCTCACCATAAAGGACACCCTTGGGACTGAAAAATGCTGTTCCCAGTTAGGAGGTGTCGTTTAACAGCGGTAAAGCTGTAAAGAAATGACCCATTTGAGACCAAAATCACTGTCCCCAATGATGAGGTTGTCCTGCTTAGAGAGGTGGCCGCTAGGACAGGTGCATTTCTGGTTCTCCTTCAATTCTCTCTCTCAAATACAAAGGTGTCAACAATATAAATAGTCAGAAAAGTTCTAAAACTTCCTGGCACTGAATTGATTCCGTGGCCACTCTCTGGAGAATGCGTATCACAAAGCCAAGGACCAGTGCCACAGATGGCCATATGGTGGCCACATCCCCTTTGGAGCTTATTAGAATCTCTCACCACCTGTATTGCTGTAAGGCGGCTTGTCACTTCATGGCAATGACGTTCTTGTACCATTCGATGGCCACATATTGTAGAAAGTTCTGCCAGTGCTTCTCACTAACCCCCTGAGAGTTAATTTATAACACCAGCAGTCAACTGTTGATATCAAAGACACTTTTCTTCAAAAATTATCACTTTTCTTCAAAATATATCACTTTTCTTCAAAATGACCATCTAAAGCTTGGTATTGGCCAAAAGTTAGGTGATGACCACTTTTGAAAAATGCCCTAGTATGCTCCAGAACCTTAACTTTCCAGATGCATGACCTCCAAAGGGATTAGCAAAGGTCGGCGCCGGTCATACCAATGCTACGGCCAACTAGCTTATCGCCGAACATCACACGTTGCAGACCCTCTTAGCGAGATTAGGTGACCGTCATTAATTACCTCCCGAATAGGAGAGTAGCTTCGCAGTGAATGCCGAGTGATTGGAGATTAAGACGCTACAGGTATGGTTGGTGTTAATCATCGCTCGGGCGCTGGTGGGTAGAATCGGCCGTAATATGGCCATCTTCCGGGTACGGTGATGAAAATCATATGCAATGACCAGTGAAATTCTTCTCATCCTTAGCATAGGCATCAAAAAGCTATTTAATTAACTCCAAGGGGCGTGCTTGTAGGCATAGACGGATTTTGCTATGATATGGTGGTCATCTTAGTCCACGTGGTGGGGATGAGGATTTTGTGTTGACACGGCACATGGTTCTTCCAAGATCAATCAATCAATCAACAATGTCTTATAGAGCGCCAAACTCCAGGTAAACCTGCTCAAGGCGCTACCTCCCCACCAAAAAATGCTTCCTCTAACAGCCAGGATTTTAGGAGTCGTTTAAAAGCAAGCAGCGCGTCCGCCCCCCTGATGTGCTCCGGTAGGGCATTCCACAACCGGGGACCACATGATGAGAAGCAGCGGTCACCGAATCCTGTCAAGATTGAAGTCTACTACTGGGGTAGATATTTCTTTTGTCACCATAGCTTTCCATCGAGTGCTCTGTCACCGCTCGGTCTTAACATCAAGGACAATAAGTCCAGGTAATCGTAATCCCGCACTAGCTAGCGTATCTACCAAAGCTCTCAATACTGGCTTTATTTTAGCGACAGGTTTTGTACCTGACCTTGCCATCACCTGGGTCTTGTGAGTGCAGGACAGCCAAATGTTGCAAAAAGTGGAGCCAGATTCATCATTTGATATCCAAAACTGACATCACAGAGCCTTCGGATGAATAGGACAGACTAAGATCTTGCAATCACCTGAGTCACGTGAGTGCATAAGGACAGGCAAATTCTTTCGCGGGGTGGTCGTTTTTATGAATCGTAAGATTTTTTCCTCGATATTGGCTTTATTGTTGCGACATAGTATGGTGTGCTAGTTGCCAGATTGCGGCCTGGAATATGAGCGTCTGTGCGGAAATTAGCACGGGCTAATCAGACTTTGGGTTGGCGTGGAAATTAGTGCGGGCTTATACGACTTAGGGTTAGCGGGTGTGATGACTGGCTTATAGATTGAGTGAGGAAATTTGTGAAAAACATCATGATCATAGGGGTTGATATCAACTGGAATGGCCTCATCACCTGTCAGAGGGAGTGCAAACCAGTCTGTATCACGGCCACTCGACTTGCTATGACACAAACCAAAGGTCAGTACAGATTTCTGTGGACAAAAACCTCATAGAATAACGATCATAATTGTCATGTGATCGTAATTATTATGAACTCCGGGCGTCATGCTATTTTTAACCAGGTAATATCATCCAAGAGATGGGTACAAAAACGCAATCCCTCTGAAAGAAGACGTCCTCTGTGCCTTTTTCTAGTGATTACAACAAGACAAAGATGATTTTGCGAATCCAAAATTCACCACAGGGGGCGTCGGTAATGATCGCATGTCTTCTGAGACGTGTGTGTGCTTGGTTGGAGCAGTTTTGGAAATGTTGTCAGAAAGGCATTGGGCTCCGTGAACTTTGTCTGTCGTGTGACTTGTTGGTGGGAAAATGGGAATGATCAATTAGGGTATACATAGAGGGCGTTCTGATCATTTGACATGAAAGATTGTGGTGCCGTCTAAAAAAGCATTTGTCATTTAGCCAAAAAACAAGACTGCCACACTGAACTGTGTGATGCAGTTGGCGGGTATTCGCAACTTTCAAACACATTTTTGAAATTGATAGAGTAGGTGTGTTGACCTTCAAATCCCTGATGAATGAACTATAATCGCAGTCTATCAGCTAAGCTAATATGTGCATAGCCTTGTACATGTACAGTAGCAATTCTGTGCTGAGTATCAAATGCACCAAAGCCTGGTTCTCGCCACAGAAGGTTGATGTCGATGCAGTTTTGTTACTTTCAAATGCCTTTGTGGTTAGTTACCCTGGCTCTAACCGAAGATACGATTTGTGACGATGAGGTGAGCGAAGTGCCGTGCCCAAGGGCATCAGCAGCGTGTCTGGTGTCCGGTGTCCTAACAAGAATATTCAGGCCGGACTCGATCTCTTCATTTCTCAACTCGAACCAGCAAGATCCCAGTTCTTTAACGAGAAAGCGCGTCCTGCCAAATATAGCGTCAATTTTATGATCTCGAGACCCAGGTGCAGCCTTCCCATAATGCCTCACTTTACTGCGAATCATGCCGCATTCCTGTCAAAACATCACCCTGGGGACAGGGATTATAATATAAATTATGTACATTTCATCTAACGCATTGGCCCCTTGGGACAAGGTTAAGACGATTACGCGCTAATGTATCTCAGATCTTGAGCAAGAATGTGACTTTCATACAGTCGGTCGACGGCCGTATTTAAAGACAACAGGATTAGTTTGAGCGCGGATGCTCTGCTGTTGATCTTAATCAAGGTTTCTCGTGTTTTCAATTATGCAGCTAAAGACCAATTTTTGTGCGTGAGACTGATTTTGTGCTGTTCAATATTACTATTGTGATCGCACTATTACAGTTCAAATGATGTTGACGTGGCAATTTGGTGTCCACTGCGCCTGCATGACCGAAACTGAATGAAGAGATCATTCAGGGACTGTCTGACAGCTGTGATTGTTGACCCGACGTCACGACATCAAGATGACGTCATGGCATCCTTGTGACGTCATCAGTGACATCATAGCCTATTACAGTTCAGTGGCAATAAGTCAGCCAACTACCCTTGGCCCGATCTTTCTGAAAAGCACTACGCCACATGAAACAAACCCATCATGCCCATACTGTTCTTTTTGGCTCCATTTCCAGTTTCAATATAGCCATTCCGAGACCGTATTCCCAATGAGTGGATCACCTTTTGTTCTCGAAATGTCATCGGTGAACTGATAGCTTGAAGTATTGGCATTCGATTATTACGATGTTGAGTTTTTAAAATGTCTAGTTCTGTTAAGTGGTGCTGTGTACTCTAGAATCTCCGATAGGAGACCTGTTCTGAATATTCTATCTAAGCTATTATCATATACATGGTCGTTAGATGCCATTCAGCATGTTCAATTTGGTTAGACAATTGGTTCGCGACACTAAGTTAGACATCAAGTTGTCCGATGATCACAACGTCATATTCTGGTTTGGCCTTTGTTTCGATTTCGTAGAAATGTATCACCTGGTCTTACATCGGTTAAACCAGAGTATATTGCACTGTTGATTGGTGGTGCTATGTATGTTGTACATAGCATCAAGTTATGTTTCGTTCTATAAAACCCTCTGCATTTCTACCAAGCCTGCGACACATTTTGTATATTGGGGGGGGGGGGGGTAATACCAGTGACAACTCGAAAAGGAAAGTTCGTCTGTTCAACGTATCTTGGTCTTGCAGCCATTTTTTTGTGTGCCAGTCGTGTTAAAAGCATTTTGGGTGCTGCATTTGTAATTCAACAGTTCACGCTGCGAGTGATGTTACTTTTGACCAGTACTCTATGCAACTTTACTTCGGGCATCATAGTACGTTTTGATGCCAACCATATATCGCAATAATGTTCGCAGAACTTTTTACTCTTCAGTAGCTAATCAATTTTTCACCAAATCCGGTCCTGAAATCGGTGAATCATTATTTCTACTCCAGCAGAAATAAATTTTTTGTCAGAACGTGAAATTAATTCATCAATTTTCAAGCCACAACGCCTATTTGCCAAGATGGCTGAATCATACATCGACAGTTATATCACCGATTATGGATTATGCGCCGTTCGATAGTAACAACGCTTGCGGCATACTTTTTTCCAAAAGCTAAAGGAGGGTTTTCCACGAGATATCATTTTTGGCCCTGAGGGTTGGGTTCAGTTTATTGGGAAAATCGTACAAAGGCGGCCACGATATAATCTATATATCGCAATATCAGAAAATGATACATTGTACGCTATTATCAGTGACCTTGCACGTAATTTCGAACGACAATAGAGTATTGTGTTTCATATGGTTTGATATGGAAAAAAATGTTAGACCCTATTTTAGGCCGGGTGTCGTCATTGGTGTGTTTCTGGGACAGGGTAGTGTCAGGCGAGCGGTTAACGCTATCAACATTTTGGAACGATTCCTGTATCCTTCTCTTCTTTTGATCAACAAACGAAACAAACTGTCATCATATCTTACCCTGGTAATGAAGTGCGATCAGGCTGTCGGAGTGGTGTAGTGGTAACTTCAGCCCCTGTCACCTCTAAGGTCCCGGGTTCGATTCTTGGTCGGTCCCGTTACACTCATGTGATAGAGGGCAACTCTCTTTAACAGCGTAGGTTTCCTCCGGGGTCTCTGGTTTCCTCCTACTTTCATTACAATCACCCAATATTGTTTTTAGAGCTGATATCGAACTAGTTGACACTCGGCTCTAAACTCAATATTTGTTTCAAAGTACTACCTGAAATAAGTTCTCAATGGTCCACCTGTATTGGTTGTCAAGGTGGGTGACTCATCGTCACGGCAACAGGTCAGGGAGTCATCGTCAAGGTAACATTGTACGTTTTATGAATCTTAAACACAAGATGTGACGATCATATCCTGAATTATTGATACATCTGTCCTGCATAATAAATACAATGTTGGACAATGAATTTAATTTTATTGCGACGTAAAATGCTGCAGCGGTCTAATAAATCAGTCTTGCATGGATAAATGTTGACCATATGATGGATTCTGGATCATTATGCAGTTATTGTCTTTGTTGGGCTGCTGCGGTGCATATCAGTGCAGTTTCTCTTAAGTGCCAGTTATGTTACGTTCCTTACATGAAAAAAGTTGTGACCATTTACTTGACAGGTGACTAAGTACCTCAACTGAATACCCACAAACATCGAAACATTTACCAGGTTATGTCAACCTCACCCTCAATGGTACCCAGTGGGCCCGAAATCGACAAACCCAACCACATCGAAAACTCCTTAAAATCCCTAAGCTCTGAATTCGTATCAATTACATCTGTAACCATGGCAACACAAGGGATAATAAAGGTATGTCTGTTACTTAGGTCCCCTGCCACCACTATTCTTTCTTTGGGCAGACAACGGTGAAATCAACAAGGGTCCATCCTGACGTTTCAATCAACGGCTGAAATTGATACAATACGGATTACCACTCAAGGTATTGAGTTGCTATGCGTTATAAAATCTCACTGGGAATTCAATCGGGGAAGGTGGCCCTCACTACAGCTCTATCTCAAACATTTTGTCTCGGGCGCTTGTTCAAATGCGAAGATCTGACAAGAAGGGTCCATGGTTATGTATTGGTGGTTAAGGAATCAAGGGGTTAATATGCCGCGGAAACCTGAGACTTCCACAAGCTTTAGGGAGATTTTTGTCGTTTTGTCGTTTAAAAAATGTAAGAATAACGGGAAGTGTATCGGTTTAGTTTTTATCATGCATTACCTGTCATCTTGTGTTGTGTCATCTTTTTATCTTATTGATGAGAATAGCAGAATTATGAGATTAAAAGATTATTGAACGTCTGCGAAAAAAATGAAAAAAGTTTTGTCACCAGTGAGTTTGTTGTTGATGAGGAGTCAATGTTATTGACAAGCAATCTCTTGCAGATACTCCTTGCACAGGACGGGATGTCTGCTTTCGATGACGTGGTTCCGTCCCTCCATGAATCGGCCGCCTTTGCCTCCGAATGTCCATGTCATTTTTGTAGGACTTTAAGGCCATCCAGTCACCCGACTGGTGTGGTTGTTGCTTGGAACAGCACCCAGAATTTGAATGCCCATAACTGAATGAATGAAAGTTTGCTGCAGCGGGTCGACTTCTTTCATATCGAGACTTGATTAGGGTGCAACGTGATTGAGTCTTGCAGTGAAATCATGTGGCATTATGGGATACCTGGGGGTCGCGCATTGTATGTGTCTTAACGAGATCTCGGCTCGTTGTGCTGGTTTGATTGGCATATGAAATAAGTAAATTAACCCTTTGTTGGTGACTCAGGATTAAATATCAAGGAAAATGGAATTTTCACTTTCGACAACAGTGGTCTGAGGTCGCATGTTCCAGCAAAAAGATTGACATGACTGTTCTTAGGAAAGTTGATGATCATACTATGAATTTTCGCCCTTATTGATTTCAGTTTGGGTTCAATTTCATGTTTTGAACTTTTTTCTGAAAAATCTACCTGCAAGGGTTAAGAAACCTCATTCTACTCAAATGAAGATTGGGGACCCTGCATGGCATATATGCTTATCTTGGGACCCGTCGCACTTCTTTGCAGAAATGAACATGGCGCCGAAATTACCCAGCTGAGACTACGGAAATGGTTACCAATGTCGAAATTGGCAAAGCAGACCTCAGGGAACAAATAAAAATGAATTTTCGCTTCGGAGCCACACGCTTCTGTTCTTAACGATAATTAGTGCGTTAATTGCGATGTGAAAGGTTATGGCATATGGCAGAAAAGCGCAGAAGTTTAGTTACGATCGTCGGGGGAAATAGTGCGCAGGTGAAATGGCGATGGGATTATGTAAAAGAGGGAATTAGGAAGAACTGGCGACATCTCGGAGGAGCTTTGTTTTTACCCTGAATATGTATGTTGGTTTGTGAGCAGTGCTTTTAAAAGTACGAACTTGGTTCAGTTGGTATAAAATGATGACAGGTTGTATTGTAAAAAGGGCTTTAGGAGATGCTGATGGCTTAGTTGCACATAGCAATATTGGTAAATAGTTCAATTGAGAACTAAATGAAATTATGCCACCATTATCTGGGGAAGATTTACGCCTAAGTTGAGCGTTTTAAATTTGAATTTAAAAGCTACGTTATAAGCCACAACAGAATTTGAAGGGTTAAAAAATGTCAGCAGTATTGTCAATGTGACAGTTACAATTTAAATTGGAACTTTACAACCTCCATGCCACGAAGAGTTCACCTTTGTCATTCGATGAATTTTTTAAAGGCATGCCTGTGAACTGACATTTGGACGTGACTTGACGTTTGCGTGAATTTAATTTACTTTGATTCTGTTTGAATTAAAGATTAACAAGTTGTAATGAAGTGATCATATCAATTGAACTGCCTCCCACTTATTTGATGTAGCTGTTACAGTTGGTGAATAGCCTCCCACAATAAGCTCAAATTGACAATCAGTTGTAGTGCGTGAGTTCGATCCACGCCTGGACACATTTTTTCAGCAGTGCTGCTCAACTGGTTAATAAATGCAGAGGTGTGTGTGCACCGAAAATGACCTTTGGGGCCATTGTCAAGAGTTTGGGGTTCCGCCCAGTCCTAGTCGGGCTTTGGCCAGCAGCGGCGTAAGACCCCGCAACAAGAAGTGAGCAGCGGCAAGTCTCTCAACATGAGGGAAGAGGGCTAATCCACCAACCAGTGCCATTACTCCATCAACCAAATCTCAAATATAGAGATACAGAAATTTTATTTCACAGTAGGGAACTAGCGTGTATTAATTCGTTGCAAAATGTTTTTGCAGTAGCTGTGCTGTGGAGCCTATTGTTACTGTAGTTAATCAAGTGTAAAAGGCGCTCAAGTCTTTTTCCCTCCATAGATTGTGTGACAGCTAATTTCGTACAAAAACGCCAGAAAAATTGCGTATTGTGTCGCTCTTAGCGATACCAACTTCCGCTTGCTGATTGTTGGAGTGATGCTGCATTGACAGCTGAAAACACGGCATTGTGTTCAAGTCGTGCAATCTCCGATTGGCGAATAATGAATAAAGTGCCGAATTGTTTCAGACATTTGTAATATTTTGGCTTTCTTGATTGGTAATCGTCTGGTGAAAGTTTTGTATTGGACTCAATGCTGTGTTTCCTCTTTACTGCGTGCATTACTTGGCATTGTGGGTAATAAATTCAGTGTAGAATAATGTTTCCCGAAATTTGCATTATTTTTGCTTTCTGAACGAAGTTTTGCATTGAACTCAATGCTGTGTTTCCTCTTTATTGGGGACATTATCAGGAATTGTGGGTAATAATCAAGTTCGGAACGACATAAAAGTTTCCAAACGTGTGGTATTTTGTCTTTCTTCTTAGATAATTTGTGCCGAGTTTTTTATTGTTTGTATCTTGATCCAATATTGCCTGTGCTTCAGATATTTTTTTCTTCATCGTCAGCTCATTGCTGCATGCAATATCTAGGAATTATGGGTAATATTGTAAGTGCGGGATAATCTGAAATAGCACACTCTTGCCATATTAGCGTGCGTGTTAGACAAAAGCTTACCATATTTTTATCGCCGGTGTTCAGGAAATACAGAATGATTAGAAATTGCATGTAATGGTGGTTTAAGAGTTGAACAACCTCATATTGGGTGCATGTAGGAGTGCAGGTATTGTTTCTGATGTTTTGAAAGATTGCTTGGAAACAAAGCTGTACTGATTATTTGAGAGGTTTAGATTCTCATCCGAGAAGAGACAAGACCACTAATGAATATTCATAGGTTGGAGGGTCGAGGCCTATCAATTAGACGAGTGCATGTTTTTTACTCTCAAGTACATATTTGGAGAGGTATTGAAAAAATATTTGATGTGGCAAGTCTACAGATATAAATAAATTGTTTGGTAAAAAAAATAATTTTGAATTTCGACAACCTGACCATAGGGGGGGGGGGGTGGTTCAAATTTGGAGTGAAAATGGACGATATGGGTAAAAATGTCCACTTGTGTCAAACTTGTCAATTTAAAAAAAAAAATTTCCGTGGTCAATCACCAATTTAAATCGCACCAGTTACTCGCAAGACTAACCCGTATATCATATCCGAATTTCAGTTTCACTAGTTGACGCATTCTTTGATGCGTCACAGTCAAACATTGACAATTTAACTGCTAAAAGGCTTAAAAAATCAATTGTGGTCTTGTCTCAGAATGAGAACGAGGTGACATTTGACAACGTATATTTTTTATTGCGTTGGCTGTTGTCAGGGTGGAATGAAACAGTGGCTCTTTAATGTCCGGTATGCAGTGACGTTAAATTTTCTCGTCTCATGAAATCAGGCAATGCTACATTGAGGTTGTTTCTGAAAGATCAGGAAATATATATTATCGCCCTTAAAAGCTGCAAGGCAGTTGATAAAACAAAATGTGGTACTACTGTAGGATAAATCTGAAATCCTCTACACAATTAAAGGCCCGGAACAAGACACTAGCGTAACTTATGAAAACGTATCGTTTTTCCTCCTTTAATTGATTAGTCATACGGGTACGGTCAATTAGTGTAATAGCTCATCAAGCCATTGTGCTTAGCGCGCTCTGTTTATGGATAAACGGGCTCCGCTAATTAAAATGGGTATCGGAGCTGTCAGGCTCATATCATGTAGGTTGCTACAGTTACTGATGTCAGGAGTAACTTTATACTTGTAACCTGTGGTAGTTCTCTTGAACCCAGTCGACTGACTATGGGTATTGCGCGGAATAGTTTTAGAGCGGGATTTTGTTTGCTATCACCTGTCCGCCTCCCCATGATCTCCCCGACCATCCTTTACCCTCAGTGCACTCTGTTGATGTCCAGCAACCGCTCCTCTGAACGCCTTCTGCTGTGAGGATTCCGGTCGGAAATGACTTCCTACCTCTGTCATCTGCTCGCCGTGAGGGAATTGACAAGCTTTGCCACCTTGCAATTCGGATACAAGAGCCAGCGCGGGAAGTTAATTAAACTCGCTGGTGCTCTTGCGATGAAAGACTGGGCAGGAGCAGTCTTTGTACAGTACAATATAGTGTTGAGGAGCTGGACTACTGTAAGATGGGGTGACATCTGAACCAAAGTTTGGTAAAATTGTCCATGTACTTGCCACCCTACAGCAAAAACAGCAAAAACAGCAAAAACAGCAAAAACAGCAAAAACAGCAAAAACAGCAAAAACAGCAAAAACAGCAAAAAAACAGCAAAAATAGCAAAAATAGTACTTACAATAATGTACTTGCCACCCTACAGCTTGAACCATTGATGAAGATCTTCTTTTTTAACAGCAATATGTACAAAAAGATGTTGAAAGATAATGAAATTAGCAAAAATAGAAAAAATTGCAAAAATTGCAAAAATTGCCAAACAAATAGCCAAACAAATAGACAAACAAATAGCAAAACAAATAGCAAAACAAATAGCAAAACAAATAGCAAAACAAATAGCAAAACAAATAGCAAAACAAATAGCAAAACAAATAGCAAAACAAATAGCAAAACAAATAGCCAAAGAAATAGCCCAAAAAATAGCCCAAGAAATAGCCAAAAAAATAGCCAAAGAAATAGTCAAAAATAGCCAAAAAAAATATCAAAAATTGCAATAATTTTGCCGAAGTGTCAGAAACTTAACTGTCTACTTAAATAGTAGAAGAACAAACATATTGACGGAGTAATAATGTCAGTTCGTTTATCAGTTCACAAGGGACATTACTCCTGACCAGTACATCACTGGAGATTGCTTTAATTTCTTTATCGTTATTAACTGGTCTTCCTTCCTTCGTTTGCCTCAAATGCTAAATTCCGATGCCAATAAATATGGCGTAAATACTCAAGAGACGTAACATTTGTCAGAGACGCTCAAATAATCATTACGCTGCGCATTAAACGCATCCGGCTAATCCGTTATATTCCGCGGATTACCGCCGTCATCAGGAGCCGCCATCTTGATTAATGAACGTGGATAACAAGCGCAGAAATACCAGTTGGAAAAGAATTGGAAGTTTAGATGTTGCGAATACAAAAGGGTGAAATTTTTGCTGATTATTTCGATTTGCTTTGGTGAATCTGCGACAGAATGGGAAATGAAATGACATGAAAGGGTAGTTGTAAGATGAGTTCTTCGACCATATGCGATGAGGTTAGGATGCGCGGGTTGCTAAAACTTAACACTTTTAACCTTAGCTATTAAAACATTTTCAGCGATGACTTCTAAATTAAGAATTATGTCGAACAAATCGTGATTCATTCGTCTGTACCAAGGCCGCTTTGAGTTTAGACCCCGTTTGTTTTGGGCGGGGCACAGTTTGAGAACCACCCATTCCAAAACAGCCCACAGGCATGTCACAACACGCTGATACAATAATACTAGGGTTTCGATAATCGTGATCGAATTATGATACAACTCGATCAACTCCAGCTCGATCAGCTAGCGGCTGTGCATGACTTCCTAAACCACGCCGTCTTTCAATTTTCATCAGCACAACAAGCATGGGTAGCTCAATACCGGCTTACCCTAGACCTTGCTTAACAGAAGTCATACTGTATTTTAAAACTTCACACAGAGTTGCAGCGTAGGTCGACGTTTGAAATTGGAAGCCCGGCAAATACTTTATCGCCGCAAGCCATCCTGATAACGGATCGTTTGTATACCCGTTGCTGCCGGCGATGGATTTTCTCGAAAAAATCTGACGTTCTGCCGTTTATAGTGATAGCGTGGAATAACGCTTGGGTGTGGTCGCCTAACTCCTGAGTTGCCTGTTCGAGATATTGACGTTTACGATTATGTACCAAGCAAAAGTGACATTTTCATCTTCGGTCGGAGAACCTCTTTATTAAGGACACTTTTGAACTAAGTCTGAGTCTGAACTGAGTCTGAGTTTGAACTGAGTCTGAGTCTGAACTAAGTCTGAGTTTGAACGTAGTCTGACTCTGAAGTGAGTCTGACTCTGAGGTGAGTCTAAGTTTGAACTAAGTCTGATTTTGATATATAAGTCTGAGTCTGAACTGAGTCTGAGTTTGAACGTAGTCTGACTCTGAACTGAGTCTGACTCTGAGGTGAGTTTAAGTTTGAACTAAGTCTGAGTTGGAACTAAGTCCGAGTCTGAACTTAGTCCCAGTCTGAAGTGAGTCTAAGTTTGAACTAAGTCTGATTTTGATATATAAGTCTGAGTCTGAACTGAGTCCAAGTCTGAACTGAGTCTGAGTTTGAACTGAGTATGAAATGCACTTCCAATGCGATTGTGCTAAGCAGCAGTCCTCCCCATCAGGCGTGTCTCCCAAGGCAATTTGTTCATCCCCGAACAATTTAGGGATTCTACTTTAAACCGCTTTCGTCAAATGCGGTTATAAAGCGGAACTTAGCGACCTTGGCAGCCCCCAAGGTCAAAGTCGTAAGACGCTAATAGTCTATAGCTTCCATCCCGCAGGCCGCATCTGTGTTGGATTAGCGGAGTCATTTCAGGGCTATCCTGTCATTCTCGCTAATTTTCCGATTGGCATGCATCTGCGGTGGTTGTTAGCTCTTGCTAAAGACCTGACAAGGCTGATTTCGTTTGAATAGCTTAACTTACGATTTGTGTGACTCCTATTGACATGGTGGTGTAGGCCTACTGGTCAAGGTACTGTTTACCACCCCGTTTTCACGCAATCTTTATTTTAGCACCTCGCGAAAATTTCTGTTGTGTGGTATAAGCATCTTCTAAGACCAAACAATATCAGCTTGACTGGCTATCTGAATTAAACCTGTACGAGTATCGTCATATAACACGCGTGTGCAGTAGGCTATGTGGCGTAATTCACCGAGAGAAATACAAATTTTGCCTGGTGTAATTATTCAAAGTCAGAAGAAAATATAAGCAAAGCCTAAAACCAATACAGTGGCTAATATTTATGAAGACTAGTAAATGCTTTTACTACAGTTTTCTACAGAGATGGCTAGTGTAAATGTACATGAAGTTTAAAGTAAAAGCATTTACTAGTCTTTGTATATATCAGCCATTATCAACTGGCCATCTAAATCTGTGAAAGTGTCCTGAGCTTGTGTGTTTATGTAATATTATGATGTACCACGCAAAAGAGAAACACAAATGTTGCTTGGCGTTATTATTCGAAGTTGGAAGAAAAGGTACTGGTCAATTAGCATAAGCAAATACTAAACTGGAATGGCAATCTTAATCTATAAGTGTGTCCTGAAACCGTAACGTGTTAAAGTGGCACACCATTTGCAATTACGGATGGTCACATAAAAATTAAAAATGCAGTTATACAAAATGACATGGTGCAGTTGTCATGCATGCAACTTAGCTGAAACTTGGTATGGATAGCATCTGTATATCTGTCTTCACAACGGCAGAGCTAAAATTGATATTTAGTTTGTATTAACACAATTGGACATTTTCAAATTCAAATACAAATTTCAAATTTCTAACAAACGTTGTAGACCTTTAACGTGTTAATGCAATACCGCAATGTACATGGCAAAGGGAAGTGCAACTCAGGTAATTCTACCACTTGTGAATTATTCAAAGTCAGTAGGCGTGTCCCTTTCCTAATGGCAGATTAATTCAAGCGTTGCATCGTCATGACGATGATGATGGCAATTAACGACAATGTGACTGGTCGCTGAGGCGAGGAAATATGATATGAAGATAATGATTGGTTGATTGTGTGTCCTTGAAAGGTTTCGTTGGGCTTTGTCACTTTCGTGCAAAATTTCTTAACAGTTTGTTTGATATAAGTTGTTGCTCTATTTCGATGCTCGAGCTGATCATGCTGGCAGTGGAACCTCCCAAAAGGGACACCTCTGTACTAAGGACGCTAGTCACTAAGAACCTCATAGTGGTTAACACCTCTGGCTACCACACCATAGGGTCCCGGTTCGATCCGGGGAGACCTGGGATTGTTTGTATGGATGAACCGGCCTGGCTTTCAAAGAGTTTGAGTTCTTGCTCTTCACAACACAATATATGAATATATTTGAGGGTCTGTCAGAAGGGACGTGGTCTCTTCTCCCTGAGTGTCTATGCAAGTAAAAAATCATTCGTAGGTGGACGGTAGCCTGTACATCGTAAGCATTGAGTCCTACTATGGAATACCCATTGACAAGTTTCTGAATGGAACCTATTGTCCACATGTTCAGGTGGCAGAATCCAGCTAACTGGTCTGTGCTGGAGTTTTAAACAGGAATTGAGAAGGTACATTTTCACGGGCAGTGAAACTGTAAAAAAGTTGGCTGAGACGCTGGTGTGTGAAATTACCCTGAATGATGCAACAGCAGTTCAGGTCTGTACACTCAGAGAAAACTATCCCTTAGCGTAGGCCAGATTGCCATGAACAATGCTGATTCAGATTTTATATGTCACCGAACATAAACAATTGGCCCCTAAACGGCTTAATGGTTACATAAATTGGCTGCGTTGACGGCTGTACAAGGATGTGACACTGCGGGGATTAATCATTCTGGGGCTGGGATGCCTGATGATGACTGGGGGCTGATGCTGGGATCTTAAAAGACTTACTTGTCCGTATATCATCATCAAGTTTTGTACTCCAGGGATAGTAATGCACTTTGCGCAATACCCTGGAAACCATAGTAGAACCTCTCTATTAAGGACACCTTCGGTACTGACAAGTGCTGTCCTTAATAGAGAGAGGTGTCCTGATGAGAGAGGTCAAGTTGAATGGAAACAAACCAATTTTGAACTAAAGCTAGTGTCTTTAATAGAGAGGTTGTCCTTAATAGAGGTTGTCCTTGATAGAGAGGGTGTCCTTAATAGAGAGGTGTCCGCTAAGGAAGTTCCAATGTACACTATTTATTTACTTACTTACTGAGTTCCAATTGAACAGTTTCTGGTGGGCATTTGGACCAATCCGAACAAATTGCGCATTTAGCGAAATTTCTTCAATACACAATATGCTACATCTCTGTTATGATAGCGTGGAGATGTGTTACATCGTGAGATATCGATGACTGCCATAGAAACGGCATCACCCCTAGCAACGGTTACACGATCGATCGATATCGGGATTCTGGAGATCAAGATGTGATCAGGTGGCTGTACCCAATAACCTGGCATCAGTGTAGGGGGTCGTCTTGACAAAATTTGCCACTAGGTGGCAGCAGATTGAGGCCCTTGGTGAAGTTTTGCCATAGTTTCTAATATAGAAATTTGAGAAAGGTGAAACGAGTGATTGGCATAATCTTGACAATTTTAAGCATTCGAAAATTTCTTTAAAAATGACGTTTTCACAATTAAGAGTTAGATTTTTTTTCCATTCAGAATTTTTTTCACGATTTTAAATTTTGGTGAATCCAAGCTATTTGCAATATCTTCAAAAAAAGTCTACAAATTTTTTCCTTCTTTTAGTGGATCACCAGTCTCCAAAGCTTGACACGTTTTCTTTGCATAATTCAATTTATTTGATTTCTGATACAGATCACACATCAACAAATAAACGATGAATTTGAATTTCAAACCGAGTCTTTAGGGCGTATTTTGCTCGGCCCATAAAGTTAACTGACAATGGAATATATGAATTGAATTGACCTCGATTGGATTTTAAGGTCATAGTGTCGAAGAAAATAGACCTTGCATATAAATTGAATATAAGAGGTGAGAAAGTCAATTGCTCGAAGCAAAACACCTTGGTTGCTATTAAGTGCCTTTTTTCTTTGCATTATTTCACTGCATCTAATTTTTGCCGGCGGGGTTTGGTGTCACCACCATGACTGCTTCGGTAGGTACAAAACATGGAAGTGGTCAAAATGCTGTTAGAATCACTTTTCAGTACAGTAGGACCTCTCTATTAAGGACACCTTCAGGACTGGTAAGTGCTGTCCTTAATAGAGAGGTGTCCTGATTTGAGAGGTCAAATTGAATAGAAACTACCAATTTGGGACCAAAACTAGTTACTCCTTAATAGAGAGGTTGTCCTTAATAGAGAGGTTGTCCTTAATAGAGTGGTGTCCACTAAGGGAGGTTCCACTGTATTTAGTTAGATATCAAACCCAGCGATTACTTGTTTTACTTGTTTTACTTGCAGATGAGAGATATTTTTGTCGCACATTGCAGCGAGACATCAGCCGCAGCAATTGCAACCGTCAAATATCACATTTTCAGCATTTTGTTCCGACTACAAAGGGTTAAATAGCACACAAAGGTTAACAATATTACTATGTCGTTTTTCTGTGCGAGAATTTGCATCCATACTTGCGTTAATTGGGAACATCTTCAAGCTGTCTTACACAGAGTATGCCTGATACTTCAAACGGTACTTGCTAAATGCTAATGCTTTGTTTTTTGCCTAATCCTCTTTATAGCTGCAGCCTTTGATCAAGGACTGCCGGCAATTTCGTCACCTTCTTGTAAATGGCGGCAGACGGCATGTAGCGGAATCTGTCGTTTTGGATATCCGTGGTGACGCGTTGACTAATTGATTGAGATTGAAACAGTCTTTAGAGGAGTGAATATTGACCTTGACCTTGTGACCTTACAAAACCTTGAATAACAGTGATCATGATTGTATGTTGCGGGGATTCAAATTGCCCGCTTGACAGGTACTTGAGTGGCAGTGTTATCGTTAGCTTAATGTCTTGGGTTCATTTCTCGACACTAACACATTGCTTGCGGCCTTTGGCAAGTCACTTTACTTTACTTTTAATTGCAAAACCGTATGATGACATAAAGTAGCGATTGGAAGTTTTGCTTTTGCCATGCAGGGTTGGGCAAAATACCTCGTAATAAGCAAGAGTAGGTTGTGATGGTCTCTTCCTGATGGCAGTCAGAGACAGTGGACCAATTACAAGCATCGTACAAAAGTTGCATGCGAAAATGCAAGTACAGCAGACAGATCATTAAAAAAGCTTTACCAATACATATCAAGGCTTTATCAAGTGTGTTCCACTCAATGACAAACTGCTTATCACAATAAGTTCATCATCGGGCCTCAAAATAGAAAAATAGCCCCAAGCAATATGTGTAATCTGTGTAACAACAAATATGTTGTTTGTACACGGTATCGAAATAATCAGATTTTGAATGTGTCGAAACCGTTTATCGTCTGTAGATTAACCCTTTGAGAGCTGAAGGTCTGGTTCTGCCAAATGAAATTGACACTTGTGCTTCGTTTGAGTGAAATAGTTTGCAAAGTTAGGATTGCTTTTATCCTGATTTGGTTCTTGAGACCTCATCTTAGAGCACGGCGTGGGTTGAATCCTCAAGCAAAGAGTTGAAACCCCTAAACGCATCCCCCGCACAGAGATGTCGAAGGTTTCGTCATCCTCTGTTTTAAAAGAGTTAAATGACAAATCTGTGAACACTTTTTGCTCGACACCCGTCATGAAATAATAAAGACTTCCAATCTCATCAGAAAAACAGACAGATCTTCCGAGGGTTGACTGATTTGAAATAACAAGGCTAAGTAACAGTTACTATGGCGACCGTAACACATTTGACGAGTCGACACTTTTTCAACCTTGAGGCAGAGGTTTTAAAAATACATCTGAGTGATTATCCTGGATCATATCAGTCTTTGCGCGCTTATTTTTAGTCTTTATGTCTGAGATTTATTTTTCGGTTTGAAAATATCTTCTAAGCTGTGATTAGTGTCGAAAAGGGGTGAGGTCGACTTCTTAAAATGACCTTGAGGGGAAGATTTTGAAGGATGTCATGGTTGTCGTGAATCGGGGCAAAACCGAGTGGAGAGAACTTGATGGTCATCTTCTTTGCAATCACAGTCAGTGAGCGTTTGTTGGGTGCCACAATTGTTGGTCCCAGATTGAGTTTATATCAGCTTAGTGACGCCATCTTCAGTCGGTCTCCCATCTCATTATTTTGATGTGACCCCAAGTGCAAACGCCTCTGCAGAGATTTGAACCAGAAAACCTGCCCCTGCAGCACAACCTGGCCAAGTGGTGATTTCCTCATACGAGACGAGTCGCCCATCAATCAGAATCAGCCAAACACCGGCTTATTTAACGATTGTCAAAATCAACACGTAGCACCTATTTCCCTAATTCTCGTGCAAAGATTGTTATAAATTGTTGACGCCTGTGTCACACTTGCGATACTAATCTGTCAGGAAGTTGACGAATCTCTGCGGAGAATCAATACACAGAGACGTGAACAAATAGTGAAGTGACATTGGTAGTTTGGTCTTGCCTCATTCATACAAATTAGGACGCTTGATGGGGTTTTAATGACTGGCAGTAACGTGACAAGACATGGGTGATGGGTAAAGTTGTGTTGCCTGCATCCTTGGATATTTTTTTAGGCCGCCCTTCTCGTGTACTGCCTGTAGCTCCTTGGCTGTTCACAGAAGTTTAAAAGTTGGCAAGTTTCAAAAAGTGGATCCCCTGAGTGAATGAGTGAAAGAGAAATTTGTTCCAAGCAGTGGAGTCGTCAAACTCTGAATTTTTGCAACTCTACCACCAGGGGCGCTGTTTGGAAAGAGGCGAATTGTCAAAAAGGCTTCTTCAGTGTTTTCAGTGCCACAACAGGTGGGTGCCAGTTGGGTTTTGGCCTCGTGGCGCTTTTTTCGCCGAAATAAGTCAGAAAGTCGATGCTATTCATAACTGCTGCATTCCATTAAATTCCTGATACCAAGAAAATATTCAAGATGCCTGAAAAGCACTCCACGAATCCGAGAGCACAGGTGTCAACCGATTGCATATCAATATATCAGCACTCTCCAATCTTGGAGGTGTGAAATTTCCATTCCACAGTGTTTACACGAGATACCATGGTAACACGACACTGACTGTAGCTAACGCAGCACGATAGGGAAATACACCAGGACAGAATTGGAGCTCTATCAATTTTCAATATTGTTATTACGGTCGACGCATTTTCGCATTCGATAATATTTGTAGATTTGACGTTTATATCATTGTTGACGTACCATTGGGGATCCTGTATGGAATTCTGTAGCTTTCTTTAGATGGTCTTGAATTGGATAAGACTGGCAGCTGAGGCCAGCTCATTGAAGCCGTTCGTTGTGGATGTCGTGCGTAGCATATCATGAACATGGCCCCATGACATCCCTGACACGCCCAAGCACGCCACGACCCACTTAAATTTTAATCAACCATCTCTTGGTTGCACCCTCTCAAACCAAACGCACTCTGGGATCATATGTTTCATCCGAATAGTACGATGGCAGGACTGTTGTTCTAGTTTTGACTGTTCAGATAAAAGTAATCTCGACTGTTCAGTATTGGTATCTAATGTCAGCAGAAGGTGGTGCCAGTCAAAAAATGGCTGCCACACTGAAAGGGTTAACATCCCTTTGTTTCTCTCGCCTATGCACGTAACCAGCAAGTTTATAAACTGCTGACATTACTATCAGTTTTAACAACAACATGTTTGTCTAAATCACTATTTTCATCTCGATAGAATCGATATAAATGACTCAGCAATTCACGAAAAAATATAATAACTTTAGAACTTATTATACTTCATTAAACGCATAACAAAGGTTTTGTTTAAACTGCTACAATACATAGTTTATATGATAATAGGTATGGGATAGGCTGTTGCAAGTTTTGAGGCAAATTATGGATTTTTGAATTTATTTGAAATATGCCGAAGGGTATGTTGATAGTTTTTGTGCCGACTTGAGGCAGCACAAAGCCTGGACACGTGTTATTGTCTCACTCCATATCACGACTGATCTTTTGTTTAATTTGAATTCGATAAATAGCAAATGAGGTTAGAATTAACCCTTTAAAGGCCTACGCTGTCCATTGAAACTTTGAAACATTGAAACTTTGAAACATTGAAACATTGAAACTTTGAAACATTGAAACTTTGAACTTTGAAATTTGTAGTTGAGTTCCAAATTTTCCAAATTCTCAGAGGCGTTTTATTTTTGCGAATTACCTAGCTTTGCGATTTTGAAATGAAATGTCTTTATCGGAAAAGCAAAGGAAATTTTGTTAACTGACAAGGAAATAAACTGAAAATGTGAAAAAATTTTCTCGGGAATCACAGAAATTAAGGGTAGTTGATAAAGCTTGGAATCAGTGAAACCTTGGAACCAGTGATAAACCTTGGAATCAGTCCTAAAAATGCATAAAAACATGAAATAATGCCATTCGAACCTAACGTGGTTACGAATCAACATTTGGAGCTTATTCTTACATGATCAGATCGGAATTTTATGGTAATTTAGAAATCTGTCGCATATCCGATTCAATAGTCTATATTTAAGAACAACCGAGTTGTACCTCGCCTCCAGTGTACAGTACTGATCTCCCAAATATGGGAAGACACGCCCACCACACACCCATAATATGAACCAATAGCGCTCCGCTTATAAATACGCCACCACCACGCGGGGCCTATTTGAATTACGGATCGGTCTGTTCATACAGGGTGATACAGAGAAAATTGGGGGCCTGTCATGCATTATGCATGGATAAGGTTGACGACTATGTCTAGGCTTAATTGTCTATGATTGACTGATATTTTATAACAAACGATGAATAAAAGAAGCCTAGTCATGTATGTTTATTATTTGCGGATGAAAATTTCCTTCGCCGTGAGCGATTTCTTACATCTTCCAGTACGCATCGAGGGATGCAGAGATCTTTGTGACGTCACCAGTTCTAAGCGGTTTTTTTATTCACGTGTGTGTTTGTCCTATGATCTCGTGCATCTAGTACCGAGCATAATACTTTATCGTCTATGGAATACAAAACAATCATAAAAACTAATTTTTGCTTCCATTGAAGAGAAATAAAATATTTTAACGACCACAGCGCATTGCCAATTGATGACGTCATCCTCCACATTAAAAATGTTGGCTTCTGAACTAACTGGCAAATTGCTATCAATAAAGTCAGCTGGGACGAGACTGTCAGTTGGGAGGGTATAAATCGTGGAAGGAACGCACCCGATTTCCCGCGCTATTTGCACAGTGATTCCATGGTTTACATTGAATATTCCAAGGTTTATCAGTGTTTCCAAGGTTTCACTAATTCCATACTTTATCAACTACCGAAATTAAGGGAAACGAATATTTGGTGGTTTACAATATCAAATTTATCAATGTAATATTCTCATAAGATGATAATTTCTCGATCCCAACCACTTTACTGAAATCAAGAATACTGCAACCAATCTCCATCTCTTGAGATCGCTTCATAACACTTATATCTCCGAGTCTTTGCCGTGGCGACCCATTGAGAAAAACTCGAGAACATCTTCAAAACCTTTGTAGATCTGCTATAGATATATTACAGATGTTTTTTCACTGCAAAAAGATCTCAAGATGAAACTTATTCCTTAAATTGAATTTCTTTGTTCTATTTGCAAAGAAAGAAGTATATAGAACTGTTAAGCTGAAAATATTTGAACCAATTTATTTTCGCAATTTGCGAAATTTGAACCAATTTTTGTTTTAGCAGATTACAAATCTTGTTTTTCCAGTAAAAAATATTTTTCCGATTTTTTTTTCTCTGCAAATTGAACTTGAAATAAAACGCTCACAATTGTTTGGCAGTTTAAACTATTTGCAATGAAATAATCTCATTCGCTGAAAATTAAGATATCCTTGAGTCTCCTATTGCCCCTCTTCTCAAAATATCATTGTATTCTTTCTAGTATGGGCTGCTGAATAATAATAATCAACTAAAGTTTCAGTCGCTCAAGGTGCTTCACATTATTACCCCTAGCTATTTACTCTTACATTCGTGATTCAAGCTCGACTCCCTGGGAGTATTACAGGTCCGAGCTGCAGCTATACAGCGCTCAGGACTAACATTCATAGTGTGCCAACTCTGCCAGCTAGGTACCCATTTGCTCCTGGTTGGAGAGAAGCACGTAGAGTCAAGTGCCTTGCTCAAGGACGCCAAGAGGAAACAGCGGTGACCCTTCTGAGAATCGAACCCACGACCTCCTTATTATGAGGACCGGTGCTCTAACCACTATGCCACAGATATTCCCTAGCTTTACAAAAGATAGCTCATTTGTTGCTCACTAATAGGATATCTTCATTGATATGAGATATGACACATCCACTCCTCAAGTTTACTCAAACCCACTTCACATACTTGACATACACTTCACTTGGAGTGACTCGAGGTTTAGATTTCCCGATGATAGAATGATGGCGATAAGTGAGATTTATATTTGTTTTGATGTGTGATGCCACCTAGCATGTGTCAGCAAATGAACAAGTTTTCTTCAGATTGGAGCCATCTTGCTTTTCTGCTTTTCGGCAGCTTCCACATTTTGCACCAACCCTAGCGGTTCCACTGAATTCAAAATGAGGCTTCGTTGGCACACAGTCCATTTATACTGTATGGTGCGGTTCATTCTAAATCCAGGCATTTTAGAATTTGAAACAAAAACTGTGTTTGTTTTGGTGAGACAACAAATAGCTGAAGTTTGGTATAAAATTTTAAAAACGTACACCACTCATAGTCAGAATTTAGTTTAAAGTGACACTATGATGTGATTTACAACTTTGCGGAAATACGTCCGTTTTTAATTGTTGATCACAAATGTAAAGCTCAAATTTTCCATTTTTGATTAGATTTATTATAAAATCGCTGAATGTAAACCACCGCGACCGCGAAAATGTTCATGTTGTGACGTCATCAACGAAAACGGCATCGAAGCGAGTCATCCGGGCGGGATTAAACCATCAATTTCTAGAAAATGTGCATTTCGATTCGAAAACCTTACCGGTTTATGAGAAAGTGACGTAGTCATTTGTCAAAAACAGCTAAAATATTATATGATGAAATTTGACACGAGTTACCCTTTAATATCTTGTTTCATTGCAATACTCTCATCCATTCAGCCAACTATTGATGAATCTCGGCATTATTCAACCATTTATGGTAATTCACTCGCTCAATTTCATTGACTAAATTGCTGAATTTGATTTGAATAATGAAACGAATTTGAGGAACAATTTGATTAATGAATGTACCTTTGCTTGACTGATGTTGCATTGTCATAAATGTTTGGGTTTTAAATTGGATTGATCATGAAATACTGTACAGTAAAACCTCTCTTAGCGAACACCTCTCTATTAAGGACACCCTCTCTATTAAGGTCACTTGTTTTGGTCCCAAATTGGATGTTTCCTTTCAATTTGACCTCTCGAATCAGGACACCTCTCTATCAAAGACAGCACTTGTCAGTCCCGAGGTTGTCCCTAATAGAGAGGTTCTACTGTTCTTGGTTTATCATTCAACTCACAAAAAGTCAAATACAATTTGATACCTCACTGTTTGTTTTGGTTGTCTCACCAAAAAACGCTCGGCCCGAGCTGTCATTTGTGACCCGTCTCAGCAAAACCAGGCGCATGTCGCACAGAAGATGAGCCTAAATGACGCCAGGAGATAATAGAAGAAATTGATGTGCTCATATTTCACAACAGGCAGACAATATATAAATGAATAAATAGTCCGTCTCAACCTGTCAAGCTCAGAGCGACAAGCGCCTGGTTTTGCTGTGACGGGTCACATTTGTCCAAAATCTCATCTACCATCACAATTTTGGTCCACATTTCAGCTCCACCCTCGTGGTATTCGGTGAGACAACCAATGCCACCAGTTCGGTATCAATTCCTCAAACAATTTGCGACTGTCGGCAATATGTCCAAGCGTGCGGGCCGTCCCCACTCAAAAATTAAGTCAGGATAATCAATTTCCTGTCCACTGTTACCGCCAACTCTCGTGGCCAGATCATAATAAACCGTGACGTATATTTCCATCAGCGACAATTTCAGGTTCGTGTCGCTGATTGTAATCCATCGGCCGCTTTATATCGGCGGACAGAAGCCGAGGCTGGCGTCCTTTCGTGTCGATCAACGCGCTGTAAAAATTATTGCCTGGCGAAATAAATCGTACAGATGACATAAGGCATATTGCGATGGCAGCTGATAGCCGAAAAGCACGCTTTGAAATGATTCGAATGTGGAGTGTCGTTGGCGATTTCCTTTTCGTTTTGTGTCACTCTGTGATGTGACTTTGTCACCTTGCCGCAAATTTTTGGATTCAGGACCTGGTTTTATTAGCTCAGCTGACGAAAGTCATGTAGTGCAATGACCCTTATGATCCAAATGCCACAGATGATGTTGCTTCTTGGCATGTTGCACTGTCTCAAAGTTTGGCCACAATCTTGTCCATTGGTTAGTGGTCCCATGTCTGGTATGGAAAAATTGTCCATTGGTTAGTGGTTCCATGTCTGGTATTGACAAAATTTCAGCTAAGCGCCTGGCACTTGGGCCTCTTGTCGCATATCAATCTCGGCAACTGCGGAATGATAATAGCATGCAACAAAAATCTCATTTGTGGTGATGGCAGAATCTGTCGTTATTACAACCTGTGTAAATATAAAATCAAATCAAATTTTATTGCATCCTCTGATGAATAGTTATACCTGCAGACAAAAGATCATTTGTTGCTCATTGCAGTGATAATTATTGCAGGTCTCAACGACGAAAACCACATTTGCAAAGCTTTATAAACTGTTCAGAAAGCTTGAAAGACAAATAACATTTGCGGCATTTTCGAGAAAAATATTTTTTTACTCAATTCGTCCCTAACCACATCAGACATAGCATGCTACCCGATCGCGACCATTATACAATTACGGAGGTAAAAGCCGGCTACATGAAGTCTCTGAAGTCATTTGGGTTGCGTGTGTGGCCATGTTTTCATTAGGGAGCTTGATTGAGTGAATATTGCGCTGGGTTCCGATGGGAGAAGGGACGCACTTTAGAATACGAGTAACGGCAAGGCGTTGCTTCTGTTGCGGCTGGTTGAAGTGATGGCACCAAAGCACGGGACTAGAATTTCATGGCGGAGAAGGAAGTGATTGCTTTTGTGCCCGGTCCTTTTGCCTTTGTTTCCTTGTCCCTATTGCCTTGGTGCCCTTGAAATGCTTATCACCACTCAAGAAATAGTCACACATTGATGTGTCATTTAAGAGGAAAGTTTGGAGTAACGTCTAACGAGTTAGCTGTGGTTAAACTTGTTGTCATCCTCTGACAAAAATCGATACTGCTTTGTAATTTTATGTACCATCACAGGCATTGTATTTTTGAGCATGTGCATTTATAAACCACTGAAAACGAATCTGTTTTTATTGATATCCAGCATCTATTTTTGCAGATGCTTGAAAAAACACATGACAAATACGGCCAAATAACGAGAAAATAACTCTACATGACATTTCCACAAAATATACCCCACCTACAAAGGCACAGCGTGACGGCTCACTCTGTGAATATTTAGAATCCCCCAGAATATCACAACGTAACAAACATGTTGTATAATTGCTGTGGGCAACGCCGGGTCGCCGACGGCAACAGATCTGTCGCCGTGAACAACCAGTGCATCCATCATAGCACAATGTATGGTGAATGATTTGTGATGGCTGCCTGACGTGGTATTGACAGGTCTTTAGGGGCCGTATATCATAGCTTTCAGCTGGTTTTTCTGAGACATCTCAAAAGGATCTGATTCCTGATCCTGGGTTTCTGGCTAAAGGGATGAGGAATACGGCATATTGATATGATTTTGTTATGGTTGGGTCCTATGGCTCAGGTGCCCAACTTGCGCTCATGAACAGAAAGCTTACCTTAGTTGGTTCTGATGTGGTCATTTTGTATTGAGAGCCCCATCCTCTGAAGTCATTAAGACAAGAGCAAGTATTATCGGGGAATTCATCAGATGTTGATTTGCTCATTAAGATGGGGTTTTGTAGCTGGAGGGATCAGGATTTGAGTAGATTGTTGTGACTTTGTTTTAGAGGGGCTGAGGTCATGAAGACTAGAGCGGAATTGTTGACATCATCAGAGAATTCACCGGCAGGATGGGTCAGTTGTGGGGTAGATTGCTGGGACTTTGTTTAGAGGGGCGGTTGGGCACATGTGCAGAAATCAGATCGCAATTTGGGCTGTTGTGGTCATTTTGTTATTGAGAGCCCCTTTCTCTGAAGTCATTAAGACAAGGGCAGAATTATGGATATTATCTGTGAATTCATCAGATGTAGATTTGCTCCTTAGATGAGGTTTGTAGCTGGAGGGATCAGAGTAGATTGTTGGGACTTTGTTTTGATGGGCTGTTGGGTCCAATGATTCAGGTTTCGAACTTCAGATGGTTCAAATGAGGATTTGCTCCTGAGATGAGGTTTGAAGCTGGAGGGATCAGAGTAGATTGTTGGGACTTTGTTTTGATGGGCTGTTGGGTCCGATGATTCAGGTGTCGAACTTCAGATGGTTCAAATGAGGATTTGCTCCTTAGATGAGGTTTGTAGCTGGAGGGATCAGAGTAGATTGTTGGGACTTTGTTTTGATGGGCTGTTGGGTCCAATGATTCAGGTGTCGAACTTCAGATGGTTCAAATGAGGATTTGCTCCTTAGATGAGGTTTGTAGCTGGAGGGATCAAGAGTTGTGTGGATTGTTGGAATTTTGTTACAGAGGGGCCGGTTGGGTCTAATGTCAGGTGTCAGACTAGTGCAGAAAGTCAACTTGATGATATTCATCACCTTTCACCTCACCTGTCACCATTGGCAAGGCACTTTACCAATATTGATAGTTTTTAATTGGCAAAATTATAAAGCTTGTTGTGCCTAGGAAGCCAGTTAATCATTGGCTAATATTTATAAAGACTAGTAAATGCTTTTACTACAGTTTTCTACGGAGATAGCTAGTGTAAATGTACATGAAGTTTAAAGTAAAAGCATTTACTAGTCTTTTATAAATATCAGCCATTGTCTTTGAATCGTATGTGGTCCTCTGTTATTGGCAGTGCGTTTCTGTGAAGTCGAGAAGACGTGAGGAGAGTTATTGATATTATGTGGGCACTCATCAAGAGTGGATTTGCATCAGGAGATTATCTGGGATTGGTGGCTGCAAGGATGGGAAATCGAGGATTTGTGAGAGGCGGATATAGTGTTTGCTGTCCGCCGTTTTTGCAACAATATTGGTGAAATGGAGTAGATGACTAGGAGTTCGGGAATTTGCTGTAAACTATTGAATACATTAAAACATTTTGATTGAAATTTTGTTAAACGACATTACAATGGAACTTCTGTTAGCGGACACCTCTCTATTAAGGACAACCTCTCTATTAAGGACACTAGTTTTGGTCCCAAATTGGTTGTTTCCATTCAGTTTGACCTCTCTAATCAGGACACCTCTCTATTATTAGGACAGCACTTGTCAGTCCCGAGGGTGTCCTTAATAGAGAGTTTCTTCTGTATTTTGTAATTTTTACCTCATTAGTGAGAACAAATCTGTGGTCACGGCCATATTCAGTCCGATCTTACTGTGCGATTGCAATTTTTAATGTACACTGACAAAAACAACATGGAAGATAATACTTGCAGTGAGAATTATTGTGTCAGCTTTGGAGAATGTGAATATACCTATGCTAAAGTGTGACAAAAATTAGCTTGTCAGACAACACTAAGACATTGAAAATGCTATACAGCCCGACGAAATAGTAGCTGCATGGAATAAAAACAATATTTTATGTTGTAGGGTTCCGTTTGAGTGGAACAGGTGCTTGAGTAATCCTACCCTTCGTTTGGAGCAATTAGTCGGCATTTACTGTAAGATTTGTGGATTTCTGCAGCTATTGGGACAGAGCACATGCCAAGTTGTATATATAGAAATTGCGGGTGTGCCAAGTGCGGGGTAGGTTCCTTAGTTTGGCTCCGCAAGTGCAATATAGTGTGTAACTGCGCCAGCTATATAAAACGGTTGATCAACCTCAAATACATACGTAACCCTGCGGGCAACTCTGCCACTATTGCCAGTGACAAGGCCACTTATAACCTTTGATCGAATACGATTTGAAGTTACATTGGTCATCGCAATAGCCTCAGGTTAAATGACTTACGCTGAGCTTATTTGGGTCTCGGAATACAGGCGTCTTGTCCCTGATATAAAGAAGTCCTCTCCTGGCTGAAACTAAAGGGACCTTGACACGCATCACTGTAAATAACCTGGAGTTATCTTAGGCTTGTCAGGCACCATTTTGTGGGTGATTTACTTATGGCTATGTAATTATTACTTCATAAGCAGACCTAGTGCTGTTAATAATGGCGAGAGAGGGGTATGCAGTACGAAATGACTAAACCACTACAGTCCTCTTAATTTTCAAATTTTAATCCCACAAAATCTCTCTGAGTTTTTCTGTTGATTTACCTTGCCACGAAATATGCTGTCGCCCCGTGGACCTATCCCATGATCCTTTAGGAGTCGTAATATAATGTATAACGGTGATAACAGGAGCGGGGAGCACCTTCCTACCTTTGTTTAATTTTTATTGAAGAGAGCTACGTGGAGTTTAATGGCTTTCAAAATGAAATATTGCGTGGAAATTGCCATGTTGAAGGGAAGTCATTTCAGCATTTGATTCGTAGATTTATGGTGGCTGTTCGACTTTAATTACACACACGTTGAAAGTTTGAAGTGTGGTGTGTTTGTGAAACTGCACCTATTGATGCATGGTTCATAACCATGGAGAAGCATGGAATCAATTGAAAATTCTGGAGTTTTTATAAAGCTAAGAGTTGGAGATTTGAGATCATTTTCATTTTGCTGTTGAATAAATTGCTTCTGCCAAAGAGTTGATGGTTTATGTTTTCGTGTAGTTTAATGTTTGCGTTTGCTTATCTAATCCTGAAAATGAAACGGTCGTGAACATTACCCAGTTTACGGGACCTGTTCTGGGACCTGGTCGTAAGGTTCAGTTCAGAAGATGCCCTGGGGAAATCACATGTTGATATTGTGTGAGTACTGTCATCTTCCCGCTGACCAATTTCAAGTTGAGGTTGTACACTTAGCTTTCAATAGTCGTAGCGCCACTAAGTGGCAGGATGACACGTCACATCCTAGTGACATCACAACCAAGTCACATCCCTACAAGACGTCACAACCAAGTCATATTCCAACAAGACGTCACATCCTAACAAGACGTCACAACCAAGTCACATCCCAAAAAGACGTCACAACCAAGTCACATCCCAAAAAGACGTCACAACCAAGTCACATCCCAACAAGATGTCGCAACCAAGTCACATCCCAACAAGACGTCACAATCAAGTCACATCCCAACAAGATGTCACAACCAAGTCACATCCCAAAAAGCCGTCACAACCAAGTCACATCCAAACAAGACATCACAACCAAGTCACATCCCAACAAGACGTCACAACCAAGTCACATCCCAACAAGACGTCATAACAGACTGGCGCCAGCTCTTCAACAAACACATGCAGTGAACAGACCCTGCTCAAACAACTTCATCAATTCGTGGTCACACCTTGTCTTGTGCAGACGTACGTATTCTTAGCTCAATCTCACTTTCCTCGTCCCCGAGATCCAATCGCTGTTATTGATCATCAGTTTCAACTCGTTCTGTTCCAAATGACCTGAAAGAATACAAAGGTCATCCTAGGTCATTCGATATGATATGATTGATATCAACCAACACCAATACTGTCCACCGCTGTTTTCAAAACTGGCTCACAATCCAAATATTGACAGTTTCCCTCTCGATACTTTCATCACACCATCATTGATTGCCTTTAAATGTTCCTTTCCTGTAATTAAGCCATCGTGGCCCAATACTATTGAGACAACTCCATTGGGCTTCATTCCTTGAAGGTCTGTGCCAGTGACGTGTCTTATAAATGGCCCTTGGGGCAAAACTTCAGAATTGGGTTTGGTTTCAGTGGCTATTTTCTCATCCTCTCTCTCAAATGAATGGCAGACAATTAAGCCTAGAAATGAGTTCTAGCCCTCAAAGTCTGCTGTGAATCTCGAATATTGTTGGACCTGCAGCTGGCGTAATGTGGATTTCACCACGGGCAATTGAATAACAGCTGAAGCACTGCAACAGGTTTTCATGAGAGTGATTGAAATACTAGCCTATTTGAAATCATTTCAACCCTTTCTTGTCCACTGCCCATTGTAATGATTATGTGGCATCTTCATGACCAAGGGTCCACATACTCCTCCTATCTAATTGACCAGCCACCTGTCCTCTATACAAATTTGACCCTATTTTCTGCTCTGTTAACAAAACTATTCAATCATGAATAATAAATGTGGAGGACTAAATACTATGCATTCAGTTGTGTCTTCAGTGTACAGGCTGGCACAAAAGTAAATTGCCACCTGAAATTGGTAAATGTGTATTTTTTCCCAATATTTCAAACCGTTCCCAAATCAATACACCATTGTGGGGACGCGTTATTTACAAAACAATCAAACCATCATTTGGCTGCTTCATCAAACAATCGATTTATCTGATAGCATTGAAATACTAGGGAATACATTTGGGGATGTTTACTTTTGCCAAACTCTGTATGTATGAAAATCCTGAAGATTATTCGACTTTTGCCATTTTACGCAGCTGCCACCAGTCACCTGTTACAACTCCTCCAGACAAAAAGAGCAGAACAGATTGAATCAAATCAAAAGTCTTCTTCCATTGTTCGTGGATCTATCGGTGAAATGGCACATTCGAATCCCTGTCCTCAAGTCAACCTTTCGCAGAATGCCGCCCCATTTGTACCAAAATTTGGGTCATACCCTGTCGGGTCTGTTCCACTGCAAGGTCAGTTTGAGATTGCGCCTTCGCCCGTCTCATATGGGCCTACGCCGTCTTCAGGTGTGGCGCCTTCTGCCAGCATGGTGCCGTCACCGGGCATGGCGCTGCCTGATATGATGGAGGGATCGCCATGTTTCATGGATGCTCAGGTTTGTGGTTTTGTGGTTTTGGTTTCCGCTTGTTCTTGAATTCGGGGCAGACAGAAGCCCATGAAAAATATCTGTTGATATTCATTTCCAAATGACACGCTGTTAAAAATGCTGGCGAAAAATACCCTGTGTTTTCTTACATCCCTGTTTGTCATCTCCACGATCACAATCCGCGATGTGCAGCGCTGATAATAGCAACGACGGGAAATTACTCGTCATGCGAGCTCTCCAGTTGGAGGAGACAGGAAGTGAAGGGAGATTTGGGCGGAAGTTTGATACATGATCCGATGTCGTTGCTATTGTTGTTGTTTATACGGTGTCATGTGGAAGGATTGTGTTTTTGGACAGGAGAAGTTATGGATGCGTTCATTTTTGGTTTTGATGTGTTTTTAGCGAGAACTTGTGTTCTTGGACAGGTTTCTTTACTGCTTTCCTATTTTATGTTTAGTTGCAAACCCAAGTTTTACTTTTCAGAAATTTGTTGATAATTTACCACGACAACCAAAATTACCAAAAATTACAAAAATTACAAAAATTACAAAAATTACAAAAATTACAAAAATTACAAAAATTACAAAAATTACAAAAATTACAAAAATTACAAAAATTACAAAAATTACAAAAATTACAAAAATTACAAAAATTACAAAAATTACAAAAATTACAAAAATTACAAAAATTACAAAAATTACAAAAATTACAAAAATTACAAAAATTACAAAAATTACAAAAATTACAAAAATTACAAAAATTACAAAAATTACAAAATTACCAAGATTTTCAAATATGTCATTTTGTGCTGGATATAAAAGGTGGTAAATTTTATACGTTTTTATGTTTTTTTCCACTTTGTCTTTACAGGTAAGTGTTTGGCCGTCACCTTGGCAACCAGAGATTTCCTATTTTTTGCAGAATGTGCCAATAACTAATTATCTATAATTGATATAATTGACCCTGAATTTTGCCAAAAAAGTGACCCAAACAGGCATCCTTTTGCCAGAGTAGATCACATATCAATTCTACCTACCTCAGCTGTTCAGCATTACTGACTGCAACAGAAATTTTTATTGAGTTACACAGACCGATTTCTAAAAAAGCATTTTCGTTGTGCGTTAAATTTCCCCGGAGGAAACGAGTGAAATGAATTCATGAGATTTTCTCGATTTATTGAGTTCAGCCTTGTCGCAAAAAGTGATCGGGTAATTCGGTGAATTGAAATAGTCTATTTTCTGGTGACGTTGCTTAGGCGACACTTTTGATTTTAGGAAAGATTTTGGAATTCAAGAATAGAGCAAAAAAGATTCACCTTCGTGATTCGGTGGCACAATTGGCAGACTTCTAATCGATAAATTCTAAGTCTGAAATTTACCTCTAAAGTCAACTGGCATGTTTCTAAATGGCTTAATCATATTCTTCAAGCGCTGTTCAAATGCGTGATTTATATTGCTGCTACTGCGATTATAATCGCTGCTATCTGCGACAAAAGATCTCTTCTCTGCAGGGTCGTCCAGTACCAAGTCAACTTCCACTTGCATCTGCATAAATCAGCAACATTGGCAAACTCTTTCAGAATGTGATGTACTCCCAGATCGGGCCCAGATTGAGCTGTCAGTCATTGAGGTGATCGGTTTCAATACAATCCTCGCTTCTGAAACCTTAGCTAGCTTAACTTCCACTGTTTCTCGATGAACCAAGGCAACTTTCCACTTGCATCTTTGTAAATTGGCAAAGAAGATTGGCATACTATTTCAGAACACGCTTTACTCCCCTGATCGTGCTCACATTGAGCTGTCAGTCACTGAGGTGATTTGGCGTAATTCAAGCCGTGTTTCCAAATGTAAAACTCAGGTAGAGGTAATCTTGAGCATGTGGAGTGACAGATCTGTAGCAATAGTTTTGAAACTGTGGAAGAACTGAAAGAGGTGCTCTTGGCTCTTCTGAGAGTGCCCCGCAAACTAGCAATTTTTGTCAGTGACCGTCCTTAATCACAAGTGACAAATTCGCTTGTTTGCCATAGTCAGCGCAGGGAAAACAGCGTCAGAGGTGTTGTAACATGATGTGTCGCAACACTCGCAAAAAATCCAATATTTCAGTTTTAGTGACGTGTGGCGCATTTTGTGATGCTAGATTTATCTCCAGTTCAAATGATTATCTCTAGGGACTGTCTCCCTCTCAATCCAGATTATCGTCAAATTTTAAAAGTGCCCAGCCCGAGGGTATAAACAGTAGGGGTGACATCCAGATTCTCATGGGACACAGTCCTTTATGACACTATGACAAGCCAGGTTGCCAAACTTGTCCCAAGGTCACTAATATTCATCACATCTTAACGAAACTAATGCATGTGGGGCCACTGGGATGAGGTTGACAAAAAGATGAGATTTAGTTTCGAATTAGTCCCCAGGTTATTGTACTCCCAGGAGATGTTAAAGAACCCAATGTATTAAGAACTCCTGGGATAGAGGTTGACTTCCCCGTGGCTGGCCACCTGCTTCAAAAATCTTTTACTGATTTGCTTCCATGAAATGACACGATGTTTTGATATTCTTCTGGGGAGGATTTAAAAAATGCATCTTTGAGCTGTTGGATTGGCGCAGTGGATACATCAGAACCTGTCACCTGAGAGGTCCGAGATTCGATTCCCTGTCAGTATTCGGTACAATCGTGTAATGGAGAGGGCGACTCTCTTCGACAGCGTAGGTGTCCTCCAGGGTCTCCGGTTTCCCCCTACTTACATTCTGCTGGTCGCAAAGTATGCGAAATTAAAACGTTCAGGATATTTCTCAGTTTTCCTACTCAATGTTTCGACAATCATTTCCCACTTAAGAAATTCTGCCAACAAAGCTCTGTACCGTTCTTGATGCCTTTGTTTTAGGACCTGATCCTTCGGCGCGTCAACCAGTCTCGGGAGGACTGACCCTATTATCAAGTTTCGTACCTTCATTACCTGGAGAGCTCCCGTCTTTGTCGTGCCGTGTCTCCACACTTTGATCCAATTGAATGCTGGGATGGCTACGTTAATTTCATCGCCGATCTTATTAGCTTCGATTAATTGCTCCAGTGTTTAGGCTCTGGGAAAACCCCGCATAATTTCCGCTATTTTTGACAATATTTCCGACCTAAAAATCTGATGACACCAGTAACCCAATTTTTAGAGGAAAGTGATGAGGCTCCTAATGGGCTTGGAAGTTTGGTCCGGCATGCAAGGAGATGTGCTTATGTCATCATACTTGTCATTGCAGTATCTAGTTGATGCCAGTTATGGATAAAAGAAACCATGTTGTTTGGTCAACTCCAGATTCAGACTCGCATTGCTGTCCTCACCAACCTCATAATTCCAATTCCATGAGAAGCAGCAAGTCAATAAATGGGTTTACAGTCTGTCACGCAAAAAAAGGCAATCTTCTCGGAAGCATGGATCACCTTAACAAATCCTGTGGGGCTCCTCAAGAGCCAACAGGTGAGAAGTTATTAGGTCTTATCACTTTCGCGTCACCTCAGGGGGACCCCACAGGTAATATGGTTACTTGCTGTGGAACTGGGGATCTTCGAGGAAGAACTTGTGTACAGGAGTAGCTCTACTAGGTTAAAGGCCTTCTCTGGTCTTTCATCCTGTCCAAAGGTCTGCCTCAAAATGCGTGCACAAGTAAAAAAAGAAACATAAAACATAGCGCACATCAGTGTAAGCGCAGGACAAGATCCACAACGAGTCTTGCACAGAGCATGTCAGAGGTATGGCTTAAACCATGAGCAGGGAATTGGAGGGGTTGCCTGAGACTTTTTGGCGAGTTGGAGAAAACAATTTTGGGTTGAAAAGTCATGGTCAATGGGGGAGTTTGGTAGCAAGAATCTGAAAGAGAGAGATCTCAATTTCATGGTTGGTGAAGATGAGGGTGGCAGGGGACAAAATTATCACCAATTGAAGACACTTCATTTTCCGCAGCCAAAACGAGAAATCGCTTTGAAGTATGTGTCTTCTGGAACCATTACAACAAAGACATTATCGTTAGGCTAACCGGCTCAGCTGCTCAAAGCTCTGTGACATTTCAGTAGGGGATTCTCGTTTCCGTCAAGTCAGCTGTTTGTAGCCGCGGATATCTTTATCAGGCCATCTCGCTACAGATGTACCATTAGCTTGAGTGGTGTTATACACTTAGTGTACATGTGTTAGCGCGGGGCTCCACATGGGCAACAAGCCTGGCAGTCTCTTTATGACGAATAAGAAGGAAATTTGTACAGAAAAATCAAGTTGCCTTGCCTGGGATTCGAACCACAGATCTTTGGATTGCCTGTCCACTGCTCTACCATTCGAGTATCTAAATTAGGCCTCGATTTTTCGAAAGATTATTTTAATGTTGTACACATAAGTCGTGAGAAGGCAATCTTGTTTTAACCCCTCGGCCATACCGCACTGTCTGTCCGTCTGTCCAACCATCGAGAGGACGTAAACACTCTAACATAAGACTGCTTCAAGATTTTCTTTTCATTTATGTGGTTAATGTGTATTGAAGAACTGATATACAGTAGAACCTTTCCGTCGCGGAAACCCTCGGAACTGACAAACACTGTCCTTAATAGAGAGGTGTCCTGTCTACAGAGGTCAAATTGTATTGAAAAGACCATTACTCAGCCGTTACTCTTCATAAACGACACAGGATTGTCGAATAATAGCACCTAAAAAACTCCCTGACCAGTCCTGAAGATGGTATGTGAAATGAATATAGGGAATTCTGAGATTAACGTTTCTGTGGCTTTTTTGGCCTGCCCTGTATAAACATGTCAGTCCACGTTGCCAACACGCTCGACTAATCAACTCCGACTTATGCGCCATTTTCCGTCTCATAAAATAATCGCGATCGTGCGCCGAGATCAACAATAGGTTTCAGCAAATTCATAATGCTGGCTTTCATCGCTCGTCAACGCGACTGAATTGAAAATTCGTCAATTAATTTCATTCCACTTTGGTGATTAATTCCACGGATCGTGGATTTGAGCGGGCGCGTCTAAAACAATATGCAGAATATGAACGGGATTAGCCGCTAGCCGCTAAATCGATGCATTGTAGCATGTTGCTATTGTGTTTGATTGTATTGCTAGTCCTTCTTCTGGGTGTGGTACAATGGGAATTATTTATAATGTGCGATGGAGAGATTTGCACTAATATTGAGAGCGATTGAATCTTTGACCGTTCATACACCGAAACCTGGGCTCACTCTGAGAAATAGGGCTCAGCCTTTTTGGCACAGTGACTTCCCTGGCTTTTGATCTGAAAGTGTCAGCCCTTCCCATGTTTTATCAAGTTTTTTTACGTGGAAACTAAAAAAGAGACTTCAGACTTTGTACATAGGTATTGTCCCTTTAGATGCAGAAATGTAAAAAAAAAATTTTCGTATGAAAATAAGGCATATGTATGTTGTCCCTTTAATGCGCTGTGATCGCCTCATTGGACTGAACTCAGTATGTAGTTGTGCCAGGGTGTGGTCTTCAAGTCGCTTCATATACCTGGTTATTATTGCCTTCTGTTTCCAAGGAAACGTGAGAAACTTCAAAATGAAAAGTTAGCAATTTTCCGGTCACGATTTCATCTTTGTCTCGCGATGATTGAGAGATTGTGATACGTGATGCAACTGGTTTTCGTGATGATCGAGACATGTTTCACCATCAGTGGGCTGTATGTGATCTCGTGGGTTTCACATCCAGGTATGCGAGCGGAGAAAATTTCAAGTAGTGTTTGATGTTTACGAAGATACAGGAGATATATAGCAGCCTGAGTTTATGATTTGAAAGCCAAAACAAGTTGTTGTGCAAATTAAAATGCATTTGTGGTACAGACAGTATGAGTTTAAACGCATTTTGTACCTGTTGTATGCTGGCAAAGGCCCTGTTCCTAGGATGATCATGATGATGGGGCCTCGCCCCTAAAAATCAGTTACTTTTTAAAATGCTCCGAAAACGAGTGATTGATGTCCATGCCTATTGGTTAAATTGCAGTCAATCGTCATGTTGTCACGGTTATGTCGTACGTTACAGTGAGAGAGATTTCTCGTTTGTGAGCTTTTAAAACACTGTCTGAACTGCTCCCCCTTCTTATGCCAGATTGCCAACTAAATTCAACATCCAAGATTTCTAAATTCATCCCTGACCCCCTCAAGATGTCGAACAATTTCAAATGACTTCTCGATTTCTAGCAGCCGTCATCTCAGTTCAAAAGGAATTCATGACCGGCGTTGATAAAATGTCAGCGTGCCATTTCTACAGTAATTCCAATAGCAGCCTCATTATTGAAGATAATTTGCGTTTGGCTCGGGGCGACGGTAAATACAAGAGGAGGAGGCGAGTGTCTTACAAACATATAAATCCATATAAGAGCTTGAGGGGCGGTTTTATAGTTTGCAAACCCTGGATGGATGAATTATAATCGGATGTACTCTCCCTTTAAACATTTTCTCCTCGCGTCTGTCCGTCGAGTTTGTCCGAGAGTGGTAGATTGTGCTAACCTTGAGGTAACCCACCGACTGTATTCTCCCCCGAGGCATAAGACATTGCGGCTGATGACATCTCGTAGCGTAGCGCTTAATATGTTGGCAGTTTTCCGCATGCTTCTGGTCACCAGTGCTGCAGTTTATTACGTTGGTGTCTCCTTTGTAAGTGGATTAACTGTTCTTTGGCGATGGTTATGTCTCCGTTAGGATACATACAGTAGAACCTCTCTTAGTGGACACCTCTCTATTAAGGACAACCTCTCTATTAAGGACACTAGTTTTGGTCCCAAATTGGTTGTTTCCATTCAATTTGACCTCTCTAATCAGGACACGTGTCTATTAAGGACAGCACTTGTCAGTCCCATGGGTGTCCTTGATAGAGAGGTTCTACTGTATTTTATCAACGGTGGGACTATGGGTCATTTTGAAGTACCCGCAGAGGTAGAACCAAAGCTTGTTCTTTGCATCATCAGTTTCACTTGTGGGAGGGGTATGAGGACATGACGTCTTTTACCTGCAAGGAGCAGTGGTAGCGTAGTGGAACGAGAGTCGGCCTCATCATCGAGAGGTCGTAGGTTCGACTCCCGACTGAGTCACTGCTCGGTTCCCCTGCTGGTCGATTTCAAGTGAGCGCCTTCTGGTTGCTCCTTGAAACCCCTGATTGATTTCTGTGGAGACCGGGATAATGATATGGTTTCCCAAAGGCTAATAGGGGCAGCGGTAGCGCAGTGGAAGAGAGTCGGCCTCATGATCAGGAGGTCGTAGGTTCGACTCCCGACCGAGTCGCTGCTTGGTTCCCCTACTGGTCGAGTTCAAGTGAGCGCCTTCTGGTTGCTCCTTGAAACCCCTGATTGAGAGACCGGGGTAATAATATGATATCCCAAAAGAGCTTTGAAAAGGGAAACCTGGAAAAGCGCTATATGAGAACTCTATATCATTATATTATTACCTTGAAAATATCTATAAAACTTAATCAAGAGCATGAAATTTACTTAATAGCCTCATTTCAGGGTCCTCAATTCCCCAGAAAAACTTGAAACGGGTTAAAAATGTTTTTCCTGGAATTTGAGAGTGCTAGTTATCATCCATGAGGACATTCTCAGCTTGATAGTTATACAAAAGTACAAAAAAATGCTTGGGCACATACTTCACACAAACTTCTTAAGATTTGGAGCGTGGCTCATCAAAATTTTAGTGGCAGGAGAACCAGCTTTTATTGACGAACAAATGTGGTGTTATTACACCGCTCAGGTGGTATGGTAAGCTCGATAAATTGGGTCTAACTCGGTTGGAATGATCGCAGGGAACCGCATGTTAAATTATGCATGTTTCTAAGTTGATTAACGCGAAGAGTGGACACAAAAGTATAGCCGGAGTGGTTATGTGGGAAGTTTTTGGTCGTGCTGGGATGGAGATTGAAGGTGAAAGGAGTGATGGGTAATGGGTATTTGGTGTCCACAGAAAAATGGACAGCGGTGAAAAAAGCGACAGTTGGAGACAGAATCGGATGAAATATCGCATAAAATTATGTTACCTGTTGTTCTCACCAGGTGGCAGCACACGGGATTGATGAGGCAATTGGTTTTGACCGCCATTTTTATGATGATGTCGCATGCACTTATTAGCGAATTGATGTTATCACATGATCTTAACAAACTCCCTCAGCCATCGGAGCTTATTGCTGTGACATGCATGATGCGACCTTGAAGCAGTGGACAAGATTGACACAAAAATATCATGGTAATTTCACCTACTTTCTTGGCTCTAGGTGGCCATCTTTGAAAATCTTATTTTCTCTCTAGAAATCTCCTTAGAACTTCAGACGTTTTGATCTTACGATTATTTCACAGTAAGAAAAAACTTAAGTACGAGGTTACCTTTGATGCCTCATGGGGACTAGGTTTCAAGTTTGCTCAAGCATTTTGTTCCTCGTCTCCACTTTAATAGGAGCAGTGGGGGTCATTGTTTTAGATGCACCACCCATCGGGTACAAATAATGCGTGCTTTCTTTTGTAAATACTAAAATGGGGACTGACGCTGGGGTTGATTCTAAAACATGGAATCAAGCTGTGCGAGATGGCCAGGTAAACGAAATCTTGTATGCATCGGAAACGCTGATCGGAGTAAACATTGTTCTGACATCGTTTTCACGTCTTTTGGTTTTGGATCGTAATGGATACATAGGCATGTAGTACTTCTCCTTGTCAGTAGGGGGCATTGAGTTCAAAGTAATTCATGCACGTATCTATGATTTTAGAACTTAGTATTAAGGTAGCTCATGCTGCGATGCAAGAAGAAAAACACCTTATTTTGCTCATGTTCTTATGAATTCATCTTTCTTGTCTTGGCAGCTGAGTTTGTTTATTCTTGGTTACCGTAGTGATCAGTAAGTCCTTGGCAAAGTGCTTGGCGATTTACAACTTTATTTCAAAGATAGGACCATGTTAAAAACAAGTTCTTATCCATAAGACATAAAAAATTAAACGACCACATAGACATTTCATCCGCCCAAAAAATTTTGATAATGGAGGCAGTGACCACATAGATGACCCACAAAGTAACTTTTTACATGACTTGTAGTCTTCTCACACGATGCATTTCATCACCCTAAACAAATCTTAAAAAGTAGTCGGGCAACAACTGCGATAAACTAACAAGGATGACCAACTCCATGTTGTAAAAAAGCATATTGTCTCACGCGACGTATGGTCATCAGTCACCGTGCCATCCTTCTTGTCCAAAACCGCAACCTCTCTGCCAATAACGGCGCCTTTCCCTGACATTATCCACGATACTTCAAAGAAGAAGATAATTAATGCCTCGCAAAGTACACCCGCAAATGTGCTCGGAATGCGAATAGTGGCAAGTGCAACATCTGCTGCGGGACTCTGAAATTATGCTTTGGATCTCTTGCGGGAATTGGGAAAGAAATGGGTTGTTTGTCTTGAGATGTTAGTGTGCATTGTCAGTGTTTTTTGGCTGAGTGCATTTGGAGTGGGGTGTTGGAAAGTGTCTGTATTCTTTGTGGTCTCGGAGGTGTGAATGAGAATCAGCATTAAAGATAGTTTGTTCAATGGAATTTTATAAGATTTACAAAGTCATTTTCCACGAGAAAAATCTTTTGAGAAAGTTTTTTCTTGTCGTTTTTCACCCGTTTCTCCACATGTGACGCGACAAGCGCATAACAATTCGTAATTTGTAATTTGTGTAATTTTCAAAACCACCCTATTGTCAGGTCGTTTGACGAACTCGTGGTCAAATTATGAAAAATACCAGACAAATTTAGAACAATTCATATGTAAGGTCCACACATTGATTAAATATGCATTTATTAATTAATGATAATATACTCTGATGTAATAATATTATATAGACTCCCCATAATAGTTTATTTACGAGCATAAATTGTTTATATATAACCATGACAGGCTTGGCTGTGCTCTGCAAATAATATCAAAGATTCAATATTTTATGACCATGAAATAATGAGCTCTAATTAGTACACCTGATGTAGAGCTTAGAATATGGGTCTTTGTTAACCCCTTCAAGTGCACATGCCCCTAACAAAGAATTTCTGGCCTTTAGAGTCTTGTGAACAAAGGCAAATTATGATGTGCCTTTTGTGGGGACATTTTTTTCTGGACCTTCCTGTACGTTACGTGCCTTTGCAAAGTCCAGTTTATGAAAAGCATTCTCATCTGTTAAGGCCTATGTTCAGACCAACTACTATACATGCTTCCCGAAATTGGTGGCGTAGGTTGGAACTAACTTTTTCCCTCTTGTCCGTCATTAAAGGCATTCAAGTGTGTTGGTCAGCCATGACTATCTCCTTTGTCCCTCCACCATAAGGCCTAGTTTCCCCTTCACTATTTCGGACACTAAACGCCCCATTTTTGAAAGGTGTATACTAGTATTGTTACAGTTCTGTACCGTTGGAATTGAACCCTTGTCCACCCAGCCATTTTGCTCCTTTTTGTCGTGGGGCATTTTTCTGGGCAGCCCTGTATTGTAGGGGCAGATTGAAACAATGCAAAGGTAATTTAATTGATGTCACTTGTTATGTCCACTTATATTATACACCAGATTATGTATGTATACTTGGTAGGCCTATGATCAGGCCTATAGTTACAGTTCCACACTATTGGAGTCAAACCCTTGACCACACACACATACGTCACTCTGATCCCAGACCCCTGCTCAGGACCACACCACACCTCAGTCGGAGGTGTGAAAAACTTATTAGCGCAGTATTGTGACACAGTTGCTAAAAACATCTGCAGGAGACGAACATTAACAACAAAGACATCATCAGCCGTCATCAACAACAGAAAGTAGGGTCTACTCGGCCTGGATGTACAGGGACTCGTGATTGCAAACACCGTATTTGTAAAGCGTGCCTTATTTGTGCGAGGTACACATCGGACTGTTGAAAAGTTGTGATAAACTTCTGCTGGTGGAGAACTTTTTCAGTTCTGCATATCTTTTTGACAATTGCATTGTAGTTCACCTGAGGCAAACTTGTGATAAACTTGTACTGGCAGAGAATTTTTTCATTCCTGCCCATCTTTTGACAATTCCAGTGTGGTTCATCTGACATTCAATTCTGGTTCATTGTCATTAATCGCAAGTGTGAGAAACAGTCTTTATACGAATTGTGATCAACTTTTGCTGTCGTCGGATTATTGCATATCAGGTCGGAATTTGCTGTGCAGATCATTTTCAGTTCGATTCTTGTGGCGTATAAACCAAGTTGTGATTTTGTCCCGTAAATTTTTCAAAAATGGAGAAAATTGTTTGCGAAGTTGGAGAGATGGAGAAAGGTGGAGAATTAGATGAGGTGGGTTTTCAATCAATCAATCAATGTTGGAATTTGTAATTGATTATTTCAGTTTATTTGATTAGTCTGTTGCACACAAGCGAGTTAATGTAGGGTTGCCATTTTGTGCTCTAATTGCTTCGAATCAGTAATTTTTTCCAAGTTCAAATTAGTAGTTGCCATTTTGTGTTGAGATCGCTTCAAAATCAGCATTGTATTTCAAAGTTCAAGTTGGTTAATTACTAAATTACTAATTACTTAAAAATTCATCTGTGATGGTCATGTATTGATGTTAAACCAGTTGCAAACTAATTGCCACTGTAGTCGCGAGTGTGCGCTCAATTTGCCAAAATGCGCTCTGCATTTGGAATAGAATATAGTCCATTGTCTTGAATAATTTATTGGAATTATTGCGCCAGGTACTCTGTTGATCCTTATTCCAACCCATAAAAACTCATTATCCCAAATGTCAATGGTGGAACATTCACCCATATGTATATATACTTTGACCATTTGGAACTGACATCTGAGAAGTATGATATGTTGAAGATATTAACAATAATGACATAGATAGTAAGCTTACCACTAGAAAGTATTCATCAATAGCTTTCCAATGAATGGTCATGCAAATAGGTTTTTTAATGGTGCCATATGAAAGTGTTCATCAAGAGCTTTCCAATGAATGGTCATGCCAATAGGTTTTCTAATGGTGCCATATGAAAGTGCTCATCAAGAGCTTTCCAATGAATGGTCATGCCAATAGGTTTTCTAATGGTGCCATATTAAAGTGCTCATCAGGACCTTTCTAATTGATTGTCATGTCAATAGGTGTACTAATGGTACCGTCCAAAATTCCTCATCAGCAGCTTTTCAATGAATGGCCATGTCAAAAGGTTCACTAATGGTACCATAAAGTGCTCATCGAGTGCTTTCCGAAGAATGGCTGTGTCTGTTGATTTGCTGATGGTACCATCAGAAAGTATTCATCAAGAGTTTAAGTGGATGGAAACCCATTTCAGTTGTTATCAAACATGTGCTGTTACACATTTCAACCAATGGCCAAAATAATCGTCAATCCTGACATTAAACCATTGAAATTCCAAACAAAATTAAACTATTTACTCCAAATCCCCTCACACACTAAATAATTCACAAACCACACTCTTTCATTTCCGTCAAAATTGAAGATTCCGATTCAATCTGCTTTTGTGGTTATCACCGAACCCAGAAATAGTATCGTTAATTCGCACCCTGGGTGTTGTTCTTAGGTACGGGTGTGAGATAAAGAATCGGCAGAATTCGGTTTAGATTTTAATTTATTTTCCTGATTTTTGGTGTGATTTTCAGAAATTTTGATGGGAAGTTTTGGTCATGGATAATATTTTTTAGAACATTCATATTGGGATCATGAAGTTTTTGTAAAAAAAATCTATTAATGATGAATTGAAAGTTTTTGTCCAAAAATGCGGAAATATATTTGGCCGTAGATTACCCATAGTTCCCTGTTGTGCTACAGCATACATTTTAGGATTATGGGGTTTTACCAAAAAAGAATGGATTTTTGTCTGAATTGCATAAATTCTATTCTCTGACAAAATTGAAAGTGATTTTAGTGTAAGAGTTTTGATTCAGGGGTTTGCGAGGGCCATGCTTTCCTACTGCGATGAAGCACAACATTTTTCACTCGTGACGATTTCATAAAAGGTGGAATTAACTTTTTCTCGAATAATTTCTCCGACGGAATTGAAAATGATCAGAAGTTATTGAAGTGTGAAAATATGTGAAAGACGTCATAATCTTTCCTGAGATGAATAAGTGACGTGAAAACTTCCTTTAACGGAAAAACCGTGTGATCCATACACAACAGGTATGAGGGTGAAAACGTGGATGGCGTCTTGAGCTGTGGGAGGCAACTGAATGTTTTCATTCAGAGAGATAGATTATTCGATGAGCGATTGCTTTAAAAACTTAGATGATCTCTTAAGTATTATTTCCAGCTGTTTGCGCTTCGTATAATATTGGATGAAAACTAAGTTTTAAAATGGAGTTGTCGGTGGAAGATCAGTGGTATAGTGGCCCTAGTTAGCTACGCCGACTTTGACTAATCAGGGCCTATAAGGTTACTCCGAACTTGGTTCTCTTCTGATACATTCTCTTTACAGGTTGTAGGCCTAATTCTGCCGCTATCCTAACCATTGCATGCTTCCCCTCTAACTCCGCTCTTCAAATAAAATCGCAGTCCTGAGCCGGCCTGCTTGGCTTGTAGGCTTCGTGCATGTACATATATAGATGACGGGCTAAAGGAAGGCCTCTAGTATGTATATATGGCCCTATCTCCTTAAGACGAGGGGTCCAGGGTTGTGAGTGCTTCCACCTATATTTCCAATCAGGAACCTGGAATCTTTCTCTCGTCAAGTGGAATTCCTCGGTCGCGACGCCCCGCCCACCCCTTATCAGCTGTCAATCAAGACTGGACAAACCCAAATAAATCGTTATCACGAATCAACAATCTTCAGCCGTTGTATAAACAGTTCTGTGGACCATTAACAAATATTGAAGTAATCGAATAATTTCATAATTACGTAAACTATTAGGTGGATTTATTGGTGTCCATGGACGAGGTTATATTTGATTAATGAGTAGGTCAACCTGGACCCTATGATTCGTTAAGAATATCAGTATTCGGGAATTCTTGAGTATGTGGACCAGGTTTTGGACAGGTTTAAAGAGGTTAAACCTTATTCCCATCTCTCAAGATGTATGCAACTGTTGACTTCTTTAAGCTGGGGACAGGGTTTCAAGGGATTTCAAAGAGGGTTAACCTGGTTCTCAGGTTCCAAGACGGTGTGCAAATATTGATATCTTGTCAGCCTATCAAGATTGTTTGATAAAGGATGTTTGCAGGAAGTGCACTTGTCTGACCGCCCTGTTAATGGCCACATTGACAGTGAATTGAGTATGTACGCCAGGCCATTAAAGGGACCATCTCAAAATGATTATGGTACAGACGCAGGTGGAACCACCCTTGGCAGACACCTCTCTATTAAGGACACCAGTTTTGGATCCAAATTGTTTGTTGCTATTCAATTTGACCTCTCCTATCAGGACACCTCTCTATTAAGGACAGCACTTGTCAGTCCCAAGGGTGTCATTAATAGAGGGGTTCTACTGTATTTTCCCTTGGAATCTTTCAAGTCTAACGTCAAACGTCAATTGAAAAAGATAAAAACAAAAGTGCCCCTCCTGGAGTTTGAGAATAAGCATGGGCGAGAATCACTTTTGAAATTTTACTTGGCCTTAGCACCAGTTTGTGGTTCAGATTATTCAAAATCGTCCTCACTTTCAATGAAACATGCATAAGTGTTGAACGCGCCAATTGTGATCACTTCGAAAATGGGCAGCTTCTATCAATCAGCGATCATAGCGTGATGAATGGTGATGAAATTGCTTGTCTCTGTAGGTGGCGCTCATGCGTGAAGAATAGCGCCCAGGACATGATGGGATGTATTGATGCATGCTGGGGCTGTTGGGGGAAGTGCGCACACCCAGGGTCTTTATTCTGGACTTGTTGATTCGAATGAATATACCTGTGTGCATTGGTTACTGTATTTGCTCAGTGGGCACCAGGTTTTAAAGAACAAATGGGTTAATAACCTCATTTCAAGAGGACGATATGTCAAGATATTTTGAACTGTTTATTTTATTTGCGCAGTGGGAACCAGGTTTTAAAGGACAAATGCATTCATAACCTCATTCCCAGGCACTGATTTGCTCGATGAATAATTTCGGCTGTTTAAAAATGTGCGTTATTGCAACGGCTTGTGCAGTTAAATGGTTTCTAAATATTTGATGCATGTTTCAAAGTTGGGATGGCGCTGTGAGTGTCAAATCTTCAATCAATTTTCCTTCCAGAAAGATACATTTTGGTGCAAATGTAGAACCTGGTGCCTGGGAATGAATCATCTGCCGTCAAGAACAGGGGTGGTTGACTGTCTGCTTAATTTTCATCTCCACTCTGAATCTCCTCTCAACCGTGACTGGTGAAAATGGAAAGCATTCTCACACTAACGGCAAATCATCCGTCTGATTGGTCAATATTCATTGCCAGTCTGGTCGCCACGGTGACAGGAACATAAACAAGATGGCCGCCTGCTGGTTTGGCTACAGTGCCTTTTGATGTATGAAATTGAGTTTGATGGAAAGAAATGATTTTTCACGCTTGTGAGAAGTTTGTTCATGCCTGTGGGAAGTCGTGTGGCTTTTGCTGGCGTCCCGGAGTTGATATGAATTATAAAAGAAATACACAATAATATACGTCAATGCTATTTTGTACTGGAACTAAAGGTAGGATGGTACAGTTATGGCCCTGGTACAATTATAGCTCCTACAGTGTAGAAAACAGCAGGCACTGCACAATAATGCACACAGAGGCTATAATTGTACTGAGGCTGTGATTTACCTTTCGAACGTCATTTCTCCATGCACAACCTCAATGAATTTCATCACCTGATAAACCTAAAATTTATTGTCTGACAATTGCTGCAGCCATGCCTCCAACCTCGGAAGATTTGAAGAAACTCTCCTCAGGTGATAGAAGCAATCATATTCTCTTCAAACGTCTTCATACAAAACAAGAAACGGGCAAGAAAAAGCAATTTGTTGTGAAAATTTATCGTCTGACCATCCGTCTGCTAATCTGAAACAATTTGCGGTCAATCAAAACTAATCTGCCTCTCCTTTTCCCCAGATCTTTAAACATTTGAAGAAACTCTCCTCAGGTGAAAAAAGTGAACATGTTTTCTTCAAACATCTTCCTACAGAACAAGAAACAGGCAAGAAAAAGCAATTTGTTGTGATAATTTATCGTCTGACAAATCCGTCTGCTAATCTGAACCCATTTGCGGTCACTCACATCCATTATTTCCTGCAGATTCGCGTCGATTGATTATTTATCGGGAAGTTTAATGTGGTTAAGTTTGTTTTATCCTCCGTCAGAAGGAGAGCAGATGGGAGCGAAGCAAATCCTGTCGATGTTGTCGGATTATGTTTGAGTGGTGGAGGGTTTGGCTCTGTCGGGCTGAAGAGTTGGCAGCGAATGCCATTTTTTTTGGCTTCACATGCTGATTTCTCTCCTGGTGTTAGGGTCGTTCGTATGGAGGAAGACAGAATAGATAAGGTTGGGTGAGTTGTGGTGGCATCATTCCAACAAGCCCAGGCTAGGTGGAAATTCCCTTGAGCTCAGTTGGTAGGGTGATGCCGTGTATGTCAGAGGTCCTGGATTCAATCCTGGCAGGACCTTGGTTTTTTTTCCTGGACGTGGGATCACCGGCCCTTTCCTCAATTCAATGGCTGCCCCGGTGGTTTTGATACGCATGAGACAAGACCACAATTGATTTTTTAAGCCTTTTAGCAGTTAAATTGTCAATGTTTGACCGCGACGCATCAAAGAACGCGTGGTGTTGTGAATCTGAAATTTAGATTATGTTATTCCGGACAGTCGGGCAAGTAAATGGTGAAAAATAAAATGGTGATTGACCACGGAAATTTTTTTTTAATCGACAAATTAGACAGACTTTGATATTTCCACTCTTTTCAGCCAACTGGCAGAAAAAACTCAAAACACGCCCCCTATTACCCAATTAGCAAAATTCGAAATTAATTTTTTCATCAAATAATTTCTTTATATCTGTAGACTTGCCACAACAAATATTTTGTCAATACCTCTCCAAATATGTACTTGAGAGTAAAAAACATGCACTCGTCTAATAGATAGGCCTGGACCCTCCAACCTATGAATATTCATTAGTGGTCTTGTCTCAATGAAGGTACATTTCAGGGGTTAACATTTTGAGATTTTTTTCAAACTAATGTACATGACATCCCACAACTCTCCAACAAAGGAAAGTCATATCTGGACATTTTTGGAGAAATGAGAGACATTTCAAAGAGTGGTACAACTGTGCCAAAGCGACGAAAGAGGACAAAATCGACAAAAAGTCATGATTTTGCACCCAACAGCACCAAATTCAAAGACCTGCCCTGGCCAGAATAAGCAAGCTATGCAGCTGAAACTTTAGGATGTGATTTAGGAATATCTTTGCTGCTTAGGGCACAACTTTCAGAATCAAGGCCTAAGTAGTTTCAAAGAAATTACAAAATGAATGGCAACACAACAAGACTTGTAAAAATGAAACCGAACTTAGACCGGGGTTAGGTTGACTCTTATTTGGGTCAAATTAAGTTTTTTTCTCATTATTTTAGCTTGTTTTGACCTTAAATCATCAGCAATACAATATTCTAAATGAATTAGAGTGATTTGAGCACATTCAAATTTTTCACTATATTGACCCAAAATGTAGTGTAAATAGAGACAAGACCACAATTGATTTTTTAAGCCTTTTAGCAGTTAAATTGTCAATGTTTGACCGCGACGCATCAAAGAACGCGTGGTGTTGTGAATCTGAAATTTAGATTATGTTATTCCGGACAGTCGGGCAAGTAAATGGTGAAAAATAAAATGGTGATTGACCACGGAAATTTTTTTTTAATCGACAAATTAGACAGACTTTGATATTTCCACTCTTTTCAGCCAACTGGCAGAAAAAACTCAAAACACGCCCCCTATTACCCAATTAGCAAAATTCGAAATTAAATTTTTTCATCAAATAATTTCTTTATATCTGTAGACTTGCCACAACAAATATTTTGTCAATACCTCTCCAAATATGTACTTGAGAGTAAAAAACATGCACTCGTCTAATAGATAGGCCTGGACCCTCCAACCTATGAATATTCATTAGTGGTCTTGTCTCGCATACAATTCAACTTCAAAGAAAGAGCAACAACTCTATAAGAAATTGGCAAGAGCGCCAGGAGTATACTGAATTTCCTCTCTACATCCTTGTGATGAACTGATCTCTACTCAGACCATTCCCTCTGGACCAGGGATCTCCTGCCTCCATCCTCAATTCAATGGCTGCCTCGATGGTTTTGATCTGAACCAATGCACACATACAATTTAAGTTCAAAGAAAGAGCAACAGCTCTGAGAGAAATTGGCCAGAGTATACCAATTTCCTCAATACATCCTTGTGATAAACTGATCTCTTCTCTGACCTGTCCCTCTTGACCTGGGATCACCTGCCGCATCGTGGCAACATCGAATAGCAGCCTCGATGGTTTTATTCTGATCGAGTGCTGGTGACGGTCAGTGTTTGGTCGATCGATAAGAATAACTCACGTTGCTGAACTGTTGGAATCTTCTTTTTCCTAAGGGTACCGTAGAAAACTTAACAGATGAAGAAAATCCAGGGTCCAAGTTGTTCGAAACAAATTTCATCAGTAACACTGGCCTTACCCCAACATGCCAGGTTAAGTCAGGGGATGATAAGGAAACCAAATAAGAGTGATATTGGAGTGGAAATATCTGTCCTGGCTCGGAACCCCCGAGACCACCTTTGAACGTCCAAGCATTTCCTGCAACCCGTTCCGATAATGTCTCCTTCGTTAATATTACACAAATTCCAGATGCCATTAGCGGTCCCCGGCTGTCTTTGATTTCCGACAATGAAGAGCCAGTTTCTCTCATGATCTTTAACCCTTCCTTTTCTCAGGGTCCGATTTTCTTTGTGGCTGTACTAAGTCCAAGGCCTATGTCTCTTATAAACCTGTCATGATAACTCTTTAAGAACAGATATCAATCTGAGAAAATATTGTGAAATAAATTGTGATGTTACCATAAAAGTAAGCAACCGTGATTGTTACATGGGTTAGCAGGCAATTAATGTTACCATCAGAAAGTGCACGAGTTGAAAGTGTTGATTGAGAGTTTCCAATGAATGGTTATGTCAATAGGTTTACAAATGGTACTATTAGATCGATCTGATCGAGAGCTTTCCAATGAATGGTTATGTCAATAGGTTTACAAATGGTACTATTAGATCGATCTGATCGAGAGCTTTCAAATGAATGGTTATGTCAATAGGTTTACAAATGGTACTATTAGATCGATCTGATCGAGAGCTTTCCAATGAATGGTTATGTCAATAGGTTTACAAATGGTACTATTAGATCGATCTGATCGAGAGCTTTGAAATGAATGGTTATGTCAATAGGTTTACAAATGGTACTATTAGATCGATCTGATCGAGAGCTTTCCAATGAATGGTTATGTCAATAGGTTTACAAATGGTACTATTAGATCGATCTGATCGAGAGCTTTCCAATGAATGGTTATGTCAATAGGTTTACAAATGGTACCATTAGATCGATCTGATCAAGAGCTTTCAAATGAATGGTCATGTCAATAGGTTTACAAATGGTACAATTAGATCGATCAGATCGAGAGCTTTCAAATGATTTGCATTTTGAGGCAGAAATTGCTTTTGACCGACTGACACTGGGTTAACCCATTCCCTCATTAACAAGTCACTCTCCTCATCACGCTAAATAATTTACAGCACTCGGCTTAATACTAGATATGGTAGATCATTAGTCAAATGTTGTGTGTGGTACATCATTTATCATCCAGTCATTACAGACTAATATACACAACAACATGGAAAGGAGGCCCTGGGGAATGTCTGGGTATGAAATCTGGGACTACTGTCGCCTAACTCATTTGTGGCAGTTCTGGTGTGCACCTGCGGGCACAAGTCCTCGTAGCAGGGGAAGTTTGAAAGGCTCACAGTCATATCCTAGTTTAAAGGGCCACGCAGTTTGTTTCTACTGGTGGCTCACGTACATAGAAATACAGTTATACAGTGACGTTGTGCAGTTATCGTGCATGCAAATTTGCTGAAACTTGGTATGTACAGTATGGGGGTGATAGTGCATCATAAAAAAGTGGCAATATTATACTCTATTTCACGAGAAAAGAGCAGAAACCAGAAGTTTGAAGGGCGCACAGTCATATCCTAGTTTAAAGGGCCACGCAGTTTGTTTCTACTGGTGGCTCAGGTACATAGAAATGCAGTTATGCAGTGCCGTTGTGCAGTTATCATGCATGCAACTTTGCTGAAACTTGGTATTCATAGTATTTGTATATCAGTCTACACAACTGCAATGTTGAAATTTATGTCCAGTACATATTACACAATTAGAAAACTTTTTAATTAAATTATTAATTTCAAATTTTTCATGAACGGCGTTGGCCTTTAAGGACGCACAGTATGAACAACAAGAAATTGAGATCTGGGGATCGCCTGGGTATAAAATCAGGGCATCTATTGCCAAAATCATTTATTGCAGGTCTAGTGGACACCAAAGAACTTATCTGCAAGAATCTTTGAAAATCGGAATGATGGCAAGAATCTTTGAAAATCGGGATGATGGCAAGAATCTTTGAAAATCGGGATGATGGCAAGAATCTTTGAAAATCGGGTTGATGGCAGGTCTGGTTAACACCAGAGAACTTGAGAAATTCCGCTAGAGTCTTTTGAAAATCGGGCAAAACCTGACTTCAGCAAAATCAATAGCTTTTGGTTTCTCTCAACCGAACTATCAATGTTTCGACGATGTTCCAAGAGTTCGCTTTCAATTGTAGGGACGTGACGGGAATTTGTGATAGGGATGTGACAATGGGAAAGTTTTGTTGAATAGCATCAGTGATTAGCTCCAATTCGGTTGCACCACAGACATTTCATTGTTATGAAAACATCTGGATTTATGAATGAATGAATGAAATTAACTTTTTTTTTTCCATTTATCCATTGAGTTCACTTCACTTCAAAAGTATAGGATAATGAAAGATTTTCAATATTAATACCCAATGTTATGATTGAATAGTCTAACTATAAAGTGTGCTTTTTCAATTGGCCCCGACCCGAAAAGAATTGGTGATAAAAATCACTCATTCAATTGCTTTTGTTATTGGTTGCTCACTTTTTGGGGCGTCTGCTAAAACTTTCCAACTTTCGGCCATTGTTGGCACAGTGCATACAATGTTCAAAAGCGCTCATCACACTCCAAAATGTTCTTGGAATAGGACAGTTTTCAAGTTCTTTTTGAAAGTGTTCGAGTCAATTTCTTTCCTCAAGTCATGAGCTAGCGCGTTCCACATTCGAGGGGCATGCACTGAGAATGCCCTTGCCACAAATGATTTATGAGAGGTGGTGGCAGTTTGGGTGAGTGTGTATGTCAATCACTTTTGCACATTCAGTTATTTCGTGGTAGAGCAAGGAACCAAAGGGTGTTGACTCTGAATTGTTGAATTTAAGGGTTTGTCTTTTACTGAAATCGGAGTTAGGCTGCCCATATGGTGGGGACGAGAAAACGGACATCCATGCACACGTCCTCTCTTTGGCAGTGATAGAGCTCTAGCACAAGGCAGGGGGTTTATGCCCATTGACAGAGCCAGTAGGCCTGAAATTGGACCAGACAGGTGGATGCAAATAAGGAGCTGCCCCTTGATCAAAGCTCGTGGATGCAGCTCTAGCACAAGGCAGGGGGTGTATGCCCATTGACCAAGCCAGTAGGCCTGAATGAGACCAGACAGGTGGATCCAAATAAGGAGCTGCCCCTTGATCGAAGTTAGTGGATGCAGCTCTATCACAAGGCAGGGGGTGTATGCCCATTGACGGAGCCAGCAGGCCTGAATGGGACCAGACAGGTTGATCCAAATAAGGACCTGACCCCTTGATCAAAGTTAGTGGATGCAGCTCTAACACAAGGCGAGGGGTGTATGAGAGAGTATGGGGTGAGTTGCAAGACACAATATTGTCATCGAGATATTGTGTCAACAGTATTTATAGCTAAACATTGTGTCAGCCCCCTGTCTGTATCCAACCATTTATCCAGAATCCATGCTATTCTGACACTCTCTGACTGCCCAGCAGTGTTCAATAGCTAGTCTGCTATTATGGTGATAATGGTCGAGATCATCTATGATCTCCTCTCAGGGTTATTGGGATAATATCGGTACCGTCAATGCAACAATGTCCAATGACAAATCACTGACAGGATTCTATTATCCTTTGTGTGTTAATGATGCAGGGGCATATCTGGGATTATGAAGTGCCCCGCAAATGAGGTCTGCTTTAAAGGGAACTGGAACCGCCGAGCGATTTATTCAACTTTTCGACTTTCACCGCCCGAGAAAGTCAAACTTCCAACTTCCTATTCGAGTTCAGATTTTGTAGCTCCGCCCCCAGTGCCCGAGCATGCGCAGTTCAATTTGTTATTATTGAGAATCATGTGAGAATCACGTGAGTCATGCGATCTTTCATTCATGAGTTTTCGTTGTAAATTCCATAGTAGTGACGTCACTCAATGATTGACAGCTAGGCGCCATGTTTCATTCATGCCTCGTTCTGATCACCCGATACGCGGGAAATGAAAACGAGGTCATACGAACTGGCTTGACGGTTTCAGTTCCCTTTAAGTGTGACCTTATGCAACGACCTTCAGTAACTTGTACTGACCTTTTGCAAGGTCATATGCAACCGTCAGTGAGAACAGCTGCGATTGACTATCAAGCCAATCTGATGGAGTGACAATCTAGCTATAGAAAATCGGAGAATTAGCTCTGAGGAAATTAAGCATGTGGTGATGCAGTAATGTAATATCATACAGTGGTCGGTTAGCGTGTCCAGCGTTGGCTTTCAGCGCCATAAGTCACATGATGTGGATGAATGTAGCGCCATGTTCGTGCTTGATGGTGTAAAATCTGAGCGGAACGGTCATAAAGGTGATCATGAATGGATGGATGGTTTTCATTGGGCGTGCAAGAGTAACCAGGAAACTGATGAAATCTGCGATAATGTTTTATATTGTGGTAGCAATAGTTGGATGAATGTTTGACGACTTTGTTTTGCGCTTGGTGAACAGGTTGAATAGGTGGCGATATGAAATGGTGGATTTTGATGCTAAATGTTTGCATTTGTGTTACCAACCGACCAGAATTGGGGGGGGGTGTTGCTGTTTATTTCAATGTCTGTTTGGAGAGATTATCGAAAAAACCTTTCCTGATTAGATAGATGATCATATGAAAGACAGGTTCTAATTGCAAAATGTTCGTCATAGTTATGGTGCCAAGCCGACACAGGCAAAACTTTACCTTCATAGAATCTATGACAGAATGGGGGCAGTATTGCTTTCAATGTCAGCATTCGAAAACTGTGATCAGTGGGGGGGGGGGGGGGGTGATAGTTGTATAGTACCCCCAGGTATATGGCACGGCTTAACCCGCCGGCCATGAGGGAATTCCTTTATGGCCCAGTGGTTGGCGCGTTGGCCCCAGAGTGGAAGTTAAGCAATGTTGAGCGCGGTCAACCTTCGGATCGGTGACCGGCGCGTACAATACAATAGTGCATCGTAAAAAAGTGGCAATATTATACTATATTTCACGAGAAAAGGGAAGAAACCAGAAGCGGACAGGCATGACCAAAAATGGACCATTCAAAGCAAATAACTGACAACATTTCCCCGATCATTTTGGGCTTGTTATCTTTCTTAAATTTGCCAACGACTTGGCTACAAACTGTTCTCGAGATGCATGTTTTGAACAGACGAGTCAGTCATTAATATTCATCCAGCTATTTAATGAGTTATTGCTGGACGCCCAAACACGCTTTTACACCGATACGTGATTCAAGAGTCCTTGTCTCTATTGAGTCCTTCCCAGAATGCCCACCGCTGCAGTTGCAACCGCTAAATTATTAATCACCTCAACGAGGTCCTCAAGTGCAGTTTATGTTATAACGACGAATGACCAAATATTTTTCCAGCGTGAAATAACGCGCCGTTTTTGTCTGCATTGCTTATGAATGACTACAATGTATGGCAGGCGTTTGTAACCCATGAAATGAGTTGCTGATAATAACGTGTCTGAATGAACTGCATAGAAACTGTTTACCCCATATTTTTCTGGGTACAACCACTTGATAACAGATGTGTCTTCTAAGGGAGGTTCGTCTGTACTGTTTTGCCACAGGGTTAAGGTACAGCCTCTGGTCCAGCTATAACCTACCCCGGCCTAACGCAAGCTACCAGACATTGTCCATCATAATGAGACAGTATTAGTGACCAGAAGGTGATAATGACTTTGTGAATGATCGGTCCGTCAACGTTGACACTGAGTGTGAGTGGGAATTGAGATCCGTGGTCCGCTTTATAAACCACTGAAAGCCGCCATAATGACGATGATATTGATTGGTGATGTTTGGATTGGAAAAGGTCAGTTTGGTTAAAATTGGGGACCAAATAATGTCAGAGCTTTTGACTTTTGTCAATGATTTCTGATCATTTCTTTATCTACATGGATAAAAACCTACCTCACCTCCAGGGAGATGTCGTCAGAAAAACCTAAAAAATCTGCTATGACCTAGTTCACACTTTGTAATGTCACTATTATGATATTTGAGATGTGCGTTACCATGGTTATTAGCGATAGCACGCAGCAATGCTAGGCTAGTAATTAGCCGCTTAGGCTGATGAGATCGCAGTAAATGGACGATTTTGTCGTTTCATTACCGTGCGCCACCTGAGCTCGCCGAGTTGTTGGCGCGTCGATGTCTTCCGAGGATGGAATTAGTGCTTGTTGCTCCGGGATAATCCTCTTCAGCTGATAGTAGCTAATGACGATAAAACTTATCCGCAAAAAACTCTTGGTATTCGTTGTCTAAAGCACCTCGCAGACGGGTGATTTCTGTTGTTGCAACGGGTGATTTCTGTTATTGCAACCTGCGTTATTGCTGCGATGAGCAATAAGAGGATTGCTTGTCTGTGGGTAAAACTTGCATTCGCTTGGTATGGAATTGATAGTAGGTTGCTGTGGTTATAATTCCTTGTCACAAGAGACCACTGCAACAAGAGATTTTTGTCTCATGCGATTATGATTGCAGGTCATAGTGACGAATTTCGGTCTTGTGTTGTCGTTATAGGCATGTGTTGTTATTTTGATGAATTACCATAGTTGCACTTATCTGACAAGTACCCAAGGGGTGATGCTGACCCCCACCATCTAATTCCAGAAAAATCTTTGAAATTAACCATTAGATATTTACATTTTGATAAAAACCTTGAATTCAATGAAGAAATTCTGAAAGTGATGTCTCAAGTGCAAGGGTTTGGGGAGGGGGAAGTTATCTTTGGCGAGGGGGGTCATCACCTTTGGCGAGGGGGTCATCATCTTTGGCGAGGGGAGTCGTCATCTTTGGCGAGGGGGTCATCATCTTTGGCGAGGGGGTCATCATCTTTGGCGAGGGGGGTCATCATCTTTGGCGAGGGGGTAATCATCTTTGGCGAGGGGGTCATCATCCTCGCCCGAAGTTGGGCACAACGATAAACTTCGTATAAAAAATACTCTGGCGGAATTCATTCCTTGTGTCGTCTTAACGTCGTTGCTAGTTATCGTTGATGATTATCATGGATAATCACAGATCTGCTGATGTCTATTATTCTTGGCGCTATCCTCTTCGGCTAATAGAAGCTCACGACAATGAATCTTTGGCGGAAAAAAAATCTAACGGTATTCTTAATTTCTTCTGTCGGGACTCGTCATTATCTTTACATGTTCGTGGGATTATCGTAGATTGGCTGATGTCTCTTGTCTTGAGTCCTACTGCTTGGCTCTCTGGGTGTAATCACTCCATTTACTCTTAACCATTTCATTGCTCCACCTCCAGACTTTTTCCTAATCATGTGAAAGTAAAACTTGCGTAGAGCAGTTTATGCCAATTCATGCCTTCAGTCTAAAATTTGTAAGAAAAGGTTAGGATGAAATTGGCCTGTTGCTGCAAGATGGACATTTTAGTGAAGCCTCTATTGGTGTACATCCATACTTTAGTTTAAAACTAGTAGGGAATAAACTAGTGCCAAGTCGCTGTTTGCCATACAACTGCACAACAGTCGTTTTGATGTAGGTCACCAATCAGGTTGACTTCCAAGAAGTCACTTGACGGATCTCTCAGTCTTGTGTGTCAAGATGCCATGCTTGGTCAATCTTGGTCAAAGAGCTGGCAGAACTTGCGTGGAAGTTCGTCCAGCTGTGCTGTTGCTTGAGAAGAGGGACAGAAAACTCTGAGAACTTTCGAACAGGTCTGGTTTTAGGGCCTGCTTTGGACAAATTGCGCAGGAACTCCATACAGCTGGGATCCAGTCCCCAAGAGGAAGGACAACAAAAGTCTCTGAGAGCATTTTAATCTTTTTAAGCAATTTCATGGTGTTGCATTGTCAATTTGCCGAGCACAGGTGCCTGTTAAGAAATTGGTTCTGTCTTCAGAGAGTCGAAGTGCGAAATTCTCATTTTAGAAATTGGCTTTCTCAGTTCGTTGAAATTCACTGGAGGATAGCGGCCCATTACAATTTTGAGGAATCTCGAAAACAAGGAATCCAATGGAACGCCATGGATTAGGTCTGCAGTTCATTCTTATGTTCCACTCTAGTAATACCATTGTTCACATCGGCCATGATCTCACCAACCTGACAGAAGTATTCTACGGTTGCGTCTAGACTATAATTTCGTGTACCATGACCTGTATGATTGTGTTGTAGTTTGAATTCGTCGGCCGATCAGGCTGTCAGTTCATATCCGGCTGTCACTTTCAGACTCTTGATTCAATGAACAAAGTAATTCCCAAGTGGCGCACGATTCCACTTTTTCCAACGACCCATCAGCGAGGCACATGTCAATTCCTCTTTTTCTCATGACCCATTCTTACGTTAAATGTATTTTCTGTGTATCCATTGGACACTAATGGCCGACAATTACGCGAATCGCTGAGACGCTATTTCCCGGCCGGTTGGCGCATGTCAGCTGTCATCATCGCAGATTGTTCACCATTCGTAAAACGTGGAACGACTCGAACTGCCATCACGAATAATCGGAACCTCGTTCGCGTTAAATTGATCGTGAAATGCTGTCAGCGAATCAGAATCAATTTGTTAGTTAGTGCGGATTGAATTCACGTTTTCGCTGCAGTTTGACAGTGGAGATTAAGTACCAGGGGATCACTTAGACTAGTCCTCTGATCAAGGTCGGTTTGTTTCGACCTTGTACAATGAAATATTTCTTTCTAGTCCTTGAGAGCAACATTTTTGAAGTTTTTTCACAGAATTTGCTGTACGGCCTCCTCAACATTCAGATCGTTGCAGCTATTCCACCCAACGTTATGTTTCCGATCTGATGTGATCACCGAATAAGGAGAAAATATGATGGGGAAAAAAATACCGGTAAACCAATCAATGATCATAACAACATACTGCGTATGTATACAGAACATAGAAACTCCATCAGTGTTTCTTTCTCCGTGATGAAAAAAGGTCTGTAGAAAATATTTTGGCTCTGGGGTCTTCCCGCCACATAATGCTAACTTTCAAAACTTCATTAGTGGACACTTTTCTACTAAGGACACCGCCTGTATTAAGGACAATTGCTCTTTTCCCAAATTTGCCATTATGCTATTTTACCTCTGTAATCAGGGCACCTCTCTATTCAGGACAGTGATGTCCGTCTCAAGATACCCAAATGAAGATATTTTGCACGCTCATAAATCTTGAGGCAAATCATAAAGCTTCATCTAGTTTCATTTCGTTCATAATCCATTGTCAGATTTCATTTCAAACTACAAGTTTCGAAGACACAAAACCAAACAAGATATCGTTCTTGACAAGACGCGCAATAATACAAACGCGACAATATCATCAAGGTGCGCCGATCAATCATACTGCATCATGGGATAGCGGTTTCGTATACACGATTAATGACAGTGCATTCTGGGATATACAAGTGTATTTGACGACTGTCGGTAGCACCTGTTCGACTTACAAAAGGCGGGGTTCGGATGAAATGAATCGAAGCATCATGCTACAGGTGGCCAGGGCCTTTTTATGCAGAAAAGAACAGATCTGTTTTGATCAAACTGACAAATGTTAGTGCCTCTTCATTTTTGCAATGTGCGAAATTTTCTTGAAAAAAAAATTCAAAAAATTCGATTAATTTTTTTTGGTGACTTCTCAGGTTTTTTCGATTAATTTTTTTTCCGATTATTTCTTTTCTGGAGACAATGTTATTTGTGAAATCTGCAAAAATTAAATGCCCGTAAAAATTTGACGATTTTCAGAATATTGGTAAGCGTGGAGAAATAGGTTGTCAATCAGAAAGATTGTTGCTGACCAGACGAAAGTCATATCTGTATAAATGAAAGCAATTGGACGACTATCACTTTCACCGCAACGACACTTTTCATTTCCAATTATTTCGCCCATTTGGCCGACAGCGTCACGATCTGCACGATAAGCCGGACAACACAGGTGTTCCGCAGTGAATAATGAAGTCAAGCTGATTCGGTAATGGCATGGCGGTGATCGGTATGACGAGAATTAACCAGAGGTTGATGGGCGCATTCTTGTGGAGGTAATGTCCTGATGATCTCTGCAGATCAAATCTCACGCCACCAGACATCATAACAACCAATTTACATGTGATTTCTTCAATTTTGGGAAATATTTTTGAAAATATCTGAATGAAAGTTGTTTATATACATTGTCTGAAGACATTTTCTTCAAAAAGTTTCATGGCAATCAAAAGTTATTGTCCTGATGTCCTTAAACTTCCAAGTCTTGTATTGAAGATGTAAGGTTTCATTCCTTCATTAGAACAAATCTGCTTCACTTTTTCTAAGCTTTACCTGTTTTGGAGAAAAAGATCAAAACAGATTGTCTGCTGACAAAAAATCTCGTTGCGTAAGTCGGCAAGAAATGAACAAAGTGAAGGAAGATTGATTAATTTTAGCTTTGTGGTAGAAAAAGATAATGCCTTGTATTGAAAGAACATCTGTGTTTGGCAGCGGCAAAAAATCAACAAAAAAAAGTCATTTTTCGTGAGATCTTTTTCTACTGAATCTTGAAGTGTGTCAATAGTTGTATTTTTTGCAATCAGAATATTCAATACGTTGAAATCTGTTGCTTTTGTGCTTAGTTTGGCCCTGTGAAGAGAACATTTCAATAAAATATGTTCTTAAACACAAACAGAGCAATATTTCTTCAACAGTTTGATTTGGTGGTTGCTAATTGAGGAAGGCCATCACCAGTCAACTTACGATGACCTCATACCTCCTAATGAGGAGAAGAGTCCCTGCCAATAATATCGACAATTCTTCTGACATGGCTCAACATTGCTGAATCAGCTGAGATCCATATCTCCGATAGTTATTCGACGAATCGTAGCAGGGGCTCCAATCTCTTTGTACGCGCCGGCAAAAATCGTCTCCGCGTCTGGCGATTGGGTCATTCATTAAGTTGATTAGACAAAGGACGTTAGCAGAGAGTTCAGATTTAATCGGGTGCGTGGGACAGCACATTGTTTCTAGATTATGATCTCGGTGGCACCCTTTGTTGTGGTGCAATATCGGTCGATTTTAACCTTTTGGTGAAAATGCCCGAAAAGTCTTGAAATTTCTGACAATCTTTTGAAAGCTCATGATAAGCAACAGACTTGTACCCATGGTACTGAATGAATTTGTGATACTGGAAACTCAGTTCTATTCGCTTTGATTTTATTTTGCGGTTTTGTGAAATTGCAACTTTTGTTTACTTTTGGCATTTTGACAACAAACACTATAACTTCAATTAGATCAGCAGTGACCCACAAGCAAGCATGAAACCCAGCGATTGCCTGCTTTACCTGCAGACCAGAGATCCTTTCATTGAGCAGAATATTTTGATTGCATGTATCTGCAATTTTAATCACTCGTTTTTGCGGTGCAACATGGAGATTTGTCCCGGCGAGAAACGAACTAGTCGTTAACTTGATATCGAATCGCTCGCTGCGTATGATCCTGTCGCCACTTTATAGTATAGCAACTAGCTAATTGGTATCAATAACTAGCTCTTTCGAAATTACAGTGGAACCTCCCTTAGCGAGCACCTCTCTATTAAGGACACCCTCTCTACTAAGGACAGTAGTTTTGGTCCCAAATTGGTTATTTACATTCAATTTGACCTCTCTAATCAGGACACCTCTCTGTTAAGGACAGCACTTGTCATTCCCGAGGGTGTCCTTAATAGAGAGGTTCAACTGAAGTGTCTCCTGTTACTATAGACACTGATGTTGCAGATTTGATTGTACACCATGTTGCTACTACATCAAGTGCAGTCTCGAATTTGAATGAGTCCTCGTCCCTGCATCAAGGCGCCACTGTACGTTATGCTAACGGCTATCGATACCCTCCGCGTACCTAGCTCATGCTACCTTAGCGCATGGTCAGTCATATTGATCTCGTTGCACAGAATTAGCGTACATTGGTTACCATGGTAACATCAACTCGCAGTTGTTAATGAACTTCACATGGCTTTTGTTTATCTGACTATTTTTCTGTTCAGTTATGGTACATGTTGACATCGAGGGCCAAAGGTGTCTATTTTATATGTGTTGTGCCAGAATTGGTCGATGTGTGTACTTCTAGGTGTTTATATTGAGCTATTTGTTAAAGGGGTATGGGAACAGGCGGCACTGTGTACATCACGAATGCTTCCGAAAACACCCGAGGCCAGCTTGGTGACACCGGAGTTATCAACAGTGTAGCAATGCGTCACAACCAACGTAACGTCGCCACAACAAGCACAGTAGCCAGCGCCGTCAGACCTGTCACTTGAACAAAAACCATCCTACAATTCACATCGTAAGCCCACTGATGAGCCTAGGCGATGCAAAATAAATGAGGCGTAACGCGTCTGGAGGTCTATTTAAAAGTATCTATGCTTTAAGGAACTGTACACAGTTCTGCCTGTTCCCATATTTTCATACCTGTTTGTTAAAGGGGCCCCATATAACTCAGTTGATTTGCGGAAACCCGAATTCCATCACGTTAGCTTGCCTCATTTGTACTTTTTCATGTTATAAGCTTGTTATGGACTAGTTTTCACGAATCAGTATCTTTTTATCAGAGTCTATCATAACAAAGGTCGCACAGTTTTCACGACTTACTGTAATAGCGGGTCAAATAGCCCTAAACACTCACATGGATTTTGACAAACTGCTTTGTACTTGCGAGATCAAGGCTGATATTCGAACGAAATCATAAGAGACGAGATTGGACTTCTTCAGTGACATAATTAGATATAAAGCATGGTACACGAAACTTAGTTGCGCAAATGTCTAATCGGCTTCAGTCGCTAAAGGGTTAAGGTCGTGTATCCATAGAATCTAAGTAAATATCAGTAATAGCTCACCCCCCTGGGGGAAAATTGAAAATGTTACCAACGACTATGAACATATTTTCGTTGCAACCATTAATTTGTAATGAGGGATTCCGCCTTCCAACCCAAAATCAATGGTCGCCCGCACTGAAGACAGGAACATTCTTTGAGCTGTCATCGATGGATGATGTTCGAGAATCGATCGATATTTTCATGATGTACCATTGCCAATCATTGACATGTAACATGTTCTGGTACTTCATGATGACAGGCGGGTCATCGGTTGTGAGCAGCCGTGGAAATTTGATGAAAATATGATCTGGTTGATAAAATGAGATTTTGCGGCGTTTTGATGTCCTAGAGCAAGACACTTTACTCTATGTTGCTTCTTCACCCAGGTTTGAAATTTCAGGTTTACTGGTTTTCACAGTTATCTATGGACGGTTTTGGATGGAATTCGTGTTTCAAAGGCTCTGCGTCCGTAACAGCTTTGAAATTTGTAATTGAATTTGAATTTGTTTTATTCTTGCAGGTCAGAACACTGTTTGTGAGTGGTCTTCCCATGGACGCCAAGCCTAGGGAATTATATCTACTATTTAGGGCCTATAAGGTAAGTTAGGGGGCGCCACAAGGCGTGTTTGTGAAAACACCCCGTTTTCATCTTAGGCATGAAAAGTGTGCTCCAATCACTTGAGTCCTTTGTAGCTCAAATCAAATGAAAAAGATAGAAAGATAGAGAGATTCTTTGAAATATGTGGAGGGGGATTTTGAAAACTTTGTCAATTTTTGCTCATGTTAATGATAGCAAGAACAACATTACGAGCCCGAAACGAATTCTGCATTTTCATTTGCAATCAGATAATATGTTGAAACCTCTGCCTTGATGAAGTGTCACCTGTAGCTCTCCTACCGTGGAGGTGAAAATGACTGACGCCTCCCTGCCGGTAATAGCGACGTTATTTTGCATATGAGATCTCGTTTGGTGAGTTAATTTGGCCGCGGAGGGTTATTTAGACGAAAGTTTATTATCGGAATGAAATAATCTTGGGATGGTCTTGAAAGGATATGTCAGGGGAAAATAATAGGTGGTAAAACTTGATTAATTAGGTATTCCAGAGATTGGTTTGTCCCCCACTGATATTGGTGATTGGACTGTTCTGGCTTTTGTTTGCCCCCATAGTATGTGTTGTATTGGTCATAACCTCGAGGCAGGGCAAGAGCTGGGTCTTTCTCGGCAGATTTTGAGGAGACATTAAATTGTTTGAATTCTAATTTTAACAAAAAATAACTTGGACCCTTTTATCAAAAATTCGGTTTTGTGACGAAGTAATCCGAATTTCACATAATTATCGTTGTTGTAATTTTGGATATTTTTGGAATTATTTAAAGTCAATCCTGGCTGTTACAATCAGTGTGCCTCCTCCCCCTGCATGATGTGAAAATCGCAGAAAATTTCCTGGATATCCTGCTATGTCTTCATAGACAACTGTTTCAATTTTTGCAGAAGATTCTCTGTCGAGGTTTAAAACAACGTGCCTCTCCCAACATTATTCATAAAAGAACATTTTGATGATAATGTTTTGTGAACATTTTTTCGGAAAAAATAGTTCGTTTTGATTTCCCTAACGTTGTCTTATTGATAAATGAAAATTTATAGATGCAAAGTTTTTCGCGATAATGAAATATTTGATTGAACAAAATTTGTCATTTTGTGCATTTTCTTCAAGAAATTTGAAAAACCCTTTCGCTTGATTTCTGGCTGCATAGATCTTGAAACAAATTTTACACTTTCGATTATTGATTAGTGAACGTAATTATACATTCTTTGCTTCTCGAGACAATCTTCTGCAATTCATTCGATTCTTTACTCTGCCAATAGATGTCACTTTTCAAATCACCATACTTTTTCATTCGCTAAGACCACCAATTTCTTTTTGCAGGAAAGTCACCCTCACGTTTTCAGCCACCAGTTCCCACCGGAGCTTCACAAATGCAACAATAGGTGGCAGCACTCAAGCAAACGAATATCCGGACACCACTCTTTACATCACGTTGTTTAGTTGTCAGCATTTTTTGCTTTGCTACGCACTTGTTTCAACCTCGTTCCAAGTCTCTGATTTACACTGAAGATAATGTACTGATTTTTACTCGACCTGGAACCTGTTAAATTCCCCTGGAATGAGGTTGTCAAAGGTTTTGGTAACAATATCTGCAACTCAATTGACTTCACGAAAATGAAATTTAAGGGGTTCCGCCCATGTCCAAGGGGGTAAAAAAGTCTTCGAAATATCATGTTGCAAACGGCTTTTAAACTTGCGACTGGGTGTTTTTCAAAAAATGGTCATCATTAAAATTTTGCCAACACCAAGCTTTAAATGCTAATTTTGGAGAAATATCACATATTGTACAAGAAGACTGAATCTTAACATCAAATCGATTTATGCGAGGTAGGTGGTGCCAAGCTCTGTCCGAACAATGATAAAAAAAAATTATAAAGTGAAAATTCTGCAAAATCTATTTCTTTCTGTTGTCAGGCTCTTTGGGGTGAAAACATTGATGTTTGTTCTAATGTGCAATCTATTTACTCCTCAGAAGCTATACCAAACACTATTTTCGAAGATTTTATTTCAAAAGATTTTTCACTGTTATTCTTTGAAGTGTAAACAAAAGTGTCAGACAGAATTACTTTTGAAAAACTCCTCCACTGGAGGTGATATCCATAACAATGTCATCGGGTCACCCTCATTCTATGTCCACTTGGGTAATTGGTACACTCCATTCTCACAAGAGAAAACATTGTTTGCAAGAATTCAGTTCTTCTGACTTGCAAAATTGTCCTCGCATCAAAACACTTAATTTTTCACTAGGATTGTTTTCTTATCACGGGAGGGTAAAAACACATTTTTTGTCACACGTTCGAGAACACTTAGTTGGACAAAAAATTGGGCACTTTTTAAGATTTTTGCTATCACATGCACGGCAGAAATTCACCCTGAATTCTTACCGATTAGGAAAGGGTATTTTTAGAAATTTTGAAAAAAATTATTATTTGCATGAAAATTGGAAACACTTTTTTAAAGAAAATTTTGTTTAAAATTTAAATTTTTAAAAGATTTTTTGAAGAAAAAAATTTAATTATAGATGTATACTGATTTTCATGAAAATTATAATTTCTGATGAATCTCGTAAAAATGGAATTTTTGCTTTTTCAAAAGATTTTTCAAAAATACCAAAAAATCGAAATCGGTAAGATAAGCGGATTATCCTCACGCTTCACTACTATGCTAGCGTTGGTGTATTAACGTTCTCTAGAATTTCTCTCTTACAGGGCTACGAGTCGTCGTTACTAAAAGTAATGGCGAAAGCTGGCAAAAATAACGCTGTGAGTAAGGACACCTCAGAGGTCGAAGGTCACTCCGCACGCTCTCCGTGTTAATGGACGCATGCCCACCAAATGTCGTAAAACGCACCCGATCACAAATCACCTCGTTAAATTTTATTCGAATTTCAGGGATACGAAGGTTCGCTACTTAAAGTGACTGGTAAAAATGGAAAGAGCACCAGTGTAAGTAGAACCGTTGCCAAGGTGATGGGCGAAAATGCAAAGTCGTGCGGGAAATATTCAAATTTCTGATAATTTTCCGTTTTTTTGGAACCCCACCTTGTGATATGTCTATGGAAAGCTCTGGACTTGAGTATTGTGATGGGACATAATTTGTGACTTTATTTTGAGTTAAATGCCAAAAACATGATTGAAGAAGCCACCCCCATATCCCACCCATTTCAATTGTTTCAAAATATCCAGTTCCTCACACCCTAGTTTGAGATCTACCTATAATAAAACTCTCGTCGAGCATATTATAATGGAATATAATCTGAAACATGTTTTGCATCAAAACTTCATGGGCCCCTCCAGGCTGCCTTACTTGTCATTTGAAACTCTCAGCAAGTGTAATATGATGGTCATGTGAGAACACCAGAACGACATCTACAGAATAATTGTAGTCCCTTGGCCTCCCATTTTCAGATGTCAGTGCCAGCAATTTTACGAGTTTGTTAAATGATGGCTGCAATGGGACGCACATCCATCCTTTGGTATCAGAATTTGAACGGAGAATCTCATATCTGACAATGCTACTATGCTTACTACTTCTGAGGTATAAACTTTAGCAAATCTGCTGAAAAAAAGAAATGGCTGTTCCCTGTGTATCATCCCTCCTTTTTTGGCCCCTTCCCAAATCGAGTAAATCACGTAAAACTTTTTTCACCCCAATTCACAAAAACGTGAAATGAATTTCACTGTCACTGCCGACTTCACATTTTCACCCATTCCCTTTCAGATGAGTCGCTATTTCTCCAAAAAGCCGTGAGAAAGTGCGCGTAAATCGATAAAAGTCACCCACTCTTGAAAAACACAAAAATTCCACGTGTTTCGCTGTCGTTTAAACCAAATCGGTGGAGGTTACGATATATTGCACTGCAGTAGTTTTCGTTTTAAGATTTATCGAACCTTGTATCCAGGTAACAAGTGTGTGTATGGAATGTATTCAGATGTGTAGACAGCGAATCCTGGGGACGAGGTGACTTTATTTCATCTCATATAAACCTTGTTCCCAGGTTATGAACAGGGTTTTTCGTTATGAGTTATCAAATGTATGCTTAATCTGAAACGCCCCTGGATACAAGGTTTGAAATTCTTCAACGAAACTGCGGCAAACGCTTCGTAAATTTGTCGAGTTTAATTTTCATCATCATTAATGCCAGCATGCCGTAAAAACACGACACAATGTGCCCGACACCAAAAATCACGGCACAACATTTTTATTTACGATTAAATGCCGATATTTTTACCCAGTAATCTCGTCGCGAATTATTTCGTACTAATGCTGATTCCTGAGTTTGTGTCTTAAAATGCTTTGCTGCGTTGCGAAAATTGGAACTAACATTTTCAATTTCTTTTCGTAGTCTATTCGAGTTTCAGCGATATTTTCTCGGTAAACTTTCATGAGGTAACAATGTCCGTCTTTGTCTTAAATCAGAGTGTTAGTAAGTGTCTAAATTGAGAATTGTAAAAATGCTCTTTTAAAGAAACATGGAGATTACTTTATCAGTTGTCAACTTTAAAAATTAACAAAAAATCTCTGAAATAATTATCAAATTTGTTGTCTTTAGGTTAAATTTTGCATCAAATCCTAATTTTACTGAGAGTTTTTGTCGAATTATGGAAAAATGGTGAATACTAGTAGGTGTTCCAAACTGCGTCTTTTGCGCATAACTGTCTGAAGTATTTGAACTAATTTAAAATGTCTCCCAGACCAATTGAAACAATAGATATGAACATTCTGATAATGAAGCAGTTAACTTTGTCTTTCACATAAATGTCATAAACAAGTAGGGATGAAAAATAGAAATAACAATAAATATAGAAAAATTTATAGAAATCGAATTGTGAGTTTATTTTTAGGACAAAATATCCGTTTTCAATAGGTTCAACGGTTGCCATGTCTGTGCATGATATTTACATATTGGAAAATTTTTTTCACAATTTTCAAATGTGAGAAGTTTTGTATTATATGAATGTTAAAGGGGGTTTGCCGTTTGTATATACTGGTAAATTGGGAAAATAGAAAAGCAGTTATACACAATGCCCTAGTGAAGTTAACATGCATGCAACTCTGTTGAAACTTGGTATGTATAGTATTTGTATATCAGTCTATACAATGGCAGTGTTGACATTTATATTTAGTAGTTATTAACGCAATTTGAAATTTTCAAATTCAGTTACAAATTTAGATTTTTTTAACGAGGTGCCTTTAAACATTTTTGTGAACAAATAGGGCTGGGCATATTTAGATATATTCATCATGAAAATAAACACCTTGTCCAATTCTTTTTTTTTACCATTTAGAAAAGATGAGGGCATAAAGATTCAAAATAAACTTAGTATTTAAAAAAATAATTTCTTGGATATTGGATTTTTTGGGTGATTTAAAATGTTGACGCAAGTTCCTCCATATTCTTATTGAAGACCCTGAATTTTCTCATAAAAGTATAGATAATAATCGATATTGCTTAATTTATTGAGTTTTGAATAATTGATATTAATTGTTAAGTTGGCCTAATGGGTTTATTTAGATAAGGTTGTTTTATATGCAACTAAACAGTTAAAACAAACATTTGAAAATTTTAAAGTTTAATCCATGCTGTATTTTGTAGGCCTACTTAATCCTATTTTCAGCTTAAACGACTAAAACTTGTATTAAAAAACTCACTTCGAAAAAACTCGAAAAAAAATAATTTTCCTTTACCTTGTGAGTGCATAAATGTTGATCCTGGTCTCATCATAATAATCATTATTTCATGAATTTTATGAAATTTCATAAAATTTCATAATTCTGTCATTTTCATCATAAAAATGTATAATGATTGATAATCGAATGTAACGAAAGATGTAATAATTTTTCTGTTTCATCTCTTTGTTACAGCCGGTTGGTTTTGTCACATTTAGCTCACGAGTCGCTGCTGAGTCGGCGAAACAGGATCTACAGGTAAGTGCTGCTGCCTGGTGGCAGTTTATTCAACTAAGATTATCGCGTCTCCAGAGGATGTGAAATTTCAACAATCTTGGGGTGTCTGATCCAAGATCCCGTAATCTAACTTTCTGGGCTTCTTGACAAAATTGTCATTTATATCAACACTCCAGCGCCGTCCAACTAGTTTGGCCAAAATCTTCAGAAGCTGTGAATGGGAGAGTCAACATTCAAACTGTAGAGGGCCGGGGGGGGGAAAGATGGTCAAAAATCAGTAATTTCAGAATACGAGTTGGCGACTAAAGCTTTCATGTTCGTTTAACCACGTAAACGAACCTCCTAAATTTCCCTGGAAATTATTCCAGAATATTTTTCTGAAGAAACTCTTCTGGTATCTCATCCAGAATTCGATAAATCCTAGCGCTGACATCTAGTGTTTACATTCATAACTAAACTTGTTACACCTGATTACCGATGTCATCGTAATCTGCTTACAACTTGACGTTTTAAGTGAACACTTCTAAAAACCCAACTCAGAAACATAGCATTTTCTCCAGATTATTTTCACGATACTTTGAAATTGATCCCTGCCATCTGGTGGATATTTTTGGAATTAAACTTGTAACACGTTGCCTTTGATATCAGAGTTGGAAGATTTTATCTAAGTGCCGAAAGATAAGCCTGTGAATCAGATTCCGAAAAGTAAACGTCTTCTTCTATTTTACGATACTTGGTAATTGACGCTGCCATCTGGTGGATTTGTTATGAACTGAACTAGTAACACCTCGTCTCTGGTATCGATGTTTATCTTCTTGCTGTCATGACGATGATAAGGATGATAAATTTCCAAGTGGCCGATTTTTGTTCTGATGCGATGCTGCCATCTGATTTCGATAATTTGAACCAAACTTTAAATGAAAAGAAGAACAAAAATGTTTTTGAGTGATGTCAAAGTCTCCACCAATTTGTCAAAACAAAATTAGAATTCAATCCAAAAAAATGAAGACAAAAATAGTTTCGAAAAACAAGAAATAGTTTATAATGGCTGAAAATATTGTAGCCTGAGGTGAAGGCCCACACAATATTGGGTGTGGTTGTTCCAACATGCGATTTGGTCCCACCCTATTTTATCGGGATTCTTTCGATCGGAAATCTATAACAGATGTCAGAACGAGCTATTTTCATGAGGATGGCTGCCAAGAATATACTGTATGCCCCGAACTTTTTCCGCAGGTGAATGAAGAGATATTTTCATTCTTAATACGAAGTTGTGCATAGGTTTAATAGCATTCCGCGAAGTTACTATTTATAGCTCACAAGGTCATTTGCATAAGATATTGATGACGTTTTAGTCACGTGACAGTCGGACATCGACACTTATTTCTACGCATTTGAGCTTATTTCAAAGTCAATTATCTTTGACCCCTGCATTGTTTTTAGCATGAATGATAACCATAGAGTCAGAGAGAGAAATATTCAGAACAATTATGTAGTATTTCCAACACTCGGACATGTGCCAGATTGAATCTAACTGCCCTAGTTAGAAAGCCTGAATCCATTACGAAACCGCATGTTTGTCCGACATTGCCGGTAATTCAGCGATGGGGAAATAGAGGGCAGCAGCTGCAGTGACGTCATCTTCGCGGAATGCTATTTCATCCAGATCAGGAGAAAAAAGTATTTTTTTGAAAATCTTATGTTTTCTGAAATTTTTCCAAAATAGCCAGACAAATATTTTTCAGTTTACAATAATCCACATTAACTTAATTCTTTTTTTGCTTTCCAGGGTGTCCGCTTCGACCCCGACCTGCCACAAACGCTTAGGTTAGAATTCGCAAAGTCCAATACGAAGGTCACCAAGCCGAAGCAACAGTCCCCCCAGCCGGCCGCGACTCATCCCACGACCTTCATGCTCACCGGGCGTAAGTTACCATGGCGATGCCATAAACACTTTGATATGATTAGCCGAAATTTGTTGCATCGAAGTTTGAAATGATCGTAGAGAATTTTGAAAAATTTTCTGAAAGAAATTACTATTATTTTCACTGAATTTTCTTTTAAATTGGCACTATTTGAAAGATTTTGTTATTGTGATGGATGAAAAAAGATGCGATATCTTTTTAAAAACGTGTACTCTTGAAATAAAGATTAAACCCAGAGGGAAGTTGCACTGACATCATCCAAAGAGTAGGCATACCAGGGACTTAGAATTTTGGCCAAAATAATATTTTTTTCCCGCAAAATTTTGTCTTCAGTGACAGAATTCTGGCTCATTACCAAAGTTTGGTCTATGGCAATATTTGTTCCATTGTATTCTATTCATACAGTATTTCAAACTTCGTTGCACAAATATTTCTTCCACTGATGAATTCATGATGTTAGCGGTATGGTACAGAAGTAGGATTTCAACTAGCAGACGTATTGGTACCTGGGTCTGTAGAAAATGAGAACTGGTATTCAGAATTCACTAGTCACCTAAATCACCCATCACCCTTAAGTTGAGATCACGTTATAGAGCATGAGGCTGCTACCAGGCCATGCCACATTATAGCATCTACCCAATGCCACTTTTTAGCTTTAACCCCTTTAAGATCGTACACTTCAATCCCTCCGAACCACGAGCGAAGATTTCACTATTTTTTTGACTGATCACTTTTTATGTCGAACAAGTACTATTTCACTCCCAATATGTTGGAATCATCACTTATTATTTTGGTGTTTAACTTTGTTCAAAAATGCCCGCAGATATTGGTTGACCATTTTGATACTAACTAATGTTATGTGACCATCTGTTCTTGTTCTAAAGGGTCATTTGTCGTTGATATAGGGGATTCTATCGCAAGTTTAACATCATTGAAAGTATGGTGTTTGTATTGCCAAAAACTTGCATAGTAACCAATGCTGTCTCTAAGCAACCACCTGTTACCATTAGCGATAAGTTGTAACCATTGGAAACCCATAGCGACAAGGTGCATAACTTAGCAACCAGTTGCTATCCATAGTGACCAGGTCCCATCCATAGCCACCATAGCAATTTATGCAACCAATAAAAATATAGGAAAATCCAAACTATTGAAAGACAATTTTGCCCTTGGAACAATGACAGAGGTCTAAATTCATGCATTTTGTGCATCATGTCTTCTTGGATCTAATATAGAAATTAGTGTTTTGTGGCCTGACTCTTTTTTGAGGCAGGCCATGGATTAACATTTGTTGTGCATCTCGTCTTTCGTAGAGTCACGACCATAACCATTGTGGTTTTGGTGTTGTGCTTGTCTGATGTTAAAATTTAGAAGTTTCCGTTGTTGATAATGTAGAAACCTCATACCTATCTCTAGTTATCCATAGGTATGAGGTTGCATCTGCATGGTGTAGTGCATGGATGTATTACTTTAAAAAAGTATCAGAACTGATGAGTGTATGTCAGCTTGTGTTGTTTGTCTGGTCATGACGAAACTCTTCAAAATCAACAACCTGTCATTGCAAAATAATTTTAGTCTCCGAGACATTAGTTCTTTCTACCAGTAGGGATGAAAAATCTTCAATCTTCAAATTGATACAAAACGTTTTTTTCCTTCTTCACAAAATGTCAAACACTTTTCAAAAGAACAGTGTTATTTTTCACGATAAGAACTTTTCAAAAGATTTTTTTCACATCACATTTTCACTTTCAAAATAAAGAACATGTGAGTTTAATTAAGAGGTTCGTCAGTAAGTGGCAGTGGTTTGTTTGTCTGACATGTTGTGACCATGCTGAGATTCTAACCGATGACCTCTCGCTCCCAAGGCCAGCGGTCCGCAACTGTGCCAAAGGGCAAGACGTTAGGCACGAGGCCGTCACACTGCCTAAATCTACCAAATTTGAAACTTTCTTTGCTTGATATTGCAATCTAGACTGAAAGGTAGTTCTGGTGTGGACCCAATGGGGGCAGCACATCTTCCTCGAGTATGTCCGCCAATCACCGGGCATCAAGATTTGAAAAAAATGGTTGAAATCGAAGTCGGCCTTGATGATTCTCTACCGATGTAAAAATAGTTCCATTGTTTTAAGTTTGGTAGATTTGATGTTTTTGCTGTTCGATATATGGTCTTCTTGTTGTTGTTGTACTCCCCCTGGAGAATCAATTACAAGATAATGTCAAGTTTTAACATGCAATCCCTTTAATTTTGCTTATCCAATTCCAAAGGGCATCAAATGGCTCAGACCGACTTTTGAAAGATAATTTATGCAACAGTGCAAGTCCTTTGCATACATAATAACATCATTTGCATATCATGCATATTCATATTCTAATCAACTTTTTCGAACCTCTAGATATGCCTCACGAACAACAAAACTGGATCCTCCCACCAGGCATGTACCCATTTAACTGTATGCAACTAATAACGGTCATTTTACCCAATGTTGGTGGGGAAACTTTCATACATTTGTGCAAATTCTGTGGACTCGATGCTTTAAATATACCCCCTGTTGGCAAGTCATGACACTAGTCTTAGCAAATGCAATGAAAACCTATGTGCGCTATTTTGAAAAATTTCTCACTGTAGGATCTTCAAACTTTTATCATTGATATATTTTGACAGTTCAAACATTTGACCTTGACCTCCTAATTTGGTGCTGCACAGATACTGGTTTCCGATGAAGATTTGCTGCTCTGTTAATTATAAAGTAAAACATATAAATTTTACAATGATATTTTCGTTTGAGGCAAAGTCATTATTACCAAAAAAGCTTTGGACCGAGTCTGCAGATTCTTGTGAAAAATGTAATGTTGATTTCAGCCGACCAAGGGTAGAGTGAACATTATGAAATGCTTCTTCTTTATTTAGTTCAATGCAAGCCTACATGAAACTCTTCATTCATCATTAAACATCTCCCTCTCCTTTCTGTACCTGTATCCCATTTGGTCTCCTTGAATGCCAATATTTTGTTGACGTGGTTGCTAAGCAACCAGTTTGTAATGACAAAGTAACCGAGCAACCTTGATTGTGTGTCATCATTATTGACCTGTTTTGTTTGATTGCTAAGCAACCACATCCCTGTTTTGTTTACAGTTGCCTAGCAACCAGTTAGTTGGTGGTTGTGTGGCAACCCTTTATTGTGTGGATGGTGTTCCTCTAACTTTATTTGAATTTGGATTCCAAGCTAACAATAAGAATGACATCATTTTGTGTATGATGAAAAATCTCTTTCCTCCCATGCCTATAACCCGATTGTTGATACATATATGTATTAGTTGCTACATAGATGGTTGCTTAGCAGCCTGCTTGATGTAAATGACTGTTGCCAGGCAACCAGGTTGCCGGATGTGATCCTTAGCAACCATGTCTCTGTGTTGTTAAGTGTTGCCCTCAATACTGGCCACACGGACTTTGAAAAATGTCTTCCTAGCTAAAAAGACAAAAGATTTCTTGTCTGCGGGTAAAGCTGGTAATTGTTGTGTTTGGTATTGATCGCAAGTCGCTGCGATCACCGATTCTTGTCGTAGGCGATGACCATGGCAAACAAACAATTTTTGTTGCAGCGATTTAAATCACTTGTTTGTTGAGCGCTTTAGCATAGCTTTTCATAATTATTCCCCTAATTACTTTCCGTAGGCTTGCAGTGAACTAATGAAGTAGAGCAATTCCAAGCATGCCAAGTTTTGTAAATGGAGCTAAAAATGTGCCAAGAATTTTTAAAGCATGTCTGATTATGACACCCCTTTTGTCTGAAAATGGGTCGACCTAATGACTGTGTTGGGTTGTACCACTGAACAAAATTAGGTGAGAAGGCGTGCATGACCTATAATTGATGCATGAAATCTGAAAAATCTGAAAAATGTTTATTTTGGATAACTTGAATAACTGACAAATATTTTCAGGGTTTTTTCTGAACACAATGACCATGTACACGTTGAGTTGTGTTGAGTTGAAACAATGCAAAGCATGTCTAATAGATTAACCCTTTAAAAACTGGGACATATTTTAAACAACCTAAAATTGTAAAATCACTCCTAGAAGCAAACTTACTGGTTATTGGATCATTGGAACACTTGTCTCGATAGCTTTAAAATGAGTACCCATGTCATGTGAGTTTGAAGATTTTGATTTTTTTCTGCCTTTAATTTCTAAAGGGTTAATAAGCCACAATCACTATCCAGCAGATTATGCAACTAAATAGGCATTTTCATTCTGTTTGTGTCATGTGATTATACATAGTGCCACCTGTCGCTAGATTTTGTAACTAACTACGGTCATGTGATTCCCTTCATCCAATCACTGGACTTCTGACATTGTCATGTTGCATGCTGAGCCAATGGCAGACACTGTTACAAAATGATTCATGCAAAGCCCACTGATTAGTTAAAAAGATCTGAGGAATGTTGTAGCTAATGGTAACATACAGTGACCAACAGTCAGTCTCCATGGTTACCACAGAAATTTGCCATTTAATTTGTATGAAATGGTCTAAGTCTGTGAGAAATCTCCTTCTGCAGTAATTCCACTGAAAGTTGAGTCAAATCCACACAAAAGTTGGGTAATCCTTTCAAGATTGGGGAACGGGTTACTGCTCACTAAAAGTTAAGAAAAATTGTCCAAATTAAGACAAAAGTGGAACTGTAAAGCTTTCTATGATTAGACAATTTTCAAAATTGAATTGTAACAGTGTCTGTGATTGGCTGAAACACTAATATCCGTTGATCGTAAAACGACTAGCGTTTGATCCGTGGCGTGTTCTCTCCTCACATTTCAGAAGACCTAGGTGCTGCCGCCTTTTTCCCCGGGACGGAGGCGTGGTCACACCACCCGCTAGCGGCGGCGGCCTATGCAGAGCTGACGAGCCCGACCGCACTCCACCATCACGCAGCACTTCTGCAGCATCCTCTGGCACAGGTACCCATCCCCGATACGTTTTTGTAGCGTGTTAGCGTCAGCAGTCGCCATGGTTTCCCACCATTTGAAAAATCGAGAAAAAAATCTGTTTTAACTTATTTCCTTCTTGTCAAGAAGATGAATTTCCACCATTTAAAAAATAAGAAAAATAACTTATAACTTATTTCCTTCTTGTCAAGAAGATGAATTCCGTCCATTTCAAAAATCGTAAAAAGATATGAAATATTATCTTTAAAAAAATTAGAACAATTTGGTTCCAATCTACTCCTGAGACACCTGTCTTCATCAAGAAGTAGATAATTTGGACCATAATGCCATAAAGCTGGTATTTCAGTGAAATTATGTCGTTTTGTTTGGTGTTCTCAGAAGTGTGATTAGAAAATAGCCTAGAAATGTTGAGAAATTGATACTTGGTGCGATTCAAATTTTGAAATTGAATTTGAAAATGGCAATGGTTCTAGAGTGACCGCTGACGTTAATGCTCGCGTGATGACTTTGAGAAGATAAACATTTGAAAGAATTTGAATTTGTAAGAAAATCGTCTGCTGGAATAAATGGTATGAGAAAAGGTACCATGAGTATGGTTTGTAGTTTTGAAATTGAATTCAAAACTTCCACATTGTGTAACGTTAAAAATATTATAGAAATTTTGATTTTTAGTGAGAATTGGCTTTGCATGTGTGACCTTCAATTTGAGAAATCAATATTTTGACTGAGATGAAATGTTATTATGATGATCAAATTGGACTTATTTTGTCATGTGTTGGTTCATCAACATAATGACTTTTAGATCAGAATAAGATATAAAAAAGAGGGACACTTTTCCACGAAAAAAATCTACCAAAAACTGGAGGGACGGACCCCACCCATACACTGCCCCCCCTAAGCTATGGCAATCCCCGCACATACGAACAACAAACAATCGTATGAAAATGTCACCTCCACCAACACTCCTCCTTTTCAATGCAGCAGCGCCATCTATCGCCAATTCAGAGCCCAATATTGAACATGACCCATGCGACCCCGAGAGCTCATCCCTATTCACAACTATGACACACAGATGCAGATATGGTAAATTCACCGAAACTGCACCAGAAACGTCTCTGAAATTTGGCAATGTCACTGAAACTGCACCAAAAACTTGTCCATAATTTGGCAATGACACTGAAACTGCACCAAAAACTTGTCCATAATTCGGCACTGACACTGAAACTGCACCAAAAACTTGTCCATAGTTTGGCAATGACACTAAAACTGTACCCAAAATCTTCTCCATAACTTGTAAATTTTTGAACTGACTTTTCACCTGGGAAAAATGTGGAAAAAAACACTGGCAACACACACCCATTGTGTTTGGGAAGACACTTTCACAACTGAAAACCCCCACACTCTGAGTCACTAGCTTCACCCAACTGAACACAACCTAAATGATTAATAAAGTCTACAGTACGACAGTCCCTTCAATGTATGTTAAGAAACAGAATAGTTATCAGCTGAGGACCTATGTTCCTGTTTCCAAGCTGAGTGTCCGGTCCGTTGGCCTCTTGTTATGAATGAATGGCAACAGGCAGCATACTAGTAATTGTCAGCTGATCCTGTTTTCAAGCTGAGTGTTAGGCCCTTGGGCCTCTTGTTATGAATGGACAGAAACCATCTTCTGAACAAATCACCAGAAAGCTAACAGTAACCGTCACAAGATTGTCATATTTCTCGACAATTTTACGGTCCACCTATATGTCACCATGCAAACCATTTAACACCGTCACAACAAGGAAAGTAAATTCAAAATCGAGTGCAAAACTTTGTCACACAAATCAATAATATTTTCACGAGACACAACATCAGTCACACAAAGTCAACAAATGAACACTATCAAAATCACAAAAAAAGTGTTATGTTCACTGAATTCACCATTTGCTGTGTAATTCCCACTTCAAACACTTATATTTCACAGAATTTTACAGTTTCAAATTTTGCACTATTTTTTTCCAATCCAATATTTTTAGAGTGGTTTATTTGGCCCAGTGTTCAATGGTTTAGGCCTTGTTAAATAACATTGTGTGTTGTGTACGGTTTGAGACAGACAGGGTTAGGTCAGGTCTTTGTTTTCCCCTAACAAGAAAGAAGTGAATGAATATGTGCCTTTTAAAGGGTAACTCGTGTCAAATTTCACCATGTAATGTTTTAGCTGTTTTTGACAAATGACTATGTCACTTTCTCATAAATCGGTAAGGTTTTCGAATCGAAATGCACATTTTCTAGAGATTGATGGTTTAATCCCGCCCGGACGGCTCGCTTTGATGCCGTTTTTCGTTGATGACGTCACAACATGAACATTTTCGCGGTCGCGATGGTTTACATTCAGCGATTTTATAATAAATCTAATCAAAAATGGAAAATTTGAGCTTTACATTTGTGATCAACAATTAAAAACGGACGTATTACCGCAAAGTTGTAAATCACATCATAGTATCACTTTAAATAATAAATCGCCCAGATCACTCAAACTGTTGTTCCAAGTGCATCTCTGAGATAAATCTCAAAAAAAAAAGTGTTTGACCTTGACCTTGTTCCCGTCTGTCTTAATCCATGCAGTGTTTTCCTTTCAGTATTATCGTCCTAGCTTATAGATTGTGTTGGTCTACTTTTGAATCCAGAAACAGTCCTGTTTCTGAGTACTAAATATGCGAATTTATGCTAATGAGATATGAATATGTTAATCAGATTGGTTTAATGATCAAGAGGTCAATATTTTGACAAAGAAATGGTGCTCTGTTTATTTCTATTCCTGAGACTTTGAGATGCACTGGATCAATTTCACATTGTAATAAATTATGTTAATGTGGTACTGAATGTGTAAATCAGCTCATGAATATTGATCAGCTCATTAATGATATATTTTTAATTGTCACAGGACCAATTTACTGGCCACATGCCATTTAACAAGGTTAGCGAACAGTTGTGTTCACACTTTTATTATTAGATTTTTGCGACTTTGTGCAGTAGCCGTTCCAACACCTAATTTAGCTGCTAACCCATCCATTCATCAGCACTTTGGCGGGAAATTTCAGCACAGAATTTAAAGATATTACATAACTATGTTCACTTGTGGAGAGATAGTCTTGCAGTGTTTGTACCTGATTCTTTGAGCTAATTCTGTGGATTGGCTGTACTGGGTTGTTAGTGTCGTGGGGGAGGGAGTCTACTCAAAGTGCTGATATTTCCTGTCCAAAAGGCTCAGTAACACCTTCACAAACCGCTATCCGTAGCATTCCCGCCATGGCGGTCAGTCATACCGAACACAAACAGATCTGGCATCTTTGCCTTGGTTATTCTTTGATTCGCTGTTAACCCAGACATTTTCAAAAATCCTCCAATATTATGTTCTGTATGACTGATGACTGTGGTTTTGCTACTCTGCATGGGCCGATTGTGCATCTTAAATTGAAAGGGTCATGCTCCATTTGCCAGGCTGAACTTGGACCATACCATCAGGCGGTGGATTCGATAAAATATTCCTTTGGCAAATTCACCGAAACTGCACCAGAAACGTCTCTGAAATTTTGCAATGTCACTGAAACTGCACCAAAAACTTGTCCATAGTTGGCAATGACACTGAAACTGCACCAAAAACTTGTCCATAATTTTGCAATGACACTGAAACTGCACCAAAAACTTGTCCATAGTTGGCAATGACACTGAAACTGCACCAAAAACTTGTCCATAATTTTGCAATGTCACTGAAACTGCACCAAAAACTTGTCCATAATTTGGCAATGTCACTGAAACTGCACCAAAAACTTGTCCATAGTTTGGCAATGTCACTGAAACTGCACCAAAAACTTGTCCATAATTTGGCAATGTCACTGAAACTGCACCCAAAATCTTCTCCATAACTTGTAAATTTCTTAAATGACTTTTCACCTGGGAAAAAATGAGGAAAAAAACACTGGCAAATTCTGTGATGATATATTTAATTTGGTCCAATCAGTCCTTGTGGAGTTCAAACACCTGCACACAATTGGGCAGAAGATATTTGCATGGGGTTTTGATAGGGCAGGGGTTGCACTGAGAGTAGCTTGCACTGTCTTGGTGATTGACTTTGTTGTGTGTTTGCTGCTAAAATGCTGTGCGAATGAGCGATTTATATCGCTGGATCCTATGATTATAATCGCTGCTCTGTGCGTCAAAAATCTCTCGTCTGCTGGTAAAACTGGTATTGCTGGATTTGATGATGATCGCATATCGCTGTGATCACATTGCAAGCACCTGGGATAAACACTGCAGAGGAGCAATTTTTGTCGGATGTGATTATGACTGTAGGTCACAGTGATTTATACTGCTGGTTTGCGGGGAGCTTTAGGTAAAGGGATTTGCTTTAGGGACCTTGATATGTTGGGTTAGGTGAAGTTGAAGACCCAAAAGGGTTTCAATCAACTTTCACTGTGATGGTGATGATGATGATGATGTCGATGATGATGATGATGTCAATGATGATGATGATAATGATGATGTCGATGATGATGATGATGTCGATGATGATGATGATGTCGATGATGATGATGATGTCGATGATGATGATGATGTCGATGATGATGATGATGATGTCGATGATGATGGTGATGTCGATGATGATGATGATGTCGATGATGATGATGATGTCGATGATGATGATGATGTCGATGATGATGATGATGTCGATGATGATGATGATGTCGATGATGATGATGATGTCGATGATGATGATGATGTCGATGATGATGATGATGATGATGATGTCGATGATGATGGTGATGTCGATGATGATGATGATGTCGATGATGATGATGATGATGATGATGATGATGATGATGATGATGATGATGATGTCGATGATGATGATAATGTCGATGATGATGATGATGATGATGATGATAATGTCGATGATGATGATGATGATGATGATGATGATGATGATGATGATGATGATGTCGATGATGATGACGATGATGATGATAAATTGTAGTTGCTGCAGAATTTTGATTAGTGAACTGCAATCAGAGGCTGCATTAGGGTTTGGAGAAAGGGAGTTAACTTAATTTAAAAGCCATCGGGGAATGTTCGCAATTAGAAACACCTTGACTCCTGTTTGTGCACTGAGTAAATTTTAGTCTTAACTATTTGAGTTAGTGTGTGATTGCAGTGTGCAGAAGTAGTTTAGTTCTATAGTTCTATCCAAACTAAATTTTCCTGTCAGGATGATTCAATCATCCACCCTTTTAGACACTTTACACTAACTCCTCTAACTAATATTCCTATATCCTCAGATAGCCCTGTGATTTGAAGTGTCATGCCAGTGTTTTTGTTGTGTGTGTGTGATGGTCTCTAGCTTTTGGTGTGAGTGTACACAATGAAAGATTCGAAATTATTTACAATTTTGTTGGTTTATACCATGATGGTGGGATTTGTTAAGAAGGTCAAATGCATCAGCACAAGAACAAAAACAATGTCATGCAGGTAGTTCGCAAGCCACACATTTTCTTGCAACATGCCTATGAAAAAATACCTTATACCTATTCAAATTATTTTAAATCCAGTGTCTATACCAGTCATAACTGTTGCACCCAAGTGACAATGTTACAAAAAACATACTGTCTAACACAAACTGGAGAGTTGCATGAAAAATGCTCTGTCTCCGACACAACTCACAACACTTCGCAATATTTGTCAATTCACCAAAAATATATTCACGAATACGATTAGGTTCCTGTTAAGTTTTCTGGTTGATTAAGTGGGTGTAATGATATGTACCTCCTCAGGGCCACCCCTGGTGAATTTATTGTTAAAAGTAAAACAGTATTGATTAAAATGAATGTATGCTGATCAAACTCTCAATTCTCCACACCCTCTTGGCCCATCAATTGGCTCTGCAGACAATATGCAAATGATCATAATTTTTAGCAGATGACACATTATTTCAAATTCCCTGGCCAAACGGATAAAAATTTGAAAAAACATCTCAAGAAGGGTCGTTTATAAAGTCATACTGAAAACAAATTGTTGAAACGTTTTTGAAAATTTTCTCAACTTTACTGAAAAACTTGAAATTTGTTCTGATCATACTCTTAATTCTCCTTACAGCAGATGCATTCGCCCCTCGTAGCCCATCACATGGCCCCAGGCCACGCCACCATGCCACATCAGATATCGAGCCCCCTAATGGCTAGCCCAATAAACAATAATACCTCCAGCAACTCTCCGTGCTCAACGCTATTTATCGCCAACCTCGGCCAGAACTGCACGGAGACTGAATTGAAGGAGATATTTCATCGGTGAGTGCGATTTTTTTTGTCATTCGTTATTTTGACGTCACTTTTTTTCAGGGAATTTGACATTTTGCAGTAGTTTGGTCAGTTGTGGTATTTACTATGTATACAGGGTATTACGAAAAAATTTGGTTTGTCTTGAACAAGAAGGCAACCATGTGTCAAAATGGTCCACTGTGTACAAATGTTGATAGTCAAAAGGGTGTGGCCTGAAAATATTTGAAATCGGACAAGTGGCAAAAGCCGAGCTGCTGTTTTATTCTTGGAAATAAACGTTGCTGTTTTATAAAGCTGCTGTTTTATAAAGCTGCTGTTTTATAAAGCTGCTGTTTTATAAAGCTGTTGTTTTATAAAGCTGCTGTTTTGTAAAGCTGCTGTTTTATAAAGCTGCTGTTTTATAAAGCTGCTGTTTTGTAAAGCTGCTGTTTTATAAAGCTGCTGTTTTATTCTTGGGAATAAAAGTTCGAGATGATTTATGGAATCCACAACTGTTCGAATTGCTGTTAAAGCGGAATTATTTAGGCATGATGTCTGCATGGTTATTTACAGAGCCTGTTGACAGTTGCATTTGGAATCGGAAATATCCACAGGTCTATCTCATTCTACATCTTTTTCAGGAAGTTGTTGTTTTTTTCAGCTCGTCCATTTTGCGATATTTCATACAACATCCCTTTATGACAATAACACAACTAGAAAAAATATACAAATATGATATTTAGACGTCCATTGGTTTTGTTGAAGTTAAATGGTATTTCATAGATATTTCAAAAATTTATCCGAAAGTATTTAGGACAGTGGAATGTGGCCTCACTTGTAATATCTTTCCAAGCCTACACCCCTTTGCACAGTGACACAGTCCAACCGCCAAAATATTCGACACTATTTTATGGGCTATTTCATCGATTTCGAAATGATTGAAATGATTCCTTGAGATGGATGTTGTGCAAAGCTATTGAGATGGAATGTATCTGTGACCAGGCTAGGGCCTCCAGGAAGTGTGATTAAAATGGTAATATGCTTGTCGCATCGTGAAGACGCACAACTTCCCACCAATAAAGGCCTTGTGCACCAGTGCTACCACCGGAAATCATGTGTGTGGGTATGGGGCCTAAACTTAGGAAATAGCCAAGTCTAAATATCGTTGACCAATATGGTACCGCAGTGATGACTTGATTGAATGATCAAGCCTTAAAGGCCTGCTCACGTTCATTCAAAAATTTGAAATTAAACTTGAATTTGAGAATTTCTAATCATGTGTATATGAACTGAATATAATTTCAACAATGCCGTTGTGTAAACTGATATACAAAGGCTATAGATGCCAAATTTCAGCAAATTTGCTTGCATAATAACTGCACTGTAGCAGTGTTATTTCTATTTGATAAAATCTTGATTTGAAACGCTCTGGAGTTTCTGTAAACATGGCATAATCAATCCTGGGCCTAAACTTTTTGCTGGGAAAAAAATCAGAAAATTTTGTCGAATATTTTCACGGTTGGATGCGCCCGGGGTAATCAGCACAGGATCCTCTCTCGCATGTACACAATGCATCATATACATTCACTTCATGTGGAGTTGCTCGAGACTGCATGTACAGTCTTGATCACACATTAATTGACACCTTTATTTTGTAATATTGTATTTGGTTCCTGGTCATCTTAGAAGATTGATACGAGTTGATCGGTTTTGCCAAACGATTTATCGATGGGGCGCTGCGGTGTGTCTGTGCTATCAAGTTCCCCGCAAATAAACGCTACAAATCGCTGACACCTTTGACAATTATCTCTGTGATGAGCTGTTACAACGCTGTGCACTATTACAAAAATGTTTGGCAAAACCGGTCATCGTGTTGGCCCTCTTTTGAGTCTATCAGGAACCACTACAGAGCTGGTGAAACGAGCAGCTATTATTACAAATAAGGTGGAGTTACGCCTTGTTATCAAGACTGTACATGTTGCTTCGACCCTCTTCGCATGAAATGAACTTTACAATCATTTTAGTTGCCTTAAACCCTTCGTCCGTGTCTTTGTATACACTCGCACTTGTAGTTTGAGAACTAGCCACCAGGGGGGGCAGTAAACGCGGTGGCAGAGCGTTTTAAATCACATCAGAAGTGGGATAAGTGGGCCATAATTGGACCCAGTTGAAAACAAACTGACGCTTTGTTGTTCTGGCATCTTTGACTAGAACACAGCCGAGAAGTTTGGGGGTCTTGGGCCACTGCTCAAGTTTCCTGATGCTACAAATTTTGAGGAAAATCAGACTTCAAAGTGATTTGCATTTTTTTTGTTGCTTTGTAAACAAGCGATTTTAGATCTGCTTAACAAAGGTGCAGTTTTGGACTTTGCTTAGGGTGGAAGTTGGGTGGTAGCATGTGGCTTTTATTTACCGGTGATTGGGTCGACGTTTTCACGCTAACATGAATGTGGGGCACAGCAAGCTGCACAGCATATCACACTTGGAGGAATGCTGATCAGGCACAGCCAGTGCACAGTATATCACGTTTTGCCGCAGGGGACCAGGAACAAGGAGGATCAGCCATTTCACAGCTTATCATGTTTTGGCTCAAAGTTGAAGAAGCACAAGATCACAGTGTCACTGATGGGCAGGGTCATCAGAGATCTACTGCGAAGGAGATTACAACACAACTACTGATGGGCCAGGTCATGCATTGAGATGCTAGAGGGGAGAGTACCAAGGCTCCTGCCAGAATTGTTACTCTCCCGGTGTTCAAGGCAAGGCAAGATCACAGAGGGGGCCAAGCAAAGTACAATCACAGATCTACTTGAGATGCTTGAGGAGAGAGTGCCAAAGAGCCATTACTCTCCTGGTGTTAAGGCAAGGCAAGGTGTCAATCAAGGGAATTGTCTCAAAGAAGGATCAGGCAGAACATGTCTTGCAATGATGTTCGAACATTCAGAAGACGGTGCAGCTGTATGTTGTGAGAGGAGAATTAGCAAACAGGGATGTTGAGAAAGCGTTATTTACGATGTTTCGTGGTTTTCGTCTGGGGAAGTTTTGCCTGGTGATAGACTGTGTTTGGATGAGATGTTTGGAATGGATTTTGCGGTCTACCGGACTCGAGATGTTTCGTTGAGTGGTAGAAAGCGCTTTTAGGTTGTCTCAGTGATGTTTACATACCCACAACCCATGAAAGCAGCAGACGACAGATTTCTGATACAAGGGAAGGCAACCCAAGGATGGGTGATACACCAGAATTGGAACCAGTGACGCTGCTCCCTTGTTGGATGTTTTTGTGGTTTAAAAAATGGATGTGATCTGTCTTTGATGACCTAATCGAGTAGGCGTCCCAAGTTCACCTGAGAAAACATAAAAAAAGACAAAATCTGGACGAAATCAGGACGAAATGGAATACAGCTGTGTGCCGCATTGTTAGCGTAAATTTCGTCCCATCACCAGGAAAATAGCAACTCGCCTCTCCGCCTTTGGCAACGTACCAAAATAGCTCTACCTATTTGAAATAGCGCCGCCTGGTGACTGGTCCTCAAACTACAACTCTCGGCAGCCGGCTTGCTGCACCGTTCATTATGTTGAGACTTGTTTTTCTTTTTCCCCAGGTTTATGGGCTTTAATAGAATTCGTATGCACAACAAGGGGGGACCACCGGTAGCCTTTGTAGAATTCACGGTAAGTTACGCTGAAGACAGGGGGCGCTCAGAGGGAAACTTGATTGAAATATCGGCATATATAATCTGGGAACATGTACTAAAAAATTCGGCAAAATTCGGGCAAGTTTAAAGATAGAAGGACTACTTTTGTGGTCAGATTTAAGCAGACGTCTTGCTATTCATGCTGAATATAGGGGGCGCTGAATGGAACAGTTTGATTGAAATATCGGTGTATTAATCTGGAAAACTTGCAAAAAAATATTGGGCAAAATTCCAAAAGAAATAAAGAAGATACGGCTTGTTTTTACGGGGATTGTTCCGAGACATAAAATTCAGACCTACAAGTTAGCAGACGTTAGTTCGCATGGGATGCACTGCCCTTTCGGTGTCGGCAACATTTACGTCCCTTGTAAATTTGTTCCGTGCATGGTTCATAGAGGGCAGCATGCTACAGCGTTACGTTCATTCTATCAGCATGATTCGGCCTTTTCTGTCGTCATTGTGATGGTTTTGCCTATAGATGTCGCTGTGAATCGTCCGATTAGCGCTGTGGAAAGATTATCTCCAATCCTGGATGGAATAATGTTCGTCTCATAGCGCCAGATAAAATATTCCCCTGTGATGACGTGTTTAGCCGTGGCCAGTAGTTTTATTCGAATCATAATATCAGCCAAACAAAAGCCTTGCGGCAGATATGTCCCAAGGACCAGCAAATGATATGTTGGGCAAGGAAAATATATCTATATAGTGATTACTCCTTTCAAGACCCGAAAGTAGGTGGTGTATATAAATTGCGGAATCGGCTTCAGCAGGGTGATGGGTGCATATAAAACCACGACTGGTGCAGCATTTTATTCCTAACCTCACGAATCTGCACCAAGCAGAATACACCACAATTTAGTGTCCAAACCTCACTACCGTCCAATTTTCTAAGTGTTGTGGCATTTTTATCCGTTAATACCTTTTCCATTGAATCTGATCTAACTGCCCCCTGTTGGACAATCGAGATACTGTTCACAAAACAAATTTATTCATTATTTATTGGGAATGGTCGATTCAATGAAAAATAATTTTGGGTAAAGATCTGCGGCGTTCAAAGAAAATTGGATTGTGTGCAACCCCTGGTGCCACCTATTTATCACTCAGCAGACTACCTTTCCGCACCCCCTGCTTAATGTCGATCCCAGCACTCATGCCACAACTGTCGAAATTTCATAATGAGCGATGATTTTGATTATAAGGTTCAGATCAATTAGGTTTAGGTTTTTATTGTAGGCATCTTTTCAGAAATATTGTAGGATTTGAGGTTTTTGAAGTCCTATTACATTTGACTTGTGTCAAGTGGTGATAAGTTTTGTTGTACCTTTTGTATTGGACTGAAGAGTGTGGTTCTTGCAGGAAATATTTGAATGGTTGAAAAGTTGATTCAGTTCAGCTTTAAGTTTGTTTATATTAAAGCTGAACTGTGTCTCATAAAGTGCAGTTGGTGACTTGTCCAGAAATGAATTAGGTAAAGTTTTGTGCAGTAATCACATTTGTGTGGCCAAATCATTCTCTGTTCAGCTTTAAATCTAAAGCCTTAAAGCTGAACTGCCTGATTCAGTATCAAAAATGACCTCAGTGTTTTGATTACTGTAAACTCTGTAATTTTCACGGCCATTTTATTTCGGAGTTTTGTGAAATTGCAACTTTTGCCTACCTATAATTTGGCGTTTTGACAACGTCGCAATCGTAACTTCAATTAGATTTTCAAATTCTCGGCTGTATATTTTTCGCGATTATTTGTAATGGTAATAAAAGGCACGTGAATATTTCTGGGTTTACAGTAAGTCAAGATATTGATGAAATGTTTCCCGTTGTTGATTGAATTTAAAAGATTTTGACAGAATTGCTTTCGATTGAACTTCAACTTGCGCATAATTTTCCAATTTTTTCACGTCATTTTTCTGTCTCTTCCAGGATGTAGTTAGCGCTACAGAAGCCATGTCTGCCCTCCAAGGTCGTTTTTTGTTGTCGTCAGACCAGTCGCGGGGTGGCATGAGGATAGAGTATGCAAAAAATAAAATGGGGGAGGTAGGTCACTTGAGTAAGTCAGTGCCGGGCGCTTTTTATCAAAATTTGAAGCACGTTGTGTCATCTGGAGTAGAAATTGGAAGGAGAAATGTTCAATTATACCATGTGAAAAATTCCTGTTGAAAACACCAAAAATTGAATTTAAGAAAAATATTTAGAATTAATTTTAAAAATTTGAAGTCAGTAATTAGTGCGTATTTGTCTTTCTTGACTACAGATGGCAGCACTTCTCACATTGTATAAGATGTCACTGCACGGCACTGGCTATCCTAACATCCATATATCACCATCCCCCGAACCTAGGAAATCTGCAATGTGGATTATAATCGGGATGGGGATCCCATACTTTTGCTTATAAATACCTAAAAGAAATTCAAAAATGCAGGTCTGGTGTTGGGGTAACATTCAGAAATGGGGTTGTTGACGCTCCTTGTCAATGATTCTAGCATCTTTATCTTGTACCCCAGAAGACGATTTCGGTACATGCGGATATTAACCTACCTTTGGCGGTGTCATCACTCATATGGTAATTTTTTTTAAATATGGTAATTTAATTTGGCGGTGTCATCACTCGAACAGAATGGACGCGGGTGTCCAAGCTACATTGCTATGAAAGATTTCTTCATTTCAACTTCGCTAACTTTTCCGTCTTCTTCTTGCAGCCAATCCGTAAAGAAGAAAACGGAACTGGACACTCCCCACCATTGGCTCAGACGGCATTTTAGGGCGTAACCATGACGACAGAAGCAATAAACGAGACCTTCAACTTACGAAAATATCCGGAAAAATTTACAGGATCTCCGCCATTTTGTATTGTACACGAATCAACATTTCCTGAACTGACTTTGGTTGTGCAGAATATTTTTTGCTGAACTGTGCGGAATATTCTAAGGAATTTGACATTTTTGGCAGGTGTTGAAATTTCGACACAATTTTTGATAAAATTCGGAAGTTTTACTTTTCCTATGTTGAAGGTATCGCGTATCATGAAAATGATATCAATGAAGCCGACCATATAACGTTTTTAGCGGTGACTAAGTCGATTTCTCGAAGAAAATTTGTAAACGAAATTATGAATTGTTTGATTTGAAACTTGTGTAAAATTTATTCGGAATTGCGATGAATTCTTTTCTGGAAATCGACGACTCGCCGTTAGAAATTGAATTTGAATACTTGTTTGTATATTGTAGAGTAGTTATAGCCGTGTTTGTAATTATGGCGTTTAGAGGGCGTCGCTGATTTAAGAGGACCGGGTCTCAAGGGAATCTTTACGATATCAATGTTTTGTTTTTGTATTGTTGGCACGCCAGAAAATGGCGGCCAGCGACGTTATATTGTTTTGTATTTTCTGTGTGCGATTACTATGTGTTTTTGGAAATAACGGTCTATTTCCGTCCAATTTGGAGGCATATCTCATTAACTACAACCTGCACCCCCTTGGTTTGAAAATCGACTCATCTGTGTAAAGATTTTCTATTAGAATTTGAGCGAGTTCATTTTCAAACAGGGGGTGTTTGGGTAAGATTCTCTGAGCATAAATCCCTATGCAAATGTGGTGCAGATTATTGATTATTATTTCAAACTTGCACCCCTTGTTTTCCGAAAGTGGGCCTGTCAGTTTAAAGATTCTCAATTTGAAGTTGGGTTTATCCATTTCTGACGAGGGTGGTTGCACACCATGCACCCCTTGGTTCAATGAATGTTTGGCTCTGTTTGAATATAAGGGCAGTCCATTTTTGTGAGGGGTGCAGTTAGAGCGCAATTTCAAAGCTTGGGATTGTGGGGTATTATCATTGTGTCAAACCACGGGTTAATTTTCAATGTATGGATTTGAAAATTTCTGTTGTCCGCAAGTTCCGTGGCTTCATGTCAGCAAAGTGTTGTATATCTGTTACTCATTAGCATAAATTATGCATCATTTGCATAATAAATTCATTGAGAAACTGTGTCTCTGGCTGAGGAAGTAAAATAATTTCGTCCATTCTGTTGTACTGTTTCCATGGTTACGTACATAGGTCAAAATGGCCACCGTTATGCCAAGAGTCGCCACAAACACGGGCTGCTCTTATAGTCCACACTGTGGTGCCACCTGGTATTCAAGACATGAACTAAATTGGAGGAATTTTTGTCCACAACTTGCTGGCGTTTGAGATTTTCTTTTCCGCATCCAATGTTTTTTTCAGCCTGATTCAGGAATCATGGGGTTAATATCGTGATGTCTTTTCGTCCAATTAAATCTGACCTCATCTACATATTTGTGAATGTCATTTGCATAACTTATGCAGAAAATGATGCATTATTTGCATAATTTATGCAAGTGTTGGCAATTTGAATTTAATTCAAACATTAGCAGAGGTCTTGAATATGACAATATTGCATTTATGTGATCTAGAATATGAATATTCACGTTATAATTTGTAAGCATATTTGCACCTGACACCCCTAATATTCAGAATGGATTGAACTGGTTCTGCTATCGGTCAGTCCATTGTCGAATTATGAGGGATGTAAGCTGAACACATTGAGACGACTCTTCGAATACTCTAATTGTTTAGTGCTTGTAACATGGAATCTGATTGGTTGAACCTGATGTAAGGACAGATCTGATTAGTTCAATTCTGCAATAGATCTGATATGGTGAAAGAGGCCACTCTAGTTTTTGGAAAATTTTGAACAAAATTATTCGGAGAAGTATTGTTGATTTTGAATATGACTTCTAATTGATCTCGGAAATTTGTACATTTGAAAAGAGTCTCAATAGGTTTGATGAATTTAATTGTCGGAATTTCTGACTTTCAATCTTGCTTTAGATTGCCGTGGTAACCAATAGGAATGTCTCCTGTTTGTTTTCTTTTCGTCAAATTTTCATGCGTAGTAATTTTGCGTAGTTGTCGAAATATTGTTCAGCGTAGTGATATAGATATGTGACTCAGCGATAAATCTCCGCTAATTTTGACATTCTAATTCAAACAAATTATTTGTGGCATTGACATAATTATTTATGGACATTGATTGATTGAAATATATAGTTCTATCTTGATGGAGACTTAATTGACTTGCCTGGAATTGGTGTATAGTAGTTTATTGTGAACAACGACCACAACCCTGGGATATACTCGTTCCAGTTCTTGCCTCTAGGTTGGGCAGTCGAACAAATATTGCAGTTTTTTTACCATGACTATCTTTTACTTGCGAAAGACGTGCTTTAAATGGCTTACGAGGAATAGTAGAATGATCAAATAGAGGTATAAATTTCTTTCCTTTTGAGAATTGTCAACTTAACGAAAGAAACGTTAAGGAGATCAAATTTCGTTTTTTGCGAATTGATTTTTTTTGGCGGAGATTTGTTGCCGATTCAGGGACGCCTGGGATGCATGCAGGAAAGCTAAATATATGTCAGTGTGCACACTAATGATAGAGCATCTACTTCAATGCTAAGCCCGAGATAGTACTCTTTGATTGCACTAGGTGGCACTGTGTGTTTGGAATTGAATAAGTCCAGATAGAATGTCTACTGACTTTTCCATCTTTTGTTGATTGCTGGAGTGGTAAGGGTAGCTTGTTCGCCTGACGTTACCAAGCACATGCAAATTTGAATTCAGTCTTTTGAAAGAGCCACCTAGTGGTCAGACAGAGTACTAAGGGCAACCTCCCCTCACTCCACCTATTCTCACTAACAACACTATTTTCTATACGTGATTAAATTTGCGAAGAAGGTTTTTTTCCATGGTTTGGTCGCCTACTCTCAAAGCACTACCACCTCTCACCTCAATCTTAATTCTAGTACCTTGATAGGTTTTTTTCTGACTTTGTACACGCAAAATATTTCTGCATCGCTATGGCACGCACCACAAGCGATCGTGCAATATGCAAGTCACGTCTAACTGTGCCATTCCACAATTTAGACGAGTCCGGTTTGTGCTAAAATCTGGACTCATCTTGTACCATTCCAACTGCAACGTTGCGTAGTGTTGTGTCTAGAAGGTGGAATTACAATGCAAGCGGAAAAAACTGTGATATCATGAAAATGTGTATGAATGATTTTGAGTGACCTTGACTTTTGGTCTTGCGTCTGTGACCTTGGGTTATGACCTTGACCTTTGACTGCCAGAACTTGCCACAAGTCACATCAAATCGTAAATAAGCAAAATGAAAACGTCCAGATTCAAATCTCAGTTGTAAAAAGTGCACAGTTTTATATCGTAAACATTTTATCGTCGTGGGCAACGAAATAATGTCATTGAGATTTTTGTCCTGAAAGACTCAGATATGCAGTGTTCTAATTTCAATGAGTGATGAGCAAATTAGCATAATTCCTGCTCTATCTGGCTCATTTGCATATTTTGGTAAAATTGTGTGACCTGTACAATGATACTCAGCCCAAATATGGGCGTTCAAATCTGCTTATGAGAATTGTGTCACATTTCGTGGATAGTTTAAATTTGAATGTAACATTTAGTTACACATTTCGTCCATAGGTGGCGCCACTGCACAAAAGTATATGAAATATTTTCAAAATTAGCAAGAAATGTCGGGTCCCGTTGAATCTGCACCTGCACTCTCAGCATCTCACTACCTGACACCCCTAAAAAGGCTGATATCCACAATCGACAGATCCAATTTAAAGAGAATTGATTGGTCCATTGTGCACTTCTAGGGGTGTAAGGTTGTCATGTCTATAACTCTACTTCATTCCAAAGTGCTGCGCTTTTCGATTTTTCTTTGCGGCCGTATTTAAGATATGGCATTGTTGTTTGCTTTTGTTTGTATACACAACTATGCTAATTCCCCTCGTGATGTCATCAAAATGTGTGCTGATGTCATCAAAACATGTAGATGTCATCAAATCCTGCAACAAAATTATATGACATCAAATGTGCAGAGTCATTTCTGAGCCATTGCAACATTGCTTGATGATGTCATCACTTTGCGCTTAGCAATTACTGATGATGTTATATTGTATATGCAAATTATTAGATGCGATCCTCAAGTGTAGTACCCATACTTGCATGTTTGTCCGGTTCAGAGTCAATATTTTGTCCGCTTGCAATTACGGAATATGTAGAACACTTGTGGCTGGGCTGGTGGATTTTGAAGTGTGTAGCAAATTTGTAAATTATGATTTTCAGTTTGTGCAGCAGGTACTAGGCCTATAAGAAATGTTCACTCTCCGACACACTGGGACTGGGTAGGCCTATGTGATGAATGTGTGTGTTTGACTTTATCTACTGACCAGTTTTATTGACTACATCTTTGTCATCAAAACTAATCATAAATTAGCGAAACGAGCAAATAACGTCCATCTTTTTCTGCCTTGGCTTTTGAGAAATGGGTCTGATCTCAGAACACCTGTTTGACCTCGAGTGCCCAGTTTTATGACAACATCGCTACATACTTCAAAACTCCACTCATTTGCATATATTATTATTCATGAATTAAAAACATTCCAAATCATAATTAGTGAAAAAAGAAAATGTGTATACATATTAGTTCTGTAACAGCAAATATTATATAAAATTATCGTATCACTTGTCGATATTGCGCAGATTTCGCGCAAAAGACACAATTTGTTAAGCAATACACTCACATGCTTTGGACATTTATTGGTAGTTCACCCGAGGTAAAAGGTCATATGCAAATGAGGTCAAGGTCGGAGAAAGTCGCCGAGAGTTAAACTGTCGATGCAATCAGCCCTAGATCTAAAAATGCACTTATTAAAAAGGCACCGAATTAACCTTTCAAATATAGTCATGACCTTGACATTTCTCCAACCTTGACCTTTACATGACCTTGAGAACTCAATTTAGTTTGCCTTTAACTTATTCTCCTGTTACATACATATCATGATGATTTTTTCGGTGAAAATGTCGGATTTTTTCGTTTCTTCTTACGTGTGATACTCGTGCCAGATTTTACACCGACCCAGATCGCCGTTGCTATGGTTACTATCAAAGTGCATGATGGGAACTGTTTGCGCCTGGAGCATTTCTTGCGATTGATTCACGAAATGCCTTCGAGAGAGAGTGGTAAACCATGACACGTTTTTTTCAAATTTTGACTTAAAATTTGGCCAACAGGTGTCACTCTGAACTCACCATATGATCCAGAAACTGATTCAGCAGTTTCCATATTAGCGTAAAGTGTTCATGCAGTGTCTCTGCGAACTTGTCCTGATACTACAGTTGTCAGTCGTGTGTTCAGAGTGACATCTATCCACGGTCGCAGAAATGCTCCAAGATTTGGTCTGAGTCGGTGAAACCAGTATGCAACAAAAAAATCCATCCGTGCTCGGCTCAGAGTATGTTCACCAGGTGGCAACTTAAAAAATATCTCGGACACATATACTCTAATTTGTGAAATCAAATGTTGATTATAAATTCGTGAAATGGAATAGTCATTATAGAAATGCACACAGACGATTTTGCTTCAATTTATTTGTCTGTTTTGAGATTTTTGAATCTCGATCCAGTGAATTTTATTGCTAAGGTCCTTGGATGTGTTTTCAAATGCCACCTGGTGTCTGTATCCTGAATTAAATGCATGTACATTCAATGTCTTTTGCCAGGGAATTTGTAACGTGTAAACTTTTTATGAGCTTTGGTATAAAATGTTCTCATTTCTATTAGAAGCCGATTAATCAATGTAGCTAATTTGCATAATTTATGCTCAAATTTTTACGAATTTGCATAATTTATGCAAATTTGTGACTTGTTTCCATAATTTGTGCAAATCTTTGATTATTGGCTTCTGTGTGTGTATATATGATTATATGTTGTCTGTGACAGACAACCCATGTAATGCCCTGAATATGTTATGATAATAGCTTAAGATTCCTGGTTGTGTTGGGGACAAATCCAGCAAAGGGGGGAATTATCTGAATCATTAATTCAGAGTTTGAAACCAGGGAAGCATTTGTCCGCTGCATTGACCCCTGGACCCCAGTTTCATTCCTCAGATTTCGCAATCTTTGAAACAGCAGAGCATGTTCGTGTTGAAGACCCGCATCAAGGTTTTAATAATCACTCATCGGATTTTGTCAATCTTTATCGTCACCCAGCTTAGGGTATTTAACAGAATTTATGCAGATCATTTGCATATTCATATTTCAGTCAGATTCAGCTTTAAATAGATAGCACTCGTTTGTATGAAAATCTCAAAATTGTGACAATCTTAGGAATTGATGTTAATGTAGGTAGGATGCACTTCAAAGTAAAAAAAACAACTTGAAACTGCACTAATTGACTTATTACAACTTCAGTTAATCAAATTTTATGGATGAGTTGTTGAGTAATTTCACTGATCAAAACTGTTTTTTAGCATGTCTCAGTTGATCCCACCGAAACAAATTTGAATATTTTCTAACTGCCTGCAGCTGATTTGGCATAACCATGTCAACTTGCATTGGTAACCAAGGTAAACACTGGTTGCTGTGGTTGACAATCACCACGGCAACAGTCAGAGCGTTGCTATGGAACGTAGAAATATTGCCTAGGAACTAGCCGCGATTACTTTCTTTCTTCTTTTTTTTTGCATTTGTGTTTTGACTTAACAGGGTATGGAGATGTTTGTGTTATTTAGTTTTGTATAATCTTTATTTAGAGCCTGGTGTCCACAGAATTTGCATAATTTATGCAAGTCTAACAAATTTGCATAATTTATGCAAATTTGTGTTTATTTGTTGATCTTTTATCCAGGATACTCAATATTAATCTGGATTGAAGGAGGTTATGCACCATGTACTTAATTTGTGATGTAGCTTTTAGCTTTTAGGTATATCTTTAGATGTAGGCTAATTTGCATAATGCACGCAATAAGTTGGTTGATTAGCATAATTTATGTGAAATGGTTTAAAATCCTTGGCAACTCCAAGTCCAGTTATAGAATCACTAATGATATATGTCTTCAACATGGTTGTGCTCTGCTGTTTCATTCAGTGGCTAATTTCCCTTGTCCAAATTAGCATAGGACTTCCCCAAATCTGCATACAGCTGCCCCTTAGTAGCATATTATGGTTCATCTGGTTTAAAATTACAATACTCTTGTGGTGATAGTGAATTGCGTATCTGTTGAAAAATATTAAACTAGTTATCATATAATTATTTGGGTTTCTCAGTGGATCACAGTTTGACTTAATTATGGAAAATTGTAGACATTATTTGGCTGAAATATTGAAAATTATAACAAAAATTGGTAATGGTTCATCTGTATATTGAAATACTGAATTGAAAGATTCACGCTTTGTTATCCATTTAGTGCATCCAATTTATTTATTCAATAAAATCCCAACTTTTGGCACAAACATAATTTATAAGGGCAACTTTGTTGTTGCTATGGCAAGTACTGCGGTTACTATGGTGAACAGTGTGTTGCTATGGTAATGTCAATTTGCTATGGTTATAAGAAAATGATATGTGGGCCGAAAAATGAATTTAATTTGATATTTCAATATCTCAGTGAATGGTTTATTTTACATAGACTAGCTCAGAGATTTATGTTGAGCTTTTGTATTTGAATTTGAATTTGAAAATTTAATTTGTTTGGAAACTTTTCCATCAGATTGCACCAGGTTTTGTCGAAAAAATGAGATTGTGTAAAATCCAGTTCCCTGTAGGGATCACATGACAATATTATGTAAATTTATGCAAATAAGTGGAGCTAATACAGGTTTGGCAGATTTTTCAAATCAAATTACATTGTTTTGTGAAAAAGGTTTTGCAATTTTAAATCATATATACGAATTATCACTGTGTCTTTTATTTGGGTATTTCAGATATAGAATGTTTCCATGTTACTACGGTAACCTGGAGGTGGAAAATGACTACCGGTTCTTTTCTCGTATTCATGAATATTCATCGGGCAATAGTGAATTTAATTTGCATAATATGTGAGTCCATACGACCAAATTTAGGCGTAAAATGTCATATTTTGGCAAAACTGATCCTGTTTGCCATCTTGGCTCCAAGTTTGTTGACTTGTACGCAAGACTTTCAATTTGATGTCCTCTTCATGCATTGAGCATAAATGTTTTCTATTCAATATTGGGTTGCTGTGGTGTCATGCCATGGTTGCTATGGTAATTCATTGGTTGCCATGGTTATGGTAGTCAATCCGGAGGTTCCAGTACTTCCCTATTGTAACTGTTGTCAAATCAGATGGTTGCTATGGAAATACCATGGTTACCATGATAATACCATAGTCGTCGTGGCAACACCTTGGTCGTTATGTAAACTTTTTTGAGTTGTATTGCATTTACGTCGTCTCAACTACAGTTCATTATTTTGTGTGCAAAATTTATTTTGTTTTGAGTATAACTTTCTCTCTTCGATCTTGTAGTAATGAATATTCGTGCCCATGTATGTACCCCCCACTTTTCTATAGCATTTGCATAATTTATGCAAGGTTTTGACATATTTGCATAACTTTATGCAACATTTTGTAAATTGAGCATAATTATGCAAAGTACTTTAGATACAATTGACTAAAAATTGCATAAATTATGTAAAATATGTGACTTTTGACATTTACATATAAAATAACTAAAGTTTTTGAGAATTTTCTGAATGATTCGTATTGTGGGTACGTTTGTCTAAAAATTGTAAGTTGGTATCAGTGATCATTTCTATGGCAACGGTTTTCCTTTGTGTGCCCATCACCCCTTAGAAATTAGTGAACGCTTTTCATCCTCTGTACAGAAGAGTCCATTCTGTGTCATGATAGGGGTGTTGGGATTTGGTAGCTTATTTGTGCTTTGCTAACCAGAAATATAATGCGTGATTTTTTGCTCCTAACTTCAAAATCTGTAAAGTTTGATGAATTTATAATATTTGTTGCCATAGCAACAGGTTATCGTAGGTTGTTGCATGGCAACCATTTGTTTATAATGATATCCAGGGTGATGCCATTGTTGCTATAGAGATGCATTTTATCATTGATTTGACTTTGACTATTCTGTATATTTTGGCTCCGTAACAAGATGTACAAATTTGGAGGATTGTGTGCTGATTATTTCCTCCATTTCTATGGAGATATACCATTGCTATGGTGATGCATCGTTGCTATGGAGACCGGCTAACTGTTGCTATGGAAATGCTTTGTAGTCGACATATCAAAAACTCTTGCCACCACCGATAAACGAACAAATGTAACAACATAAGATAGCTGAATCATTTGAGCATTTTGGATTAAAACTCTATGGACTGTGGGGTTCTTTAAAAGTTGACCCATAAATAGAATGGTAAATCATGAGGCAAATTGGAATCCTCAAAAAGTATTCATCAAGACCTCTCCATTGGATGGTCATGCCAGTGGGTGTTTACTTTGTCACTTTAGCGGGCATCTTTGTTCCTGAACCTTGAGTCCTAGAGGGTTAACCAAAACTGCAGCAGCTAACTTTTGTTGGAGTGGACTTGACTCTTCTGTGTGCAATTGGGTTTTGCTCAAATGCCTTTTGGCTGAGGTGGCCATTTTGTGGTGTCATACATAAACCGATGATGTCACCGACAAAATGCGGTGATGTTAACAGTAGAATATGATGATGTCATTGTTGCACTAATGTGTATATAAATTGGACCATACACAATCACGAGAAAAACCTCAGCAAGTGTGATATAACGCCCTCTTTGGCTACTTTTCCAACTTTCCAATTATCTATTGGTCGCCATTTAATGGCACATAAAATGACTGAAATAGTTTCAGTCCTGCCACTAGGGGGCGTTTCCTGATCTTAGTATTCAAATTCTGCGATTCCCCTTACACGAATGCAATAGATGTCATTCTCGTTTCGGTTGCCAATAGTTCACAAGTCTTGGTTTGTGGTCTTGATGTTCTCAAGAAATAGTGTATAGGAAAATCAGTCTACTTAAAAGACCAAGTTTGACTTTAAAAATTACAAGTGATCACCAGGTATAAAAATTTTTTGATACTGCATTCTATAAACACGAGTTTGAAATATGAACAGCAAAAAGTAAAAATGAGGAAGAACTTTCTGAGAAGTAGAAATGATAACAATTTGTTTGATTTAGGCATCTTTTCACCTGATTTTGATGGAAATAATTGGGCATTTTGTGAGTCCTTATTGGGATTTCTGGCATTGTGCATTTAAAGTACAGTAACTCTGGCGATGAATTTTGTTTTTGTGTTTAATGGTTGATGGATCTTTGTGTAGCAGAATTTGTCGAAATGCTTCGTTTAACTCTATTTGTTTTTCGTGAAAAAGCTTTGAATTTAAACCTGAATATTGAGTTTTTTGTGTCGTTGAAGTGCTTGCAATATTGGGTGAAAAGATACCTAGAAAAATTGATTTATCTATTTCTCAATCTGAAAAGTGTCTGATCTTTTGAACCTGATTTCTATTGGCTGGCCAGCCCACTATGCACTTCTGTATATAATGGGCAAGCAGAACTTCACTGTCTTTTCAGAGGGTCCATAGAGTCTGTATATACAACAGAGTAAAAACTCTTTCACTCAAAATGGCTTTTCATCATTATTCTGCTTTACCTGTCACGGTTGCTATGAGAACGTGGTTACTATAGCAACATGGTTGCTCTGACAATTCTAAATGGCTGCCTTGGCAACAATTTCAACTGTTTTGATGGCTAAGATTAGTTGAGTAGGAATATTTTTATTCATTCTTTGTTCTTTATATATAATAAAGTGATATCATGTAGAAAAAACAACAAATTGTTGACTTTTGCTATTTTGCTAGAATCCTTCCTACCGTCAGCTGATTTGACTCGGTAGACTGCTGGAGGCTTTCTTCGTTTACATCTTGCCAATTGAGATCCCTGCCCAACTGATTACCTTCCACAACTATTATTCTTCCAATCCAACACATTATCTATGCAGGAAATACGCAGCTGATGATAAAACGATTTCTGCTTTAACAGAGCTTGGGGCCACAGGAAGAATTCTATCCCATCTTAATCTTAGCCAATAGGCCGAGAATACAGCTGAGATGACAAATCCATGATATCCAAACTGAATCTTAGCCAATAGGCCGAGAAACCAAGATGGAACAGGACTTCTGAACCAAGCTTTCCAAACCGTATCTTAGCCAATAGGCCGAGAACCGAAATGGAAAAGGTCTTGAAATGGAAACTTTCTTAGTTCTTATACAAGCTTAAAGGGTAACTCGTGTCAAATTTCACCATATAATGTTTTAGCTGCTTTTGACAAATGACTACGTCACTTTCTCATACATTGGTAAGGCATCCGGACGGCTCGCTTCGATGCCATTTTCGTTGATGACGTCACAACATGAACATTTTCGCGGTCGCGGTGGTTTACATTCGGCGATTTTATAATAAATCTAATCAAAAATGGAAAACTTGAGCTTTACATTTGTGATCAACAATTAATAACGGACGTATTTCTGCAAAGTTGTTAATCACACCATAGTATCACTTTAAGTGTATCTCTCTTGTGGTTGGTGCTTCCATCTTTCAATGATCTTCTTGCAGCTTTATCTTCCCCAAAGTATCATACAATTGAAACTCTAAGCCTCATGTAGAAATTAATAGCTCAAGTTTTTTATTAAAATGACTGCATAAGAACTATTAATGATCAAATAGAAGATGTTTCCATTGAATAAAACTTCATTATGTGTCATCGTTAAGATGATGAAGATGCAAAAAGAAACCACATCGTTGAGAAGCTAAACCACACGAAAGACACAATACCAAATAAATAAGTTAGAGTGGCACCTTGTGTTAGGTTGATCGGTTATAACAGCCGAGAAGGCCGAGGTATACTTGTTCAGATCTGTACAGAAGACTAAGGCTTTTGCTTTTTGTCTTTTGTGGGTGTGTTTCCCCGGGCGGTCTGATAAGATACCTTGGCATAGTTTCAAGGCGAATCCACGACACTCTTTTTAAGAATCCCCAAAACACTCCTTTTTAAGAAAATTATACTTATGTTAGTCTATTATTCTATAAAAATCATCAAAAAACCCAAAAAATTATCCTTTTTGGTAGCATTTCGGAGACGTTTAAGAACGTTTAAGAACGTTAGTAGCGAACTTTACGAAGTAACCGCAGCAATTCATTATTCCCCTGGTGTTGATTTCTCATTTTTCCATCATCTTTTTGCAGCTTCATCTCCTCTAATAGATAGGATACAGATGTCTCCTATAGTGGAAAGGATGCGGTACATCATGTTACACATTCTTATGCAGTCGGATCTCAATTAGTGACATAACAAGTGAGATTCTGGTGATAAACTCATGAAATTTTGCTACATGGAATATTCAAGAGGTGCCCCTTAACTTTTAGAAGTTGTCAAGATCCATACTGTTTATCAGTAAAAAAGGTACTCATTCTTATGCAGTCAGGTCTCAATCAGTGACATATCAAGTAAGCAAGTGAGATTCTGCAATGGTGATAAACTCGTTAAAATTTGCTACATGGAACATCCAAGAGGTGTCCCTTTACTCCATACTGTTTTTCAATAAAAAATTCCTGTACTGCTCCATTTCCACAACTTATGCTGGAAATACACAGCTGATGATGAAATGTTTTCAGCTTCAGCAGACCTTTGGTCCACAGGAAGAGGTCTATCCCAGACGAATCTTAGCCAATAGGCCGAGAATGCAGCTGAGATGACAAATCCATGATGTCCAAACAGAATCTTAGCCAATAGGCCGAGAAACCAAGATGGAACAGGACTTCTGAACCAAGCTTTCCAATCCGAATCTTAGCCAATAGGCCGAGAAGTCGAAATGGAGCAGGTCCAGAACTGGAAACTTTCTTAGTATTCATACAAACTTAAGTGTATCTCTCTTTTGGTTTGCGTTTCCATCTTTCAATGATCTTCTTGCAGCTTTATCTTCCTAACGGTATCATACAATTGAAAACTCTTAGTTAGAAACATCATCCACTTCACCAAAGAAATTTATAATGCAGTCAGTTTACAATATAAAAGCAATTAAATCTCTTTCGAAAAACATACATGTATCCTCTTATGGCTCTCTGCAATGACAGCGCGGATAAAAGACCCAGAAGCCACTATGGATATTCCAGTTGGCAGAGGGAAAATTACAAGTAAACTTTTGAGATGCCATAAATCCAAAAGTCGTGTTCCTATTTGACTAAAACTTACAGGATATATTTGTATTGACATCAGATACTCGCATAGCGAATGGGATGCTTTCACTCAATACAGCATTTCTTAATGGACAGTATAGTAGAGACCACTGCCTTAAAGACTCCTGTACTGTCTTGCCTGGCCTTTACATCATTTACAAGGAAAATCTCATTTGAAATATTGATATATGATTGATATTGTAAACTGACTGCATTATAAATTTTTTTGGTAACGTAGATGATGATTCCAATTGAGAGTTTCCAACTGTAAGATACTTTGGGGAAGATAAAGCTGCAAGAAGATCATTAAAAGATGGAAACACAAACCAAAAGAGAGACACACTTAAGCTTGTATAAGTACTAAGAAAGTTTCCTTGTCTGGACCAGTTCCATTTCGGTCTCTCGGCCTATTGGCTAAGATCAAAGTGTAGTATCTGTTCTTATCTGTTTACTCCAAGTTTACTCCAAGTCAGGTCGGGGAGCAGCACGTGCCATATTCGTTTATTTATTTCGTTGATTTCGTTGATTTCGTTTAGCACTATGTGACGTTTTACAGCACCGATTCCGTTTTAGTTGGACCTTTTGTGAACAATTCGTTTTATTCAGTTGGCTGGAGCCTTTGTGTGGACCGAGTTTTAAGCCTTTGTGTTTCTGCACCAATTATTTTAACTTGCCAACGCCTAGGGTGTACATACACTGTACATACACTGTAAATAACGTTTTAAGTCATGGCGTCGACGTATGCCGGCGCCGTGGCATATCAAGATGGGGCCTATGAGGCAGAAGTTATTGAAGTCATTAATAGAAGCGATAGGTCGGTTGACTATAGAACTAATAAGGACGATGGTGAAATTAAACAGTACAAGATTGTGAAGGCATTGGTAGAAAGGGGAATCCCCATAGAAAGTATAAAAACAGTGATGAAAGTAAGCCAAGGGCACTTTAGTGTGAGATTCGAGAAGGGGGACCCCCAAATGGAGGAAGCCCCTGCAGTGCTAGAAGTAGACGGGGTAGGGTTATGGATGGAAAAGGCCATTGACTTTGAGGTTAAGAGATTCCACACTAGTCGCTATGTAAAAATCCATAACTATCCGGGAGAGTGTGATGTAGAATGGGTGAGGGAAGGGTTGCAAAAATACGGACTGGTGAAGGCAGTAAAGAGGGAGATGTTAAGAGAATACGGGACGGTTGAAAGTGGAACTGTGACGGCTATAATGAATGTGGGGGCAAAGGTCCCCAAGGTGATATACATCAAAGGAAACCGATTCCGAACATGGTACAGGGGACAAGAAGATGAGCTAAGGGGTGAATCCACGTGTTATAGATGTAGGAGAAAGGGGCACTATCGATATGAATGTACAGAACTGTTAGGAGTAGGAGAGGAGCAGAGTGAGAAGGAAGAGAGACGGGTGAAAAGTGTGGTGAGGAGTGTGGAAAAGGAAGGAGAGAGAAGCATGGTGAACAACGAGAAGGAGTCGATTGACGGGAAAGAAGAGAACGTAGCTGGCAGGTCTGAGGAGTTGGGAGTGTGTGTCGAAGATGGCGAGACGGAGAAGGGTGACGGGGAAGGAAATGGAGGCGCGGGAGAAACGAATGTCGTGAAACCGGGAGAATGGAAGAAAGTGGTGAAGAATAGGAGGAGAGGGGAAGAGTCGGTGTGGGATACGCCCACAGAAGTGCAAGATAGGTTGAGAACAGCAAAAGAAGTGTTAGAAGACAGTGACAATGAAGTAAGGGACTTATCGAGACCCCTAAGCATCGATTTAGATTCACCAACGAATGTGGAAAGAATTTTGAAGGGTTTTGCGGGTAGCAGGCCGACTACTCCCGACGGGGATGCAGAGCGGCGTGAGGGCACTGCCAAGAGGGGCAATGATAGGGTAGAAAAAAGCCCAGAAGACCGATCTGTTAAAGATCAAACTACACCGGTGGTCAAAAAGCCCAACTTGGGGGTGCCACCACGCCCGAGGCGTAGCCCGCCAGGGAGGGGTCGGAATGTGCCTGCAAAACCCTTCAAACATTAATTTAATGGATCCTCTCTTTATTTTCATCTGTATATTAATGGCGGTAACTGTGGTCTCAATGAATGTGAACGGGTTATATGAAAAAAGGACGAGTGTTTTAAATAAAATAGTAAGGTTAAAGTGTGATGTGGCATGTATACAGGAAGTGCATGTGGTGCCGGACAATTTGGGACCATGGATTAATCGGAACTACGGACTTCATTTCTATAGCAGTAGCCAGGCCCACGCAGGCGCGGCCATCATTACCAGAACTGCTGTAGAAAGGGAGTTTGTAGTTCCAGGGGGGTTAGAGGGGAGAATATGCCATGTGCGCCTGGGGTCCGGCACGCATGTTCTCTCTGTATACATGCCCACACAGAATCCAATTAAAAACCACGATAAAGCTATAATCTTCTGTCAAAAGCTAAAAGAGTATGTGAGGAAATTTAGGGGGGAACAGTGGATTTTAGGGGGGGACTTTAATTTTGCTTCGGGAAGGAACGATAGAGGGACGGGGACTTTGTTACCAGGGGACATCTTGTATAAAAAGCTTTGGCAGGAGATTATAGATTTATTAAATATTAAAGATGCATTTAGGGATTTAAATCCCACGGTAGATAGTTTCACTTTTTATAGAGGCCAAACTAGGTCCAGAATTGACCGTATTTATACGAATTTAAAGGTAGGTAAGGTAGATCATGTCCCACTGGTTTTTACAGACCATTACGGTGTGTTGGGTGCGGTAGAAAGTACAGGGAAGAAGAAAATGGGAAAGGGATTTTGGAAAATTAATAATAGCCTATTAGGGGAAGAGGGGACAGTAAGGGAGGTAACACAGTTTTGGAAGGGTTGGCAAAAAAGGAAGGGAAATTTTGGGTGTCCAATAGAGTGGTGGGAGAAGGGGAAACAAAAGTTACAGGGGATCTTCAAAAGGAATGGTAAGAGGGTGAACAGGGAGAGAGGGGAAGGTATTTTAGCTTTGGAGAGGGAGTTGGACTTTTTGGGGAAGGAGAGGGACAGAGGGGTGGACATTACAAGGCGGTGGGGGGAAGTAAGAGGGGAATTGAGCAAATTGGAAATGGCAGATTTGGAGGGGGCAAAAGTGAGGGCGGGGGCAAAATTCATAGAGGAGAGGGAAGCACCGACCACTGATTTTTTCAAGGTAGAAGTGAGGACAAAGACAGTTATTGATCAGTTAAAGGATGAAAATGGAAAGGTTTTAGAAGAACAAGATGAAATTTTAAAAGAGGTACAAAGGTTTTACGAGAATTTATATAGGAAAGGTGATACGGTAAAGGTGGCTAGGGACAGGTTCGCATCAAAAATCCATAAGAAACTAACTGGGGAACAACAAAATAAATTGGAGGGTTTGTTATCTACAGGGGAGGTTTTGAGGGAATTAAAAAATATGAAGGCGGGAAAATCACCGGGGATTGATGGGTTAGGAAAAGAGTTTTATTTGTATTACTGGGAGCTATTGGGGGACGATTTGGTAGAGACTATAAATAATGTATTTTTACGGGAAAAACTGGGGGGAACGATGAAAACGGCAGTGATATCTATTTTGTTCAAAAAAGGGGATCCGAGGGATATTAAAAATTATAGACCTGTAAGTTTGCTAACGGTAGATTATAAGATTATCACCAAAGTTTTAAAGTCGAGACTGTCGGGGGTCATGGGCGACCTAGTGCACCCTGATCAGGCATGCGGAGTCCCCAAAAGATCAATCAATGATCAACTGTTCAATATTCAAACCGTCATCGAACATGCGGCGGACTCCGGGGGTGCACTGGTGGCCGTTGACCTCCGAAAAGCCTTCGATTTAGTATCTCATGAATGGCTATTTCAATGTTTAGAGACCATGAGGTTTGGCCGAAATTTTATGAGATGGATGAGGGTGCTGTATGATGCGCCGGAGAGTAGGGTGCTGGTGAATGGATTCCTGTCAGGGACATTCAGGGTGGGCAGATCAGTTAGACAGGGCTGCAGTCTGTCCCCGCTGCTGTTTGTACTCTGCCAGGAGCCGCTCGCCTGCGCCGTGCGCTCCGACGAACGGGTGCGGGGCATTAAGCTGCCTAACGTAAAACAAGAGGTTAAAAACATTGCCTTTGCGGATGATGCCACGCACCCGATTGCAGCACCCTGTATACGAGCTCTATTCTCCATATACAATGATTTCGGCCAAGCCTCGGGGTCTGATATAAATATATCAAAGACAGAAATATTATTGTTAGGCGGTTTTTCGCACCAAAACATCCCTATAGAGTACAGGAAATATATAGTGAAAATTTCAAACATTTTGGGGATACCCTGGAACAAGGCAGGGCCTTGTGGGAAGACATATTGGAAGAAAATCATGGAAAAAGTGGGGAAAACAATAAAGTTATGGGAAAATAGACACCTGTCCTTTATAGGGAAAGTTTTGGTGATAAAAACCGTCCTCGTTTCTAAATTATGGTACGGAGCGAGAATTATGAAATTGCCAATGAAATATTGTACCGGGTTTGTGAAATTATTGTTTAAATTTTTATGGTCAAACAAAATGGAATTGATTAAAAGAAGCACTATGGTGCAGGCAATTGAAGATGGAGGGGTAGGGATGCCGCATGTAGCCAGTAAATGTCGGGCCCTGTTCATGGAAAGGTTAAAAAGACTCTACCACGTACAAGACGAGGGGGTCACACAGCCATGGATAGGGTACGGCATTTACAAAGCGGGCATAACACTGCGGCATCACTGCCCCGAAATTGCCAAAAATACTTATATGCACAGAGTTATTGGTAGACACGGTGTGTGGGAAGAGGTTTTATACCAGTGTAAAGCGGCAAAGTTGGGTATGGGTAGGTCACAATGGGTTAAAATCACAGCTGCTGCTTTATATGAGAAAATTATGAAAAATGGGGTTCAAATCCCACATACCGTGTGTACCAAAATGTATAATATCAACTGGAAAAAGATATGGAAAAACATATGGCACAACAAAATTTTATATAATAATGAGAAAGAACTATTTTATAAATTTGTACACAGAGCATTACCTGTAAAATCCTTGTTTAAATATTTGCCAAATATCCAGAAGAACTGTGCGAGGTGTAAAATGCAGACGGAATCCATGAAACATGCTTTTTATGATTGCGCTACGATACAGCCTGTTTTGAACTCGTTGTCAAATTTGTCAAGAATACAAGGATGGCCAGCGCCAACCTGGGAAAATATCACATGTCCGGTTTTTGCAAATAGCAAAGGGGTAGATAAAATAGTGGGGGTTTTGGGGATTTATATTCACACGATTTGGACAGGGAGAGCCAGTCTTTGGCAGGGGAAAAATCGAAATGAGCAAAACGAATTCGACAACAGAGTTCAAAACAGACTGTAAGGGGATTCCCCACAATGTGGGAATGGTATACGATTTTAAAAATTCACGTCGTTAGCGTATCGGCTTGCTAGCCTGTCGGGAACGTGCATGATTCGGACGCGGGAGGTCCCGGGTTCGAACCTGCCATATTCCACTGTTCAATTTCCTTCAAAAATATATTTTTTTCCCTCTTGTTTTCTTTTTCCTTCATTCTTTTTGCATTTTACATCTTGCATAGTTAGTTGTAAATATTGTAAATATATGTATATAGGGTATTAATTGAACGCACGCACAGAAATGTGAATTTTAAAACATAGTATAAAATTTTTTGGCGACTTAGATTAGCCCAGTTCCCAAGCAGGGGTCAGAATGAGACCAGATGGATGGTCTCGACCCCTTGCACTGGGCGCACATATGTATATACTTGCCATTGAGCACTATAGGCACATTGTTTTAAACATGAGTTATGAATTATGTTATTAATTTATGTTTTAAACCTTTATGTTTTATGTTATTATGTTATTATTTTATGTTAGTATGCCTTCAATTTACACTGGCACGTTTTATCCACATTGATTTAATCAGATAATTAAATGTTCCGTTTCTATTGGTGCTACAACAAAAATAATAAAATGTTAAATATCAAAATGCAATAAGTGGTGCCAATAGTTTTGAATATTCCGTACACGTATATACTTGGTGCTCACATGTTAATTAATTCTTCCATTGGTGCTAAAACAAAAAAAGTAAACAGTTAAGATTATAAAGTGAAAATTAGTTTCAATGGACATTATTTGGAAGGCGTATATGTATGTATGTTTTGTAAATACTAAGTCTGGGTTCACAGAGAGCGTAAGGGGAGTACTGTGAGGACGGCAACGGGCCGTTTCGGTGCCGGGGTCGGCGACACAAAGTATGACGTCGGTCTGGGCATCGGGACGGTTCGGGGGCGGCTTCGCAGTAGTCCCCCAATTCCATATGGAGTACTGTGGGATCGACGGGGCCGTCGCGACGCCGAGTGCTGTCTCGCCAATAGGGCTTTCAGCACGGGCGTCGGGACGGCACCGGACGGGCTCACAGTAAAATAATGAAAAATTTTAAACAAATAGATACATCTTTTGTAAAACCCCTGTATACAGTAATTGTAAATGAATAATTGTATATGCCCGTTTGGATACGTGAAATAAAAGATACCCACTGCGGGTTTATGCTGCAAAAAAAAAAAAAAAAAAGATTCAGTTTGGAAAGCTTGGTTCAGAAGTCCTGTTCCATCTTGGTTTCTCGGCCTATTGGCTAAGATTCTGTTGGGACATCATGGATTTGTCATCTCAGCTGCATTCTCGGCCTATTGGCTAAGATTTGTCTGGGATAGAATTCTTCCTGTGGACCAAAGGTCTGTTGAAGCTGAAAACATTTCATCATCAGCTGTGTATTTCCAGCATAAGTTGTGGAAATGGAGCAGTACAGGAATTTTTTATTGAAAAACAGTATGGATTAAAGGGACACCTCTTGGATGTTCCATGTAGCAAATTTTAATGAGTTTATCACCATTGCAGAATCTCACTTGCTCACTTGATATGTCAATGATTGAGACCTGACTGCATAAGAATGAGTACCTTTTTTACTGATAAACAGTATGGATCTTGACAACTTCTAAAAGTTAAGGGGCACCTCTTGGATAGTCCATGTAGCAAAATTTCATGAGTTTATCACCAGAATCTCACTTGTTATGTCACTAATTGAGATCCGACTGCATAAGAATGTGTAACATGATGTACCGCATCCTTCCACTATAGGAGACATCTGTATCTCATCTATTAAAGGAGATGAAGCTGCAAAAAGATGATGAAAAATTGAGAAATCAACACCAGGGGAATAATGAATTGCTGCGGTTACTTCATAAAGTTCGCTGCGGTGGGTAAGGGTAAGGGTGGGGTGTCAGCTACTAATGTTCTAAAACGCCTCCGAAATGCTACCAAAAAGGATAATTTTTTGGGTTTTTTGATGATTTTGATAGAATAATAGACTAACATAAGTATAATTTTCTTAAAAAGGAGTGTTTTTTGGGTTTCTTAAAAAGAGTGTCGTGGATTCGCCTTGAAACTATGCCAAGGTATCTTATCAGACCGCCTGGGGAAACACACCCACAAAAGACAAAAAGCAAAAGCCTTAGTCTTCTGTACAGATCTGAACAAGTATACCTCGGCCTTCTCGGCTGTTATAACCGATCAACCTAACACAAGGTGCCACTCCAACTTATTTATTTGGTATTGTGTCTTTCGTGTGGTTTAGCTTCTCAACGATGTGGTTTCTTTTTGCATCTTCATCATCTCAACGATGACACATAATGAAGTTTTATTCAATGGAAACATCTTCTATTTGATCATTAATAGTTCTTATGCAGTCATTTTAATAAAAAATTTGAGATATCCATTTCTATATGAGGCTTTTATTCAATTTGCTGATAAAGAAGAAACCATCATATTATAATGTATTTGATCTTTATAGGATTTAAATATCATATCAAACTGTATGTCAGCAGCAACAGGGGTCATTCAAAAAGGAATTCCGATGGCTTCATCAGGAGCAGGAGAATACTACCCAGCAGCAGTCTGCTCATAGTATCCAGTATCTTCTTCTTCCTCATGGTTTTCAAAGCAGCTTCCACATCTTGTCGGCATCTCTGTCAGCTCTAACACGCCATGCTATCAAAAGTTGACAGGAGGAAATATCAACGGGACAAATGCTAATTCTGATGTTCTTTAATTTATTTTGACAATCTCAGTATCACATCATGCTTTTAGATTCAAGTTCTAGCCAAAATGGTGGTACCTATAGCCAACCCTCGTGTCCATTGGACTTTATGCCAACTAATGCTGGTATTAACGTAACTCTACACCATCTCCTTCAGTTAATAATAATAATAATGATACTGGTAATAATAATCATGAGACTTCTATAGTGCTCAATCCAACTTGTTTCAGTTGTTCGAACTTTACATTATTACCCCTAGCTATTGGCCTGTGCATTCGTGGTTCAAGCTCTACACTCTGGGAGTATTACATTATAATTTCTGCCAACTAACCCATTCACTCTTGCGTTAAGAGGTTAGTAGGGTCAAGTGCCTTGCTCACATACACAAAGACGAAACAGTGGCAACTCCTCCCGAGTTTAGAGGGCGCCCCAAGTGCACAAACAGTTTGTTGATATCAGTGCCCATATACTCCCATTTTCACAGTACTGCAGAAATCTATTGGCCACCAGCAAACCTATGACTACAGCTACGTGGTGTTGGCTGTCAGTAGGACATTACAAGGAGGCCTTATCGCCTCAAAAATATCGACGTAACAATGGCAGGCGCCTGTGACGTCCATCAAACCATCGTACCATAGTGACAGCCAACACCGCCTAGCAGATGCCAATATCATAGCCTTACATTTCATTTCCATAGCAACAGTTTGTTTCCATAGCAAAATTTTCCTTAAACAGTTCCTTAGCAACCGTAGGTTTCCATGGCAATTATTTACAGCATGTTACGAATCATGTAGTTAAGAATGCCACCGTTCCTGAAGTATTCCAGTTCCACTTTGGTGTCGAATCGGACGAGATCTCTGAAGGTCCGTCCATCGTTCACCTAAAATAAAGAATATTTAGTTCATATAGTTATCAATTTAAGTGTCTGGTGAGTCTTCTAAACTTGTGATGTAAGGTTGTTTCAGCCACAATCTTTTTATCACTCATTGCAGCTATATTGCGCATCAAAGTGACAATTATTGCAAGCCACTGTGATAAAAATTGACTTCATGGTTTCGTGCCATGTTCAAATAAGGGATCCTGAAGACCAATTTGTGAAACACTTAAAAGAACTTGGTATTGAACAGACATATATTTTTCAGTTATTCCAAGGCCCAGTTGTTCAAAGCCAATTTTGTCACTAACCCTGACGTTAACTTTACTTGGCATCAAGTCTAATTTCGCCACTCGGAAGAATACCAACCTCAACTCTGTATATCTGGGTAGGTTTCAACTTGTCTGGCAGGGTTATCGAGAACTGCTCCTTGCCGGTGAGTCCGTGCGTCTCCACGGTCGCCCTCGAGGTACTGCAGCGGCATAATGCCCATTCCGACCAGGTTGGACCTGTGGATACGTTCGTAGCTCTCCGCGAATATTCTGTAAGAAAGAAAGCAAGGATTGAAACGTACGATATGATATAGATGCTGTCTCACCCGACAAGATACTGTTGTTGCATGAAACCTATCCGAATATCCTGGGTTAACCACAGTCAATGTAAACCCATTACATGATGTACTACTCAACAGTCAAGACAGTAAATCCATTACCCCCAGAGAGTCGTACCTGACTTCAAGGTCGTAAGTGTCCCTTAGTTGAGGGTTCCACCCAGGTTTAAGAGTCGGTTTGTGTCCCGTTACCAGGGTTACAAGTCTGGAGAAGTGTTCTGTTATAAGCCCCCCTCTTAGGAGGGGCTCTTAAGATACACGTGTGTGCGGGAGTATATAGTGAATGATTAGAAATAAAGAGAGTAACAATTGTATATCCTACAAACAATTTTTTTTGGTATTTTTCTGAATTAACTCCGTTGAGTTTACCGATTTCTCCGCGATCTTCCGGTGGTGGTTGCTATCCCATTGGTTGAAATTAAGTTAAATTAAATTTAAATCTTCATGGGAATTCGCTACATCATATGCCTAAGAAATTGGCCAATTATATTGATATTTTTATTAGAGAAATATCCGTCCTAAATAATGACAGAAAAGGGTGGTTTATTTCAATTTTGTGTCGACATGGTCGAGGTCACGTGACATAAAAACAAAACAATCGCACACACCCGTCCAAAAAAGGCACTTTAAGAAAAATAAATACGTTTTTCCAGCTTAAAACCACACTGACGACTAAGTTATATTGGTCTACTGCCCAAATCTGAAGTATCAAAATGAATCACAAACTAGAACTAGCTCTATTTAGCTATAGTTGCGTGAAAATTTCGGGTGAGCGACGTACATTCTGTACCCTAGCGGCTAATAAATAAACTACTTTCAGCCGTCTGCTCCGGTCTCGTTAGGGAGTTTTTCCCAAATGTACGCGATGATGACGTGCCCCATTAACAGGACGTGACATCTATTTTAAAATGCGTTTCCAAAGTGAATGCAGGAGGACAATCCATTTAAGTGTCGTATATCACTGGAAACGCCCGATTCCCGTGAATAAGGACAATCACAATGTATTACATTACCAAAACAAAAATGTGTCGGAAGGAACTATATGGATGGTCCCATCGCACCCCCCCCCCCTCCAGCTGTATGACACAGAAGGGCTAGTTGACTGTCCACCGGGGGGGTTTGGGGGGAGCTTCCCCCCAACGCACTGGTAAAAACCTATGTCGACGGAGGGGGGTTTGGGGGGTGTCCCCCCATTGTAACAGCTGTAGTTGTTAGAGCTTGCACTTAACATATGCTCGTAGGGGGGTTCGGGGGAGCTCCCCCGACCTAAAGGGGGGCTCACTAAGTCCTTGACTTTACATATTAGCTACTAGATACCACTGGAATTATTAATGTCTGTATAATAAAATGCGCTGTCATAACGAAAGCCTTTTTTGTATTTTTGTTATCATCATCATGACATTATCATCATCATCAATGGCGAATGGATGGCCCATGGACGTTCCACTTCCAGGGAGATCCATGCATGCATGAATATTTAATCACCATCATTCATAGATCCATGCATGGACACTTTTGCCTTATGCAACGAATCAGTTCTCCCTAACAGCTTAGGCGATCGTTAATAAAATCAACGAGGCCGAACTTACCCAAAATTTAACTTTTATTCCGAATCACAACAACTATACTTGTCAGTTTACACGTCGTTTCACATTCTCTATCTAACCACACAACTTTTCTTCCGCGACGGCCGTGACTATCGACCGCCGAAGACAAGACACTTGGTATGAAGTCGAGACAAGACCACAATTGATTTTTTAAGCCTTTTAGCAGTTAAATTGTCAATGTTTGACCGCGACGCATCAAAGAACGCGTGGTGTTGTGAATCTGAAATTTAGATTATGTTATTCCGGACAGTCGGGCAAGTAAATGGTGAAAAATAAAATGGTGATTGACCACGGAAATTTTTTTTTAATCGACAAATTAGACAGACTTTGATATTTCCACTCTTTTCAGCCAACTGGCAGAAAAAACTCAAAACACGCCCCCTATTACCCAATTAGCAAAATTCGAAATTAATTTTTTCATCAAATAATTTCTTTATATCTGTAGACTTGCCACAACAAATATTTTTTCAATACCTCTCCAAATATGTACTTGAGAGTAAAAAACATGCACTCGTCTAATAGATAGGCCTGGACCCTCCAACCTATGAATATTCATTAGTGGTCTTGTCTCAGTCCACTCTTGGCTACTGGGCGGGTCCATTTTCCCTTTCCGTTGCAGATGCGAAAGCTATAAAATGGGATAGAAGCCGTATTGGCTTTCCTTCGGCAGCAGATGGAAAAGCCATAAAATGGGATAGGAGCCGTCACGGCGCCATTGTTTATAGCACATCCAGAAAGAACATCTGCATCTAGGGGTTGTCAAGCGGGGTCGGGGTAGTGCGGTGCATAGGCCTACTCAGGGATTGTTTCATGATATCTTTTAAAGTCATCACATCAAAACCAGGCGAAAAGATATATAAATATATAAATACGCAGCCCTATTAAACGAAGGACAAGAGAGGAAGACATTGTAACAATCTTACTCGGCCACAATTGTTCGGTACTGTCGCAACCTTACTGTCTCAGAAAAGAAGGAGTGTTGCCTCAAATGACTGACATGGAGACATTTTCACAACCTACCTCTTTCAGAATTGCCGACCTATTTATGTAAAGTGATACTTGGAAGGTATGTAGTTCAATATGCCTTCGTCACAGAGTCTCTGCAATGGTCATTTTTATCACAGTAGTCTCGCGCAGCCAGAAGTTCTTTACTTACAAGTCGGCGTCCGTGTAGATCTTTAGAGACTCGGTGTATGTATCCTGCGCCGTCTTGAGAGCCTCCATCGCAAGGTCTCGTGTATTGTTGTATTGGCTCTCAGCTCCAGTTGCACTGAAAACAATCATAGTTGCAGCTATTATTTTGCTCTCAAGCAGATGTTGCTGTTGTGGTAGAGATCACTCACAACCAGTCCTTTATTGTTATTGGAGTACTCAATGTAACTGAAAACTCCTCCCTCATGGCTGCTAGTTCAGGGCATTTTGGACACTCTGTCGTATGTCACAACCTTCGAAGTACAAGGGACACACGATCTGCACCCTCGCAAGACGAGTTGCCCATACCAGGTAATGCCAAATCAGTTACCTCCAAGACCAACACTGGAGGAACAGGGTTGTCCGCTTCACTGCCCATACTTCTGTAGGGACGCTCCCAGCAGTTTGAAAGTCCTGTGAATGTATTAGTGTCTTTTTCTCTCAAGGAGCTGCATTGGACACTGTGAGGCGTCACATCCTTCGAACTAAAGGGACACAGCTAGTCATGTGCCCTTATCAAATAGCACTTCAGGTTAGTTATAGCTCAGTTAGTTGTCTCGTATCAGGTACCACCCAAGAAGTACTCGAGTAGTGTTTGAGGAGATGATATGAATTAACACCAGCAAATGCTTTGTCTTCAAGTGCCGATTGCGGTTTACCAGTTACTCTAAGCACGGGTTACTCTGGGCAGAGATGGGGTGTCAGTGTGTCTTTCAAGAGCGTACAGCGGACTGTCTGCAGGATGCCTCATCCAATACTAAAGAGACGGGGCTTTTAGCACCTTTGTAGGGATAACCATACATCGTAAGGATAGGATACAACACAAGTTTGAATGTCCTGAAATAATTCGCGTCTCTTGACGAGACTAAATAGGACGCTCTGTAATGTCACATCCTTCGAACTCCAGGGACACATAGATACACACATTGAGCGCCAGTTATTTTCCGTGAGTGGTGGAGAAATGGGACTTTGTTAGTAAAAATTTTTATCTAGGCAGATTTCGCAAGCCCTCACGAGCGAAGATGTATGAAAGATGGTCTGTGGTGTCATGAAATCCTGCTTAAGTTCAGTTACGCGATATTCGTAAATCGGCTCTACCATGATACCATGAGGACTATACAGATATAGGAACCAGACAGAGCTCTTCAGAACTGTCGTCATACACACACGTTGGTCTCCGCAAGGCTTGGAAAAACTGTCTCTTCTTCTCGATCGTCAACTGCTAACATACAAGTTGGCTATCTCATTCGGGGTTGAAACGGGATGCAAATTAAGTTACGGTACAGACTCTGGGCTATTTCGCAGGCGTGAGGTATTTTTGGTGAAGAAGGTGCATAAATCTCACTTTTCGAGAGTGTCCCCCACGCTGAGAGACCGAAGGACAAGAGACAAAGGCTGATGATATGTCATTCTGGATTGAAACGGGATGCAAATTAAGTTACGGTACAGGCTCTGGGCTATTTCGTCCCTGTCCGCAGGCGTGAGGTATTTTGGTGAGGAAGGTGCAATTGGGAGGAAGGTGCAATTGGGAGGAAGGTGCAATTGGGAGGAAGGTGCAATTGGGAGGAAGGTGCAATTGGGTGGGGGGGCAAAGGCAAATGACAATAGCATAATAACAATTGAACAATGTACAAGTCGTCAGTAACCGAGACCGCTTTCAAGGTGGTAAGAACTGATTGCTGACCAAAACAATGACATATTCTGTTAACACCAATGGAGCATTCTCTTGTACTGTATTTTAGCCCAAAACCGCCCAATCAAAATGGTGCAGAGACTCGATTGACGTTTATTGTCTTCAAGAGGAAATTGATCTCAAAACTGATATGGGCCTTAGTATAAATAAGATCCTACCTAAAATATAGGCCTTCTGTTAAATTAGGCCTGCCTTAAGAAAAAAGAAAGAAAACCTACAACCAATTCCTCTTGAAAACAAATATGTCAATAAGGCTCATCAATGCATCATTTGTGTAAAACAATGTAGAAACACATTTTTTGCTGTGATCAAGAAATAGCTCCATTGTTGTAATGTTGCACTTCTTGTGCTGTGAAATAGCTCAGATACGGTAAATGGATTGCCACATTGAAAACGGAACAAGAAATAGCAATATTCTGGATCAGCGAGTACATACATGAAGTGCTATTGATTGCAGGAATAAGCACATATTTTGCAAGGCTCACTTTTAACAAAGAGTAACTATGTTCGATGTTTCATTTTCAGGGTCGAAAACAGGTGAGTGTGAACCCATTCTGAGCCAACAGCATGAATTACAACAAGAAAAGGGTCAATTCCGTTGGTAACTGCTGTTCCCTGATCATGGCTCTTGACTACTGGCCTGGAATAGAAAGGGAAGATTTAGATACCAAGAAACATTGAAATATACAATTTAAGAAATTGAAGTATTAGATCATTTTCCATGAAGTTTTTTTTATTATAGCATATCAGTAATATGTCTATACACATGTTTATGTCTGTGACAGCCTCATTGGCACTAATAAGATGAATCAATTAAATTGAATTGTCAGGCAATGGTGGTCAACCTGCCTCGGGTTGTCCCAATATCAGTCACATGATGACGGACCTGAAGCCTCATTTCATCAACTGTAGCCAGCTTATCGAATTTTATCTCATTTACCTCAATTGTGTTCCACAAATCTGGCATCCTGAATATTTATCTCTCAGAAGTGGCCTCGGTCGCGTTGGCTCGATTTTTGGGACGGGACAGCGAATTTAAACCACACGAGATGGAGCAATCCACCTGAAAAAATTGGAGACAATTCGAATGCTGCTTCAGTGAACAATGTGCGATCTGTTCAGGAGACGTCTTTCAAATCGCCCATTGTTTCATAAACGAGAGCTGGACAGACAGTTCCAGCTACTCTTCGCAGATTTCCTTCTTCCAATGCATACATCGCGTTTTGTCTCGACCACACTTGCATAGCTATTTACTTTGAGGTCACATGCAGGTCTTATTGGTTATTGCTGGGGTGAAACTTGGTACTGCGGGACAGACTTACATGTCCACAAAACGCAATGTCACTGCTGGACTGATTTACAAGTCCACAAAACGCAGAATCGGACATGGACATCATTACCCCAGCAAGAACCCAATGTAACCCCACAAATAGGGCCGTTTATAATGTTTAAGACATGTTTATACAATAACAATGCTGAAGCTATTGCCTGCAGTGACCTTGCTAATGATTTTTATGTGGGAGGGGCCAGGGACCGTGACTATTGATAAAGTCCTCACGATATTATATTCGTCAACAATGGGGCACAGACTTTCAGATATTTTCGTGACTGACCTATATTACCAGTACAGTCCAATATATATTTCTATTTTTTTGACTGACCTCTATTACCAGTACAGTCCAATATCATTCTATTCTTCGTGACTACCTATATTACCAGTACAGTCCAATATATATTTCATTTTTCGTGACTGACCGATATTACCAGTACAGTCCAATGTACATTCTATTCTTCGTGACTGACCTATATTACCAGTACAGTCCAATATATATTTTACTTTTCGTGACTGACCTATATTACCAGTACAGTCCAAAGATACTATTTAGTCTGTATATTGTTCTAGGGCTGGGGTGGGGATGAGGAATTCTCCAGTGACAAACTTTTTGATTGTCATTCTGGTAAAAATAAAACACGTCCAAAGAGGAAATTTATTCTCATAACTTTTTACAATGCTCGAAAAAAAACTTTTAAAATGTTCATATGGCGAGTCGCCACATGTACCGACTATACCTGTGGATCTAAATATATATATCATCATTGAAATCCTCAGAGAAATTAAACCAAGACAAAAAAGGGTTCCATGCCCTTGGTTTCCATGTACCGCGAACGATGCTAACGATAGGATTTAGCTGACAGGATTTGGCCACATGAACCCCTCCAGTCCAAAGACGCGGGGGTCGTCAGATCAATTTGAAACCGCCATGGACATCACTTCTTCCCCCTCACAAGTCGGTCGCGATGACCTCCATGTGCAAACCATTTTGGCTGTGGATGCCCTGGTAACCCATGTCGCCTAACCAGACATAGCGCGAGTAGTATATGGGCTACTTGGGGAAAATTATGAACTTTTGACCTAGTGACCTACTGACCTACTGACCTACTTTGTGTATGAGAAGTTTGAAAGTTGACCTGACCTAGTGACCTAGTTTGGATATGGTGTAAAATCTCCAGAGTGGGTCATGGCCTAGTAACCTACTTTGGATATAGTTAAATATCCTAAGTGGGTTATGACCATGGCCCATATTGGAGTAACGTTAAAATATCCAAAATAGGGTATGTAGAGGTCATGGTCACATCATCAAAGTAGAGTTTGAAGATCAGTGTTGCAACTAGTTCAATCGTTCACAATTCTTCCCCAAGTAGCCCATGCTACTGTTTTTTATTTTTTGTTAAAGCATTGTACATGATATAAAACAATAAAAATGGCATTAGTAAAAACAAATAACTATAGCACAGCATGCATATTTTAAACATATTATACAAACCAAAAAGAGGAAAAGTATATTCCAACTTGCTTCTCTTTTCCTATCATGCACAAAAGTGATATTAATAATATTCCGATACTAGTCCATATATGATCAAGAGCTAAATAGTCTTCCAAATGCATTGTGTAGGCATTGTCCACAGGTAAATATTTACATGATAGTCTAAGTAATCCCATGCAAGTCTGTATGAAGTGCTAACAAATTTCACTCTGCAATCCTTTATGTTGAAAAAACAGTACTGTACACCTTTTTGAATGTTTCATACGCACATATCCATATATAGTCTTACTGAATGTGGTCCGTTTTAAATCCTCCCGATGCAACAATGGCATTCTCTTTGTCTTCTTCTCCTTCCTCCTCCTCCTCATCAGCAACAATACCATCATCGTCATCGTCAGCCTTTTCAATCGACTTAATTTCAGCGATAAGTTCATCAGTCCAATCGTTAAAAGCTCTATTCAACAGATATCTTGGCGTGCGGTTTATTTCAATGCCCAACCCCAGTGCGGTTTCTGCCAGGCGAAGGGTGAAATAAAGAATACTGGTGCTCTTTTTCAGGTTGTCTAGATGATTCCTTCGAATCTGTTTCTGACATTCAGCAAAGTCTTCCTGCATGCAGCAAACATGATCTGTTTGACTAGGCCAATCATTCAGGCATCCATCACACTCAAGATCCACGAAACCTTGACCGATCTTTGAAAGGTACAGCCCTAGTACCTGAATAGTGAGTCGACCGAGTGGAGTTATTTTCAATGAATCCTCACATGTGTGTTCTTTAAACTTGCTCGACATTTCCCTCCATTGAGGGACGCTCAGGAACACACCACATTTAGTCGGCCTGAAAAGAGTTGCTTGCGATTTTTCGGAATCTTTCTCAGGATCGTTGTCATTGCTGATGAAAAAACGGCGAATGTCAACATTCATTTTATTGTTAAAGAACCTCGTTTGAACAAATATGTGGTCCTCCAGAGTCCAACGTTCCTCATGACTTTCGACGATCCTTTTATCGATGGTATCCACGAGATTCTTCAGATTCAGGAAACCCGTTTTACTGAGACGGATCCATTTTGTACCATAGGAGAATGTAACACCTCTTTCATCGGATCGGATCCGCAATTCAGTCTCTTGTTCTACACGACTCGAGCATTGTGGCAGCATTTCTTTTTCCCTCTCATTGAACGGAGTACGCGCTGCAGCTTTCCTTGCCTTCTTTGGTGCACTAGGAGCGTTTGAGAGATCGAGGACTGTAGACCGTACCCCTCTTCGCCTGGTTACTTTCGGAGTTTCCATGATTGTTTCATTCTTCGCAGGTGACTTGGTCTGGGTGGACGTTACTTTATCCATTTCAGCGTTGTTTTTGTGGTTTTTGTTGGTAGTTTGGTTCTCCATTCTCTGGCACTTGCAGGTTTTGAAGTGAATGTGAGCACTCATGGCGTTTTGTCCTTATATATTGCACGTGACTGATGAAAGAGTGATTGTGATTGGTCGACGTCATTCGGGTAACGAATTGTGATTGGTTGCTGTTAATGAGGTCAGTAGAACAAAGATTGACCTCATTCATATAAGTCCTTGACCTTGAAACTATTTCACACTAGTTGCAATCGATAACTGATTCCTAAGTTCTGAGGAGATTTTATGATCAGGGTTTTGTCCTTGTTGACATGTCCTGTAATACGAATCATAATATTCAGCAATTCCACCTTGTCCTTCTACAAAACTTAGAAGCAATGTTATGGCTTCTGCCGATAAATGAAGAATCCTCCAAACTTCAGGTGGTATGTTTATCTTTTTTTCACCATCATCGATCTGAATCCTTATTTGCTCCTTTTCCTTCCAAATTGCGAGGATGATCTTCGGTGTTAAGTACAAAACCATACTTGCGGACTTCTGTTTAGACCTGGCCTCAGCTTTCTGTTTCTTTTTCCCATCATTATGTTGTTCTTCCTCCATCATCACTTCAACTGAGCGTTTATCGTTCCAAGTTAACTGAGCTTGTGCCATGACCTAGTGCCTAATATCCAACTATCAACAGACATATTCATTTTATATAATTTTCATAAGCATTTCTTTGCTTTGATTGGTTGTTGATAACAGAATTATGCAAATGTTCTCTTTAGAAACCTTACAACCTTTTTATCATTAATTTCAAGATCATTTCGAAATCCGGATAAGATGTTCTTTAGAGAGTAACCTAGTGATTTTTTCACCAAGAAGTACAGACAGTATTGACCGCAAAGCAATGAGAAAGGATATTGTAAAACTTTGCTGGAGTATGTCCACCAGGAAGTATTTCTCTTTAAAAATTTAACGATGAGTTTACTTCTTGGCGGTAAACCATACGAATCAAAGAATGTTGCCTTGCACTTACCATCGAACCATATAGCTAACCAGTGTTCACCTTCTTTTCTCATTGGATGTGTATTAATTATGTATGCTGAAGGATAAATATCAACAAATGTAGGTATCTGATCTAGGGCATACACACCTTTGAAATATTTTCGCAATTTCGGGTGTAATTTTGCTACTTTAATCAAATCTAAAGTATTCATTGGAAATCCTTGATGATATTTCTTGCACGATCAATTTCTATTACGTTATCGAATTCGGCATAGACATAAACGGATGTAGTTTCTGTCAAAGCCTCCTCAAATTTCAGATCTAGTCGAAGGTTTCCCTCTTTTACTAGATGAACATGATCACCATCCTCTTTATCTGGTGACAAGTCAAAAACCCAAAGACTGTACCCTTTTCTGAAACTTTCTCTTGTAATATCGTTGCCAATATCGTCGTGAACCTTTCCAGTATCTGTAAACAATGTCATGTATGATCTGATGTATCTATTATTTGTTCCAAAAGATGGTGTCAATGGTTGTGCAGGATATGTGCGACTATTTGCTTCAACGCTTATGAAATTAAGATTATTGTGTTTAAGATTGAATGGATTTTTATTCTTTGCACCCACCAATGCAGCATTATCTGTCATGAAAACAATTACTCGCCTTGGTACTTGACCTAAATATACGTTATCTCGAGTCACAGTTTGCGTGCCCGCATTAACTGAGAATGTTTTCACCTCAACTCTTCTAATGGGGTACTTAGCATTACTGGTATTAAGAGCTTTTGCATGGGCGGTTAATACAGCAGGGTTAGGCTTGACTTGTTGAACAAGAAGAACAGCTTTCTTTATTTTTGTCACTTCAGTGCCTACATCAGACATGAGGTTGAAATTATTCTTTGTACGATTCAATCTTAATTTCAAATCTACACCATTCAGCAAGTAACGACTCTGATGACATAAATCAAGGTGTAACCTTCCAAACATGTCTAACTGTCTGCTTTTCGCTATAAATTTTGCTCTTGTTTTGAAACCGCCATTAGTGTCTGCTCCGGCTGGGTCGTTTTTCTCAAATTTGCCAGGGTCATCGGCAAACCAAAGTGCCGATTGTAGCTGACTCCTCTTTGCCTCTAGACCGTACGATAATAAGGTTTCTATGTAGGCTCTGTATGGGTAAGTGTTGTTAGAGGACGTGACTAATTGACCATTTAATGACAGGTCAATCTGACTAAATAAGGAATGAAAAAAATAGTTGACTGGTCCAACCTTTTCATTTTCATCCAAGTTAGTGCCATCGCTTTTGGTGACTTTCACCTCCAGATAAAGGTACGTTTTAGCCAAATCGATGTACTCATCACCACGATTAGAGATGAAAAATTCTATTGGCGTATCATCATCTAATGACCCCAAAGGTAGATATTCAACATGCTGCGCTTTTTCAATGCTAGTCAGCGTTGGTGGGAGGGAAAATAGTTCCAGTTCGGATTTTGTGCACTCACAGGATCCAACACTGATCATTTTGACAGTCTTATTCAAATATGTCTGCCGACGATTTTGTTGATCTTCTCCGTCGCTTCGCCTGTCTCAGACTGGATGCAGAAGTCTTTGCTTTCCTCTTTTTATTAGAAGCCTTTGTATTACCCTGAGACATTTCCTGAACCGAGGAAAGTACATTTCGACCTATATTCTTCCCAGCTTCAATTGCTCTCTGTTTTGCAGCCTGTTTTAGGTTTCGACCCTTTAGCAGATCTCCGGCAAACTGTGCACCTGACTGAAGGAGAGATTTTCCTGCCGATTTGGCAGCTGATTTAAGCATTGGTATGGCCATTTTTGCCAGACCTGAGAATAAACCCCCTATGCCATGTCCTCGCTGTACAGGGGCACCCATAAACACAGGGAATCCACCACTACCTTTTTGGGTGTAATGTGCATCATAACAATGAGGGTCACAAATATAAACCTTTCTCATATTTTTTGTTTGCGCCTGAAGTGAAGTAGAACATCAACTCTGCCTTTCTCAAATGGTATGGAGTCACCTGTGTCACTCCTTATATCTATTTCGATTGTCTCAAATGTAGACTTGCTGACAGAGAAATAATGAATATTTTTATATGACTTGCGAATACTCTCATCCTCTTTACCTTCAGCACATACAGTTCTGAGTAAAGGTGTCAATACATCTCCCACCAGTTGATATTGTAATACATCGCTATACACGTACATATCATGAAAATGTCTGAGTATATCTGCTTGATAGGGAGCGGTTGTGTTCTCGTTAAGGGCAATATTGTCTTGATGAAACCCTAACATATGAGACAGTGGTGATGGTAATAGTATCAGTCTACCTTCTGGGAGTACAAAACTAACTTTTTTTGCAACCCTGTCATAGTTGAGAAAAAAATGTGTATCTTGTTGAACGCTAGTGAGTGCACTTTGAATTTTGAGATTCATTTCCATTACCAATTTGTTGATGTCATTATAGTATTTGATTGGAACTGTTAATGTTTTCCATGTCATGGGTATTTTTCCAGTCTTGGGGTCAGGATCGTCACTGGAAGGGATGTAAATACGAAAATTGTTGTTGGAAAGGTTGATATTACTCCACGTGTGTGGATATTGAAACTCGGCTAATCCTACTTCCCAATTTTCAGTTGAATCTAATCGTATAGCAGTGCTCAGCTTTGTAGTGTAGTGTCCAATTGTATTATCAGGGAAATACTTTAACGAACTATTGCAGGGTAATGAAACATAGAAGTGGTCATTCGTAAAAGCTGCCATGTTATTTCAATTGGAAAAGGTATTCCTTTGCAGAGGATGATGATTATTTTCAGTAGGAAACGACGGGTTTGGTAACAGATAGCCTAGACAGCTGCATAGAAGAGATATCCACAGGTTACTCTCACCATTTGCAAATGCAATGTTAAAAAGAGCTGTGATGACAACGATATAAATGATCACAACTTGAGTAAAGAATATTATTTCTGGTTTTGGAACATTATGCCCAAAAATAATCCAGTTTTTGTGCCGTGAAGTCACCGATTGTCGATCTTCACCCTTGTCTACTTCGTCTTCTCTTTCTACTTCAGACAGAGGTGTATTTCTTTCTATATTTCCATCGGAAAGTTCAATTGACATTTTTTTAGGCAAGATATCTTCATCGACGTTCAACGTCCGAGTGACTAACCCAACTGTTGAATTTTGATGGATAACCCTCCCATTTAACAAAGTATTCCTTTCTCTTACCACGTCCTCTTTCTGCAAGTATTCTTTCTATTTTATAGGTTTTATCTGGGCTTATGCGTACTTTCTGTAATTCTGTTTCATAGAAACTCCCTTGAATGGTGTCTCCGTCATCGTCTTCAATCACGTACAAAGGGGGCCTACTTTTTATTTGTTTTTTTACGGTGAATATTTCCATGGTCCAGTTGGGTAGATAAGATTTCTCAAATGTCATCTTGACCTTGCTTATTCTCACTTTTTCACCAATTTGAAATTTGAATTTGATGTTCTTCAGAGACAGGTTTTCTTTTGAGTAGAGAGTGTGCCAAACATCTGAAGCATTGTCTTCGTTCACTTCACTTGGTTTCATCTTAATACTCCGATGCCATGTGTTGTTATACGAGTGCACAAGTTTTTGGAGAACAGGCACGTATGAGAGAGTATTTCTCTCTGTGAAATATTTCCACATTTTACTTTTAAGGGTCCTATTAAATCGTTCAACTATTGCCGCTTTAACTTCATTATTCGAGGTAAAGAAGTGAATATTTTCTTTTTTCAGATAGGCTTGAAATTTTTTGTTCACAAACTCACCCCCTTTATCAGTTCTCAGATTCTTAGGCTTTCTCTTAGAGGAAGAAATTATCTTTTTAAATGCAGTCACCTGTTCGTCACCTTTTTTTGATTTTAGACCCACAACCCAGGCATATTTTGACAGGGTATCAATTACAGTGAGAAGATATTTAAAGGGTTTATTATACCTGACAATTTTCGATAAATCAACAAGATCGGCCTCCCATTGTTCGTCAATATCAGAAACCACGATACGTCTTCGTATAAAGTGGTGCCTAACTGGTTTGTGAAGTGTGTATGTGTCTTGAGACTGGAGCCATTTTTTTATGTTAGAAGTTGATATCCTCTTACCAACTGCTCTCTTTAAAGCATTTATCCCGCCAAAACTAGCACTATGATTTGGTTCATAATATATTCTTTTCAATAACTCATTCGATTTCTTACTACCAGTCTTCCCACTCGTCATTGCTTTTACCATGTCTCCTTGGTGTGGTAAAACCCGGAGAAGAGACAGGTGAATTCGAATTCCAGAAGGCCAATGGACTTCTGGTTCTTGCCCTGGGCGTTTTATTCACTGATTTTGGCATTTCACCCACCCCGAGTTCTTTTTTCCATTGCCTATTCGTTACCATATCAGCCGATATGCCACCTGTTTTGTTCAAATAGGACAGGACAGGTTCTATTCCAACCGGTGCAAAGGACTGCCTCTTGTTGGATGAGGCATTCTGAACAATAGTTCTTATATTGCTCCCTTTGATGGGCTCACCGTTTATTGAAATTTCACCTTTTCCATCCCACTGGAATTTAGGATCATTCATTAATGCATTGACTAGTTTTTTTGCCTTTGCTTTGGAGTAGTTCGGTATATTGTTGACTATTGTTTTCTGATTAAGTGGAGAGGTTGCAGGTGGTGTGGTTCCACTTGCAACAACCGCCTCTGGCTCTCTTTCTTGTACAACAGGTTGGTTTGCAGCTGTGGCTGTTGTCGCGCGAACACTAGTGGGAATAGGTTTAGTTAAATCTGAGCCTTCTGAGTGAATTGCTCCTAAATACTTTCGAAGTAACTGTGAATATGCTAAAGCTTTGTCATACTCATTCATATCCTTCCTCGATAGCACTTCCTGCATTTCTCTGTCAATACTCATTGCATGGGTTGCCACTGGTTTTGTGTCCTCTTTGTATCGTTGTTGAGACAAATATTTGTCCACCATTTCATGAGGAATTAGAGACATTTTCCTTATTTGACTCATCTTTGGAATAAGACTGTCTGTCTGCTTTTGAATATCAAACACCGAATATACTCCCTATGGCTTTTATGACTGGACCTAGCAGTGCACCAAGAAATCCACCTCGCTGTATGATTCTTTTACGTTCCTTAAACGATGTTTTCTTGTTGGCCAGCTTGCGAATAGAGTGTCTGTGTTTCCTCAAACAGCTGAACTGTTTCTTATTCAGGGCGACATTGCCTTTTAAACAGTTCTTTGCAGACTCACCAACTGCTTTGAACAGGCCATTATCAGCTGATTCTAAAATCTTTCTCCTATTTTTAGCTCGAGCAGTTTTCAGCTTTTTAAGCTGGTGGACATAATTTTTTATGTGATATTTTGCCATTTCTATGTGATGTGGCTGTGTCTGTGAATATTCAACAACTGATGTCATATTCGTATTTCATTTGTTTAAGTATACAATTCGGTTTTCATCTGGAAAGATATTAGTCCTCAATCGTAAATCTTCCGAAGTTGAAGGTTTAAAATCTAAAAATAAGTAACCAAAAGGAGGCTTTGTCGCATCTTTAAATGCCTCATTTAGGGCTTTGGTGTTGCCGGGAGAAATTTGCTTTGCCAAATGTGCTATCTGAGAAACATCTCTTGGATTTTTAAAGATAACAAGATAATTCGAGTTCAAGCTAATGGTGCGTTGTTCTCTGCCTTGGTGAAATAAATTCTGGATTATATAGACTACACTCATATTTTGATGATGACAACCCCTTGTGAATATTTTGGTAACCTTTTCATCTGTTTCACACATTAAGTCATCTATAATGAGTAGGGTATGTGCACCTGATGAATTATCTGTGAACTGTAGTCCAGAGATAAATTCAACATTTGGAAAATTTGCAAATGACTCCTGCCATTCGCCTCCATAACACCACACAACTCTTTGAGGGGGTGGATGGATAATATCTCTTGCATAGGAAATAAGTTTTTGTACAAAGAAAGACTTTCCACACATCGTTGGACCAGCCACAAGACATGTGAATGGATGCTTCAAAAGAAGGTCATCGCTTGAAATATCCATGTTGAAACATCAGAACACAATGATTGACACAAGAACAAAATGAGATTTTATACCGAGTTTAATAAATATCATAATGGTGATCCTTGCAATTAATTAACCAATTGATTAATCGAATATTTACAAACATATACATCAATACTCACAAACATAAACAGCAATCCTTTGAATGAATTAATTGAAAATTTACAAAATATATACATCATCTATACGCGTACACAGATTAATATACATTTATATGCAAAAATATTTAAATATCATACAATTTTTCTTTGAGAGAGCAGGTGGGATGGAATTTCTTGAGATTCGATTAGAGAAAGAAAAAGCTATTTGTCAATCAGGATGATGATGATGATGATGATGATGATGATGATGATGATGATGATGATGATGCTGATGATGTAATGACGAAGATTAAACTCATAAAATATCAACATTATTACAGTTGTTAATGTTATTATTCATATTCATATTCATATTCATATTCATATTCATATTATTATTATTATTATTATTATTATTATTATTATCATCAATATATTTACAGTTTCAATGCACAGAATGAAATAAATATCACATTGTTTTATCACCATAAAATATGCCAGTATAAACATTTTATCACAGATATATGCCCTTGCAAATTTTAATTCAAATCAATCTATGGTTGATATCAGTGTCGTTTTCAAGAATATAGGTACAACAAAATTTATCTTATTATTATAACAAAGAGGTGAAGAATCAATATCCAAATGGGAGGGTGTAAAAATCATCAACGAGGTAACGTTTGTCATAAACCAAGCCATATTTCTTTTCCTCTTGTACCGTTACAATTTTGAAGTCCTTTCGCCTTTTGATTTTGAAAGGATTTGTGATCGTAATCTTGTCCGAAAAGTTCAATGCTTCCACAAGTTTCTTCATGGAGTCAAAATTTATGTTTTGACTATTTGCATAGTTCAAGGTAAATCCCCGGACTTTACAGACAGTCTCTCCACTACCTTTAATTCTGTAACCGTAGTTTTTGGGACCGCCGGATATGAATTCTTCTATAGTTTTACCCTCTAATTCATCTTTAAAGTCACCAAGGTAGTCACCCAAGGGTGGATTGTAATGTTGTTCGTTTGTTTCATCAACGACATATATAATGCTATCCGTATCAAAATATAATACCTGTCGCTCCAGCTTCTCTAATTCAGAGTACAGTTTTAAGCGTGCATGAGCAGTGGTATATGCAGCAATAACACAATTCGTGTATGGACATGGTTCGATGAAGTCATCCTTCTCTCTGAATTTCATCAGAACAAACTCTTCGTTCACAAGTTGAACATCAGTTACTTCAACACTGTCGTCAGTCAACTTTTTGACATACTCTTCTGGATTATCTGTATATAATGTCTTTGTGAAGTTAGATCTCTGCCCAAATTTTCCCCAGAGCGAATTCAAACAGATTTTAGCGATACTTCGTAGCCCTGGATTAACACCAATTAACCCCCTGTCCAATTGGATTCCCTCGTTTTTCTCATAATCGTCAATGTATTTGTTTTTATCCTCCTCTGTACGACACCATTCTGGCCACCCGCTTGCCTCCTGCTTTTGCTTCAAGAAATGATTGATGTAACCCGCAAATATACCCCCCTCCTTCTCAACCTTATCATACTTGGTTGTTTTTTCGAAATGCCAAATTTCAAAAGTCTCTAGAAGTTTATAGCCTTTTTCAATGGCCTTTTTTACTTCAAAAATAACCCAAGTACCCACAAGTGCTCGGTCTTCATCAGAATGGTTGCATATTTTGGAGGATTCAAGAGCGCATTTGGCACAAAGAGAGAATTTCAATTTCTTGTCTCTACGCATAGGCAATACAGGGAAATAGAGTTTCTTTGGCGGTAATATTTTGCACTTTATGAGGCCTTCGCATTTCATTGGGTCTATTTTCCGAATATTTTCACCTCTAAAAACTTTGGGGTGATCTAGTGGATAGTGTTGGTATTTGTTGACCCAAGGATAAAGAGATGTGAAATCTACATATTTTATACTTTCGTTTTCTGTACATTTGTGATGAAGTTTGACAGCATTTGTGCGACCGCCAAAAAAAGCTTCTCTGGGGTTCAAGGGCTCGCTGATGATGATGTCTTTTGTAAATTGAGCAAGTTGGGGGTCGTTTTTAATGTCTTCTCTAAAATCGCATTCACACTTCGTAATGACTGTGAAACCACAACCTTTCAGGAAATTTCGCCGAAACGTTGTGGTTTCACGAAGTTCTCCCATAGTTGTACCAATGCGGGGGTTCATAGTGTCCTTGTGCGGAAAGCATTTTTCACATCCATGCCAGAAACAACCATCAAATTCATAAATGACATTATTCTGTTCGTCGAAACCATCCACTTTGTAATTGGCAATGGATTTTTCACCCCCATTGCCGGCATGACATATGTTGATATCTTTATCTTTGAACATCAACCATTCCAACCACTTTATTCCAATGTTGGACTGCTTGTCAAATGTGTAACCATGAGGTGGCAGAACAGCAATCGAAGAGGGGGTCATGAAGTTTTGTCGAAACACTCTACTACAAGCTGATGCTATAGTTACGCTTTCTTTAAAAGGATTCACCTTTAGCAAGCATTCGAATGAGTCCACAAAGCGAACACAACACCTTCTCAAAATGGTGACGTCACTCTGACAATAGGATTCCAGTTCCTCTTGTAAATCATAGGGTTTTCCAAGTTGGCCATTATACCACAGAAGAAACTTTTTTCTCCCTTCCACGGTCATACTGTCGGGGTCGAAATATTTAATGTCGGGGATTTCTCCGATATATTTTTCATTTGCTTTTGTATTGAAATGGTGTGGAAAGTAGCCTTTTTTCATCTCAGTGAAATTAAAGGTTTTGGGAAAGTTGCTAAGAGGCATGTTCAGAAAACTAAGAGAATCGAGAAATTTCACTCCAGCTGCTTCGAATGAAAGAATTTTCTGGCCAACTTGAATAACATCTGTTGGTTTGATCCCTACACTATGAAGGTATTGAATAATGAAAAAGGCATCGTAACCCCTGTTGTTGTGTGCCACTGCCACTTTACCTATATTTGAACCGTTGAATAGCCACTCGCAAAAATCTACGACAGTATTTTCCCCACGGAATACTTTCTCTTCTCGTTCATCACCACACAAAATACATTTTAATTCATCATCATTCTTAGCACTTTCCTCTATTCCACAAAAGAGGCAGCAACGATGTGCAATACACAAGTTTGGAATGTGCTCTCGTTCACCATTTTCTAGAATTTTTTCTTGGGTGGATTCAAAGTCGTAAAATACAAATTTCATAAAATCTCTCATTGCACCCTTCTTCTTCTGCTTTGGTTTTTTGATGAAACATCTGTGGTCATGTGGTTTATTCATACCACAAATATGGCAATACGTTGTAAAACATTGGTGTTTGTTTCGTTTATCATATGATTTATCACATTTCAAGCATTTTATGAAAAGTTCACAAACGGAATGAGCGGCATCATTTTTTACAAGGTGTCTTTCATAGCACGCTTGACTTTTGAAAAGACGTCTACATTTGGGACAGTTTGTCCATTTAACTATATCACAACCGGTGTCTGTTTTACAACATGCACACGTAGCTTCGCAGACATGGGTTTTATCGTTTTGGTAACCTTTGTCGCAGTGCGGACAATAATAAGACCTCTCAAAGAACCCTGTCATAGACATGATTGGAGCAAAATGCTCATCATAGTGGTACAGATTTATGCGGTGCGGTGCAGGGGGTCCTCTGTAACACATGCAGTTGAAATATAAACTAGAATATACCACGAGCTGATAATCGGGTGAAAGGTGTGCTTGAAATTTAGCGACGTCTTTGAGGGTGCATTTGGATTTTGGAACACCCGCATTTTCATGAAGCTCGGCCGCCATTTCACCTTGTTTTTTACTATTGGGATGTCTGATTGACTGGTGTTGTGGATGGTTATCTATACGAGTTTTACTAACGATGATGGCTCTGGCTAAACATAATTCGTCATCTTTGTTTTGAATTTCGATGAAGCATGACTTTTCGCGGACTTTTTGATGAAGAGAGGCAATCCCTCTTGCATACAAACCGCCAATGGGAAGAGGGGCGTGTATGAAATTGACGAAAAACTCGCCCTCGAAAAGCCATGAGTCATTTGATTGAGTAACTCTCTCGATTTCACTCATGATCTTTTCGACTGTGAGTTGATCTGGTGAAATGAATGGAATACTGATATGTCTAAGTCCTTGACCAGATATGACAAGTCGGACTCTGTCTTGGGGCTGCACATCCTGAAGGAGACGATTTAAAAGTTCTCCGAAAACATTTGATATGTGAAATAAGATATCATTGAAAGAGGTACCTCGCTCCATTCCAGTTACTTTGATTTTCAAATCTTGACCCATCGTGCCATATTTTCTTATTTTAATGTCCTTGAGCGAGATAATTTGAAAAACAGGCTGTGCATGAGGATGGTTATGTGCTTGCCCATGTATCTCATTGTCCGACTCGTCAACATTTTCATCATCATCATCATCATCATCATCATCATCATCATCATCATCGGAAGGAGAAGAAGAAGAAAAAGAAGAAGGGCCATTTTGGTTGATGACCTGGTGACCACCAATCTGAGTATTGGCTACGTTTTTTTTGTCGTCTTTTGACGAAGCCCTAAAAAAGACGTCGCCATCTTGGTATCATGGAAAGGGTGTACCACAGAATGTGTGCCACTTAAAATTGCCCGGATGTTGGGATTGTCTTTATGGGGTACACCATTTCCAACATTACCACCCGGTAGAACACCAATTGCATTAGGAGGTCTCCTTTCATTGGGACTTTTCAAAAGTGATCTCAAGACAGGGTCCCTGTCCTGCCTCCTCTGTCGCTTCTTTGAATTCCCCCCATCGAGGTCAAGCTTCCGCTTAGTAGGATCAGACCTGATATAAGCGGAGGATGTCGATGCAACTTGAGAGGTATGAGGTTCATTCACCTCTTGCAACTTGTTAGTTGTAAGTGATGAACGCTCCTCAGCCTTGGTGAGGATGTTCGACTCCAGAAACTGCTGGAGTTGGACATCCTGCCCAAGTTGTGATGATTGCAACCCCTCAAGTTGCACTTTCCCATTCGTAATCTCATCAAAGAGATTATGAACTATTTGACCTCGAAGAGGAGAATCAGAATCCACGTTTACAATTGGTGTACAGAGTGGTGATTCTGATTGGTTGCCTGTTACATTTGATTCATTATCTGGAAACGATCCTGAAAGATATTTCAGGACGTCCCCATCTGACGAATTTTCTGTCATAGGCAATCCGTTTGGTAATTTGTCTCTTTTTGAATGGCACTTCCTATTTTCTTCATAATATAGCAAGTCCGAGAAGTCTAGCAAAGCAAGATCCTCTGGTGTGCACGGCACCCCCTCCAATTCTCTGTTTAGGGGAGGTATTTTTTCTTTGCTATCTTCCCGGACAGGCATCTGTTTCACTAGATCAGGAGAGTCTGGAACAAGAACAACATCCTCATCAGATGGTTGAGGCATTTCAGTTGTCAGATGTTCTTGTTCCAACGCCTCCTGATCTCCAGCAACACACTGATGAAATTCAGGAACAAAAAACACCTCATTCAGGTCTTTACCATCGGGACGATAAATTTGCGAAGGAGGTATTTTTTCTTCCTCATGATCCAAATCGATATTGCTGGATCGTTGCAGCAGATCCCTTAAATGAGGACTATCCCGTACCGTATGCGGCTGATCAGTCACCACTATGACAGATTGATGAGGTGGTGAAGGAGGCGTTTCCTGCACAACATTTTCCTGACAACCAGCATCAGATGACGATGGTAAAAAAAAGAGTGTAGGATTTAAATAAGGCATCATTACCTCAAGAAATTCCTTACGTTCCTTCCCTTCATAATATTTTGGGAGGTACATCTTCCCAACACCTGCTCTCTTCAAAACCCAATCGTTTAAAATGTCTATAAAATCACTGTACGTTCTTTCGCCCATTGTTGTTGTTGTTGACTGCGTTACAGGTGGTGGGAGTGGCGGGGATATTCTTCCAACTTTTCTTTCTTCATCATTTCCAGGGGTTGTTGTTGTTCTTGATGGTGATGGTGGTGAGGGTGTTGGTTCTTCTGGTGGCGTTTTTGTAACTTCTAAATAAAAAAAGTTTTGTTTCAATTCAGGACAATGTAAAAAAGTTTATATCAAACATCCTTCTCAGTTGTTGTTGTTGTTGTTGCTATTATCAATAGTGTAGATCATGTTATTGCTGTGATTTAGATAACAAGATAATTTTTTTTTCATTTTAAGACAATGTAAAATTAGAAAAAAAAATTACAAATCAGGATCTCGAACAGTTATGAACACACTTACTCGTTTTTTTTGTTGTCATTCTTGGAGTTGACAGTTGAGTTTTAAATGACCTCTTTTTTAGATAGAGCTTCAAATGGCCTGTGAAGAAAAAAAAAGGTGTAATCATTAGATCATACACATTCAATAAATTAAGCATAAATATATATATATATATATATATATATATGGTTTTTTTGGGGCATATATCAAGACATTTACAAATTTATTTATTTACTACACACCTTTCTTTGCCTCTTTAGGCCTCTTCCTTTCCACTTTTACCCATTCATGTGGTTTAGAAGTGAACTCCTCCTCGGAATCAGGTCCGTCTGAAAAGAAAAAAGACAGTACTCTATTATGAAATTACATTAACTTCGTAAAGTTGGGTTCTTTTTTGTTATAGCATTAAAAAATAAAGCATGAAGAAGAATAAGAAAGAAAAACTTACCAAGAATAGGAAGAGGCTTTTTTCCAGCAACCACATTGGCATATGTCAATTTTTTATTACTAACAGCAGCTGCTGCTGCACATGACCGTTCCATTGTCTTCTTTTCCATTATTATAACTGAAAATAAGTAATATACAGGAATAGAGAAGTGTTTGTTGCGAAGTTTTGTGTTTGACGAGTTCATGTCATAGAAAGAGTTGCTAAATGAATGCATGTCATTGCTGCATACAGGTAATGATTCTGACTCATTGTATAGCAAATAGAAATACGACTCCATTTCAATGACAGGAGCCAAAAGAGTTGTGACTTTGGCAAGTTTGGCGAAAAATTATCAGATTGCGCACAACCAAAACACAAACCTTTTCATATGTGTTGAGAGCAAATGCAATGCCTATCGTGGTATCAGTAGATTGAGTCATTAAATGCTAAATAAAAACAGGGGTCATTTTCATAATAAGCTGTACGGCAGCTTTGCAAAATGAACCATTTTCCAGGAGCAGTTTCTACTTTTGTTATGTGAAATGTGTCCCTTTTTATCACTGTGATTCTCGGATCCTGTACTTGCTCTCGTGAAATTGTACTTGGAACAATTATAACACCTTCACAGTTCTTTAATTCTGGGATGTATGTTGAAAAAGTGAACTGAAATGATCTTCTCACATATTCAGGAGGATGCATGTTTGATACAATCTCGCCATTTGGACACAACTTCCAGCCATTGCTGTTTGATAACACATGAATTGATTTGTATTTAGCAAGTATCTCTAAACATTCTGGAGCGGTGAACACATTAGTTCTCTCCATCTTGAATATTTCATCCATGGTAAAAGGGCCATATTTTTGCCTCGCTGGAATAGTACGATTAAGTACATAGAGATTATCATTTATCATGACATTTCCATGAGAAATTATTTTTCTTTCTTCATTTCCCTCAAGCAGCTCATCAAAGAGCTTCTCCCCAACTACAAAAACTCCATGAACAGGATCCTTTCCTTCAGGATAGAATGCCTGATGCAGACAGAAATTCAGAGTGGCAAGCACAGTTTTGGGGAGCGGTCCTTCCATGTTGACGATCTCGGTCCAAATGGATAACCAAAATGTGTTTGGTGTGTTTTGAGGATAAATTCAAATGAAGTTTGCTCAAGGTCAAGTTTGTCGTTGTTCTTTAGCATGTGACCTCTCATAATCACACACTCATATCCAATCAGATTCACTCACAAATATCACATAGTAGATAAAGAATGGACAGCATCTATCAGAGTTCATTTGAGATTAGTGCACCACAATGTCTACATATGAACAACTGCAAGCAAGTGTGCGGAAAGCACTACAACTACCAAACGTAGTTATATTTGGCACAAGATTGGAAATTATGCACGGCAGTGTGTGTGATGACTGTATGCTGGGAGATCACCATTTCCAAAACTACCACATCAAGTGTACAAACTGTGAAGCAAAGAGATGTACACACTGCTTCATGAAAAATGTTCAAAAGGACCTAATTTTGAATAACCATATGTGTGCACATTCATGTCCATGTTTATGTACATGTGGAACAATTGATGAAGAGAGGGAATTCCTAGACTTGGAGGAAGCTTCAATCATATACCATAGAAGTTTGACACCATCATCATAAACTTTTCACCCAGGGGCATCAGGAAAAACGGTCCTTTCAGGGCCAAATATACCTCCAAAAATAAATCTCATTGTAGGCCTACAATAAGGAATAATAGATCAAAAATTCTTACCTTAGTTTAATATCCGTGAAGTTTCTGGGTATGAGATTCTCCTGATATCACCAAAGCCACAACACAATAGACATCCGTCTCAAAAGACTATGAGTAACAGAATGATTAAACAATAATATAATCCTGATCTTAAACAAGAATCACACAAGTTGTTGAAAAATATCTGTATGTAACAAAGGGAAAAAAATAATTACCAGTACTTATGGTCAAATTAGGGTCATTAAATAAAACGGTAGCAGCATTTAGGTCGATCATCACAATTATGTTGTTCCATCGTTTATGACCTGATTAGGACAAAAATTACAAAAAATTATACATAATACCCAAACTACCATTTGGTGAATTGCACCAATCATCATTTGCATAATGTCATACATGCATTTTAGTAGAGTGCTTTGTGAAAAGTTCTAGGCAGTTGACTTTAGTCTGTACAGAGTTGGTGTAACTTTGAATGTGATATTTTTCTGAATATTGTTTTAGCAGACTCTGTTGCATGAAATAGAAAAATATTGAATGGCATACCATGTACTAACGCTTTTTGGTCCAAAGGGAAAAAGAGTGGCCAATTGTAATATGAAGTCTTCCTCCTTGAGGTTGATGTAATATATAAATAGTTCATCTATGTCTGTCATACTGTAGTTGTTCCTTATCAAAGCTGTTGCTTGGGGTACCTTATGATAACGCTTCATGTTTCAAAGAGAACAGATTGGTCAATTGCAGTATGAAGTCTGCCCTCTTGTGGTTGGTGTAATATGTAAATACTTCATCTATGCATGTCATGCTACAGTTGTTCCTTATGAATGGTGATAGGTGTACCATGTAATAACGCTTTTTGTTCAAAGAGAACAGAGTGGCCAATTGCCATATGAAGTCTTCCTCCTTGTGGTTAGCATAATATATAAATACTTCATCTATGTTTGTAATGCTATAGTTGTTCCTTATCAAAGCTGCTTTGGAATGCTGTACATGAACTTGACGTGGTATTCTTAGATATTTTACAACACCCTTAGTATTATATGTGCTGACTCACTCTTATTCTTTTCAGTATCTTCAAGTTAGGTCTACTATGTCACCATGTCACTAGGCTATAACCCAAATTGGTTATTTTTCACAATATCCACAAACTGGTTTACCAAGTCAAGGTCGTCTAAACTTCGGATATCTCAAGTATGTCAGTAGGTCAGTGGGCCATGACCCACTCTGGAGATTTTACACCATATCAAAACTAGGTCACTAGGTCACTAGGTCAGGTCAACTTTGAAAACTTCTCACACAGAAAGTAGGTCAACAGGTCAACAGGTCACTAGGTCAAAAGTTCATAACTTTCCCATTCTGGAGATTTTACACCATATCCAAACTAGGTCACTAGGTCAGGTCCAAAGTAGGTTACTAGGCCATGACCCACTCTGGAGATTTTACACCATATCCAAACTAGGTCACTAGGTCAACTTTCAAACTTCTCATACACAAAGTAGGTCAGTAGGTCAGTAGGTCACTAGGTCATCCAAACTAGGTCACTAGGTCAGGTCAACTTTCAAACTTCTCATACACAAAGTAGGTCAGTAGGTCAGTAGGTCACTAGGTCAAAAGTTCATAATTTTCCCCAAGTAGCCCATACACTACTAGCGCGCTGCCTGACTAGAAGTTACCGCCTCTGAGACCCAGGGTTGAGACACTGGGGTCTGCCCCTAGCTGACAGGTGGCTGGAGATCCATATCATAGAGCGTACCAACCGTGTATAACCGGCTGGACTGGTACACCCTATCAGGCTCAGACTCCCCAACGGAGTCTATTGAGCGCAGCCGCAGCGCCAGTTAATATGGATGGATTTACGTCGTCAAATAACTGTCGACCTGATGAGCATTCGTTCACGGCACACAGAGTTTATCGGGGTTGGGGGCGAAGAGACAAGACCAGGAACTCCTATGGGGTCGCGGGCGCAATGCAACCCGAGGAACGAGATGCACCCAAAGTACAAACTCGAAAATAACTGGCTCATCCTTCGCCATAGGTGTCAAGTATGTACCACTTATACAGACAGGCGTCATTAACGTTGGGTAACACCTCACAAGGAGCAATACCAAGCATTTTTAAGACCTCATATTTAGCGAAAAGGTGTGACAATAATGATAATATATCAGATCCAATACCAGTCCCTTGACCAAACCCAACCATTTCTTGAAAGTTCAAAGGACATCGGGGCTTCTGAAAGAAAAAGTATTGGCCATGACAGCTACGGTAGATAGATCGAAGTGACAGATGGGCTAACTCTCTATCTGAAAAGGGCGGGTAGCGAAATTTTTTTCCTGAACCTTTGGGGCACTATAGTGTACATTTGTACAGGGACTTTCAGCCAATCAGATTTCGACAAATACATGACGTCAGAAGTCTTAGAAACTTTAGAGCAGTTGGTCGTCAGAAATGGCAGAAAACGATGTTCGATCCAAAGGTCGTGAGTTCGAACCCGGTCGTGGACAACATTTTTCTTTTTCTTTTTTATTCTTTTATTTTATTTTTATAACGCGTTTCTTTTCCCTTGTTATTTAGATTTTAGATATTTGAGTTATTTTTGCTGCCTGCAACATACCTACAGAAAGGACAATAACAATACCCCATCTCCAAGATCCAAGGGATAGTCCTTCAGATATCATATTGAGTATGAATATACAATGAGACTTGTCTCATGTGAATGGTCTTCCTCCAGTTACAACATGTTTCTCTGCAATGAGACTTGTCTTTCGATACTGCCTCGTGTGTATGGTCTTCCTCCAGTATAATACTGTATGCTTCAAATTTGATTAACAAGCACAAACCAATACAAGCTTACTTCTCAGTTTCATGATGACGACACAGATTTATCGGATTCTGATTGGCTGAGAACCTGGCTGAGAACCAAATGTACACTGTACTGCCCGAAAGGTTCAGGAAAAACAATTCGCGGGCGGTTAAGCAGGCGTATACAGTTAGATATTTAAATGGTAACAAAATGGCAAATTTATCTTCGCACGCCATCTTTATACTTGTATAGGGGCCATAGGTAAAACTCAATGGTGACCACATTATAACTGCTCCCGAAAGAAATTTTACGTAGCCTAAGTCTTTTGTTTGCTGCTGGTTTGCTGCAGCTTTTACGGCTTCCTACGGCGGCATAAGGATATCTTTGAAAGCCACCACGTGACCGCAGGGCCTATGCATTGGTGTCATTATTCACATTTATCATCTTCGTGACCACGCCAAAACATACTTAAAGCTGACATGCATGCATAAAAACCCAAACGACAAAGATAGAAAACACAAACACCCGACCACAAAACGACCAACTGCACTTGAAACATGATAAGACACCCAGCGACAGGTCTCATTTGACTGCACAAACACAAGTTCATTGACGAGACAGGTCACAGAGAAATAAAAAAATAAAAAATATTCCTCGAGCGGGTTCGAACTCGGAACCCTCCTCGCCACTTCATCCTTTCCGTCTTTTCTAATTTGGCCGTTAGGGTTTTATGAATGCATGTCAGCTTTAAAGGGACAACCTGGGCGTGGGATTTCCCTGGCCAGGAGGATAATACCTCTGCTTGTCACCATGCGCCGCCACTTATCTCAAATAACGATTTTCGCCAGTGTACGAGGCAGTTTTGGACATGACCTGTGAAATTTAGGCAGGCCTAAGGTTACACCCAGCTTTGTGCACTGTTTATTGCAGTTCAATGATGTATTTAAATTTTCCTGTTTGGACTGAGAAGTCACGGTTCTACTGGAAGCCATTTTTGTAGGAAAAACCACCATATCGCCACAGTTGTCCGTTTAATACCACTGAGTACAAGAGGGGGTATAGACCTATCACTAAACCATTGTCATTCCATAACACAAGCCTGGGAACAACTGGCAGGATTTATCAAAACTCTGGGATGCTGATCTCCGATTGATCCTCGATCGTTGCACACATGGCAGCACAGAGGTATAATGAGACGATCGGTAATTTCTGCCATGTCTTCATGTTAATGTCTCTGAACTACTTCGATTGTATGCCTTATCTTTCTGATCCGGTCAAGGTCCTCATCATACATATCACATGTCACAGTATCAAGGGCTGATTGGTTCAGAGATAGCATGTGTTATGAGCACGTGACACATTGCGCCAAACACATGGCATGTGACGTCATAAAACATGGCAGACATGACCGATCGTCTCATTTTCTTGCTGCCAGAAAGATAGGGTATGGGCCAACAGTGTCCTCCTTTCAAAGGTCAGCTGAGCCGAGTGTGGAAATATTCAGAACAGCAGTGGCGGATTTAGGGGTCGCATGAGTCATCCCTCTTTGATATTTTAGGGCACCTCTCCTCAAGAACCCTCCCCTCATTTTCAGGATTGCACCTTCGGCTCTATCATGAGTTCTCATTGGTGGGGCAGCGCCCCCCCCCCCACTTCTTTCCCAAATTTCTGGATCCGCCACTGCTGCAGAGATGAGAAGTTTCAAAAGAACACATGTATTTGCGATCAAGGAAGTTTCGATAGAGAAAAATAACTCACCATGGTGGTGTTCACGTCGTATCTTGTGATAAACCAGTTGGGCAGCATTGGGTGTGCTAGACAGGACAACGTGTCTGGCGTCTGCAAGAAATGAAAATGAAAAGATAAGATAAGATAAGATTGTACATTGTATCAGACAATAGTGGCAAAATTTGGGGAGAAAAAGTTGTGGAGAAATCAGGCTGAACTCACCAATGTTGAACCAGTGCTTCGACTTGGCGTCGACACCACTGAACGCTTGTGTTCCCAAAACCGGTCTGTCATACCAGGAGCACAGCCAAATTCAACGCCGCGCATTGAGTACGTTACGTCAGAGAGGTTACCAAACCACTCATCTATTCAAATTGTGATTTCAATCAAATTCATTGACCCATACACAAAAATGCTCACGATATAAAGCTGATTGGTCAAATACTGAGTCCACGGTCGGATGAACAGGAACTCGGACAACAAGTGACATAACTTCGCGGAAACTTGGCTTTTGTGGTATTTTCAAACACGTCTACGTGACGTAACATGATTGTTGAAATTTATAGCCAGTAGTATTCACACATGGCAATTTTTTTTCGTCGGGGGGACGACTTATTAAGTCGGGGGGACGACTTATGAAAGCGAGGGCAAGGCCTGGCTGTGATTGCCTCATCTCTCTCACCATGTAGACAACTTGGCAGAGCAGCCAAGACTGATTTGGCCTGGCTGTGACTGTCTCATCTCTCTCACCATGTAGACAACTTGGCAAAGCAGCCAAGACTGATTTGGCCTGGCTGTGACTGTCTCATCTCTCTCGCCATATTAATAACTAGGCAGTGCGGCGAAGACTGATGCGGCCTGGCTGTGACTGTCTCATCACTCTCATCATGTTGTCAACACGGTGGAGCAGCCAGGACTGATTCGGCCTGGCTGTGACTTCCTCATCTCTCTCACCATGTTGACAACTTAATAATAATATTGCCCTACTGCCTTTTTCATGAATCAATTTTGAGCATAATGTTTACAACGTAGTTGACAATAATTACAGTGAGAGAGATGAGACAGTCACAGCCAGGCCAAATCAGTCCTGGCTGCTCCACCGTGTTGACAACATGTTGAGAGATATTAGGAAGTCACAGCCAGGCCGAATCAGTCTTGGCTGCTCCACCGTGTTGACAACATGATGAGAGTGATGAGACAGTCACAGCCAGGCTGCATCAGTCTTCGCCGCACTGCCTAGTTATTAATATGGCGAGAGAGATGAGACAGTCACAGCCAGGCCAAATCAGTCTTGGCTGCTTTGCCAAGTTGTCTACATGGTGAGAGAGATGAGACAGTCACAGCCAGGCCTCGCCCTCGCTTTCATAAGTCGTCCCCCGACTTAATAAGTCGTCCCCCCGACTTAATAAGTCCCCCCCCCCCCCCGACCTAATAAGTCGTCCCCCCGACTTACTAAGTCGTCCCCCCGACTTACTAAGTCGTCCCCCCGGATAATAAGTCGTCCCCCCCACCTAATAAGTCGTCCCGCCGGGAATTTTTTTTTTTCGATGTCCTTTCCCAGCCACCGTAAAAATGTGCATGTAAAAGGACATTTGGCCCGGCCGCGAAATTTTTTTCTGCAGGATACTTCTGCCACTGTGTACATCTGACAGCCAATCACAATTGGCGCGATCTTTGACGTCACACTGTTTATGCATGATAATGCAAATACAATGGACGATACCGAGTCGCATGCCGAGTGCCACTTCAACTGTGAATGTGACAATAGTTCATTGTCTGACCCCAATTATGCTCAACTCAAGGTTTGTGTCGTAGTGTTTAGGAATGAATTGCACAGATTCATTGTAAAATTGATGATATTATGCGTACAAAAGAGGCATCAGCTGATCTGATCGCTACATTGCAGTGCATGCATTGATTTGTGAAATTTTAAGGGGCAGTGACACTGACAGTGTTGCCAATGTTGATAATTATTAAAGGGACAGTGTATCCGATGTCTCGCGATTTGTGAAATTTTAAGGGGCAGTGACACTGACAGTGTTGCCAATGTTGATAATTATTAAAGGGACAGTGTATCCGATGTCTGCTGTTGAAGGTATCAGGCCTATTTTGGTAGTTTGAACATTGTTGAAGGGCCATTGTATAAAACACATTTTGACAAGCAAACAAAATAAATTGAATGGTGGCGCCACCTATGCATATACAGCAGAACTAGTTACACGGTTGACAGATAAACATTCAACCTCGGCTATTTTGCCGAGCACAGTGTGCCTTTAACAGACAAGTCCAATAAATACAGTCCACTCGACAATGAAAATACATGTTAAGATACTGCAAATAAATATATTTTAGCTAATATACTCCTCTAACCATTTGCTAACTTGTTCTTTCCAAGATTATCAGAACACGTGGCATTGTTGACATTATTGCGCCATGTGGAAAGATGATGTCAACAAAGACACGTGCTTGCCTTGAATTCTGATTGGCTGTCAGATGTACACTATGGCAGAAGTATCCTGCAGAAAAAAATTTCGCGGCCCGGCACCCGCGAGATTGGAACACACCCCGACAATTTCAGCGGGTGCATGTAAATTGGATATTCGGCCCGTCGCCCGGGAGATTACTCCAATGGATTCCACAATTTTGGCCACCCAATCGAAATTTTCATTGCGCATGCGTCCGACGTGGAAGCTTTTCCTCAAATTTTGCAGAAGAAATTCTGACAAAATCCTTGATTATTCTAAAATAGAACGAAATATACGAAAGTACGTCACTGGTATAATATCCTTGAGTAATAAGCAATCTAGAAATGTATAGTTCATGTATATATCTTTTGTAAATGTAGAGCAAATTGACCCTAAACGGTGCGACCAATTTGTTTTTGATGTTTGCCTGTACATAATGTACAGGGCCATGTAGTGTCATGCTGCTTGAGGAAACTTTGGAGTGTGGAAAATGCCCCAGCCCCTTATTTTGCTGACCCTTCGTTTTGTTGGCATCGAAACAGCAATATAATTCCCATGAAAAGTGAAATTATATCCCATCCATCCAGTCCATGGGAAAGCCCAAGCTCAAAGAGGGACTGCCATTTTTGGCATCACCAGGCCATCGGTGCGTAGGACTTGTCTAGACTTGTTTGTGCCACTGCGCCCAGTGGCTCAATGGCTCTGTCCTCAAGGTGCCATTGGGCATTGTCTCGTACATACACACACATTGGGTGATATGAATAAAGATTAGCAAATGCTTTTTTATCTAAATTTCCATGTACATTTACACTAGACCTTCCTGTACAAAACCGGAGTAAAAGCATTTGCTAGTCTTTATTCATATCACCCACACGTTTCATCACAGATGCTTGAGACTTGACTTGCAAATTTGAGGTCAAAAATGATCAAAATCTCATCATAGATAGACGCAATGAATAATTTCAAGTAAATTTCAAGTTTGAATTAGTTTTTCTATAGTTACTTTAATTCATGGTAAACCCCACTTGCCTGAAGGATGATAACAAAACAGCTGTATTTAGTTTTCCACACCATCTGTATTGTAATAGAAGACTTAGGCCTTTCTTCAACATGTTCCAATTTTATTCAAAAGAGTATCTTGAAAGCTTAATCTTTTCAGCTGGTCCTGCAACCATTTGATGCACTGATGTTGACATCGTTGCTATAGAAACAACAACAAGATGGGTGCTAACAGCAGCAGTATAAGCGAGTTGACGGAAAACGTCTACCTACAGAGATTGAGTGGGACAGATTCGATATCGGCCAATGATCCTTTCTGGAATCAGCTGTTGTCGTTTACATTCCAACAGCAGCATAATGTGTAAGTTAAAATGTTTTTGTGTCTTGTAGCAATAATAACTAAAACTCATTTATAAACATCATGGAGTAAAAAAGCTAGTCTCCTCTACAGGTGCTTTACAAGTGCAAACAGGATTACATTATTCAATATCATTAAGGCTCAAATAATTCTTACAGAAACACAGGGATGGCTTGGTCAAGGTAAATTCGGATTTTTTATTCATATCTATCAAGTTCAAATTTCGACTTGTTATTTTGGTCATTTAGTTTGCTGGTGATTGGGTTGCTGTTCTTGAGAACATTTCAGTCATAATGATTTAAACTAAATATGAAATAATAAAATTGTCAAGTTTCTGAAAATATTGCGTCGTTGCCCACTTGGCACACTAAACAAAATTAGCGTCCTGAAAAAACTTGATAAATATTGGAAGGTCTGACGCGTTTTGATCACAGTCTGAGAAAAAAAACATTGGTGGGACATCCTTGGAAGGATACATTCAGGATAGTGAATGAATGAATGAATGAAATTATCTTTTGTATAGCGCCTTTCCCACTGAATACAATGTTCAAAAGCGCTCACACTCCAAAATGCTCGCGGAAGAGGAAAGTTTTCAAGGTTTTTTTGGAAGGTGATGGAGTCAGTTTCTTTCCTCAGGTCATGGCCTAGTGAGTTCCACATTCGAGGGGCATGCACTGAGAATGCCCTTGCCCCGAATGTTACCAGCCGGAATGGACGCTCGATATAGGCATTGTTTTTCATTTCCAGGTCTGATAATCGTCTCCTGGAAGAATCTACTCTATCCATTTGTAAAACGTTAGCAATAAACAACTGTCGGACAGGAAACTTTGGTGCCCTGGTCAGAGTGTATCTAAGACGGGCCGCAGAGTTGAAAGCCTCGGTGCAGACTTCTGAGTGAGTATGGGGACAGGGTTTCAATGCTTTTATTGCAGGTCATCCTTGGCCCCAGGTGTCGGCCCCATTTGTAAAACATTTGCTATGTAAACTAAGTGCTGTTGGTATATCTGCTGACATTACCGTTCGTTTGAAAAACTCCCAATGTGCACTTTCTGATGGAACCATTAGTAAACGTATTGACATGACCATTCATTGAAGAGCTCTTGATGAGCAATGTCTGATGGTACCATTAGTAAACATATTAACATGACCATTCATTGAAGAGCTCTTGATGGGCAATGTCTGATGGTATCATTAGTAAATGTATTGACATGACTGTTCATTGAAGCGCTCTTGATGGGCAATGTCTGATGGTACCATTAGTAAATGTATTGACATGACCGTTCATTGAAGAGCTCTTGATGAGCAATGTCTGATGGTACCATTAGTAAACCTACTGAAATGACCATTCTTTGAAAACTTCTTAATGTGCAATTTATGATGGTACCATTTGTCCTGTTAACAATAACATGACCATTCGTTGAAAACCTCTTGATGAGCACTTCTAATGGTACACTATTAAGTAAGCATGTTAACATGACGATCCATTCGAAGGTGTACCATTTCATTGAAAAGGTCTTGACGGTCACTTTCTGATAGATTCATTTGTGTCATGATCAATCTATTTTTAGGCGGCGTAGATTTTACAGAAACGTTACAAAAAATGTTTGAGTTTTAAACCGAAAAACATTGTCTTTTTGTCTCTTTAGCAACATGTTCACCTGGCAAACATACAATGCCCTCTTTATCATCCGAAACATCTGTAAATATTTCCTGGAGAATCTGTCTGAAGAAGTCGTAAAGCAGGAGTTTGATACGAAACCGAAGATGGAAAATGGCGAGGCGGAGTTAGAGACCGACACAGACTTGATTGATGAGTTTATGAGTTCTCTCATGGAGGTGATGGTGGATGTGCCAATTACGTGAGTACCTGATTCTCCCTGCGATCAAACCCGGGCCCTATTTCCTGGCAGCCAGCATTGGTAACCACCAGGCTCGTCACCTGTTAAAATCTGACAGAAATGCTCAATGAAGAGAATGAGAGCTCTCTTCCTGCAGTTCAGCAATTCAAAATGGTTGGGCACAACCAAAAAAACTATAAGTACTCGGTAAGTACAATGAGTACTCGGTTCTCCCTGGGATCAAACCCGGGCCCTATTTCCTGGCAGCCAGCATTGGTAACCACCAGGCTCGTCACCTGTTAAAATCTGACAGAAATCCTCAATGAAGAGAATGAGAGCTCTCTTCTTGCAGTTCAGCAATTCAAAATGGTTGGGCACCACCAAAAAAACAATAAGTACTCGGTAAGTACAATGAGTACTCGGTTCTCCCTGCGATCAAACCCGGGCCCTATTTCCTGGCACTAGTGGCAGCCAGCATTGGTATCCACCAGGCTCTTCATCTGATAAAATCTGACAGAAATCCTCAATGAAGAGAATGAGAGCTCTCTTCTTGCAGTTCAGCAATTCAAAATGATTGGGCACCAACCAGAACCAAAAAACAATAAACGGTGTATAACATATTTCCAAATAAGCAAAGGATAATTCAATCTGCTCAAAACACAGTGTTTTTGTTTTTAATGAAATTCCTATTCGCTTTCAGAAATTTCACGTACGCCCTTCACCTTGAAGCTATCAGCACGGTCCTTGTCCTTCTGTCCGTACAGATGTTCACAACGCAGACGGCTAGTCATTTACATATTTACCAATACATTATGAAGGGCAAAAGGTACAGCATTCGTCAAGTCTAAGTCTCAAAGTTACGATGTCACAATTTGTCGAATCGAAAACGTAATAGAGGTCGATTAGGATGCGATGTTATTTCCATTGTGGTCATAAAAGTGAAAAGATAATCACTGCACGCAGGGTGCAGCTGGGATTTAAATCGGATTAGCGTGATTAGTCAATCAGATTTTGAATTTTTCCATTGTTGTGGTTGATCATCGCCGGGGACGATTACTGTACAGTAGAGGTGACTTGGCAGCGGACAGCTTGGTAACACTGGACGTTTTCGAAGAAGTTTGTTTGGGTGTTGACCAGTCATGCATCTCACCTGGAACAAAGCGTCACAGTGGATAATGCCATTGTCCAAAGTTTGCCTAGACCTCTGACGTGTTCTTAGTCACTTAGTGTATTCTTAGTCACTTAGTGTGTTCTAAGTCACTTAGTGTGTTCTTAGTCACTTAGTGTGTTCTAAGTCACTTAGTGTGTTCTAAGTCACTTAGTGTGTTCTAAGTCACTTAGTGTGTTCTAAGTCACTTAGTGTGTTCTAAGTCACTTAGTGTGTTCTTAGTCACTTAGTGTGTTCTAAGTCACTTAGTGTGTTCTAAGTCTCTTAGTGTGTTCTTAGTCTCTTAGTGTGTTCTTAGTCTCTTAGTGTGTTCTTAGTGTGTGCATTTGTTTTGTTTAGGCCCTGGTTCGTCTTTGTCGAAAAGGTCTATGTCCTTAATAAATCTGAATGGTCCTTAAAGCAAAGGGTGTTTCCCCATTATTCCTATACCTTTAAAGCAAAGAAACCTTCTCTAATTTGCTCTTGGACTGCTGCCCTTTTATAAAATATCATCAATAAATGCTATTTTCTTTTGAAATCTTCTTTTCAGTTCAAGTCATGCTAGTGCACTAATGAAGACGCTGCTATTGAATTATATAAAACAGGAGAAATGTCCGCAAGAATTAATTAAGAATCAGGCAGGAGGTGGCGTGCTCTATGGTATAACGGCAGCTGTAGCCTGTAAGTAAAATACCGTAAAACCTCTCTTAGATGACACCTATTAAGGACACCCTCTCTATGAAACACAGTGTTCCCAAACCTGTAATTTTCATTGAAAGGGACCTCTGTAATCAGGACACCTCTGTATTAAGGACAGTACTGGTAAGTCCGAAGGGTTCCTTAGTAGAGAGGGTCTAGTGTATGTTACCAGCATCCCACTAGACGGTGCTGGCTGCAACTAAGGTATGATGGTTTTGTCAAGTAATGTAAGCGACTTGTCTCAAATATGTAGACTGGCATGATTCTACTTTAGTCAGTGACTGATGTTAAAGGGGGACTATAGGCAGGAGGAGAGGGCCTAATTTGGCCATCTTCAGGTGACTAGTATGCACAGTAAGGGCCCTGGGTCATGTCAGACTTGGCACTAGATATCTCCCTCGTACAAGCGTGAATCATTTCGACCTACTGTGAGATGTGAGAGACCCCTATTGGCGGCTTTGTGTAACTTTATCTTGCGTGCCGAGCTGCCGCCTATATTGTCCCTTTAAGTCATAGTAACGTCTTCGTTTTACATTCCAGCTGGTCTTTGGACGGCCTTGACCTTAGGCCTGGCGAACAAGACGGAACCACATGAGGAAGTCGCAGATACATTAATAGCCAATCAGAGTCTCCTCTTGATATTGATTCTGACCAATCACTGCACGAGCGAGCAGAGTTTACACAATCCATATCGTCAGGCGTTGTTTTCTTTCACAAATGCTCAAGGTGAGTTTGGGAAATGGAAGACATTTCCTTATCATCTGTGTTTACTCCTGTGAGATTTGTTGCAATTGACAATAGCTGGACTAATTGACCTACATGTAATGACTCTGTAATCGACATGGGAGACAGAGTTTATCACAGGTTACTATCATTTCTCCTTTGGATGGAATCTTTGGCTCCCCGTTCACAGAAAGCAAACTGCAAGGCCTTATATGTACAGCAGAACCTTTCTGATAAGGAAACCCCTGGGGCTGACAATACAGGCCTAAATACTAGACAGGTGTGATTGATTATAAGAGAGGTCAAATTGAATTGAAATGTTCAATTTAGGACCAAAATCAGCTCAAAACATTAACTACAGCTTAACTTTTGAAAGAAATGGTAATAAGCACGACGTGAATGGAAGCGTCCATTTTCAAACCAAAAGGTGTCGTTGCTTCTGTGAAGATTTTCGTTCGTCGTTATTAAGATTTTCTGTTCGATTTCAGAAGTGCCAGCAGACGACACTCCACGTGCAGCAGACGCACCATTCGAGATGGACTTTCCCAAGTTATACGAGGCCATGTGCAAAACGCTTAAAGATGACCAGACCACGTTACTCTTGTATTTATTATTACATAGAAATACGTCGATGAAATCATTCATATTATCACGAACGAACAGCGACATGTTGGTGTGTATATATTATCGTTTATTATTTCCATTCTATTTGACCTCTGTAATCAGGACACCTCTTCATTGAGGACAGCACTTGTCAGTCCCGAGGGTGTCCTTAACAGAGAGGTTCTGCTGTAGTTAGAAAAAAGCTCTAAACTTGTTTAAATCTTTCAGGTGATGCCGATATTAAGGATTCTGTATCACGCGCAGGAGAAGAATTCTCATCATATCTACATGGCGCTGATCATTATCCTTGTACTCAGCGAGGATGATGTGTTCAACAAGGGAATACATGAAACGGTAAGATGTGGGAAGTGGTGCAGTGGTTCAAGTGCTGTATTCCTGACCAAGAGGTCATGGGTTCAAATCCCATCCGAGTTGTTTCGAACTGTGAAGGTGAATGATACAATATACATGTACGTGTACTTTATTTAAAGTGATACTATGATGTGATTTACAACTTTGCGGAAATACGTCCGTTTTTTAATTGTTAATCACAAATGTTAAGCTCTAATTTTCCATTTTTGATTAGATTTATTATAAAATCGCTGAGTGTAAACCACCGCGACCGCGAAAATGTGCATGTTGTGACGTCATCAACGAAAACGGCATCGAAGCGAGTCGTCCGGGCCGGATTAAACCATCAATTTCTAGAAAATGTGCATTTCGATTCGAAAACCTTACCGATTTATGAGAAAGTGACGTAGTCATTTGTCAAAAACAGCTAAAACATTATATGGTGAAATTTGACTGGAGTTACCCTTTAACTTATGCAATAAAACTTTTTATTTTATTTTTAGATGCTGAAAAATGTCATGTGGTTCAAAGAACGGCAGATCTCAGAAATAACGCTCGGCGGTTTGTTAGTTCTCGTCGTGATTCGAACGATACAATACAACATGACGAGAATGCGGGATAAATATCTTCACACGAATTGTCTCGCAGCGTTAGCGAATATGTCGTCCCAGTTCAGTGAACTCCATCCATATGTAACACAGCGTATTGTGAAGTAAGTACTTGTTGTTGTTTTATGTTTCTGGAATACTGGCAAAGGCTACTGGAATGCCATGGCTACTGGAATGCCATGGCTACTGGAATGCCATGGCTACTGGAATGCCATGGCTACTGGAATACCATGGCTACTGGAATGCCATGGCTACTGGAATACCATGGCTACTGGAATACCATGGCTACTGGAATACCATGGCTACTGGAATACCATGACTACTGGAATGCCATGGCTACTGGAATACCATGGCTACTGGAAAACCATGGCTACTGGAATACCATGGCTACTGGAATACCATGGCTACTGGAATGCCATGGCTACTGGAATACCATGGCTACTGGAATACCATGGGCACTGGCAACTTGAATGCCAAGGGGACTGCCCACCGGAATGCCATGAGAACTGGCTACTGGAATGCCAAGGGGTATGGCAACTTGAATGCCAAGGAGTATGGCTACTGGAATGCCATGGGCAGTGGCAACTTGAATGCCAAGGAGTATGGCTACTGGAATACCATGGGCAGTGGCAACTTGAATGCCAAGGGGTATGGCTACTGGAATGCCATGGGCACTGGCAACTTGAATGCCAAGGAGTATGGCTACTGGAATGCCATGGGTAGTGGCAACTTGAATGCCAAGGGGTATTGCTACTGGAATGCCATCGGGACTGCCCACCGGAATGCCATGAGAACTGGCTACTGGTAAGCCATGGCTACCTGAATACCATTGGAACTGACTACTGGAACACCATGGGAGCTGGATTTTGGCATGTCTTATTCACTGTAGTTGCTTGGTATGGAAATATCTTTTCCGAACAACTCCCAAAATTCCCAATACAATTCTACTCACATGTCATCTGTTTCTTTGCGCTAAATTTTTCCTGTCTTTTCAGTTTATTTGCGCAGCTCTGTAAGAAACACACGCGTCTTGTCGACCAGATTCGAAACGCGGCTGCCGAGTTCCACAAGAATCAGGAGTCTGGATCAGAGACGGATTATGATCAAGATTTGGTACGTATGCTTGTTTTATGAACTGAGGAGTATTTTTCCAGAATATTTCATTTTTTTCTTCGTTTTATATTGAAATTAACCCATCGCTTTTATACCAACTGTGTTACACCAGATACCCAGCTTGTCACCGGGTGCAATTTTATTCAGCATGGTTTGAGTTTCATGTACAGTACAACCTCTCTATTGCGGACACCCATGGGACTGGGCCCAGGTGTCCTTAATAGAGAGGTGTCCTTAATAGGGAGGTTATGCCATAATCGACCAACAGGTGGAGTGTAGATTTTTAACTCAAATTTTTTGCTTCAAATTTTTACAAATTCAAAATTGCTTAATTGATCCTTACGAATTTTTGGTGTGAGAATTCGAACTTGTCCCCGAGTATCTGTCCTTCCTCAACCCTTTAGGCCAGGATTCACGTTGTCAGTTGTTAGTTAAGACTTGAGTTAACTGAGTTATGAGTCATTAGTTAACTGACTCTGCCTAATACAACATGAGGGTGATTTAAAAGTGTCATCGTGAATCACGGTAGCCCGCTGTTTGGGATTGACTCGTTTGCATAAAAAATAAACAGCGACAGGTTACTTGTGAAAATGTGTGCTCTGTTTGATCGCGGCCTGAGAGAATGTTCTGAGACAAAACGAACCAAAGAAATTCAAAACAAACATATCATATTTTTGGCCTTATTTTTTAGCTTGTCCAACACATGAATGAAAATGAACATGTAAGTTGCAAAGTCTGTCCTAAATAATGATATACTTAACACTTTCTGTAAAAACTACTTGTTCCTTGCAGAGTTGTATTCACGAATTACCCCCCCCCCCCCTCTCCAGCCACCCAGCGGCTTCAGTTCATTGGGGGGGTAGATTTTCCAAGCCCTAGCGACTAATGTTTGCCCCATTTGACTCTGACCAGATTGTGACAATCGGTTCCCGTCCCCATGGTGTCCAGCAACACGGTGTACCTGACAGTCACCACCGGCCGTATGACCAAAATTCCAGATACAGCCCTGCCACTTGTTACTGGTTATGGTTCCATTACCTGTCTGTATCTCAGGAATCTTAACACAAACACTCTTCAATTCATCAAGTTAATTTACTAATCATGCTAATTATAACTAATTGTAAAAACCAATCAGGCCTCGCAATGTTCGGACGATTCAACCCCTTCGTCATATACGTACGATGACTTTGTAAGTTATTGTTCTCGAATGTTGGAGCTTTATTTGAAGGTATAGGTATCCCGGGGCTAAATCTACCATTCCTGATTTGGGTGGAATGAAAAATGATTCACTGGTATGTCAGTTGGGTACTTATTCCCTTATCCTTTTGCACTTTTTACATCCAAATTCTTAGAGGCATGCCAGTCATGGTAGAATTTAAGACCTTCAGGCTTTCATTAGACTGGGGGGGGGGTGATCAGGCTTTCATTAGACTGGGGGGTGATCACTCCCCAATGAGGAACCGGCGTTAAGATAAATGCCAGTGGCGGCGCCACAATCGATCGTACCTTCTGATGCCATGACGTCATTTTCTGGTCTGTTGACGTCGCATGAGGTCAATCACGGGAAACCATTGCGTACATTTTTGCACAGGATTTCAACAACAGAAAACGTGCCCAATAACTGGCATCGCGCATATTTTCCGCAAAATTATCTTAAGAAACTGATAGCTCAATAGATTTAAAACAGGAAGATGCAAACGTCGCCGAAATCGGTCGAACATAAGCGATCGTTTTCGGGCTCAGAAATAACATGATAATGCATTGGAAATGGAGAGTTTTGGTATGATCGATTGCAGCGCCACGCGGCGGATAAATCGCGCCAGTTCCTCATTGCCATCACTTCTGTAAATTTGCTTCATGGAGAGCTGTTGATCACTCTTCCTTCTCGAGTTAGTCTTGTTTCTGGTGATAGTCATGGGAAGAAAACGAATTTCAAACGTGAGAGAAATGGAAATGAAATACTACATGAAAAGTCAAGCAGTCATACAAAATATTGACTCAAACTTGATAATAGGCATTATGAAACTTTGTAAAGTGTAAATAATATCAAAAAGATAATAAAGTCCCCACCCTCTGTAAACGATAGCCAATTTTGTTTTATGACTCAGCAATCATATTCATGGACGTGGTAGATTTTGTCCGGGATATTTTTGAGATTTTGTTCTGTTTATTTTGGTTGGAGGTATTTTGACATTTTTACCATTCTTTCGACTCAGGTTAAAATGAACTCTGCCCTGTCGGCCTTTACCTATGTGTCTGACCCTGATTATCTTGTAAGTTTGTTATACTACCTCAGGTGCACCTGAATCCGGCCACGGTCATCAACAGCAAATTGTGATTTCCAGGCATTATGAAACTCTGTAAAGTATAAATGCTATCAGAAAGGTATACGGCGAGATGTTATGCATTCTTTATTCCGTTTGAGATTAGCATTAATGTCCACGTGTCTCAAATTGTCGCTCGATATCGCATGCTGCAACACGTTATGGTTCTTCTTCTGCGTTCGGAATTTTTGAGAAGCACGCTAGACAGTCGGGCTGTTCTCGGTAACGAAGTCATGTGTCCTAGAGAGTTATGCCACAGAGCTTTGTGGTCAGGGTGGTGTCCTTTGGCCAGTATTCCTCACTATCTTCATTAGGGAGCAGGTCTGAAGCCACAGAGCCCCAGAGCTTTGTGGTCAGGGTGGAGTCCTTTGGCCAGTATTCCACTCTATTCTTCATTAGGGAGCAGATCTGAAGCCACAGAGCCCCAGAGCTTTGTGGTCAGGGTGGTGTCCTTTGGCCAGTATTCCTCTCTATCTTCATTAGGGAGCAGGTCTGAAGCCCAAAAACTTTGTGGTCAGGGTGGTGTCCTTTGGCGTGCATTCCACTCTATTCTTCATTAGGGAACAGGTCTGAAGCCACAGAGCCCCAGAGCATTGTGGTCAGGGTGGTGTACTTGGGCCAGTATTCCTCTCTATTCTTCATTAGGGAACAGATCTGAAGCATGTATCATGGTTAAAGATGCTCTCCTCTATGCAATTTGCTGTTGAAATCCCAAGCTGGTCGGTCTAAAGGTGCATCTAACTATAAGTGTATGGGGCCTGGAATATTTCATTTTTCAGCTGATTTTATTGGACGGACAGAGTAGATTTAAATTTCCTGATTTCGGGGCGACCAAACGTTTGTTTTGGAAACGGCACAATTTCGTCAAGATTGGTGTTGGAAATTTGAGGTTGTCCGTCCTAGAATGCTATTGTAGTGTCTCTGTTCCAACAATTCTGCAGCCAGCCAGAGTCTGCCGGCGGAGTTTTGCTGGTACCCTTGTGTTTGCGTAGTGAAGTGTGGAGAACCCTGGCAATAAGGTCTTTGCTTCCTATGCTTATTCTTTGCCTGTAAACTTTTGGCGTCGGGTCATTGGCATCTTGGTTTTCTTCAACTTTCGTGGTGGTTTTGTACCTATAGCACTGGTGAAATTTCTGATCTGTGACGACATATAGTCATTCTATTTCGCAAATTTTTTAACCGAGAAGAGAATCTTCATCTAAGTTGCCAATTTCATTGTACATTGTTAGCCATCCTCTTATTACATGTATATATTTTTGTACTCTTAAATATCTGACATATAAACCGTGCGTCAAAGTAAAAAGTTGAATGAAGTGTGCTTAAGTTTATGTCTCAATCAGTTCTCTAGCAACAGACAATGGGTGATATGAATAAAGAGTAGTAAATGCTTTTATCTAAAACTCCATGTACATTTACACTTGGCCTTTCTGTACAAAATTGAAGTAAAAGCATTTGCTAGCCTTTATTCATATCACCCAATGGCTAATATTTATAAAGACTAGTAAATGCTTTTACTACAGTTTTCTACAGATAGCTAGTGTAAATGTACATGAAGTTTAAAGTAAAAGCATTTACTAGTCTTTTATAAATATCAGCCAATGTCTTATATCATTTTAAAGGTACTTTTTTGTGCTAAAAGCTCATGGCAATAATCAATATCCCTCTTTGACCCCTAGTGCTTATGTGCCTGGGCAGACATTATGCAGTGTCCGGAATGAGGTGAGAAAATCACTATTATCATTCTTTGTTTTTCCAGGTGCAAGATTTGTCCGTTTTGGAAGAAGTCATCCGTATGGTTCTTGAAATCATCAACTCCTGTTTGTCTCATTCGTTACATCACAACCCGAACCTAGTCTATACTCTCCTCTATAAGAAGGAGCTGTTCCACCACTTCAGAACTCATCCAACGTTTCAAGATATCATCCAAAACATTGATACGGTAGGTTGACACAAAAAGAATTCAGCCAAAGCGTAGCCATCTTGGATTTTAGACAGTTTTGTTTGCTAAAGTTAATGAATTAATTTGTTACAAATTGAAGAAATTTTGTTCGGATTGTCAGTGCAATGAAGTTTTCTTGAAATATTTCCTCACCAACTCCGTCGTTTTTGCAAAAACATGGCAACCAGTTGTCGTCTGCTCGCGTCTGGGAGTCATCAACTCCTGTCTCATCCCGTTCTGAACCATCATGTACTCCATCCGTAACCTCCACTCATTGGTGTAACAGAGTCCGGGTCGGCGGAGTGGATCCATAACTTGATGGTCAAGATTGTCTTATCCATTCGTGGTATCCAGGGATAACTGTACCAATAAGGGATGGTCTGATTGGACCGATACTTAGGCCTGTTGTGGGAACTTGTTCATCTTAATCTCACATCTTCGTACTTTTCAGGTTCTGTCCTACTTCACAAGCAGAGTCGAACAACAGGAGAAAAACCTGTCAGTCGACCAAGTCAAGGAAGTCATCGATCAAGGTATACGCCAATTTCGAAAAGATCGGTTGAAGAAATTCCCAGAATTGAAGTTCAAATACGTCGAGGAAGACTCACCCGAGGAATTTTTCATTCCATATGTCTGGTCTCTTGTGTATCACTCGTCAAATCTGTATTTTAATCCTGATAGAATTCAGCTGTTTACCTTGTCAACGTAGCAGTAACTATGGCAACAGATGGTTCCTAAGCAACTTGCGTTGTCTATGGCAACAACATAAATTTTGTTAAAGATTAAAGTTATCCTTTAAGGAAATTGCCTCACACCTTGGTGATGAGTCTTTGTTGTTTTCTGCTACCATAGCAAGTGGTATTAGCCATGAAAATGGCTTGTCCTTAACTGTTAGGTAATTTTGTTTAAGATTGAAAATTTTCCTTGAAGGAAAATTGTTTGTTCAAACTTCTGTTCCGTCATCTTTGTGTTGAAATTGCTATAGCAACTTGTGTTGTCCCTAGCAACCATGTAATTTTGTTGAAAAAGGTTTCCAAGCTTGTATCTCAACAGGAATGATTCAAGAACTTGTGTTGTCCCTAGCAACCATGTAATTTTGTTGAAAAAGGTTTCCAAGCTTGTATCTTAACAGGAATGATTCAAGAACTTGTGTTGTCCCTAGCAACCATGTAATTTTGTTGAAAAAGGTTTCCAAGCTTGTATCTCAACAGGAATGATTCAAGTCCAAATTTAAACTTAAACTCTGATTAATTTTGAAAGCTTGGAAAGGTACCCCTCTGGTTATAGTTTCCTTAGAGAAAAGTCTTGGAGAAAAGTCTTTCGGTAAAGGAATATGTTTGAAAGAATGATTAGTTTTATCACTTCTACAGCTGATAGGTCACAATTGCATCAAAAACAGTCGCAATATTTTATCAACTGCCTCCATTACCTGAAGTGTTTGGGGGCGCAACTTAAGACTGGGTAATGTTCGCGAAGCCAAAAGTTCCCAACAGTGATTCCGGTCCCAAATGGTTGGTTTCTATGCAATGTGACATCTGTAATCAGGACACCTCTCGAATGGGGACAACATTGTCCGTCCCAGGAAGTTCCAAAAAAGAGTGGTTTCGCTCCATATGGGACACCATCATCCTTAGGTCCTGTCACCACGAACTTGTCCTTATCACCTGAAAAATTCTGAAATTAACTCTGAAATTCTTGCGACGTGAACTCGCAGGCACGAGAAAATATGAGCTATGTAGCCCCCCCCCTCCCCCTTTAATTGACAAAAGACCACCTTTCCAACAACACTCATGAAATGATAGTACAAAGTAGTCTGTGTGTGTTGTCAGTAAGGGTGTGTTTGTCCGTTGATTTGGGGGGGGGCTGTTGAGATCTTATCATCACATGCCTGGGCTTTCATTGTAGAATCTGGAAAATCTGCCACATGGTGCCATACAAAAGTAATTAGCAGACTAGAAAAGTGTAATTCTAATTTTGGAAATGCATTTTACAATCAAGTCACACATTTGGCCTCAATAGAACTTAAGACATTCTCCAATTTAAAGTGATACTATGATGTGATTTACAACTTTGCGGAAATACGTCCGTTTTTAATTGTTGATCACAAATGTTAAGCTCAAATTTTCCATTTTTGATTAGATTTATTATAAAATCGCTGAATGTAAACCACCGCGACCGCGAAAATGTTCATATTGTGACGTCATCAACGAAAACGGCATCGAAGCGAGCCATCCGGGCGGGATTAAACCATCAATTTCTAGAAAATGTGCATTTCGATTCGAAAACCTTACCAATTTATGAGAAAGTGACGTAGTCATTTGTCAAAAACAGCTAAAACAATATGTGGTGAAATTTGACACGAGTTACCCTTTAAAATGTAATTCTCACAATCAATTTTTTTATGGTTCTTCCTTCCTTGTGATATTTTTTTATGTTGTGATCAGAGCTGTACAAATTTAATGCATATTTATGTTAAATATCAATCTATTTCTTGTCCATGTTTTGCCGGGCATTTTGCCTGGGTGACATTGTCTGTATGTTTGTGTATTAAGGGGTGGGAGTATGAGCCTATGTTTCTTATAGGCCACAGTAGAGTTGCCAGAACCACTCTCATACCTGAATACCTTCTCTAAAGAATTGTGCTGATTCTTCCTTTTTCTTCTCCTCATTCTCAAACTTATTCGGACAGTCCTGTTCTGGTGAAGAATGCTGTCATCTGTCTCAGTTACAGGCCAGTTCTGGTGAAGAATGCTGTCATCTGTCTCAGTTACAGGCCAGTTCTGATGAAGAATGCTGTCATCTGTCTCAGTTACAGGCCAGTTCTGGTAAAGAATGCTGTCATCTGTCTCAGTTACAGGCCAGTTCTGGTGACAAATGCTGTCATCTGTCTCAGTTACAGGCCAGTTCTGGTGATGAATGCTGTCATCTGTCTCAGTTACAGTTCTGGTAAAGAATGCTGTCATCTGTCTCAGTTACAGGCCAGTTCTGGTGATGAATGCTGTCATCTGTCTCAGTTACAGGCCAGTTCTGGTGATGAATGATGTCATCTGTCTCAGTTACAGGCCAGTTCTGGTGATGAATGCTGTCATCTGTCTCAGTTACAGGTCAGTTCTGGTAAAGAATGCTGTCATCTGTCTCAGTTACAGGCCAGTTCTGGTGATGAATGCTGTCATCTGTCTCAGTTACAGGCCAGTTCTGGTGATGAATGATGTCATCTGTCTCAGTTACAGGCCAGTTCTGGTGAAGAATGCTGTCATCTGTCTCAGTTACAGGCCAGTTCTGATGAAGAATGCTGTCATCTGTCTCAGTTACAGGTCAGTTCTGGTGACGAATGCTGTCATCTGTCTCAGTTCCTCCTGGTCACTGTAACTGGGCCTTGATGCAGGTTCAGGATGGCCAGAACTTGTCCTTAGATAAGGTAGGTTCTGAGAATTTTGTCAGGATATGGTCAACAGTCAATTTGGTGTTACTATCGTTGCCCAAACCCTCACATTAAACTGCTGTGCAGTGCGAGGGGTCTGGCCATGGTCAAATATATTTTGGTTGACCATTCAAACTACAGATGGCAGCACTGTGCCTATGCATTTCCTTCTGAAGCAGGGTTTTGAAGCCCTTGCCTGCCTGGCCCTTTTAAATTTTAACAAACACTTTACTAGATGACTTAGCGGCACTGGGGATAGGTCAAACTAACATACTAAAAGCAATATTAGATTCATAATATTTATAATATAAAATTGATTTAACTCAACATATCACAATTACTTATTGCATTGGTTGTGAAATGGAGAATCGTTAGGATTCATATTTCTGTGAGAAAACGGCATAGGATTTGAAAATATTGACTCTTCTGTAAAACAGTGCCCAAGCGATTGACCGTACTGTAAAGGGAAATGGATTTCCGGTATCAAAAGGTTGGCCCAGTATTTTATGACTGGTGAAATTTAGTGGCAAAAGGAGTGCATCACGCCCTTCTGAAATATTTATTTGAGGAAAGAATTTTGCCATATCTGTTAATTATTCGAGCGGGAACCGTCCGTGTAGGACCTGAATCAGTATATTCAGAGAACGGGTGAAAAATTTAGAACATGAAAGGCAGGCTTTATTTTATTTTATTAGTTGCACTCGCTTGTCAAATATTTCTTGGGACACCTTGTCGTGATCATAATTTTTTTTTCGTGAGGTTGTAAATTCTCTACAGGCCATCTCGTGCACACTGTTCAAACTTGTACATAGTCTCTCTCATCTGTATATATATGCATATTCAAGGTAATAAGTCACATAAAATGAATTTTATTCGTTTTCTTCCTGTATTCTTACCCAAGAAATGATGGCATTGAACCACCCAGCCTGCCACTGAAACAGAATATCTCTCACAAAAAATTAAACGAAGACCTTCTTATACAAAATGCCGAATTTATTTTAAACAAAAACAATAATTTATACCTGCGTGTGATAACACCAGAAGGTGAACGCATGGAATATCTGGAGAGGAAAATATTCAAATTTCCAGCAGCCGCAAAATGTTGTGCTATGGACGATTACTAAACTAACATTTAACAAAATCACATCATTGATGAGAAGATTTTTTACGAAGTATTGGTTTGCTTTCAAAAGTAGTTGTATTTGGCAATGGTTTATGCGAAATACTTCAACTAAGATAGGTACGGTTGCAGAAAATTCAAATACCAGAGACCCTTTGAGGGACTTAACAAGAAAACTTAATAAATCGTCAAAAATTACAAAAGCTATATGGCACTGATTGAGAAGGAATATACATGTTGATTTTTTTAGAGTACATGTGCCACTCTTTTTTCAATTTTGTTCCGTTTTGAATAATACAGATTTTTTTGACACATCCCGTCAAAAAGGATCACTTCCCTCACCGTTTGTTAAGGGTTTTATTGGTAAGAAATGTCTGAGAATAAATTACTATTACAATGATATATGACTTATATTGAAAATAAATTAGACATGTATGCTAAGTAATTACTAGCAAACTACAGGTATGCGGCACAAATGAACTGTGGAAAGAATTTTGACAAGTTTCCACAAGTTTTTTCCCAAAGAATGTCACCGATTTTTAAATAATTTCCAATTGTTACATAATCTGCTTGAAATTGCAAAACTAAATCTCCAGGACTATGTATTTTTTATCTTGATCGGTTAATTTAATTACAACACAGATCCTGATTTTTAATTTCCACGCAGTTTCAAAAAAATCGTGGTTACTGAAGAAAAAAACTATTTTTAATTACAACACAGACCTTGATCTGTTAAATACCAGTTTTCAAAAAAAAAAAAATTAAGAAGAAAAACAAATTAAAAGATTCATCAGATTTTTCAATATTTCAATCAATTGTAAAGTTTATAATCATAAATGATTGGTTACTGGCTAAAACCAAGAATTCTTGCTAATACCAAGAAATGACAAAGAAAAGTCTTTATTAAAGTTCTTGCTAATTCTTATTAGGAACTACATGTAGTTATAGTACCAATCTATAAATTGGATAACTTCTACAGATGAGATCAATTGTGAATCTTGCATGGCAGTTCCGAATACTTGTCCCAATGACTACTGGCAACGTCGAGCAAGACGGTGATGTCAAGGACATGGACTAACGTCCCAAATGACATCACAGCATAGCCTCATGCACCGCATGGGTCCTCTGACAAAGCGGTTGGAGAGAGTTTTACCGCTAGCTGTTAGCGACTGAGTACACCACCTAGTGATAAAAACCAACATTTGTTATAAATTTATATGTAAAAGTCGACAAATCGTTTTGTTTGATAAATTTGAAATAAGTGGATTTTACGGAAATCTGCTTAAAGGGTTCTTTAGGACTGATATGTTGAACAGTTGACTAGTGACACCCAAACATGTCAATGTTATTCCAGAAAACGACTTTTTGTTGGTTTATAATTTACTACACAACTAACATTTCAAAGTTCGGCTCATTCTCAGATTTTACACTCTCGATGAAGAATAATATGGTTATATTGGTTTCAGATCACTCAATAGGGGGACAAGACAATCGGGGAATCCCACAGCGGCATACATGTATTTCATCTGACGTAAAACTACATGTAGTCCCAACGTCACATAATAGTATAGTTGGCGATGTGATGAGCAATTGTCTTGTTACCCCTGGTGAGTAAATGAGAAACCAAATCGTCGCTTTCTTATGGTGAAATTGTGTCGCATAAAACCATAAAACATTCCGAAGTTGGTCACAGTTCTCTAATTTTTACATTCTTGAGTACAGAATAATGACGCTGAATATTTACAGATGTTTGCCAGTGCTGCCACCATTTGACGATATAGGAAACGTCACTAGGTGGCAGCACATGACCCTGGTTGACAGATGAGAATTTGGCTTAGGAGGCATCACATAGAGCTTACGTTTTGGCAAAGTCATTTCTTTAAAAAACGTTTTTTACGCAGATTTTTTCGTTAAGTTCTTTGAGACCTTGTTAGAAACTCACTGTTTTTGTTGTAGCATAAAGGGTTTGTCATCCTCAGAAAAACAAACATTGACTTTTGGTACTTGGTACCCAAGATTTGCGAGGACCTGCTGATTAGTGCTACATGTAGTGTCTACACAAGTCCCCAGATGGCAGTACTGTTCTCCTCTCCACTCCACTCCACTAAAACTCACTGGAGGCAACTTTCGTCTTCCAATCCAAGCCCAGATTTGGCTGAGTTGTCCAAACCGAGCAAAAGGATCGATTTCTTGTCTTTTCCATTGATTTCAGGTCCACTGAAACCTTGGCTGGTCCGAAATTGAGTCGGTCCAACGAAAGAACCGACTCAACACATTAGGTTGAGTTTAGCGAAATTTGAGTAGAGACTCAAGGTCGAAAGATTAGGAAGTTGACTTGAGGAACTCGACAAAATTGGGCAGGGCCTGGCAGCCTCGCACCTGCTACAGATCCATGGCGCACAATTACAAAAAAATAAAAGTTTGGATTTCGTTAGTTTTCTTTGGTTTAGTATCGATAGCTTCCGATTTCTTTTCGTAATTTCTCTAATTCTGGGATTTTTTCGTATTTCTGGTTAATCGTAATGAGTTTTGATGGCTTTTCAGGGTGGCTCCTTTCCCATGGTGGGATGTCGTTCCTCTTGTTGATGCTGAAAGATGAATTTGAACTTAAAAGGACTGGGCTTTTTTTCGAATATTTTTGTGAAAATATATCATTTTACCCTAAAATTGGAATAAAATCTTGACACAAATGGTACCATCAGAAAGTGCTCATCAAAAGCTTTCCAATGAATGGTCATGTCAATAGGTTTGTGAATGGTACCATCAGAAAGTGCTCATCGAGAGCTTTCCAATGAATGGTCATGTCAATAGCTTTCGAAATGGTACCATCAGAAAGTGCTCATCGAGAGCTTTCCAGTAAGAGATGGCTAGGCAAACAGCAAATCTTTGGTAGCTTTTTTTATACTTACACAACATCATTCTTACACACAGCAGCGTACACGCTAAAGGATGCAACTCCCACGCAGGCCGTACCAATGATTACCCCAAGGGGTACCAACTGGAAAATAAACAGGAAAACTTGTTCAAGATGCGGAAGTTAAGCTTAGATATATGTAAACATTCGATTCATTGATTTATGATACAGAAATCGACTAAAAACCTGAAAAATAAGAGTGCGAATAGGGAACTTTTGTAATTGTACCACAAAACAGTACCAAATGTTAGGAAGTTGGACCCCCGAAATAGTTTAAAATTCACCATCCTGCCTATAGTCCCCCTCCTATCTTTGCCCAAGGTTCACCTTCCCAAGATGTGTCCCCCTTTCCTCACAGACATGGGCCACCCTAGACGCTGGTAACTACTTATGACTCATACTGGCTACTGCTGCCAAACAAACTTTTTTCCTGTGCCAGCCTACTCCCTGATTTACGAGTGGAGCATGGACCAATTAATGGGCAATAAACCAGGAAGCATGAGCCATACTGTGAAGCAGAAACTCAATACAGTGGAACCTCCTTTAGCGGACACCTGTCTATTAAGGACAACCTCTCTATTAAGGACACAAGTTATGGTCCCAAATTGGTTGTTTTCATTCGATTTGACCTCTCTAATCAGGACACCTCTCTATTAACATTTGTCAGTCCTGAGGGTGTCCTTAATAGAGAGGTTCTATTGCACATAGTTGCCAAGCCCATTTCATCTGCTTTCACATTGGTAACATTTTTCTTTCCATTAGAAGGTAGGTTTATCTTGCTTGTGGAGGACCTCAATGATCTTGTATCTCACGGTCTTATATACTCCCTTTTAAGGTAGGGTATAACTGGATAAGATGCAAAAACCTTGGTGGTGAAGATGGACCTCAGCAGGTCATCGGCAAAAAGAAAATTGGGCTGACTGACCAGCTCTTCTTTACTTTGTGACCCAATCCTAATTACTATGCTGAAGCTCACATGCCCTTGTGCAGTTATCAAAAAAATATGCATAGGCCCTACTTTCTTTTAACTCAAGGCGAGTCGACCCCCTTTTATAATTTTTTAGGCCAAAGGTGGCCATAAAAACCAGATATAAATAGAATATTCAGATCACGTGAAATTCCAGGCAGCCTTGAGATAATTTATTACTTTCCTGATAAATATGGCAATAACTTGGCACCACCGATTAGTCAGATATAGGACAAGGAGGCTCAGAAATGTGTCCTTAATATTCTTCAGCAGATTGGTGGGTAACCTCTTTATTGACCTGGGTTTATGTCCCAGGTAACTACCAGGATACTGCCATACTGGACATGCAAGGACTTTTTTACTCCTTGCTTTTACTATGGAAGAAGCTTTTACTATTGGTTTTTACTTAAGAGCAAGCTTTTACTCTTGGCATTTACTTAAAGGACGCATTTATATACTATTCGCTCTTACTCTTGACTTTTACTTTAGAGTAAGCTTTTACTAAGAAGGTTGCCCCCACCACCATCCCCCTACCCACCCATTACTCTTGACGTGGCCCACCTCCGCGCCCACAGACAGCTGTCACATGGCAGTAAAGTGTCACATCGAGCCAATTTTGTTCCAGACTTTGAAGTGCTCTGAACCAGTCTGAACCTTTCCAGTGTTACGAGTGTACTGTAAGCAGATGGAAACATGCATGGAGCATGTATTGTCTCCGGCAGTGTTAGGCCTGTGGCAAAACTGGGGTTGATTGCTAAGAATCTCTGTGATTAATGTTTGGGCATGGGGTCTGAGACTGTCAACAAGTACACTTTTGGAGTTACTCTTTTTGACCAACAATAATAAAAATGATAGACCTTGACTGGTGGATTTGGCAGAGGATGATAGGTGGAGTACACCATGACATTGGATCTTGGAAGAGACAAGTAAGAATGCATCAAAACTAAGAAAATAAGACAAATAAGGCAGGGGGTAGCGTGGCTGGGGGGGGGGCAAAATGACCATTTGTCACCAAAATCACGGTCAATATATTAGATTTAGTAATTTTTGGCGAATAATGGGGCACGCTAACTATGCCCCCCCCCCCCCCGGCCCTAAGAGCTGGGGGGGGGGGGGGGGGGGGAGGGCTTAAACTGTAAAGAAAACATGAGGCTTACCTCCCAGTATTTTCTGAATGCTTTCAGGCCGAATCCGAAAGTCTTCATCTTGGCTATTTGATTTCCTACTGAGTCAACCCTGTTCGTCATCGTGTTAGTTTGGTTTTATATGTCCGTCTGAAATGAGAAAGGGAAAAATGGTCAATAATGGGAGGGAAACACACAAAAAGGATAATACCTTTTAGCCCCTATCCTGTTTCATCACTTCCCCTCAACTGAAACACAGGCCACTGAATCAAGCCAAATCGCCTGTCATTCCTGTGCCACCCGGCAACCCGGGCTGCGGGGATCGCATCCCATCGAAATCGAAAGTAGGGCCTATGAGTCAAAAATAAGCACAGAATCAAGCAAAAGTCCCTAAGATCATGACTGAAATGTCACCTGAAGACAATCCCTTCCAAACGAGACAATAAATCCACCACAAAGGCACAAAACCTACCAAAAATATGTGAATCGTCTGCTTTAACTTGGAGCACGTGTTTCGTGTTCGGCGCGAAAATCTTATCTGGCGCAAATGTGCCCATCCTACTCTATTTGAGCGTTATTTTGCCCTTGACAAGGACACAGTCTCCACACAGCGTGAGCAAAGCTACTCAAAGATCAATACTTGCGCATGCGGAGTTGGCATTTTGGTGTTGTGTTTGGAGCTCAGGGAATTCTTGATCGACATCACGACCAATCAGCGGACGGTACTTGGGATTCCCCAAACTGCGTCATGCGAAATGCATTTATTTTAAGTATTTTTAGAACGCCAACGCATTTCTCCTTCAAACATGAATGGAGTTGTTGCTATTGCTATATTTGGTAAATGCATCCGCGTGTTTTCTTCTGTTCATTTCGTGAATGAATATTGTACAAGTAATTCAAAGGGCCTATTTTGAGGAGAGCCATGTAAGAATATTAAATTGTATTTATAATATGCCTTTTGCGGTCAGTTTAGTTATGGCCATTACCTCAAACTGATTCTATGCATGTACAGTAGAACCTCCCTTAGCGGACACCTCTCTATTAAGGACACCCTCTCTATTAAGGTCACTAGTTTTGGTCCTAAATTGGATTTTTCCATTCAATTTGACCTCTTCATTCAGGACACCTCTCTAAGGACAGCACTTGTCAGTTCCCAATGCGGGTGGACACCAGGTTTTGAAGTAGCAATCTTCATCTTATAATGAAAATCACACGATCCTGCAAAGGACCAGGAAGAATGCATACGACACATAAAGAGTTAAACAAATAGGAAAATAGGAATTTAGGCCACACGAACCAACATCCTAATTAAATATATTCGTCATTTTCTTATGAATTCCATACGGGATTCCAGGACATCTAAAATGGGCCGGATAAAAAGTGATCTTGCACATCATGGTCTTGATCTGTTTATACTCCACGCAGCGAGTATCAATGTGTGATGAGGCGGTCCTATACTGTCAGCTTTGGTGTATCCTGTTCTCACAGAGCTGCTGTTTTGAACGCCCGGATGTCAGTCAACAGTCAGCTTCCGGCCCTGACAACAACAGCATGTCATCTGCTGCTTCACTTGTCACATGATCAGGTCTCATCCTAATGTCTAGAAGGGGAAGGATTTCCATACCAGTAAATGGGTACGGATATCCATACGCGCGCCCAACTGATCAAAAACACAGTGTTTGCCTTTGACAAGAAGCACCTGGATGGCTTAAGATACCGGTCTTACCATTGTTATTCATTCCTCGGACTTTCTCTCCTGGGGTCTAAAATGCCTTTCACACCGTCGACAAACAACACGACGACAAAGCAACGGAAATAACATCGTGAAACGGAAGTTGTTTGGTCAGACGTCTTCGGCATATCAAACCAATGTTGCTATGGATACGTGTAAGTGCGGTTGATCTGCTGTCCTTGGTAATTGAGATCTAGACCACGCAGTTTGATCCATCTCCATTACCAATCAATTATGTACCGTTGTTTTTTGTTTGCAATAGATCTTAGACCAGACACTGATCCTGATTGAGTAGATCGACAACCCCATCCAAGGGAGTAAAGTGTGAGCACAGGTACATGAAATTAAGTGCTCCATAACCCCCCCCCCCCCCCTCCCCAATTTACATACACCCGTTGAAATCGTCAGTCCACAGTGGGACGAGTGAGACTTGGCAACGATGATCACCATTGACGACGCTTGGAGAATGGCTCGATAAAGCAGGTCAGGGAGCTTTTGATTGGCCAGACAAGGAAGTCACACGACTTGGGAAAACCAGACTTCTTTTTTTCTTCTCTCACTTGTTGCCCAGACATGGCAGATGAACTTTGTCTTTTTCCCCATGATTATCATCCTGCACTATCATGTCACGCGGGCAATTGAAAGATCTGGAGCGGAGTGATAACACAAATATTTACAAAAGATTGATGTATGACTTGTAAATCAGGTGAATTACTCAGAAATAATGTCAAATATCAAACAACGCTTGTACTTCTTGACTCTGGAACAAGTACTGCCCTGGTGAGCAAAGTTGAAGGACCAGCTAATTTTGACAACAAAATATCAATCACTTATAAATAGACACATGTCAAATACTAGGCTTGCTATCAGTCCTGTAAATAGGCTTATGAGAAGGACATGTCGGACCCTACATCAGATTAAGGCATGTTCCAATTACTTGAATAAAAAATCTTAGTGTAAAGTTCTTGTTTGTTCCTCCGAAGAGAGAGACCCATGAATTTCATAGGAGGAACTAAAGAAAAAGCCATCACTCTGTCATTCAGCGTTTCCAATAAAACATGAGGGAAACGCTCTAGACGAAATCATCCGAAGTGTTATACAACGGTGTAGAACTAGAAATGTCCCCCTGGAAAAAGTGTCCGACCCTATTGTATTCCGACGGATTTATAAAGCTCGCTGCGCTTTTTTGACTCCCGGGGCAGTCCATTTCGTCGTCTTCATACTGTCTCGAGGGACGAGGCTGGTCCAGAGTGCGACTAGACTGGGTAGAAGCATTGTTGAACCTTCCACCCAGCAGACGGCTGCGCATGCCACTTGACAACAGAACTGCCCCGTTTCCTTCGCGGCAATGGCAATAGGTAATAGCAGGCGACCACAAAATAGTCATGTTTTCCTTCACGGCGGATGTACCGCCAAGGACAGCTTCGGGCTGCGGAACTATATGACCATGACAACATCAGTCCCCAGCTAATTCCGGTCACGAAATGTTGTTTGGACAGTCATTAGTATGAGTCATTAGGTCCATTTGACAAGAGGTGCGGTTCTTTCGTTCGGCAACGCGAAAACGGGCGTCTTATATGAGCTATTAAAGCGATAACTGACACAGAATCACAGTGGAAAGAAGCCAAGAGCAACTATACGCGTGTTACCCTGCTGGAAACCGGAAGTGCGAAAAATTAACATGGCGGCCTTTAAAGCAGACGATCTACGTAGTGCCACCTAGCGTATTAGCCAACAAAACGACAAAATGTGGCATTACTCTCCAAATCTTTGCTCACCGTAGCCATTACCGTGAATCATTGAGATGGATTGCTCCTGTCAGTAACGCAAAAACCTGGTCATGACTCTTGGGGATGGAAATTACTATCAGAGTGATTCTTGTAATCAGGAATCGATACGGAAGTCTAGTCGATAGAGCTGCTAGGATTGGTACTGTATGAGCCAGGCGGGCTCAGCCGGCGAAGGTCACCTCTGTCCATTTAACCCATTCCCCATTTTCTACATGACCAAGTCCTCTATAGTATTACAATGCCGAGACTGATCCCAGCAACGCATAAAGAGCCAATGTATAGCACTAATTCAAATGGCCGCCTCCGCACCCCGTTTTCCAACCAGCAGTTTCGACCCCAAGAGCAAAACTCGCGGCTGGCTTTTACGAGGAGCCACTGTAGACCTATTCGTAATTCAAAATGGCCGCCGCAGCAACCATCTTGAAAAGGTATCGCCAGTCGAAAACTGGACTGTCATAACGGGCAAAGATAGGAGTCAAACAAATCTAACACCAATCAGTCATACAAGCCTTCCGGCGCCAATCGTTCAAAGAGATATTTTTACGTCAAAACCAACATTTTTTTAGGTCTGACAGCCAGTCTATCAGTATTCAACGAGCCAAATAACTAACACTGACATGGCTGAAGAAACGTATAATTGTTCTTTCATAAGGTTTTATTTATTACCTGTAAAATGTCAACATACAGGTAAACATGAGATGAATGACGCCCTAACCTAAGACAAGGTCGTGTGCTGTATATTTATATCAGGGAGTACGTTTACCGAGGTCAAGTGTGCCTTCAGACAAGGTATCCGAAGGTTACCTTACTAAAAATATCCTGTTACCATTCCAATGTTCTGCAGCCTGGGAGTACACTCCTATGCAGTGCATTTCGTCATCCCGGGCGGCAGGACGAGGCCGGTTTATCGCGTCGTCTGGAAGCTGAGCAATGTCAAGATAGCGCCTTTGAACCATCCCACGGGCTTGTCATGTATGTCCCCCTGAAAAAGTGCCCTCCCCTATCAATGGTGACCCTCTCAGTCATGTTTCTATGGAGACTCATGTCCTCCCGAAATTAAAAGCGCATAAAAAAATCTCTGTCCCTGTGACACTCTCCTCTGTTGCACCGCTTAGTCTTGAGACTAAGAGGAGAATACTGTTTATTAGCCAATCCGCCAAGACTGCCCCCGGGCGGCACTAATAATCAGCTGCCTCCTTGCCAGCGTCTCCGTCGGGAAAAATTGATTAGAGGGTTGCTATGAATGGCATATAGATAACTGAGGCACACGAGCTTATAATATTCACAATGACTATGGTTCTGCCGAAATCAATAACATTCTCACGTGTTTGCAATGCAAATTATCAACATTCAACATCGTTCCCAATGTTTAATTTAACTACGGTAAATGTCATTAAACTGTTTACGACGATTTCCATGGGGACAAGAAGTGATTAGCCTGTCGGCGACGGAGGTTCAAGGCGACGGTGATTGCCAAATTCACACACTTTCACGCATCTGCAATGCAAATTGTCAACAATCAACATGTAATTTTTTTCCCATGTCTGACGAAAGATGTGGCCTTTGCTGTGAAAATTCATCCAACAATAAAAAATGCTGACATCAGCGATTTTTGGCGATCATCCGAGGGTTGCTCTGGTATTTGGAGACTGGCATATGAATGCCTTTGATGTAAAACCTGGCGTTATTATCTATATCAACTGTCGACAGACGACATTTACGCAGCCTAGTTTCCATGGAAACTGCGCCACTCGAATCAAAGAGATTTTTCAAATTTATTTGCACTTGTAGACCTACAAAGCTGCAATAGTATTAGCGCGAAGGCGAATGGAATCAGTAGCAATTCTATAAATAGGCGACATCAGTATTCAATGTAGCAACTTGATTTCAGATACTTGTAGCTTTCAGCAATTAAACCAACTTCTCAAAACTCTGGATTGAAAGCCAGCTCTTCTTCGTTTTAATTTTCTGGTTTGATACATGCAATAGCACTTCATCATTCTATTGAAATAGATCGGCTGCATAAAAAAACACCCAAAAAAGTATGTTGTATTTTTCATACAGGGTGTAGTCAAAACAAAGGATGCGGCGGTCGTGAAATGAAGTGGAGACGTTTTGTAATCATATGTTTAAGTTGACGTACCCTATTCGCCACATCCAGTCGCTAAGACAGTTAAAAACATTTGAAAACGTAACATTAAAATGGAGGCTAAATCCTAATAAGCAACGCGTGGCGGCGACAAACACTAGTGGAATTTGGCCCATTTTAAGATGTATTGAACTAGTTCAGTCCGTGACTGACAAGAATGACCATATGAAAACATGGATTAGTTATAAACAGACTGAGGATGATTTATAGACCTGTTTACTCCAGAAATAAAATTGATTCTAAAAATAGAGTTGTGCGGTAGAACAGCTGCTACCTCGTGTAACAACTTGGTCAGGCCTTTTGTGACGTCATCATGTGTTTCCAAGGTTACCACACGGAGATTGATATTGATATGTAAACAACGCATTTTATTAAAGGGACTATAAAGTAAGTTGAGAATAGTAACGTACGTTTTCGCCGAAGACGATCTCGCCAGCCGAGAGCCATCCTGAGCTTCAGGGCCTTTCCCTAGCTTCTCTGGCCATACAGCGAACTACATTTATAACCCCTGCTTCCCTCAGGATAGTGTGCCAATCTTGACACTAGAGGCGCTGATTTCGTTACTTATTAGACATGGCTTGCGAATTGGTTACATCCCGTGCATTGTTTATTGCAGTTTGATAATTTTTCAATTGTACATCTCATACCCATGTTGTCCCTTTAAGAAATTGTCGCATCTCTTGATAGGTCATCAAAAATCGTTACCGTAGTCAAAACACATCCAATCATGAATGAAAAAATAAATGAAAATTGTGTTGATCACATCTGGGAATGATTGATTGGAACCACTCCCCTTCGATAATATTATCATGTGTCGCTGATGGCGAATGGCGAGGTTGTTCGATATTGTACATTTCAGACCGGAAAATACTCGTCTCCTACTCGTCTGCGGTGGGAATATCGATTTTGGCTGAATAAACACCTTTATGATAAACGCGGCTCTCATAACCCTTTATATATATGTGTGTGTGTGTGTATCGTATCACGAACATGGTGTTCGTTTCCCAGCAACGATCATAAATCAAAATTGGCTATAAATTCCCGCCAAAATATCTAGAGAGGTTTTCCCGGGTTTTCTTTACAAAGAACCATATATTATTTTTACATGATTCGCCATAAGGTATTTCACATACATGTACTTGACACAAATTCAATATTCGCGCCTTTTCAGAAAACCGTTAAGAAATTCCAAATATGGAAATGAACTGGCGTGCCGCCAATTTATTCAAGGCGACGTCAGTCGTCTGCTTTGAAAAACTGGACTAGAAAGGTATTAAAATCATAACAACGAGTACAAAATTTTCGATGCGATTTTGCCGTAAACGTTTACAGAACCTTACCTCGGTAAAATTCCGTAGAACTTGCTAATCCTTTGAAAATACTGATATTGATTATGCAAATTAGCCGGCGAAATATGTGAGCACGTGCGTTGCTGAGGACAGAGAGAGGTCACCTTGATAAAATCCATGAATCATATAATAATGCTGAACAGAGTCGTTTTTTCTGGGTATCGGAATGAAAATGTTTATCCTTTATACATATATATCATCGGATTTCATTTACATATCGACAATTGCTGGTAAAAAGCCGGGGCAAAAAGAAAGACAAAAGAACACAACCGTATATAAAAACAGTGAAAAGAGAAAGCGAGATACAACGATGTCGTATGATCACGTTGTCCCTGGTCAAACCTGATAAAAGGTACTCAAAAGTAAAAAGAAAGTCAGAGACAAAATAGACTACCGTATGAGAATTGATGACCAGACATCCATCGAAATATCAAAGCGGTTACTCACCGGATAAAAAAGCTGATTAGATGTGGAGTTGTCCCTGTCTCAGAGCACTGCTTTCCTTCGATGAAAACCGTTGGTTGTGATGACTAGACCAGCCGCGAAATCTTTTATCACCAAGTCCCGCCCCCTCGTAAATTTTCATATCGCACGTGGGGCATTATTGTAATTGAGATGTGAGCTTGAGTGGGGATTTGAAAGGACAACTTTAGGGCACCCTTGAAATCAGTGTTAGTATAGGGAAATCTTTCTTAGAGGATAGAGAGTCTGGGAACTATAAGGATTCGTTTACTTTTTGAGCCCCTTTTTTGTTGTTCCCCATACTTCATACACTTTACAGCTAGAGAGGCCTTTACACCGGTGAAGAAATTTAAAATGTTAAAGGAATGAATGAATGCTGGTCAATGACGGTCAGTGCCTCTTTAGAACCGTTATCATAATCCGTCAGATTGTACAATAGGGCCGGGCCCTTTTTAAAGGGGGATATTTTCTACTTTCACACCGGCGTTAGCGCGTAAGCGCTGGTATAATATAGCCTGCAGAACATTTCCAGAAGGTCGGGACGGCTCGTGGGCGGTTTTAACGCCCAGATAGTATCAGATCAGATTAGTTCATTTAGTGCATCTCAGATGTCAGCACCTTTATAGAATTTTAAAACGTTGATATTTTGAGAACATGTCGAAGTTGTCATTTCGTGATATTTGGAAGAATAAATGGTTAATTAGCATTAAAATCGATATTTCACTTTAGACTTTGATGTTTTTTTACCCCAAATCATGGTTCAGTACTGAGACTGACATTGTCTTCCATGTCATCAAGAAAACATTTTCAAAAATTCTTGATATTTTGAGAACATGTCCAAGTTGTTATTTCGTGATATTTGGAAGAATAAATGGTTAATTAGCATTTATATCGATATTTCACTTAGCATCAATATTTGGTTGGAATTTTGAGCTGATTTTTGTATGCAGCATCTGTACGACATCAACAACTACATTGGCAGTGTTTTATTGGTTCTGACATGTCTAGATATCAATTATAAGGTTATCAGTTTGTTACATTTTTTGTTCAACCCTTGACACAAATATGTCTGCCTGGAGACTAGGTCAAGATGATATTTTAGGTTCGCCAACCTGACAGTTTTTGGCTAATGACTGACTCTTTTCATATGTGATTTCGAGTTGTTTAGCTCTTTCACTAGCCTGTCAGAAGGTGTCCCCCAGAGCAGTCATGCATGGGCCCATGTCGGCTGGCCAGGCCTGTCAGCTACTGGTGCTATTCTATATGTACAACCTGCAGTTGTTCTGGAGTAGAACCTCTCTTAGTGGACACCTCTCTATTAGTATTAAGGACAACTGAGCTAAGGACACTAGGTTTGGTTCCAAATTGCTTGTTTTCATTAAATCTGACCTCTCTAATCAGGACACCTTTTTATAAAGGAAAATCACTTGTCAGTCCCGAGGGTGTCCTTAATAGAGAGGTTCTACTGAAGTTTCCATCAACAAATTGCACATAAAAAGGTAACAGGTGAATGACCTCAAATGAATATTCATGAGGAAGTCGTGACGTAACGCTATAACATAGGCCTACCATGAATATCAAGTGCGTGAAAACTCATTGTTGACTTGATCGTCGGTGTGTGCGTGCGTAAAAATGTCATCGTCCCAAAAAAACTCCCATGAATCGGCCGAAAAAGATGCCAAATCGGATCCAATTTTCGACAGTGGTGAAGTGTGTAAACCAGGGTGGAAAGATGCTGAGGCAGGTTACGATGAAACGGATGAACATTTGCAGATTTTAGGGAAACCGGTCATGGAAAGATGGGAAACTCCATTCATGCACAAATTGGCCGAAATCGCCTCGTCGAAAGGTAGGTTGGTGCTCCAGATTTCTGTAATTTTCTCAAATAATGGACAGCGTTTCGGCTGCTTTATGGGTCACATCAATCACTTTTTCATTAACTTTATACCCGTTCGAGTTATGATTCATGACTGGTGTATAAAATCGCCTGTTTTCAGTTGTGATTACTTTATAAAACCGCGTGTCGAGCGAAACCTTTCACGGAGTCACTGTTGATGGGTTGGGCACCCTCGTCTTCAGGAATGTCGGGCGGTGGTGTAATGCTACAGGGCTTGGCTGTGGATTGCAACTTGGATGCAGACGAGGTAGAGCTATTTAACCGTCTGCTCTGCCATAAGACCTTGCATGGTAAGAAAAGTGACAACCTCCAAACATTGCCTAAGGATGGGCTCTATCTATCGTTTTGATTTATAGGTTTTTGAAAAGAAATTCTGTTGTTCCATGATCCATGTTTTTTTTCCTAAATAAAATTGGCCATTTCCTTATTTATTTCAATCTTTTTAAATTTTAGGTGGGCGAGTTCTGGAACTAGGGTTTGGCATGGCAATTGCAGCTTCAAAAGTAGAGCAATCCGACCTGGAAGAACACGTCATTGTTGAATGTAACGATGGAGTCTTCACACGCTTGGAGAAATGGGCCAAAGAACAAAAAAATAAGGTATCCTACTAAAGTAGATCCTGGGTGAATTTTTCTGAAATTTTTACAAGTCCGAAACCTTAAACATGAAATGAAATAAAGAATGTTGCTTGCTAACTTATATCAAAGATGTATTTGGGGTCAGTAACAAATATTGAATATATGAAACAGTCTTTCAGGTTCACAAATCTTCCTATTAATTATGAGAGCATTTTGATGAAAAATCACCAATATTTTATGAGTAAATGGTGATTTTATTTGCAGCTTTTTCAAACTTTTGAACCCAGCTTGCACTGAAGGCCAATGTACAGACCTTGGGCATAGGCCTAAGCATATGACAAATCTATGGCCAGGAATTTTATTAGATAGTCCTAAAATAAGGTCACTTAACAGCCAGCACAAAGCATTGCTAGGCCTACCTGCACTTTTGGTGGTGTTGTAATGTGATAATATTGGTACATGAATAAAGATATTGATATACATATAAGGTGAGGACAAAACCTCACAGCAAAGATGGGCAGTTTTGCCATGGAAGAAATTCAAAAAAAGGTAATGTAACGTACATGTAATGTAATGTAATGTTCTCATTTGCATACCTACAGGTCACACCCTTGAAGGGTCTCTGGGAAGATGTTGTGCCCACTTTAAAAGACGAATCATTTGATGGTAAGTTCAGACTGACAAATGCTGTTCGTAATATAGGGGTGTCCTGATTACATAGGTCAAATTGTACAGAAATGATGTATTTGGTGCCAATGTCAGTTGTCACTGTCCCTAAAGAGATAGTGTCATAATTATAGAGGTGTCCACTGACGGAGGTTCCACTGTTCTAATACCAGTACTAGTTACAGTTTAAATGCCCTTCAATCAAAAGGAACACCAGTTCAAGTTGAAAGTCCATTCAGTTCGTCAGTTCAAAAAACCACCAGTTCAAGTTGAAAGTTCAGTCCAAGGGTGCACCAGTTCCAGTCCAAACCCTCTTCAGCTCTTCAGTCCAGAGCACCAAATCAAGTTGAAACCCTCTTCAGTCAAAAGGAACACCAGTTCAAGTTGAAAGTCCGTTCAGTTCTTCAGTTCAAAAAACCACCAGTTCAAGTTGAAAGTTCAGTCGAAGGGTGCACCAGTTCCAGTCAAAACACTCTTCAGTTCTTCAGTCCAAAGGAGCACCAGTTCTGTTTAGCAGAGGTGTCTGCTAAGGGAGGTTCCACTTTACCAAATCCTGACTCCCTTTTCAATAAATCCTATGAGAAAGCATCAGAGAGCTCAGGAGATGGAATTCTTTGAGTTATTCCTAAAATTTCCCGTTTTGTTTTTATTTTCAGGTATATTATACGACACATACCCCCTTAGCGAGAATGAATGGCACACACATCAGTTTGATTTCATCAAGAATCACGCGTCCCGTCTTTTGAAGCCAGGGGGTGTGCTTACTTACTGCAATCTTACATCATGGGGTGAATACATGAAAAAAGATTATTCGGACATAGAGACAATGTTTAAGGTGAGAATTTACAGACAGCATGCCTTGTACCAAAAGTATCAAGTATATGTTCTTCAATCCATATACATGTACATGTACATCTACTTGCAAGTATGTATGAAGACAATACATTTCATTTGACCTGCGATGGACCAGCACCCTACCCATGGGGGGGGGGGGGGAGTGTACTCCTAGTATGTATGAAGACCATACATTTCATTTGACCTGCGATGGACCAGCACCCTACCCAGGGGGGGGGGGGGGGGGAGTGTACTCCTAGTATGTATGAAGACCATACTTTTCATTTGACCTGCGATAGACCAGAACCCTATCCGGGGGGGGGGGGGGGGGGTACCCCTAGTAACATAAGTGCGTTACACTCATGTAAAATCACAGAAGACGAATTTCTGTCCTCGAACTAAAGGGGGGCGGGATATTCTATCCTTCAATAATTTAAGGGGGGAAATGTCCCCCACCCCGTCTTCACTCTAGAAGAAAAACCCTGTCTTTTGTCTTACTTTTTCGTGACACCTACATTCATTTGAGGCGCTGTTAACGGAGTCCTTCCATTTTCAGGAGACACAGATGAAGCACCTTGAGGAGGCCGGTTTCAAAGCTGAAAGTATTACAACGGAAACAGTGCCAATGAACCCACCAGCGGACTGCAAATACTACAGTCACAATTTTATGATTGCACCTACAATTATCAAGTCGTAAATTCATGGGGGGCACTCGAAGTACTTCATTGTACCACAAAAACATAAATCCGGTCCTGACATTTAGGCGGTATATACTGGATTTTAATTAGATAAACTCAATATGAAATGGGCTACTTTTGATAATGCTTGTCAAAAAATTGATAAGAACATTGACAATATCTTGACACAACACGGGTTAAAGGACTCCGCTGTTAGTTGAAATTTGCAATTGAATTTGAATTTCCAGTTGCATTTGAATTTCCAATTACATATGTACTAAATATGAGGTCCTTTGGTCGCATATATTCAGAGTGCGTCATATAAAATTCAAAAGTTCTATTTATCAAACATGAATTTCAACATCACTATTGTGTAGACAAATATACAAATATATGTACCATGAACAATTATTGCTTCAGCCAATATGCATGCATAATGATAGCTTCACGGAGCATGTGTATGACTGCATCACCATTTCCCCGAGCCACCAGTTACAAACGCTGTACCCTTTTAACAGTGTTATTGTCAAGGAGAACATTTTCTAGTAATTGTTAAGAAGGAAAGAACGAAAAATAATACAATTTGCATGTATACTTCATTGTTGTTCATTCCTTCACTTTCATGACGAATGAGATGGAAGTGCACTCGTGTCTGAATTTCCAAGGTCAAATACATACATACATACATAATGAAATTTATATAGCGCTGTATCCAGATATGCGATCTCCGCTAAAAGCGCTTTACAATAATAGAGAAACTGATCAAAGATCAGACACCAAATACCCTCCCAAACAGATGAGTCTTCAGGAGGGCCTTGAACGTAGTTAGGTCAGTACAAGGGGTGATATGAATAAAGGCTAGCAAATGCTTTTACTTCAATTTTGTACAGAAAGGCCAAGTGTAAATGTACATGGAGTTTTAGTTAAAAGCATTTACTACTCTTTATTCATATCACCCATTATGTCAGTTCCGTAGGTAGCTGGTTCCACAACATTGGTCCAGCCACCGAAAATGCCCGGTCACCATAGGTTGGTATGCTTGTCTTGGAAACCAGTAGCCTGACACTTTCTGATGACCGGAGCACCCGAGACTGGCATCTTGCACTGACAAGTTCACTCAATGGTACAAGTCCACTTATTCAACCCTCAAAGAGTGAATATGGTGCTCTCCTTGTGGACAATTTTTATCTCTCGACATACCTGTGAGTGCAGGGCCGGAGAAGCGAACATTAACCACTGATTTCCTCAGGATGGTGAAACAGAATGTCCTGTCATGTCTACTTCGTAGGCTTCAGCCCAATCCTACAATAAGGAGGCTGTCTACCTGGATAATCTAGGCTACTTTTTGGCCTAGCACAACCAGACCATGTAGGACTGTCACAACCTCCAAGACAAAAAACGGCCACAACAAGAAGACAAACATTCCATGACCAGCAGAGACAATGGACGATATGAATAAACTCCATGTACATTTTTTACACTGGGCCTTTCTGTACAAATTGAAGTAAAAGCATAGACTTTATTCATATCAGCCAATGTCACAATTAGATCGGACCACATCATGTGTCCGGGATATAAGTGATTCATTAATACCTGAGACTGCCTCATCTCTCTCACCATGTAGACAACTTGGCAGGGCAGCCAGGACTGATTTGGCCTGGCTGTGACTGTCTCATCTCTCTCACCATATTAACAACTAGGCAGTGCAGCGAAGACTGATGCAGCCTAGCTCTGACTGTCTCATCACGCTCATCATGTTGTCAACACGGTGGAGCAGCCAGGATTGATTCGGCCTGGCTGTGACTTCCTTATCTCTCTCACCATGTTTACACCTTGGCAGAGCAGCCAAGACTGATTTGGCCTGGCTGTGACTGTCTCATCTCTCTCACCATAATCATTGTCAACACGGTGGAGCAGCCGGAACTGATTCGGCCTGACTGTGACTGTCTCATCTCTCTCGCCATAATAACAACTAGGCAGTGCGGCGAAGATTGATGCAGCCTGGCTGTGACTGTCTCATCACTCTCATCATGTTGTCAGCACGGTGGAGCAGCCAGGATTGATTCGGCCTGGCTGTGACTTCCTCACCTCTCTCATCATGTTGTCAACACGGCCGTGGAGCAGCCAGGACTGATTCGGCCTGGCTGTCAGATGAAGGAAATAAAGTAGACTCCCTGGGCAGCCCATCGCTTCATCCTAATTTGACGTGGCCGGTCCACTGCGTCCGGAGTGTAGAAATAATGAAGAAAAAAGTCACAACCAGCGCTTTCTCGCACACCAGAAGACACAGAGACCTCGAATGTCACAACCATCAGAGACAACAGTGAGACCTGATATTCAACTGCAAATCTGTGTAGGTGTGGCAAAAGTACTCTGTCCAAACATGAGTTATGAAGTATATTACAAGTCTTTTCAAATAAATTCCAAGTTCTAGAAAGTACTATCAAACCATATTTGTCTGGACACAGCCAGCATAGCTCAATTTTGTAATTTGCGAATTAGTATTGAAAATTTGTATCCCAAAAAAAATAATAACCTGAATTGAAAAATATTAATTGTAATGGAAAAAGGTAAATTGTAGCATGAGGTTCGGTATCATGAGGGTGAAAATTAACAGTTATGATGAGGGACACGTTGTGAGACAGGTGACTTTTTGTCCTTTGAGGGTCTGCTGGACTTTCTCAATCTCCCGGGCGCCGGGCCAATGTCCGATTAACATGCACCCGCTGAAATTGTCACATAGTCTGTTGTTAAGAGGTAACTGGCGAGCCAACTGTGGCAGAGACAGTAGGTCGAGTGAGGCTTAGCTACGATGATCACCATTGACGACGCTTTGGAGAATGGGACTTTCTGTCTTCACTTTTCGTTTAGTTCATATTTTCACCAAAGAGCGGCGCAGAATAAATTTTCAAAATGGCGTCACTTCTCAAGTAATGAAATTTTACATCAATTTATCTCCTATTTTCTCCAAAACGCATGATTATAATTAATAAATTTTGTGTGCAATTGAAAAGTGAACTTATACAGAATGTAAAAAACCATGGTTTACGGCCATCTAGAGTACTGATTTGGGTCAGTTTAGTTTCAACTGGTTGGTTTATACAAGTTTGTATGACTGATTGACTCGTAACGAGTATGAACTATGTCTGATGTTGTCGTTGATGCAACCATACTTCATCATTCATGACGTGACATATCAACATGCAGTAAACATAGCCTTATACTGGTACCATTTTCTAGTTATGTCTATGCATAGCAGGTGTGAGACGTCTGTTCATTTTATATATTTATTCTTACAAAATTTATTGGTTGAAATTTATTTATTTATTCATTTGATTTAGGCCTATTCATAATCCTTGTCAAATCAAGAGGGTAGATAACTTTCAAAACATTCAGTCAATTCTCAAATCAAGATGGCCGGCCAAAAGAGTGCAGATAACTTTCAAAACATTCAGTCAGTCATGTCAGTGCAGCTCTATTTATGTTCAGTCTATGAAATACAAGTTTAAGTTACCCCTATTCTATTCATCATTAAAAAAATGTCTACCAATGTCCTTTGTCACATCTGCAAGACACTTATCCATAGTACAAAGACGGAGTACTTTTTAATCCACACTCTTTTCAACAAAGCTTTTATTATTTTTTGGTTCTTGATCCTTGAGTTTTCATGACGCATGCACAGAACATTTTCGTCACCAGTGCCGCTGTTCTCAGTTAATGAGGTCAAGCACTTACTGGTAATTGTAATAAGAAGAAAAGAAGAAGAGGACTAAGAACAAATCCATTCCAGCGTTTTTCCTTTTCTTTCAGATTTGCTACTAAATGCGCTATTGGTGGGGGTGCAGTTTACGTAACTTTAGAAGAAGGCGTATGGAGTTCAAGTAATCAAGGCTCCAAAGCACTTGCGACAGTACGGACTAACGTGATTCCCACGGCAGCAGAATATTTTGAGAAAGTAAGGATAACATCAGAAATGACGCGAACAGTCGCATTTTTTTATGCTCATTGTCAAGAAGCAGTACCCCAACTTATCCTAATTAGTGACACAACTTATCCTAAAGGTGCAGAACTGACAGTGTTTACCATTGCCTGCAGGCCTGCAAGGTCTTCAGAACAGAAGTACACTAGAACCTCTCTACTATAGACACCCTCGGGACTGATAAGTGCTGTCCTGATTAGAGAGGTCAAATTGAAAGGAAACACCCAATTTGGTACCAAAACTAGTGTCCTTATAGAGAGGATGTCCATAGAGGCGTCCTCTAAGGGATGTTCCACTGTAAAGTAAAAATTACTAATGCGAATGCTGAAAACGCCTTGAAGGCACCACATTCAAAACATCAGAGATGCATTTGCACTGAAGAGGTGTTCTTATTCCCGGTTTGAATACCATTACAGGGAGAATCCAAGAACCTGTCCTGGATTTTAGATCTATTTTGTTTATGTTTTTGTTTATTTTGTTACACAAGTTTCTACCCCCTTTGCTTTTTCATGCTTCAGCTCTTGGCTTGCTATATTTAATCCTCCACTCTGCTATTTTCAGAATGGAATGGTGAGAATTATCTTCTTTTGATCCCTAATAGAGTATCAGCATCCCAATACGCGGCACTGATTTTCGCTTGGGTTTTCATCAAAACGTTGTCAAAAACTTTAACAAAATTCATGTCACATCTCCGTCTCACAACAATTCAATACCCTGGTGACAGTCCAGACCACTAACATGTTGATCCACTGTCGTTGTGCGTGTATCCATCTCTCAAAGGAGGAGAACGTAGGCCTGGTATTCACCGCCAGAAAGTCGGCAAGGGCCACAAAGTGGCGGCCCTAGTTTTGCTGGTCCCCTTTTGTAAACTATTCTCCTGCATTTGGTTGTGAAGTCTCTCAAACTGTCCGTCAACATTCCTTAACTGCTTTTCTTTCAAAACTAACCAAATATATTTCTGTCGCTATTTTAATTCATTTCTAAAATGCCCTGATGAATCTGTGTGTGACAATTGGAGTGATTCCATTTTGTTTGATATTGACAGATTTTGTTGGTTTATGGTTACAATTGTTTTCAAGATTAGAGTAGAGGTTAGGTTCAAATAGAATTTTCAAAGTGTAAATTTGGTGCTCATTTTGGTTCTTATCATAATTACAGAAATGGCTAAAAAGTGGCTAAAAATGGCTAAAAATTCAAACCCTGTAGGATTAATCCAACATTGTTTTGAAAACTAGTTGGAAGTCATTGTGAATCTGCAATTATTATATAAGTAAATGTAGAATATTCAAATCAGAAGTCATTAATTCAATATTGCAAATTCTTAAAACTTATACTTTCCTTTTCAGCTGAAAGAAAGGGCTGATGTTCGAACATCCGTTGCCACATCTTGGAATTTCGGTAAGTTGAAATACAGTAGAACCTCTCTATAAAGGACATCCTCAGGACTGACAAGTGCTGTCCTTAATAGAGAGGTGTCCTGATTGGAGGGCTCAAATTGAATGGAAACAACCAATTTGGGACCAAAACTAGTGTCCTTGATAGAGAGGTTGTCCTTAATAGAGGGGTACCTGCTAAGGGAGGTTCCACTGTACATAGTTACAGTAGCCTCTCTAGCTTTAGACACCCCTGGATCTGATGAATATCCGCTTTAGTGGAGGTGTCCTGTTTACAGAGGTGCTATGCAAGGAAGTTCTACTGTTTACTAGGCCTAGTTTCATCTAGAATTCTGTCTGACCAGCAATTTATTAAAATCCTCCCATGTTTACTTTCAGGGGTACAAAAAACGTTTTCGGCTCTCCTTGCTGCTCCAGAAACGGTCCAGATATACTCAGTCAAGGGATACAACTACGTCAGGACATCTATGGAACGTTAATAACAGACAAAATGAACTTAAGACTCTCACTGTGTTGAGACATTTGGTGATTTCTATGGAAAGTGCTAGAATGCAAATTTTCAAGTGGGAATGCTCAGAGTTAGGACGCGTCTCGAAAACCTCCAGAAATTTATTTGTCTTTTTTTCATGAAGGCAGGATTTCTGCCAGTGGGGGTGGGACAGGGGTACACATACCATACAGTTTAAGAGAGTACTTTCACTAAGTGATGAATTTGACTTGAGATGTGTGCATAGATTATTGTTATTTATAAGTAAAAATAAATAGAGATAAATCTGATTTAATATGGCATCTTATTTCCTTTTAACAAATATGTACCATGTTTTGGCACAAGGAATCCTCAAGATGTAAGGATGTACAGTAGAACCTCCCCTTGCGGACACCTCTGCCAAACAGACACCTCTATACAAGGACCAGGGTTGTATCACAGAATCCAACCTTCCTCCTGCCTGTATTCGCCCTTTAAACTGACTTCCAGCCTACTGTTCATGATGGTTAGACAATTCAGGAGACCATACAGACTCTGGCATCACCCTGCCGGGGTCCCAGTGACAGGCCCAATCCATGTGCAGTGAAGAATTTGGCACACCTGAACGACTAAAGGAATGCTTCATTTGTAGAGAGAGGGCACACATGATGACAGTACACATTTGCCTGGTGCTAGTGTTAAGTTTGGCTCGGACTTTTGCTGATGATCCTGTACGGTTCAGTCTGGATTTGGTTGTACCTGTGTTGGCCTGTGTGTCCGGTTGGTCGGTGATGGAAGAGATCGGTCTTGCCTCTCAGCTTTGATCAACGACTCCGCTAAAAGTGGCTTAGGGTAGCCTCTCCTGACGAAATGTCTGGCTACAATGAGGGCTTGGTGTTCAAAGTCCTCTAATCTAGAGCATATCCTGTGTACCCTCAGGAATTGTCCATAGGGGATGCCCGTTCGCATACTAGAAGCCTCAGAGCATGGTACCACGGAGCCCCAGGGATCAAGGAAGAGACAACAAAAATGCTCGTTTTTCTCTTTTGAAAGATTTTTATCGACTTGTAAGAAATGTTACATTATACAACCAAAATTCTTGACTGTTTTGTTATCAATTACATTGGAACACAATTTATAAACATCATTTCATGAATTTGTTGATTGAATTTGTGATTTTCAAATACTGAAACCTTCTGACCCTTGCTGACACATGAACACAAGTACATTTTTTCTTAAATCATGATTGCAAAGTAAAATGTAAAAAAACATCTCGGTTTCCAACCTTGTACACCAGGGGCCAAATTCATAAAGGGCGTTTAGCTTAAAACAGCGTTTAACTACTGAATAGACAGATTCAGGTCCTTCATGTAAATCTTCACAGAATATGAATAGGCCCTGAAACTGATTAGGGAGAAGTTACACATGTCTAACCCTTAAACGCCCTTCATGAATTTGGCCCCAGTTGATTAGAGGTAGTTTTTGAAAAGCTCTTAAAAAACAGAAATGGTCAAAACAACTTTTACAATGCAGAGTCCATGTTTTTCACAGCAGCCCCATAGCAGAAACAGATCTTGAGATACCCAACTTTCATTCCTGCCATTCTAGAGTTTGCTCAAATTACCTTAATTTGCCAGCCAAAGTAAACTAAAGATGGCGCTGATTTTCAACTCGGTCAAATAGCCCATCAGTCTTTTAACATTTCTCAAACTGTCGCATTTGTGTCATTCTGTGTTGTCTACCCAGCACATTTCTGCAAACATTTATTTGACCGTGTTGATGACCAGCGCCATCTTTAAGGTTTCCAATACCTCATTCATAATTGCTGAACAGTCACGTTATCTACTCTAACACTTCAGTAGCTTGTAAGTCCATCAACAGATCGGTGTAAAACCGAGCAACCTCAGGATCATGATCACGCCAACCTCGTCCCTGGAGTTCTAACACCTCCAATAATAAACATCGCTGTCTGGCAGACGAACTGAAAAACAAATGCAGGGGGATGAAGATTTGATCGAAACAACCAAACAACCTATGTATGGAGTCCACTAAAGGCTACTGTCCTCCCATGTGGGATGATTTACTAGCCCTGGCATAGACACTCGGGGTCCCATCATAACCACCCTCATTAATTCAACTCATATTGAGCCTCGAACTTGTTGTGAAGAGCCATGAATTCCACTTCTTTGAAAGCCAAGACATCCCAAAATACAATAATAGGTGGTCTCGCGATTGAACCTGGGCCCTAAGGAGTGGTACCCAGCTGATAACCACTTGGCTATGAGCCCCCTTACAAAATCGTAGGCCTTTTTTTCCCTACCTTGAACTAATGACCTTTGTCCTGAGAGTCTGTAGAGTATTCTTCATCCTAGCTGGATTATACTTCTCAAGTAAGATACCAATACTTTGAATCTGAAATAGACGGTCAGTAATCATGATAAAACTTTTTTTACAATTGTTGTCAGCAATGCATTAGTTGCAGTACTTACCTGGCCTATAGTTGCAGTACCTGGCCTATAGCTGCAGTACTTATCTGGCCTATAGCTGCAGTTCTTATCTGACCTATAGCTGCAGTACTTACCTGACCTATAGTTGCAGTACTTGTCTGGCCTATAGCTGCAGTTCTTATCTGACCTATAGCTGCAGTACTTACCTGACCTATAGCTGCAGTACTTGTCTGGCCTATAGCTGCAGTACTTACCTGACCTATAGCTGCAGTACTTACCTGACCTATAGCTGCAGTACTTGTCTGGCCTATAGCTGCAGTACTTACCTGGCCTATAGCTGCAGTTCTTATCTGACCTATAGCTGCAGTACTTATCTGACCTATAGCTGCAGTACTTACCTGACCTATAGCTGCAGTACTTATCTGACCTATAGCTGCAGTACTTACCTGACCTATAGCTGCAGTACTTATCTGGCCTATAGCTGCAGTTCTTATCTGACCTATAGCTGCAGTACTTACCTGCTCTATAGCTGCAGTACTTACCTGTCCTATAGCTACAGTACTTACCTGGCCTACAGCTGCAGTACTTACCTGACCTATAGCTGCAGTACTTATCTGGCCTATAGCTGCAGTACTTACCTGGCCTATAGCTGCAGTACTTACCTGACCTATAGCTGCAGTACTTGTCTGGCCTATAGCTGCAGTACTTACCTGGCCTATAGCTGCAGTACTTACCTGACCTATAGCTGCAGTACTTGTCTGGCCTATAGCTGCAGTACTTACCTGACCTATAGCTGCAGTACTTACCTGACCTATAGCTGCAGTACTTATCTGGCCTATAGCTGCAGTACTTACCTGACCTATAGCTGCAGTACTTGTCTGGCCTATAGCTGCAGTACTTACCTGGCCTATAGCTGCAGTACTTACCTGACCTATAGCTGCAGTACTTACCTGGCCTATAGCTGCAGTACTTACCTGGCCTATAGCTGCAGTACTTATCTGACCTATAGCTGCAGTACTTACCTGACCTATAGCTGCAGTACTTATCTGGCCTATAGCTGCAGTACTTATCTGACCTATAGCTGCAGTACTTACCTGGCCTATAGCTGCAGTACTAACCTGACCTATAGCTGCAGTACTTACCTGACCTATAGCTGCAGTACTTATCAGGCCTATAGCTGCAGTACTTATCTGGCCTATAGCTGCAGATCGGCATAGCTGCATTGTCTACCTGATCAGACATTTCATTTCATTTATCACACCACTCAGTTGATGCAGCCGACCAAGCAGAAGCAACATAATCCTGCAGCAGCTGCTTCCATGACTTAAGAGAAAACCAAGCGAAAAAAACGTGTTTTTCTCACCTGCATATTAAAACTTTCGATCTCATCTCCTCCACCTTCCAGTAGCATATCTAAACAGTCGAAGACAGGTACAACTAGCGGCACCATCGGTACATCGTTGATTTTTATATGACCGAATAACTGGCACAAGATCGACGTGAAACATATAAACTTCGACTTCGATTCTTTTTGTATGTTTTCCTTTTCTGAAAGATAATAGCAAAGATGGGTTAATCATATCATAGAATGGACTTCTTAAAGAATATCTTCTTCTTCAGCATTTGCTTTGCACTTGAGAACATTTTCTCCAGAATAATTCTCTCACCAATGCGAGGTGGGCATTTCTGAGTGTCACTCTGGTCACAATCGCAACCACAACCAGATTATGATCACTGGGACTGCATTCACATTCACTTTGCAACAGGTCTCCCTCGAACCAAATCGATTGTGTCAGAAACACAGGTATGTTTTCATTCATAACTAACCTTTAAAATCCCTTTGAATCAACTTTAAAATGCAACTTCTAAACTTGACTTGATCAGCCTCGATTTCCGTTAACTTTTGGCACAGATCTGCTCCTGTCACTGAGAATTCCGCATCCCCTAAACAGCGGTCATAAATAATCTAAAATGGAATGAAATATTAAAAGTCGAGTTTTTTAATACATTTTATAAATACTTGTATTAGCCAGTTATAGAAAAGTAACAATATTTAAAAGCCAACACGTATGATCTTTTGTGCTGCTTTGACTGGCCTTGACAGACCCTTGTACTCTTTGATCAGGCATCACTATCAGGCAGTCCCTTCTGCAAAATTGGTGCATATAATCCTTCTTTTACCTCAGCACACTGGCAGGCTGGTATAAACTTCCAACAGCAATGATTACCTCCCCGGCCCTGAATCTTTTTGAGTGGTTTATCCGTCCATGGTTTCTAAAACTCTTGGACTTTTTGGGGCAGGATGCAGGATCATGATCATGGTCTCTTCACTCTGGGTGAATAATCAATACTCACCTGGGCTATCTCTTCAATCTTTTTACGGTCAGTGGAATATTCTTTACTTATTCTCTGAAGTTCGTCTAAATCTGCAGGTTTGGGTTCCAAGGCCAAAGTCTTAATTTTGTTAGATAATTCATCGGCTAAATCACGCTTTGGTGGTTCTTTAGGTGTGTCTTTAACAGTTATCTGTAAGATGAAAAAGCGTTCTTAGGTCAGAACTAGTCCGATTCATCCAAGTCAATGAGCAACGGAAAAGAGCAGGAAACAAAATTTATCATCGCACAAGACACAAGAACAAACCAGTAGCAGACAAAAAACTGCATGGTCGCATACGGATGGAATTCAACAACTGTGGTATGCCAAACACTCTGTTGACATTCATTTGATATGTTCACACTCACAGTCGATGACAATGAAGTCATGGAGTCGGGTCGATTACATAGAAGAGCAAAAAACATAACATGTCAAATGGGAATGGCGCACGATAGTCATCGTGAGTTACCATAGGTCTCACTTTCACTTCATTCCACTGCAATGTGAACAGTTCTTTTTTTAGCCTATACCTTTCACATTTTTATGTTCAGTGCATTGCTGCAGTACATCCTACCTATACAGAATACACACACAAAACATGGTCAGCTGTTCAAAATATCAGTTGTAAAAAGTGTTTTTAAGAAGCGAATACATGATCGATTCTCATGAAATATGTCTTATTCGAAAGCTTGTGAAAGTTTCTTTACTTTTGGAGTATTTTCGCCAGGTTTACGCAACTGACCGGCCGAGGACTGCCCCAATAAAGTTGCTTTGAGGCCACCTCTTCCTCTCCCTCTACCCGCCATGTTTACATCTGGGGTCAAACAGAGGTCAAGGTCAAAGTTTTTATCTTCCTCGTTTTCTTGTATCAAAAGCTTTTTTAAAAGTTATCTAGTGTAATACATATGATTCAGTCAAATATAAAATAACACAAAATATACGAATTTTTAGTTTTATTCAGTTTTGATTGATTGATTTAAACACCTGGTTTAGAGAGTATGACGTTCCAATAATACTCTCTATATCACGTGAAATTTCAATTATTGCAACAGTTTTGAGATTTTCAAGTCCGATTTGACATGTTTTGAGAAGAATTAACAGCAATCATGTATAACACAAGACAAAATAGCACATTGTTTGCAAATTCACCCACAATGCACGTTAGGTAAATGGTTAAACGTATGCCCAATAGAGGGCCGACACTAACCGTTGATTGGTCAAAAATAAGCACCGTTTTTGAATGCACTCCGAATTTCTTCAACTTTTCTTTATGTTTCTGTGATAAAATATCAGCAAAATGAGGAACCAGTACGTGTACCTTAAAGTCAGATTTTAACGATTGTACTACATAACAAAGAAAGATGCAGAAATTATAGCTATCAACTGTTCATAACAACAGAAAATTTGAGGGTCTTTTTTGTCTGCTGTGCAAATGTAAATAAAAGTGCCGAACTTTCATACAGGAAATGCAGCAGTGCACTTTGCATAGATGTAGGCCAGTCTTGAGTGTGACTGTGAAGTGTGACATCACAACGACACCCTCTTGTCAGGCCTGTGTAAAGACAACTGGCTTGTTGTGCAGGTTACTGTGGTTTCTTGGGCTTCCATTCAATAATATTGTGACGTGGGATGTTAGAAAATCGTTTCAACCAGAGAAAATTGTCTTCTGCCTAGTCTTCTGCCTAGTACAAAGGAGGCCCTCGCACCAGGCGGAGGAAGCCACTGAGGGCCACAACAAACAAGCAGCAAACAAAAGATCATGTAGTGTGCGACCATGCGGTCTTTTGTTTGCTGCTTGTTTATTGTGGCCTTCACTTCAGTGGCTTCCTCTGTCTGGTGTGAGAACCTCTATGGACCTTTTTGTTTGGGGCAGGGCGCTGACCTGTTGTGTGTTTCACCTGGTTGCAGTTGCTTATTGCATTGTCTGAAGCTGGCTTGAGCCTTTTGAAGACGAAGTGTTCTCTGTGTGCATGTCAATTGTCATTGGTTTATCATTTATATACTGTTCTAAATTTAATAAGGAATCCTATTTTTCAGAAAAAGAAGAGCGCCACAGAAGAACAAAGAAGACACCGATCCAGTCGAAGTATTTTGTCGGATCCGCCCAATTGACGACAATTATGACAAATGTGTGTCTGTGGTTGGCCCAGTCACAGTTCAGTTGACTCCACCTGAGCATTCTCAGGCTTACAAAAATGGAAATTATACGGAGGTGTGTAGAATCTTCTGGATATGCCTGCGAGGGGTTGCTTCTTTCCCGAATACGGTTAGGCACCAATTGGGTTTCTTTGCCTGGTGATTCCCATCTTTGGCCAGAAAGATGGCATGAAACTGGGCCCAGCATCCTTGTTTTCAATTCTTTACTTTTATAGGTCTCTTGAGATATTGTCTATAACAGGTGTATCTTGATTGAAGCCTAGCTCCCCTTTCGAACTCTAAATAAAATATCCCAAATAAAAAGTTATTTATTTCCATGTTTTATTCTTCTTTTCAGTCACAATATTCATACAGATTTGTATTTGAGGAGACGACGTCACAAAAGGCGATCTATGACCATGTGGCCATGCCGCTAGTAGAAGACCTCTTGCATGGGAAGAATGGCCTCCTTTTTACGTACGGCATTACATCGTCCGGTAAAACACACACAATGACCGGCACGCCACAGGAACAGGGAATCCTACCGAGATGTTGTGATGTCATCTTTAACAGCATTCAGGAATTACAGGCCAAGAAATATGTAAGGATGCATGTTTAAATGCCTACTCATTGGGAAGAAATGATGAGGCTCTTGGTCCACTCGCAGTGACTGATGCAGTTTTTTAGCAACCTGACGGTTTGACTGGACCTGCACTGAGTTCAGAATCCAGGTCCCTGCTATCTTCAGTGTCTGTTACATGGTTAGGCTCAACCTGAGCTCGGTGATGCCAAACCAATGAGCCTGCACATGCTTAGGTTGTGATTAGTGGTTGGTTCATCAGAAGGGAAAAAACAAACACATGCTTGGATGAAATATCTACTAATCATTCATAATATTTCTTCAGGTTTTCATCCCAGATAGGCAGAACGCCTTTGACGTCCAATGCGAGGCAGACGCAATGGTTGACCGACAGCGTAAAGACATCCTCCCCAAACTAATGACGCCGAAAACCCCTGGCACCCCTCGAAGGCATGCACGGTAGCTTTGTTTTGGCATGAAATATCCTAGTCAGATTGATCAGCCTTTATTCTCGGTGGTGGTGTTCGTACTTGGGGCAGCAGTAGCGCAGTGGCAGAGAGTGCGCTTCATGATCAGGAGGTCGTGGGTTCGACTCCCGGCCGAGTCACTGCTTAGTTCCCTTACTGGTCGAGTTCAAGTGAGCGCCTTACGGTTGCTCCTTGAAACCCCTGATTGATTTTGGTGGAGACCGGGGTAATAATTATGTAGTATCCAAAAGTGCTTTGAACTGTGATACATGGAAAAGGCAACAAAGGTAACTCCATTAACCAAGAAATTGTGTACATGTTCATGTATTTCTTTTCTAACTTATCATCAAAAAGTTGAAAAAACGGACCTAAAGTCAATATTGTCTTCAACTCTGCAGTTTGTTTTCAGGAATGACAGAAATGATGACGCACCACGAATCAAGGAGCAATCGGCTATCGGCGGTTTGGACGAGGACACTAACTACGCCGTATTTGTCTCGTATATCGAAATCTACAATAACTTTGTCTATGATCTGTTAGAAGACTTACCATATGATCCTATCACTGGATACAAGTAGGTCAATTTAATTTTTGTTCGTTAATGACAACGACCTCTCTATGCCAGCTTTAGACCGTTATTTGTCTTTTTCAATGTGTCTTTCCAATCTCTGACCCTGGTCCTCTGTCTTTCTTATTACTGCACCTCTGACTCAAAAAAACGCACCCCACCAGCACTCTTAACAGAGCTTAAATGGACAGAGGTCCCAATCCTCAGATTAGACCCTGAGATCATTCCAATCTGTTGTCTTCTTCAATATGTCTTTCCAATCCCTGACCCTGGTCCTCTGTCTTTCTTATCACTGCACTGACTCAAAAACACACCTCACCAGTCGTCTAACCGAGATTTAAAAGACCGAGGTCCCATTCCTGAGATTAGACCCTGAGATCATTCCAGTCTATTGTCTTCCTTAATCTGTCTTTCCCATCTCTGACCCCGGTCCTCTGTCTTTCTTATCACTGCACCTCTGACTCAAAAACATGCACCTCACCAGCCGTCTAACAGAGCTTAAAAAGACAGAGGTCCCACACCTCGCATATTAAAGAAAAATTCTAAATCAATGTCTTTTTAGGCCACCACAGTCCAAGGTGCTGAGAGAGGACCGGGACCACAACATGTACGTCCACAATGGCGTAGAGATCGAGGTGAAAAATACCGAAGAGGCATTTGATGTCTTCACGAAAGGTACGGTTGACTTACCGTTAAGGAATTGAATCCGAACTTGAGGCATTGGTTGCCTCACCATGCACTAGCAGTGTTTGGTCAAAATGGCGGCTCGAATCCTTGCAGTGTTTGGTGAGATAACCAAAAGTGATATTGGGATGTCACTGTTTATTCTAACACATTTGAAACACTGAAGTGTGATTTTGACGGCTTTTTTGCCCAAAACAAAAGCAGTTATGATTAGCTTACTGAAACCGCTAACCATAACCACTGTCATAAAATAGGTACTGGTACAGTTGTTTATACACTGTGAACAGTGCTATGTTCGAACCCTGGTAGTGTTTGATGAGAAAACCAATACCAACAGTGAGGCATCCATTTCTACTCTAGAATACCTCAAATTAAACACTGCAATGTGATTTTGAATGGTTCATAATTTTGCACCAACCAAAAGAGATTTTTGTTGCCTTACCTGTAACTACTTACCATAACCGCTTCCACGAAAATGAGGCACGGTGCTTTATACATTGTGAGCAGTGCTACATGCATAATTCAAGAGTGCAACCAAGGTGTTTTAGAATGTTAAAGAGTTCCATGTCTCTGATGAAAAGAATTATTTCCAGGTCAGAAGAGAAGGAAGGTGGCACACACCGCGCTGAATGCTTCATCAAGTCGTAGCCATAGTGTCTTTAACATCCGCCTGGTCCAGGCCCCGCTGGATCCGATCGGGGAGGAGGTGGTTCAAGACAAGGAGAAGATATGCGTTAGTCAGCTGTCCCTGGTGGATTTGGCTGGGAGTGAGCGCACGAATAGGACCAAGAATCATGGGGAGAGGCTCCGGGAAGCTGGTAGGTTGTTGTGCACTGATTCATTCATGTAAAAAATTGAAATGAAATGGAAGGTCTTGTATAGCGCTTTAAACTGCAAAGTACTATCTCAAAGCGCTTTACATGGTCTTGTATAGCGCTTTAAACTGTGCAAAGTACTATCTCAAAGCGCTTTACATTTATCATTTTGTGTAGTCCAGATATCTTTCTGTAGAAGCCAAGGAATGAACTCGTATATCGCACTACAGTTGGCTTTTTAGGCCAGCTTAAAACAGGTGACACTGGCTGAGCATCAAACGCAAACTTAAAAAGTGCCAACATTTTAACTCCATTGAAATAACCATCAAGTTTTGGCAGCAAACGCAATATCAGTCTAACGCCAAATGAAAAATGGGCAAATTCGCTAATTTTAGCGTCGCCAAAAATTGCACGATTTACAGTATCCTAAAACTTGTTTTTCTATCAGGTAACATCAATCAAACTCTCATGGTGCTGCGAACTTGTATTGAATGTCTCCGCGAGAATCAGAAGAACAGTGGTAACAAGATGGTGCCATTCCGCGACTCTCGTCTCACTCACCTCTTCAAGAACTACTTTGACGGCGAGGGCAAGGTTAAAATGATTGTGTGCGTGAATCCAAAGGCGGATGAATACGACGAGACAGTGGTATGTATACTTTTTTCACGCAGACGAAGTCAAAGTCAAGCTTTTGAAGTTGGGAGAGTTTTGCACCATAGGCCTGCTGGATTTTTATCTTTTTCCTCTTCGGAAAGTTTTAATTGAGACCGGGAACAGAAAAAAGTATGCCTCATCTCTCTCTGTAGAACTTTGACAGTCTTTTTTCCTATGTACACTCACTCCCTCTATACAGTGTCCGCAAAATGTGCAAAGACTTTGCGTGTTTTAGGTGAGCAAGCTGGATTGGTCAGCTTAGGAAGTATTTTTTGAAAACCAGACCACCTTGATTAAGTGTCATGATTGGTAAGGATTACCATGAAAACGGGCACTCTAAAAATGTCAAAAAGAATTGAAAAACGAGTGCTTTAGAACCCTGGAATCCCCTAAATTCGGATGAAAAAAGTTCGATGTATCAAAAAAAGTCATCTTTATAATTCCTTTGCAGCAAGTGATGCGGTTCGCCGAACTAACCCAAGAAGTCCAAGTGGCCCGTCCATCAACAGTCCGGTTCGATCTTGGTTACACGCCTGGCCGTCGAAAGATGAACCAACAATACAAAGACCAGCTCAACCACATGCACGAGCAGGAGGTCCCCAGTGTCGCGACTTCAGTTCGGTTGTACGATATAGGACCACCTTTCCCAATGTTTGAGGTTTGTTTTAAGTGACTTTTTGTGTTCTATTTTCTAACTGGGTTGAAACTTGCGGGCACGAAAAAACCTTAGCAAAAAGGAAATAACAGTAGAACCTCTTAATTAAGGACACCCTCAGGACTGACAAATGCTGTCCTTATAGAGAGGTGTCCTGATTTGAGAGGTCAAATTGAATGGAAACAGCCAATTGGGGATCAAAACTAGTGTCCTTAATAGAGAGGTTGTCCTTCCTTAATATAGAGGTTTCACCCCACTTTGGGCAAATTCCACCCCATTTTCCTTTACACTTGTTCTCAATTTTAGTTGAATGATCCATCAGATACCGTCACCCTTACGACCCTCACACATTACCTACAAGAGCGCGACGTCCGCCGCCAGAATTTCATGACTGACCTCCTCAGAAAACGTGAGTTTAACATCTTTTCTCAATACTTTTGTATACCAAGTCACTCATTCAGAGAGGAAATGTGTTGGCCTCTTTCTGAGTGCAAGGGGTTTGGTAACTCAATCAAGACCCTCCGCTTTGTGTGTCTGCCATCTTGTTTTGCCAATTTAAAAGTTTGTGGAGGCTTGCCGCACTTAAGCAGCATAACGTATCGGCAACTAGGTACCATTTCTCAATCTATCGTCGGTGAAATCAGTTGGAAAAATCCGCCACAAAAACAATTTTGAATTGCCGTTGAATGATGCCTTCAAGTCGATGAGGCGTCACAAAGTCATACAACACTCAATCGCCCTGTGTTGGCGTGTTTATTTGCGGGAGAGGTTGTGAATGTGAGGCAACATTGTGATATGCAGTTATCTCCTTGTGTTCACGGTTTACGCTAGGGTTTATGAAGACAACACTGTCTCAATCTCATGGAAAACATAACCACTGGGTCATAACTGTTTCCGAAGCCACAGTTAAACCTGGGCCAACGCTGTTAAGTTGCATTTCATTGGGTGATATGAATAAAGACTAGCAAATGCTTTTACTTCAATTTTGTACAGAAAGGCCTGGTGTAAATGTACATGGAGTTTTAGATAAAAGCATTTGCTAGTCTTTATTCATATCACCTATTGTCTGCTGAATAAAAGGATGAGATATTCAAAACGTATTGTTTAATTTCAGAGGATTTATTCCGTACCAGGCTTCTCGACATCGACAATGAGAATTCGGAACTACGCTGCAGGTTCAGCAATTTAGAAACGGTCGTCCGCACTAAAGAAACGGAATCGACCAAACTCGAGCGTAAAATCCGCAGCTTGGAAAATCAGAATCGCGACTTGCAGCGGACGGTCTCGATGTACGATCATGACATCAAGGAACTAAAACATGAGATCGAGGATAAAGAACAGGCGGTGAAAAAGGAACGGACCGATAAGAACCGGATACGACACGACTTTGAGAATAAGCTGATGTTGAATAATCACCAGTGGGAGAAAGCTCTGGTATGTTTATTTCTTTGAGGAGGGTTCCGTCAAATTTTGAAAAAGATTGTCAAATTTTTATGTTTTTTGAAGGGGAAGTTTTAAGAGGACTTTTTAGGCAATGGAATCATTCAATTAAAAGAAGGGCCCAACTGCATCAAGGTAAATTGTTCAGGAAAAGATCTTTTGTTTTTAATTCTAAGATTATTCAGTCTCATTGCTGCTCATAACAGCACTATCAAGCAACGATCTGCGAGTCAATATAGAACCTTGTGATTACCAGTTTTACCCGCAGATGAGAGATTATTTTTCTAACATTGCAGTGATTATAATCACAAGTAGCTCTGGTTTGAATTGCTTGTTTTCGCAGCTCATTAGGCCTCGATTTTCCCTGTCACAGGATCACAGGAAACACTTATTGCTCGAGGTTTTACTACGTTTCCCTTGTAAATTTTTTCTAATTTTTTCTCTGAACAGGATCAAGAACGCCAGAAGATGGAACTGGAGTGCGGTGCACAAATCTGGGACAAAGACCGAAAATTGAAAATGGTCAGGCACATCATCAACGGAGATCAAGCCAGTTCAAGTAGCTCCGAGACAAAGATCAAAGTCCCACCACCAGTGGCCCCAAAACCACGCACTACCAGAATGAAAACGGCTAATTCTGATACGTCGATTAGTACGGCTGGGACTTCGTCTTCAAGTACAGCGTACTACTCAGCAAAGTCGACGGTTAGCACGCTGAAAAAGACGAAGACACCCCCGACGACACCTTCCAGTGGCTCCGTAAGTTTTACTACTTTGAAAAGTGGACGAAATTCTCAGTTGAACAGAAGAAAAGTCCTTGGCTCAGGAATGAGAATTTATGATTTTTGGAAGAGTTCTGTTTTTTCACCTCCTGAAAAGGGCTGAAGGGTTGACCATAGGCACTGCCCCTTGGCTACAACTTGAAATCCTAAAGCAATCAGAACTCCCTTCAAAATGAGGTAGACGCCAATTTCAATGGTAGGAGTCTGTTGCCTGGTAAAAAGAACTGACTGCCATCTTGAAATTGGTATTCACCTTGTTTTGAAAGAGTTTTAATTGCTTTAAGATTTCAATTTCTAGCCATATGGTCAACCCTTAATGTGACTACACAATGGGGATGCCCTATTCGATCGTGTACCAAAAGGGTAAAAAGAATAAAATAGGTCATTGGTTGTTATTTTTCAGACAAGCACCATTCCCATCTCCAACCGTCGTGCCCACCGCCGATCTCGTTCGGCCGGTGCCGACCGATGGCTGGACCACAAGCCTGCCGAGACACTCGAACTCTCCACCGTCCTCCAACCCAAAATGAAGAAGAAGAAATCCGTCACGAAACTGAATGTGAAGGACACCATGGAGGCCGACAAGTACTGCCTGACGCATCAGGAGCAAGACTCGAATGACGAGATTGTCACCAAGCTTATCAAGGTACGTACACCCTAAAGCTACGCTCACATGACGGGCAAAATAGCGGAAAACAATGTTTTGTGGCGATTTGTCATAAGTGCGGGAGACGAAAGCCAAAAACATTCTGAAATCTGTTCCGTTTTCACCATCATTTTGTCGTTCTTGTGCAGGTGGCTTGAGTGAGACATATAACTGAGATTAGAGACAAAATCACCACTGTAGTTAGGTTGCTATACAACAAGGTTGAGACATTTTTGCGACTTGGGGAGAATTTTAATTTTTTCCCTCCAAAAATTGACTAAATTTGAATCCAGAAATGAAAAGATCTATGTCTCAGCACTCCGTAGAGCTTTAAAATTTGGAAATCGGACAAAAAATAACGTTTTTCAAGGCAAATTTTGCAAGTTACGCATTTTAAAGGACGCGTTTTCAGTCATTTTGTTCTGGGCACTGTCATATCCCTGGGTTGAATATCTTTATATGAAAAGCTTTCTTCTTTTCTGACGCTTTCTTCACAGACCAGCACCCACGCCCCAGAATGCGTAGATCAGGTTCGTGCGCCATCTCATACCTCATCTGTCCCGTTTGGAAACAAATATGACATGCATGACATCATCATTCCATTTCTGTCTCCGCACACTCAGCTACGATGTGGCCTAAGATTGTTTATCATACCCTCGTTGGTTGGTCCCTGGTTTTGCATGTTTTCATCTCCACAGTGGTGCTGGTCGCAATTCTTTTAGCCTTTTAGAGACTTGAGCATTATGAGTATGAAAGAAATTATCTCATTTTGCCAAAATAATGACAAAAACTACTTGGCAGACTAATAGTTGTTCTAAACAGTCCTATACTTGACTTGCCAAACTCAGAAATGCAGCGCCACTCGCGGACAAAGATAGAACAACTCGACATTTTTTTCACCGGTTTTCGCTGCAAATGCGTACCAGCCATCCGGAAACTAATAACGGCGGCAATCTGAACTTGTTTTGTGTAAGTTTTTGAGAGTTCAAAAAGTTCTTTAAGGCTCACGATTTAAGATAATTTAGCAATCTGATAACTATTACGTGTTAAGAAACAGACGTACCACAGTTATAACCAGTTTACCTGTGTGAATTTGCATGCGCAGCGAAAACCGGTGAAAAAAATGTCGAGTTGTTCTATCTTTGTCCGCGAGTGGCGCTGCATTTCTGAGTTTGGCAAGTCAAGTATTGGCTTTACTAAAGGAGACAACGTCAAGTCAACCCCAGCATCAGTTAAAAAACTTGTTTGAACGCCTGGGCCCAGAACGTGCTTTCCAAAGATTGGTGATTATCCTAGGTTTTCATGTGGACATTTCCTAACTATTGGGACAATTTCCAACAAATGTTCAAGTTGTTAGGTTTTGACATTCTTAACTTTTTCACGGAGACGATTATGATTTTCTGTAATCGACAAGAGACTATAGGTACTTTGACGGCACACCTGGCTATTAGCAAACAAACAGAAACCAAACGATGTATTGTGTTTCAGTTGTAAATCTGAAAAGGGCGCTCTCTGAAAACGGCAGGGTTAAATGCTTAACTGGAAATGTCTTGGCCACTTTTGAAAAACGGCCGGATGACAGAAAAAAAGACAGGGTGCTACGCCCTGCTAAAACTATTGTCCATCATGAAACTCAGCTTTACTTTTTTTCTGTTTCAGGGTGACGTTCTTCCCACAGCTGGAGGTGGTACGCAGGTCGTCTTCAAAGATGTCGAAACCTTAAAACAGATCTCGCCCGGTGACAAGCGAAAGCGGGGCTACTATGATAAACCGGAGGTGGCCAGTGGTGACTGGACAGACACGGACGAACGTTGCAATGTGGCCATTGAGGGCCATGGCTATATGAAGTAAGTTGGCTCACGACCTTGCTCTGCTTGTGTGCCTAGGCAGCCGATAATGAAAATCATCTTCTGAGGGAGCAGCGGTCCCCAACTTGCTGTCAATAATGGAAGTCATATTCTGAGGCGGAAGCAGCGGTCCCCCAATTGAAGTATGACTTCATTATCTCTGCCTTACGCCAAGGGTCTGGACCTGGATTTGAAGTATTCCTGCGGATAATGATTTCGTTCATTACTTTGAAAATTTCGGTTTAGTTAATTTGAAAATATTATCAAATGACTGTAATTCTGTTTCAAATGTGAGTCGGAGTCGATATTTCATCTTAACCTCTCCATTATTCGTCTCGATCAGAGAGTTTGCATGGGAAATAACGCCAGACCAGTTACTGATTAAAAATGAAACGGCCAGGGGCCATTGTGCTCACCGTAGAAAGCAATCTAGTACTGTTAATTATGTGCGATATGTGAATAGGTGATAGGTACCCTGGTAGGCGTACTCATACATATATATGGAATGGCTAGTAATAGGACAGGGTGGTATATATTAGTTTATGATCAGACCAATAATTGTCAATGACATCGACAAGTTCAATATCATGTGATAAAGCAGTGTTGGTGAAGACTAGGTCTAACGTTGAGTCAAAATCTGTGGTGTTTTTTGTCATGTGCTGTGTGAAATCAAATCCTTGCAACATATAGGTTTCTAATTTAGCATTGTAGTTTTCAGTATTAGCTATTGACTTCATGTTGAAATCGCCCATGATGAGGTACCTTTCAGTTGGTTCATATGTTGAGAGGCACTCTTGTAGTCTATAGACCAGGTTTTGAAATGTGCAAGTTGGTGCTGTGTAGATTGCAATGACATGAATGACTGTGTTGGAGTCTTTTGGATGGATGCAAAGAGATATAGATTCGAAGTTACTGGTGGTAATAAATCGTTTCTCCATTATTCTTATATCATTTTTCACATAAATCATTAGACCATGAGGTGGTCTTTGCACAGGGTTGGCAGTATTTTGGTCATTGCGCACAAGCTGGAAATCAGTGATAGAATAGTTCTTGTCGGTATCAGATCGTTTTAAACGTGTTTCTGCTAATGCAACAATAGATGCAGCGGTTATGTTTGGATCCGGTTTTAAATCACTAAAGTGTGCGTAGACAGATCTAGCATTGTGGTAGACAATTTTCAGTAGATTTGATGGCTGGTAAGACAGGGCAGTTTGTATTATTTGATGATTTGACCAACTCTGGTCAGCTATGTGCAGTGAGTGGATGTACTGGGTATTCAATTGATTGGTGAACACTAAATCTAATTCTGCATGTGGACACTTGTAAACTTTTTTCTTTTTTTTCGTGCTTGTTTCTTCATTTGATTGATAGGCGGTGAACATACCATTATCTGATTGTGTAAACAGATGTTCATCCCTTTTGGAATGTTTTGGCAGACCTTTTGTGGTTGGTTCTCCAATATATTGTTCAAATTGATATCTCTGCATCATGATGGTTTCCAAGTCGTTCTGGTACATGTTGACCATTATCTTGTTTGCTTTCGCTGAATCTGGATCATTAGCTAGTACTGGCTTGTCAATGTTATTGAAATTTCCAATGATGAAGAATCTCTCTAATTGTTGGTAGGGCAAAAGGCAAGTATGGAAATTATTGATTAGTTTTGACCAAGTGGAATTTGGATACACGTTTATGAAAAGGACATAGTATTGTTTACACGAGATAGATTGCGGAGGCTGTAAGTGCAGGAGGATTGTTTCAAAAGTGTCTGTTCGATCGGTTGTTGTTTCCAAGACAGTAATGTCTTTTTTTATGTATAGCATCAGTCCATGCATTGGTCTCATGATATTGTCTGTCGGTTGGTGATCATTACGTACAAGTCTGAAATTTGGTAAGGCATATGTTTCAGTGTGATCAGATTGTTTCAACCGAGAATTTGCAAGTGCAATGACGGACGCTGTTGTGATGGTTTGATTTTTTTTAATCTCATCAAAATGATCATACACTGATGTAGCATCATTGAAGACAATGGCAAGTTCTTTTCCCTGGTAGACAGGTGTGTAGCACAAGGAGAGTTTGTTTTTCTGCTTCATTAATCTCATGTACTTGATCACTTTGGCTGATTGCGAAATGGCACTTTCATTGAGGTCAAGGATGTACAGATCATCGATGGATCGGACTCGACTTAAAGCAACATAATGTGAATGTTTCATTAAATTTGTTGGTGTTGTTTGCAGTACTTGGTTAGTGTTCATGTTAACCACAAGCTTTTTGAATGTGCCCCCTTGTGCAGAGTGGACAGTTCTTGCATTGCTGGGTTTCAAGGGAAATTGACTTCTCATAATGGTATGATGTTTTCCCCATAAGAACTGACGTTTGACAGCAAATATAGGTGTCCATGATTTGTCGATGTGGTCTGAGTAAAGGGAGCGATTGGTTGCTCTTCTTTGTTGTCCAATCTTTGTTTCTTCGAATTGAACCCATATAATGGACGGATTTTTAACAATGTCTTTAAATTCAATATATTTTACAATGCAGGATGAGCCATTTACTATGCCGTCTTCTATATCGGAGTTAATTGTTGTTGAATATGTGAGGGAAACAGCAATGTTGAGTGTCCTTTGGAGGTTTGCAGAGGCTTTGTACGTGTCTATTGTTTTTAGGCTGTCATATATCTTTTGTTTTTGTTTTTCCGAAACATTTGTTATGAGAACATCATGAGCATCAATTGTTACTTTTGTCATAGTTGCTTTATCGAAAAGTTTGTTGTTATGAGCATCGACTAATCTATTAAGCAAGAATATGTGAGGTACATCTTCAGGATAATTTGGATCATTTTGGGTAATCATACGACTTTTTAATTGAGTCAAGTCATCTTGGGTTTGTTTTCCTGTTCTTAATCTATTTAGGATGTTGGCGAATGTCATGTCACCTTGTTGCCTCATTATTTGATCAAGTTCGTACACAAAGAAGTATTCTTGCCAAAAATTACCTGCCAAGTAGGCATTCGTTGCATTTGAATCTTCAAACACATAACTGTCAAAACATGGTTGCAGTTGATACATATCACCAATGGCAAGGACATGTATTCCTCCAAATAGGTTCTTGTTGTCTAAAATGTCCGTTAGTCTCTGGTGAATGAAGGAGAACATACCACAGCCAACCATAGATATCTCGTCGATGATAAGGACTTTTAAGTGCCTATATTTAGCTCGTAGTGTATTTCGTTTTTCTTGTACCAGGGGTATGTAGTCAGCTTTGAAATTCTTTTTGAATGGTATACTAAATGCTGAGTGTATTGTAGAGCCTTCGACAACATATGCTGCATATCCACTGGGGGCTATTATTTGTATTCGTAGATCCTCTGGATTCTGACCTTCTTCGGAACATAAGTGTCTTAGCATGAATTGATATAGGGCTTTAACAACTTGCGATTTGCCAACTCCTGCCCCGCCTGTTAGGAAAGTACACAGTTGATCATCACTGGTCTTCAATCTTTGTACGATATGTGTGAAGAACTCTCTTTGTTTATGGTTCAAAGTTCGAAGCAAATCTTTGTACTGATCATCTGGCAATCTTTTACCAATCAATTCAACTTCTTGACCAGGTGGACGAACAGAAATACCAATGTCTTGGCCAATGTCATAAGTCTTCTGATTATTTGCACGCTCAGGGTCAAAGAATAAGCATTCGCTACTTTGGATAGTGTGATCAATTTCATCTTGCTCAATGATATCGCCTTCTTCTGCTTGGGCAATAGCCTCTTGTAACTCGTCAATGTTCTGTTCATACTGTCTTCGTTTGGCTTCAATAGGTGTAGTTGTTTTCAGGTAGTTGTAATGCTGTTCATAGGTTTCAAAATCCCCCAGCAAGTTTTTTTCAGATGTCATCCAAGGGTGAAACAGTAATATTCTCTCCCTATAATAAGCTTCAGAATCGTTGTCTTTATTGAATTTGACATATCTGATGACCTTAGGTTTATTTCTCTTCGTTATCTTCATGCCACTCTTTGTGACGTAGGATTTTTCTACGTTAAAATCATGGTCCTCATCTATGTTGTGAACATGTTTTGAAGTCATTTGGTCATCAAGCTCACTGGAATCATCAGAAGGGTAATCATCTACATTGTCTTGAAAGAGATCATCATCATGTTCAGTTTTTGGATATGTAATGGTGAAGCATGCCACATAATCAGCAAGGCAATATTTTCGAAGACAAAATGGTCTTTTAGCATAGAGGCCGATGTTTCCAAGAGTCTGTACATCAGTTGATTGTGGTGACAATTTCTCTAATTTGTCTCGGTCTTTTAATATAAATGGCCGTTCCTCAGGGGTATTGGTATTTATGAAGACCACATCTCGTGAACAGCGCGTCATTGGCATTTGTAGTACAAGATATGCTGCCTCTTGTGCTCCCGTTTCAACAGAATTGAGAAATTTGTTTCCCATGTGGCGAACAGCTTGTCGGAGTTCCATCTTGTCTGCCTTTGCTTCTTTGGATGCGGTGTCAAGAAGAGCACTCATTCCTTTCTGGGATTTGCAGGTGTATGCAATGATGTAGACTGCCACAGCATATCCATCAAGAATGAATTGAATGTCATGGTTAGCTTGCCAGGCACCAAGTAAGTGCTTCATGTATGGATTAATACGGATTTCTGAAGGTTCTCTTTTTAGGAATACTTTTGGACATTTTAGGGATGACCGAATGCTTTTGATGTACTCATCTTCTGACATGTCTAACTGTGCAAGAAATTCATCAAACGTGAGGACGACATCTTTTCCGTCACCCATTTCATTCAAAGTCTCATTAATTCTGGTGAAATTTGCCTTGTATTTTTTCAGAAGTTCTTCATCGATATCTGGATCAAGTTGTTCCAGAATTCTTGTCCTTCTCATTGGTGGCATTGGATATCCAAATCTGCACACTGGATGCTTACCTTTTCTGCATGTCTTTGAATGTTTGTGATATTGCAATGCAAGGAATGGTTTATCAGATTCACTGACATTTGCTGATACGCTAATTACAGAATCAATGTAGTTCACAACTTCTTCTTCAGAGGCTGAGCCATACTTTGGTGCACCTTCTATCCATAGAGCAATATGTACATGTGGACTACCTCTATTCTGAAATTCCACCCTATAAAAGCTATCATTAATTTCACCGCCCAGTGGGTAATGTGGTCCTTTCAAAACAATTTTCATGAATTGCTGAAATCTATGATCGAAATATCTAGCACAGGTTACAGGATCAGCACTAAGCAGTCGGCTTCTTGTTTGCCAGTTAAACTGCTCTATTTGTTCATCAGTATATTCTACTTTGTCAATCAACAAGCCGAGTGTCTTAAGGAGTGGTGACCATCTTGTATCAGCAGCTGACAAAGACATGAACAGAGTTGGTATTCCGAGTTGTCGTATCATAGCAAAAACTTCTTTTTTCTTGTTTTCGAGGTAGGGTGGGGAATTCCGTATGGTTCTGAATATATAATAGCCCTCATCCAAGCGAACAATATTATCTCGAACATTGCTGTTTAACACATCTTCGGCTGTGTAAGCTTTTCCTTTGCTTTTGCAATGCCGTACAGCTAACTTCACTTTATCAGATATTTGTTTGATTTGTATTTTCTTCAATTTAAAGAAAAGATTAGGAATATTCTGGGAAACTCGGCGATCTACGGATCTCAATTCATATTTGCTGATATCACTATAGTGCACTGGTATGTCATTTTCAGATCTACCATTTCCACAAAATATTGTTGGGAATGAAAGGTATTCTGCATTACTATCTTGAAATATGCTTAGTGGTCTTTGGCCTTCTCCAGGGGCAAATATGAATTCCTGAGGTTCAGCAACTTCCGGAGCATCGAGCATTGTGTCCATGTTGCCAGATGTTTTTTCTGTTTCGTCGACTTCACTGAAATGATCGCTATCATCATCGGTGTCATTATCATTAGTTTTATCCTCTGTATTTGAGGCAATGTGAATGTCAAAATGAGGTGTACTATTTTGACGGTTTCTTTTCAGTTGGGACGTGCTTGGCACAGGTGAAGAAGCTGTTGGGTCAGCACTAAAAAATATATCTTTGCCGTTTTCCGTGATCATCTCAAAATTGACAATACCATCTTCATCCTGTTTCAATAACTGTGAAGTGCTTGGGCGAGGCTCTGATCCTGCTGTGTCAACAAATTCTGACATGGCTCCAGAGTGTTGCTGGTGTAAAGATTCCTTCCAAGTGTTGTGGTCATTGATAGTGATATCTTTGTAAAGAGGACCATTGTCTTTTAACCACTTCAGAGCGTTAAGTACTTTAGTAGGTCTGATATTTTCAATAAATTCATTGGTTTTGTATTGCATTCGCCTTTTGAGTTTTACTGGCACGGTTTCCATATCGGATAAATTTCTAGGTAGAGACCTAACTGTTTTTGACACATCTACTGGGACATTGACCACATTGCCTCTCACCATCTTCTGACCACCAACTGGAAGTTCTCTCATTTGCATGAACGGAATGCGTAATGATATAAGTCTTTCTTCCAACTGGTACAATTCCAGTTCTTGTGGTTTGTCTTTTACTTTGAAGCCAACATTGTTTGCAATTGACAATTTTGGGATTTTCCCTTTACTGACGGAATCTCGGCAAGTTCGGCAGATCCATTCTTTGTTGTCAACAGATATATATTCAGTCTTACATTGTGCCAACAAATCTTGTTGTGCCGTTGATACACTAGCTCTTTTGATATCAATGACAGAATCTTTAAACCACGTTTGATGACAACACGTGCAAACATAAAGGGGACCAATTTTAATTTTTTGATGAAATTTGTCTATGCATTTGTCAAGGTTGGAACCATACTCATTTTTTTGTCGTAATGTTTTTTCTACAGACTGGTAATTGGCGTTTGCTCTAGATATCTTTTTCTGCATTCTATTGGATAGCATTTCTTGGTGCCTATATTCTCGATCACTTGACCGCTTAAATCGTTTTCTTTCTCTTTCAATTTCTTGGAATTCCTCAGCACATCTGTATTTCTTTTTTCTCGATAAATCATTATTTTGTTCAATGGAATATATTCTTGGATCGCTACGACTTTTTTGTTTGTTTCTTCGTTCTTTGACTTTTACTTCATGATTTTGCCGAACATGTTGCTTACTTTTTAATTCTTTGATTTTATAATCTGGATCAGTGCGCAGTTTCCGTTTGCTTGGTGTTCCTCTTTTATTTTCCCTAATTTTATAGTCTGGATCAGCACGAACCCGCTGCTTATTTTTGACCTCCTTGGCTTTATAATCTGGATCAGCACGATCTCGTCGCTTACTTTTGACCTCCTTGGCTTTATAGTTTGGATCAGCTCGCAGTTTCTGTTTGCTTGATGTTCCTCTTTCATTTTCCCTAATTCGATAGTCTGGGTCGGCACGATCTCGTCGCTTACTTTTGACCTCTTTGGCTTTATAATCTGGATCAGCACGAACTTGTTGCTTACTTTTGACCTCCTTGGCTTTATAATCTGGATCAGCACGAACCAGTTGCTTACTTTTGACTTCCTTGGCTTTATAATCTGGATTAGTACGTTTCTGACGTATGTAGGCCCTCATTTTCGCTTTCTTCCTTTCATGTTTTTCGTTCTGATCCATGAAATATGTCGCAAGATGATCTAACAGTGGTTTCTGACAATTTGATGATAATCTTTCTTTGGTTGAAGTGGCACTATGCGAAGCATTTATGGAGGGAGTCGTGCTGTCATTCGGATAGACTATTGTCTCAGACATGCATTCATTTTCTGAAATTGCTGTATGTGCAGGTGTCTTCAAAATATTTGGTTGGGTTATTTTCTTATCATCAGAATGGTTAATTTTTTCATCTTTTTTTCTAATCTTTTTTGGAACAGTGGTTGATGAAGGTTCAGTGATATTTCTGGTGCGTACCGGTAAGCTTAAATGGAGTGGATCATGTTGTCTATTCAGTGCTAATCGAAAGGCTTTTGGTGTGAGGATACTAACTTTGAAGAAAGTCACTTCAAAAATAAGTTGATGCAAATCATTGGCGTATTTGTTTATATAACACTGAAGTTGAGAGTCATCACCAAAGCTTAACAATACTGATGTTCCATCAGGAACTTGGTTACCATGCTTGTCTCTGCTATGAGAGTCAAAGAGATAATAAGCATTTTCATGAAACATCACTGCAAATGCATCGTATCCAATAATCAAGATTGCTCCAGTGCAAGTTGTGATGTGATCAACAGCAGTTTGAAGGGACAAGTTTGGCAATTCCACTGTTGTTTCATGTAAAATCACATTTACTGTCGAGCCAAGCCGTTTCAATTTGAAATGTTCATTGAAACATTTGATTAATGGAGGCAATTCGTCAACTGCAAGGTAACTAATACTGTTGAAACTCCTATACAACATGTCGCCATTCATCAAGATGTCATTCAAATCATTTGATGCCCAATGCAAAGGTGAAATGACAAGTGAATACATCAGTGCGGTCACTGCATTTGCAACACATTGCTTACCAACTGAGTCGGTAGAGAAGAAGTGGTGATCTCCTTGGTGGAAATGGCCTTGGACAACTCGACTTATTTGTGGATTATCCATTGGTCCAGGATTACTTTCTACATCACCACTTAATTTCAATTTATCGAAGTTATATGAACGACATAAAAGTAGATGTTCCAGCAGGCAGCATGAAAAATAGTATTCACAAGTGCTTTGTAATGAGGAGTAATGGGCAGCCGCTCTTACATTTTCTACCTGGTCATTGTTTTTCTTGGTAATTTCGTCAAACCTAATGTTGTAGCTATACAGTTCAGACAGACTGTAGCCTTTCGAGTTATCTCTGTGTGGTATGAAGATTTTGGTGCATCCACACTGACCAATGTCCTTATGTTTGCTGGATGTTGCTCTACTATAGAAACAGCCCACAGCTGAACGGTATTGTTCAACAGATATCATGCTTACTTTTATCTATTCCACGGATTAAATTACACAATACGATTGACACAACTTACTACAAGCGCGACACGCTTTTTTTCCCTAAATAATTCGATAGTGCAATATTTCAAGAAGTTGATTCAGTTCATATGTACTTGTCTTTCAGAAGTATTGTACTTCACACTCTTGATCGGTCTATCCCCAATAGTCATAATCAGCGACAATAATGTCGTACCCTTTCTGTGGCCAATATGATCGTCACAATCTTAGGTTCAATATCAACAGGAGTAACACGTTGTTGCAGGTAGAAGTAGGAAATATATTATCAGTACGGGTAGTAAATATATTGAAGAACTGAACAATCAGAGGGTTACACTCGACCTTCCGATGAATTTTATTGAGTCTTGACCGGTTGTCCAAATTGTCACAATTAGCTGTGCACTTTTGGTGATGAACAATATTACAGGAACAGTTCCTTTGTAGCTATGTCTCTGTCTATCTATAGATAGGAACCAAAGTCTACTATAATATACAAGTAAGAGTTTATTTATGAAGAAAAAATATACTTATATTATAACAAAGACATAGTACAGAATGACGGTGGATACAGTAAAATAGTCGGAACGATGATGAAGAGTAGCTGGTCCTACAAGATGCACCTATAAAATGGAGTCGATGGGAAATGAGTATCAACCTTTTTCCTTCAGGCTTTAATGGACTGTTCTGCTGGTCAATCTTGAGAAGTATCTTTTTCTTCTTCACATAACTTTGATAGCGCTTCACTTGGTTTTGCTTCGTAGGTCTGGTTTGCTTGCTTTCTTTGTTTCTGATTATATAGTTTGCTTTGCTGGTTGTTTGTTTGCTTATGCTTATGTTCTTCGTTTGCTTATGCTTATATAACAGGCGTGCAGCCTGCTGTGCTGCTATGGGTTCTCGTGAGAGAGCCTGGACTGTGCAACCTGTGGAAAGTTGCACGCTGTCTCAAGCAGGGCAGACAACTTCAGAAAGCGCCAGCAGCGTTACGCAAAATTTTCCAAATGAGAATTCTCGAGATGAAAATTCATCAATGGAAAATTATGCCAGAGTTACCCGGCAGGCACAGGTGCACGCTGACACCTGCGATTAAGTTCAAGTACACGCTGACACTTGAACTTTGTTCTCACCAATGTGAGAGGGCCTTGGTTAGAGGCAAACGCAAGTGTGATGAACACTTGCACAGTTACCAATGCCAGAGTTACCCGGCAGGCACAGGTGCACGCTGACACCTGCGATTAAGTTCAAGTGTACGCTGACACTTGAACTATGTTCTCACCAATGTGAGAGGGCCTTGGTGAGAGGCAATAAACACCAATGCCAGAGTTATATGGCAGGCACAGCCAATATCACTCGGAGGGCAGGCGTACAAAGGACACTTGGTCAATTGTCAGCAGTGGAAGGTCGTCGTGGCTAGTGCAAGCCAAATCTGCGTTAGCTGAAACAAGAAGGAGAAACAGGTTAAATTAGAAAGTTTTGGGAAAGAACAAAAGGTTTATCAAATTACCTGCAATGTGAAAGCAGGCGAATCGCAATGCATGCCCTTGCTCCATGGACACCAGAGTCCAAAGGCCTGACGTCCACTAAAGTGGTTTTGAAAAGCAAAGATAGTAGCCATGTGGCGGCCATGTTTGATTTTGAATAGGGTCTGGAACTAGTAGAGAATCTCCCTTTCACTACATGTAGGTCATGACCCACATACGTTTCAGGTCTGTCAAAAAGAAAACAAGTTGGTGGCCTGGTGGACATCTGGGACTTTGGTTTGGGCCTAAAATCAATAGGGAATTTCCTCTACCATAGGAGATCACACCACAAAACTTTCAGTTCAGCCATGGGTTGAACTACCATCGCGAAGTGTCCACCAATTCCTAATAGATACATTGATAAAATAATGCCTTGAAAGTATGCGTACTTGGTGATCCAATTATGTCAGTGTACTTACATTATCAAAACCTCCAACAACCCCACCACCACTTTGGTGTCAATAGCACACAACCTTGCTTAAGTGTGTCAATCTTGAAAAGAGACAGAGAAAAAGTTTTCTAAAACAGTTGTCATGTACAACATACGTCATCTTCTGTGCACCATGCGACTGGTTTTGCCATGGCGGGGCACAAAATTATTATGTCATGTACATCATACATATACACAGACGATGTCGTACTAATCAATGTAATATTCAGTTATCACTGTGTGTATACTGTATATCGTCATGGCGTTGATTCCCAATAAAGGTGGCGATATCACAGACAATATTCCGACAACATCGTCATATTACACCAGGTGATGTAAGACTTACCGCAGTAGCCCTAAATAAGCTTGATCTGCATCAGCAATACACTCAATGACTCATAGAAATAGCAACAACCTAAAAAAGTAAATGAAATACATGTACTAGCATATTATTATCGAGCCTATTATTATAAGCCCAACCACAGCCTGACAGAAAGTGTCAAGAACGTTTGATCGACCTTTCTTAGCTGTAAGAGATAACATCACACCAGCCGGAGGAAGTCACTGCCACGCCATCCACAACAAACCTTTTAAGAGGCACAATGAACAAAAGAACAGATGCTAGTTTTCTGCTAGTTTGTTGTGGCCAGCTGAATTTTGCAAACTGGGTTGACTGCAGAATCTGGTATGGCAGGGACAGTCAGTACATTTTGTGTACAATTGACCCAATGTACTAGTATACAGTGGCCAGCACGACCAGTACATGTTTTGTAAACAAACAATGTGTAGGCCTATACAATAATGTAGTGTAGACGACATGCATCATTGCATGCATGCTGTGTGTATTGCATGTAGTTGAGCACGAGCATCATGACCAAACTTCCAAAAACACACCTCAGACCTACTAATACTAGAAAATACAATGAGTGTAGGTCCAATGTACATTTTAATCAAACCTCATGTCCCAAATGTTGCATTTAACTTACCAATAATGCACTAATAACACTTTGAAAATCCTGAAATCAAGCACATGTGCAGTCTCTTGCAAGATGAGAAACAGGAAGTGGTCAATGTATGGAGCGCCTTTACTGAATAAATTATTCTCTGATATTTTTCAAATATGTATTTTTTTCAGTTTCAGTGATGCAGAACCTAAATACAGCAGACCCTACATAGAAATCCTTTCCTCCTAACTGAATTGAAACAATAGTAGTAGTACAGCATATTTATGTATGGTCTCCAACTATACTTATAGGGCGCCTTTCGTGCACAAATTTAGTGGCATCTTTGAAATAATTTTCAATAAAATCCAAGAAGTAATGGTCACATGGTACAAGTTTCCCACCCGATTGTGGTGGGTTAATCATAAGCATAATTTGATGTGCGGTACTTGCAGCTGCCACTTTGGCCTGTGGGGCCTAAATTTGGAATGATCTATGAGCTGTTCTAATATTTCTGTAAGGTATGACAAATCAGACAACTGCCTTTTTTCCTATGATCATGTAGGCCTCTCCTTATTCACACATGCATCTGTGATCTGTTCAGAACTGGCCCTGGCCAAGTGGTGAATCCGAGACTTGCGGTACCAAGCTTGCATGTACAGTCTAGGTCAAAATAATAGTGAAGAACGTGCCACTTGATGACAATGGTGAATTTTTAACTTTGACCTCAGTGATCCCTGATTGATAGGTCAAATGATAAACCAGGGTGATATGTATACACATCCACCAACAATTTCATCACTCTAGTGACAACAATAGGCTACAAAATGACAAAAAATGATTTCCAAGATAGCCACCTAATGATATGGCACCAAATAAATAAAAAATCAAGAAAATGTAAGGTACAAGTCAGAAAAGACAAAAGTGAAAAGATAAAAAAAATAATAAAATAAAAAAAATATTTTTGGCCGTCCTTGACCGGGGTTTGAACTCACGACCTTTGGATTGCCACAACACGAAAAACACGAAACATGCAATTTCGGCCATATCTGTGTCTGCGTTGTGACCTCTGTGACCTTGACAAGTAGGTCAAATTAAAAACCCATATGATATATGATGTATCCTTGCTATGAGTACCTACCACAAAAGTTTTATCGAAAACAAGTCATCAAGCGAGATATCACACTTTTTAGATATCCACATTCGACCCCCTGGTGGCCAAATTGAGAATCAGATCGGACCGATATTCAGCACAAGACGTTATCTGATATAGGGGGTTATATGTACCAAGTTTCAAGTTCATAGCTGTGGCGGTTGAGAAACGTGCCATAGTTACACTGAAACAGCCAATTTATGCCATTTGACCTCTGCAACCTTGAAAAGTAGGTCAAATTAAAAACCCGTACGATATATGATGTATCCTTGCTATTAGTACCCACCACGAAAGTTTTATTGAAAACAAGTTATTGATAAGCGAATTATCACACTTTTTAGGTATCCACATTCGGCCCCCTGGTGGCCAAGTTGAGAATCAGATCAGACCGAAATTCAGCACCAGAGGTTATCTGGTATAGGGGGTTATATGTACTAAGTTTCAAGTTCATAGCTGTGGAGGTTGAAAAACGTGCCATAGTTGCACTGAAACAGCCAATTTACGCCATTTGACCTCTGTGACCTTGAAAAGTAGGTCAAATTAAAAACCCGTATGATATATGATGTACCCTTGCTATGAGTACCTACCACAAAAATTTCATTCCAAACAAGTTATTAATAAGCGAGATATCACACTTTTTAGATATCTACATTCGGCCCCCTGGTGGCCAAATTAAGAATCAGATCGGACCGAAATTTAGTGTCACAGGTCATCTGACCAAGGGAGTCCTGTGTACAAAGTTACAAGTTCATAGGCTTAGCGGTTAAGAAACGTGCCACTGTTTTTGAAACAGGATACGACGACGACGGACGACGACGGACGACGACGGACGACGGACACTGCGGTGTTGTATAGACTCCCCTACGGTGAGCCAAAAACCTACTTAAAGTAAAAAAAGTGATGAAAATAAAACTTCTTATTCATTCATTATTTTGTCTCTTCTATCTTTCAGGCGGGCAAGACCTAGCAGGGTCTAGATAGAGAAACTCCACAGGCAATATCCGCTAATTCGGAACCAAAGAAAACCGCCTCTCTCGAATTCTGTAAATGTGGAATCGCAAACAAAGAACATGCAATCTCACGATCTGGCGTGCAAAGTGGAAATTTGTAAACATCTTGCTAAGGAACTTATTCAAATCATGGACAGGCGGCTTTAATATTTGAAGTCTTGCAGATGATACGTTTTTTCCTTTCTTAATTATGAGTCGCAGATTTATTTGTTGTGTTGACAAATTCTTTTGATTTCAAATAGGATTGTGTTCTAGTATTTTTAAGCTGGGCCAGTTGATGATCTGATTGGCCAGACCAGGGGCGTAGCCAGTTTTTTGGTCCTGGGGGGCACAAGGCTCTCTGGGAGGGGGGCAAAATTACACTCATTTTTCAATCAAAATCACTTTTTCTGTTGATTTTTTCCACTAGCTACAGCCCTTTAGACTTATGTATCTTCTTAGTTAGTTCTAGTGCCAAGCATTTTCCTTTTTCATTGCAATAGATATCTTGTGTTCCAAGTTTTGAAGAACAGACGGATGAGAAAACATGCACTTGTGGAAGGGGTTGATCTTGAGCCCGATGTAAAATCTTTGACGTTTCAGCCTCGTGTCAGAAGTCAACATTTAAAAGTTTGAAACATAGTGCATCGTCTGTCATTATATTTAAACTGCATTTAGATACAAAGAACGCTTGTGATATATTCCTATCATCCTAATTATTTCTGTTGTACATAGACTAAACATACTAATCGGTAAATAGCAACACCTTTGAGGTTCAGACTGCTTGGGCCTGTGACCTGCTCTGGCAGAAGCTGTCACCTGGGATAAAAAAAAGTCATGAGTATTGGCATGAGCTGATTCTGCACGGAATTACCTGTTAAATGAGATTGATTGAGATATCGACTTTAGAACACACCATTCGTTCGAGTTTATATTTTGAGAAAAACCCATCTTAAGATTAGTGCCTCGATAAGAAAACCATAAGAAACAACCTTATCTGATATTTTATTCGATTAAAATGGACTCAAGGCAGCTTTGAAATAACTCAGAAGTTCATAATAACTTCCTGAAGAAAAAATATTCTTTACTTTTTCCAAATAAGACAAGTGTCGACTTTGCCAGAGCTGGCCACATTTTCCTTACTGCATGATGGCCAAGTTGACAATACGGGGACAGAGGCTGGGAGTTGACAAATATACTTCTCTGAAAAAGACATGCCCAGCTCTCTTGCAACTTGGTCGTTTTACTTGTAAATATAACCGGAATGTTTTTATATTTTGTACAAGTTTGTGTCGTATTTTGTCAGGATTTCAAAAATGAAAAGCCCTGTTCTGTATAAGAGATGACTATTGTTTTAGGTATTGTTGGGAATGAATTCATACTTAGATGGATTAAGAATACAATGTTTGTCGGATGAGGGCTGGTTCAGGGAATCCAATAATGAACAGAACAGGGCTATCATATTGAATCCTTGTATGCCTGCCTATACACATTGGTTTTATTCATGTTTTACTTTGTACACAAAGAATAAACGATTTATATTTATATGTTGCGTTGTTTGATATAAGATGCTGTCGCTGCAGCAAATATCCCCCGTTTGCGGGGCACTTCATGGCAAAGTGTTAGACGAGTTGGTCAGTTGAAAAAAATTTCTCCTTTCAAATTTTCCGCCATGATATGGCCTCGTTAACATAATCTTTTTATCATTTGGTCGCCAGGAAGTTGGGTGTTTCAAAACTTCACTTGGCATTAGGCCAAAACCTTGATTTTCCTGTTATTGGTCTGGAAAGGGTGTCCCAAAAAAACTATCACGGCAAAACAACTTTTTCTTTGCCATTTTTGCTGCAATGGACCAGTTTTGCTGTCCAGTGTGCTCTTGAGTCATGCTCCAGGCAGAGATGATGAATATATGGCAATGACAATTGACATCTTGAATTTCACTGTCATCGGAGCATGAAAAAGCATCTCGTAAGTTGGCAAATATGACAAAGCATAACTCAGTTAATGAACTATTCCCGTTTCAATAACAGATGAATTCTCCCCCTGTCTGTGGAAATGATCTGATGCCGATAGGCACTTTTTGGAGAAATAACCCAATTTGCTGAAGCAACTTTTTTTAGACACCCCATACAAAAATCAGCCGATGATGAAGTCTCGCACAACCCCCAATCAGATTCAATTTCGCTTCCTGGAAAACAGCCAGGAATTTTTCGCCGGGGCAAAATTCCACTGCGCGAGACTGTCAATAATTGGAAAATAAAAAAACATGGCAGACTTTCTGCTTGTTTGTGGTTTGGCTGCATTTTGTTTCGTGTTATTCCGGGTTCTGCATTTTGCCAGCGAAGAAACGAAACCAGAATTGTATCACAAAAACTCCGAATTTGTCCAACGCATTATCAATGCATGCTCACTGCTGACGCAACCGTGAGTATTTTGACGTTTTGCTTGGATGAAGCTCTGATTGATTGATTTTGCCTGGCCATTCATGCATTGCGCAATGCATTTGGTGAACTGCTATCGGCGCTGAGTGCTTGTGTACCGAGAAGCTACAAATCGATCATGATCATGGATGGTGCTGCTCCTTGCTAAAAATAGATCAGTGGTGTGATCAGCTTGCATCAATAGGCCAGAATGATTTCTCTGTCAGTCTGTGGATCGATTGAATAATGTCAATTGTCATGACTTTCATGACGACAGTCGACGACAGATCAGTGATCATATGACGTTGCTTTGACAACGCCAACGATCTCCAGCACTGTCACTGACAACTCGGGTTACATTCACCGCAATACTGGTACGGTTATTGTACTTATCACACTTGTCATAGCTACCCTAGTAGGCCCCTACAGACTGTTTCACATGACATCATCACCGGTTGTGTGCTTGCTGGAGGGACAGAAAAGATATCTAATGCTGTAGGCTGTAACATTAACAATTACAGCATTTGATTCTGTTAAGTCGGGCATGACAATTCTACCCTCCCTGCAACATGGCTGGCTGTGGAAACACTCTAGTTGCGTCCAATTTTGACCTGCCCTCTGATGCTTCGGCTAACCAGGTCAGGTTTCTCAAAGACATTGAATTGACTTGATAGTTCTCTGCTAGGTGAAAAGCTTGCAACAACAAGAAAAGGGGCATGGCATGGCGAAAGTGTCAACCTCACCATCACTTGGTTGCACTGATCGATACCTCTGAATGAGTCATCAGTTGCCTCTGTTTCAATTTCGTTTTGAATGGACGTGATCAGAATTGGAGAGTAGTTCTCCACATTGCTGTTGTGCCAACTTGTGGGGGATGATGACTCATGAATTACTCCTTTGGGACGTCTTTGCTTATTCGATAAACGAATCACAATGTGAAGTATGAACAGTTGATTTATTACTGGTGGCACCATGGTACATTTGTATTTGATAATAGGTTGCCAAGCATTTTCAAGTTAGAAATATTGAGTTGAGAGCATTATCTAGGACAGAATTATCTCCGTCAGCAACATTGAGCAAAAGCATTTTCCTGTGTGGGAGTGGTTATTTTCAAGCTAATTATGCCCCCGCTCAACGAAGTTGAGATGGGGGCATTATGTTCTTGGGGGCATTATGTTCTAAATCGCTTGTTTTAGGGTATATTTTCAGCCTTCACTTTGCCTGATTATAAACGCATGTGCTAATTTTTTCGGAGACGTCATCGTCACTGCATCGAAGGGAGGCTGCATGACTTCTAATAACATGCTGGAAGAATACGTGAACAAACTGTCACAGTCCCGTGCTGCATGCTTCCATGTTTAACCCCGCTAGTACTCTAGCATGTTAACTCTGAATACCGCGCACTGCCACATGAAAGACAAAGAGAAAGACATTTAAGCAGCAAAACACACAACTGCTGTTCATTCCAGGTGGAATGACCCCTCTCCTGCCACCAATCAACACGCACATCAAGAACATTTTTGTCCAATTATTAGCGCACTGCGCTTAAACTGCGCTTATAATTGAATTTAACTGCACCCTCAATTAGCGCGTGCAGTGCGCTAAAATGCGCATAAATACAGTAAGCAGATTACTACCAGTATAAGCACTTAAATTCGTTTCCTTCAACCTCCCCAACATTAAAAATATGCCCACTCAGCGGGGGCATACATTGCGATTCACACAAATCGCGTTATGTCTAGTTTTCAAACAATTTTCATTGTTATTGTTTGTAGATACCACCCACCTTTCCTTTGGGGAAAGAGTGGACACCTCCAAACCATCCTATATGCCAAACTCGGGAGAGTCCAACCACCATTACCGAAGGGGGATCGGATAGCCCTTCCGATGCCTGATGGCGCCACCGTCACTTTCGACGTTTATGAATGTCTTGCTGAACATCCTACAAAAGGTGAGTGGTTCGATGTGGTATGTGAAAAATCCGAGATGATTCCAGGATTTTGATCTGAGCTGAGATTTTGTATTTGAGAGGTGCAATCAATTCTGATTTTTCTAGGAAAATTGGTAACCTAGACATAGCCACAATATGGGGATTTGTAATATAAAGTAGGAGGAAACCGGAGACCCTGAAACTCTATTTTTATCTTGCATAGTCATAAGGATACTGGGGACCCACTGAGAATCAAACCTGGGACCTCAGAGGTGACATTTGCTGATGTTTAACTGCGCTAGTCGGACAGCCCAGAGGACTTTTGGCCTGACGACTATCTACTGATTTTAGTGTGATGAGTCACATATACGATATTTGATGCAGAATTTATTTTGCAGAATCTGCTTACATTGATGTTAAGGTTTCTGAAATTCACTTTCAAATACATTTTGTTTTGTGATGCACCAAATCATTCAGTTCATCTCAGAGTAAACATGAAGGAAGACTTACAAACATCGCCAATAAATCGGCCTGCTCAAAAGGAACCCGTTTTTTCATCATTGACCAATCACCCTGGTGAAACAGCACCACATTTCCCGAGGGTAGTGCTCAAATCGAGGTTGGAGTGCCCGGAATTGTCAACGCGTACCTCTGGGATAACCAAACAGAAGTCATATCCAAGCCATTCAATTATGATTTTGATGCACAAGGTCAGCGTTTTTTGTGGGTGAACAAGATGAGGGAAAGGGATGACCCTAAGAAATTCTACCTCGATCTCTGGGATACCCTCGAGAAATGTGGTGCTGACTCTCCATGGTGCCAATGGGATGAACTGATCCAGAAGTAGTGAGATACACAATTTCCTCAGATTTTCTCAATTCTAAATATTTTTTGTTTCATACACTGATTGACATCGATTGTTTAAACGTACTTTTCATTCTGTAATTTTATTTTGTATCTCTAGAATAGAATTTATCACTTTATTTTCTTTTTTTGTCGAATATGCCTGTTATTAACTTTATAAATTGTACTAACAATGTATGTGCCATGTCATCTTGTGGAAATTTATTTGTCCTGTATCGGCCAGTGTAATTTGCTTTTACAATTACATGCGTGTCAACCCCCCCCCCCCCAGTCATATACCTTCGTGGCTGCGAGCACATTCCACTTTTCTTGGGGTCAGGGGTCATATTAAGTTCTGCTTTGATAAAAGAATACACCATTCATTCAAAATATGAAATTGAATTGGAGATTATTCAATTATATGAATACACACTTAATATTTGTACACAAATATAGATTATACTCTAAATGCCAATTACCATGACGTTTGCATGTCTGGTTATTGTACCACTGAAATATTCACTTCTATTTACTTGTGCCACAGACGAAAACAATATACACAAACTGCAATGACCTTTAAAAGACTACATGCGTAAGACCAATGACTGGATATTCAAAGTCCAAATACTTGTAATACTAGGCATATTTGTCTTAACTGAGTGTCAAGTGATATCTCAAAAGGTTTGTCTGTCTTGACTTTCAAGATAGGTTCATCAAAGTCCAAAGTTTCTGTTATTTATCACAGGCAAAGTTCGAAAATCAATGTTTTCTTTGGGAAAGAGGGTAATTTTCAGCTGAGAACTCGGGCCTTTAAGATAACATGCAATTTAAGGCCAATGACTTGTAATTCAAAGTCCAAATAGTAAGCATGCAGAGTATTGCGTATGCCATGAATGCACTGTCACTGACCTTATGATGGTGAATCTTGAGCAATATCAGGTGCACTAGGTTACCAGTCTTGTTCTCAAATCAATAAATTCTTGTTATTGTGCATACTAGAAATCGCACTGTTGATCGTAATGCATCATTATTTTGATATTGATAATTTGATATCATTTATGTATGAGGTGATATAAGCTGATTAGCGCTGTGTGGTTGGTTACAGGGCTCAGGGTTAATCCCGGGGAGAACCCAGGATTGTATTTCTGGATGAACCGGCGTGGCTTCCAAGGAACTAAAATTCCTTGCTCTTCACAGTCCTTCGAATGAGCCTTAGAACTGGGGTTCCTTGTATCTGGTGTCTATAGCAGGGCAGATTAAAGACCCCACCAAGTGAGAAAGATGAGTAGCTTGCCTGGACTCAACTTCTCATCGAAGTCTGAGAATCTTTGGGTAGGATTTGCAGATCACTGGCACCCTCATAGGTCATGCAACTTTTCGTCAATGCATTTTTGCACATTTATCACTAAAAAAATGCACCCAGGAATGTTAATAAAGAGAATCGGGGACTTTCTGTTTTTGGAAAAGACTGTCCCAGGTTCACTTTCCATGATTTTGGAAGAATTTGAACCTTATCCGGTAAAGTTTTGATTTTCTGTGGTCTTGTCTGCCGGATCAGTGCACATTAGATATAAGATATGAAAATACTTACATGTACTCTTATGAAAAAAATTAATAATAAATAATGATTTAATGATGTGCGGCAGTGTAAAAAGTGGCCTAAAATGTAGGCCACGATTGTTGAGAACTTGGAGAGCTGTCAAATGCCATATGCCAATTTCTCATAGTTGTTATGATTGCTAATTATAACGTCCTTTGGATTGGAAGACTTTAACCCTTTACTATTTGTGATGTACTTTCCCGCACTTAAACTCCCCCCCGCAAACGATCGATTAAAATCGCTGCCACCTGTGATAATAATCGGTAATCACTGGGTTGGAATTGATTGCCGGTCACTACGATCACCAATTCTTGTCGTAGGCACCTGTGGCGACCCCTGCAGATGAGCGATTATCATCGCAAGCGATTTAAATCATGGTCAATTTTGCTCAAATGAAATCATGCGTATTTGACGGAGGAACTTGATTCCACGACATGGGTATTAATTTCAAACCTTGTAAATGCAAGACAAAGTCAAACGGTATACAGTAGAACCTCTCTATTCAGGACACCCTTGGGACTGACCTTTGCCGTCCTTTATAGAGAGGTGTCCTGATTAGAGAGGTCGAATTGAATGGAAACAACTAATTTAGGACCATAACTAGTGTCCTTAATATAGAGGTGTCCTGATTAGAGAGGTCGAAGTGAATGGAAACAACTACTTTAGGACTATAACTAGTGTCCTTAATAGAGAGGTTGTACTTAATAAAGAGGTGTCCGCTAAGGGTGGTTCCGTTTTTGTTCCAGGCGATTACACGATGCTGATCTGTCCCGGCATCGCCAACAGCAGTGAAAGCCTGTACATCCGGACCATGGTCGATTACGCTCAAAATAACGGCTTCCGTGTTTCCGTCCTCAACCACTTGGGGGCGCTGAAAGATGTCCCACTGACGGCGCCGCGGATATACACCTATGGTAAGCCATCAACATGTGTCCCACAAGGCCATTTATCAGGGCGGCCCACTCATCCCTGGCAGCGTACCACCCTACCTTAAAAGTGCCACCCTTCCTTGCTCTAGTGTTTTGTAAAGGGTGTCTATTAGGCCACCCAACCTTAAATTTCTGGCTACCCTACCTGTTGTAAACTAGCACAACTGCTCAAATATCAAGGGTAACACCCCACTTTCATGACTTTGAGAAAACCATGTGGAGGAGCCTGATCGTGGACTTGATGATTAAAACCATTGTTGAAGGCCAACTTCATGCATAACTTCCCATGTCCTCTTGTCTCTAAAAAGATTAGAGTACAACCTCGCAATTAAGGACACCCCTGGGACTGATACATGCTCTCCTTGATTAAGAGGTGTCCTGATTACAGAGGTTTGAATTCAATGGAAACTGCCAATTTGGGACCAAAGGCAGTGTCCTTAATAGAGAGGGTGGGGAGTTTAAACATACTTTGAATACATATGCTAGAGTTCATAAAGGGGGTGTCCATAATAGATGGGGTGTCCTTAATAGAGAGGGTGTCCTTAATAGAGAGGGTGTCCTTAATAATAGAGAGGGTGTCCTTAATAGAGAGGGTGTCCTTAACAGAGAGGGTGTCCTTAACAGAGAGGTTGTCCGTAATAGAGAGGTGTCCATAATAAAGAGGTGTCCACTGCACATGTAACTCAATTACAAATCAATTTTTCAGGTGGAACAGAAGAGTATGAAATGATGGTCCACTATGTACGGGAGACGTATCCAGATTCAAAACTAGTGGGTGTCGGCTGCAGCATGGGTGCAAACATCCTCACAAAATATCTTGGCATGGACAAGAAAAATCAAGACTTTTTCATTTGTGCCATGTCGCTATGTCAGGGATATGACGTCAACAGGTAGGTCTAGTGATGTCCCATAGGGGGCGCTAGCTGCTGAAGGTTTCTTCTTGTGTGTGGCGCCATCTGTATCTTCAAAGTGTGTGTACATTTCAAGGTCAGGGTGGAGCGTGGATTTCATTTAATGTATCTCATGTGATATGGGCTGCATCTCGATGTCCAGCTATCTTCAAACCTTGTGGTGTTTGGTCCAGGCCGGTTTTTAAACATTTGTGGTGTTGTGACTCTGCTATTCAACACACATGAAATGATACAAGTTGGGCCGGTTCAAAGCCTGGTCCGCCCTCTATTTTTCCATGTCCGCTGAAAAAAGATAGGTCGTTATTCTCCGCATTGACTTGGAGAATGTTGGGGAGGATGTTTGCAAGGAAGTTTCTGCAGTGGTTGGCTTTGTCTCTCAGAGACTTGCAAAATGCCTCTGAGAGCATCTCATTTTCAAAAATTAAGTTTCGAAAGTTTCAAATAATAAAAACGATTTCCAGAGCATTGCGGCCACCGTGGAATAGGTAGGTTGTACATAACCAAGTATTTTCCTCTCACTCGGGTGTTGGAAGGTGAAGATTAATTTGATTCAAATTGCAACCTTTGCTTTCCCTGCAATGTCCTTATGTGCACAGCGGTTAGGCCACGACGAATGTAAATGATGGGTTTGACTTCACCCTGGACACACGCAACACTTAAAGGCTCACACCTTTTGTTGAAACTTTGATATTTCCCACGGAAATGCGGTATTTCCCACGGAGATGCGATATTTCCCACGGAAATGCGATATTTCCCACGGAAATGTGGTATTTCCCACGGAAATGCGATATTTCCCACGGAAATGCGATGTTTCACACGGAAATGCGGTATTTCCCACGGAAATGCAATATTTCCCATGGAAATGCGATATTTCCCACGGAAATGCGATATTTCCCACAGAAGTGCGGTATTTCCCATGGAAATGCGATATTTCCCACGGAAAAATCAATATTTCCCATGGAAAAGCGATATTTCCGGACGGAAAAGCGGTATTTCTCACGGAAATGCGGTATTTCCCACAGAAATGCGGTATTTCCCACGGTGTTGATATGCAATGTTTATTATGTCTTTGACTTCCCTTCAGTTGTGTTTACCAAAACCAAGCCACAGATATCTACAGTCAGGATATGAGTTCTAAATATCTTTACCAGAGGCCAGTATTTTATATCATTGTCTGCTGCATGTTTAGTAGTCAGGGAAGGTTTCCTCAATCGACCCGTGGTAGACAAGGAAGCGATTTCATTGTATTTAATACTGGCTCAATCAGCTTGTGGCGTTTCTTTCCACGGCAGCTTGATTCTGTGCTTATTTTAAAAAACATGTTCTATCGCAATTAAATTTGCCAATCTTTACTCGCACAAAAGATATTTCGATTGGAAAAAAATTTTCAAAATTTTTCAAAATGAAGATCGTGAAAATTTTCAATTTCTTGGAAATTTTCACAAATCATGGAACTTAAGAGGTGTTAAAACTTTCCCGTTCACAGTACATGTCAACCAAGCTGTTCTTGTTGACAAGAGTAGAGAGTAGTGACTGATGCAGGCTGATTGGCAGGTGATAGCTTAATCGGGCTACGATTGGTCGATTGAGGATCTTTCCCTGACTGATTAGTTACTAATACTATTGTTTAGTGTTCTCAGATTTTATGAGAATTTTTTTTTCGAGAATGAGTAGCTGTAGTTGTGAGGCTGTGCTGGTGACGTCATCGCAGTAAAAGTCACCAAATTGTACGCTAAATTTAAGGCCTTTAGCCATATGGTGAGAGACTGACGCAAGACAAAAAAAGAAATTTTCCCCCATAACCATAAAGCTAGCTACGGGTGTGATGATTTTCACAATTCACAAAAAATTCATGAGACCCCTGACTCCTGGTGTGTAACCAACGAACTCTATTTCCTTTACCCTTTCCATTTTTGTAGCCCCCCTCCCCCCCAACTCCCACCACTAGCATGTGTGGCTAAGCTACTAATGAAATTTCTTGGATCTGCAGGTGCATTTCGATTAAACAACATCGTCTCGACTTCAGCTCAATTCAGACGTCGCTTTTGATTATGTTGCTGTTGTAGTCTTCTGTAAAGCATAAAATTTTCGCAAAACAAAAATCATTTTCATTGACTTAATATTTGGTTTGCTGGAGAAATTTGTTGCCGAGCTTGTTGAGTTTCTGAGTTTGCATTTAATATAGCATGCCCATAAATTGCGAGAAAAAAATAAAACACTTCAAAAATTTCACGGCTTATAGTGTAGTTACTGCTAATGTTGTTTGTGGTGTCGATTTCCTATCTATAGTAACTGTGACTGTTGTCTTTTTTCAATGGCCATCATATGTGCCCACCCATTGTGCATTGTGTACCATAAGGTGGGGTGACAATAACCCAAGGTGGGGTAAAACTAACCCACATACATTTTTCCACTCTACAGCTTGAACCATGCATGAGAAATCTTCTATTTCAACTGTCTCACTCTACAAAAAGATCTTATATGATAACAAAGTGGGCTAAACGTATCATAGTTTAACCCAAATAACATTTTTAGACCTGGGGCTATTTCAACCCCAGGGCCAACTTCACCCCACGTTACGGTCCATCAGTGTTTTCAATCGTGCTGCCTTTTCTCTTTAATAACAGGTGGTGGTTAAAACAAATTGTATGACTCGATTGTTTTGGTGACCGATGTTTGAAAAAATCTGTTGCCTGAACATTTAATTTAACATATGCCACCATTTTAACATCTATTGTCTCTTTAATCTGGAAATGAAATGTTTGCTTACATGAGCAAGTCCATAGGGCCTACTGTTGGACCTGTATGGCTAGATCGTTTTGTCGACCGATGTTTGAAAAAATCTGTTGCCTGAACATTTAATTTAACATATGCCACCATTTTAACATCTATTGTCTCTTTAATCTGAAAATGAAATGTTTTCTTACATGACCAAGTCCATAGGGCCTACTGTTGGAACTGCTAAAGTCGGCGTACACCGTGTTTTCTGATGGGACAGGATAATAGAAATGCAATTTAACTCAATGCAATCGTGCAATTATTATGCATGCAAATTGGCTGAAACTTGGTATCTATAGAATTTATATATCTGGCTATACATGGGCATTGTTGAAATTTATAGTCCGTGCGTATTCACAGAATTTGAAACTTTCGAATTAAATTACAAATCAATTTTTTTAAACGTATTCACACAATTTGAAACTTTCAAATTCAATTACGAATTAAAACGTAATGAGCAGTGAAGATTTTAGGGATTCCTTCGCATTTTGAAAAATGTTCCGTTTTTAATTTCCAATTTTCCCTCCAGGGTTTGGCCGTATCTTCTCAAATGGGAACACCTACGTCGTTTCTATATATTTATGATGACCTTGAACCAAATTCGAGTCATGAAGCAACATGCCGATGTCCTCTTCAGCGAAAAGGCCTTGAAAAAATATGACCTTGACCTCGATAAGATATATGCGAGCACGTCCCTCCATTACCTCGACGAAGTTTATTCTCGACGGCGAGCGGGTTTCGACAATTTAGAAGAGTATTATAAGTGGTCAAGCAGTGCAAGTTATTTACCTAAAGTAAGTATCTTGATCGCCGACCACTTTATTAAGGACACCCTCGGAGACTGACAAGTGCTGTCCTTAATACAGAGGTGTCCTGATTACAGGGGTCAAATTTAATGGAAACAACCAATTTGGGACCAAAACTATTGTCCTTAATAGAGAGGTGTCCGCTAAGGGAGGTTCCACTGTATCTTTTTAGTGAGGACTTCTCTTTTGCGGACACCTTGTGGTCCAGGCACGGATCCAGTAGCCAGAAAAAGTAGCCTTACTATGGTGTCCTTGTCTAAGAAGTATCCGGATTACAGAGGTTAATTTCAACGGAAATGAAAAATTTGGGACCGGATGCATGTCCTTAATCGAGAGGTGTCCGCTAAGGGAGGTCGCTTGTGAAGTCTGTGAAAAATAAAACATCTGTTAGAATCTGGCGTTTGACGGTATCCTCGGCCTAATTCACTAATGTGAATATTCACAATTTTCAGATCGACATCCCGATGCTTATATTGAACGCACACGATGATGTCATCGTCCCAGATGTGGTGTTTGACATCCCACTGAATCATGCCTGTAAGTGAACAAGTGTTGTAAATAGTTACCCGATTGTAGAATCACCCAAGTCTGCATAGCGCAGTGGTGAGACCTGTTTTCGAAATAAACATCAGCGCTCTCCAGAGTTGGGTCAATGGACTTGCATGCCCTACATTGAGGCATCATCCCTTTAGTCACTGAATTGAATGATTTCAGAAAGAAAAAACTCCTCGTTAGTAAAATAATTAAAAAAATCAAACTCTTCTCCTCTTTACAGACACCCATGACAAATCGCTGTTCGTCGTCACAAAGCATGGCGGCCATCTTGGATTCTTCGAGGGTCAAGAGAAGAATTGGATAATGCCACAGAGCGTTACTTGGTTAGACAAGATCGTTCTGGACTATTCTAATGCTGTGATAAATGTTACTGAATATGACCACTAGGTGACTCTGTGCAGCGCGGAAATCATTTTCTTAAAGGGTTACACCGTATCTTATCCTGGGTCAAGAAAATAGAAATGCAGTTATGCACAATGCCGTGGTCTAGTTATTATGCATGCAAATTTGCTGAAACTTGGTATGTATAGTATTTGTATACATGTGTCTGTATTCAACGGTGATTTTGAAACATCTTTTAGAAAAAGAAAATGATTTTTGCCTGCTCTAGATCTAACTTTGCCTGAAATAAATGTGATATTTTGTTGAAGAAAATTGTAGTATTTTCTACGGGATGTCTCCACGGTTTAATTTGTCGCTATATGATCATGTCTGAAAAAGAAAAAGGACTATTTTGTTCATGGTTATGCCTGGTTATGATTGTCAGTTAAAGGGGTACGCCGTTCGTCATTACTGGTGGTCCAGGAAAATAGAAATGCAGTTATACACAATGCCATAGAACAGTTATCATGCATACAAATTTGATGAAACTTGGTGTGTATAGTATTTGTATATCTGTGCACACAACGGCACTATTGAAATTTGTATTCGGCACGTATTCAATTCAACAAATTTCAATGTTTTTAGGCGGAAGGCGTTTGCCAGTTTGCCTAGTGCGTATAGAAATGTGCGAGTTCACCTATGCGGTCATGGGCGGACAGTCACCTGATTATGTTTCTGCAAGAAAATAAATGGAAGTTGTAAGGTTTTTAGAGACACCCTGTAAATGAAGCTATTTTGTTGAAGGTGATAATTGTTTGTATGAGCTATTTGTGAAAAATTATGAAACTGATAGGTTTTCTGGGTGAAATTGCTAAATATTCAAGTGCTTTTTCTCATGAAATGGATTACTGGACCAGTATCGATGCTTTCAAACTATTCTGTTTGCAATTTATGACTAAAACTTGCCTTAGTTGTGGGCATAAGTATTCTAAACTTTTGTCGCAAAGGTAGTAGACCTAGTATTTACGTAAAGATCATCACTCCCCACATGGTCTGGATGGGAAAGTAGAGCCAATTCCACAAAACCAGTTAAGGATATAACCATGGCAACTGCAGAATGTTGTAGATCTTGGCTTGCTTTATCTGTGCTTATTTTTCTTTGCCAGAAGTATTTCCGATAACATATCTACCGTAGTAAAGAGGAGTGCTTCAGTATTTTTGTCAATCCATCCGTGCCAACAGCTTCAACCTTGCAAACTGGGGGTTGCCAAAAAAATTGTACCCAATAACAAAACTAATTGTAACATTAGACAGCTTGTGAAAAACTTCCCCAAAATGATACCCAATGTGAGGTAGGTTAGGTTATTTTCACAAATTTACAATTGTGACATTTTGGTCCCCCAATCTGAGGATAGAGCATTTAGCAAACTGTTAATTAATTTGCTTAATTGATTGATATATTAGTTTTATGATTGACATGATAATTGCTTTTAATCTGTGTTCTTGAATAGGTGGCTTTTTGGTTAAAGTTGGGCTAAAAATGTTGTGCTTCAGAAAATGTACTAAAATTTGTGTCACTCTTCTTACCAGGAGCCACGAGCTAGGCATCTTGGCAGAACTTTTGCAACTAGTCACGCACAACCATTGCTTCAAGTGATGCGGAGATCAGTGGAGTAGTGGTAAGAGCACTCATAATCAGGAGGACGTGGTCATAAAATTACGGTTTACAATTATACCATACTAAACTGGACTACAGCATTTTTGTCTTAGATGTATACTCAGGAATTATATATATGTTGAAATTCACAGTATTTATTTATTAAGATATTTGATGTTATATTATATTAAGGATAATGTGATATATAAGGCCAAGTGTCTACTAGTACTGGAGCATCCTAATGTCCTGACGCCTCCACCTTGATGGAGAGATGTCGGTTATCCCTTGGGACATTACCCGTGGTCGTGATGTCCCAGGTGTTGACGTGGTTTGTTCGCCAAGGAGGAGTTGAGGACATGCCGAGGCTGGAAGACTTCGATGGGACCTCTTGGTTCTGTCGACTGCGCACCATACTGGACTTGACATCGTGGACAACACGTCCAGGAAACCACTCTCATAATTCCCTTGGCGTATCTACGAAACATTTGCCACTGCACCTACCTTGGAATGAGTTGCATAAAATACAAAAGATATATTGTTTAATATATCGTACTCATTGCCCCTTGGTACAGTGATTGTTTCATCCAATATCATGGACCTGTATTTCACTTAGCCAACCCACTGAGAAGGTGTAATATCGATTTTGTTCATGCTGCGTGCATTTTAAGAGCTGTGTGTATGTGATGGGGCAGTATTTGCCCAGCCTTCCCCAGGCACCACACACACTTGTAGCTGACCAGCCAGCATAGATGTGTGGTGCCATTGAACGGATGGGCAAATACTGTCCCTCATATGCACAACTTACAAATACCCAAGCTAAATTGTCTAAGGTAGATAGCAGATAGTTCCCTTCCAATGATAGAAAATAGATTTGAATTTTGCGACGTATTTATGCTATTCCGGCCAGCTTTCACACTTTCAATGGGCTTTGTGGGCCCTGCTTAAAGGTATTTATCAGCTTTTTAGCCCACAAGTTGTACTTCAAATTCTGCTTATTGTGGTAACCAGTTTTCTTTGGACATTTCAATCAAGAGATTTTTGATAAATGACTCGACAGATATGGTCTATTTTTGTTGCAAGTGCCAAGTTGATGTTGTCCGATATAGAAAGAGCAAGCAACGTTGTATGATTATAGCTCAAACGGATATTCTGAAAGCCACAAATGTTGTGAGGGAAATTCACTCTGAACGGCACCTGTAGGCTCAGAAACCAGGCTGAATGTACGGTAAAATGGTAAAATTATGGCACCAGTAGAATTACCGCCTCTGTGTCCATTATTGTACTGTAAGCGATCTTCACTCTGAATGGCACCTGTATGCTATGCTCAGAAACTGGCCTGTATTTAAGGTAAAATGATACACTTATAGCACCAGTACAATTACACTTACAGCCTCTGCCCATGTTGTGAGAATTCTTCATTCTGAATGGCACCTTTTTGCTCAGAAACTGGCCTGTATTTGAGATAAAATGATACAATTAAAGCCCCGATACAAATATATAGCCTCTGTGTGCATTGAAGTGTGCTGCCAGTTGTTTTATACACTGTTGGGGCCTTAATTGTACCCCTTTACCTTAGCTAAATTAAATATTTTTGTTGGGAATGCTAAATCTTATGTACAATCATAGCAGAATATGACTACACATAATGCACAAGGAGTTATGTGAGATTTTATAATGAATAAACTAAAATGAGCACAGATGCCTTCCCGAGTTATTTGATTATTTTGCTGCACTGAAGGATTTTACAATGACCAGTTGCATTTGATTGTCACAGCATCAATGTATTGAGTGGAGACAAGAGCATCGTTAGGACATCTCGAGGAAATCGGAGACCTCTAGGCAACCTCTCTGTCCAAGAGTCACAATCTACAACACATCAGGATCAGCTCCATCTGGAAATCTAACCCAACGGTGGCAAAGTTGAATATCGATCCTTCACTCTTGGGTGTGGCCTACTCCGACAGTGTTGAATCCGGGACCTTAGAGATGACAGGTGTTGATGTTTCCACTGAGCCAATCGGACAGTCAAAATGGCAAGACAAAACAAACCGATGAGTAATCCCACACTGAAGAAGTCAAGGATAGAAACATTTTAAAACTATTTTATTAATCGATCAAATTGATTCAATCAGTTATTATTGTGTGTACATGCAATGTACAAGCACCGCCTTTGTACATCAATCACCACTTCATGTACATTTTCCCGAGATCTATCACAGTCACACTAACTGCCAACTAGGCTCTGACCTGTCTTGAGGTCGATTGAAAATAACCGAGACTTTCGATCAACATCATTTTAGTACTAAAATATGCATCAGAAATCACAACTCCCAACTGTCTATGGACACATCCAGATGCTACCAGTTCAACAAGAACTGTCAAATCGTATACCCGCTAATAGCAGTGATCTAAATCATGCTACCACAAATGTATATGCGAACCTTCTATATTTTTGATGCTCCTGATTATTATAAATTAACCAAACCAGAATATGTACACTTATTTCTACCCTCTTTTGCCAAACATACACTTCGATCACCAATTGGAAATTTTCAAATTCAATTACAAATTTCAAATCTTTTGGAACGGCTTAGGCCTCACGACTGTGATTCTTTAACCCATGCACCTGCCACCAATACACTGCTGTGCTTCAATAGAATTCAATCATAATCTCCTCGCTCCTGCAACTACCATCGAACTTTGTCCTTATGCTCCTCTAACAAGCTCACCCTCTTTATACTCTCGTAGCCGAGTATTATGAAGAAGGAAAAAGTTACAGATTGTATCATGCGTGCGGAGAGTCCTTTCATAAACATTCCCATTTGCTCCTCAGCCCACAGAGTCCTGACTGTTCTCGAGAAGGTTTTTCCCTCAACCTGGAAAAACAAAAGAAATTGTTTTTTTATCCGACCTCGATTCCTGGGTCCATTGGGCGATATGAATAAAGACTAGCAATTGCTTTTACTGAAAACCCCATGTACATTTACACTAGGCCTTTCTGTACAAAACTGAAGTAAAAGCATTTACTAGTCTTTATTCATATCACCCAGTATATGAACAGAACTCCAGTATACGCTGCGTTTATGAAATGACAGGGAAGGTGTCGACAGTGTCCATGATGTTAAGGTTTTGGTTAATGGTATTGGTTAACGACACAATAGAAACACTTCTCATAGTGTTGGAGGGGGTAGGCCACACTATGTCTCTAATAAACTTGGCTGTCATCTCTTCCTCCTCCCTTTGTCCCCAGAGCTTTGTCTCGACTGGTACCTGTGTGTTACAGATGGGACTGAACAGCCTCAAACACATCTGGAGAGTAACATTCATACTCAAGTCATGGGACCAACATTGATGTTTCTCATTGGAAAAAATTCATACTCAAGTCATGGAACCAACATTGATGTTTCTCATTCGAAAACCACCAACCACCAAAATATTGGCAAGAAAGCTGAGATATGGATATCTCATATAGCTTACCTGTATTCTTGTCCTAATAGTGTCTAATGGGTTTGTTATCACAGAAACTGTTATGCCACCTAGTGGCGCGGATATACACTGCAGGGCGAGTCGTGGGACCCAGACAGGCGCTACGCCGGAGAGAACATCTGGAAAGAAAAGAAATTCAATGACGTTTCTTGTAATCGGTGCTTTAGTTTGCATTTAAAGTGCAGTGCAAACAAGCAAGTTAAATTGCAGTGACCTGCGATAGAAACTCTCATGTCTGTTGGTTTGAAATCGACTGCAGGTCATTGTGAAAGCTGATTCTTCAAGTCGCCAGCAACTGCGATGGACAACCGCTAGAAGGTGCAGTTTAACATCATTTACTGTTTTCTCACCACTTGTATTTGTGCATGCAGTGCGTACCACTGCAGTCCTTAGTTTGCACCAATGATGACATTTCATACTGCAAATATTTGTACCGTATTTCAATCTTATCCTGCTTTTTGAAAAATATGATGACGATTTCTGAAAGAAGTTGAAAAGACCTGGCCTTACCACAGTAAGTGTCGTAGAAATACCACCACATGGCACTGTTGGGAGCAAACACGGCCAGCGACGCCAGGTACCCTCGATAGAATCCTGCAATACCGTCCCTCTTATACAGCGCCTTGCATAACGCCTTCGTGAATCCCCAGCGAGAGTAGTAGGCCATATTGTCAACACTTAAAGGAAAACTACGTCGAATATGTTCTGGCATATGTCCTGTAGATTTGGATAGCACCATGAGGTATTGAGATACGACATCAACCGGGACGACAAACGTTTGTCCGACAACTGACGCACACATTCCACCGATCATTGATTTCACTTTCGTGTTCGTGACACCGCCATATTTTTCGAGACAGGTCCTGACACCCTCGTACGTCGAAATATAACACACCTGCGGAGCAATTTGTAATGTGCTGATTAGAAACCCCCGATATAAACCCATTGCGCCTTCGGATTTGAGGATTTTCGACAGCGCGTTAAACGTTCCTGTGTACAGTTCTGTCCCTCGTTGCATCTGAAGGCGCGTCTTTACCAACGTAACTGGGTACAGAATGCAACGGATGGAGAATCCACTCAGCACTGTCAGTGGGAAAAACTTTCTCTTATCCATCATCTCGAACTCAATAATCGTGATTTTCTTGCTTGATTCCATCTTGTCTACCTGTGAATCTTGCATCCTCAACATTGTTGTTTCCTTCTGCGAATTGTCTTTGCTGGATCTCCAAACTAATCTCTATGTCATCATAATTTGTTTTATGCTAAAAAGGAAAATCATAAATGGTCACAACTTAAAAACAATTCAAATATCACTTCGTCAGGGACTGTGTTAGGCTGATCACTTGACAGTGACACTTTCACTATTCTGAAATTGTCAAATTTAATCAGAATAATTGTCAATTTCAACCCTATTCGACCACTAAATGAGCAAGACATTAGTTTCAATAGCTACCTCTTCTATTCATGCTGGTTCTCATTAACTTCACTTGATCAATTTATGTAATTTTGACCTTCAATTTTGTGGTTTATTACATGTATTATGTCACCATTTATAGTTTTCCACAGGAAGCCATCACTGTTTACTACGGTTGTAACCCCTTTTCTGATTGGTTAAAAAAATAGGTCAATCTTATCGGAGAAAATATATTTGCTGCATTGACATAAAATAAATTAAAACCTCAATAAAATCAACTGAATTCGAAAGAGTTATTTATTGTAATATATGCTAACTTACTATTATCAATGACACAAGTTTCTAATGTCTCTTAGAGAATTAGCTATATTTACAAAGTTTTTTAACCAATGAAAATGGTCTTTACAAGTGGCCAAGGCAAGCAAAGTGCTCGTGACAAGTCCAAAGACCGTGATGGCGACTATTTCAGGTTGGATATTAGATTCCCCACAATAAATGTAGAATGTGATGATTGTGACATATTTCGGAAAATAAATTACTCATCCAAAAGATTACTTTATATCTCGAGTTGTGTGACAGTGTAAAATTTTGGTTGGGTCGTCCCTAAAAGTGCTTTTGAAACCCTGTTATGATTGTCCCTATTCTTGCTGTACATTTTACACTGTTCCTGTACAAGATGTACATGGTTATGTCATGTATGTACATGATGTACATGATGTACATGATGTACATGACTGAACTTGTGGTGGGTTGTGTCGAGGACACTGACACTCGGTGTTGGGTTGGGGTGTTTTCACTGATGTTGTTATTATCCGTCTGGATACTGTGATGTTGCATTTGGCCCACGCTCCACATCCTGGTTTTGGCCACGAGGCCGAATCCCGGGGCCAGGGTGTGGGCAAGGCGGAGTTGGGTAATTGGGGTCAAGTAGCCCCTCTACGGTACATCTGAACTTTGCATTGTGTCAACCTGAATGCGAGCTTGCCGGTAATGTAAATTGCTATTGTAACTTTTCTCCCTGTCCTCCACTGTATGCTCTAGTCTAACTTCTAGTTTCTCTTTTCAGCAGGCAACCCCTACTCTGGTCTCCTGGAGTCCCTGGCCATCTCTGGCCAGGACTTCAAGTTCTTCAACCTGACCGCCCTCAATGACGAACGCTATGGTAAGTTGGCCTTGCTTGTGACCTCAGGCAAGGAACTTTAAACCTCATTAGATTTGTGACATGTTCATCCTGCTGATGCTCTGTCAAAAATATGACAACGCCACATTTTCCATAAAACTTCATGACGTACAAACACAGAGCCTTTAACTATTTCTCCCAAATGAGTATTCAATAGTAGTACTAGTAGTCAATTTTTTGGTAACAATTTCTATATCCGCTTTGCTAAAGATGTCACCTCTTGTCCTCCTGAGTCAAAATGAAAAACACAAACATCCTTGTTCTTTTCAGAAAAACTTCCTTTCTCAATTCGAGTTCTGCTGGAGTCGGCAGTTCGTAATTGTGACGAGTTTCACATCAGGAAGACGGACGTTGAAAAGATATTGAACTGGACGGAGAACCAAGACAAAAGTGTTGAGATACCCTTCAAGCCATCACGAGTCATCCTACAAGATTTTACGTAGGTTTTGATGTAATAGTGGAACCTCTCTCAGCAGACAACTCTCTATTAGGGACGCCCTCTCTATTAAGGACACCTCTCTATTAAGGACACCTCTCTATCAAGGACAACATCTCTATCACGGAGACTAGTTTTGGACCGAGATCGATTGTTTGCATTCAATAATCAATTTGACCTCACTAATCAGGACACCTCACTAATCAGGACACCTCACTAATCAGGACACCTCACTAATCAGGACACCTCACTAATCAGGACACCTCACTAATCAGGACACCTCACTAATCAGGACACCTCACTAATCAGGACACCTCTCTAATCAGAATGCCTCTCTATTATGGACGGCACTTGTCAGTCCTGAGTGTGTCTGTAATTTTATGCCTTTTCTCATTTGTTTCCAGTGGTGTCCCTGCCGTCGTGGATTTTGCTGCCATGCGAGATGCTGTCAAATCGCTCAACGGTGACCCAGAAAAAATAAACCCAATCTGTCCTGTCGATCTTGTAATAGACCATTCAGTACAAGTCGATGTCGCGAGGAGGTAAAATTTTGTTTAAATAAATTGCAGCTGCATGTACTGGCCGAGATCTTTTTTCGAAATGTCAAGCCAAAATCTGTGAATTTCAAGCAGATTTTTTTTAATACAGTTGCCCAAAGGACGTCATTTTATAAACAAAGATATCCACCGGATTATTTTGACTTTCCGCTTACTAAATGCTAAATTTGATGGCTAGAATGAAAATATCTCTGTTTCGGCTCTCTGTAGATTTTTGATTTTCCAAAATCTGACCAAAAATGAGCATTTTAGAGGTATTTTTGTGCGATTGAGTGCTGATCAAATGACAAAATTATAAAATAAAAATTATTTTTTGCCTTATCTCATCGGCATCCCTGATTAAAGGCCTGCTCCATCCACTAAACATTTGAAATATGTAATTGAATTTGAAAATTTCAAATTGTCTAAATTCATCCTGCAAATAAATTTCAACAATGCCGTGGTGAAAACAGACGCACAATACTAGACATAAGTTTCAGAAACTTGGTATGCATTATAAATGCACTATGGCATTGCATAATAAACGGCATTTCCATTTTACTGGACCACCAGTAATTACGAACAGCATACCCCTTTAAGGTACAACAGATGTATGCACCTGGGAATGTTCATTGGTCCAGGGGTAGTTCTCTCCAGCTTAGATCATCTTCTGGCGTGATATAAACAACAGGTGTTGTGGCATGTTGACAGATGTTTGAAAATTGCTAATGAAAATGCAACGTATAATTCATAGGATTGTCAATCCTCTGGTATTTATTTGTTAAAAAGCAGAGACTAAAACTAGGTGCGCGTCGGAAAAATATCTGTGAGATCTTGTCCGAGAGTTTTTAAAAGCCTTTATCATAGAAAAATGAATGTTTTGTTTTTTCATACTGTGTCATCTGCAACTTAGAGTTGACAACACTAGACCACTGATTCCAACAAAACTCACTGTGTTATTTCAAGTATCAATTAACAACTTAATTTGCTAACATTTTCCTCTCTGTGGTGTTCCCAGCTCGAAGCGGAAAGGTTATAAATAATCCTTGACAAATACTAGAAATCTGTAACTGGCACACTTTGATGATTTGTTCTAGTTTTGAGCATGATAAGACATTAGGTATTGTTATTACACAGTGTTGTGAGACGTTCTCATTCAATTAATTTCAAAGTCCATTTCTAAGGTCAGTGTGTTACTCAGGTGATGTGACATGGGACAGTCACTTCACATTGACCTTGAGTGAAATGATCCTAAATTAACCCTCTCTCTCTCTCAATGCATTCCACTCATGTGCCAGAGTAAAAACGTCTGTCTGATTTTTTAATTGCCACTGATTTCTGCGTGACACCTATTTACATTTCTACGTCCAAGTGTGTAAATATAATCTCGTTTTAAAACACATTTCTAGGTCAAAAATGCAAAAAAAGCAATTTTTTTTGCTCAAATTTTACATGTATCCGTACCCTAATCTTCATTGAGGGTATGCAGATCTTACCAACTTACCATCTAGCAGATCGTACCAACTTACCATCTAGCAGATCGTACCCTACTTACCATCTTGCAGATCGTACCAACTTACCATCTAGCAGATCGTACCCTACTTACCATCTTGCAGATCGTACCAACTTACCATCTAGCAGATCGTACCCAACTTACCATCTAGCAGATCGTACCAACTTACCATCTAGCAGATCGTACCAACTTACCCTCTACTCTGATAGTGCATGATAAAGAGTGCTGCTTGTGCTTAGAAAGTTGTTTGGCAAAGCGCCTGCCTTTAGAAGTTGTTGCGAAAGCTTTATGTCTGACGACCGCCAGGGTTCCTAGCCTCCTTTAAAACATTAGAAACCTTCAAAAAAGGTTGCCCTTAAATCCTTAAATCCTGTGATATTCCATAAAGAAACCCTCAGATACCCTTAAATTTTAGGCCGGGTCTATTTGGCAAGCCGCTCGCCGAACAGGCATCTTTTTTTGTCCTGTTTGGAGAGCCACTTGCCAAACAGCACTAAAAAGCCACCCTGTTCGGCCAGCCGGGCTCGCCAAACAGGTAAAAAATCTACCCTGTTTGGCGAGCTGGAGACTTTACTTTAATATTAATGAGTTCGGCTCTCCATTCAGGACAAGAAAAAGTCGCTGTTTGGTAAGCCAGGCTTGCCAAGTAGTCACTTCCTAAATTTTAATAGACATGAATTTGTAGCTAAAACTTGAGACTTTTTTCCGTTTTTTTTTTGCATTAGACATAGGGTTAAGTTTCATGGGTGTTTCAGCCAAGATCAACCGTTAGATCGCTGTGCCCCTGTAGGGTAGGGTGGGGGTAGGGCAGCATAGGACGTGGCTCTTACTTGAAACGGATCATATTTTCTAAAAATATTTGTGTGGATAGACGAGTTTTAGGTAAAATTGTCCCTCAAAAAACCCTTTTTTGCCGCTGGAATACCCTCTATATATTTCGGGAGACGTGTGGAATCCTGAATTGCACAGCATGTAAAGTTTGTCAATCCCACAAAAAGTTCACTAGTAGTAAACAGGTGAGCATTAGAATCAATTCAAAGTGCTTCTCACCCTTTGCTTTAAAATCGCTGACGCTAGATTTCGAATTGTCTTTCCAGTCGTCTGCAATTCTCGCCAAATCCTGGTGGTGGCGCAACCTGCACCAAGTCTAAATCGTGTTCTTCGTGTCCCAACTCGAGTCCGCCAAGTTTTGAAGAAGTTTGCCCATTCCACCACAAGCCGACACAAGGGTGCGTCTTTTTTAACGAATTCAGTTAATTTGAAATAAAATGCTTACAATACTGGGTGTATCAAAAATGCAACAAGACAGTAATGGGTTAATTAGTACCTGATTATGATATTAGCTTTGGGTGTAGACGATTTCAAAACAAATGCAGTCCACTATGCAGACTACGTCTAACTAATTGATTCCAGAAATCTTTCGGCACTTTCACTTCTTTTTATGTGTTTTTCTTGTTAAATTATTTCGACAATCATTTTCATTTCGGGGCTGGGCAATTTGTATTGGAAATGGTACAAGTATTGCGGATGTTCAAATTGAAAAGTCAACTTTTTATCAAAATTTGGGTATTTATTGCTAAAAATGGATGTGTACTGCTTTTGGGCAAGTCATAATAAGCTTGTTTTGCTGATAGCACTCCCAACACCAAACCAATTCCTTGCCTGCTTGCACTTATCTCTCTGTGCCTCTCTTGCTCTCCCTCTCTCATCCTTGTAGAGGTTTGGTGGTTCCCCCTCTTTTCTGCTTAGTGCATGTTGTAAAATATCACCCATCACACCAAAATGGGTCGTTAGTCACATGTGAATAATTTGGGGTTATCCATGTGGTGTGATATAGCAGTATTTTCCCCAGTGCTCCCGGGCATTCATGAAGTTTTCTCACAGAGGCCAATTTTGTTGTACAACGACAAAAATATTTGCTCTGTTGGTCAAAAAAGGTTTATTTTGAATGATCATTTCGCTTTTCAGCTTTAAAATTGATGCCAAATTACGAAAACATCTGTTGGTTAGGTTTTTTCGTCTCTTAATTATTGTTGGTCTTGTTGCCGACTGGACTAACAATAGCAATGGACTGGTCTTCTCACTCCTGCAACTTGACATTCCCATGCCAACTGGGTCGCACAAGCAATAAATAAATAAATATAAATATAAAATTTGTAAAGCGCCTTTCCAGGTCACCCTGCTCAAAGCGCTGCCTCCTCTATTTTTTGAAGTGAAGATTAAACAAGTGTGTTTTAAGAAGGGATTTGAATTGGGTGAGAGTCTCAGCAGATGTAATTGCTTTGGGGAGTCGATTCAATGGAGAACACTGTATGGTATTAACCACGGCTAGATTAAGCTTAATATAGGTTGCTTATGCTGCTCATGTAAAGAAAGGAGGAAATTAGTAATGAGACATCTAGTTGCCTTGACTGGAATCGGAACCGCAGATCCTTGGAGTGCTGGTCCACTGCTCTACAAACAGAGCTATCAAAGTGCCCCGACTTTCTTGATTGTGCTTTCGAAGTTCCCCAACCTTCTGCACTGTGTGACTCTCAAAATGGTGTCACACACTAGTACAGAGAGGCGAGGACCTTGAAGTTCTAATGGTAGGTGCAGTGGACCGGCGATCATAGATTTGCCTTGGTGAAGTTAGTATCATCCAATGGATTATTCGACGAATGATGCTATTTTTTTCATTTACAGAGCTGACGCCCTTGTGAAGAACCAGGAACTTGAATTTGAACGAAACAAGGAAAGGTTCAACTTCCTTAAGGTTAGTTGGCCAATGTGCTCATTGGGCAGTCATACTGTAAACTCGGAAATGCTTCTGGCGATTTTTAGTTCGCGGTTTATGAAATTTAAACTTTGGAGTAGTGTTTCCAGATTAACGATTACAAACGCTTCATAATTTTAAAGACTGCAGGGCTAAACCATTTGTCAAAGTAAAAAGTTTAAATTTACCAAAGAATCGCACCCCCGGGACGGAGTTCCACTTTTGCCATCATATTCATACAAACTGACAGGCTCTCAGAGTGGCCCTGTTGAAGGAGCGATGTCGGAAATCTGCATGAGTGCGTGGTGGTGGGTTCGATTCCAAGTTAGATCACCTCATGTGTTGAGAGGGTGACCTTTCTTCAACAGCATAGGTTTCCTCCGGGGTCTCCAGTTTCCTCCTACTTTGAATTACATATCGTCCAATATTGTTTATGGAGCTAATAATGTCCTCATTAACACTCAACTCTCAACCTGTTATAAAAAACACTGATTTTTGCTACAAAGTCGCCTTAGTATTTCGTCACCATCGAACACTCACATCAATTAGCAGACTGCAATATTTAACAGGCTGGCTCCTAATGAGCAAGATCAATGCAACGATTCTATTGAGAAGGCACTAGGAAGTTGCAGTGATAGTTGACAATTTTCACCCCTTGTACATTCGTATTGTACCTGTGTGATACTCGATCAATAAATAGCTCGACTAATTAAGCTGACTGGCGTCCTATGCAGAGGCTGACAAAGAGCTTATAGATTATCAGTGCTGATTGTCAGTTTAGAGCCGCGATGGTTGAAAGGTTATCGCGTGTGCCTAGCAAGGGGCAGTTCCCGTCTTAATCCCCGACAATATGAGCTAAAAAAACCGAGCTTGTTATATCTGTTGGATGAGACATTAAGGTACTGTAGAACCTCTCAGTTAAGGACACCCTCGGGACGACAAGTGCTGTCCTTAATAGAGGTGTCCTGAATAGAGAGGTCAAATCGATTGGAAAAAACCAGTTTGGGGCCAAAACTAGTGTCCTTAGAAGAGAGGTTGTCCTTAATAGAGAGGTTGTCCTTAAGAGAGGTGTCCGCTAAGGGAGGTTCCACTGTACTTTTAATTGGAAATAAAAATACAAATTGCAAAAAGTTCCTTCTTTTTCATGACCGCCCGAGATATTCATCTGATGGCCCTAATCAGAAAAGCCTTTTACAATATTTTCCACCCTTTTTTTCAGTGGGGGGCCAAGGCCTTCAAGAACATGCTGATCGTCCCTCCCGGTTCCGGAATCGTCCACCAGGTGAACCTCGAACATCTTGCGAGGGTCGTCTTCAGCGAGAACAACCTGTTGTTCCCTGACAGTGTGGTTGGGACGGATAGCCACACGACCATGATCAATGGGCTCGGCGTGGTTGGATGGGGTGAGTCGATTTGCTGTCCATCTGTGAGCAAAGCGTCTTGACTGCATAGCTGCCAACCGTTACGGAACGTCCACAGTCTTTTTACACTCTTGACCCCCCTAAATATGACCTTCTGGTCATGCTTGCGAAAACCATCGCGAAATAAAAATTGTGAAAAATTAAATGGCTTTGTGAGGGTCAGCTTACCAATTACCTGGCTACTGTTGGACTTGCAGCATGTGAAAATTTGCGGGCAAATCAACCAAGTGAGACCAAAATATGGACTGGAATTAATTCAGGGTTTGCAGCTTTGTGATTCTGTGTTGCCAGATTGAAAGTAGTCTGGGAGAAGATATTTTCATCTGACGGAGCACCGTTTTTCCGGTCTTGACTGCTCAGATTTCAGAATCATCTTGATAACTTCAACAAAATGGTGTTAAATTAATTAACTTTGAAACCTTGATTAATAAATGAATAAACAATAACTTTCGATTTGACCATGTTCTCCAGGTGTTGGTGGTATCGAGGCTGAGGCCGTGATGCTGGGGCAGTCTATCTCGATGGTGCTTCCCAAGGTCGTGGGCTACAAGATCACAGGGATTCTCAGCTCTCTTGTCACTTCCACAGATGTTGTTTTGACCATCACTAAGGTACATATTCGAGGTCATAACCCTTTTCACTTCTGGCCATTTTGGTCACTTAGGTACCAGTAGGGAAGGATTTCTCCTACCTGTCTGGCACCTATCCAAGGAGGGACGCATCAGACGCACGTCCTTGCCCTATTTTATGAAAAACTACTAAATTGACCATGAAATTTCGGTATTTTGATGTGAATTGCAGTGCAGGCCACCTCTTTCTGGCTCCTCGATCCTCCCCTGCCTGTCGTATTTCATATCTTAGCTGAGGAGGTTTAAGTTGTCTTACAAAACACTGCAAGGGCCGAGCTAAAATATAGGCCGAAGCGAGATGGCAGCCCAGTTTTGAGGCAAAATAACGGTGAAGTGACCATTCCACCCAAGCAAGGTTCTCCTGCTGGGCCACCTTATTCCCCATGAACATGACAGGAACTAAATGTATATTGCTTCTTTTGTCTCAATACTAAAACAGAAATGCAAACATCTCCTGTTTCATCCTACTTTCAGCATCTACGGCAAGTCGGCGTCGTGGGAAAATTCGTCGAATTCTTTGGACCAGGTGTCGCAACGCTCTCCATCGCCGACCGCGCGACGATTTCCAACATGTGTCCAGAGTATGGCGCCACTGTTGGGTACTTCCCCGTCGACAACATCAGTATGCTCTACCTCCGGCAGACGGGCCGTGACGAAAATAAGATTGCGTTTGTCGAATCGTATCTCCGTGCGACGAAGATGTTTCGAGATTATATGAATGAGAGCAACGACCCGATATTTTCTGAGGTGAGGGAAGTGGTGAAGTTTGTGACCTTGAGTTTGATAAATACTGTAAATCTCTTTATTTTCGCAGCCCAAAATGTTTGGGAAAACATCCTTTTCTTTCCAAAATGGTTGTTAATACCCCTGTAATCAAGCAACTATCATGGGACAGATCACAGTGACTAAAAAAAATCTCTCCATCACGGGGCATTTTTGGGAAAGTTTTGAGTCCGCATCAATAATTTCCTTTTTCCTTCCATTCAGGTGATTGAGCTCGATCTCAGCACTGTCGTGCCATGCTGCTCCGGCCCCAAACGCCCCCATGACAAAGTGGCTGTTACCGACATGAAGGAGGACTTCAAGCGCTGCCTTGAGGCCAGAGTCGGCTTCAAGGGATTCGCGATCCCAGAGGACAAGCGTTCAATCAAGGTGCCAATGATATTTGACGGGAAGGACTTCATGTTGAAGCATGGTGACGTCGTCATTGCGGCCATTACCAGTTGCACGAATACAAGTAACCCGTCTGTGATGCTCGGTGCAGGTATGTTGTTGTTGTTGTTGTTTCAGTCGGGGAGATCGGACAGGAAAAAATTTGAACAAACTTTATTGAGACTGTCATTATGATCATCTTTTGTTCAAAAGGTTTCATATTCGTGGCATGGTTTTTGAGAAAATCGGGGTAACTTTGGAGAAAATGTTGGTAGTGCATGTTGTCTGCTTGGGTTGGAGTTTGAATGATTGCGGATGTCGTCTGCTTATCTCGCAATTTCCCCTGAGAAGACTGATAGCATTTCAGAGAGGGATAAGACAAGTGATTGCCAAACGATGAGATCCCCCTCCCCTCAACCGACATGTTGGCTTGCGTTTCAATTTGTCACTCACGTTGGACCGGGCCGTGACTACAATCCCATAACTGCTCACAGAAAGTTGCGAGATCGTACCTGAACAACACAGTCCTGAAGAAGTGATTATGGACAATTGTGAAACTGTAGACAGTCTCAGTAAATTCGAATCCAGTGAACCGATTGACTTCATGGTGTTATTATACAAATGCCTGGATGATTGAAAGTGTACTCCATATGTCGGAAATTCACACCCACAGAAAAAAATTCTTCCAATAGGGATATTCTTGTTTATTTTGTATAAGAATATCCATCATGTTGACAATTCTCGATGAAAGGTAATGTTTCTCCTTCATCTTGTTACAGGAATGAGTTTTTGATACTAAAATATTTCAGATTGCATAAAATCAAAACCATGGTCCTTTGACTTTTACCAGAGTACTAGACATTTAGTAAGGTATCCATGCGCTTGATCCATTCCTCTGACATTTTAGGTCTGTTCATATCCATTCTTCTCACATTTTAGGCCTGGTTGCCAAGAAAGCCGTCGAAGCCGGACTAACCGTGCCACCTTACGTCAAAACTAGTCTATCACCTGGTAGTGGTGTTGTCACGTACTACCTCACAGAGTCGGGCGTCGTCCCGTACCTAGACGAGCTAGGTTTCTCCATCGTAGGTTACGGATGCATGACCTGTATAGGGAACAGTGGCCCGCTAGCGGAGCCAGTCACAGAGGCAATCGAAACGGTAAAGATGATGTAAATTTGTATATTTGTATCAGTATTGGCAGAATGAGGTCCGTTCCTCCTCGCTTTAAGTTGAGTGGTCAAGAAAAATCAGTTTATTTATTTTAGTAAATTCTATCCGTATTTCAGGGAGACCTGGTCACATGTGGTGTCCTCTCTGGCAACCGAAACTTCGAGGGCCGCATCCATCCCCTGACACGAGCCAACTACCTTGCCTCTCCGCCTCTCGTCATTGCCTACGCCTTGGCGGGGACAGTCCTCATCGACTTTGAAACGGAACCGATCGGAACGAACAAAGATGGCAAACCAGTGTTCCTACGCGACATCTGGCCAACGCGGGAAGAAATCCAAGAAGTCGAACGAAAATTTGTGATCCCTTCGATGTTTAAGGAGGTTTATTCAAAGATTCAGTTTGGGAATGAGCGTTGGAACGCGCTAGAGGCTCCAGAGAGTTTGCTGTATCCGTGGGACGTTGCGTCAACCTATATCAAATCGCCGCCATTTTTCGTGGAAATGGTAAGCGAATGTGTATAATTTCTGAAAAAAATATATCGAGGTAGTGTCAATAAGGACATTAGCTCTTTAAACAAAGTTGTGTGATTTGTAATGTTAGAGTAGGAGGAAACTGGAGACCCCGGAGGAAGCCTACACTGCTGAAGAGTCGCCCTCTATCACATGAGTGAGGGACCGACCGTGATGAACCTGCCATAGTTGCAGCCACATAGTCGCGACAGATTGAATTGTTGGCCCATAGCCGCCTAGTAACTGTGGAGGGGTACCTCCTTCAAGTGTCATCACCATCGCTCGGATCCAACTTTGGATTGGACCCTAGCCTAAAATCTGTCTGGCATGGTTGGGCCTACTGCTCCAAGACTCCCACAGGCGTAGCTCTGAGGCACCTTCCCCATAGAGGTATACGGTATACTACACTATACGCGAACAATGGCTTCACAAAGGGTGCATGACCATGAAACTATTGTTCGCGTATAGTATAGTATAGGGTATAGCTCTATGGAATAGGTGCCTTAGGGTCACCGCGACACACATAAGGTCCACCACGGCAAGATCAGGATCCACGACACCCGATAATGTCTTTTAAATCTTTTTTTCAGACTCGTGAGGTGCCAGGAAGTAAAGGTGTTGAAGATGCCTACGTGTTGCTCAATCTTGGCGACTCGGTTACGACAGACCACATATCCCCCGCTGGCAGTATCTCGCGTACCAGTCCTGCTGCCCGTTACCTTGCAAATAGAGGGTAAGTTTGAGCAGTAGTTTCAAAATAGATGATCTCCGTCTAAGGAGTGAAAGAGATTAGTTGCATAGTGATTGCGCGCCGGTCTCATAATCAGGAGCTTATGGGTTCGACTCTCAGAAGGATCACTGCTGTTGTGTGTCCATAAGCATGACACTTTACCATAAATTGCTTCATCCCTCTGTCGAGGTGCTCAAACAAAAGTCCCTTCTGTTGCCTGTGCCCATACAGAAGATCACGTGGATTCCTCTCATTGGCTGAGTGTGGAGTTACTCTGTCAGTAAACCCGATTAGAAATGACAATGCTCATTCCTCCCTGGTAAATAGCGCCGTTTGCAAATGCGGCGCAAACTCTGAAGAGGAAGAAGAAGAAGTCTAAAGCACACTTTCTCAGTTCATTTCTTAGCCAGGAAAAGTAAAGTGTATTGGCCAAGGACACAAGTGTGGTCAGTGTGTTTATCCCTGGTATTCCTTTCCAGTTTGACACCCCGTGAATTCAACTCGTACGGCTCACGCCGTGGGAACGATGATGTCATGGCGCGAGGAACCTTTGCGAATATTCGACTTGTTAACAAATTCATCGGGAAAGCTGGTGCCAAGACTGTTCACATTCCATCTGGAGAACAGGTAAGATCGTGTATCTTTCAGGATTTGTTTTGCTGAAGACGGAGTCACTAGGCCTATTGACCCAATTGGACAAAAGCGTAGTGGCACGTAAAAGGCTCATCCCACCTTGGAGGAGTAATACCCTTTGGAGAATAACCCATCCAAGCGCTGAGCGAACTTTGAAGAAGAAAATTCAAAACTTTGAAGGGGCTTCTCTGGATATGGTATTTCTGTTGATTTCAGTGGTGTTTTCAATAAAGAAAAGTACCACTTATAACTTCTTTTGGAAAAATCTTTGGAAAACTAAAAAAATCTGGTTTTTGTGTGCATTCCAGGGACAAACCTTTCCATGTTCCCATGACTTTATATTGAACAGTCCCAGGGATAAGTTTAGAGTAAAAAACTGGGACTCTTCAGGTGCAGTTTCTACCAGCAAATGACAGCCTTCTTTCCTATCACCCATTGGCACCCTAACCAAACCCAAAATCCACCCCCAAGCAAAACTCTGTAACTTGCCTCGGCATGATTGTAACTCAAGGTGTATTTTCATCTTCAGATGGACATCTTTGACGCAGCAGAGCGGTACCGCAGTGAAGAAAAACAGGTCATAATATTGGCTGGAAAGGAGTATGGTTCAGGATCGTCGAGAGATTGGGCAGCCAAAGGACCATGGATGCTAGTGAGGATTTTTTTGGTCTTATTTTAGTCGGTCTTTCCTCAGTAAAAAAATTATAGGCTGTCATTGTTGTAATGGGTTTACATTGACTGTGGTTAACCCAGGATATTAGGATAAGTTTCATGCAACAGCAGTATCTGTCGGGTGAGACAGCATCTATATCATATCATACGTTTCAAACCTTGCTTCCTTTCTTACAGAATATCCGCGCTGTCATCGCGGAGAGCTACGAACGTATCCACAGGTCCAACCTGGTCGGAATGGGCATTATGCCGCTGCAGTACCTCGAGGGAGAGACCGCGGAGACGCACGGACTCACCGGCAAGGAGCAGTTCTCGATAACGCTGCCAGACGAGTTGAAACCTACCCAGATATACGAAGTCAAGGTTGGTATTCTTCCGAGTGGCGAAATCCATCCTGGTCATACGTTGCCGACACATGTATGCCATAAGGCAGCATCAAAGGCCAGGGCCCGGTTGTTCAAAACAAATTATGTCCCTAACGCTGGCGTCAACAAAGCGTTATCTCCTTCAGCTAAGCCCTTAGACTTGATGCCAAGTAAAGTTAACGTCGGGGTTAGTGACAAAATTTGCTTTGAACAACTGGGCCTTGGAATAACTGAAAAATATATGTCTGTTCAATACCAAGCTCTTTTAAGTGTTTCACAAATTGGTCTTCAGGATCCCTTCTTGGAACATGGCACGAAACCACGCAGACAATTTTTATCACAGTGGCTTGCAATAATTGTCACTTTGATGCGCAATATAGCTGCAATGAGTGATAAAAAGATTGCGGCTGAAACAACCTTACATCACAAGTTTAGAAGACTCATCAGACACTTAAAATGATAACTATATGAACTAAATATTCTTTATTTTTAGGTGAACGATGGACGGAGCTTCAAAGTTCTCGCCCGATTCGACACCGAAGTGGAACTGGAATACTTCAGGAACGGTGGCATTCTTAACTACATGATTCGTAACATGCTGTAAATAGTAACAATGGAAACTGACGGTTGCTAAGGAACTGTTGTTAGGAAAATTTAGCTACGGAAACAGACTGTTGCTATGGAAATGAAATGTTGCTAAGGCTATGATATCGGCATCCGCTAGGCGGTGTTGGCTGTCATTATGGTAGGATGGTTTAATGGACGTCACAGGCGCCTGCCATTGTTACGTCGATATTTTTGAGGCGATAAGGCCTTTCTGTAATGTCCTACTGACAGCCAACACCATGTAGCTGTAGGTTTGCTGGTGGCCAGTAGAGGATTTCTGCAGTACTGTGAAAATGGGACTATTTGTGCAAAATTGTGCCATCTTTGACGAAAATTGTTTTCTAAAATGATCATGATCATGAAGATGATGTATTGTATAAGTTGTTGATTAGAAAAATGAAATGTGTTGGAGATTGATCTTGAAGAAGTAGAAATGTAGAAAGTCGAGAAAATGTATTAAAGGATATAGCCAAATTGGTAGAAGGATTCCGAGATGTTGTATGTTGATGTCTTGCACCTTGGTAACCAAGGTGCAATATTTGGTTGCTATGGTATGTTGTTGCCATGGTAACTACATATTTTCGTAGTTATTCGAAACTTATTTTGTACTGCCTTTAACTGTCTGGCTTAGTATTAGGTTCTGTGACTAAGAAATGCTTCACACCTGGTTTCCTCTTACAATAATGATAATTTCTCCGCCCTGGATGCAATATGTAGAATAATTACAACGTCTGTAAATATGCATGCGGTTATGGCAAACGTTGTATCTCGAGATAATAGAGAGGTTAAGATTTTGATCTAAGAAGATGGGCACCGATATCAACAAACTGTTTGTGCACTTGGGGCGCCCTCTAAACTTGGAGGAGTTGCCACTGTTTCGTCTTTGTGTCTGTGAGCAAGGCACTTGACCCTACTTGCTTCTTTCAACGCAGGAGTAAATGGGCTAGCTGGCAGAGATGGCACTCTATAGTCCTGAGCGCTGTATAGCTGCAGCTCGAACCTGTAATACTCCCAGAGAGTTGAGCTTGAACCACGAATGCACAGGCCAATAGCTAGGGGTAATAATGTAAAGCTCGACTGACTGAAACAAGTTGGATTGAGCGCTATAGAAGTCTCATGATTATTATTATCATTATTATTATTATTATTATTATTATTATTATTGACTGAAGGCAATGGTGCAGAGTTAAGTTCATACCAGCATTAGTTGGCATAAGGTACCACCATTTTGGCTAGAACTTGGAAACTAAAAGCAATTAAATCTCTATCAAAAAACAGATCTTTTATGGTTCATTGTAATTTTCTTATTTGTCTGATGATACACATATATCAATATGATGTGATATTGAGATTGTCAGGATAAATTAAAGAACATTAGAATTAACATCTGTGTTGTTGGTGTTATTTCCTCCTGTCAACTTTTGATAGCATGGCGTGTTAGAGCCGACGGAGATGCCGACAAGATGTGGAAGCTGCTTTGAAAACCATGGGGAAGAAGAAGATACTGGATACTATGAGCAGACTGCCGCTGGGTAGTATTCTCCTGCTCCTGATGAAGCCATCGGAATTCCTTTTTGGATGATCCCTGTTGCTGCTGACATACAGTTTGATATGATATTTTAATCCTATAAAGATCAAATACATTATAATATGATGATTTCTTCTTTATCAGCAAATTGAATAAAAGCCTCTTGTAGATATGGATATCTCAGATTTTTTATTAAAATGACTGCATAAGAACTATAAATTATCAAATAGAAGATGTTTCCATTGAATAAAACTTCATTATGTGTCATCGTTGAGATGATGAAGATGCAAAAAGAAACCTACTTGAGGATAAACCTAAACCACGCGAAAGAAAAAAACCCAAATGAATAAGTAAAAGTGGCACTTTGTGTTAGGTTGATCGGTTATAACGGCCGAGAAGGCCGAGGTATACTATTTTCAGATCTGTACAGAAGACAAAGGCTTTTGCTTTTTGTCTTTTGTGGGTGTGTTTCCCCTGGCGGTCTGATCAGATACCTTGGCATAGTTTCAAGGCGAATCCACGACACTCTTTTTAAGAATCCCAAAAAACACTCCTTTTTAAGAAAATTATACTTATGTTAGTCTATTATTCTATCAAAATCATCAAAAAACCCAAAAAATTATCCTTTTTGGTAGCATTTCAGAGACATTTAAGAACGTTAGTAGCTGACACCCCACCCTTACCCTTACCCACCGCAGCGAACTTTACGAAGTAACCGCAGCAATTCATTATTCCCCTGGTGTTGATTTCTCAATTTTCCATCATCTTTTTGCAGCTTCATCTCCTTTAATAGATGAGATACAGATGTCTCCTATAGTGGAAAGGATGCGGTACATCATGTTACACATTCTTATGCAGTCGGGTCTCAATTAGTGACATATCAAGTTAGCAATTAAAAGTGAGATTCTGGTGATAAACTCATGAAATTTTGCTACATGGAATATCCAAGAGGTGCCCCTTTCATTTTAGAAAAGTTGTCAAGATCCATACTGTTTTTCAGTAAAAAGGTACACATTCTTATGCAGTTAGGCCTCAATAAGTGACATATCAAGTTAGCAAGTGTGATTCTGGTGATAAACTCATTAATTTTGCTACATGGAATATCCAAGAGGCGTCCCTTCACCTTTAAAAAATTGTCGAGATCCATAGTATTTTTCAATAAAAAATTCCTGTACAATTGCTCCATTCCACAACTTTTATTCTTCCTCTCCAACACATTATTTATGCAGGAAATACGCAGCTGATGATAAAATGTTTTCAGCTTCCACAGACCTTGGGGCCACAGGAAGAATTCTATCCCAGCTGAATCTTAGCCAATAGGCCGAGAAAGCAGCTGAGATGACAAATCCATGATGTCCAAACAGAATCTTAGCCAATAGGCCGAGAAACCAAGATGGAACAGGACTTCTGAACCAAGCTTTCCAAACCGAATCTTAGCCAATAGGCCGAGAAGCCGAAATGGAGCAGGTCTAGAAATGGAAACTTTCTTAGTATTTATACAAACTGAAGTGTATCCCTCTTTTGGTTTGCATTTCCATCTTTCAATGATCTTCTTGCAGCTTTATCTTCCTAACGGTATCTTACAATTGAAAACTATCAATTGGAATCATCATCCACTTCATCAAAGAAATTTATAATGCAGTCAGTTTACAATTTCAATCATATATCATTATTTCGAATGAGATTTCCCTGGTAAATGATATAAGGGCTGGGCAAGACAGTACAGGATGTCTCAGAAACAAGTCTTTAAGTCAACAAAGACATGGTCACAACATATCTCTGTCTGTCTTACCCCACCCTACTATACCCCGTTTGGCGTGGGAATATTTTTTTGATGGAATTTTCATTGTTTGGGAGAGTACTTAACTTTTATGGCGATATTAACCCCATCTGGGCTGGTGGTCTCTACTATACTGTCTGTCAAGGAATGCTGTATTGAGTGAAACAGCATCCTCCTCCTTAGAACCAGGACATTCTTCCTCCATTTGCTTCAGTGCTCCAGGTCTATGAAGAAGGAATGTTCTTTTAAACTTCAATTGATGGGCAAAGTTTCCATCACACAGAGAGTGATCCACATTCCAAGTCACAACCTCACATCAGAGAGACAGCAAGACACACACCCCTTGAAGGCAACAAGTCGAAAGTGTAAACACACTTTTTTTATGGGATGATTTGAAATTTGGTTTGTGAATGCTTATTGATGTTAAAAAATTATGGCAATTTTTTTTAAAAAGGGGCGTTGCCCAAATATCATCACCTAAATTTCAAAATTATCTGATCTCGACAAAATTTTGTTTACAATTTTCTAACAGTAACATGAATATATCCTGCAAATTTCAGCTCAGAATTTCAAGTCGTTCATGATATTTTGACTGATTTCCAAACAAGACCCTGATAGGTCAACACTGAAGCCACTATGGATATTCCAGCTGGCAGAGGGAAAATTACAAGTAAACTTTTGAGATGCCATTAATCCAAAAGTCGTGTTCCTATTTAACTGAAACTTACAGGATACATTTGTATTGACATCATATACTCGCATAGCGAATCTAGTAGTGATCTGATCATTTTGACTTTTAGGTGATTTCGGGCGACGCCCCCTTCAGAGAAAAATGTCTAGATTTTGTTTTGATCATCGAATTCAAATTTTTTTCCCGGATCCTCATACGGTACATTTATATGCATTTACAAACCAAATTTGAGGCTATTTCAAGAAAGTCGGCGAAAAAGTGCAAAAAATAATAATATAAATAAAAAATAATAATAAAATAAACAAGAGGCCCAAGGGCCTGGCGCTCAGCTGAGTTAATATCATTAATATCTTCCCGGTGTTTAGTTCATTATGCATGAAAATGGCATGCTCCATGGTATTTGATATCCTTTTGCGTTCACTACGGTACCAATGTTTTTGGTTGACATAATTATGCCACTGTTGGAACATTCTCATGGTTTATGGTATGCACCTGTTGATGGGCCATATGAATAAAAACTAGCATAAGCTTTTACTCCAGATTTTGAAGTATTTAGTATGCTTCAAAAATTGGAATAGTTTAGTTCTTGTGAAAGCAAAGGATTTTTAGAAATCAGTAGTTGCTACCAAAACAAGTAAATGCTAGACTACATATGAACGAAAATGTAGGATGAACCTTTTACTTGGTAGTATAAATGTATTTTCTTGGAACCATGTAGCCTTTAAAAGTAGAAGTGAATGGTTGGTTGTTCCTCTTTGCCGGACTGCATTCACATTTTGTTTGGTGGACATGTCATGCAAGAATTGGTCAAACCATACATCCATTTATGGAGAATCAGAGTGCATGGATTCCGAGTCATTAAAAATGTCTAAAGAATTATTCTTGGGTCATGAAGGGAAACCTGCGTTGTTTAGTATGAAAGTGAAAAATATGACAGAGTTAAGAAAATTATGTTTTATTGAACAATAGTAAGTTTTGATTGTCTGCTTGGCTCCTTGCCAGTTAAATAACATGTGACTATACACAAAATAGAAAACTTTGGTGGAAATTGTAAATCATTTTTTTTATCTATCAGGGGAAACAAGCTGATGATGATCAAGTAAATCATTCATGAGAAATCGTTTTGTTGCTGAAGCTTGCATGACGAAGTTAATGCTAAACCTTTTCTTGTGCTCTACTGCGCCACCGTAGTTTTCTATTTAGACCAGCGATGACGTCATTTCTGGTGATTCCCTACGCTATTTGGTATTGTACAGTATGCAATGTATTTTTTCAGCGCTGTCAGTTGCCGAAGAGAGTGCCGTAGCTCCCTCAATTTCCAATCAATTTTTATGGGAGTGACATTATTGTATTGCTTAGAATGTCTACTTTTTACTCATGAAAGAATCGTAGAACTAAAACTTAATAGGCGAACAGAATCATGCCGATTCACTGCACATACTGTGGGAATTCTCCACTTCAAAATACATCGGCGATGTCATCGCGAATAACAGAGCATGCACTTCCGATATCGTTTTCACAGAAATGTGGCCAAATTTTCAAGAACTAATTTCTGAAAGTAGTCCCTAAAGACCTTACGACTACCACTGAAACGAACTGATGATAATATCGCCTACCAGACTACCATCGTCATCGAGCTAGCTGAGTGTCATTGAGCTCCAAGATTATTGCACATGGATCGAGTAAACAACATGCCGCCATTTTGTCTCCGCTTCGGTATTTCGTAGGCCGCTAAAATGCACCTTCTCAATTAAAACCAACATAATAAGGCCTCACATCGTTGATTGAATAGGAACACCACACAAAACACAATAAAGTGGGGGTACAATCGATTACGAAGCTGAAGTGAACAGTGATTTATTCCTGGAGCTACTGCTGCTTTTTTGTGTAGCTGCCATGTTTTGAGAACTGGCAAATAGGAGACTTCATTGATGGCTGACGTCATCGGGCGGGAATTTGAATCAGCAGAAATAATTAAAAGGCAGGTAGCGCCCTCTCCTGTTAAAATTTTGAACTTTTTCTCAATAAAATAGTTTTTCAAGAATTTTATCTTAATATTAAAGCATATTTCGACTAATTCTGCTGCTCCTAGGCCGATATAGGCCAGTTTCCTTCATGCGCTCTCGCTCGCAGGAAGTAGGTCGAATGGCGACAAATTTTGTTTTGAAAGTAGAGTTTGACCAGAAGTATCCAGAAATGCAAAATTGAAGTCTCTAGGTCTTACGGTTACAAAATGTGCACCATGGGTTTAACGGACGGACGGACGGACGGACGGACGGACGGACTGACAGACGGACGCCACTGAGCAGCTTGTTTGACAAGCTCAGCTGACTTTGTCAGCTGAGCTAAAAATAGTTCAGCTATCCAAAAAGCGCAAAAACACTTTTTTTCTCCGAATGATTTGAAATTTGGTTTGTGAATGCTTATTAATGTACCTTATGAGGATCTGGAGAGAAAAAAATTTAATTTTTCATCAGAACAAAAATTATGGCAATTTTAAACAAAAAAGGGGCGTCGCCCAAATACTAGTATCACCTAAAAGTCAAAATGATCGGATCACCACCAAATTGCTATGCAAGTATGAGACGTCAAGACAAATGTATCCTGTAAGTTTTAGTCAAATAGGATCACGACTTTTGGATTTATGGCATCTCAAAAGTTTACTTGTAATTGTCCCTCTGCCAGCTGGAATATCCATAGTGGCTTCAGTGTCTATCAGGGTCTTGTTTGGAAATCAGTCAAAATATCATGAACGACTTGAAATTCTGAGCTGAAATTTGCAGGATATATTCATGTTACTGTTAGAAAATTGTGATTGTTTTGTATTCCATATACTAATATAAAACGTTTTATTGAAAGAATCATTTTGTACATATAATGCTCCGATAAAGCTGCATGATATACTAGTTAATCTTCTCTGTATCACCCCGTGATGATCACACCGCTCCGTAGTTCAAATAGGCACCGTGTGGTGGCGTAGTAAGCGGAGCGCTGATTGGTCCATATAATGGGTGTGGTGGGCGTGTGTCACGTGCATGCCCATATTTGGGTGATCAATACTGTACATTGGAGGCGAGGTACGACTGGGTTATTGACCCAACTAAAGATTCCTTTAATCATGGTGGAGAATTAACTGATCTTTCACTACCATGAAATTTATAATCAATTAAAGGATGATCTCATGAAATAAGGGCAATATTACTTGGGGTGATGTTACGGGGGGGGCAACTTTACAGGGGGCAATTTCCTGGGGGAATTGTCAAGGGGCAATTGACCGGGGGGGGGGGGGGGGGGGGGGGAGTTGTCCAGACACCGACTCAGACAGTGATTGGGACATTTCTTTCACACTATACATGTCATCAAGTTGACCATGATGACACCAGTGTCCAGTGCCAAATCATCGGAACCAACCAGTTTGCGGAGTTAGGGGTTAGACATATATTAGTGTATATCATACATGCAATACCCATCCGACGATTTGGCACGCAAAGGACCTCCAAAACCGTGAGGGAGATTAGCGGCAAAGTCGATCCCGAATGATTTTGTTGTAGGGGTCACAACTGTCTCCCGTCAATAGAAGAGGATTCAGATCTTGGTTTGGATGGCTTATCTCGCTGACCGTGTTTGCCAGGGCTGATGAGTCCATTTGGTCTGGAGTAGCTGTCTTCTCATCGCGTTTGCAAGACGGTCGGGACAGCCTGGTCTCGTACGGCCTGGCCGCGTTGAGGACAGATAAAAGACCACAGACTGGTGTTCTCTTGATCAAAGGAAGCACATCCATCGCAGGTTACCTTTGGAGACAAGCCTACCAATTTTATACACACCTGGGTCGAAGGAAGCAATGTAGGGTTAAGTGTCTTGCTCAAGGCCATGGAGATGAAAATGCGGTGATCCTTCCTTGTGCCATTTGATATACCCTGGTAGGCCGAGAGTGTAAAGAATTCCGTGTTGCTTAGATCTTGTGATAATATTTTGTGGAACCTCTCTGACAAAGATCAACAGGAAAAAGTGTGTGCTCGATTAAACCATCTTTGATTTCGTTGGTTTTATCCCCTCCCTAATTCAACACCAAAACAAGAACGACTCAATCGCAGTTTTCAGAGCAATATTATTGATAGATTCTGCAATAAATGCCTCAAGACGCAGCAGTTTATTGGCCGCAGTATTCATCTCCCTATACCGGCAAATCTCGCTTTCTACCCGAGTGTTTCTTAGTGCACCAAACAGCACTTACAAATTCCAGCAGCGTCTATTTTCATATGGAACCTGGGAAGAACAGGTAAACCTATGTGACACTATCCTTAATCTCAGCACTCATAAAGCTGTGTGGGTGATAGGCCAGATTGATACTGCCACTTATAAACTGCTGCAATAAGCAAACGTTCTCCCACTTCATGTAGCACAAATGTGCCATCTCTTGGTTACTACTCTTTCTAAGCATATTCAAACGCTTTCTGAAATAAAAATGAAAATACATCAAGAGGAACGACATGGTCATGATGGGACCACCGATCTGTCATATGGGAGTGTAAAAGAGAAAGCGTGAAGACACCTGTGCAACCGTGCACTGACAAAAGGTAACCTGGCTTACCTGAATGGTCGAGCATAGAAAAATGGCACTTCACAAAAATGCAAACTGTTTTATAATCAAGATGAAGACGAATTTCCATGGAAACTCATTGTGATGGAAAAAATAGCAGCATTTCCATGGAAACGCATTATAATCAAATCGCTTCCATGGAAACTAAATCTAAGATAGCATTTGTGATTTCCATGGTAACATATTATACATATAACCAATAATTAATCAAGATTAGTCTTTATAAATTCTTGATACTAGCCAATACCTTGCACATACTCAAGTTTCATTGATATAAGACTGTGTCTTAATCTCCAAGTCAGGCACCAAAATGAGCACATCGTCATCTGATGCCGCTGACACCAAATTTCTCGATTGTCAAGATGTCATGTTATGGTTGACCATTGTGTCGATTTCATAATAATCAATGAAGCAGTCTTACAACGGTGAATTTAGAGTATTTCCTGGTTAACCAGACTAGATGAGACACTTTGATGTAAAACCATACTTTCTCCAAGTTGATCAGGGACTTAATTAGGTGTCAATATATTCTGAAATATACAAGCTTGTGTTATAACTGAAGCACTATTACACAAATACTCAATTCTGCATAGCTTAAGTCAGCAGCAGCCATCCCAAACTGACAAATTCATTATTTTTTTCACCAAAACCAGACAGTCGCACAGATGGCAGCACCGAGGACAAATGAGACAATCAGTCATGTCTGCCATGTTTTCATGTAAATGTCTACATGCTTATTTGAGTTAGTCTTCTTCTCGGAAGGTCAAGGTCACAACATGCATGACACATGCTAAAACAGCAAGTGCTGATTGGCTGAGAGAACTTGCTATGATCATGTGACATCCACATTGCGCACAAGCGTGTGTCGTCATTAAAAATATGGCAGGCATGACCAAGCGTCTCATCTCGCCTCTGTGCTGCCCCCTTGTGGGACCATCGGGGACAAATCTCCGGAATTATCATAATCAGACCTCAAAGGTGTGTGAATACCGAAATATTTACAAGAGCCAAATTTTTTAAAAGATATCCAGCAATTCACCATGCCAACAAGACTATAGTCCATAGCAACAACTGTTTGTTTACTGTAGCAACCCCTATGGTTTCCATAGCAACGAATCTTCATGTCTTAATCGTGTTCCACGGAAACAATTTTGTCATGATTGGGTAGTCTAAGTGATGACATCACAGCTTTGTGACGATTACAGTCCTTCGCGATATTTCAGCATAGCTTCGTGAATCTTCTCGACAAGCCACTGAAAACGAAAGTAAAATTGAAAATAAATCGACGTTCTCATGAAAAAATTTATCATTTATCACGCTGGCCAGGTCAGGTTTCCTCTACCTTATCCATGGGCGTTATTCTACGTTTTAAAAAGTCAACTTATCATGCTTTGACTGCCGTGGCGTAATTTTACGTTTTGAAAAGTCAACGGTTGACTGCCAGGGACGTAGATCTACGTCCCTGGTTGCTCAGTGACCACAGAGAAAAATTGCTTACCTCAGCAGTTTTTTCATCAAGCGCTTGGACGACTTTGCCAACTGTGCTGCTTCCAAACAACTTCTTCTGCTTCTCCTGAAATAATGAAAAAAATCCCGTTAGATTCTACAAGTCCGCGACCAGGATAGTTACGATGCGACGCCAAGATTGTGAAAGAAAAAAAGGTCCTGCAAATATTTCCCAATTAGCCATACTATACTCCATTTCACAAAAAATGGCACCACATTCAAGACGAGCCAAAAGATGCTGGGAAAATTTGTCAGAATTTCATTTCAATTGGCCCATATTTGGTCATGCTTTGTCCAATTCTGGCCAAGTAAACATTTTTAGATACTTTGGACTTGAAACTTTTAACTGGAATATGACACTTTGTTCAAATATTTCATTTTCTGTGAAATATCACCAAAAAGCTGCGTGCCATTTTTTTCGTGATATGGAAGTTGTATAGATCACATGTTGTGATATTTTGAAAACACTTAGAAAAAAATCAAACAACTAATTTTTGATGACTTTATTTATAGAATCTATACAATGCATTCTGTCCCACGTCATGCAAACTGATTGCTATGTCTCCAAGAATTATATAAATCTCTGACTTTTTAATCAACAAGAGAGGCAGTGTCACTAAAGAACGCTGCTCTCATTTATCTACCAAAATTCAAATCATTTGAGTATTACAGTCCAAATCACAATTGACATCCATCCTGCTTTGCGTCAGTGACGCGTAATGTATGCGCGAGTTGTGCATCAATGACGCACCTGTGACGTGCTTATCTCTCTAAACTATGTGCGACCTACGTGCGACCTATGCGCGATCTGCGCACGTCGCGCTCGGTAGTGCGTCTATAACGCACCACTGATGCATCAATGACGCGATTTACGGGATGTCAATTGTGACTTGGACTGTATATTCATGTTTATGTATCAAATAAGGAAATCCTGGCCTACACCCAAAATGAAAGATGTGTGTGTAGGCCGTGATCATCCTAAAATTCAAATTCTTTAAAACAAGAGTGAAGATGAAACAATGCTTTGGCCACTTTTATGCCTCAAACCTTAAGCACAATTCTCACCCAACCAGGGGAACGCCCGAAAAGGAAACCTTTTAAAGACAAACACACACATACAAAAACCACATTTGGCAAGTGGTAATTTGAACAATCGCCAATATCATCAAGACAACATAAAGACTAGTCTTTATTAGTTCTTGATATTATCAATAGCACCAGCCCCGTTAATTTCATCCGAAGCACTTGTCCCTGTACCGTAAGATCATTCCAAACCAGGAGGGCCTACCCGAAGAAAATTAATATGAGATACAATTTCCTCTAGTTTCCGCGAGACAGTATAGATGGGGCTGCAGTCTAACTGGTCCTGGATCGGAAGAAGTGAAGACAGTCGTGAAAAGGCATTTATTATATAGAACTAGAAGACAAAGGTGCAATATCAGCTGGAAGCTACAACCATGAGGAAAATGAATAAAAAATTTCTTGATTGTCCATAATAATACTCTGGAGAATCAATTCCCAGATTGCCGAGAATCAGGCAGGTCCTCCAGTTTGCCGAGCTGTTGACCATGGGAATGAAAAAATCTATTCAGTTGGATTGGAAAACTGAGTTGTTGGAGTCTTTCAATGAAATAGTGTTTTTTTCCTCTGCACTGCTGATAAGGTTCTTCAAGAATGTTTTGCATCAAATATAAAGAAATTGCATGTATTTTTCTATGGATAGCAAACGAATTTGAGAATATGCATGGATTGACTTTGCACTTGCACCACAGAGTAACCTGCTGGTTAATTTACCTGGATATTTAGTGCATATGATGATGTCATATTCTCCATGTTACCAGATGGACATTAGTTTATTTTAGAAAATTTACCAATGAGGGTACATTTCGGCAGTTTTTCTTGCAAGGCAGCCATTCTCCCAAGGCTCAAGTAGCACTACCACAGGGCAATCTGCTTGGTAAGTTGGAAGGCCTGATAAGTCTCGGCAATCTGGGGAAATCATTCTCCAGCGTGACTATGCTGACTATACTACATGTATATGCATCCTCACAAAACGTGACATCGTGGTGCAACACTGAGGTGCTACATTCACAGAATTAACAGAGATATTTTCACATCGTGACATATGGATCAACATTTTCACGTGTGCACAAACCGTGCGCTTCGGGGAGGGAGTTAATGTCTGCGGCCACAGTTTTCAAGGAGTGAAGTCATTCACAACAGTAGGTGATCCAAAAACTTGGGAAAATTTGACCACTCTGCCATTGGGTGCACTGAAATCCTTTCAGGCCCAAGCCCTGACCTGGCAAATCCTCGTTTCAGGGATCACCAGGACATTGCCAAGTTCCAATCTTCAGTTCTGTTTGTGCAGCAGTTTGACTGAGATCTTACCCATATCACCACGTTCCTAGGGTTTAAGTGCATGAGTGAGGCAATCTGATCATTAGAAGGCCTACACAGGGACGAGGTTGATAGACATGATCCCCGAAGAATAGCAACTGAAGTTGACAAGGATTCCAGGTGTGGTGGGCCACTCCCTAGGTTGCTACAGAACGGCACATTGAACTCGATGCTACGAAAGCCTATCTTTCACATTTTGTGACAAAATCTCGCTAACATTTTGAGAGGATACAACACCAATGTCACTAAGGGGAACAAGCACTACATTTAGTTAGAAATTGTTATACCCTTTGGAAGAGTTGTTTGGGAGAAAACATAGGGGACCTTTGAGAGTCCTCCTAGAAAACAAAAACAATCAATATATTGTAAAAAGATAATTTTGACCAATACAATTGAATTGGTACCTCACTTGTTTTTAACTTACAACTTTTGCTGCTATGGCATTGAGATTTATAGGCAGGAGCTCTATTTGACCTGATGAACAGTTAAGCGGGCTGGGTCTCATTTGACTTAAGCACCCGCAATATAGATCAGTCTGACCTGCAATCTTGATCACATGCAACAAAATCGCTTGTCTGCGAGGATCATTGTGTGCGCCAACGACCTGAGACCATTATCAAATCCAGCGATTACCAGTTATATTTGCAGATGAGGGATCTTTTTGTTGCATCTTGCAGCAATTATAAATTGCTTGTTTACTTTGAAGATGACAAATATATTCCCAGCAAAAGCATTATTAGTTCTGTTGTATTGTGAGATCATCGACACCTATTGGTGACTTGGTACAACTGAATCTGGCCCATATAGCTCCTGCCTATAGTCTGCCTTTAAGGTCTTTTACATCATAGCAACTCGGCGCAGGGAATGATGTTGATTGGCAAATTATTCAAAATTTCATGCCTTCTTCTCCCTTGAAATAAGCATCAATTCAAAGGAAGAAACTGAGAAAGTTAACACCTTCAGCGCCGAACCAGGGGCTTCATGAAAGAACTACGCCATCGCCATCTTCAGAACACGGTAGGAACTGAAAAGACCGTTTGGTCTCTTCAGTTCCTGCCTTGCCCTGAAGATGGCGATGGCGTAGTTCAGAACTTTAAATGACTTCACGAAAGAACTACGCCATCGCCATCTTCAGGGCAAAGTAGGAACTGAAGAGACCGAACGGTCTTTTCAGTTCCTCCCGTGTCCTGAAGATGGCGATGGCGTAGTTCAGAACTTTAAATGACTTCACGGAACTACGCCATCGCCATTTTCAGGGCTAGGAAGGAACTGAAAAGACTTCTCGTTTCTTGTCCGTCTTTTCAGTTCCTACCTTGCCCTGAAGATGGCGATGGCGTAGTTCTCTCATGAAGTCCGATAACCAGCTCAAAGGGGAGGGGGATTTGGGCCACGTAGATCTACGTGGTTCGGCGCGTAAGGTGTTAAACTATTAGAAAGTACAGAAAACAATCAAAGGCAAATCATGAATATTAAAACTTAAAATATGGAATAAACGGTTCATTAATAATGAATGGCGTACATGCACTGGTTCTGATCCGGATAACCGTCTTGCGAGATTGATGGCACCACCTGATAGGCGCCTTGTAAGACTGCTTAAATTCGCTCCTTCAAATCCCGAAAACCGTCTCGCCAAGTTCGCGGGATTCACAGACAGGCGGGATGGGTTAATGGATTCAGAACAACGACGATTCAGATTGGGATTGACGGTTTCGGGATGGGAGGGAATATTATCGAAGCTGTCAGATTCACGTCTCGCAAGACAGTTGAGTTCTGTTGGTAGAGCGAGGAATCCACTGTCATGCTGTAAATGAAAACGTGTAGTCTCCCTAAATACCAGAACTAGATTTATTGAGGACAGCATTCTGTGTTTGCCAATGCAGAATGGGTGTAATGGATGACTAATGCAAGTATCAATTCGTTTCTTGTACCCCCCCCCCCCCTCCTCAAGGGTTGTTAAGCTATCACCACTAATCTTTGCCGATGCTTGAGTAGTATTTATTTTTCCTTTAGTGAAAATTTGGCGACACTGGAAAGAATAAGGATGCTAATGTGTCGATGTCTTGTCGAACATACAGCCTTACCCAGTAAAATTAGTCCGGTTACTTTATATGACGGTGATCTATATCATAATACTATAAGGCGGCTCGCTAAAGTGCCATTTGGGGGTCGTGTTTCGTCTCGAAATTTTGCACGTTTGCAGGTGATATGTTATCCTGATGCAACGTCATGTTTATTTTCGGAAATTTACTTCAGCGGAGCAGTAATGAGGGATTTTTAATCGGACACAGTCAATTCTCCTTACCACTCGCGGAAGCCAAGTCATTGCTGTTTAGTTATGCAGGGGATTAATGAATCACCTGCACTCCCTGTGGGGTGACTAACACTACCTGTTGAACGGCTGGCTGTAGGGGGGTGATTGGAACAGCCTGTACACGCGTTGACCTGCTGAACCAAGGTTAATGTTATTTTCAATCCACGATTGTAGGTCACCTGATCTTCGAGATTTCGCGGGGAAAGAAATTGTAAACAAACGTATGTGTGCAGTTCAAATGTAAACAAAAATGTATTTTTGGTACTTTCGGTTGCTGGACTTGGGTTTTCCCGCAGTAAGGAGCTGGGGTCAAATTGGTGGTCTATTGTTTATGGGTGCTGTGTTAGCCAGAGCTAACCCGTGATAATGAAGGTTACCATGGTATGTTTATGTGCTCACCACAGCTCTCAATACTTGATCTGAAGAGGCGCGCTGAACCTGAAATGGCCTTATCAGGGAGCTGCTCACGGTGCTGAACTTCTAGCTTGCCTGTCCAGTAAGTGCCTTGCCCGAGACCTGGCTACATGTAGGAGGAGCACGCATTTTAAAGTTATAGGCCGACATGTGAAGGCCTATCTGGGTACTCCTTCTTCTCCGTATAAAAAGGCGCATATTGCTGACTAAGGAACGAGGCATTGCCTCATCATCTCTATCGGACCAACTGATATACTTTTATATGCACGCATACAGCACGCCACAGCTAGGTTCGAGTCTGTGGACAAATGGTTGGTTTAATTTGTCTCTTCGATATGGCTCCTTTGATATTGCATTAGATGTTTATTGCAATTCAATCTATTCAAGGTATAGCCCATTTGAACCTGCCTGCGCCACAGGTACAATGCTAGTAACTGATATATTGTTGATGGTGATGTCTTGACGAAAGAAAAAGTAGCATTGGTGAAAAAAGGGTGATGCTTGAGCCTTATGTCGTTATAGGGTGATAAGGTGTCGTACCATTGAGGAGGGGGGGTACAAGACACGAATTGATACTTGCATAAGTGGACAGAGACAAAATCTTCCAAGCGGTAAAGGTGGATGGAGAGTGACTTCCTTCCAGGCCTCTCCATTAGACACAGGCTGACAATACTCTTCAAAAACTTAAAGTGAAAATAAATGCACTTACAGAAGGATACACTCACGTATTTAAGCATGCAATGTCAGTCAAACAAAAACACTGCAACCAGAGTAACTATGGACATGGCTAAACCCTAGCTGTTTTAGTTAATACAGAATTTTATTAAAAATAGTACTGGGTTAATAGGTGCTTACTTGTGTTAGCAGATACTAGTTTAGGGTGTATGTGCCATGCACTGCCTTGGAAAGTGCAACCACATCTCTCATCAATCAATCAATCAATAATCATGATAGTGGCAATGGTAGTGGCACTATAATAATGATACTACAATCACTATCATTATCACTATAATAGTGATAATGATAGTGGCACTATAACCAGGAGGAATTCCTTGATAACCAGCTGGAGAAGGGATTCCTGGATAACCAGCTGGATGAGTTAACGTACCTTGAGAACGATCTGGATGCCCTTCGGCGTCATAGTTGGTGGCTCTTTTAGCTCGTTCCATGTGTAGAACCAGGCAGCGTCCCATTGGCCGAAAAGCTCACCTTTAGAGACCATGATTACACGCCTGAAAAACGTTTGTAGATTTCAATATGAGATCGGAAATATTACAATCGTGGGGGTGGATGAGAGCATCCAGGTGGAGTCACTTTGTCATTTTGAGAAAATCGGTTTTGAAATCTTTTATTATCCTGTAAATTTTCTGTGAACCGAAGAAAAAAAACAGTGGTGCCAAAATTTGGCAGTGTACAGAATCATTCTCCGATGAGTGACATCATTTTTGCAAGTCACTACAGTTGGGCACTGATTGGGTTTATTGGCCAAATGACCATGTCATCCGCTAGGCCCAGCAATAAATTGAGAAGCTTACTTATTTGTTACCAACAAAACGTGTTTCATATCCTTAGTTGCGACCATATGTCCGACATATTTATCATTGGCGAATTTGCCCTTCTCTGTCTCCTGTAGGATATTATTACCCTCAGCTTCGCGATGCATGTACGGCCGCACGATGCCATCTGGTGGTAGGTATCGGGGCGGGCGGAGGCGATGGATTTCATCAGACGTATCAGCAACTCTGAAAAGCATCACAAACATCGTCAAATACAGTGGAAACTCCCTATTATGGACACCCTTGGGGCTAACAATTACTGTCCTTGATAGAGGTGTCTTGATTAGAGAGGTCAAATTGAATGGAACATCAAATTAGGGATCAAAACTAGTGTCCTTGATAGAGATGTGAAATTCGAAATGTGAAATTCTCAGCAGTATCCTTTGCGGAATAAATATATTCATGCTAAGTGGCTTCTTCACCTAAACTCTTCAATTATTCACCGAATCTTTGATCTCACCTTCGGACTGCCTCGAACGAACTGCTGGCAAAATCCACCACACCGCTTGCAGGTCGGGTCACCACACCAACTAGACCTTTGCCAACACCTGCCAAGGTAATGCAACGATAAAGACGTGGCCAATTACAAGCCCTGACCTGGCCGGTTCTGAGGTCACCAGGATATGACCAGGGGCACAGCCGTTTGTGATCTAACTGCTGATCTTGGCTGGGTACCTGGCCGTTATTGTCAACTATCGTAAAATCAAACCCTTTAACTGCCACCGTTGCTGAATTGCGATGAGCGCCTTGCGTTATTCACCATTGAGTTTCATTGAAAAGATCGTCTGCTCCGCAGTTTTCCCACCTACTGATAGATGGCGTGCAGGTGGCAGACCGTTTCTATGGCGGTTTCGAGGAATCTAACTCTTCTCTGTTTCAAGCTATAGGTAATGAAAATTTTAAAATTAAAAAAATATTCCGGCAGTTAGTGAGCTCCTCCCTCTTAATAGAGCTCACCGGCCACACCATTAAACACCCCCATCACGAGCCCCTTGCCACCCATCATGAACCCCTCCCTGACAACATCACTTACCTTTGAAGAATCCCTCCACACCAGCTTCCTTAGCACCTTTGACTGGTTTTGTCACGATACCTGTAACACCATCGAACACCCCCATCACGAGCCCCTTGCCTCCCCTAGCGAGCCCCTCTCGCACATTCTCCGGCTTCTTGTTCATCTGTTCCCGACGTTTCTTCTGGTAATCATCATCCATCGTCAATGTCGCCAGGCCTTTCCCAACAGTGCCGGTTATTCTTGACACCGCACCTGCAGCTCCCCCTATTGCATGGCCGAATAAACTCCTGACGCCCAGAGCGAGACCTTCAGCAAATTCTTCCGGTCCTTGAATAGCACCCTGAAGGAAATGTATCTCATTAGCACCAGCAAAAGACGAGATTTAGCACACTTTGCTGGTCAAAACCGGGACACAAAAATACATACCCAGATTTGGGAGTACCCCACCCCCCCATAAAGCATTTTTGTTTCATTTCTTGGTCAGAATTCGGACTAAGGGTAGTACCGTTCTGCCAAGACCATTGGGCATCTCTTGAATCGCATGTAGAAATCTGTGGGAACAAGTTACTGGGATATCAAAACCTTATGGGCGAACCTTCGGGGGGGGGGGGGGGTAACCAAATGCCAGCTCGGGTCAAACCGCACAAAGGTTTAATCCTTGCACAACCCGATGCAATGGGTTCAAACTCACCTGATACGGTTCGTAGAACAGATCTTCAAGACCCTGAGCGACTCCCCTGATCACGCCGAACGGGTTCCCGAGGACGTCAAGACCAAGGACAAGTACATACATCTGCTTGATGGCCTGACTTGAATAGTGACGGATCAATTCCCCGACGAGCTGATTCTGCGTGTAGAACGCGTACTTTCGTTCAAAGAAGCCAAGTCTGAAACAGATTAAACAAAATTGATATTACAGTATTACCTCCCTTAGCAGACACCTCTCTATCAAAGACACCCTCTCTATTAAGGACACTAGTTTTGATCCCATACTGGATGTTTTCATTCTATTTGACCTCTCTAATCAGGACACCTCTCTTTAAGGACATGACTTGTCAGTCCAGAGGGTGTCCTTCATAGAGAGGTTCTACTCTACATTTATAAATAGAAAAGATAGGGAATAAGCCACCTTGTAGAGGGGAATGTAATCTTAAAGGGTTTTGTGAACAGGAACCATTTTGGTTCAAATTTTGCTGAGTCATAGTAGGAATATTTTCCAATATTTCTCGCATTTGTATTATTTCCATGGATGGAGACCAGGGAACCATAACTCACTTGAATACCACGTCCTGGACATCAGTCAGGACAACCCCGACGCTCTGTAAGAACAGGTTGATTACATTCATCCCGATCGGGACGGCTTGTCTGTCACCTCCACTGTCTCCCTGCAGCGAGAAACTTATGTGGATCTGTAATAGAAAGAAAGAGAAGGTGATGATCCCAAGAATGTCGCATCAAATCACAAAAGTATACAGGACCAGTATACTTTGCACACTATGCAACACTACCATGGTCAGCAGCGGTTGGAAGATTTCAGATTGTGTATTGAATCTATTTGGCTGTGAAAACATTCCTCGCTGATTAAGTCTGGGAAAAAGTCATGAGCGTGTGTGAATTGTACTTTCTATTTCTCTCCAGTTCCGAAGCCCCTGGTCTATCTGCCACGAGTGGAGAGGAACTCATACCGCCTTAGAAGTTTGTGATGCCTCCCATCGTGACTAATCTTACGACAGACGACATCCAAGTTTCATTTCCCCCGGCCTATAGAAATTGGTCTTATCCATGCATTTTGTCTACCATGTTTTGACATCACCCGTCCTGATTCAACTTGCATCACAATGTCCATCAAAGTTGAACTATGCAACCCACCCTGGGTCCAGAAAATGATCTTACCTTAAGTGGCGAGAAGTGCATATCGTCATAGAAGTTTTTGACTCCCCCCGCCATGACTAAACTTGCATCAGACTCCATCAGCGTCGTACTGATAATCTTCTCGTCCTCCTTGAATTTTTCGATCTGGAAAATTAAAAATAAATAACACTTTAACCCTTTAGCGCCTAAGTTTCACCCCCAAACACCCCTTTTCAGACCCTCAGGAAAAATCTAACAGAGATAGCTCAATAAATTCTTTGCAATAGCTTCCTCAAACCAGAGCTTGCTGAATCAACAGAGAAAGATTAGTGTGCCACCTCGCTGTCTTTCGTTTTCTGGCTGAAAAGTCACCAAAAGTGACCAAAATGATCCCCTTTTCAGCACTACCCAACTCCCCTTGAAAAATCCTGGAGTCAGAATCAGGTACAAGGGACCACGGCTTTTAGGCCCATCCGACAGACCCTCTAGTATTTCATACTTTGTACATTATTAGTTCCTTGAAAGCCACGCCGGTTCATCAAATAAAATCCTGGGTTCTTCCCGGGATTGAACCCGGGGCCTATTGCATGGTAGCCAGTGTTTACCACTAGGCTATGAGGCTAGCAATGAGAAGAAGCAATTTCTAATTGATAGGTATGCTCAATCTATTCAGAAATCCTATGGGGGCTATGTGTACGTGGCTCCCGTCACTCATAAAACGGACATTTCCAATCGAAAATTTGCGACAATCGCCCAACCTACCGGGTCCGCCTCCGGCACTGACGACGCAAATAACCCAATAATCGCGATCAAGAATCCTTGGTCGACCTTGACGGCCATCTCCTGTGTGAGGAGGTGGAAATATCTAAACTGCATCACGTCACTGTGCTCGTTCTTGCGAAGCATCACGCTCATTTCTGTGAATGGTTTTGGCACTGAAACACGAAGAGGGGGTAGGCTCAGTTGGAGTAACAGCATAATGTAGTGCTTTGTCAGTAAAGATTAGTGGAGATGTGCTATTCTAACAGTTGATTTTCCTCCTGACGAAAGTTACTCCATATTCAGATATTAGTTATATTTTGCTAATCTCAAATAAAAATAATAGAGCGGTTCAATGTACATGTAATTGTATCGTAATTTTGTCAGGTAAATAACGATTTTGGACTTCGTGAAATTTGCATGCCAATGCGATGTGACGTACCACTTTCTGCTGCCACTGATTTTGGCGGTGAAATTGGCGACAGGATCGTCTGAAAGACGCAACTCGGCAGCTGACTATCGAGCTGCAGACGATGAACCTTGGCGTGGATCTGCACCTGATGCGGCGACGTCCGGTACTGCAGGAAAATACCGTTCTCAAACGACCGTCGTATAGGGCGTTTACTTGGTTTATACATCATCAACTCAGCAAAGTCGACTTCGAGTTTTTCTGCGAGGTTTAGCCGCGGGGTTGGCTTCCGACCGACGAGGAGTTCATTCTGGTAGCGCTGGTAGGCCTCTTCGAGGGCCTGGCAATGTTTCAGTTTCAATGCCTTGTACCGCTTCTTTTTCTCTTCCCAAACTACTCCAGAGCTGGAAAAAGAGGTAAGTTGGTTTTTTCTTCATATTTTGTTCAAAATGGAACTGAAGTAAAAATGTAACAGACTTTCCTTAACATTGATTATCATTGATGAAATGTGGCTGTCAGATAAAGGACACAGGCTGTGCCAAATTAGAAAATGCAATCCAGAAAAGATGTACAGCAAAGCAATTTTGAGCGTAGCAACAATCAAACTGCCTTGTTTTGATCTTGCCTGATTGATCATTGATGTTGAGTAGGTATCGAGTCCCCAGGTCCCCTAGGTATAATAAATATGGGAGAAGTGTATCCCAGCTTTTAGAATTTGGCCATGGTCGAATCCTGACCTAGTGCTGGCGTATAACAGCTGAGAAAATGAAGAGTTGAACATGAGTTAAACTTGAAAGCTGCATGGACGCTGCTGACCTGGTAATTCCAAGATAAGCCACCTCTGTTCGGTTGTAGTTGTTGACGAGGGATAGGCCCATGCCCTGGAGCGAGATTTTGATGTCCTGGTCTACACGCTCTAATTCTGCCTGAAAATCACAATTGAAAGATAAATAATAAGATATCTATTATCACGTTTGATACGACCGGTGCTCTGACATCTTAGTGGCAATTTTAGAAATCTGAAAGGTTACTAATACAGTAGAACCTCCCTTAGTGGACACCTCTCTATTAAGGACACTAGTTTTGCTCCCAATTTGGGTGTTTCCATTCAATTTGACCTCTCTAATCAGGACACCTCCCTATTAAGGACAGCACTGTCAGTCCCGAGGGTGTCCTTAATCGAGAGGTTCTACTGTACATATCACGGATGATTTAATAAGAAAACTTTACGAGTGGCTGATTCGAGTCACCAGATGGCAAAAGATGGTTTTCTCCGGCTTGAAAGCTCCAGACAGCAAAAAATCCTCTGATGCAATCTGGATGACGAGTATCAGCCGCGAGAGCGTTTTTTAAAATTTTATTTTGTCAGTGATTCAAGTCATATCCTGATGATATATATATATACAGGTAGGGCCGAATTCATAAAGGGCGTTTAAGGGTTAGACGTGTGTAACTTCTCCTTAATCAGTTTCAGGGCCTATTCATGTTCTGTGAAAATTTACATGAAGGACCTGAATCTGTCTATTCAGTAGTTAAACGCTGTTTTAAGCTAAACGCCCTTTATGAATTTGGCCCGTAATATTTTGGGATGCATACTAAACACCATCACATATTCTACACAATGACAGAATATTCAATCGGTACTAACTAGAAATCTTCGGAGATGCCAGGCACAGTCCATTCTCAAGCAGTCAAGGGAGTACTAAGGCAAGAATAGACGCAATATTTTTTCCTCCTTATCGGTTTGATTTTTGAGTCATAGCCATGCATGACATTCCCAGACACAACAGACCTTGTACTCCACTAAGAAGAGATCTCTATCACAGCAGATAACAACACCGCCTTGCAAAATGACGTTTTTGATTTGAACCAGCCGTTGATCGTGCTAAATCATCATGTTAAGAAAAGCCAATTTATTTCAAAATCCGAAATATCAAATTGATAATCTTAACACGAGTTTTGGCCCCAGCACCAAGCAAGAAGAAGACCAATGCCGAGAATCAAATTGAAACATAAATGAACCATTTTGAGAACGGAGGGAATACATTTTTCAAACACTTTTACCATAAACCGAACAAGGATGTTTCAATCCCTGAGTCAACCAGACCAAGTTCCCCAACCGTGCATATTGGTCACCTGGAGACAACCAATTTGCCCACACAGCTCCAGCCCATAGTCACCCCCTTCAACACTGGCAATCTTTCAATTCCCTCAGCTTAAAATGGTATAATACCCCATACTGGCCAAAACTGACCTCATTGTACCAAAACACCTGAAAATAAACAATATGGATGACTTTAAATGAATGGCCTTGACCTTTTAAATGACCTTGAATTGAAGTGAAATGTTAACTGGTGACCTTCAAATGATCCCAGAGCTAAATATTATGAAAGTCACCCCTGGGACATTGGTTGGTCGAACTGACCTTGCTGAACTGGCCATGCTGAAATTGAAGGGGATTTCAGATAAATGACCTTGACCTTATTTGGTAGAGTGACCTTGAGAGTTAAACAGGTTGTTGTTGACCATTAGAGAACCATTTAGAGCCTTCGTCATTAAAGTAACCAATCACTGCTGTAGACTGACCTCACTACATTGTAATCCCTGGAAATGAAGAAAGGATCCAATGATGGATTTTCAAAGGTCATGGTCAATCCTGTGACCTTGACCAGTACTTGACTCTCACTGAAGCATAAGGTCAACTAAAAATGTGGGTGGTGCTATATGACTTTGAAAAGGTATTCTGGCATGTGAATGACATAAGTGACCTTCAGGAAGGATGGCTGACCTTGAAAAGGAAATTTGACCTTGACCTGTTCACCAGAAATCCATAAACCATATAGTGGTCATGCGAAAATGCCTTTCAAACGACTCTAAATCTAGATATAGTCCTCTGAGTGGTCTCCACTCATTTTCTTTATTCAGGTTGTCGTGACGAATTCCTCTTGTCTTCCTGTCCTCACGAGAAGGCTGTGAAATTAGTTACCATGAAACTTCCGGAAATTCTCGGATGGTTCGGCGCAAATAACATCAAATGGTTGTGCCATTTCTTCTAGCTAAGACATGTAAGAAATGCTTGATACTGTTTCAAACTAGAACACCATGCTACACTTCTACTTCAAGACGCCATGCTGTGCTGTGAAACAAAACGAGTAATTTAGCCACACGGATTAAGTGATTTATACATGACCTTCATGATGTAACATCATGTACAACGTCAGATTGCAACACCATGCTAAACACTATGATGTCAAAACGTCAACCACTGGTAAGAATTCAATTCAATTACAAATTCAACATTTTCAACAAAGGGCGCAGGCCTTTAACTCACTTGATACAATAGTACAACAGATCACAACAATATAAAATATCGTGGCAACGTCTAATCATGATGTTGTCACAAAACTAACAAAGATCTGTTCGGCTAAATTACTATTTTCCAAGTATACCCCCAAATGACTTTAATTAAAGGCAAGATCCTTAGAAATTTTCAAATTTAACTACAAATTTCAAATTTTTAATGAACGGTGTTGGCCTTTAACAACACAGTAAATGAGGGTATACTTGAACATTTGGAAAAACTAATCAGGTGGCAGAATCTCCTCACTTTGATAAATATTTTCAATTCAATACTGCAAATTTGAAAAACTTTTGAGTGACTTTTATTTTTGCCCTTACAACTTAATCGAAATGAAATGGCCAGGGCCATTGTGCTCACCTCATGTGGAGGAAAGATGGATAAAGAGCATGGTATTGTGTCATGTAGTGTTAGGTTTGATGTAGGTCCAAGCAATTACAATTTCCCCAAAATGGCAAATTTACAGTACATTCGACCTCTGTGACCTTGAAAAGTAGGTCAAATCAAAGAAGACCCGGGTGACACATTGAATGGTTGTTAGAATTAGATGTACCTATGATATAAAATTGGTGCCAAACGGGCAAGTCATTACTAGGAATAATGGCATTTTGAAGAATTTAGGATTTGGCCCCCTCCCTGGAGGCCAAACGGCAAATCAGATCGCACCAAACTTCGGTACCTAAGATCACCTGACCAAGGGGTACATGTGTACTTAATTTGTGATCAATAGTCATTGCAGTTAAGAAACGTGCCATTGTTACGGCCTGACGGCAAATTTACGCCATTTGACCTCTGTGACCTTGACAAGAAGGTCAAATTAAAAACCTGTGTGACATATACTGTATGGTGGTTAGATGTACCCATGATATCAAATTGGTGGCAATCGGGCAAGAAGTTAAGGAATAATCACATTTTTAAGGTTTTTGGATTTTGCCCCCTGGTGGTCAAGTGGTATATCATATTGGACCAAACTTCGGTCCCTGAGATCACCTGACTAAGGGGTAAATGTGTACCAAATTTGGTATCAATAGTCATTGCAGTTTAGAAACGTGCCATCGTTACATCCTAACGGCCAATTTACACCATTTGACCTCTGTGACCTTGAAAAGGAGGTCAAATCAAAAACCCGGAGGATATATGATGCACCTTTGCTAGAAGTACCTACCATATTTTTTTCAAAATTTCCCGACTACTATTAAGGGAGATATTGCATATTTTCACTTTTAACGTTTGGCCCCCTGGTGGCCAAACTATGAAACGAATCGGACCGAAACTTGGTCTCCAAGGTGTCATTACATAAGGGTACATGTGTACCAAGTTTCAACTCAATAGCTCTAACAGTTACGAAACGTGCCCTGCTAACGGACGACGGACGACGACGACGACGACGACGACGACGACGACGACGACGACGACGACGACGACGACGACGACGACGACGACGGACGACGGACGCCACGGTATGGGATAAGCTCACCTCTGCTAAGAGGTGAGCTAAAAATATGAAAGTGTTTTTTGGAATTACCTCTAAATGCGAAAATAAAAGGCACTTAAACTTTTATGGGTTTAAGGTAGATTCTGATTAATAAGTTGGTAGATAATCTCAGAGGTCAAAGTCTGAAGGTCAATTTCTCAAGGTTGAATTTCTCAAGGTCAAATTTCTCAAGGTCGAATTGAAGAAACTCTGCCCGGTTAGTGAACTCATGACACAAGATAAATATTTGTTGATGTATACCATTCCCGCTGCTAAATAATAAGTGATTTTCTTAATACCGGCAAAACCGGGCTGAAAATGAATAAGGCAAATCAAGTATCAACTCGAAAATACAAAATAATAGCGCTGGTTTTAAATGCAAGTCTTTATTCATGTGGTCCTACTTCCAAGAAAACCTGTGTTTAAAATGTTGTACAGTGAAGTTACAATCGTTTTTCAAAAATGTGTACTTCTGCAAACAACCAGCGAACTCCTACTATGCAAAATCTGAGAAGGGAAATCCCGAATCTAGTGTAAACAGAGAAATGTGTGCAGCATCAAAAGTTTGAGAATTTGCCCATTTCAAATAGTGGTAGGTAAAAAAATGCGTCTGCTACCAAAATCGAATAGTCGCTGCTTTCGAGTTTGAATTTTCGTACGTTTAGGGTCGTGTCTGCCTTCCAAAATTACGGAAAAAGATCATGAACATTACCTCGTCTACGAATAGATGTGACAATAGCCTATGACAATCGAGAATATCTCACCTCACGGGCCGCCTTCAGCAACGACTGGTCCTGCGTCAACAACATCACCCGCTGTAATCCATCGAGGAACGTTATCCAATATATCTTCGAATCCGAATCGGCAAAGAAGTCACCACCGTCGTCTTTTAAGAGTTCGTTCTTGCCTTTGTGTTCGCCGCAGCGCCAGTGGAACTCCCGTTTTCCCAACGCGTCTTGCCAGGTGAAGAAGCACGTCTCGCCGGCATCCAGGCTTAGTTCCTCGTCAACACCGCTGTGGAGGAAAATACGAGAATCAAAACCCCAAAATTAGCAAGTACCAAGTGCTCTAAATGAAGAGTTCTATCCCAATATGTGATAATTTATAGTTAATCATTAACTCTTACCGCAGGGTTTTTGAAGTGTACTGTACCCCTGGCCAACTCCTGGTCAAGACCAGGCAGCCTGGATCCCAACTTGGCTTAGGAAAAGTTTCATTGTGAAATAGCTTGTAAGGCTTACGCTTGGTTAAAGCTGACGGCACACTGTGTTTGGTTCACGATGAGCACGCTGGCCATCCCATCATTATACTGCTCAAATACGACGATCGTTGTCGACTCGCTTACTTGGCACTCGACATTGATGCCACCATACTGAAAAAGAGCAGGAATCAAATTGAAGATAATGAGTCCTACCACACCAAAATGGGCAGCAACAAATAGAAATGCATAAGGAACCTCCATGGTGAAAGGACTCGGGTCTCCTACTAGTGGTCAAGAGGGCCCTTGGTCAACCCCCACGGCCACGCAAGGCTCAAGGCAGATCTCTCAGCCGTACATGCCTCACTCCACCCAGGTGTTACAATGAATACTGGGCGGAATTGCTCAGATTGAACCGTTGCTCCTCGTTTTAAAAACCATTCAGGTATCTTTTTCAACATCAACGAAATTTCCCCGCGGGCCTACCTCGCCCTCCAACTTCATCAGAGTAGAATGCGCCTCGTTAAACAAGAATGGGGTCGTCTCAAGGTCACGATCTTTGACCTTTGCCCTCATTTGCATCTTCTTTCCCGTGTTGATTGGCCAGAATGGTACGCAGTCAAGAGGTGGACAGTCTGTTGCCTGGGCATTGTCCGTTATTTCGTGAGCAGTTATCGTGAACTACAAAATATGAGAGAAAAACTTAAACGATTTGATCAAAAACAACCAAACGTTTTGAACAATGTAACAAACTTTGGTGTGACGTGATCAGTGTCTTAAAGACTTAAGATAATGAAATCGCCAAATAGAGGCAATGGTGGCCATTCAAGCAGGGTCGGAACGACCTCACCAACGAATAGAGTTCGGTCATGCGCAGGGAGAATGGGTTAGAACATTACCTTTGCCTTGTTGACCAGCATATAATATGGTGAGAAAACAACAATCTTCGTCAATCCCGATCCGCCCAGGGTTATTTTGACTCCGACCTCGTAAGTGTAGTTCTTGAACTTGCATGAGATCGTTCCCGAGCTTCCAACCGTGTCAATAGAAAACTTATCCGAGAATTCCGACTCACAGACTTTCAGCGTCAACTGAAAATTTGGAAATATTTTTTAGAAAATCACCATGGTGATATTATGAATGACCTTGGCAACCAGCATTCTGCATAGCAACATTCCTATCTCTTAGCATCTCAAGATTAAGAACCTTCACCTTGCATTCAATCTCATTTTTCACCCCTGGACATTTGCATGTTTGCATATTTGCATATTGTCATGACAACCAACATTCTCCTTAGCAACCACCATAGCAACAACAACACTACACCTAGATTCGCTAAATTATCAGAATACCATGTTCACATTCCACTTGGTTGCCAAGCATTACAAGATGGCATGCACTTTTTAAGACTGCAGTATCCTCAAGAAAATGCCCACTTTTTCTGGCAAACCTTTCACTTGGAAACAACCAGTATCATACATCGGATGCAGTTTTTACGAATAATAGGATATAAATTTTTTTGGGCATGCTCATAAAGACATTACATTTTGGGCATCACAATGATATGTTTTATTTCAAATAATTACAAAGAAATCCATTTAGTCTTCATGCAATTTCTCTCTGCCTAATCAGAAGATACAAAAACCGGTCCCCAGGCATATTATACTAATACATTTCTATTTACATAATTACAATGGTAGCAGGTTTCCTGAAACAGGAACAAGGTTGGTTAGTACAAGCAGACGACATGACAAGCAATTTATTTACATTCTGTAAACCGCCAAACCGCTTGTGAGCCTTTCAATTTTTGCAATCTTCATGAAAACAAAAAATGGTAATTGGAAAAGCCATACGAAATGTCAAGTCTGCCAAGATAAAAGTTGTGAAAATTTCAATTTTTCAGATTTGTTTTTCAAATTGCAAAAAAAAAACTTGGCAAAAAGTTTGCGGTTGACAGAACATCTATGTTTAATAGGCTTATTTACACAAGAGCAGACAAAAAACATGCAAACAGCAAGACAAATAATTAGTGAGAAATCTTTTGATTTGATTTGCCATCATGACTGATAACTTTCAAGTTTGTCTAAAAATACATGCATTCCACAAATCATACAGGGCTTGCTTGCATAAACAAACGAGGTTTAGCAGTGGCAAAACGTGTTTAGTTGCTAGGCAACAATTTACTGAGGCCAGTTGCCAGGCAACAGTTTTGCCTAGCAACCAACCAAAGCACTACACGGAAATATTAGTATTCTAAAAGCGTGCACCTTTTCATGACAAGGTATCTGAAAAGATCTGTCATGCAAAGGGCAACAAAAATTTGATTTACAGCCACAAAAAAACATCAGCTTACTATAAAACACTATACAGGCCCGGATCCAGGGAGGGGCTCTTTTCCCCCTTTTTTGATGAATTATAAAAAAAAACATTGTGTAGCGACCTCACGCTCTTTAATAAACAGCTCATCATTAGCTGGTAAGACTATATTTGTGACCCACCACGACAAAATGAGTCGCATGTCGCACAGAAGATGAGCCTAAAATGACACCAGGACATAATAGAAGAAATTGATATGCTCCGATTTTACAAAATGCAGACAATGGTGAAATGAACAACCAGTCTGTCTCAACCTGTCAAGCTCAGAGCGACATGCGACTCATTTTGTCATGGTGGGTCACATTTAGACAAGTTCACCCAGAGGACCCTACGCTGTGAAATATGACTGCCTTCACTATCATGAGTTTGGTGGCACCAACTGAGAACTGAACCTGGGGCCTCAGCGGTGACAGACAATGATGATTCCACTGAACCACTCCCACACCCAAGACATCATACGAGCTAATTCTTTTCTCAAATAGTTTAGCAAAAGTCACAGCTTTTCTGACATCCTGGATCTGGCCCTACAACATGCATCAATAGTTCAAAATCACACCACTAGATGGCACTTTTCAGAAAACAAAAGCTCACTTTCCCCGACTTCTTCCACGGTTGTTTACTTTTTTTCTTCTTGGGCGGCGCGTCGTCGCCACCGTTCTCACGCTGCTTCTCTTCCTGGCAAAAGAGGGAGTTGGTTTTCATTGAAAAAAATTGGGGAGCATCTTGTCTGCGAAACTTAAGCCATAATCTATATGATGTATAATTATATCTGATGTATATTTATGCACAGACACAAGCTTTGTCTTATTAAAAACCCTTGACAAAAAGTGTATATCAGCATCAGAAATTGCAATATAGTTCTGGTTTGTGTTGAATACAGGATGATTTTAACATTTTTCCTTAAGTCAAAGTGTAAAATGGCCTAAGACAAGTGTAAACAAGGCTGATTTTGACAAAAAGGAGTCGTTTGTTTGGTAAAAGGGGTCAAATATGAGTGACATGCACGAATTGGGGAAACATTTTAACATTTAACCGTTCAGTGGGACACCCTGTAACGGACATATTTACAGTCAATCTAGCAAATGGAAGGGGTGACGGGTGATTACATAATACACCGTTACCCCTGCAGTCTATCTGAACAACTGCAAAAGTAATCATCACGATTAGTCATGCATGAGCGAAGACCTTGTTAAGGGAAAAACAGACCACTCTGTATATGGGGAGGCCGGTCTCAATAAACTACATTTCGGGAATACTGAAATCTTTTCAGCACATCACTGGTGCAGGAGGACACTGGAAGGAAGATGAAATGTCATGCATTTATTCCACCTTCAACATTGTATGACCTTGAACATCGGTGGGTGACCTTGAAAATGACCTTACCACAACGATACCACTACTCGTGTATGAATAATGAAATGTCACCTGCGTGTGAGAAGAGATAATAGAATACTATGCTCTGTTTCACGAAAAAATGGCACTACCTACAAAAAGAGCAGAAATGGCTGGGAAAGGTTGTCGGTGTTTCTCTTCAAATGGCTTCTTCTTGGCCAGGCTTTGTCCGATTCTGACAAATGCTCTAGACTTTGGAAGTTTCAGATTAAAATTGTTCAAATGTTGTATTTTCTGTGAAGGATCACCAAAAATCAGGGTGCCATTTTCTCGTGAAGAAGACTATAATAATCTCATGAAGCCCCTGGTGATATTGAGAGACATCAAAAGATACCAATTTGAAATTGAAAGAAAAGGAAAAGTGTCATGACCGGATTGGTGTATTTTTTCAAACCTTGCAATGTTTAGAGAAATTTATTCAGAATTTAAAATGGAAATTCATTGTAGATAAGAATACGAATGTAGTGAAAAAAGATGCAGCCTATTTTCTTGGCTGCATATCTCCCGAAGTGCAAATTACTCTGTATAGTTTCAGTGTTAACTTATAAAGGTATGAGAAGTTTAACGACTGATCAGTCCTCCAAATTTCAAAAGGCACCAATCGCAAATTTTTTATCAATTTTGTAAAATATCTACATGGAAAATTAGAAAAAAATGTCAGTAAACAAAAGAAAATGGACCAGGCTATACTACTAAACAGAACCATGCCTCCTGGCCCTATTTACGAAATCATCGCACGAATACTTTCTGTGGAAATTTGTAGCGAAAAATGACTTTAAATAAAATCGTTAATAATGGAAATTAAATGGAATAATGGAAGTTGGCCAGGACGCAAATTGTTTTCCCACAAGAGTTCAAGGACACAATTTATGTCATCATCGGATTTAACAATATGGTGTCCAGGGCCCGGTTGTCCAAAGCCTGGTGAGTTCAGCGACCGCTAAGTTTCAGCAGCCGCTACTTAACTCGAGGGTTCTGCTAAAACTTGGCAGCAACCCATGACAAAATAGCGGCTGCTAAGCCCAACGGAGCAAATTTGGTGGCTGGCTAAGATAGCAGTGGTTCAGCAGCCGCCAAACCAGATAACAGAGCTTTGAACAACCAAACAACACTCTTGGGGAAAAAAATTCACAACCTGGATATGTGCTACCATTCCAAAACCATGCTACTTTACTCTAAGATTAAATATACGATAAAAGCTGGAGTAAAGATGTCGCCACTAGTCTTACTTTGTTTTTATGAGTTTGATCGCCCTCCTCGTCTGACTCATAGGTAACCTGGGGTACAGAATATTAGGGTTACAAGGGACAAGGTTGGACGCGTCACGTGTATTTAAAGTTTACCCTGGAGATTTTTTGTGAGAGTGAACCTCCACTGTTAACTGCCAAATCAATGGCACCTGTTCAATTTTGTGATTTGCAAAACTTTCTGAACAAAATCATAGATAATTTCCACGACTTCCATTTTGACGCTAATTCCGATAAAAAAATGTTTTTCAGAGCTTTGTGTTCCGGAATTGAAAGTATTCCTGAAATTCGTGGGGAAAAAAAACTCCGAAAATTTCCCCCTTACCATACCTGTTCTGTTTTGAAAATCTTATTCTGAAATCAACTGATTATGTATTTGCATGAATATGTTTTCACTTGTCAATTTCCACGATTTTCCTATCAGACGGCAACAGGTTGTTTGTAAATACTTGGTTGGGAAAGGGGGTTGTACAAACATAGGAGACTGAAGACTTCAACAGTTAGACAGATGGGGGCTTCGATCCTGTAGAAAGGGGTATGCACTTCTGTGTCCAGGAAAAAGTCGCCAAAGGGTGGGTATTTCGACCTAAGCAGCAGGCCCATGTGAGGAGGTCTCCTGCGCCCATCTAGTAGAGCCATGCTTGCCAATGTCTATGGAATTGCTAAAGTGCTTCTTCTGCATAGTCTCGACTGAATGGCTTCAAGGAGAAGCATGGTATTCCCCGACTTTGAAACAAAAACAGCCCTATACAAATTAAAACTGTCCCCGGGCAGATTATACCTCTTACCCTGCTGAAAGGGGTGTGGATTGCTGCTCACTGCCGGTGCCTGTCTGCCAAAAGAGGCAGTGCGGGAAATTCGAATTATGAAAAACCGTGTATATACGGTTTTCGGCAGTGAAATCAAACATGGCAAACCGTATATATACGGTCTCTGTTAAAGACTTCCATGGACACGGATGCGCACACCCCTTCTATGGGAGTAACGCCCCTGAGGACTTCACAACACACCGACAGAGGAAGGAGTGATTGATATTTTCAGATGACCCAGTTTGAGTAATCGATCACTCTGAATCGACAAGACAGAAAAATATCACGGGACTTTTGTCAGGGGAACCATTGCCCACGAAGCATTGGTCATACCTACTGCAGCTTGGGTAACATCCTCCTACTGATGGCATATGGGTAATTTCTTAGGAAGTGACTACTTGGCAAGCCCGGCTTACCAAACAGCGATTTTTTCTTGTCCTGAATGGAGAGCCGAACTCATTAATATTAAAGTAAAGTCTCCAGCTCGCCAAACAGGGTAGATTTTTTACCTGTTTGACAAGCCCGGCTGGCCGAACAGGGTGGCTTTTTAGTGCTGTTTGGCAAGCGGCTCTCCAAACAGGACAAAAAAAGATGCCTGTTCGGCGAGCGGCTTGCCAAATAGACCCGGCCAATATCTTAACCACTCACACAAACTCCTGCTGTAATCGGATACTGACATATCAACAAAGGGTTTCTCTACGCACCTTTTTCTTGGAGAAATATGACTTTGGCTTGAAGGAGAACAAGACCGCATTGGTATAGTCTTCCGGGTGGTCGAAGAGAATTTCTTCCGTCGACTGAAACAGTAAGCGAATATGTCAATAGAGGGCGCATAATAGGTAGGACACAACTTTATCAGCTATTCGCCAGGCCAGATGGTAACAGTGACAACGGAATGATACACTTGATACCTTTAATTTTCCTCTGCATCATCCACCTGCGGTCATCAGTGTGAAAATTCAGTTTACCATAGTGTTTATATGGTAATTGAATATTACGGTCTTGGTGGGGTGGGTATCTTTTAATGATTATTACCAATTACCCGCTGGGGTCAAAAGATGTTTCCCACAGCGGTAAACTACCGAAGTGGAGACAGGCCTCTTCACTGCGGCACTCCTATTGCCATTGGTCATCAAAAGAATGAAACTACCGCTCCTGATCTATACAGAGCTATACATGAAAATTAGGACAAAATAATTGATTTAGAAACACAGAGGTGAAAATGAAAATAAAACGTGCGGCAGTGCAGAGGTTGCGAGACAACATTATTACAAGCACTCAGAAGGAACACCGCAAGTCCTCGTCTCCAAACAGGCACTTGTTCCGTGTCCGTCAACATGGACAGCCATTACTATCAGTCACTATCACGGCACATGAAGATACCAGAATCATAACGATTGACCAGCAACTATGACTGTTGTCTATGAAAAGTTGTCAGAGTTTTACTTGTGGCTCATTCCTGTCATGCTTTCTTCACTTCTGGCAAAGCAAGTATTTTTGAATACTTTTTACCTTGAAGTTTTAGATGAAATCAAAACATTTTGTTCAAAATTTGCATTTTCTGCACGAAAACACGAAAAATCAGAGTGCCGTTTTCTCGCGAAACAGACAATACAGTTCACCCTAGAAAATAAAGATTGTGTCTAAGCAAAAGAAACTATATAAGCTCTAGCTGCAAAAGTAAAAATTTAAACAAAAATAAGAAGAAAATTAACTAAAATGAAGTGCACCACCACCACCAAAAAAGATCCCTCTTTCTGACATTTGGAATTGGTGGCAGGATCGGCCCAGACTCCAAGATTGAAGACGAAGTGATCCCTTTTGTTCGCGATGTCATCTGATCAGTCGGGTTTTCCTGACCCGAGTCGTCAAGAGAGGCAGGTTCTCAAGTTGTGAGAACCTTCCAACTTCGTTTGCCCAATATCTAAACCACAAATACGCATCACGACTTCTGAGATTGAAACCGTTCTCTTTCTCAAGATGGGGGCTGACCTTGACCTCCCTATTTTTAATGGCTAGCTCGCAAATCTAAATATAAAGCTGTTGCTCGCAAAACTTCCAGTGTTTGCGAGTACGTGTTCTATAATACAAGTTGTGTGGTTTTGAGTAAATCCCAATTTTTTTCAACACCACCTCAATAGAAGGTGGGAGAACAATATTTTGGTGTCAACAATCCAACTTGCTGAACCTTTGAGCAGCTTATTACAGTAGAGTGGAACCTTCCTTAGTGCACACCTCTGTTACAAGGACACCCTCCCTATCTACGACACTGATTTTAATCCCAAACTGGTCACTTCTATCGAGTTTTACCTCCGTAATCAGGACACTTCCTTATCAAGGACAGCAAGATTTTTTGACAAGATTGTCTAGACATAGCAGCGCGACGGACAAAAAGACATGTAAAATTTGGCATGACATATGTTAGGAACCTACCTGGTGCTTAGTGTACATCTGTGAATCCAACGGAAGCGAAATTATAAAATGTGACGATGTGAACATCAAGGAGAAATGCATCGCAGATCAGTTAGATTAGGCCTGCTGAACATGTGGACAAGAGAGCCCGAAATACAGGGTTCCATTCAGAAACTCAGTCAGCTTGTTGTTCATTTTTCTTACCCCAAATCAGCCTCTTGTTGGTCATTTTTCTTACCCCAAATCAGCCTCTTGTTGTTCATTTTTCTTACCCCAAATCAGCCTCTTGTTGTTCATTTTTCTTACCCCAAATCAGCCTCTTGTTGTTCATTTTTCTTACCCCAAATCAGCCTCTTGTTGTTCATTTTTCTTACCCCAAATCAGCCTCTTGTTGTTCATTTTTCTTACCCCAAATCAGCCTCTTGTTGTTCATTTTTCTTACCCCAAATCAGCCTCTTGTTGTTCATTTTTCTTACCCCAAATCAGCCTCTTGTTGTTCATTTTTCTTACCCCAAATCAGCCTCTTGTTGTTCATTTTTCTTACCCCAAATCAGCCTCTTGTTGTTCATTTTTCTTACCCCAAATCAGCCTCTTGTTGGTCATTTTTCTTACCCCAAATCAGCCTCTTGTTGTTCATTTTTCTTACCCCAAATCAGCCTCTTGTTGGTCATTTTTCTTACCCCAAATCAGCCTCTTGTTGTTCATTTTTCTTACCCCAAATCAGCCTCTTGTTGTTCATTTTTCTTACCCCAAATCAGCCTCTTGTTGTTCATTTTTCTTACCCCAAATCAGCCTCTTGTTGTTCATTTTTCTTACCCCAAATCAGCCTCTTGTTGTTCATTTTTCTTACCCCAAATCAGCCTCTTGTTGTTCATTTTTCTTACCCCAAATCAGCCTCTTGTTGTTCATTTTTCTTACCCCAAATCAGCCTCTTGTTGTTCATTTTTCTTACCCCAAATCAGCCTCTTGTTGGTCATTTTTCTTACCCCAAATCAGCCTCTTGTTGTTCATTTTTCTTACCCCAAATCAGCCTCTTGTTGGTCATTTTTCTTACCCCAACTTGGCCTATTCTCGTGTATGACTTGATCATGCATGAATTGCTTTAATACAGACTGAGGTGAGGGAAGCAGGTACGAAATTTGCTTTGAGAAAGTTGCATCTAGTCTATTCACACAGGAAAGTGATGACTGTCATAGCAAGGAAATGGATAGGTTCACTCTGAAGAACCCAGCATACGTCAGAATATCAGAATCAGAATTTAGACAAAAACACATAATTAGGAAAATGAGAAAGATATGTTAAAGGAGTTATATAAAAGGTGTATATATTACTGAAAGAGATGATATTTAAAATGGAAATGATAAAAGTGAAAGGAGAGGAAGAGTAAAATCATTTCATGTGGCGATATCATATCAGAATTATGATTTTTTCCATCTCCCCTGTCCCCCAGAAGATTTCAGAACGGCTCATAGAGAGGAATACTGGCCAAAGGACACCATTCTCTAGAACAGATGACTTTGTTACCAAAAATGTACTGATTGTCGAGCATGTATCTCAAAAAATCTCAACACAAAAGACCAGTTTTTAACTCATAACTCAGAAGGTAAGTTCCCAGGGTGTATATGTTTTATGGTTAGCTGGAGATAGTGCAAAAATGAAAACTACACGAAGAGAAAAATGTATTTATTAGAAAAGAATCTGCTTTAATTGTTTGTACCTCCTCCATCATATCTTGCTGGAAAAGAGAGTTTGATTTGGGGAAAACATGTCAACCGCAGAGCCCAGGTTTAAACGCAGTTATGTTCTTGTCGACGAACTAATGTGTCCATCATCGTGCATATCCTGGCCCTCAGTTCTGTGACCGGGACTTAGATTCTTTTCTCCAAGGGCCTTTGGCAGGCTTAAGCCCACTCATCGCAGTGATAATTGTCGAAGAGACAGAAACCGCTTGTTTGCGGGGCACTTAAGCCTTTGAAATTTGCCCTGCTGCGGTGATCCCAACTTAGTGGAACCAGGACTTTTAAGATGTCATGCAGGGGGCAGTTTTGAAACCGAAGTCAGTCGTTTGGTAGGTATTTCAAACAGCAGTGATACGCTACAATGCAAACATCGCAGATAACAGCTGCAGTGATACGCTACAACGCAAACATCGCAGATAACAGCTGCAGTGATACGTAACAATGCAAACATCGCAGATAACAGCTGCAGTGATACGCTACAATGCAAACATCGCAGATAACAGCTGCAGTGATACGTAACAATGCAAACATCGCAGATAACAGCTGCAGTGATACGCTACAATGCAAACATCGCAGATAACAGCTGCAGTGATACGTAACAATGCAAACATCGCATTTAACAGCTGCAGTGATAAATTACAATGCAAACATTGCAGATTACAGCTGCAGTGAGAAGCTACAACGCAAACATTGCAGATAACAGCTGCAGTGATACGTTACAATGCAAACATTGCAGATTACAGCTGCAGTGATAAGCTACAACGCAAACATTGCAGATAACAGCTGCAGTGATACGTTACAATGCAAACATTGCAGATTACAGCTGCAGTGACAGGTTACAATGCAAACATTGCAGATTACAGCTGCAGTGATACGTTACAATGCAAACATTGCAGATTACACCTGCAGTGATACATTACAATGCAAACATTGCAGATAACAGCTGCAGTGATATGTTACAACGCAAACATCGCAGATAAAAGCTGCAGTGATACGTTACAATGCAATCATTGCAGATTACAGCTGCAGTGACTAACTACTGTGCAGATAGTTGTTGGCAACCTGAGCACATATCATCAAATTTGCCAGAACTTATTCATTTTAATCTTACGCAACCTGATCTAGGCTTTCGTACAAACCTTGTATTGAAGCGGCAGCCCAGTTTTGTTCACCATCCAATAGGGGGAGTACAGCGACATCTCGAGGAATCCAGCATTCTTCATGTGGACACCAAGATCCTGAAAAGTTCGGGAAACGTATGTAGATATCATGCAAAGAACGCAACAGAATCGGTTGCCGAGTAGTTCTCTACATGTTTTTTCTTTGGTTAAATTCAAAGGCAAACACAAACAACCCCCCTACGATCTCTAACCCCTCCCCCTCAGATCCGTAGACTAGAAGTAAGATCCCCTACGTACCATGGTGACTGTACTGTATCCGTCCTTGGCCTCGAACGTCCACACTGAGAGTTCCTCTGCAGCCGGGTCCAGGCTCATCTTTGCATCCCAGTCTTTGCCGAGATAGTTCAGAATCTGAAGACACAAAAGCATCATGCAATGGCAGATGAGCAAATAGTGTAAAATGCATTTTACGCACACTCACCTGGGTATTGACAGGGCAGAACCGAACTGGGCAGAGACTGGAAGGTGTCAGCTCAATGCAACAGATCAGATACGAGAGCATTTGCTCCAGCACTGCCCGCTCTGGGACACTGACAAACTGGCTGAATGGTCGAACAGGGGATCAATGGAAACAAAGCTATGGGGATCAAGAGAGGAACAAGTGTACCTTTCAAGACATAGCCAACTTACCCTGACTTCAAGAGAAGACTTCCCAGCACAAGCATTATAAAGAATCGTCCTCTCCCCAGCCTTCAAGGTTATCTGTGATGCAGTGCCCTTCAAGATGTAGTCAATATCCATTGGAAGATGGTTCTGGAAAACGACTGTCGGATGGATACTGATCGTGTAGACTTTTGCATTCTTCTCATTCGTGGCCTCGAAAAATACGTCCTCAATATTGGGAATAATCTGAAGGACGAAGAGTTGAAACAAGGTCAGAAGGTTGGCACAATAGATGGTAGCAAAAATCGTGTGGTGTTCATCCTACCGCCTAGAGGGACTCTTGATCATGCCACATCATTTGGAACCTCCCCATGTCCTATCCATTCTCGGAAATGGTCAAGACAACTGCTTAGTTGTACGAAGGGTGCTGGCATGGTGAAAGCGGATGAGTGTTTGCCAGAGTAGTCGATGGCTGAAACGCACCATGTGATGGAAAGAGTTTCCCGTGGAAACTTGGGAGGTAAAGGCTGTGGTTACTTCTGTAAAAACTGCGCAACTCGAGATGGGTCGTTTGACGGGTTAATGTTTTGTTTACTGCATAAATGCTAAATATCAACAAGATATAAAGTAACCAAATTGTTGCCAAGGTATGCGTTGTAACATTTCAAATATACATGCATTTTACATTGAAAACGAACGTTACGTTCCTCGCCTGCTCAGAGTCGCCAAAAACTTGGCATCACACATAACCCTCTCTGTATACTGCTTCTTCACCACGACAACTCAGAATTTCATATCTATTTCCCGCCAATAGAAATGTACTTACGTTGAAGAAGAAAGGTACATTCCCGGCCTGCTCTGCGTCACACATTACACTCTCCGGATGCTGGTTCTTCAAACTCCGCCACGATAACCCGGTACTCGATATCTTATATTTGTCGCCCTTCGGTTTGAAGAAGAGATGATTGCGTGCCGTGTGCACGACGTGTAGTGGAATATTGAAATACGCATCATGAGCGACGGATCCAAACATTTCAATGCCGTCTTCCGTTTTGTAATAAAGCTCTATCTCGTGTGGAAGCTGGTTTTTCACCTGGTGAAAAAAATATGAGAAGTTCAATCGAGAGCTGATTGACTGACGCAGCTGGCTACCAGTAGGGTAATAATAATGAGTATTTTATATAGCGCAATTCCGTGACACTATAGTTCTCGCTCAAAGCGCTTTGGGATATCATATTATTGCCTATATAAAATACTCATTATTAGGGTCCGACTGCAACTAAGGAAAGAACCTGGATTCGTATTCTGGGTGAACTGGTATGGGTTTCGGGGAACAAAATTCCAGTCTCTTCGGAGTCCTTTGAATGAGACTTGAAACTGAAATTATCTGTCCCTGGGTGTCTCTCCCAGGGAAGGCTCAAGATCCCACATAGGGAGTACATGTATCTGCAATTGTGCTTTGTGCAGGTGTATCATCTTCCCCCTCCCATGTATCCAAACCCAATTCTTGTCACAAATAACAGCCCTGTACGTACCTGAATGACAGACCGCATCGTCACGATCTTGCAGCCTAACTTTGACTCCGTCTCACAGACCAGAGCCCAGATGTCCCCAGGATAACTCTGCTGGTTGATGTTGAACGACCGCATCTCAGATTTCTGGATGCAGAGCTCGCGAGTGGCAGCAAATGTTTCGACCTGAAAAGAAATTACGCTTTTCATAACAAACAATGTTATGCATTTCAAAAAATGTTTTTTCAGACAGAATATACAGTGCAAATGAAGACTCAACAAGATTTCTCCACTCTTTTCAAACAGAAACTCATAAATTGAGGAGAAAATAAACAAACATCTGCTTCAGATATGTCGTCTGCTCCAGAATTACAAGCTTTGTTTGGTGATATTCAAAACAAGGCTTCACAAATGCGTCTGCACTTTTCAAACTTACACACAGTATGAGCTTCCTCTCCTCATCATCCTGAGCGGTTTGACAGATCGACTCAACTTTCCGCAATTTCTTGACTTTCTTCATGTTGTGTAAAGTCTGCACCTCCAAGTTCTGCATGCAGATGGTTTTGTCCGGTGAAACGTGCGCTGGCATCTGAAGAAAAGACGATGAAATTGACCACAGGGATCTTCTTCTTCTTCAGAGTTCGCTACGCACTTGGAGGTGATTTTCTCCAGGGAGTATTCCTCCTCCAAGGCGGGATGAGCTTTTCTGCGTGCCACTATGTTTATGCACCAATTGGGTTTATTGGCTTAGTTACTCCGACTTTAGAGAGAGGTTGAGTCCACGCACGCTACTCATGTTTCTCACTTGGTGGGGTCTTTAAAACCTCCCCTTGCATAGACACCAGATACGAGGAACCTCGGTTTTAAGTCTCTTTTGAAGGACTCTGACCACAGGGATGAACTCCGAAGCACCTTGGGTGCTTTCTTCTTTACCTTTGAATGAATCATTTTGTCATAATGCGTAGCGTCTCGATTTTAAGCCACGCCACAAAGGCTGGACCCTGCCATTTAGGGTCATTTACTGCCCAAGTTTTATTTCAGAGTTTTCCCTCTCCTAGACTGGTGGCCTGCCAGGGCTAACGAGACCAGTCTACCCCTGAAAAAGCAGGTACTGGTTTACAGGATACCAGTGGCAAGCAGTCAAACCTGAGGCAAACCTGCATGTGGTCTGGTGTCACCTGTACTGACCTGACCCGAGCCTGACCAAAACAGGTGAGCTGACTAAAAAGATACCAGTACCAGTGCACCCTGCAACCTGCAGGTAGCCTAGCCTAGCATGAACCTGTAGGTAGCCTAGCCTAGCCTGGACCTGCAGGTAGCCTAGCCTAGCCTGGACCTGCAGGTAGCCTAGCCTAGCCTGAACCTGTAGGTTGCCTAGCCTAGCCTGAACCTGCAGGTAGCCTAGCCTAGCCTGGACCTGCAGGTAGCCTAGCCTAGCCTGAACATGAAGGTAGCCTAGCCTAGCCTGAACCTGAAGGTAGCCTAGCCTAGCCTGAACCTGCTTGGTTGCTATATATCATTGTTTTCGATGTCAAATGTATTAGGCCTTGCTTTGGCTGCTGTGAATGCATCCAACTGCATGCTTTACCTGGAATCTTTCATCTAACTTGACAGAGATCGGCATACCGCTATGATTCAGTAGGACATAGGGGGCGCTGTAATCTTCACCTTTAGATGGTGGCTCCACTAAGTTGTAGGCATCAGCAAATGCCTGAAATGAATGCCAAAGATTGAAATCAGCATCATAAAAATATATAAGGTGAGGGCCTAGGGCTCAGCTGAAATACGTGAGTCAATGAAGACAATATGGAAAGCACCTGGCAGGTCCCTTTCAACCTCGAATTTGTAACCATATCGAGATGCCTATGTCATGCATACATACCAAACCTAAAGACGCGTGGACAAATAATGACAAAACGTGCCACTTTATCAGACAAATTTAAGAGCTTGAGCCCTATGAACTTGAAAAGCAGGTCAAATCAAAAAACGTCATCATTTCAGAAGTATCCATGCATTGTATTCATGTATTTTTATACTGAAATCTGTGTGTACATAATCTACATAACATATTCTACATCAATGAAGAGCTTTGAGATGAAGCAGACACCAAAGATTCCTACCTTTCCAAGAAGCGTCAAAACCTCCAGACACGACTTCGTCAGCGTCAACTGGAGAATATCATAGGACTTCAATTCCATCGACATCTTTGGCGGTTGGCTGACGATATTCTCAACTTCGCCTTCCTCTTCATAATACTCGATGACGTCATCATTTTTCTTGATTTCGAGCGCGAGTTCCCAGGGGCGATGAACGTGCCCGTCTTCAACCGGTTCCAGAAGCGGTTCCCACATCGCGATCCTCTCGTTATAATACGCCACTTCTAATTTCAGTTCTGCCGTTATGCTCAACTGCTTGCTCCAGTCCTTGACCTCGCCATTGAAGCCAGCTTCTACGATCAGCATCGGGACAGTGCGTTTTCCGACTCCCGCTTCCACTCTGACCACGATGCTAGAAATACTCATCATGAGCTGAAAATTGAATGTTTACATTTTCAACCAAAAGTTTAGATATTTCAGAATCGACTGGAAATGGTCGAAAAGTACTCATCATAATATTTCTAAAAACCAACATGTCGTAGATATTCGATATGCCATGTACTTCTACAGATTGATTGGTGGTCACTTCTGGCGTAACGTAGAAACTGGTTCTGCCCTTGTTCACCAGCAACAACAACAATAACAATAATAAAATTTTTAAAGCCAAGAAATCCACATTATTTCAAAAACTGTGTCATAGATTTGGAAAAATTTGAAGAAAAGTTGATGATATTGCCCATCTGAGCATATTTTGTTCAATTTCTTCCACTAGAATATTTTGTTAGACGTCCCATGTCAGATTCCAGCAGATGACACCCAGACAACAAACGTTTCCCCATGGACGATATGGCAAAATCTGAACGTACCTGTTCATGTCTCGTCTCCACCTGGGCCCCTCCGCTCATCATCGGCACGACGTCAAGATTCGGCGTCATCTTGTCAGCTGACGACGGCGGGTTCAAAAACCAGAAATCCATGTCGGCGATCTTCTTCTTGTCCCAGAGGTCAAAGTAGTTGTGTTCCGATTCAGCCAGCGAAGCCTCATCCTAAAGCGGCCAATCAAAACGTAAGGAATGATGCTACAGAAGGTTGTGCCAGCATCTAATCGTTTGCATATTTTTGCCAGTTTAAAGTGCTCCGCAAACCAGAGATTTTTATTGCAGCAGCCTGCAATGATTATTGCATGCGACAAAAGTCTCTTGTCTGCAATGGTTTTTGCAGGTCTTTAGTGCGAGCTGCGATACATATTGATTCCAGCCATGACCAGTTCAAACCGCAGACAAGCGATTTTTCTCTCAGAAATCGTTGGAATAATCATTGCAGGTTATAGGGATAAAAATATCTAATCTACAGGGTGCTTACAGAGTCCTTAATAGAGAGGTTCTTCTGTATCAAATAAATGTTAAAAGTTGAAATAGATACATGAATGGACCAATTTCAAAATGGGGCAAGATTTGACTTTTGCTGGGGACGTTTCAACCGGAGAACATTTAAATTTTGGACAAGTGACCATTTTAAAACAGACATGACAATCACACCACTAAACTGACAATAAATTCCATGAAAATTTTCAGTGAAGCATCAACGACCATGCAGTGACATGCAGCTTAACCCAGAAACAAATGTCCCATACTCATCTGACAGAGAGACCGAGTGTAGGTTTTCTCCAAGGTATCCGGTTTCCTCCTACTTGACCTAACAAATCGCCCAATATTGTATACAGTGTTGATTATTTCCTAGTTTTATTCGATATTTTTAAAAGCTTAGAATGGTCTTGGTTGCATTGAAACCATCTTGAATACTAACCTGATCATTCTGTTTACGTCATCACCACGGCGACACATCAAGAGTGTAGCAACAAATTGGGTTTGCACAAAATCAGGAGGGTAGTGTTGCGTTGACAAGCAGGTATACACAGGCAGTGAGTGAAGCAGGGAAAAACACATGAAAAACAAAACATTGATTAAATGACTACACGGCATTCTGGCTACGACTCGAGACAGGATTGTTTTGAGTAGGGGGCGCCACCTTCACGCATGGTGCTGGCAAATTGATGCATACTTGTGAAAGTGGCCCATCATGCGTGATGGCCCAGCATCCGGAAAACGCCAGGCTAGAACCTGGCATTCAACATTCAAACCAGGTCTCTCCGTACTTGAAAACCTGAGTATAACAAATGATGGCCCATACTCTAAAACTTGAGCACGCATGCATTTGAGAACAACTGCAATGCATGATGGGACGGTGTGAACAACTGCAATGCGAGATGGGATGGTCTACTCAGGTTTTCGGGAATGGCCAGACCTGATACATGTAACTATAATCAACAATCAAAAACAAAACTAATTTCGAATACATTTTCTCCGAAATAATTTTACCAACAGAAAAGTTTGAATGACTCTGAATATATGGGCAAATTCAGAACTATTTTGTGTTTTTTATGACAAATACGGGTGTACCCTTAGTTTAAAAGAGCTTTTAAAAAAAATCTTATTTAAGAAACTGTTTATTTGTTAGAGATGAAGTTCTGGTTTGGAAGGACAGCAAAAAGATAAAGAGACAATAGAAGGCTGTTATTAAGAAGAAGAATTAATACCACCAGAACAAAAAATAGGCCAACCAGACCAAAATCATGGTTTCTCCGCTAGACCACCAGAAGAGATATTACCTATCACCAGGGTTGAAATTGAGGAAATCTTCAATCAAGTATTCAAGAATTGTCTTTCAAGAGAATTGAAGCTTACCACCAGCTATATGAAAACTAAGTAGCGTACACATGCACTGACCACATGAAATCCACCGAAAATCCTAAATCCCTAAACGAAACACGCAATGGACATTTCAAAAGATTGTACAGAAGGTTACCGAGATATTAGAAACAGTTTCCACGACGGTGATTCAAATAAGTATAAGGTAAAGTGGTACAATGATAGCCCCAAGTGTTGAACAGAGCAGGCGATGCACATCAGCGCACACAAAGGCAATAATTGTACCATATTACCTGAACGGTTACAAGCAACTATAATTTGCTGGAATCTTTGTCAATTATATTTTCAAAGGGGTCAAAGGCACTTCAGTCAGTTTGTCAGTTTGTTTTGACCCTACATTTCACTAACCACACAGGACCTGCCAGTCTATAGTGGCCCGTAACCAGTATATTGATCGTGAATCCGAGTCAAATCCTGATCGTGGAAAAAAAATACCAAGTGTCGATCGTCTGATGAGGGGGTACACTGACTGCTGCACCACAACTACAGAAATACGGCTCTGAAACCAAATTATCCCTTGGATCATTACCAAGCAACCTAAGGACCCTTATCGAGAAGTTGCATGGATCGTGCAGGGATTGCATCAACATGCATAGATCATGCATGCATCTGCATGGATCATGCATGTACCGTATGGATCATGCACGCACCTGCATGGATCATGCACGCACCATCCATGCATGCACCTGCATGGATCATGAACGCACCTGCATGGATCATGCACGCACCTGCATTGATCATGAACGTACCTGCATGGAGCATGAACGCACCTGCATGGATCATGCACGCACTTGCATGGATCATGCATGCACCTGCATTGATCATGAATGCACCTGCATGGATCATGCACGCACCTGCATGGATCATGCACATATTTTCATGGACCATGCCTGGAGCATGCCCTAAACTATTTTACCAATGCTTGTGGTTTGCATGGCAATAAATACAAGGAATGTGCACGGAAGAAATAATGAATGCTCGACTCCCAACTCTGGCAAAATGATTGCAAAAGTTTCCACTGCTAAATTTCGCAAATAAGAATCAGTGTGCCTTCTCATCATGAATAATGATACCACGCAGACGACAGTGTCAACATGCTCTGACGTCGCTAACAGACGGGCTCACATCTACATGCTCGGACAATATAGATACTACAAGTACAACATGTACAACATGAATATTGTAGAAAGACTGGTGTAAACAACAAAATTCCAATAACAAAATCGTATTAAGAATGTTGCTTTTACAAAATATCGAGAGTAGGTAGGAATATTCGTAGAGTCAACAAGGATGGAAGATTCATGCAGGGAATAGGCGCATAGGAGAAGTATAGAGTCCAGGATCCATACATTCTCGATAAGGGTTCTAGATTCACCAGGTAAAATCCTCGGTAAATCCCAAATCCCTAAACGAAAAGTGTAATCGGCGTTTTCACTCTACAGATGTAAGGTAAGGTTCACCAATAAACTCAATGGTAATTTCAAAATCCCCCCCTAAAAATTAGCAATGGCAGGGATTTTTACTCCCCAATCACATAGCAACTGAGAATAAGCAGATTTTACCATTAGCAAGTCTATTTCTGTAATCGACGTTTTCACTCTACAGATGTAAGGTAAGGTTCACCAAGTAAACTCAATGGTAATTTCAAAATCCCCCCCCTAAAAATTAGCAATGGTAGGGATTTTTACTCCCCAATCTCATAGCAACTGAGAATAAGCAGATTTTACCATTAGCAAGTCTATTTCAGCCGCCAAAATCATCTTAGGGTTAGTTAATGAAAAGAATGAATTCTTCAAAGCAAGTCGGGGCATTGGCATTCAGCAATGAGCCAAGTAGGGGTGAAGTTGAAAAGCCCCCAGAATGATACAAGGCAATTGCAGTGGGGAGGTATTAGAATGCAAAGAGAACCCCTTAACATCATGCAATGACAATAAGAAGGAAATTTTGGATACAAAAATATTCCCTTTTTGGTCACTTCTAAATTTGTTCACTGACAAAACAAGACGTCATATGATAGCATGCATTTGGACATGTCCCAGATCCCCACCCATATTGCCTAAATTCAACTCAAAATCCTGCCTGGATGGCTTAAAACGATTGTAATTTTCCACAATATCAACACCATGCCCTGGAGAGTTTCCTGCCACAAAATACCCACCGGAGGAGGAGCCAAACCCGTCGATATCTTCGTCATCGTCTGAATCGTATTCGGCGAAATATTCAAAATGACATCCGTCAGATTCAAAGCCATGTGATGATCCTTGCCAAAGGGGGCGCTGCTGTTGAACGAGATGTCTAAGGGGTTAAGGATCTGGATTTTGGCGTCTTTCCGTTTCTTCTTGTCGAAGGGTCCGGTGTAGATTTGGAGTTGCTGGATCGAACCCATCATGGTCTGGACCTCAGGGGTTTGGCGGAGTTGGAACGACGCTTGTGTCTGGGAAGAAAATAACAGAATGAGTTCTTCTGTAATTCATTGAATGATTCACAGATAATTTACAGAGTGATTACCCTACGACGTTGGGTCAACAATCACAGCTGTCAGACAGTCCCTGAATGATCTCTTCATTCAGTTGCGGTCATGCAGGCGCAGTGGACACCAAATTGCCACGTCAACATCATTTGAGATTACCCTTAGAGTGACATTTTTCAAAATTTCCTCAAAAATCCTCAAAATTCATAAGACGCCTGTTGTTAACTCACATCAAGAATCAAAGCCTGCGTGTTCATATTCGTCGCGTCCTCGATAAGAATGATCTCTGGGTCAATGACCTTCATCTGAACGACTAGTTCACCTACAGGTGGCGCTACTACAGCAGCGTCGACAGGCTGAGCAGCGGCTGAAACAGACCGAGAACGTCATTTTTGTGATAAAGAGGTCACTTTCTGAACAAAAGGCAACACCACCAATGAATTTTCCGATTGAATTGTTCAAGTTAGCTTTTCAGCAGGGAACCAAAGCTCAAAACCTGAAGAGCCCTTTTCATTGAAACTCTGCCCGGCATCTTAAAAATCTATGTTGTAACACTATATGTCCATGCAGGATTTTGAATCTACGCAATGCAACTGATTAATGATTAACTATTAAATGCACATCCACAGTGCACAGACTATAGTACACAGTGGAACCTCCTTCAGCAGACTTCCTTATCAAAGACACCCTCTCTACCAAAGATAACACTTTTGGTCTCAAAATTGGTTTCCATTAAATTTGACCTCTTTAATCAGGATACCTCTCCATTAAGGACATCATGTCAGTCCTGAGGGTGACCCTAATAAAGAGGTTCGTTTCCATTCAATTTGACCTCTTTAATCAGGACACCTCTCCATTAAGGACATCAATGTCAGTCCTGAGGGTGACCCTAATAAAGAGGTCCTTACCAGTTGATGTAACAACTACAGGAACCGGTTCCTCCTTCTTTGCTGGTGCGGCAGGCAGGCCTTTGGTGAAGAAATCTCCAAGTCGCACTAAGAACTCTAAGCAGACACAGATGTACAGGCAGTTCACATTCAGGATCACTGAAAACAAGAAGACACAAAAACCATTTAAAAAATATATTCTACATCGTAGGTCTGATGTGTCCTTGCTAAAAGTGCCTTGTATTGGCATTTCATCCGAGTCGTCCAGCGACATCAACTAGCAGCTAGAAAAGTAATCTTCAAATTTCAGCTTGGAGAACGATTTGAATCAAAAGAATTGGAGCCTCTCAAAGGACAATTTGTAAACAGCTGAAAATTCTCGCTTTTTCCGTTAACTGTTACAGTACGATTTTTAGTTCTTTCTTAAGAGTTTTTAAGCGAGATATTCCGGGATCAGATGAAAATAAGTTAAAACTTACAGTGCTTGTCGAGCGTCGCAGTCTGTGAGAAGAGCACCTCGATCATCTTCGTGGGAGCATTTTCGATACTCTGTGCCTTGCCCAGCGATCGCTCAATCATTCTGAAATGGATTTAAAATGTGGTTATTTGCAGGTGAGTATGCAGTGTTGACCTAGCGATAAAACATCATTTGTCACTACCCTTTGCCATTCTGAATATTAGAGACCCCCACCAAGCCTGACCTATTTAGAAAATTATTTTTTTATTTCGACAAAGAGTTACACAGGTGAATGTTTCCTCCACAGAATCTTTAACGGGGATAATTACGATAGATTCCACGATGTTCATGATGTTAAAATTTAATTGAATTTGAAAAATCCCTCTTAAAGTTTTTAAAATAGTTATCATTACAAATTACAAGATTTGTTAAGGAAAACATTCAGCTTCACTAGTTATACAAGATAAACAAGAAGATGTATTGTTAAAATTAGAAATAAATGCTTATAAAAGAAAACTGTGTTGATTAGCAAATAGCTGGTGTTGGCACATGTAGAAAAGAGGGAAATGTTATGAAAATAAAGACTAATGGCTAATGGAGAAAATAAGTTTTCTAAAAGAATCAAAAGGAAAATCTGTAAGGACTGACAGCACCACCTGCCGAGTAATCGGGAATAAATTGCCAGTAGAAAAATTGGCCGAAACATCAAACACAACTGTTTTTTGGAATGCCCTCGCTGATTAATCACATGATTTTCAGAGGCAATGTCAGGAAAGATGACGTATCAAATGCAAATAGCTTCATCAGTTCTTAAGGTGTCAGGTGATTTTAGGTGCGGACAGCAAAAGAAATCAGGTGTACATTTCCAGAAAAAGAAGAAGAACCAAAATTACATGTCGTCACCGTCTCCATGGGAACCTAAAACATGCCTACAAATGGAGACAACTGCAAAGCGTTAAGATGACATTCGATTAGTCCGGCAATAATGCTATGATGGAAATCAATCCAGTGTTTCCATGGCTAGTTTCCATGGCTAGTTTCCATGGTTAGCCAACAAAGTTCAACAACATTTGTATATGGAATGATGAAGTAACTCTGCAGATCTACGAAACAAATTTTTCCTTCTTAAATACATAAAATCTAGTCATACTAAAATGCAATTCTGACAGGCAAAACCCTTCATTAGTGATTTTTTTCTATTCTGGAGACACACACATCATTCCAGCTTGAAATTTCCATGAGGGTATCTGCTGTGACCTTCATCTCCCCAAAGGTCACCATGCAATGACATTGAACCATCAGTTACCATGCCAACGCTAACTCAAACCATGACATTCACCATAAATTTGAAAACTGACAGCACATGCTTTGGCTTCAAACTCAAATTGCCCACTATGACCATCAACTCGACAACACACCATGACCTTGACCTTTGACCTTACCTAGATATCTTATTCTCAGCGCCCGGTCGAATATCATCCAAAAGACAGGTGTGAAGGTCGACACTGGCGCTCATTGAATTATCTGTCTTCATATCCATGGAAACGATGATGCAATCAAGTTGAAACTTGGCGAAGTTTTTGAAGGGGTCGCGTTTGATGACCCCTAGGCCACTCGTCTGGAAGGAGAGGGAAATAAAGATAATGTTAAAAACATACTGTTGTGAAAAAAATGGTCTGCAATTTGTTCCTAGTCTGAGAAAAAGTCGCAACTCAATTGACTTTAATCTGATTACAGATTACTGTGGGCCAATAGTACGCTGTGTACAGACCCGGTATTCACCGGGTCAGTACAAAGCGTAGACCCGGCGAATACCGGGTCCGGTAGCGAAAGAGTTAAACGATTACGAAAATGAAGAGGAACTCACCAATGATGAGTCACCTGTGTACAACACGACCGCCAAATTCTCTAGGGTGAAGCTGAGCGCCATCTTGGGATAGGCCTCCGTCTTCTCAACAACCTCAGCGACCGTCTCCTTTGGTTTTTCCTCAACTGAAACGTAACCAAATGCCACATGTTATCAGAGAAGTAACGTCAAACAAGTGTATTAGCCAAACACCTGACGGGCAAAACCATTGGCGAGACAGGGGAGTCCTGGCAGTGCATGTAATGTATTGCATCAGTACTACAGATACAGGTGCCCCCCTATTGGGCAATGCCGATTCACTCTTTCCCTCTTTCCACTTAAAATCGGAAATTTGACATCCCTGTATAGAAGGCCTTACTTTTACTAGTTGTCCGTGGCCGACTGGCTTCTGTCGTCTCGGGGGTAACAGCAGGCTTCAATTCTTCTGGCTTAATCTCGCCTTCGGCCAGATTCTCAGTCAACGTCTTCATCATGCCAGCAAAGTCGCCTTCACTCAGAGCAAGCTGAAGAAGAAGGAAAGAAAAACTCGGGAAATTGTAAAAAACAGTTGAAAGAAATGAAAGAGAAAATATTGAATAAATGTAAATCGAAATCACAACATAAAATGATAATAGACGAAAACTGAGACCTTTTCTTATTTAGGAAAACAATTCACCAAAGATGTGCCAATAACTTTTTTAAGATGAAAAAAGGTGCCGCTGAGAGAAACGGATCGACCCACCAAAACTTTTATCAGAATTGAAATTTGAATACTGTGACAAAATGTCTGAATCCTACAGGTACCCACTGGAATAATGAAACAGATGAGTTACTGTATTTTATTTACTGTATTTTATTTACTGTATTTTATTTACTGTATTTTATTTACTGTATTTTATTTACTGTATTTTATTTGCTGTATTTTATTTACTGTATTTTATTTACTGTATTTTATTTACTGTATTTTATTTATTTGCAAAAGATTTTCTGACTTTGAAGACTTTTGTATACAATTTTCAAACATTTGTGACTTTTTGTATACAATTTCCAAACTTTTAAGACTACATGTACACAATTTTTATGACTTTGTATACAATTATTGGTTTTCAAACATTTCTGATATTTTATGACTTCACAATTTCCAAACATTTCCAACTTTTTTGTCAAAGATTCCCGTCCTTTTATGCCTTTTTTTGTCATTCCGTAAGAACCCTAAGAATAGAACAAAAAATTACCGTGACTGCCGCTAACCTCCCAGATATCTCAACCTCAGGCTTATCATGGAACCAGCCGACGGACAAATTCCGGATAACTGATATATTTATCGTCACAGGCTGCAGGAGTTGGACTTCTGATCTGGTTCCGTCTGGCTCAATTACCGCTCTGAAAAGGAAGGAGGTCAAATGGAACAAGACAATATTACCCAATCCTATGAGGAGGCGAAGCAACATAAGAGCAGCATACAAGAAGGCACGGAAGCAGAACCAAGCGGACCACGATCGACAGAAGAGCTATCATCAGCTAACAAGGGCAGGACAAGTCACCACCTTCTGACTTAGAAGCGGTCATAACAGGATGCGGTACCGCCTATTCCACAAGTACAAAACAGGAGGCACCGACCAATTTTCTTGCAATGCGGGACCGTTGACAACAACCCTTCAGGACTGCCCTCTGCACAAAGCACACAGACAAGAAATCTTGCAAAAATTGCAGGGTGTGTACATGTAGTGCACAGTGACTGCAATTCTCATTGCAGAACAAAAATTGCAGGTATCCAGCCTGGTCAGACACCACTGGGTTTGGGCAAAATGACCCGATGATTAAATTTCTATCTCACCTCAAAACTTTCAACTCTGTCAATTCGATCCTCATCTTATCCAAGATGGCGGGCGAATTGTTCGACGGATTCCGCCCCGCCACGGCAAACGTATTATTCAACGTCAAAACGCCAAAATCTATGCACAAGACTTCCGCGGAGGTGGAATTCTGGGGCATCAAAATCACAGGCGCCTTCATGGTGACATCAAGCCCGATGCGCATGGCTTTCTCGTGAAGATTTTTCGCCTGCTCCTGCGCAGTCTCCGCCAATTTATCACTGGCTTCAGCAATCTTGTCTTTCGCCTCTTGGAATTTGTTGGCGAAAAGCTGAAATGAGAATGTAAAGGGAGATTTTAATGTCTCTTTTTTACATAATATAGATATTAGCCTTTGTCAAAACCAACTGGGATTGGAAAGCTCACGATGAATACTTTCTGATAATACCATTAACAGGCTGAAGCTCTCCATAAGCAGTTTCTGATGGGAGCATTTGTAAACCTATTGACATGACCATTCTTTGGAAAGCTCTCGATGAGCATGCTACCATTTGTGAGCCTACTGACATGACCATCCAAAGGAAAGCTCTCAATGAGCTTGCTACCATTTGTGAGCCAACTGACATGACCATTCATTGGAAAGCTCTCAATGAGCATGCTACCATTTGTTAGCCTATTGACATGACCATCCATTGGAAAGCTCTCAATGAGCACGGTACCATTTGTTAGCCTATTGACATGACCATCCATTGGAAAGCTCTCAATGAGCACGGTACCATTTGTGAGCCTATTGACATGACCATCCATTGGAAAGCTCTCAATGAGCACGGTACCATTTGTGAGCCTATTGACATGACCATCCATTGGAAAGCTCTCAATGAGCATGCTACCATTTGTGAGCCTATTGACATGACCATCCATTGGAAAGCTCTCAATGTGCATGCTACCATTTGTGAGCCTATTGACATGACCATCCATTGGAAAGCTCTCAATGAGCATGCTACCATTTGTGAGCCTATTGACATGACCATCCATTGGAAAGCTCTCAACGAGCATGCTACCATTTGTGAGCCTATTGACATGACCATTCATTGGAAAGCCCTCAATGAGCATGCTACCATTTGTGAGCCTATTGACATGACCATTCATTGGAAAGCTCTCAATGAGCATGCTACCATTTGTGAGCCTATTGACATGACCATCCATTGGAAAGCACTCAATCAGCACTTTCTGATGTTACAATTTGCAACAAGATTTTTACGACTTTTGGACCTCCCCCACCTACACAAGACAGTTTCATCAACTCACCAGCAGGCCTGCAACAAACTTATTCAGGAAGACGACTTGTATACATCCAATTTGAACAGTAACCTTTGTATCCACGCATTGCATTAACTCATATTTGTCCCCCTCTGTTCCATCATTGAAGACCGTCACCCCCATCGACAAGACTTCACCGTCAGCTATTGACAAAATCTGAAATAAGACGTAAATTTCATAGAAATTTCATAGGAGAGACAATTTTTTTAACTTTTATGCAAATGATTCATATTTGTATGATGTGTAAGGCAGCCTTATACATCTCTCCTTGCAGTTCCCCCTTGCCCCAAGTCAAAAACAGAGAATACAGTGGTACCTCCCTTAGCAGACACCTCCCTATTCAGGACACAAATTGGTTGTTTCCATTCACTTTGACCTCTCCAAGAAGGACACCTCTCCACTAAGACATCCCTAAGTGGACACCCTCCTTAAGGATGCTAGTTTTGGACCCAAATTGGTTAATGGCATTGCCATTCAATTTGACCTCTCTTAACAGGACACCTCTCTATTATGGACAATACTTGTCAATCCTGAGGGTGTCCTTAATAGAGAGGCTCTACTGTACTGACCTTTGGGTAGACAGTCCCGTGCGCCGGATCCAACACCGTAATATCCTTCAGCGCAACTTTTACGTCCGTTTTCTCTTGAGTCAGCGCGACTCGTGCATCGAGGCCCTTGATTTTTATATCAGTCAAGTTGAGCTCCATGTTACACACAGAGACTGACAAGCTATCCAAGTTGGCCTGCACCTTCAGCTGGATAATGCCTTCGTCCTGTTTGCGCATACGTCGGGCTAGAAACCAAATTTGTACAGCAGTTTATTTTGAGATTTGGGTCGAGTTTCAAAAACGTAAACTGAAAGACTGTCTGTTGAACTGTAATCTTAGAAAATCATGTCTGTATATAACTATCGGGTACTTCGCATACATTAGGACTGACATCAATGTTTTAACTCTTCAGAGCCTGACAACAGAAAGTAGTTTTTGCATCCGACAAAACGATAGCCATCGCCGAAGTCTAACAAACTTTAAGCCCAGGATTTGACCTTTACACCCCAAGTTTTCAAAATGGACTTTTCTAATGCATTAACTAGAAGAGTCTAAACTGGAAATTAGGGGTGTTTAAGTACCTTTCTTCCTCACAGGTGCAACATCTTTTGTTAGCTCTGTCTTTGCATCTTTGCCAACTTCCGCCGTTTTTGGCATCGACTTTGCTACCTCAAGTTTTTCAACGATCGCCTCGGCAAAATCCTTGATATTCAAGATGGCCTCCTGATGCAGAAGAATCTCGAGCGCAGTAAACTGTACGTTAATCTGCTGCTCCGTATTATGGTAGACGGTCGAGAATTCTGGTCCAGCTCTATCTGCCTAGAAAACAATTGAACGGCTGCAAAGTTTTCACATGCCACTATGGTTAGGTGCCGATTGAGCTAAGATGGGACAAGAATGTCTCTCAAATGGTTATTTTTCATCCGATTTCGAAAATTCAAAGTTTACAGAGAGGTCAAGCACAAATCTTTTACATTTCTTCTGTCAAATTAAACCCTTTTTAGTAGGGAAAAAAATGATATCCTCAAAATATCAGAAATGTCTCATCTCTCTTGTTTAGTTTCAGGAGTCAAAGCCTCACCTTGATAAATTCCACCAGAAGCAACCTGAACGCTGAATCATCCGTGATGGGCGTGTTCACCAGATTCACTAACGGGCCGTCGTTCAAGGCCTTAAACTGCTGATGCTGGACGTACATCCCTCCTAGGTAGGCCTCCACGCGCATGTCAAACGTCCGAATCTGCACCATAGTCCCGAGAGACTCCACAACTAGTTTTAGAGTCGGGACATCGACTCCTTGTTTCGTTTGGGACAGATTCAAACTAATCTGGAAGGAAATTGGAATTTGTGACACATTGTGGCAGGCAATTCTTGCGTCATGACGTTATGGTATTTATCAATTCTGAGCCCGGCCGTTCAAAGCACAAAATTCCCATCATCCCTTACAGTAACGTTGAGTATCCTTAAAGCAATAGTTAGGCCTTCTCTAAGGATGATCTAGTGTTGTGGAACGCCTCCATCTTTTGGTTAACGTGATCTTGCACATTCCTGAGTTCAACTACGTACCTCTTTGACTTCAAACTTCAACTCCAGATCGGTACACTGCTGCATGGCAGCTTCTTCTGTGTCCCCAACCTTCCCTGCCCCATCCGCATCATCCTCATCAGAAGAGTCGCCACCTTTTGATGGAATCTTGACCTTGGCTACGGCGCTCGTCATCTGTACTATCGGGATCGCATCGTCGTCTCCAAACGTAACAGTTTCGTCCGGAGGCAGTGGTTCTGGGAGCGGAATACTTAGTGCGAGGACTAGGAGTTCTTCAAGGCGACGGTCAGAGATGTTGACGCTCAACAGGGGAAGTTCGCCGCCTATTTTTATTCTGGAAAGATTTATTGTTGACGATAGGTCAAGTCCAAACACGAAATACCAAGATATGCAAATTACCTTAATTTGCATATACTACAAAAATAACTTAAAGGGATATGAGAGTGCCCAGAGCATACACCTGAACGATTTGTGAAAATAGTGTCCTTGGAACTGCCCCAATTTGCAAAATATGAGTCTGAAATGGTTATTTTTTGTCCGATTTCGAAGATTCAAAGTTCTACAGAGGTCTGGGAGAAAGACCTTTCCATTTCTGCTGTCAAATTAAGCCATTTTTGAGAGGGAAAAACAGAAATACATCTCATCCCCGACTACACGAATTACTTACTTGGGCATCCGCGTATCATTCGGAATAATACTTTTGTGAATATTTAGATCGAGACTCATCGGTCGTAAAATGTGCATAGGCGTGTGGGTTTGTTGTTTGGCGAATTCCCAGGAGTCACCGGGATGAGCGAACAGCACTTGTATGCCGCTGAGTTGGACGTTGAATTTGTCGTATGCCCGCTCCATGACCTCCTCAATGGTCTCCGTCTGTAAAAAATACCGAGATTTGATTGGATGACGAGCCAAAACGTTCTCAGGTCAGTCAGGTAGAATGGGGTAATTGTAGCCCCTGTTTAATTGTAGCCCCTGCCTATGATATCAATTGATATCCCCATGCATCAAACAATGCAGGGGCTATCATTACCCCATGCTACCCTACACCATGAAGGTTATAAATTTTCTCACTTTTCGATTCTATCAAATTCCAGTCTTCTATCAAAACTAATGCTATTTTTTGCTATCATGTATTTATTTTGACGTTTTTCAAGAAATATTAGTTCGATAAATTTATTGGGTCTCCTCTTTCAGGACTCAGGCAGGAAAGGCAGTAAATTGGGCTAACACCTTTATTAGACATACAACAAAAATATTCATGCTCCTTCTTTGGCAAAAGATAGAGAAGAATCAAACCATTGCTATAATGCACATTCATCTTCCATGTGAATGGTAATACTGCCAGAATGTAACTTGATAACTTGGGATACTTGTAAACATTTCTCCGTTTCTGCTGATGAACACTTGGACGGTGTTGCCTCCAGGTGGCGTACTTGAATCTCCTTCCTAAGACGACCCTCACAGCCACAGGTAAGACCATGTGACCGAGGGTTCGTCAGCAGAACCCAGGCCTTTCAATTACGTGGAGACCTCTACACCCTGTATTTTTTTAGCCTATTTTCGGGACCTGTTTTTTTTTCTTTTTAGCTTAATTTGGGGACATTTCGTCGTGCCAATTTGCCTGAACATCGACGTCCTTATTGACTGACATTGTCACATGCACCTGAAAACTCATAATTTTAGGATGAAAAGTATCAAATTAGGCCATTTAGGATGAGATTTGGTCATTTAAGGTGTAAAAAACGCTTCAGGGGGTCAAATTACCCCTTTTTTCTATTTTGGGGACATTTTTTCAGGGCCTAATTTGGGGACTTGCCAAATTTCCTACACCGTATAGCGGTGTGAAAATGATGTAATCGAAAGGCCTGAGAACCCACAAGCTTGTCAGAGTAACTTTTTACAAATATCCAGTTATTAGTTAATCTGTCCAAATTAAGAAACTAGCTATTTCAAAGTTTGAAGACGCAAATTAAAACACACCGAAACAAAAAAAGGCGAGAAAAAACCAGGCTATGCTGAAACCAAAAGATTAAGATTAACGTTGAACAAAAATATATGAGGCCTGCATCCAAAAAGTGATCAATGTGGGATTTATGCTGTAAATGATGAAATTTTCATGCCTTTTTTAAATCTCATGAATTTTGCAAAAACATTCAAAATTTGGCCAATCGCAAAAATTTTAAATTTTTTCAATTTTCATTCAAAATTTGGCCAATCGTTAATTTTTTCAATTTTCATAAAAAATTTGGCCAATCACAACATTTTTCAAATTTTTCAATTTTCGTTTTCAAGAATCAATTATAATTCACAAAAATTAAATGACAACAAAATTTTTGCCATTCACAGTTACACACTTAAAAAGATAAAAGAAGGCATTGCTAAAGTAAAAAGATTGAAAAATTATTCAGAAAAGAATTAGGAGTTCAGATGCTAAAACCGACATCACATTTTTTTTCATTTCGAGAAAAACGCATTTGAAAACGCACTTTTAGAGGGAAATTCATAAGAAATGTTCACACATTATCGACTGTGAAATGAAAGTGAATGTCTGATTAATATGAAATTTGGCAGATAGAGTGTTCATTTGATGGCCAATACCCCTCCCCCCATACCCCTCCAACTCCAAAAAGTAGGATATGGCGTGTGTCTGTTTTGCACCTGAACCTCTCCATGAAACCTAGATTAGAAGATGTTGTATTCCAAGCCATAAAGAAATGAACAACAAGTGACGAAGTTCCATAGAAGCCGAATATCAGGACTGCGTCGCTTTCTTGGCCCAAGCAGAGCCAATAGGCACTTCTTTCATATACATATTCAGCATAAGGGCCTCATAGACAACTGCTGGCTACCACGCAACAGGTCCCGGTGTAAAAGTAAAAAGTGTCCCCCCTAGAAAAAGTGTCCGGGCCTATTGTATTCTGACAGATTATGGCATGTGGTTCTATAGAGGCAATGACCGTCAATAGCTCAGCGCATAATAGAATCCTTTGTTCCCGGACATTTTATCCTAGGACATTTTAAACTTCTACACCGGGTCTGATACCGGGGAAACCCAGGATTGTATTTCTGGATGAACCAGCATAGCTTTCAAGGAACAAAACTAATTCGACTGTACTTAATATAACAATGTGCTCATCATTGTTCGTACAGCGAGAAATCACTAAGTTTTGTTACAGCCCCTAATTAGATACCTCCGTCACTCGTTCACGCTACCAGAAATAAAGATGGCGCTGCCGCATGCAATCGTAACACCATTTATACCTTAGAACCGCGCCGTTCTAAAACCTCACGTTCGATCTCCGTCAGTCCATCCTGCATGCAATGAAGTGTCAATTAGGCAAATTAGTTAATTAGATTAATTAGTAAAGAATTATCCAAACCACATTCATAGAATGAAAGAATTTTGGTTTCTTTGATAGGGGGCGCCTGTCAAAATGTTGCCGACTTTTTTATCGCTCGGCATTACCTTACCTTCTGGGTGAGTTTTGTGAGATTGCCTAAACTGGCGCTGATCTTTTGCAAGGGAGAAAGGGCAGGGTTCGAAACGGGATTCTAGCGAGAAAATTCAATCACTTTAGGTTAGTCGTTAGTAAGTCGAAATGTAGTTAGTGGCTATTTGACAGAAAAGATCTAACAGGTTACAACAAATTTTTACAATGGGATGATAATGGCAGGCGGCCTTTAGTGAGAGGGAAAAGTCTGAAATCTGTCTGAAATCTGCCTGAAATTGGATATATATAAAAAGAGTCCAATTAGTACTTACGCCATCATACTGCTTGAATTCGTTCTTCTCCGATGAAACTTTCAAGCTGCCCAACTCAACTATGACAAGGTTGGCGTTCCTGAAAACAGAAAATCGATCATCATATGTTTATTTTACTGACCGGTACCTTGGTTTTAAAATGTATCTCAAGTCCAGGAAACTGTCAAAATATGAGTATATAACAACGAAATTGGCATCGGTGCAAAAAAGGCTGGTAGGTCCAACACGGCCATTCCGTTCGGGCGAAATTTCTGACTGGAACAAAAAATTGGATACATAGGGAGGAGCTCGATTTAAGGTCAACGTGGTTCTACAGAGGATGCTGGAGAGGGTGACAGAGAGAGGGTACGGTGCCAAGTGTCACCTGCGAGGGACCCGTTGACAGCCGGCCACACAACTGAAGACAGGAGCAATGACACGGAGGGGACTGGTAGCGCTGATGGCCTTGTTGTAGGGAGAAGGCCCAGTGATTTTGCCAGAGCCGCAACTCCTCTGATGGCTACACAAACAGACACTTACTTCTTATAAACGCCTTCCTGTGGTATGATAACGTGCACAGGTTTCAAATCGATGCTGATATCGGTGTATTTGTGGATTTCAATGGCGTGCTGCATCCCTGTGGCAGACATTTCCTTGATTTCATCAAACTTTGACATCGCCGCTGCAGTGAGCCTGAAACAGAACATTTTCAATAAAACAGCGAAAGAAATGTGTCGTAAATAAGATGGGGGACGGGAAGTGAAGGGGGTTTCTTTTCAGTAAGTAAGTTAGTAAAATTAAATTCATAAGGCGCCGTTTCCACCTTTGTACAAATGTTCAAGAGCGCCCCCACTTGTCAGTCAATTAAGTACAAAAGGTTTCTCCTAAATAGGTCAGTTTTTAGGGCCTTGTGGGCTTGCCCAGAGTGTCCATCTGGCATATACTATGGTCTGGACTATTCCAGAGCACTGGAGCTGCGACCCCGAACGCCTTAGCACCGAGGCTCATCCTCTTGAAGCTCGGTGTGGAGAGAAGGATCTTTTCAGTTGAGTTAAGATCACGTGCTGGGTTGCATGTCGGAATCAGTTCCGTTAGGTGTTGCTGGGGCCTGTCCATGTTGGGATTTGAACCCCATCACTGTCTGCTTCCCAAGGTTTAAGGCGTATTGACTATAGTCTAAGGTATAATGCTATCTATTTTCTCAGAGAAAACCATACAAATGTCTGAGGAGGATATACACTTGTACTTACTGCTTCAATCTCACAGACTCTGGCGGCTTGAAGAACTCGACAATATTGATTATAGTATTCTGAAATGAAAATATTCATATCACATCTGCAAGGGCTTAAGACACACATTGGATGACTACCTGGGAGAGGGGGGGGGGGTCACTCAAGACAAAGTCCAACCCAGCGTGCGTTCCAACTTGTCAATTTCAGCATCTCCTTCTCACTTCTCATCATAGTTCCACAGGACCCTTGTTACTTTCACAAGGACCCATGAAGTCACCTATTTCCTTCAATACATACATTCTGAAAGGCCTTTTTTGCTCTTTGCGAAAGTTCCCAACTGACTATAGCAAATAATTTAGCCACCCCAGTGTTTTAAAAAGTTCAAGAAGGGCACAGCTCCCTGTCTTTTTTTCAATTTCAATTTCTCCTTTTGTGCTGCCTGTCTTCACAAGAGGCTATACATCAACATTTAAAGCAGGGTGCTGTACCATGCCCTTTTCAGGCTGTGGCATTTCCAGGCCTACCTGTTAAGATTTCTATCCGAAACACTACACCCTCTCCCAAATCCTTTCAAAACACAATAAGAACAGCACATCTAAAGATAATTTTTATCAGGGTTTAGGACCTAATACTCACTGCATCATAAACGACCTCTAGCGGCCGTGAAGATACCCGTAACCTCGTATCGCACCCACCATCCAACGGGTTCACCTCAACCTGCAGATCCAACAACGAGAATATACGATCAGCCTCGGAATTCTGCGACGATACAATCGCTGGTGCGACACCGCCAATCGGGCACCCTGTCACAGAAAACGTATCCATTTTTGCGTCCACTCGGAGACCGTCCGCCGACGGGCGCTGCCCAATGTTGGCGTAGACGTCATGGAGCATGAGTTGTAGGATCTGCGGCTCGCTCCTGGCAGAGTCGTCAAAGGACAACGACATCTGGTTGAGTTTGAAGACGATTTTATGGGCAACATACTGGAAGTGAAGAACATTTGAAATGTTATTAGGTTCTGGAGCAGATTCATGCATGCCCATGCCGATCTATTCTAACGTTGTTGAGCGTATATCCATCCTTCACCGCCGATAAACTCCCCCTGATCGGTTGTCAGAAGGGCTGTTACTACATTATTGGTAGTCTCCATGCACTCCCATCATTTCCCACACGTCCATATCGCGCCAACACTAACATTACACTCGTGGGTGTCGCACCAGACACACACTGAAACCCATCGCCAGTGATGAAGACCAGGTGTTCAATGAGTCATAAGGTTATCGCTTGAGTCATAAGGTTATTGCTTGAAGACCAGGTGTTCCATGAGTCATAAGGTTATTGCTTGAGTCATAAGGTTATTGCTTGAAGACCAGGTGTTCAATGAGTCATAAGGTTATCGCTTGAGTCATAAGGTTATTGCTTGAAGACCAGGTGTTCAATGAGTCATAAGGTTATTGCTTGAGTCATAAGGTTATTGCTTGAAGACCAGGTGTCCAATGAGTCATAAGGTTATTGCTTGAGTCATAAGGTTATTGCTTGAAGACCAGGTGTTCAATGAGTCATAAGGTTATTGCTTGAGTCATAAGGTTATTGCTTGAAGACCAGGTGTTCAATGAGTCATAAGGTTATTGCTCGAGTCATAAGGTTATTGCTTGAAGACCAGGTGTCCAATGAGTCATAAGGTTATTGCATGAGTCATAAGGTTATTGCTTGAAGACCAGGTGTTCAATGAGTCATAAGGTTATTGCTTGAGTCATAAGGTTATTGCTTGAAGACCAGGTGTTCAATGAGTCATAAGGTTATTGCTTGAGTCATAAGGTTATTGCTTGAAGACCAGGTGTTCAATGAGTCATAAGGTTATTGCTTGAGTCATAAGGTTATTGCTTGAAGACCAGGTGTTCAATGAGTCATAAGGTTATTGCTTGAGTCATAAGGTTATTGCTTGAAGACCAGGTGTTCAATGAGTCATAAGGTTATCGCTCGAGTCATAAGGTTATTGCTTGAAGACCAGGTGTTCAATGAGTCATAAGGTTATTGCTTGAGTCATGAGGTTATTGCTTGAAGACCAGGTGTTCAATGAGTCATAAGGTTATCGCTTGAGTCATAAGGTTATTGCTTGAAAACCAGGTGTTCAATGAGTCATAAGGTTATTGCTTGAGTCATAAGGTCATTGCTTGAAGACCAGGTGTTCAATGAGTCATAAGGTTATTGCTTGAGTCATAAGGTCATTGCTTGAAGACCAGGTGTTCAATGAGTCATAAGGTTATTGCTTGAGTCATAAGGTTATTGCTTGAAGACCAGGTGTTCAATGAGTCATAAGGTTATTGCTTGAGTCATAAGGTTATTGCTTGAAGACTAGGTGTTCAATGAGTCATAAGGTTATTGCTTGAAGACCAGGTGTTCAATGAGTCATAAGGTTATTGCTTGGTTGGTTCCTGGCGTGCTGACCTGCCACAAATGCACTGTGCGTGTTGTATAGAAGAAGGGTAACCTGATCATAAAGCGATGACAGCAATATAATACCAATCAGGATTTCCCACCCTATTGGGTCAGCGGTGAAGGGAGGAGACTTTAGGATTGACATTCACTGCCGGTGAGTCGCCATGTGCATGCCTGGGTGACAAGACTTTATTTTCTCTTTGTGATACTCACATCTTTGGGCAATGTAGAATCTCCCTGGTTACCCTCCTGATATCCAATAGCACCATACAATTTCTGTTTTTCCTCTGATGTCATGGCTTTGTAGAATTCCTCTTCTGAAAATTGAGAAGATTGAAACTAAAAATCCCTGTATCAAAAGTGTCGAAAAGGAGTTAGTTTGGGGTTCCGATATGAAGTTAGTTTGGGGTTCCGATATTAAGAACTATAGTATATCACCAGACTTGACACTTCTACTCTCGTCTATCCTGAAACATTCGAAGGGAACTCAGATGAGCTGCTCAATCAGTGTTACATGGACAACACGAGCGTTACCCATTTGCCCATTCTGCAGGTTAAAAAGTGTGAATATAATTCTCCGCAACTTCTAATAATATTCCTTGATAACATGCATGACGATTCTTCACAATACGAATTGCACCAATAGGCTTTTCCACTGTTGCAACAAACTTCGATGAATTTCAATCTTCAACTTACGAATCTCATTTGCCGCTTTTGCCTCCTTCTTTTTCCCGCCGCCAAACCAGCCGCCGAACCAACCTCCCTCCTTCGACTTCTTCGCCTCTTTCTTGGCTTCCATCTCTGCCTGCTGCCGTACCATCGTGATGTTGAACACGTCCAGTTTTGCTTCCAATTCCTGAAACAAGATCAAAATAACGAAAATGAGAATGGAATAAACAAACTTCAGGATCAATTTTTCTCTTATCCAAGTGCTCAAATGTATTTTAGACACGCTCGAGGTCAGCCACAGGAAACTGTCACGATCAAGGTCAGCCTGTAATGCTCAAGGTCAGCCACAGGAAACTGTTACCATCGAGGTCAGGCTGTCATGCTCAAGGCCAGCCACAGGAAACTGTCACGATCAAGGTCAGGATGTCATGCTCAAGGTCAGCCACAGGAAACTGTCATGATCAAGATCAGCCTGTCATGCTCAAGGTCAGCCACAGGAAACTGTCACAATCAAGGTCAGCCTGTCATCCTCAAGGTCAGCCACAGGAAACTGTCACGATCAAGGTCATCCTGTCATGATCAAGGTCCGAGAGACGCGCCACATGACACAGAAATATCATGACTGGTGAAGTTAATGAGTAATCTATCAGTTCAGCTGTAACTGATGCGATGGGGAATTGACGCCACCTATCATCAGAAAAACACACCTCAAACTGCTTTGTATTCTCGGACGTGAATTTCTTATTCAAGATTTTCTTCTTCCACAAATCTTTATATTCTCGTCGTCGCCTCCGATGACCTTGTATACAAATCCATGACCACATCTTCCGGCGTCGCCGTACCGTCTCTTCCATGACGCATTTGTGCGCATAGCGCCACCACTGCTTGGCTTGACCGTGATACTGACCGACTGGGCGGCCGTATTTTCGATACACCCCAACAAGTGCCATTCGTTCGAATGATTCAAGCATCTCCAAGACATCATGGTACTGAAAAACAAAAGTGTTTTTTTTCCTTAGCTCATTGGTATCTCTTAATTCGGGCACCTAAAGACAGAAAATTTCTTCTTGTTTTAAAAATCTTGTCCTATGATCGACACACATTTTCACAAAAACAACTCTATAAAAAAACAACTTATTTTGGTACTAATAATTAGCAAATTTTACCTGTAACTTTCCTAAGTGAATGGCAATTTCCTCGAATATTATATTTAGGAAGACCTTGGGCAGTGAATAGTCCTGATTTTCCGGCTTTGTGTTAAGAGTCAGCTGTACTTTTGAGTAGATCGGCTTTAGCACTGGAAAGAAGCGAACAAAAGTCATAGATATTTACTGTGTTGACAAGTTTAAGCCAGTCGTGCTGCATCTGTCACACATAGGCCTTTTAGTACGACATCATCACTGAACCTGGTGCGGTGCTGCACATGTCCGAGGAGGTTCTGAAGTAGCAGACGGCAAGCTGTCTGTAGCAGACGGCATGCTGTCTGTAGCAGACGGCTTGGGTGTAGCATCCGCCATTCTCAACTTTCCGCTTTTGTTTGGATTATTATCACTATAAACTGTACTTTACGACACTTTCAATATTGTCATGGCAGAACCAGCATAGTCACTTTTGGAGTATCTTTAGTATCTGTAAACTGGTGACGTCTTCTGCTCATGAATATTTGTAAATAAAGACATACATGTGATCAAAAAACATTCGTAATCCGTTCCTGGAGTGAATACCTACGATATCTGAGATTTGGCTTGTTGTTACTTGAGGCTATCATGTTCTTCAACAGCTCCTAAAAGAAAAAACGACAGTTTTGACATTTCTGTAACAAACAAATTTTCGCAGGTGTTCTGCTTTTTGCGGCTTTTGGAAATAAATTTGATTCGCGATAATATGGTGCACACACTACCCTTCATAGTCAACTTGTTCCTCCTCTCTGGTATTGAAAACTGGGCCTTTTTACGTGATAGCCAGCAGCATTATCAATCAATCAATCAATACGGAGTCTAGTATAGCGCCAGATCCACCATGGAAATGGTGCTCAAGGCGCTGTTAAAAAGTTCACAAACGTCTACAAAAACAGGTGTCCCTTTAGTCTCTTTTTGAAAATGTCCACAGACTCTGATTCCCTGATGTTCCTTGGAAGTTCATTCCAGAGTCTGGGTGCACTGACACTAAATGCGGGAATAATCAACGAGTTTACATACTGTTTGTAACTCTCTTGGCTGGTCGGCTATCAACTCCGTCTTCGAGTTCCAATAAAGCGCCAAGCTATCAAGTTGGATCATCTTAAAGATCATGGTGACGGACTCCTTCACTATCGTTGACTTCCAATTCTCATCGCACGTCTGAAAATTACAATGAAACGTCAAAACGTCAAATCTGTAAAACACTATGGACCAGGTTGTTTGAAACAAACGTCACTGATGCTAGCATCAACAAGTCTAAGGGCTAATTCGAAGGATATTACGCCCAGTTAAACTCACGTCAGCGTTCGTGACAAAATTAGTTTAGAACATCACCCCCTGAACAGCATGATATGATAGTTTGATGTAATACCACATCGCGAGGGAAAAAAAAGTTCATATTGGCCGAAAAGGCCCATACAGTGGAACCTCCCTTAGCGGACACCTCTCTATTAAGGACAACCTCTCAATTAAGGACATTAGGTTTGGTCCCAAATTGGCTTTTTCCATTCAATTTTACCCCTCTAATCAGGACACCTCTCTATTAAGGACAGCACTAGGCCATCCCGAGGGTGTCCTTAATAGAGAGGTTCTACTGTACTTTCTTTATTACACGACCAAGACGATCAAAACTAGTGTCCTTAGTAGAAAGGTTGTCCTTATTATAGAGGTGTCCACTGTACAACCAAATGAATTTCAAATTAGAACGTCACCTGTCATAGATTAAAATTCCAGAATACTGAATAGGAAATTCAGGATTTGTTATTCATTATGCATGCCATGTTTTTCAGTATTGTTTTGACTTGCAAATTAGTTGCAAAAACACAGGTTTTTATATTCTACATTTTGCTGATGCATTGATTTCAAAAGCATGACTTGTTAGTAGGCCTAGTCTGGATTTCTAGAGGACAGGTTGTCCCTTTTACCGAGCAGCAAGACAATTTTATAAACGTAGACAGCTGTTGCTGCCAAAAATAGACTCAACTACTGGTGATCAGAGCATTTCCCGGCATAAAATATTCGCTTTATGATAAGTGCTAAAATACACAGGGTATATGTTTACTACAGCCGAGTTCGACATGTGGCCTAGCCGGAGGCAATGCCTGTGGAAACATGGCAACAATGACATTGAATTCTTGATAGAGATTTTCGCGGCAGAATATTTTGGCGAGCATGTCCTATAGGAAATGCGAAACTATCCTGCAGGGAAAACTTTCTGTTCTACAGTTACTACAGTAGAACCTCTCTATTAAGGACACCCTCGGGACTGACAAGTGCTGTCCTTAAAAGAGAGGTGTCCTGATTAGAGAGGTCAAATTGAATGGAAATAGCCAATTTGGGACCAAAACTAGTGTCCTTAATACAGAGGTTGTCCTTATTAGAGAGGTGTCCGCTAAGATAGGTTCTACTGTACTTATTGAATCTGACACAGTGACCCAACCGGACTTCCTCAAATCTTTCAAGAGGTCATTTTTTTCTGGGTTGGATAAACAATTCCCGCATGAACCTGAAAACATCATTCTGCTTTTGACAATACACCACCTGGTTTCCTTATCTATGGAGAGCATATGCACTTCATCATAAAGCTATCAGAAATTCAACACTTTTATCTAGGACTTAAATCAGAAACACTTCATGTCCAAAAGTACAACCTTCTAACGATTCCTCAGCTTATTTTCAACTTAAGCGCTGTGCAAATGACACAGACCCTGGGCTTTGAACCGTTGATATTTACAAATAAGATGGCGGGACTGAATGCATGACGTCGCTAACTTGATACTACTTCTACCCAAAACTTAATAATTACCTGGAAGTTGAGATCATGCAACGTCACGCCGATGGAGAACGGCTTCTTGGGGTTGGTGAACCTGTCCTCGTATCTCACGTGAATGTTGCTGACACGTACTTGCAGATTTTTTATAATCTGAGTGGCCAATTTCTCCGCAAATGTGTCCTCCTTTGGCTTGTTTTCAGCTGAAAAGTTGAGAGCATTAATATTTTGGCGGCCATTTTGGATTTGGTGGCCATTTTGGATTTGGTGGCTGCAGCAATATCCTGGCCAACTCACAAGCTTATTTAAAGGAGTTTGACCCGTGATGACAAAAAAGCTGCCGTGATATTGAACATGTCACAAGATGACAAACTGGAATAAAAGCAATATGAGAGTCCAAGATAGACAACATTTTCTACACTGAATTAGCTATCTCGAAGGAAATTTGATTTTCTCAAATGTTCAGGCCCTGTTGACTCAATCAGCATTAGAACTGATGCTGGTTTTGTAACTGAAATTTCATAAATTTACTCAAGGAGATAACGCTTAGTTGTTTAAACCAGCTCTATTTCCGAGAACAGTACAGCTTATATAACATGGCTGACAGTAGCTTCCAATCCAAGCTGCATAACCCACTTTTTTGAAGAGATACAGAAACGATAGAATACTCAAATATAATCCTCATACAAAAGAAATCCATTTGAAATAAACACATGAAACAGATAGATCCCAGTTCCAGGATAGTCTCTGCTTATTACAATATGTGCATCCTATATACAGTACCAGCAGTGTATGACCATACGAGGTTGGGCTTACATAGAATTCAAGTCGTCACAAACAGCATGAGGCTGGGCACGTGGTCACACGTGTGAGTTTATGGACTCAGACTTGAAAACCTTACATGACATGACATGAGGGTGAAAAGTGACAAGAAGGATTAGTATTGGCTTGTTCTTTCTCTCACCCAACATGGGTAATGTGTGACAAACAGCCTCAGTACCAGTTGGTTCTATCTGTGACAGTTGACCTGTTACACCTGACATAGTGAATCATATGTAAACCCAGGGTTTCCGCCAGAGGGGGGATGGGGGGATTCATCACCCCCTAAAATATTTCAAGGGGGGATATCCCCCCTTAATTTTGAGCTCTAAAGTTTGTTTTACTGTCAAATGAGTAATTTTCATGATTTGATATGTAAAATTAGAGCATTTGGGAGCCAATTGTAACGGTTTTAGGGGCAAAAAACGTCTCAGGAGGGGTCATACACCCTTTTTAAGAAAAAAAAAATTTTAGAAATTTTTTTTTTGCTCCCCCTCAAATTTAATCCTGGCGGAAACCCTGAAACCCATTAAGAAGAGCCTTCAAGCAGGTTGTCCATTTTGGACTCTATCCAAAAGTAAAAAATAAACCTTTACCGATGCATGCAGTTCTAAAATAAAACAAACTCTTTCCCCACATTTCTTCAACCCATATGCCAGTTGCATAAAATAGACCCCTCCCCCCCGAATGCCATCGAACAACGGAACTATCATCATTGTCAATTTCAAAAGAAATGTCTTGATGCAACTGGTATCATCTACCTTCAGGTTTTGGCTTTTTCACTGAAGAAAAAAATGTAACTGAAATGAGTTCTAGATTCTCACATCACTTTTCATGATACATGCCATTCTCATGCAAGGCTGCATGCAGTGATAACCAGTGCCAAAATATCCTGTATTCAGGACCAATGAACTTCCAGCTCAAGAAAGAATCAATCATTGCACCACGTCATGTCACATCAGTGCATCACAGATGCCGTATTAAGTCACCATGACAAGACATGATTGAATACTCATAATTTCCAGAACAGAGAGCTTAAACATCTTGAAAACAGGATATTTTAGAACTGGGTGCACTGTCGTTCAGCCTTGCACACACGTGTAGAACAGCATTTTCCGTTTCAAAGGGAAACAAAATTTAAACACATGATTAACTTGATTGGAGCTACTTCAGATCTTCATATGACTTGTAAATCAACTGCTCACAACGGATTTTAAAACCAATCAATCAAACCTACATGTAAAATAAATCAAATTGTGCAAACAATATCTCTTCTGGGAGTTTCTATATAAACAACAGCAATTTTGTAGGATTTACACACGATTGGAGGGGCAAAACATCTCTGACATCAACAAACTTAGGACAGTGACTTTTATCTACTTCTAAACCTATCTTTACTACTTGGTCAAAAACCTTGTGTCAGTGACATTTATTTTTAAACAGTTTAAGGCACTTCTTTTACGCCACAAATTTACTCTCTCACTAATTTTGCTCAACATAAGACACAACCTTTAGATAGATTAACAACATGGGCTAACATTTCCTCATACATCCTGGACAGCTTAGTGCAAATTTGGGATCTTCTCGAAAAGATTGAAGCTGATAAAGACAGGAGTTTTAGACTTCGGAACTATGTTTTCCAGTTTTCAGTCTTCTGAACTATGTTTTCCAGTTTTCAGTCTTCTGAACTATGTTTTCCAGTTTTCATTCTTCTTCTGAACTATGTTTTCCGTATTTTTGTCTTCTGAACTATGTTTTCCATTTTTCAGTTCTCTGAACTATGTTTTCCAGTTTTCAGTCTTCTGAACTACGTTTTCCAGTTTTCAGTCTTCTGAACTATGTTAATAGGATATTACTGTATTTCCCCGCTTCAATCAAATTTGAGAAGATCCCTCATCACAGAAAGATAGATGACATTCTAAAATGTTCTTCCACCGCGGACATGCAATACCTTTATCCTTCTTTTTCTGCTTCTTTTTTGCTGTGGAAAAATCATCAAATGAATGAACAGAAAATACATGAAATTGCTTCAAATAGAGAGGGTATCCCTAATAGAGAGGGTGTCCCTAATAGAGAGGTTCTGCTGTATTAAGTTCCACTGTATGTCCATTAGCGAAGAAAACACAGACATCAAACGGCTTGTGCAGGAGATATACACATTTTATACAGTATATTTTGCAGTGCATACATTTACGATCCTACTAAACACTTTCTCACTGACAAATCTAACAATAGAGAGGTTAAGATTCTGATCAGAGAGGGATTTCGATGACGGATATTGTGTTGCCTGTTTTCAGAAATTGCGTTGCCTGTTTTCAGAAATTGCATTGCCTGTTTTCAGAAATTGCAATGCCTGTTTTCAGAAACTGCGTTGCCTGTTTTCAGAAATTGCGTTGCCTGTTTTCAGAAATTGCGTTGCCTGTTTTCAGAAATGCTATGAAAGTTGAAACAGTGCGTCTTCAATGTCGGGTATGTCCAAAAACAATCGACCTCACGATGTCAATCAGAGAAAAAAATAACTTCGTTCCCGGATCAAAATCTAAACCTCTCTATTTTTCATAAGCACAGAGACGAATCTTAAAAGATTGATCTTTCAAACTTTGAAAATATTTGGAACAAGTTGAGACACATGTGTTGAGAACGTGAGAATATTGTATAAACAATGCATTGGCAAAATAATTTTAAAATGCCGCACAAACAAATTTGATCAATTTTGACTTGTTTTTTACCAAATTGAAGTCGTCAACTAACAATTCTATGAAAAGACTTATCTCTGTGAACTTTCATACACTCAAGACTGAGGGCCCAAGATGAATCCGACTGATATTGACTCCATATCATAAACACTTTGAAATATCAATAAACTAGTAAATGGTTGACTTCACTGTTACATCAGCCCTCAGTCTCTACCTCACAACATCAAACTGAAACCGTGCAAATACCTTTTTTCGTTTTTTTGTGCTTCTTTTTTTTCCCAGGTGAAGCTTCTTCAGACATGTCTTGTTCAGACACGTCTGAGGCAAAACAAAACAAGCATTTGTAAGATATTTTACGAAAAAGAACAAAAATGCTGAAGTTGATATTCACACTGATTTACTATGAAAATAGTGAATATTCGAAGGACAGATTTTCCCATTCAATCACACTAAATTTGGCGCAGGTCGGAATACACGGGCCAAAAAATCCTCAAATATCCAGTTAAAATCCATCAGTCAATACCTCTTACTGAAGTTTAGGTTCATTTTCCAAGGGTAGCCCCGGGTACAGCCAGAGTCGCTATTCCATAACACTTGGAGAGGGAGATTCCGCTCTCCCTCTCAAGGCAAACCCATACCTTTTTCCCTCTCCGCTTGCTTAGCCTCTTCCATCTTCCTCAAGTCTTTCTGCTTGGCCTCCTGCGCTGACTTTTCCTCTTTCTCCGCATCATACTTCACTCCTGGAAGGGAAAAGACGAAATTGACAAGACAATTAAAGCGATTACTTCAGGTTTCTTGATGATAAAGAGGTTGAATACTTTCGACTCCCACTCAAACTTAACTCCAACAGCTAGTGATAACTTCTGATTAACCTAATTAACCTAATTGACCATAGTTTAACAATATGAAAACATTCCTCAATTCAGTTGAATCAAAGTTGTCATTAGACGACTGTTATTCCGAATCAAAGTTAAAGTTGGAGTGGCAGTCGTAACTGATATGCTATAAATGTCTTGTCCTGGGACAATTAGGCCTCGATACGGCTAACTTAGGTGTTTCATGTTCAGATCCATAGTTTTGATGGTTCAGATCCATAGTTTTGACGGTCATGGCATATAATTTGTCTTCGTGGTTACTCTTGACACCTCCAGGTGGTGTATATTCAGCCGTCAACAGATGTGAGTACTCACCGAGGTTTGGTACCGCCAAGACATACAATCCATCGATTGTTGCTATGACTGGAGCTGTGTAAAGATTCTTCCATGGAATCTTCAGCACCAGTTTACCTGCAAAATACTGTCTCATTACACCAACGCCAAATGCAACCTAATATAGTAGAACCTCTCTATTAAGGACACCCTTGGGACTGACAAGTGCTGTCCTTAATAGAGAGGTGTCCTGATTAGAGAGGTCAAATTGAATGGAGACAACCAATTTGGGACCAAAACTAGTGTCCTTAATAGAGAGGTTGTCCTCAATAGAGAGGTTGTCCTCAATAGAGAGGTTGTCCTCAATAGAGAGGTTGTCCTCAATAGAGAGGTTGTCCTCAATAGAGAGGTTGTCCTCAATAGAGAGGTTGTCCTCAATAGAGAGGTTGTCCTCAATAGAGAGGTTGTCCTCAATAGAGAGGTTGTCCTCAATAGAGAGGTTGTCCTCAATAGAGAGGTTGTCCTCAATAGAGAGGTTGTCCTCAATAGAGAGGTTGTCCTCAATAGAGAGGTTGTCCTCAATAGAGAGGTTGTCCTCAATAGAGAGGTTGTCTTTAAAAGAGAGGCGTCCGCTAAGGGAGGTTCCACTGTACCATATAGAAATGGTGTCTTTATTTCAACGCTAACCAGCAGTGTATGCTCCCATTAGCCTCAACCACTAGCATGTACGCCATCCGACATATCCAAAGTGATCTCTCTCCAGAGCAATCAATATATAATTAACTATGACAACTCTATATCGTGGAACTCATTTTTTATTAACTTGCCATCAAATTCACTTTTTTCCAATTCTGTCCGTAACATATCTCTTGCGCTGATACAATACTAAAACTATGATATGATTCATATGGAATGTACGCGTATGTTGTGTTGTCAATTTCACTATTACGTGACGTCTATGGGGATCACTCAATACATAACTCGCTTCGATAATGATATGTTAGGGATTGCATTTTTTCTTTAAAAGTTTGTGGGCAATTTGACTGAAAGTTTCTAATTTTGCCAACCATGCCCATTGGAGATCTTTCAGTGCAACTCTAACTTGGTTAGGCAAAGGGACTTGGCCACATCAACACAGCATCTGATCTGAGACAAAATTATTTTATTCATACATAATTTCACTCATGCATAGCTAATTTTGGTTGTCCCATTCGCAGTCAATCTAGCAAACGGAAGGGTTGATGGGTGATCACATAAAATGCTGTTACCCCTGCTGATTGCCTTAACAACTGCATAACTAATCACCACGGTTAATCAAGCAAGAGCAATATCATGTAGGAATGAAATAATCTGTCTTAGATTGGAGACCATGCACAAGTCCCAATAGAACAAGTGAAATTTGTATCAGAGTGAAAAAACCCCACTGTGAGCCCCATTGACATTGTAAGTACAACTCACTTGTGAAACTGACCAGGGTCATTAACTTAACAGTACTAATTAATAGTATATTGTGTAATTTATTTGTATCAGAGTGAAAAACCCCCATTGTGAGCCCCATTGATATTGTAAGTACAACTCACTGGTGAAACTGACCAGGGTCATTAACTTTACAGTACTAATTAATAGTATATTGTGTAATTTATTTGTATCAGAGTGAAAAACCCCCATTGTGAGCCCCATTGACATTGTAAGTACAACTCACTTGTGAAACTGACCAGGGTCATTAACTTAACAGTACTAATTAATAGTATATTGTGTAATTTATTTGTATCAGAGTGAAAAACCCCCATTGTGAGCCCAATTGATATTGTAAGTACAACTCACTGGTGAAACTGACCAGGGTCATTAACTTTACAGTACTAATTAATAGTATATTGTGTAATTTATTTGTATCAGAGTGAAAAACCCCCATTGTGAGCCCCATTGACATTGTAAGTACAACTCACTGGTGAAACTGACCAGGGTCATTAACTTAACAGTACTAATTAAAAGTATATGGTGTAATTTATTTGTATCAGAGTGAAAAACCCCCATTGTGAGCCCCATTGACATTGTAAGTACAACTCACTGGTGAAACTGACCAGGGTCATTAACTTTACAGTACTAATTAATAGTATATATTGTGTAATTTATTTGTATCAGAGTGAAAAACCCCCATTGTGAGCCCCATTGACATTGTAAGTACAACTCACTGGTGAAACTGACCAGGGTCATTAACTTAACAGTATTAATTACTAGTATATTGTGTAATTTATAAGTTAACAATGGGCTTAGATATTTTGACACCTCCATGTGAGCTGTCCAGTACTCGGGGCATTTGGCCACATAAATTAGCAGTGAAAACATAAACCAACCAGCCAAATGTTTCAACTGAACCAAGTTTGTTCCCAGAGTATGGTAAGCGCCTACAATTGCATTAAAGTTTTTGCAGTCATTTCCACAATTTCCATATCATGTATGCAGAAGTGCACTTTTTGTTTGCACTGCCAAGACCTTCATTTCGAACAAGTACCACCAGTGTTCAACTACAGTGGAACCTCCTTTAGCGGACACCTCTCTATTAAGGACACCCTCTCTATTAAGGACACTAGTTTTGATCCCAAATTGGTTGTTTCCATTCAATTTGCCCTCTCTAATCAGGACACCTCTTTATTAAGGACAGTACTTTTCAGTCCCGAGGATGTCCGTTATAGAGAGGTTCTACTGTACTAGCATGTATGCCATCTGACACATTCCAAACGATCTCTCTCGGGGATTAATCAATATATAATTGAGTATGATATCATAGTGATGTGAGTTAGAATGGGTGGTGGCAGGACTGTCTGCAGTACAGACAAGCTGGCACAGAGAGCTCAAATTAGGCCCGGACTTTCGTTTCCGTTTGAAATGTTGTACATGCACTTTTCGAGGCACTTTATATGAAGAGTGCCTGAGCTTACCTAAGTGACCATGTTTGATGGTGACTGGGAGATTGAGATCATCCTGCAATTAAAGAGACAAGTGATTAGCAAATACACCGGTCTTCTTTGGCTTTCACCCCAATTTAAGAGACACTTTGACCCCCTAGTCCATGCCTAGAGTCCCCCTTTACAGTTGTTTTTGGATGCCACTACAGAAGGGCCCCAATTGGGTTCACTGGTTTGGTGACTCCAACTTTAGGCTAAACTTTAGAATCCCCGATCGGAAATGACGTAGTTTGATCGCATTCAACTATAAATCCATTGAACAGTGGTGCTTGGTTAGTCAACCGATGACCTTTTTTTGGGGTGTGATCGGGGATTGTAAACTTGTTCCCAACTTTAGCCTGGAACTATTAAAGAGTAGCCAAGCTCCATGTCAACTACTGTCCACTTAGATTGCATCTTTCATTTGGACTGGCTGACTTATTCGAAGAACGACACATCGTAGGGTTAGGCGTCTTTCTCGAGGACACTGAGAGTAATCAAACAGTGATCCTTCCCAGAGTTGAACTCGTGACCTCCTGATTAGGACCCCTGTACCGTTACAACTAATGAGTCTGTCTGCATCCAAACAGAATCAACCTTTTCGAAGAGGTTTGTTGGGCGTTGACCAGTCATGGTTTACCCTGGAATAAATGGTCACAGTTGCTGATGGCCAAGTCGTCTTGGGCCTTCTGACGTGTTCTGAGTCTGCGCATTTGATTTGTTTTGGCTCCAATTCGTCTTCTTTGAAAAGGCCTATAATCTACTTACCAAGGCACTTTGTTTGACATCAAGATTCTGAAGGACGATGTCGCCTGAAATGATAATAGACAATAACGCATTGAGTAAGACGTTTATATCAGGAAGAGCCCCGTACACTAAGGACACCCTCTGGACTGACAACGCTGTCCTTAACAGAGAGGTGTCCTGATAAGAGAGGACAAATTGAATGGAAACCACCACTGTCTTTGGGACCAAAACTGGAGTCCTTAATAGAGAGGTTGTCCTTAATAGAGAGGTTGTCCTTAATAGAGAGTGTCCCACTTATGGAGGTTCCACTGCACCAGGAAAGGGAATGGGTCGACTGGGTTGTCTGCTCCATTTCTCGGGGAGCGGGGTCTTGGCACAATGGTTGAGCGTCAGCCTTGTGTTCGGAAGGTCCCGGGTTCAACACCCGGCTGGCGCCACTTTGTGACCAATAATGGTCACGATCAATTTGTCCATTTCTTCTTCTAGTCCCCCTTTAAAACATATGTCAATAAATGACTTAATATCCTCGATCATTTCAGCACCGACTGAAAAAAGCTCAACCTATCAATGGTACGGGTCATTTGAGCAACACAGTTCTTTTGTGACCAAATGAATTTATCCATTTTTGCTAATTATCCAAAGCACTCGTTAGAGCTTTATGTTGATCATGTATCAGTTATCACATGATTTGATCTCTCTAATCAGGACACCTCTCTATCAAGGACAGCACTTGTCAGTACTGAGGGTGTCCTTAATAGAGAGGTTCTATACAAGCACCACTGATGGATAGATGAAAGCACAATTACAGTGTAACCTCACTTAGCAGACACCTCTATATTAAGAACAGCCCTATTGAGGACACTAGGTTTGGTCCCTAAGTTGTTATTTCCATTCAATTTGACCTCTCTTATCAGGACACTTCTCTATTATTAGGACAGCACTTGTCAGTCAGGTCGGTGTCTTTACTAGAGAAGTTATATTGCACTGTACACAGCCATACCACAAGAGTGCACCTCACATGACTGCTTAGAATATTATTTGCATCACTACTTATCATACCATTTCATTCCACAGCTGTCACTCTGTTAATAGTCGATTAAAAGTTATCTATCCAAGGCCAGTTCTTGATTTTCTGAACTGGTAATGCACACAACTGTTTATTTTTCGTGATTTGAGAGGATAAAGCATCACAGAACTCTTTAAAATTCAACTTCGAGGCATAAAATGACCAATTTTTTCAAAATCTGTTGGCACGTCAACCAGATTATTCTTTCTCTTGGCCTTACCCGTCTGTCAATAACAGAATGACTAGATTCATGTACACAGGCCTGCTGACAACTAATAATGTATCATGTGGTTGATAAAATTCAACCTAATTGAACTTTTAAGGGAAAGCACCAACAGATCTTAATAATAATATAATTTTCCCAAGGAGTTTCATTATATCAAGAGGACACACTTCGCCTTATTTAGATCAGGGTCAGGAAAATAGAAATGCAGTTACACACAATGCTGTAGAGCAGTTATTGTACATGCAACATCGCTGAAACTTGGTATGTATAGTATTTTTTAATCTGCACAACACCAATGTTAAAATTTACATTCACACTCACAGTACTTATTTAATGCAAATTTTCAAATTCAACTACAAATCTCAAATTTTTAGAACAGCGTGACCTTTAACCAAGAACCAACACTCAGCAAACACTGCAGATGATGTGTTCATTGAGTTCTGCCCAGCACATTAAATTCTCTTTCAATTTTACTTCCATTCTATAGCATTTGAGACACAACTGAACTAAAAGTAGAGGCAAAGCATATCGATGAATTTTTACACCCCGATCAGCCAACACCATCAGGTAGACCACGAACAGCTAGGAATGCTAATTCTTCAGTTACAAATCTTAAATGCTCACATGAATCTACTAAACCAGACTACAGTTGTAGGCGTACCATACTCCGACCTGGTAAACCATTGGCAGCGAGGGCAATAGAGTCTATGCTGATGTATCTGGTGCATCAGGAGCTGTACTGCCTTGAAGATTCTCACATCCCACAGAGATCTCAGGTGAGAAGTCAGACTAAACTAGACCACGCGCCAAAGACTGAGGACATCAGTCATACTGATACTATGAGTACTACGAGGTGCCCAAATGGATCTCCACACAAACTAATGATTCGTATGGCAATACAACTATAACTTTAGAGTAGACCGATGTGGCATGACCCCTATGGAAAGCCTGGTTTGGTGCATGCTGGACTCCAAGCCATGACGGGGTCCATCTCTTATTAAACATGTTAGAGACGAGTGATATGAATAAAGACGAGCAAATGCTTTTTTGTAAAACTCCACGTACATTTACACTAGGCTCTTCTGTACAAAATTGAAGTAAAAGCATTTGCTAGTCTTTATTGATATCACCCATTGGCCTGGTCCTGTGTGTAGAAGAGCCATAACAAGCATATCAAACACTAAGAAAGATGATTTTCCCTCGATACCGGGTACGTTTTTGTCCTCATTTCTCAGCTCAGTAGTGCCATTCACAGACAACAAATGATGGAATGATATGACAATTTGCCGTATCATAAAATTCTTACCATTCCAGATACTAAACTTCAGTTGGGCCCTGTCCAAGTGCTCAACATATTCTCCAAGATATTCATTGAGGAAGTTCAGAATCAAGGACTTCAAAAGCATTTCCAAATCAACATGCAAACTAAAACAGACACAAAAGGGATAAAATCGCAAACACTGGCCAAAACATTAGAAGGCTATCAGTAGATGAGATCAGACCTCTATCGTCTGACCCTTTAAAGTTTACAATAACAGGACTGAATGTACTGGTAAAGTGCATGTAATAGTACCAGTAGAATGCCAGGGCTAATGTCTCCTATGCCCTGTCAAGCACGGCCCTCTGACGCTGCATTTTTGTCCACTGAAAAGTGCACGCAATCTTGAGCCTATTGCCCCTATGATGGGCAAAGCATGCATCAAGGAATAAATTATAGAAGGGTGTGAAACATTTTAGGAAAATGGTCGCGTTACCACGACAAAGTTTAGTTACCGAATTCCCTTATAAATGTGTGTCATTGTCAACATGGCCAAACCAATTGCACGTATCGTGTTATAATGATTATTATAAAGGTTACAGAATTCCCTTATGTCATGGTCAATGACTGAGGTCAAATCAGTGTGATGAAAAACCTCTTAGTCTTACCCTCTATCTATCTCCTAACTATCACAGGTACCACTGTGCCTGGAGAAATCTCTGTTGAGAACCCCGATGACCAGAGTAAAAGATTTGTTTCCTTTATCCGGACTATTTACGATGGCAATCTGTAACTTAGTCTTGTCAATTTAACCACAAGAATAGAACATGAATTCCTGTGGATGTGACATTGTCTTTGACATACTGGTTGTGACTACTGACTGGAACTTCAGAAGACGATTGTGACATTGTCTCTGACATATGTTCAGCTTGTGACTTTGTCTCTGACAATTGAGAGAACTGCTCTGTCAGTGGCAAATGTTGTAGGCATCCACTATCAACGAAAAAATAGTGTTTTACTTTTACATTCAGAACATGCTGGACAGAGCCTTCTGAATCTGTGTAGGCCTAACTCAAGTAGGGCGATTGTCTGACATCTCTGACTCTGTCATGGTTTATGGCGACTTCATCAGCTTTATTATATCCTTGATTACCTTTGCATTGCCATAGCAGCAACATCATCATTACATGCATACAGAACAACATACATGTACAATCAACATGATCAGATGATAGAGGCATATACAATGGCTACACAATGTCAATGACAGTGATTACTGATAATCATAGACAGAAAGATTTACCTCCCCAGATGCCCAACTTCAGCTGCGATTTGTCCAAATTCTCGACATAATCACCGAGATATTTATTAAGCAAATCCACAATGATGGACTCAAAGACCATCTTGATGGCTTGCCAGTGCACTCAGATGATGCACTTTGCAAAAATCGGGAAACTTTTCAGAACAAATCTCACTAAAAAAGGGGGATGGGCTGACAGCATTTGAAGCCTGCTTACGCACATGAAAAATGAATGAATGTTCTGCCAGAAAAAGAGTGCACAAAAATATCGCTTCAAATATCGGTTTAAATGATTTCAAATCAATGCAATTAAACTGATTATGTATAAAAAGTCGTTTTTTTGTATAATCATTGAAATGATAAAAGGATGGATTTAATTTTGGCTATCAATGAAGAGGTCATCAATAATCCGCGGCATAAAGGTGGCAGCACCATAGGATGTGTATGTATGGCAAGCCAAAGCGGAATTTATTCAAGACTTTAGAATTACCATTCAAGAAGTTAAATATAAGTTCAAGAAGGAAATATATGTTCAAGACTAAAATATGTTCAACCTTGAATCAAATGTTTTCAACCTTGAATAAAATATGTTCAACCTTGAATAAAATATGTTCAACCTTGAACAAAATATGTCCAACCTTGAACAAAATATATTCAACCTTGAACAAAATATATTCAAGACTCACGTGACCATATTCAAGACGCACGTGACCACAAAATTGATGACGTAGAGCGTAGAATCTGTGGTACTTCCGATGCGTTCTGTTTCACGACAGGCATTGCGCATTTTGAACCTATAATTTGCCTGATGTCTGTGAAACATGTATCGACTCTGACATTCACTCGGCATCCATGTCATGATGTGTAGGATTACAGTACATGTCAGGTGTAGGCGGCTAGGTACGTGTACAACCATGTGTCAAAACCTCGTGCGAACAATTCGAGCTCCGAAACGCAACACAAGTACCATGGGTTCGGGAAAGTTCGGGAAAGTCCGTAAAGCATCAAAACATGAGCAACTACGTCATCAATTTTTGTGGTCACGTGCGTCTTGAATATGGTCACGTGAGTCTTGAATATATTTTGTTCAAGGTTGAATATATTTTGTTCAAGGTTGACAATATTTGATTCAAGGTTGACAATATTTGATTCAAGGTTGACAATATTTGATTCAGGATTGAACATATTTTGGTCTTGAACATATATTTAACTTCTTGAATAGTAATTCCACGGTCTTGAATAAATTCCGCTTTGGCTTGCCATATGTATGGCAAGCCAAAGCGGAATTTATTCAAGACTTTAGAATAACCATTCAAGAAGTTAAATATAAGTTCAAGAAGGAAATATATGTTCAAGACTAAAATATGTTCAACCTTGAATCAAATGTTTTCAACCTTAAATAAAATATGTTCAACCTTGAACAAAATATGTTCAACCTTGAATAAAATATGTCCAACCTTGAACAAAATATATTCAACCTTGAACAAAATATATTCAAGACTCACGTGACCATATTCAAGACTCACGTGACCATATTCAAGACGCACGTGACCACAAAATTGATGACGTAGAGCGTAGAATCTGTGGTACTTCTGATGCGTTCTGTTTCACGACGTGATTGATTGCCTGTATAGCCTTAACACTCAAACATGTCAAAAGACAACGAGAATCCGATACAGTGGTATGAAAGGTGAGAGGCATTGCGCATTTTGAACCTATAATTTGCCTGATATGTCTGTGAAACATGTATCGACTCTGACATTCACTCGGCATCCATGTCATGATGTGTAGGATTACAGTACATGTCAGGTGTAGGCGGCTAGGTACGTGTACAACCATGTGTCAAAACCTTCGTGCGAACAATTCGAGCTCCGAAACGCAACACAAGTACCATGGGTTCGGGAAAGTCTGGACGCGGGTTCGGGAAAGTCCGTAAAGCATCAAAACATGAGCAACTACGTCATCAATTTTGTGGTCACGTGCGTCTTGAATATGGTCACGTGAGTCTTGAATATATTTTGTTCAAGGTTGAATATATTTTGTTCAAGGTTGGACATATTTTATTCAAGGTTGAACATATTTTATTCAAGGTTGAACATATTTTATTCAAGGTTGAAAACATTTGATTCAAGGTTGAACATATTTTAGTCTTGAACATATATTTCCTTCTTGAACTTATATTTAACTTCTTGAATGGTAATTCTAAAGTCTTGAATAAATTCCGCTTTGGCTTGCCATAGATGTGGTTCTTCGTCTCCCTGTCGCTGGGCAATGTGGATTTTACATACACCCGTTGAAATTCTCACATGTGGCAGAGACAGTAGATTGAGTGAGACTAGCCTCAATAATCACCATTGCCGACACTTGGAGAATGTGTAGTTTGGGAAGGTGTAAACTGTTGATGAAATTGCTGATGAAAATGTTGATGGGGTCCTCTAAATTTGGTGGCTTGATATTTGTTTGTTTTTTAAATATTTTTCATCGGCGGAAGCAGGCTTCAAATGCTGTCAGCCTATTCCCTTTTTTAGTGTTCCGGAACGCTAGAGAACGGGGAGGCGAATACACCCTCGGTTTGCCGGCGCCTTCTACGATTTATTCCGGGTTTCATTTTATAGGCAGCCTCACAGTGAAAGTTACGAGGCTGTATCTCTTCGAAAAATAACGATTTAAACATTAAACAAAATAATTCACTGATAATTAAAGGGTTAGATAGTTTCTTAGATAGCCTTCCCGTATATTGACCGGAAAAAGAATTGTCTGGTCGCTTCAAAAATGCTAAAAAAGTTAATTGAATTGCGTCCGAAAACAGACACCTTACCTTTGTTTTGTACAGAAGTTGTAAAAATCACCATATGAGATCGATTATCGGATGTGTTTTGCAATTTTTGCTTGATTTCATTGCTTTAGCACTTAGCAAGTCATGGAACTACTTCATCTCCATTTGTTAAGAGTGCATCTGAACATCGAACGCACTGTATAAAAGTTTATCTGGTATTGAAATATTTTATTTTTTACTATTTGAATATTACAGTCGTTCAACAGCCATGGAGCCAAGTCGAAAGAAGCAGAAGAAAGACAATGGCCGCCCTTCTGCGTCATCACGTCGTACACGGGCGCACAAGTCGCCCACACCTGAACCTGAAAATGAAGGCGCCACCAGCAGAAGGTTACCAATGCCCTCGCTTGACCCCCTCTTGCGGTCAGGGTCGCTGATCAGCTCTCTCACGGACAAAACCCTCGAGGAGATGGAATCGTATTTTACAACTACCATTAAGAAAAAAAACGTAGCAGCAGCTGTTGGTACAGCAGCGTCCTCTAAAACTGTTGCAGCAGCAGCATCTGGAACATCTGCATCAACATCTGGTGCGACGAAAACTACAACGATCAAAACTTCGACGTATGTGCCAAAATTCGGCCCGAGTACGAATGTCATGCAGTTGATCCAAGAGAAATTCAAAATGAACTTTCCGGATCCGTCGAATTTAAACGGCGATGAGAAGGATAAAGCGCCGCCTGGTGGTGAGAAAACTGAGGAGGTGGAGAAGGTGGAAAACATCAACGCGGATTGTCCACTCTTTCAACTTCCAACAGAATTAGTGTCACATATTTTTGAAGAGTACATGACGTTTGATGAGGTTTCAAAGGTCCGAGGGGTAAGTATCTGTATGTAACAAAACGTAATTGACAACTTTCTATTGACAAATTGGAAGGAGGTTACATGAGCTATAAAACATGAATATATGAAACTTGTGAATGAGTTGAAATTATTGGACTGAAGCATTTTATTCAGACATAATCTTGGTTCTCTATTTTAGGTTTCACGCTGGTTTAGAAACACCAGTGGCGACCATCTCAACCGTGCATTTTCCCGGCTACAGTCAAAGATGCAGGGCAGGTTCCAAGCGATCAAGTCTCAAATGCCGCGGCGGGAGTCTGCACGAAGGAAGCACCCCCTGGCGAGGGAATGTGACATCATAGAGACGGTGCATATGCGCCTGACGTTACTTCAGATGACATTTGGCCGTCATATCGACAGGCGCCATTGTTGTTTCTTCCCTGGTGCCGTAAGTTTCATTTTCTAATCATTTCATTCCAATTTGCGGCCATCTTGGCTTTTTCAGCCATCCTCGTGGGAGAGACTGGTCTCAGCCCTGGTCGGCAACCAGTCTAGGAGAGAAACTACAAATTCTACAACGTTAAATCTAGGCCCATCAGCCCGGCAATGGCAACCTGACAAGGAGACTGAAACTCCAAAATAAAAGCTGACTGGAGTCCGAGCGCATCAGCCATACTGGCGTCCGACCGGGTGCATGGAACAACAGCCAATAATGGCTATATAGACCACTTTATTTCGTTAATGGTTCATCAACTGGTCTACCACAGCGCTGAAGTTATATTTTAGGCAACATCTTATCAATTAATCAATTAACTGATACAATTAATGAATTATCTCATAACTTTATAAATGAACTTTATTTTGTGTGTTACAGATCATTGATGAGGTCTACCGCATCCTAGATTACATCAAGACCACATCGAACCTGGGCCGAGCGTACAAAGTCACCGACGAATTGTTCGATCTCTCAACGATGGCGATGGAATATTTCAAGGACAAGGTCGAACCAACACTGCCAGAAGTCAATTACTTCACAACGGAATTCCCAGATTTGACGAATACATTTAAATGTGAGTCGTTTGTAGACTTGGAAGTTCTTAAGCTGCTTTGGTCCTTTGTCCTATTTTCGTGTAGGGGAGTGATACTCCTTGTTGCTAACCTTAAAATGCTTTGGAAATCAGGACAAGTTCTGGCTCAGTCTGATAAATAGTTCAGCTCAGCTGAGCCAAGCAGACTTCAGTAAGTCAACGGGCTACTTGTGTAGTTTTCGCATTTTGTCACTTTGAAGTTTGAATGTTTCTTGATTTATTTCAGCTTCACTCACAGGTGTAGCGCCAATCCTGCGGACACCAACCGACAAGCCGGCACAACCACCGAAGGCACCCTCAACAGCCCCGCCCAGTAACCAAGGCAACCAGGACAAGGAAGACAAACAGACGCAACTCAAACGACAGGTACGCAACCAACAACTTGAGATGCTGCGTGTTAAACGAGATTTGACGCGGTATCGCGGTAGGACTGTACGTCTGGAGAAACAGAACGGAGACTTTAATCTACGGTTGTCGCATTTTGAAAAAAAGGATGACGAACGCGAGAGAAAGTTGAACATTGCTTTGGAAGAGTTACGAAAATGTCAGACGGAGTTGTGCAGCATGAAACAGATTGTGCAGTCGAGAGTGTCGCCGCCTGTTGTTGAGAATTGAGAGCACGCGCTTTAGGATAGGCAACTAATGCTCATGATGCGGTATCCCGGGAGGACTGTATGGTTTTAGAAATCAAATGTAACAAAGTGGAGACTTGAATTTATGATTGTTGCATTCGGTAAAAGGAGGATGACGAATTGGAAGGAAGCTTTGGAAAAGTTGTGAAAACGTCAAACGGAGTTGTATGGTATGAAACATACTGTGCACTTGTAGGTGTCTCCACCTGTTGTCAACGATTGAAACTAAGGACATGTGGTTTAGGATCACAAGGGCAAATTTGATGCTGCATGTTCAAAATGTTTGACGTGGTATTATGTACATTTGGTGAAATAGAGTGTAGGCTTTGATTTGCAATCATTGCATTTCGAACTTGATACATTGAACGGAAGTGAAAGTAATGAAGACATGCAAAACGCGTTGTGTAGTTTGAGGCAGATTGTTGGGTCGCAGGTGACACCATCTGTTGGAGAGAACAGTAACTAAGGACATGTGGTTTTGGTGAGAGTGTCAGTGAGATATCTTAGTGAGCTGTCTTAAATGCGGAAAATGAGAGGTCATGTTTTTTTACTTTTCTTCATGCCAAATGTATATGTGAAACGTGCCAATATACAAGGTGTTTAAAAAAAAAGGAAACTGTTTCGTGCTCGGTCATCTGCGAGAGTAAATTGGATTTCTTGGTGTCATAAGAAAGAGGGCATTATTAGGTAATAAATGGTGGCTGCCAATTTCCAAAATATTTAGCTATTTCTAAGACATGAACAAATTAATCTTGAATTCCTTTTGTTAAAACACCCTGTATAAGCAAGGTGGGGGAGGAGATTGCAAGATGGGATTAACGTCAGATAACCAGTTTACAGGGATTGCGATTTAAAATAAGTGAATTGGCAGGCACCATCTTCTTCAGCGTTTGCTCTGCACTTGGAGATGTTATTCTCTAGGGAGTATTCCTCCTCCAAGGTAACCTCGAGTCTATCAAACAGGCTCCTTATCTCACTTTCTTAGGCTGGGGAATAATTGTCATATCTTTTTTGATTCAACTGAAACTATCAGTTATTAGTCTTTCAATAATCTTTTAATTGAGGTGCATTTTCTTGAAGAAAAAACTATTTTGGCAACTGTTGCCCCCCTTTATACAAGGTATAAACCATAGTTGGTAATTGTGTCTACAACTGTATGTTATGTGGTCTTTTCATAATAAAATTATTGATATGATTAATAAGGTTTGTTGTTACACTTTATATTACCACCCGACAGTGACTCTGCCAGATCCAATACAGTCTTCGTCAGTCAAAGATGGGAGACTGGGGGTGACATGAGTAAAGACTTACAAATGCTTTTATCTAAAAATCCATATACAGTAGAACCTATCTATTAAGGACACCCTCTGGACTGACAAGTGCTGTCCTTAATAGAGGTGTCCTGATTAGAGAGGTCAAATTGAATGGAAATAACCAATTTGGGACCAAAACTAGTGTCCTTAATAGAGAGGTTGTCCTTAGTAGAGAGGTGTCCGCTTAGGGAGGTTCTACTGCACATTTACACTAGGCCTTCCTGTGTAAAATTGAAGTAAAAGCATTTACAAGACTTATTCATAATCATATCAACCCAGCAGGTGTATGCATATCAAGGGCCTGTCATAAACGTGAGTTGTCTCCTCATTCTACAGGTGTGTTATTGGTAAACATCATTGACGAGGAACAGGAGTGTCACAGGACCTAGGACCGGGAGAGTGTATACCCCTCTCAGGCCTTTGAATCAACGGCCTTGTCTGCAGAAACGAAACAAGCCACTTCATGCCTTGAATTTAGACAAACAACACAACACACTCTTTTATTTCATTTGTTTATTAATAGAGCTTGATGCAAATCTATACAAAGTCTCAGGAATTCAATCAACTGACATAATACAAATTATACTCGTCAATTAACCCCTTCATGGCCAAGATTCCTGGTATATTAAAGATTTGGGACCTACTCATAACATGGGAACTGATTGCGTAGCCCTATGACAACTTTTTATATGGTACCATAAGGAATAAACGCACAACATTTCAAAGTACCATTTCTCTAAAAGTGCACATAGGCGCATATTTTGAGGTGCTCGAGACAGGCTCCCATATGGTACCATAACACTACACCGCATGAAATAGGTACTTATTTTAAAGTGCTCGAGTCTGACCTTCTAATGGTACTACTGTTTCCAAAATTGGATTGTTTTCACAAAGTCCAATCTTAAACCAAAGAAACTTGGGCACAAAGGGGTTAATTTTATTTACAACTCTGTGCATTTGTTGGACAACCCTTGTCCCATAGCGAAATCTGAAACTGACATGGCTAAGTACAAAGATGGGCCAACAATTCATTCAATTACTGCTGTCAGGGGTATTTCAGAGTTCAGTTCTCCTTTTACGATGACCCAACCTTAATTGCAATGGTGTACATCACATGCCTGGTGTACAACCCAATAAAACTTTGCTGGTAAAGTATTCTTATAAGAATCTAACAGTATCTTTTGGGCTTTAAAACCTTTCGGGCTTTTTATCAAGACTAATGGATGGCATGGAATAGCCGTTTCAGAAGAAATTACCCTTGACAGTGTTCAAATCACTATAACACTTCCTCCATTTTATATACAAACATTTACAAGCTATAAAAATATCTCGGATAATTCCAGCAAAAATTTGTCAAAACCATGGTTTTTTTATAAAAGTTCATGATTTTGGAAAATTTTCCCATATTGAACCAATTTTTGTCTCAAAAGAACTGAATAAAATATTCAGCGCACAAGTTAATTGTTATTATATTATATTCACATACATAAATAGTGTGTTTGAAATAATTTCATGATCTTCTGCATCTTCTTCTACATTACCTCCTTTGGCCTGGTTTACATACGATTCACTTGTAACTAATTCTATGTAACCCCTCAGGCTGGGTTACATATGATTCACTTCTCACTCATTCTATATACCTCCTTGGCCGGACTACATAGAATTCACTTGTTACTTATTCAACAATACCTCATTCAGCCTGGGTTACATATGATTCACTTCTCACTATTCGTCATTTTGCCAAAACCTTGGCCGTCACCTCGGGTTTGCCAACATTTTAGCTCCACATTCACAGTGTTTGGTGAGTTGACCAATACCTCCAATTCCTCAACCTGACCTCAACCTTAAGCTTACAATATTCTCGGATACACATCTCAGCATGGGTAAAAACCCTTTTTTTGAAAGAAGATTTTTCAAAAAGAATTTTTTTTGCATCAGTTCTAATAAAACGAGGAACAATGATTAATCGATTTTAAGTAATTTTCATCTCAATACTGTATTAATTTGAGCACATGAACTTGCATTTAAACCAAAATTTTCAAATCCGCCTGATTAGTAAAGTTACAAAGACCTGAGAACTTGTACGATACTCATAACCGTGAAAATTTCGCGGCGCTAAAAGTTGGCAAAATTGCTCATTTTCAATTGGTGATAGATTAAATACTGTGTTTGCTGATAAAATTCACAGGGTTAATGCATTACAGTTTATAAATTAACATGCTTTCTAGGTACGCCTTTGACAGTACATGCACATTTGAAAATGAAACGTTTGCGAACATTTCCCAGTTTGCAGTATTCGTTTTTACCCCATCCTCCAAAATATAAGCAGACGCACAAAATGAAATCATAATCATAACAAACAAATACATTTCAAAGGCATTATTGAGGAGTCTTCAGATCCACACTTCTGGTGATTGGCGAGATATTCCAAAACATCTAGATTTAGAACGAACCGCACTTTACAGTGTAAATGCACTATGCGCAAACGAAGCCTCGTTTTCAATTCCGCTTGGGTTGGTGCAAAATGCGGAAGCTGTCAAAAAGCTTTTAAAACCACATTTTTCTTTGTTTAATTTGAGACGTTTTCGAATAGAAATTGATACCTTACTGTCAGTATTGATTGAGTCACCCAAACCGCTCGGATGGAGCCGAAATGTTGCTCGTTTTTGGCCAACATTTTTGCTCCACCCTCACGGTTTTGCTGAGACAATCAATACCTCTAGTTTCTTATAAATTCCGATGCCTGGCTTTGGTATGGAAAACCTGTTTCCAAACACCTCGCAGATAAAACTTGTTAATCAATGTGATCAAATAAGACATGTGCCAAAATAATATGATTAAAAAACGGTGCCAAAGTGATTGTATAAAATTTTCCTTTAGTTAGTATCAACAAATATATACAATGTAAAGTTAAAACAAATGCTGAGGTTAAGCATGTGGGTTGTGACAAAATTCAAATCTGATTGGCTGTTTTAAAAACACTAACTAAATAAATTGACCAATCAGAAACGTCGTTACATTTCTAAAGTTTGTTTCTTGGCCTATTCATATGCGTTAATGGTATTAAAGGGGTACGCCGTTCATAATTACTGGTGGCCAAGTTCTATAGAAATGCACTAATACACAATGCCATAGTGCAGTTATTATGAACACGAATTTGTTGAAACTTGGTACTTATTGTATTTGTAGATCTGTCTACAGAAAGGCAATGCTGAAATTTATATTAAGTATGTATTTACGCAATTGAAATTTTCAAATTCAATTACAAATTCAAAATTCTTAACGAACGGTGTAGTCCTTTAAGTGCCCCGCAAACAAGCGATCAAAATCGTGCCAAAAACATACGATCGAAATCACAGCGACATGCGATCACGATCGGATGCAACAACACAAAACGTCTGCAGTGGCACCTGTGATAAGAATCCGTTATCGCAGCGACCTGCCATGAATATGAAACTCAGGAATTACCAGCTTTGAACGCAGATGAAAGATCTTTTTGTCACACAACAGCGATTAAAATCGCTGCGACTAGCCATTGCAAAAGTACGATGCCTTTTCTTAAGTGCCTGGGTTATAATACAGGATCTACACAAACAGAAGTATTATTTTGTTCTACAAAAACAACATCACAGATGCCCGCCAACTGCGCATACTAATCATCCCAAGACCACTAATTTGACTCCTGCCTACAGTGCCCCTTTAAATCCCCAAAGGGTTAAACAAAAATCTCAAAACAGGAAGAAAAGCAGAAGTTTGAAAAGTACAAAAGTATCTAAACTATGGACAAAGAGATTGAGAATTATTACTTTAAGAATCCAGCACCAGGGGGCAGCACCCTCAGTACCTAGTTCCACTCAAAGAGGGCACTCTAATAGTGACTTGGCAAAAAATTAGTAAAGATCTGAAGATTTATGTCACCAACATACGAATAGAAGGAAGCTCATCCCAAGTTAGGCCTTGTTCCTAGTTCTATTCATAGAGGCCACTCTGAAGACAGTCTGACCTTCAAATGGCGTGACCTTCACCTTGTAACGACCTCGACTTATTGCGACCTTGATATTCTAGCTCATCCCAAGTTAGGCCTAGTTCCTAGTTCTATTCATAGAGGCCACTCTAAAGACAGTCTGACCTTCAAATGGAGTGACCTTCACCTTGTAACGACCTTGACTTATTGCGACCTTGATATTCTAGCTCATCCCAAGTTAGGCCTAGTTCCTAGTTCAATTCATAGAGGCCACTCTAAAGACAGTCTGACCTTCAAATGGAGTGACCTTCACCTTGTAACGACCTTGACTTATTGCAACCTTAATATTCTAGTGACCTTGGGTATAACCTTCAGTGTTTCATTAAAAAGGCGAGGTGTAACAATCTTAGCCCTGGAACAATTATACACTCGGTGTGCAAAAATGTGTAGCACAGCTGCTTTTTACACTGCAGGGCTATGATTGTACTGTGACTATAACTGTAGCACTTTACCTTAGCACAAAATAACACTACCTTAAATGTACCTTTTCTCTCAAAACCACTGCTTTTTCCATCTTTTCTACGAAGTAAGGTAAGATTGTACAATTATAACCTGGGTTTAATTACAGCTTTTGTATGCATGTGTACTGTGCATTAATGTTAATGTGTATGTTTTCTGTACTGAAGAGGCTATAACTGTACCAGGATTATAAGTGTACCACTTTACCTTACAGAGATCATTAAAGAAATAAATCACACATATATATCATACAGCCACATTGGAACAAGGCTTGTACATGCATCGTCCACATTTACTATTTAATCCATCCAAAAGCATTCAGCATTTAGTAAATAACATTTCTTTACAAAATCTTTTTACAAAATGTTACACTTTTCTTTAAAATAATATATTTTTGTCTCGAGTCCGATTGAAATATCAACATTCCTAGAAAATCGATGTCCACAAAATGCTGATTTTTGAATCAGACAAAATGGCTGAAGACACCCGAGGCAGTGTTCACTCAACAAGTGAGTTCTTTACCCTACACTCCCAAAACACAGATATGGTATCACCCAACCATAGAGTTTTGGGTCAAACCACACTGTGATAGGTGTTGCAGGTGTCAAGCTCCCACCTGTCAAAATCAATCACTGGCCCTGCCCCCTCATTTGCATATCCAATAAGGCATAGCTGCAAGAATGTTAATTTTGCCTGCACATAATTCTCCTAAGCGAGCAAAAAATGTCTGTATATTATAGCAGAGAAGAAGTTCTGAAGATGCCATTTTGGCAGAAATTCTTGTCTTTTGATTAGCACGTACACGCACAAAAATGCCTCTAAAATGTTTATTTTTGAACCAATTTTAAAAATTCAAAGCTCCACGGAGAGTCAAGACAGATGTCCTTCCATTCAAGCTATCACATTTAGCAATTAACAAGAGGAAAAAAAGTCTGAAATCCGCCTAAAATCGACAATCTGACATCCCTGCAAAATACACAGACACTCCCTACCAACCCAAACTTACATGTATACAAAAAATTATACTCTCTGGTGCGGATGAAGTTCTATATCTGCTTGATACCTCAGGTCCTTTGCCCGGCGCTTCTTGCCTTTCCCCGGCGGTGGGCCACCAGGTGGTGCTGATGGTGCACCGTAAGGTGGCGGCGGCCCCTGCGGTACCTGTGGACGTCTCTCAGCTGCCTGCGGCTGCTCGCCACGCGGCCGTCTCCGCGGCAACGTAAGGGCGCGTGCGGGCTTTTTACTCGGGTTGCTGCTTGGAGTGTGAACTGAACATATCTTGATGAACAAGGCCATGAAGAGGATTAACCCTATCGCCATCAGCAGGACGGCCCACCAATGAACCTGAAAGGTCAAATACGGAGTGAATTTCAAATTATTTGGAATCGCCATTCTATATTAGTATTTCCTCGTAACAAATCAGCCAATCAGAAGCGTTGTTACAAAGGCCGCTTCACCACTCCAGATTAAGGTAGCCTGGAGATTTTTCTACTTTTACCGGGACCAAGGATCTCTTATGCATTAAACGACTAAAACCTCGTCCCTACTCACCACAATCCATTCCTTGATAGTATTAAGCGTCGCTGGGTTGAAGAGAAGATTTTTCAATCGAGCTAGCGGACCGTCCGCGTCGACGCGACGGCACTTGAAGAAGGCATCACAGTAACCTTGCATGTTATCACAGTGGGAGCCTGGAAAATGTGGAATGCAAGATGATGACACTTGGAGCAGGGTGGTAAACTGGTTCATCATTGCAATAGTATTCATAGAAGGTAGAAATAATCTAGATTTCTCCAATCAGCGAGTTCACAATAATCCCTGCATATGCCCAAACCGTGTCAAAACCCGGCAAATTTCTTAAAAGTGTTTTTTCTTTGAAGCTTTTCATCAAAACCCCACATGGAATACGAAATTTACTTCTGTACTCTGAGACATCTCTTTGATATTGACTGAAATCACATCCTGAAGTATTTGACCTTGACCTTCAACATGTTGACCTTTAACCTTAGACCTACCAGCTGGCTTCCTAATAGCCAGACCTCCATTTATCGAATCTATCATTTCTTTAAACTTCGGCGCATCTGCGGCTAGCGTCAGACTTGCACTACTTATGCAGGGGGCGGTGGCAGAACCATTGGCTGAAAGAAAAAAACATTGAAGTACAGTAGAACCTCTCTATTAAGGACACCCTTGGGACTGAAAAGTACTGTCCTTAATAGAGAGGTGTCCTGATTAGAGAGGTAAAATTGAATGGTAACAACCAATTTGGGACCAAAACCAGTGTCCTTAATAGAGAGGGTGTCCTTATTAGAGAGGTGTCCGCTAAGGGAGGTTCTACTGTATTTTTGTTTTATCGTCTAAAGAAGGACTCTTCAATAACTAAACCATAAACAATTTTCACTACTGCAATTTCACAGATTTTTAGCAGTTACTCATGGACATTTTTTTTAACAAACGGCATTTGCCGTTAACTTTTTCACTACCGTACCCGGTTTTTACCGGGTCCTTACAGTGCCCGCAGTTAGCACCACCGTTAATCACTTACCTTTGCAGGAGATATAGCACAGCTCCGTGGAGTCTGCTTGTTCTAACGTCGACGAGCATTCCTCCCAACCGAACCGCTGACATATAGAATCCTTACAATCCTGAAAGGAGGAATAAGCATTGTTAACCCACTTGCATTTAATCCGGCCAAATCCAACCACACTGCCTCCCTTTACACCAGCCACGCCCCATTTTAAAATTTTATTGTACTGAAACTCTACTACTAGCTGCTATCGTAATCTTGTGAAACATGCCTCTGAAATACTTTCATTTTGTCCGATTTAGAAAATTTAAAGTTCTCCGGAGAGCCGAGGCAAAGATCTTTCTATTTCTGCTGCCGAATTGAATTTTTTTTGAGGAAAAAAATGAAAAGGCTCCATAAGTCAGAAATGTCTCAACCCTACTATTAACCACTGAAATGAGAGCACTTACCCCGGCCCTACAGACTTGGGTCATCGAATTGCAAGGCGTGTAGTCTTCCTTTGCAGCAGGCTTCGGGCAGGTTTTAGCCACACCAGTAAGAGGGTTAAGGAAACTATGAACAATTCATCATCATCATCATCATCATCATCATCATCATCATCATCATCATCAACAATATCATTGTCATCAACATCATCATTGTTGTCATAATCATCATTATTATCATCATCGACATCATCATCATCATTATCAACAATATCATTGTCATCAACATCATCATTGTTGTCATAATCATCATTATTATCATCATCGACATCATCATCATCATCATCATCAATATCATTGTCATCAACATCATCATTGTTGTCATAATCATCATCATTATCATCATCGACATCATCATCATCATCATTATCATCAATATCATTGTCATCAACATCATCATTGTCGTCATAATCATCATCATCATCATAATCAGCATCTCCATTACCGGCATCATAACCCCATTGGATTTTAGCTCAGTCTAAGGCCACAGTCCACCTATGTGGGATAATTTTCTTGCCCTGGCCTAACCACTCAGGTACAAGGGACCACCGCTCCAAGTATCATCCGACAGACCCTCATTAATTTATCAACATCGCATTTGCTTTTGAAATGTGCAAGTGAGTCGAGACGTAAAAAATATTGAATTGAGAGCTGAGCGTCAACTAGGACATTATGAGCTCTATAAACAATACTGTACTGTAAGTCCCCGGTAGGAGGAAACTGGAGTTCCCGTAGGAGACCTACGCTGTCAAAGGGAGTTGCTCTCTCAATGACAAGAGCACACCCGGACCGACTGGGAATTGAACCTGTGACCTCAGAGGTGACAGGCGCTGATGTTCGCACTGCGCCACTCCCGACAGTGGCGTTGTCAAAACATCAAAACGATTTCATAGAAAAGGATATTTGCAATTCGTTTCATTGCTGCACTCTGTTTCAGGGGAACACATCCTCGTCGCGTCGTCAAATTGACAGTTTTTACAACATGGATCTGCAGAGCTGAAATGGAAGAACGAAACAGTCAGTAAATCGGAATTTCTTTTTTTTCCAGCAGAATTCTGTAAAGTGTACACCCTATGTGCATTCAAGCTAAATAAACACTTCTGCGAAGGCTCCTGTTAACTTGAGTAAATCCACCACTTTTTGCACAGCGCCAATTAAGTCAGGACTGATTCAATTCACGAATTGTTTGCCGTGGATTGAACCACAGAGTCAGAGACAAATTGTTGGGTGAGCTGATTTAGGTGGGTTTACAAGCGCCTGGCTATCGGATCACTCAACAGAGCCTAATGCGCTGTGTCATCACCCAATTCCAGACCACACCACAATCACAACATCACAAGGAAAACGCAGACCTTTCAGTTTCTCTAAAAATACAAACTGACCGCACAGACTAGCCAGTTCCTGAAAGATTTATCCACAAACCTGCATTTATAGCCTGGTTTCAATTTACAGGCTTCGGACGCATCTGCCCCTGCGTCAACCGGACGAGGATTACAACACTTGTCCTGACATTGGTCAGCATAGCCACAGTCGCATTCTTCTCCTTCCTCCACAAGCATGTTACCGCAGAATGCAACTCCAATATCTGAACAGGAAAAGTGGAGAAAATTAAGCAATTCTTGTAGAGTAGAGTCAAGCCATCCAGGACACTCATGAGACTACTGTCCTTAGTAGTGAGTTGTCCTGATTAGAGAGGTCAAAATCTCTGTGTATGCAAGTGAATGTAGAATGAGATAGTTGGACGCAGAAATGGTTATGTCACGTCACCCTCTGTTGATTGGCATAAGGCACCTGGATGCGAAATGCTCCAAACTAAATTACCAGCGTGAATTAAAGAAGGATGGGAAATCGACAAAGACGGAAATTTGTACCTTTGAAACAATTGATTTTTCCGTTATTCTGATTGAAAATTTCATCGAGGACTAGCGAGATGTTGTTGAGGCTGCATGGCGAGAATTGATTGTTGTTCGTCCGGTCACCAGAGGTCGCCTGGGCGAACATAATGAAATTTCCAGCATCGTTTTTCAGTTTCGTATAGGGCATACATTCGGCAGGGTAGTCGTGCTGAAATCAACAACAATGCTGAAAACGCGGGCAACGCAAAGTGTGGCTAATCCCATCGTACGAGCACAGAATTGCAGATTGTCAGATTTCTTAAGCTATTACTTATTGTATCGCAGGAGTTTCATGGAAATGGCTGGATGTTGCCATGCCAACGATATCTTGCTAAATCTTACCAATTGTACGTGGTGTTAAACCAATTGACAGAGCAAATTGGGAATTCATCGATGAAATCAACAAGGACATGCACACATGCTTTTTCTAGCGCAAATCTATTTTTAGACACAGCTAAACCTTGGGGCAAGGCATAAATCTTGCTAGAGCAGACGCGACTTGGACAAGAGGGTAGCAGTCGATTCTGCGGGTGTGAGGGGTGAAACATCCTCCAATTGGCAACTACTTGTAAAATGGGGATTCTTGACTTGCTGCTTACCGGTGATCCAAAGTTATGACCGACTTCATGGGCGAATGTCAATATTGAAACCTTGGTCGGCACACGCTGTTGGTAATTTTCAAACGTCACGATGCCGGTGTTCAAACTTTTAAACGTTCTCTTGCCACCTTCGTTGTATTCTTTGTACTGCTCGCAGATGCCGCCGCTGACCCCTATTGGCGGGGAGAGAAATGAAAATGGAAATGAGAAAGAACATGAGACCACTACGAGCAGTCCTTTTCACACTGATTAACGGTGAAGAGGGCCAAATGTCCTTAAATTAGTAAAATTATTTCAAAACAACTTTTTTCCAATTTTCACACTTAAGAGTGAAAAGCGTTGTATAAAAACTCACTATTATCATCACGATGATAAGTTTGACCAAGAATCATTTATAAATTCTGGTTATTACTTACTTCCCTTGGCGCCAACCCACGCCAATCCCAGCGTCCCCTGGCTGAAGTCACGATACGTGAACATGTACGCCAGGCAGAAGTCGTCGTGGTTCGCGAGGGAATTGAGGTTCAAGAAGTTGCTGACGTCGATGTACGGGTTACAGAACTGATTCGTGTTGACCTGGCTGCAGGCTGAATCATTCTGAATCTGGAAGCCCAAAAGATGAAGATTTAAAGCAGGAGAACACGTGAACACTTTCAGCGCCATCTGACGTAGATCTTCGTCATTTCATTGGCCAGCCGCTTATCAGTTCGCTCACGGCTTGCCTTTTACTGACATCACCAAGAACGAGAGTGATCACAACGTTACGGTCGTTTGTTTGCTACTTGTTTGTTGTGGCCTTCAGTGGCTTCCTCTGCCTGGTGTGACGGCCTCTAAGGCTTCAAAATCACTATGGGAATCCGACTTACCTGGACTTTATTTACTTGAAAAGTAATACCGCTATAACTAATCCCGGGGCTGTCGGAATTCTTGAAAGTGGTCGCCTCATAAATATTCTTCAGCCCTGCAACGTGCGTGAGGAAAATACCAGATATTTCCCGCTGTATTGAAATGGCATCCTACAAGGTGGAAAAAAACAACGACTTGAGATTCTGAAAGGTATGGGTTGACTCTCTGAAATCAATGACGCCAGAGGTGTCATCGAACTTAACTATTTGACCCCTGGGTGCGGTTTGTTCAAAGCTTTGCTATCCGGTTTCGCGGCCGCTTAACCACATTTATCTTAGCGGGCTGCTAATTTTGCACCATTACGCTTAGGCCACCACCAAGTTAGCGGAACCTTATAAGTTTTCCCGAGGGGTGCTGCCTAGTAGGAATCCTCTAGGTTTTGTAGCGGCCGCCAAACTAACCAGGCTTTGAACAACCAGGCAATAATACTATGGTCAGATGCCCACAGCGTACCAAACTCAAACGACCATTCTGTGCCCAACAAAGTTGTTCATGCTTTTAAGAACAGTTAGAAATAAGACTTACTGTATTGTACGCGCCGGTCACCGATCCAAAGGTTGACCGCGCTCAACGTTGCTTAACTTCCACTCTGGGGCCAACGTGCCAACCACTGGGCCATAAGGGAATTCCCTCATGGCCGGCGGGTTAAGCCGTGCCATATACCTGGGGGTACTATACACCATTCCCCCCTTCGGACAGAGATGGATCGTCCGCGATCCTACTTAGCGCTTCATGCGTCTCAGTACCGAACTACAAATCCAGAGCTCGCATCGCGTGGGAAGGTCTGCCAGATGTATTGTACGCGCCGGTCACCGATCCAAAGGTTGACCGCGCTCAACGTTGCTAAACTTCCACTCTGGGGCCAACGTGCCAACCACTGGGCCATAAGGGAATTCCCTCATGGCCGGCGGGTTAAGCCGTGCCATATACCTGGGGGTACTATACACTTACCTTTCCTTCAGTTCTGAGCTCTATCCACAACATCGGGTCGGACTGCATGAACAATGTGCAAACTTTTGCATTACTCGCTGGCGCCCTCTTTTGACGATTCAAGGACTCGGAGTAAAGATTATGATACAAATTATCTCGCCCCGAGAATGAGTTTGTGCCGCGCTTCGGTCGATCGGGCTGTTCCTACAAATGGAACAACCGTTTTGAAGACATTTAACTTTTTTGCTACAGCAGGTTTTTTAAGTGAACCAAACCCCTGCCCACATCTGGTATAGACAGGGTGGCCTGGATCCCAATTAGGCTTAGGAAAAGCTTCACAGTGAAAGAGCTGGCATTACCCAATCTTATGGACGAGGGATGCATTTAGTTCAGTTTTTTCAGGTGTAACCAACCCAAAAAAAAACATGTATAGGGACTGTGGTTAAAAGATAAGTCTTAGTTTTTCGTGCGTCACACCCTCTCCCCCTGAAGGATGTGGATAGCCCCAACATCCAACCAGTCAATGAGTTTGGTAGCAAAATACTCACTACTCCTGAGTTCTGTACGCTTTCCATCCATTCCTTGGTGATAGGGTTTGCTTGACCACAGTGTGGCTGATGGGGTTCACCTCTTTTAACTCTGAAAAGACGAAATAGAATTATAAAATCTGTCAAGTCAACACTGGAACCTTTTTTGGACCCGGATTGAAAAATTCACCGGCTGTTGCAACTTTACACCAATCCGAAACGATAGGGAAGGTACCTTTCTTTACCAGGTGTGTGTGCACCTCTGTGGTCTCTAGAAGTAGTCGCTAGAAGGCCTTACATGTATGCAAAAAAAACACAAAGGGGGGCGCTATATATGGGGGTTGGGGACCACATACCTCTCTTTCACGCGTCTGTCTGCATAGATAATGGAATGGAACTTCTGTGGACTCTTGAAGTAGTAGCTAGAAGGCTCTATGTAATATGTTTCATCTAACGTTTTCACATAACCGCGGAATGTCCCGTCAATTATAGCACCAACTACACTGGAGCCAGGCTGGCCTGCAAAACACAACAAAAAAACAATCAATTTATTAAGTTTTGAAAGCTTAAGATTCAAAACACTCGTCTGTGTACGATTTACTCATCACAGACTTCTACAGATGACGCATTCACAAGTGCACTCACGACATATCAACACGTAAGGTGGCGGCCATCTTGGATTTTGACGCCGTGTCCTACTCTTACTGGAGTCTGTATGTACCCAAATACTAAATCAAGCTTTGACACATCGCCGACTTCTACAGATACCGCGTTAATAAGTGGCCGGAAGGCAGCCATTTTGGATATTGATGCGGCAACCTACTTTTCGCTAACTGTTTTACAAGACAATACATACCCGCTAATTCTCCCTGATATAAATGACTGGTATCTAATTTTTCTACCTTCCCGTGGCCGCGGTCGATAACGGCGTCGCGTGAGAAAATACTGGTATCGGGGCTGAGGCGGAGGGAAAATGTTCTGGAAGAAAAAGGATGAGTCAGAAAAAGTTCAGAGACCTCTTATTTGAACATATCGACTTGGCTGTATTCGAAAAACTTCAGAATAGCTTGATAATTGCATGAAAATTGAAAGGTACCTCCAGAAAGTGCCGAGCGAGAGCTTTCAAATGAATGTCAATAGGTTTACAGATGGTACCATTAGAGAGTGCTGCTCATACTGTTACCCTCAAATCCGAGTGACAACGAGAGGATTTCCCTGGGGCCCCCTAGTGTAAGCTAAAAGAACCACTTACTGTCCGTGAGCATTGAAATTTAAATGCGCATCGGTGGAAATCGACCTTTTCACGCGGCTGTGGGCATCGTGAAGGTCAGTGGTGCTGTACGTTAACCCCTCATAGTGCATTACATAGTCATTAAGCCGTCGTAAACCTGTAATGATAAAAAATAGGGATGTTTGTACTCACTTGAACACACAGGCAAGATTTTTGTTGCAGGCAATCACGATCGCAGGGGCATTGATGAAAAATCATTCATTTGTTGAGTGATCGCAGCTAATGGTCCCTTGCAGATTGTTGTTAACACCTTGATTGCATTATAATCGACCACAGCGATTTTATAAATATTGACCACACATTTCATTTGCTGGGATGGCTATCAGGTAAACAAATACAGGCTACTTCCTGCCTGTTCTGACATTCTGCTCATGAATGTTGTTGGGGACCAGTGCTGTACTAAGAGTAACACAGATTGACAGGGGACTATAGGCAGGAGCGGGGGGAAGGGGGGGTTAAATTAGCATCTTCAGGTGACTAATATACACAGTAAGGACACTGGGTCATGTCAGATTCAAAAGTAAATATATTCCTTGTACAAGCGTGAATAGTTTTGACGTACTGTGAGATGTGAGAGACCCCTATTGGCAACTTCTCAGGCGACTAATATTCACAGTAAGTTCACTGGGTCATGTCAGATTCAGCACTCCTCTTACAAGCGTGAATAGTTTGATGTACTTTGAGATGTGAGAGACCCCTATTGGGGACTATGTGTAACTTTATCCTGCCTACTTAGCTGCTGCCTATATAGTCCCTTTAACAGGGAATGGCACTATCTGCTGATATAGTGACATAGTGACATATCTGACCTTACCGCCACGCTGAATGATTGACCTCTGATAATAACAGCGTGGATACAATGAACCCATTCATTTTTTTACGATTTTTTCATGGGGGGAGCATGATCAGTCACTTCAAGAGAAAATCAATACGTTCTACTCACTATGTTTGTTGTGGATATGGTGGGACATGTAGGATATTGTGTGGTGTATCAGCGATCATTTGATAGAGTCATCAGTGTTCTCCACAGCCTTTGAGTTAAGAGGGGGGTAATCTAACAATGTTTTCCGTTTTCGTGTGCACTTAAAATCTTGTTAAAGTCCTATTTTGTAAGATTTCAAGGACTTCAGAAGCACTTTGAAGGCATTTGGGGGGTAATGTAGCATTTTAAGGTGGATAAAACGAATCAGGTCATTTAAAAAAAAAGAAAATGTGTCTGTCCAAAAGGATGTCGGTAATAGAGGTTCAACAGTTAAATTTTTATCCAGAGGGGAAAAAAAGGAAAGAGTACAGTACCCCCGGACCAAGGTGTCACCTCCCAAAGCTAATTTTTGAATTTTACCAAATTCTACCTAGCAGGGTTGGGTCACCCTCACCAAAACTGGTTTTACAAACCACCAAATAGTCTGTTCCCCAGCTACATGTATGACAGAGCTACATCGATGTGACGTCATGTGCCAACTCCATGATTATCGTTTGCTATCTCAGAGTCAGACAATAGATCAGCTTGGGTCATTCACGGCGTCATCTCATGAAATTCAAATCACTATTATCGACTAACGTCCAGTCATATTTTTGCCTGCTTGTCGGAAGTGGATGAGAGAGAGCCTCCATTCTGATAACTACCGTAATGCTATTCCACACATGTAATATGATACTTGTGTGATATCTGGGTAGGCCCGATGAAAATTCATGATATTCGTGACTGGCCGTAGGATGTGGCAGTGACTGACAGTCTCAAGAATGTGTACATTAGTACGTATGGAGAACAACTGCACCTTAATGTAGGGCATGATCCTCCGTGTCTTGGTACTACAGCAGAACCTCTCTATTAAGGACACTCTCGGGACTGACAAGTCCTGTCCTTAACAGAGAGGTGTCCTGATTAGAGGTAAAATTTATTGTAATCTCGGACCAAAACTAACATCCTTAATCCAGAGGTTGTCCTTGATAGAGAGGTGTCCCCTAAGGGAGGTTCCACTGTACATGTAACAGCATATAGAAAATTCAATACAGACTTGCACACATAAGCACATGAATTAACTTTTGTGGGTGTATAAGGTAAATAAGCTTACTTCCCGAACTTAACATTACACCAATCTCTTTGTCCACATAGAGTAGAAACGACTCACCCTGTTGGAATGGTGGTGACGTACATGCATGTGATCTTAACAATTTGATTTTATTGTCACTTTACAAAGACAACTTTAAAAAAAGTTCCAACAGCAAGATGTGTCTCTGGTCTCCAAAATGAGAGAGAGGATAACCACCCAGGAAATACAGGACTCCTGTCCTCTATTCCAGCAATGTATTGAGAGCAACAACAAGCCAATCCTAAAGCGAAACTCAACTGAGGTCATCTCCTCCAAGTTGTGACTTTTTCCTGAAAACAGTGCCTCCAATAAAGTAAAGTTTGTTTATTATAGTCTCACCCCTAATGAAAGGGCCAGCCAGCTTTTTGGCTTATGAGACACTCTTCACTTCCAAACTCCTATCTCTAATGCCTGGCGCCTGGCGAGAAGGCAGTTTGTACCCTATATTTAACTAGCTGGCGGCTAACCAACCGGCCGCATCGGAAAGAGGTCACCAGCGGGCTTCGAACCTGCGACCTTCCGTTCACGAGGCGGGCGCCTTAACCACTAGGCCATCGAGATCGGTACGTAGGATATGATAGAGGGCAATCTCTCCCGAGGATTACAAGGACGTCTGTCCTCCATTACTGAAATGTATTAAGAGGACAACCAACCCAATCGTGAGGCAAAACTCAAGTGAGGTCATCTCCTCCAAGTTGTCACTTTTTCCTGAAAACATTGCCTCCAATATGAGAGAGGACAATCTCTCCCGAGGATTACAAGGACGTCTGTCCTCCATTACTGCAATGTATTGAGAGGACAACCAACCCGAACGTGAGGCAAAACTCAAGTGAGGTCATCTCCTCCAAGATGCGACTCCAGCCTGAAGACATAGGCTGCAATATGAGAGAGGACAATCTCTCTCGAGGAATACTAGGACGTCTGTCCTCCATCACTGCAATGTATTGAGAGGACAACCAACCCGATCGTGAGGCAAAACTCAAGTGAGGTCGTCTCCTCAAACCTGAAGACATGGGCTGCAATATGAGAGAGGAATTCAAGCAAATGTGTCCACCATTCCTGCAATATATGGAGAGCACCACCAACCCAATCAAACGCGAGGCAAAACACAAGCGTGGACAGTCTCCTCTAAGTATTTACACAATGGAAATTTTCAAATTAGATTTCTAATTTACGAACAAACTGAGTAGCCCTTAGAAGCATGTGCATGAACATGTACATGTATGCCAATTGTAATCGACTCACCAGGACGTACAAGTACATATCAATTCTTTATCATAATTTCAACATACAATGTACAATGTACAATTCATCTACCAGTACCTTGCCACCTTGCTTCCTGGTCTAACCATCGATAAATGCAAGTAAAAGGCACAGATAAACAAGTTACATCAACTCTATTAGAGTTGACTGATCTACATTTCTTGTTTACCTGGCAATGCCGCATATTTGTAAACGGAGAGCAAGTTTGTAGACACTCAGAGAAGGTGTAATAATACTAGGTAATGATTTGTCAGAGACAAAAAGCAGTTTTTTCAGGTTCAGGGAAAAGTTACAGCACACCATGCTCCAGCTGGAGAAGGCCTTTTTCTGTTGTTTCCATGCGTATCTTGGGTTGGATATCCTCGATGCAGTGGCGGGGCAATTACATTATCTCCTCTACAACTATGAATTGGATGAGCTATGCTTGTAGTTTTAAAATTAAGATGCTCCACTGATAGAATGTACAATGTAATTATATTATGCTAATTGGTAAAAAAAAGATGAAAAACAAGTCAGGACACGCCACACACGATCTGATATGATTACCTCTGTGATATGATTAGTAGAGTCACGATAATTGATGATGGCTGGTTGAAAAAATGAAGTACATTATCCTGTTTGAAAGTCAAGTGTACCGTATTTTTATTGTAATTGTATATGCATGGCTTATATTATTTCAGCACTTTAAAAGTACTGTACATGTATGATGCGGACAGATTCATGAAGTTGGTACTGCCAATGGTTTTACTGCTGGACTTGAGCACCCAGACAAATTTTGTTGCCGACATGGACAAAACTGAAATGCAGTCTCCTGCCTTTTCAGATTTCTGGCTGAAACACTGGAAGGGGGGGGGTATAATAGCAATAATGATAATGAGTCTTTTGTACAGCGCAAAGTTCCGTGAAACTAAGCCCATGCTCAAAGCACTCCCTCTTCAGGGTCATGCTAATTCCCGACCTACCCCGACTTTTCCCGACATTTCCCGACTTGCGGAAAATGCTGCCAAAATATAGTGTATTAATCATCAGAATATTTATATTTGTACTGTTTACATACATATACAGCACGTCTGTTAATTTCAGGACTTTTGAACGATGCTAAGTTGAGCAAATCAACTCCAATAATTAATTTATGCTGGGTTCAGACAAGGCCATATGCATGTACAGTTTACAAGAAGCGACAACCACAACTAACCAAGATTACCGACCTGCAGAAAAATTGCGGTCGGTTGGGTAGATGTAACTTGCTTTGCTCAACTTAGCATCGTTCAAAAGTCTTGAAATTAACAGACGTGCTGTATATGTATGTAAACAGTACAAATATAAATATTCTGATGATTAATACACTATATTTTGGCAGCATTTTCCGCAAGTCGGGAAATGTCGGGAAAAGCGGGGTAGGTCGGGAATTAGCATGACCGCCCTCTTCAGTAGCATTGTAAGATCGTATGTTTTCTTGTTATGAATATTTATTCCATTAGTAGAACAAATGTGCACCGAGTGCTTGAATTCAGGGAATGGCCTTGCCACAAGCACATCATGAATTCCATCAGTTGAAGAACTAAAACCAAGTACAGTCAAGCGATGAGATTGTATGCAAATGATTGACTACACTGGGTGCCACAGTGGAATTCACTCAACTTAAAAGTACATTTTAAGCAGAATATATTATCCAGGTGTTCCAGAAATGCAAAAAAGTACATAATATTTATAGGCAAATGGATGTAATCATATGGTGTATATGAACGTACTCTAGAAGATGCTTCTCCAAATTTGCATTTTCTTCTTGGCAGTTACCAATATATCCATTTCAACCATGTCTTCAGTGAACTTTTGGAGGGCCACTTCACTCAATCAATATTAGACCACATTAAAAAGTCGGCCAGCAGGTGATAACAAACATTTTTGTATGCGTCTTGACAGTCAAACTAAAAGACAGTTGACTCCATTACCTAAGTCTATTCGATTCCACAACTTACTACAATCAATGAATTCTTATTTATATACATGTATGTATCATACAACAGTTCATAACTTTGGTCCCAGATATGACGATTGTACAGTTTGTGCATAACTGACCAATCAGCTAACAGAGCCAGTAAATGACGTAAATCATGCATAATCGTAAAATCAGATGATCGACGTCATTGCTGGCTCTGTTAGCTGATTGGTCAGTTATGCGCAAACCGTACAATCGTCATATCTGGGACCAAAGTTATGAACTGTCATATTACACATATTTATTTACGATCAATTTTTACAAACAACTACATCGTTTTCCAAACACAAAAAATACACAATGTCAGAAGATAATAATCATGTCATCCAAGCAGTCATTTGTATCATAAGTATCTCGTCCATGATTTTAATGACTCATCACAAAAATAATGACAACTTGTCAACTGCATCTCCCTAATTCCATCATTGCACTGCATTATCGGTCTATTATTCTTTTCCAATAATGCGATTTCGACATCTAAATCAAGTAATCACACATGAAAAATGCTCGTTAGGTTAAAATATCAAAACAGAGCTTGAAAGGGTGTGTCTAAATAAGATTGTGTACAAAACATTTGTACACAATACATATAATGTACAGTGTACATAATGCATTGTCCCTGTACAATTTTACATACACAGGGCAGGGCCAAAAATTCTGAGCTGAAGAGAAACGATTTTTTGACCTACCGCCGTGTGAGAAGTTCCACAGACATAGGAACGCTAATGCTGTCAGTTCCCGGATTAACATCTCTACTAATCCCTGAGAGCCAGATTTAGGTAGAAAGGTCCAATTTCTCAGTTTATTTTACGATCAAAAAGATAAAGATTTGTTTGTGATCATTCGTGATGCAGGAAGTAAATTTGGGGTCATCGGGTCAAGGCCGCTCGCCTGACGTCATTTTGTAAAAAGCAGACGAAATTTTACTGCGACTCCGAAACGAAATTATTATTTTGATCTTTATCGCCGATTGTCAGATCTGTTTGTGTTTTTCAGAATATCAATAGTTGTCTAAAGATTTATTATTTATATTTATATTTATAAATTATTTTTTTAATGCACAAAGTCTCTGAAAATACAAATGTTTGATAATCGATATTTAAGCACTGGATCTCCGCCGATGGTCGTTTCGTTTCATGACCTATTTTATTCGCACCCAGTCGTTTCGATCAAAATCGTAGTCGTTTCGCTCGTTGGGACTTAGGGGTGGTTTTGTTCCCATTATAGTCTCAATCCGCAACGCTTATCGAGCCTAGCTTATTAAAACCATGATGAAAAAACAGGAAAGCCCCTCTGTGTAAAAAGTTTGACGTCACAAGGCTAGCAAACCAATCAGGCCATTGTTTTGTCCATTCTCCAAGCGTCATCAATGGTGATCATCATTGCAAGACTCACTCGACCTACTGTCTCTGACTTTGTGACAATTTCAGCGGGTGCATGTAAAATTCGACAGACGGACCGAAGACCGGAAGATAGACAAGTTACCAAGTCACAACCACCTTGAGTTGTCTCAGTTTAGGCCCAGGAGGCTAGCTGTCATGCAAAAATTTCTCCGAAATTTTTATGACAGCTAGCCTATTTTCACCGGGCCAAATGTAAATGGTCTTCTACAGGTGGCGACATAACTATATCAAACAATCACAAGTAAAGAAACCATTTTACCAAGTCACAACCACCTCGAGTTTTCCTAGTTTAGGCCCAGGAGGTGCTGCCTCCTACACTACACAGGAGACACAGACCTTTAATTCAGAGAAAATTTCTGCTCGACAGCTGGCCCATTTTCACCGGGCCAAATGTAAATTCTTTTAAATCAACTAATTATGACCCTGCACTTTAATAGAATGGTCTTCTACAGGCGGCGACATATTCTATATGAAACAATCACAAATAAGGAACCAAGTTACCAAGTCACAACCACCTCGAGTTGGCTCAGTCTAGGCCCAGAAGGTGCTGCCTCCTATACCAAACCAGTTGAACTGACCCAAGTCCCAAGAAAATTTTCACGACGGCTAGCTTATTTTCACTGGGCAGACACAATCTACTCAACCAGTAGGCCCTGTATACTGTAAATGATTGACTATTTCAGAAGATGACAACAAACTCTAGTAACAAAGACAACTTCGACAATGCCAATGCAAACCAGAAAGGATCGCAGCAGGCAATGTGACTCCTCCAGCTGGTTATCTGGTCATCCAGATTCGAAGACCAAGTCCATTTCAAGATGGGACAAGCCCTATTCTACATAAATCAGTGTAGGGTGGCATTTCTAAGAATTGCTAAATGCAAGCGCCAAAACATTTTGCTGAAGCACTTACCTATTAAGCATTTTTCTGTCTTTCATTTGTTTTTCATCTCCAATCCTACAATGTGATACCAAAAAATTAACCATGACAGCGACAATCTGCTTTAAACCAACCAAGTAAGGCCCTCCACCATAGAGAATGGACTTTTACAGAAGGCGAGTACATTATGTTTTATCTAACAGCTGAAAGAATACATCATCACCATGAAGAGGGGGGGGGGACATATTCAGAGGAAATTTTGGCATGACAGCTAGCCTATTTTCACCGGGCCGAACTTTCTTTAAATAAACTAGTTTTGGCCCTGCACTAAAGGAATTAGGACCTCTGCAGAATGTAGCGACATATTCTCTATCAAAGGACAAGTTAAGAGTACATCATCACCAGAAAGACCAACCTATCACAACCAACCCATGGTCTCAGAAAATAGGTCCAGAGGGTGCTGCCCCTATATAACACAGGCTATACTAGCTTCAAATACAGGTGCGTGAACTGCAAACGTTTACCCTAAAATAGGTTTAATCTGGGAATTCGCCATATTGAAAAAAAAGTCCCAATTTACGGCCTTTTTCCACTTTTGGCGCAACGATAAAGCAATCAAGATCCAGATATAGAACACGTGACTCGCTCTTGACACTAGCCCCTTGTTTTCTGCACAAGAAGGGTCTCACTGGGCTCACCCTGGCCTATAATAATTTATTGTAAAAAACCTCCAAATAAGGAGCAGACAACACAAATATGCAATAAAAATCATCCACAGAGAACGAATAAAAAAAAAGCGATCAAAAGGGTGAAAGTAAAAGCTTCAATAGTTTATGGCTTTTCCGGTTTAGATTGGCACATAAGGTTTTTACCGAATCGACAATTCCATTTTCCTCCCTGGTGATACGTCTAGGCGATACGTCTAGGTGATACGTCTAGGCTTCAATAGTTTATGGCTTTTCCGGTTTAGATTGGCACATAAGGTTTTTACCGAATCGACAATTCCATTTTCCTCCCTGGTGATACGTCTAGGCCTACATGTTGGATTTACAAACAGGACATTGGCGGCAGAGAGGCCCGACGAACTAAACACTCGGTTACACAGGGTACCCTTAATTTTCCTATCATTCCTCTTAGATCAGTCCAACATCATCCTGGCACCAGTTGTTTTCAACATACTCCGCCTCTCGATATGTGTACGCGAGGTAGGAGTGTCAAAAACCTGTATCTCGGGATGTGAGGTATCATTTGACAACTTGGTAAAATAATGGAGGAATTTGAAACCCTCGCCTATCGGCTCGGGTTTGGACTGTATTTTAGCTCCACCCTCGAGTGTCTTGGTAACTCAACCAAGGTCCTCCGCCTCGAGTTCAATTCCTTAAGTCAACACCATTTCAATTCACCATGGTGAACTTACAGCATTTCAGTGAATCCAAGATCTTTTTCGTAAGAGGCCTGAGCCTGCCATCATTCGCCGCCAATTGTAGTTTCCACTGATGCTGATCTCTGATGATGATTTTCACCAGCGTTGCAAGCATTTTTGGATGTGGGTTTAGATAATTTCAGCCAGGCTCCTGGTTGCACCCCGTACTAGTGCATTGTTTAGTGTAATTCAGTGATTTTTCCATTATACCGTTTGTTTGGAGAGGTCACGGTCCTACTGGAAGCGTTTTTGTAGGAAAAACCAACATATCTCCTGCACAAGTGGCCCCTTTACGGAATAATTCGGCCTCGAAGACATCACTGGTTTTTCCAAGCAAAATCTTGCAGACCAAAGGGTCCACTGGTACTGATGCGTTGCCTATTGCTAAATGCTTTCACTGGTTTCACAGCCCGTTATGTGTGTTTCAGGCGTCCTGGCCCTGGCCTTGGCCGTCAATTACTGCTCCGGTGCTGTTGTCCTCAAGCCCGAAAGGAAGTAAGTTGACTTTCAATATACCATAAATGAATAACTCGTAAACAGACAACTCGATTTATGACATATTCTTCAGTTACTCACCACGTCATACTTAAAGGGGGGCTGTCAGCAGAATCCAGGGTAGTCCGATGTTCGATCGGTGCTCGTGCTAGCTCTAATTTGCCTATTAAAGGGACAATATAGGCAACAGCTAGGCAAGATAGAGTTACACAAAGCCACCAATAGGGTTCTCTCACATCTCACAGTAGCTGGACAATAGTGACACCTATTGGATCTACGTCTAACTCAATCTGGCTAACCTGGCTCCCATACCCCAACTGCATGAAATGTCGTTTCTGTTTTTGTAGAGACGTGCTCAGCAGCCTATCTAACACTGCCATCTCGACCTTATCCTCGTCCCTACCCTACCTCCAATCTGTCGTCCAAGATTCCGGCAAGTTTATCGGAAGTGCCGTTGCAACTGTCTTGTCTTTTGTCAGTGATCACGATGGCGACGTAAGTACATAGCATGTCAATAGATGTCGCTTTAAGGGAAGATAAAAAATAAGTTATGTCTGAAGTATTGTATCACTACGCATTTACGGGAAGGACCACAGGTGTAAAATGCTGTCTGGCGCGTAAGAGATCATTACATTTTACTATAGAGAATAGCTAGCATTAGCTTCGAAGTCTATCGCTAGCAACCGTTACCGATGGCGATACTTGGAGGTTTCTTTATATGCGTCCTTCTTTACAGATTAACATCCCAAATTATGGTTACGTCAACTACCACCTTGACGCGTGCACCCTGTCATTGGGTAAAAGGGAGGAAAAACGCTGGTTAGGGTCAGTTTGGAACACCATCAGTGATGTAGTCGACACGGTAAGAACCTTCTCTGTTTTCACCTTTCATTAGGCCAGTTGAAGGGAGATGATATACGGATGCCAGGAAACCAGATTAAGTTTCACGAAGGCGCCGATAGGGGTCTTTCCAAGCTCACGGTACTTCAAACCTGTGTCCGCTGTATACGAAGAATGCATTTATCGCAAAATCAAACACGATCCAGTCACTCCTGCTCCATGTTCTCTGTGACTTACTTCCTTATCTTTTGACCTCTCCATGGACCGTGTTGGTGCTTCACACTTGGTCCTCGACAGTTCTTGGCAACGGTGTTCACAGCATCAGCTGCTGTGGATCTAGCTCTGAATGCGACTGCAGCAGCCCCTGCCGGCTTGTCAGTAACACTCATCTCACTCCAAAGCGCCTTTTGCTAACTTTAAAGACACAACTGGCTTGGGATTTACCTGGCCAGCAGGATAATATACTACTTGCCACGCACCATAAAGTTGTGGTATCACACTAATGCTGATATCTCATGCCCAAGTTGTCCCTTTTATAACTTAGGATTCGCATTTTCGATTCTCATTTTTCTTCAGGTTGTTGACACTGTCGTCCCCGAAAGGAAATGCAAGGCTCGTGTCTCAGACCCTCTGACTGGGTTGAGCCGGTCCGCTACCAAAGGCTCTCCCGAAGATGCCCTGAAAAGCGCCCTCACCGGTTTGTTTGAAGATATTGTCAAGCTTGCTCAACAGGTCCAGGGATAGACCGAGGTTGATTTGTTACCAAATTCCGGTGCTCTACTGTGCATCCATGTTGAATTGCTAATCAAAGTAGTGCCCGGATGTAGAGGTTGGATTTGTAACTAATTTCGAACTTTTTGTTTCTTGGTCTACTCATTCCATTAAAAATAGGCACGGTATCGTTAAAATGCGTAGCTCGTTTTTTTCTCTCTTTCGAATGCCTCGGCAATCGTAGAAATCATTATACATGTACATACTGTATTCAAAGTCTTCGCAAGATTCCACGAAACGCCAACGTGATCGCCTATCTCATAGTTCGACCCCACGATTAAGATGACGATGTCGAACAAAGGGATAGGTGTTCTCGTGGACGTTTCGGGGGCTTTGCGAAACCCCCAATTATTAGTGGACAGCAATCGGATCCTCCTCCTCGCGCAGGACCGCGACCGGGACTCTATTTATTGATGAAGTCGTCCGTTCCTGCTTGAATTGATCGCCATCATATCATTCTCCAAGCGGAATGTCCTCGAATATCAGTCGCTTGGTGTCTATCATGTTTCAAGTGCAGTTGGTCGTTTGGTGGTCGGGCGCTTGTGTTTTCTAACTTGGCCGTAAGGGGTCTTATGCATGCATGTTAGCTCGTGGACGTTTACTTTCTGGTAGGACTGTACTCCATAACACGAACCTTCTGGGCTTCCGTATATACTGATCCGCTCGGGGTCCAACTCCAGATCACGCCCAACTCGGCCGCCGGGGACGAAATAAAACGACTCCACACTCCACGCGGGCATTATAGTATCAAAAGCTCCAAGCAGATATCAGGCGATCGACCTCCTGTTTCCTTATCATTCATTCATAGCCCTGTCAAAGAAACTGGTGTGACAGTAAACTTTACTCAGCTCCAAGTTGGTTTGTTGCGGAATTTTCGAGAAACATTGGATTTCTTTCGTTTTTGTCAAAAAATGGACGCGGAAGAATACAGAAGACGAGGTAAGTACAGTGTTTCCTTAAAAGATATTGAACCTTTTTCAAAACTTTTTTTTTGCTCGTGGCGTCGTACAGCTGATCAGAAGTTGGCACTGCAATATCGAATGTTTTTTATCATGTTATTTGTATATTCAGTTATTTATTCATTTGATCAGTTTTGGCGAGCTGAAATAAACGCAGGTATACACAATGCCGTAGTGTAGTCACTCTTAATAAGAATTTTTTGAAATTTACATTAAGTGCGTAATTACAAATACTTTACATACAATTTGTAATTTTTTAATTCCTGTTGGCTAAAAAAAGTATGATTTATATCGTTCTGACAGACGGTACTTACATTTAGTTGAACTAGGAATATGACCAGACTTACCAAAAGATAGTGGTGATTCAAAACACTAGATTATCCTTAGGCCTAACCAATCCTGAGCGGTAATACTTCTGTTTCAAATTTCTCGGCTTTCTGTTTTGACTGTCCCTTATTACACCGTTTGCAAACCTGTAGTCCCACTATTAGCCAAGATTCTACCCCTGACTTAGATACAGTGTATATACATGTAGTTCTTTCACGATGACGATTTCGACTAAAGCCGGTAACAATGACCGGCCAGTGCTGTGTAACATTGAGCTGCGATCTAATGAGGTAAAAAAACAATGGAGCTCATTATTATGCGTATTAGTTACGTATCAACTGAAAAAATCCATCCTACATGCACAACTTCAACATATCACCAAACATCTCGGAAAGTAGCTGGATGATGCAGTGCTCTCAGCCAAGCGGTCATGAAGGAGTTGTCGGGAAACGATTTATTTGTCAAAATAAGCCATAAAACCATAGATTTCTTGCAAAATACGTAATCAATGTTTAAAAGGACATAGGCCATTTTGGTTCATATTCGCTAACTGATGTTTGAGTCAAATGTCATTAAAAACTCCTCGCCGTTTGGGCTCCAGAGGTAAGGAGAAGAAGAATATATAACATTTTGTGGTCAGAAGTAGAATCGCTTGGGTTGGTGCAAAATATGGAACTGTTAAAAAGAATGTAAAATCACACTATAAATTCATTGCTTGATTGGAGATGTTTAAGAATAGAAATTGATACCTCGCTGTCGGATTGTCTCACCAAAACCGCTCGTGTGGAGCTAAAATGTTGGCAGCAAACTCCGCTTCGGTTTTGGCCAACATTTGGCCAACATTGGCCAACATTTCAGCACCCCCTCGCTGTTTTGGTGAGACAATCAATACCTCCAGTTCGGTATCAATTCTCTTGCTTAACTATTACCCTGCACGGATGTAGAGCCGTGTTGCTCTACATCCGTGCTATTACAGATAATTCTGCACACCGTGGTAAGAGAGAACCTATCGGCGACTTTCTGTAACTTAATTTGACCGACCTGACTCCTGTCCCTAGTCTTCCTTTAATAATCCAGGTTACCATTCCTTTATGACAATGGCATTCGGTCCACGTAACATCGTTGATTGCAGGAAATCTCATTAGAGACGGCAAGAGTGTGTTATCTTGAATCAAGTTAGTTTCGTGTGTAACTAAACACCCAAACATCAACCATCTCGGGGCTGGTCTCCAATGTTGGACGAATTTGACGAAAATCTTGTTTTCAAGAAGATTTCCCTTATAGTGCGCGGAAAGCCTTCGAAATGACACAAGTTATTGGAAGTGTCAATTTTCGTTTGAGATTTTTAAGTGCAGAACAAGCCCTGCGGCGACGTAGTTCAAACGTTTGTTCCACATGCCGGTTCTTTCAATAGAAAACCGAGATCAAAAGCACATACTTTACAACTAAATATAGTGAATGTATCGTAACACATTTAGATGTAAAAACTTTAATTATTTTGGCCCGGATTTTGCTTTGGTACCCCGAACTTATAAAGGGAACCAACATAATCAGCACAAGTGCACAAGATCATTAATCAAGGTCCAACACCGTCACCTAAAACCAGGAAATGTATTCGATTCATCACCGATTACTCAGCCTGCTGGACACACGTCCCGCCACAAATCTTATCGCGTGTTTTTACCTTTCATGGTGAGAAACCAGCAATGAAAAATTGGACCATGATGCATGGAATAACGCCGCGTTGATCAGGGCCAGATTCTGTGAGATAGCAAAGATGGATTTTGCCAATTTCCTGTTTTATACTCAACTGATGACGTCTGCTGGAGTTGAATCGGTCCGTAGCAATTCGTTGACAAGATCTGCGCATGCGCAACCACTCACCCATCTTTACATTCACTCTTTTTGAGCAAAATTTGTAAGACTTCAGGTCTGTGTTGGCCAATCAAAACCCCCACCCACACTGTCACCAACGGCCCCAAAGAAGCTTGACTGAGGCCTTCTAAGAGAAAGAAATAAATATTTGACCAACAAAGTAAAGATTGAGCAGTTTTCAAGGATCATCGGAGCTCTTGCGTCTATACTTGATTGAACGTCTTCCACATTTGCGTTTTACGCTGCGAAGTTCGCTCAATCTTATTGACACCGCGTTACCACTGACAAGAATTGTCGCTTATAGCGTTGAACACAAGGCGAATATAGAGAAAGGCCCTAACTTCGAAAACTTTGAACTACAGCTCATGCGAAAACGTCGCCAACAAGACATCCGGAACTTTTCGCGTGTCGCAGCAGCTTTCAATGTAATTACACCCAACCTGTAGTCATTACATGAACAAAATGGAGTTCATCCTTCACGAACGCTCGGGCGATTAATCCGCTACAGTTTCTGGGGATTAGATGCCTCTGATTAATCTACGTAATTCTTCAATTGACAGTAAATCATTTTGTTATTTTTATAATGAGGAGTGGGCGCATTTTGAATTTCTTGTCCGGTGATGACAGCATGGAGTTTGCGAAAAAAAGAACGTGTTACCTTTGGTGCCTCCGTCATTGCTTTTGGCATACAAACATACAGTTATGTTGTTTTCATAAATAAAGATGATTGGAATATCACAATTGTCATAGAAATGGCCCTTTTACTGCACTCTTTGATGTATCGCTTCACTATTGTAATCAGGTTCAACAGTGAGCGCATGTGTACAGGTGTGAAGGCGGCCAAAATATTGCTGTCTTGCGCACCAACCAACCTCGATAGAATAACCTCGTCCGGAGACTGCGTATTGCAATGGATCTATGATTTAGGGTAGGAAAATGATATTAATAATTTCGTTAAATTAATAAATCCCGATGATTGGCTCGGGTCATTTATGCCTATCGTGTCCTGATGATTGTATCAGGTATTGATCACCAATATAATTAGGGGTGCATGGTAATTAAGGTAATTAGGCCTGGATGAGCCAACCAATATGATTATCCATTAGCCATGATACGCCATCCGAATACTGTAAACCGTCAATTGCCGTGCCTATCGTATTCGGGGGTCACGAAAATTTTCTTTAAAAAACTTTTTTCATGATGCATTTCCAAAATTACCCACATCCAAACCAAACGCGGTGCGCCATTACGCTCCAGACGCAGTGGACCGTCCTCATTCCTCACCCTAACGAGACACAATTAGGATGACGCAATGGACTGCCCCGGGAGTCTATGTGCTATTAGCTACCGTCTATTTAGGATAACCTAGTACGATTTACAGTAGCACGTGTTCGTCAGCCATGACGCCATCTATCGGCAGGCATTCCAACGGTTCTAATATTTTTTTCCTGGCAAAACTTAATGACATCGACCCCCATGGAACAGCTTTCAGGGTTATAGCTTGAGGGGGGTAGGGGCCCTCCCCCGCAAAAAGTCACCAAAAATGAGTTTTGACCGGAAAAACTCAATATGTGTCACCCGCACACACACTTAAAAGTTAGCCTTACCCCTTCGTTCATGGCGGTCGAAAGGCAAAAAGCGACAAGGACCATGAACGTATACGTATTCCTGAATCTGTCAGATGCGCAAATAACAAACCTGTGAATAAGATCTTCCAGTCTATTAATCAATCATTGATTCAATTAATTACATCGACTGCATTAATTAAGAGGAAAATTGAAAGTATGAGACTTGACTCGATTTATAAATTTCGTACTCAGAATTGGTTGATGACGTCACGGGTTCTCTTTTCGTCTTTTTAACCTTGACCTTTAACCGGAACATGACCTAGGTTTCACCCTATGACAAAGGCATAAATAACATCACATGACGTAAGGGTCTTACTCTGTCGGGACCCATCTTTCTTTCAGATCTTTTTTAAAGGGCGAATATCAGCAGGTTCAAGGTTCGCCAGATTAAGTTACCAAAAGTCGCCAGTAGGAGTCTCTACTATATCACAGGTCATGCTTGTACCGACCGACCGAAACTGAATTTGAATTGTATTTGTTTTGTTTATTTACTTTTAGGGAAAGAAATGGTGGACTATATAGCAGACTACCTCGAAAACATCAGAACGAGGCGCGTGTTCCCGGATGTATCTCCAGGATATATGCGCCCCCTATTGCCAGAATCTGCACCCACGACGGGAGAGGAATGGGACGACATCTTTAAGGACGTGGAGCGGGTCATCATGCCCGGGGTAAGTTATCAAATCTGAGATTTTGTGGCCGACATTACACTTGCCACTTACCTCGCTGTTTTAAGGCCAAGTCCAATACGCGGTCTATTGTCTTTAGACAATGCCTGTTCGCACTTAGGCCTGCAGTCCAAATGTTCTTCAGTCTTATAAAAAGTTTATCCAGGCAACCAGCGAAACCAGCTTCTGCGAAAAATCTACTTTTTTAACTTCAAAAGTCCCATCCATCCATCCCAAATCTTTTCACTAGCCACCTATGACTAATCTCATTTCGCTCTTCATTAAGCCCAATTAATCCATAATCTAAAAACTATTCATTGAATGAAATTACATGTGTAATACCTTTGAGCACGCTTCGACGTATTTATCAAACGTTCCTGTCAATTTCCCTCGCATTACTGTCACATGACTGTCGCAAAGCGGCACTTTCCGCAACTCGTGTTTTGACGTTGTCATGGCGAAGCCGCTTTATTTTCGGCAAGAGTGCACGGGCAAATTGGAAATGAACGCATTAACTTGTGTTGGGATTGAAGAGGTATTCTTTTTTGGTTGCTTTTTTTTTTAAGGTTAGAAGTGGGTTTTTTCTTCTTCTATGTGCATGACTATAAATGGTTACTACAGGATATATAAATAACCTATCCCTTCCGATATTGGACGAAAACCGGACTTTCCAACCGCCATTAGAATGAAGGCAAGCCTACGACTGCTTATGTGTGAATATGCAAAGAAAAAAGAAAGGTTGATTTTAAAACGGTGAAATTTTGTTCAAAGCAGACCGTAAACATTGAGACACCCTGTAGAATATTTGTTTCTGCATATTTCAGGTGACCCATTGGCAGAGTCCCTACATGCACGCCTACTTCCCAGCCCTCAATTCCTATCCATCCCTCCTGGGCGACATGCTTGCAGACGCCATCAATTGTTTAGGTTTCACATGGGTAAGTATTTGTAGCATTGGTTGATATTTCAGGGTTTTCTTTAACTGACCAATCAGGGCAATCGTTTTATCAGTATCGATGCCATGCCCATCATTTCTTCAGGTTAGATAGATTCCTATTGGTTAAAATCATGTCAGGCGTTCTTTACTGACCAATCATGGAGCTCGTTACTTTCGCATTTCTCAGGGTCATTGCTTGTCTGCGTGCGTGAGTGCGCGCGTGTTTTAATTAAGCGTTTTTTCTCAAAACCCGTCGTTGAATGGAAATTAAACCAGAGTCTTTCAATGAATTCTTCTGAAGGACTCTGATTAAACTATAAGATATTCCAGAGCCTAGACATACTCGACAATATCCCACACATTAGATAAAAAAGTTCTGGATTCCATAGCTAAGTTCAGGCACCATCAATTGCGAAGACGACAGTGAAGATAATCTAAGGCCAAACTGACATGGGGTAAAATTTATCATAGCAGATGAATTAGAGTGTAACGGCGTTAATCTGCTTTTAAGTTCTAATGAGTGTAAGCGTACTAGGTGACACTAAAAACATCATACACTTTTAGTTTTGAATAAGTCTTGAAAAGCCAATGATTCGGCCACATGTCATCTAAGAATGCCGTGTTTTGTCAACCTCTACATCCGGGGACTACTCGACTAGCAATTCAAAATGGCTGCACCGGAAGTGTGGGCGCGCATTGACCCCTGGGTTGTGTTTTTGTAAATGGTCACAGAATGCCATTGAAAAAGGTTTATGAACAATTTCACGTGGATGGATTCCATGGACAGATTCCGACTCGTCTAATTTATCACTGCACTAATCTCGCCAATTTAAAACTTGGAGATAACACGTTATAAGATTTTTTAATCGTCTTTTAAACTATGTTTAACCATTTTAGGCCTCCTGAAAGAAAAATTAGAAGATGTTTGAAAAGAGAAATCACTGAATCTCTACTCTTTTCCGATCCTCAAGAATCAGTAAAAAAAGCTAGGCGTCATATAGTTATGGTTAGTAGGCTTAATAGTTGTGGTTCGTAAGCGACATAGTTGTGATTCGTATAGGCGTCATAGTTGTGGTCTGTAGGGGTCATAGTTGTGGGGTTTTTATTTCAGGCGTCTAGCCCAGCCTGCACAGAGCTGGAAACTATTGTGATGGACTGGCTGGGTAAGATGATCGGACTTCCGCAAGAGTTCCTCCATAGCAACGAACAGACGATGGGTGGAGGAGTAATACAGGTGAGGTTGTGGTCAGGCTGAAAAGTGGTGGTGTAGCAACATGTTTTCCCAAAGCTTTTTTTCAAAGAATACTTTTACAGCTTTTTAACGTGCTGATTTTCATTTCATGAATGCCAGAAATGAAAACAGATTTGTTCCAAACAAGTTTGTTGTTTTCACACTACAATTTCATTTCCATCTGGCATAGACGAAAAAAAGGGGATGAAAAAAAAACGGGTCATGAAAAATAATTATATATTCATAATTTATGCGTGACCTCAGAATGCGTGACCTCAGAATGCCTTGCGTCAGAATGACGTTATTTTGTATTAAAGCAAAGACTGATGTCCCTCTACATGTAATTGGCAATTCGTTCAATTATCTTTTCAGACGACTGCTAGCGAATCCACCTTCATCGCTCTGATGGCCGCGAGAACAGAGGCCCTCAGGAGGTACAAAGCTAAGAACAGGGAGCTTAGCGATGCGTTTATAAACAACAGACTTGTGGCCTATTGTTCGGACCAAGTGAGTTGAGATTTTTGTAATTTTCTCTATTTACTCCAACTTCATCGATTTATTAAAGGGACAACATGGGCGTGGGATACCTCGCAAGGAAAATGATAACCCTGCTAAGGGAATCGAACCTACGACCTCACGGTAATAAGTCTGGCCTCTTACCACACCAAGTCACCAGCGTTCTCAAAACTAGAAACGAAACAGCTTCTTATTCGAGTCACTGCGAACAAACGCAGTCAAAGCCAGAATTTAAAAAGTCTTTGCTGATTTGCTGATTTGACATTAAACTAGTAAATTGTCTTACTGGCTGTGACTGGTGACGAGTAATTCGCAGCGAAGCAATGCGCGCATCTATTTTTGGTTTGTTTCGACATTGAGGCGAATTTGGCATGAAGGTTTCCATCTGCTACTTCGTTGACATCATTTAGTGCCTAAGTCGACTTCGAGTTACTTAATCTGATTGACATAGCGCCTGCTTAAAGTTCGCTTTAAATACAAAAAATGCGGATGAACTATCACGATGAAAACGAATGAGTGGCATCGGCCCGTTACTGTATCATCTTCGGAGATGTGTCACTTTCTGATAGAGGCGATGATTCAAACCCCTGTATTAAAATCTCTTCAACAGAATTACCAAGTCTTTTCTCTGAATTAACTGCGTATTGTCAAATGTCTTTCTCATCCTTTTGAAATCCGTGTCTGTAGTCTCGACACTCCGGCGCAGCGGTAGTAGTGCGATGAGGTGGTCCTACTGTCACTGCTCGCATTGGCCGCCATTGAATCGGAATGTGCTGAAATTGCTCCACCACGTTTTAACTACCTAATTTTTTGTGTATTTTTTATGGATGGGTGCGGATTTCACTGGTGGCCTCCAGTAGAACCGTAACTAATTGAATTATCGTTTAATTGAAATAAACAATGCTGAAGAACGATGAGAAACCATGGGCCTGGCTTAGATTTACAAGCCATGTCCAAAACTGCCTCGCCACACTGGTGAAAACCATAGATATCGGCGTCTGTGCGATACAACAAGTGGCGCCGCATGGTGGCAAGCAGGGGTACTAGCCTCCTGGTCTGGTCATTAATGATACGCCCAAATCGTCCCTTTAAAGTTGCACTGTTATTTTTCAGAGGTATTCATCAGTTGAACATGCAAGTTAAAGCTGAATCGTCTGTTTTTTACGCACAGTTATCAGTTTAGTCTAATGATTAAAGCTGAACTGTCTATTTTCTAGGCACATTCATCGGTTGAAAAAGCAGGCCTGATCGGAATGGTGAAAATGCACTTTCTACCCGCAGATGAGAAACTCAGCCTCAGAGGAGAGACACTGAAAGAGGCTATTACTAAAGACAAGGAGGATGGGTTTATACCCTTTTTTGTAAGTGACTCGGTCAAGCTAGACCAAAATGCTTTGAGATGTTTCCAGTCAGCAGAGCGTGACTCGATCACACACACGCACGTGATTGGTCCAATCCTCAAGGCTGCACCGGTGAAATAAAACTGAACGCTACCATTGGCCAATTGGACAGGAAGTTTTTTAAATATGGTCGTTTTACTCAATCATAGTATATTTAAATGCTTTCTACATTGCAGCTATGCGCCACGTTAGGAACAACAGGGTCTTGTGCCTTTGATAATTTGCGGGAGTTAGGGCCAATATGTAAGTAAAACCAATCTGAAAATCTGTAAATCTAAAAATATGGCATGCATAATGACTGACCACTGGTGTCGCCTGGCTTTAGAAAAAGGAGATAGATATAGTTTGACCAACAGTACGAAATACATTGTTCTTCTTGCTAAGGTGACTCGCGGACTATGAAATTTACAGTTTTTAGACTTGGCTACGCAGGCAGCGCTAGGCTTCCATGCTTAAACCTCGAACAAAAATATTCATACGCCCTAATCCGAGATTTTCCGCGTTTTTTCTAAACTTAATGGATTTTCCGGTTTTTCCTTTTTCAGGCGATGCGGAAAACATGTGGATGCACATAGACGCGGCCTATGCGGGCACAGCCTTCATCTGTCCCGAATTCCGAAGCTACATGGAAGGCATCGAGCATGGCCACTCGTTTGCCTTCAACCCTTCGAAATGGATGATGGTACATTTCGATTGCACCGCAATGTGGTAAGATATCAAGGAGTTTTCGCTGAATCCCCAAACGTCAACGCGAATAACGATGACGAACAATGGGATCGGCGTTCACGTTGCCGTTTCGGGGAATTTGCGAAAACTTCACGACACCTGCAACTGTACTTTTCAGGAAGATCAAATCCGGGATTGAATTTTCATCAATATTATGCAGCTTATCTATATCGTTACAGGGTAAGAAATAGCGGGGCCCTCCATCGAACATTCAACGTGGACCCACTCTACCTTAAACATGAGAATTCTGGAGCGGCAATCGACTACATGGTATGTATGATACTGGAATCGCCCACGTTTAAGATAGTAATTACTCTGCCTATTTGATTGGCCAGGGGCCGCACATTGAAGATGACGGCGTCGCAACCGCTTCCGTCCATGATAATCGATACGTTTTCCTCTACGTTCAGAAACTCAACCTATCTATGTTTTAAATTCGTCGGTGTTCGGTGTCAATTGACAGGTTTCGCAACCCCAATCGTAACGTCGACAAATTGTTTATAATTTCAGCACTGGCAGATACCTCTGAGTAAACGGTTCCGGGCCTTGAAGCTTTGGTTCGTGATACGGTCATTCGGAGTACAGGGACTTCAAAAACACATTCGAGAGGTACGGTTTCCGCATTAGTTTATTTAGTGACCCGCACATAAATGTAGGTGTAAGTTCACATGCCATTTTTTTCGATTTTAAGTGATCCAGTCGTAGTTCTTATGGAGGAGTACACGTGCCTATTTGGCATCAATTGGGGAGTATTGTAATCGCGGTTTTGTTGAAACAATCTCGTCTTTTTCAGGGAGTGCGGTTAGCCAAGAAGTTTGAAATGCTTGTCCGGGCGGACCCCCGGTTTGAAGTATCAGCGGAAAGAGTGCTCGGCATGGTGGTGTTCAGGTTAAAGGTGAGTTGTCTTCATTTCGTTCGTTTCGCTTCGATTTGATACCAGACTGAATGTTACACATGTTGCTGGCATATGTCCGCCCCCTCACCCAAACGTTATCTAAGATCATCTCGTTTCCGTTAATCTTTTCGGATACCCCAACTCACGGGAGCAAAAAGTATTCAAAGACGAAGTATAAAAAGCTATTGACTTTTCTCCAGGGTGAAAATCTTCTGACAGAGGAGCTTCTGAAGCGTCTAAACAAGAGCGGCGAAGTGCACATGGTCCCAGCCTCTCTGAAGGGACGATACGTCATCAGATTCACCGTCACCTCAAATAAAACAACCGACAAAGACATTGAACGCGATTGGTATATCATCCGCCAGATGGCGTGTGTGGTACTCGGACAGGAAGAGGAAGAAGAACTCTCCAACACAGAGGAAGGCAAGGAAAATCTAGACGAGGAGGACAAAATAGTCGAAAATGGAAAAGTGGAAATAAAACCGAGCGTTCCGCACAGTATGTACAAACATGTTGCAAGGGTCGGGATGCTGAAGAAAGAGTTTGGGTTGAGTTTGATTTTATCAAATGTCCCCATGTCTCCCAGGTTCATTAACGGCAGTTTCGCAGCTGTTTTTGATAACACCGAGGTATTGTACGAGTTTGCGAAATATTTGGCCGATCGAGATTTCTCGCGGCCGACGATGATCATGTCGCCCCGCAGAAAATTGAAGTCGAAGGGCAAGCAATATAGCCTCGACGCCAGCGTGTTGCAGATCAGTGCGCCTGCACGAAAACCGCAACTGCAATCGAAATTCAAACAAAGTTCCTTGGATTCGAAAATCGAAGAGATTTTCGAGAATAATGAAAATAATGAGAATAGTAACAGTAATAGTGGTACGAGTACCAGCCAAGAGGGGTCAAACAGCGCAGAGTCCAGTTCCGAGGCTGGCGATGACGTCACAAATAGTGCGCGCTCTCAAAGCTTTGAGAGTCAAAGTCGGAGTCCACTGCGCCGGCAACGGTCGATAAAATCACCGACTGAAGATGGCGCCACTGAGAAGTTGAACGGCCATCGGTTGATTTGCACGTACTGCGGTCATGAAGTGTGTGCATAAAGTATCATACACTCTCGAAGCAGTGGCGGCGTAAAAACGCTGGTTTGAGATTAACTACATGTAATAGACGTATCTTTCAATCACGTTGCTGGAGTTTGAAAATACACGATAGTGATAATCATGCATGTACCTCGTCAAATAAGTGTTGAGTCCGTCAGTACGGCTTTGATGGCACGTCCGTTGTGACGTATTCCAGTGCTGCCATCAAACGCCAAGACTGTTCCTAAGCGAGTCCACAGTACATGTATAATATACTATAGCCAGTTAGTCAAATGAAATAATGTATTTTTCAATTGTAATCGTGATGTGTTGTGTTGTTCAGTGATGTTATACTTGTCATTTGTTACGCACCATAATTTCGTGCCACATCAAAAAATTTCTCGGAGGAGGTAAAGTGATGACGTCATAACCGGCTGGATCTCTGTACTGAGGCCGAATCCCATGCAAGCGATGTTACCTTATCACGCATCTCGCCGTAATCACGTTGCCTCATCTAACGGTGACGAGACTAACGACAATGACGTCATTCTTATGCTTGTTCGTCGTATTGTATCGCGTCTGTTCTGAATTCGTGCCAATGTTTACCTTCATTTGAGAGGCCGTCGGTGAATTGCCGAGGGAAGAGACCGGTTTTCAAATAAGAGCCTTTCCCCGATCCGTTAGCCTTTTCACATCGCTTTCTTTGTCTGTATTGCTTATATTTTGCCGCATGCCATGGAAAATTCTGGCACAATCTCACCTCAATACTTGACTTGCCAAACTCAGCTCGACGCCGAACTGCAACGCCACTCGCGGACAAAGATAGAACAACTCGACATTTTTTTCACCGGTTTTCTCGCTGCGCATGCGTACCAGCGGAAATCAACAAAAGATGACGCTGGTACGCATGCGCAGCGAGAAAACCGGTGAAAAAAATGTCGAGTTGTTCTATCTTTGTCCGCGAGTGGCACTGCAGTTCGGCGTCGAGCTGAGTTTGGCAAGTCAAGTATTATCGTCTTTACATCTGGTGACAGCTTCCTCCACAGTGGCGAGGCTATGCCTAAACTGCCAATAGCAATGTGTAGGTTTTCAAATCGATATTGCATCTCTGGTTCCAGCGGAAGACAAATCGTCGGCAAACTAAACTTATTTATAGGCGAGTATCAAAACTTACAGTATCATCTTACGTGTATGCCAGTATCAAAACCATGTATATCACTGTCATTATCTGTGATGAATTAAATTCGTTATCGTATTCTATCTTTTGGTTGTTAAATGTCATGTAACATCATTGTTATTCAAATCCTTGTCATCTCAGAGCAAGTAATTTTGAATTATACAGGTTTCGCAACCCTTGCGAGCTAGGGCATGAAGTACGCAAATGAAATACCTGACACTTCTGTGATGTGATGACGTACGGAAGTTTTGGGAGTTTTCGCAAATCCCCGAAACTCAAACGTGAACGCCTCTCTCATTGCTTGACCTCCTGACCGCCATCGTTTTTCTTTGAATCCTATCATACTTCAAGGACAAGTTGAGTGACAGACCTGAAACTTCGGTGATGTGATGGCCTATGTAGTGGAGGTTCCTGAGCGATTCATGACCGGACGCAAAATCCAATATGGCTGCCAGGCTGCCTTCTTTGTTTTCCACGAGATAACATGAAAACCAGTTGTGTAGCGGGCCTGAAACATCTCTTGTTCCCACATAACGGGGACTTACATGGTCATTCGCCTAGATCTGCATTTTATCGACGGTTTTTTACCACTTTTTCGATTCCTTCTCCAGCTAAGTCTTAAGTTTATACAAATACCACAAACACAGAATGAAATAACAATAACAATAACAACAATATACAATGTATATATATCTCAATTTGTCGTCAAATAGAACACACAAAAGAGTGGTTCGTTCTATTTCAATCGAGAGTGACGTACAGCAAATTTCATTTTAGTCGAACACAATGTTAGTTTTTACACGTGGTTGTTGCGATTGTCGCCATTGATTTAGTTGTTCATGTGCTATATACAATCTAGGTTCACCAAAGTTGCGCGCTAGATGCATCCGTCAATGAAAACGCACCAGAATCCGCCATTTTCCACGAATCGGCAGATTCCGACGATGCTTCCTCCGTCACTGCCTCCAACGGAGACAGGTGGCTCTGGATGGAATCTGAAACAGCCGAATCGCGTCGAATCGCATCGCTGCTTCCCGACATCCGCCGAGCAACTTCGGACTTTTCCGTGTTTTCCCGCAGATCTGGTGGGAGATTTTCGGTTTTGAAGCTCGGCTTGTTGTCATTTTCGTCTTGAATATAATTGTAGTAATTCTCAGCACCAATGCTTTCCTCCGCAGCAAGTTTCCTCACCACCGCGGATGTATCCATGTCGCTCATTTTTGTTTTCTTGGTACTATTTTGCTTGCGGCATTTTAATATGGTGACAACAACAAAAGCAATAAGGCAGAGAATGGCCAAAAATGACATTGTCGCGTAGATCATGATTTCGCCGAAGTTTGGACCTTCAACTGGAATTTAAGAAAAAATGTGACATCAATTAGACCAAACAAATGTGTTGTGGTTGTCGCTTCTGTCAAATCTAGCTTCAAGGGCAACGGCGGCCGGGCACCAGTTACGTCTTGATCCGGTTCTATCTAATGCAGGTTACGTCCGGACCAGCTCCCAAGACCTGCTTAACCTGTTAAGATAATATTCCGACCCGCATCGATCCCTGTCCGATTTAACCTTCTAAAGGTCGAGTAGATCCGGACCCGTTTTTACTCTTATTTCCCTTCTGACCGCCAGGGGCACTGCAGAAAATACCCGAACACAACGCAAAGTCTGCGACTGACCTGTGCATCCTGTCCTGGTCGGATCTTCGCCATAGTAACCAGTCCTGCAACTACACAGGTAGCTTCCCTCGAGGTTGGTGCAATTTGTTCCTTCAGACTTGCAGAAGTACCGACACTCTTCAAAATCTAAAATAAAAAAAGGAGAGAAAACACGATGAAAAATTCCGTGTTTCGCGTAAGGCCGGTGCTGCCACCTGAAGGCCTTATACCACATCACGACCTGAAAAGGTCTGCAGTGTGCAGGGAAAACAACAAAATATCGGTCTATGTAATTTTTCTGTTATCCATCGCGAAAAGAAAGGTTTCGATTTCTTAAGTTCTACGTAGATGCAAACGCCTACTTTGATAATATCGATGAGATGGCTGCGAACTGAAACAAAGCGTTTGGGTATACGTTTTCGCGTCAGTTCGGGATTCGCAACATGTCTAGAAACCAAGGAAACTGACCTTCAACTTTTGGAGGTTTGGAACAAACAGTGTTTCCAACTCCCTCCAGGTGGCAGACATTTCCCATTTTCTTGATCACACCATTGAAGAAATTGCGCAAATCAGTGGTGAAGTTCTTCGGGTCCGCTAGAGGCGCTACTGTGTAGAATCCAAGCGCCATGTCGACAGTGACGCTCCCTTCGTCAAAGAAGCGAATTTGAGAGAATCCGGCCAGTTTCTTGAATATTCTATTAGAATGCAGGATCGCGTCGATCTGGAACAAGGTGTAAATAGAGAATGTCCATTTGTACTGCGGAAAATGCGTCAGTGGAATTGGAAGTTTAGAATTTTTTTAAAACAGACATACCTTTATGACCACCTTCTCCTCAAGGTCTTTAAATTGCAGTGACCTCATATCGCGCAACCTCTCGTCAAACTCTTGGTCAAGAGCTAGTTTCAATACGTAGCGAATATTGGCTGAAATGATTAAAGGACCAATCAGGAATTCGGAACCTTTGTAGAAAAAGTTGATTGTCCAATCAAAAGTGCCGAATTCTGGTTCTCCGGCGGGATCATTTGCACCGAGCCAATCAGAAGGCTATATTGCTGGGTTAGTTCCGTCAAATTCCGCTTGGCGAAATCTGCGAAGTGCGAATTCATCAGTTTCTTGTATGGTAAAGTAAAATCACCTTCAAGGGAGCGATGGCCGTTACCATCCCGGCTTGAGAATGTACTCCATGCAGCGGCATCTGTAACCCCCGCAGAGGTTGATGCTTGAAATTTACATTAACCACATGTAGGCTACATGGGAAGGATTCAATTAAATGGCGTCTTTCTCAAAGAGAAGGAATACTGATCATACTCGCCTTCAAATGAGCACTTGCCAGACCCATCCTTGAGGAAGTACTCCCTGCAGCGGCATGTGTAACCCCCGTCGAGGTTAATGCAGTCAACGTTCTCGCCGGGGCAGGGTGGCGTTTTTCTCGCGCATTCATTCACGTCTGGAACGATTAGAATCAGGGTCAGAAACGCCTCGGCCGAAAATGGGGCCAAACTCGCGTCCCGTAGCCTCAGTTCGCTGCCCTCCCGACGCCGTGGTATTTCAAAGTTTTCGAAAAGCCCCCAAAACACTAACGCAAATGCAAAATCGCGTTACCAGGATGTCAAACAATGACTGATATTTGCGTTCGGATGACCACAGTAGGAAACGCTCCAGTTGAATCGGGCCATTTCGCGCTTCCCAATATGGCGTTCTCACCTCTTTCGCAATTTTCTCCCTCCCATGCGACTGGACACTTGCAGCGATATTTCTTGTCCGATACAACATAGCATTTCCCGCCATTTTTGCATGTTGTTGCGATGCAAGGGCTGAGCCTTGTGGTCGTCGTGGTTGTAGAGGCTGGAAAAGATGCAGTTTTCAGCATTATGCTGTTAATTCACAACAAGGTGGCATGACCTCTGATCTCCTCGATCAATCTCCAACTCTCGCCATTGGAAACGGTTGCTCAGTGTTAGACCAGCACCGTCTCCTCGCGTACTTTGTGCTGCGGAGCAAATAGTAACTGTCCTCTCATTGGGAAATTGCCCCTCGACATCACCCACAAATAGCACTGAAATTCCACCATGCCCGCACATCTTTATGATACTGCGGTATCTGCAGGGAGCATGTATGGAAAAGGGGGCACTGACGTTGATCTGCGTCAGTTCGTTGAGTTTTATTCTTGCACGGCCTAGAAAGTCATTCAACCTTTAAGTCACGCAAATATCAAATAGGCCTTAGTGTCCTCACAGGATAACAACTTTTGGTCAAGAGACAACCATAAAGCATTTCTCCTGACCTCTTTCAAAATCATTTATCACTCTGTTTGACATTGAATTAATTGAAAACAATCTTCGGTATTCTACTCTGGTTGAAGGAATTCGCAGTTTGATGTAGGCCTGGGCTATGAACTGTCAAGAAATAGTAAAGAAAACAGACCGGTAGTTGTTGGCGTCGAGGTGTTAGTCTCTGTTGAAGTTGAAGACACGGTTGATGTTGATGTTGAAGATGAAGTGGACCCTGGAGAACTGGGATTCCCTGTTGAATTGGACCGAATGGACCCTGTCGAACTGGGATTTTCCGTTGAAGTTGAAGTCCCTGTTCCTGTCCCAGATGAGGTTGAGTTCCTAGTTGAAGTTGTTGTGTCTGTAGAAGTTGAAGTAGCAGTTGTATTTGTTGAAGATACAGCTGATGTCCCTGTTGAAGATGTAGATGAAGTTGAAGTTGTTGTCGCTGTCGAAGATGAAGCAGTCGCAACTAAAGTACACGACCTCCCCTCCCCCTGATAGCCCGCCTCACACCTACAGTAGTAACTCCCAGGCGTATTGATACAGGTCATGTAACAATCATTTTTCGACCAATCAGCGCACTCATTGATGTCATCACACCATCCGTTGTATTCAGAAAAACCTTGGCAGCAATGATACGTCTTCCACGTGTCCCGAAAGTACTCCACCCTATATCTTGTTTCATACCTTCTCCTGAAAACCATATTTCAAGAACCAGTCAAAAATATATGAGGTAGGGGCAAGGTAGGTCAGATTAAGTTACACAAAGCCGCCGATAGGGGCTCTCTCATCTCGGGATATCGAAACTGTTCATGCTGTTTGAGGAATGTAGTCGATTATCGCTCAATCACACACAATTCAGTCCTCGAACAAGGCACATCAGTCTACTGAGGATAACCAATTTGACCCCCTACTCCTGCGCATACATGCCCATGGTTCCCCTTTAATAGTCTTCTGTGATACTCATTTATGCGCAGGCGTAACCGGGTACAAATTTGAATATTTTCCATCTTCTGCCGTTCGTGGCGCTGATTTAAAGCAAGTCCTCAACGGAGTGTTGCAAGTACACGTACGTGTACTTCATTTGACAATTGATGAGTAAGAAGAGAACGTGTATGGAAAAGGAGAATTAGAGATTTCACCCTAGCGAGTGAATTAGTAACTGTAGGCCCCAGTTTTAAAGCTGCAATCACTTTTACCGAGTGAAGAAGCTATCCATTCACCCGAGTCACATATCACATGCCGACACCGCCGCAAACAATTGAAACAAATCGTGTTGTGATCGTTCATTACCGAATGCGCATAGTTTCGGCATTTGAAAGTCATGCAGAGTTGTCAGCAGCCGAACGAGACATGACTCGGGTTAATGGATAGCCATTTGACTCGGGTATTAAAACTCGGGCTACTAGTTACCAATTCTCCCACCAGGGAAGATTGACGGATATTGACCTGTATCTTGTGCATCGAAACAATGGAAATTCGCTGCACCACGAGTAGTACTTGCTTGTGTACGCCGCACTGAAAGACGCATGCCGCGATTTCGTCACACTGCAAGAAAAAGGGCGGGAAATGTACTGGGTCTTTCAAGGTTTAAAAGGGCCCATAGAAGACATTGGCCATTAGATGTAAACCTTATTAGCTAGAGGTCCATGGCTGCGATCAAAACGTACACTCCGGACGCAGTGGACCGGCCTCGTTCCTCACCCTGAGGAGACCAAACTAAGATGATGCAATGGGCTGCCCGGGGAGTCTATCAAAACGAGGCATAATTCCAATATCAAACATTCATATCTTGTGACATGGCCTTTTAGGATTGTGGTTCTGCAATATCAAAAGTCGCGACGGCTCCTGACTTGTTTGCAGCACACATTAACTTGAGGAGAATGAATGAACAGCAATGTATGAATCGAAACTTACTACTGTACTTTTTCGCAGACATTCGAATCGCCCTTCGTCAGCCCTTCCACGGCAAGAAACAACAACGGGAAGACCAGTAAGGTATAGCCAACCTAATCATGCCAAGAAAAGGAAAAATCGTGAAGAACTGTTTAATGGTGTGCAATTGCAGAGAAAGTTATTGGCGGATAGTTCAGTTTGCAGTTAAACCTTTTTGGTCTTATTCATTTATGGTTTTATAGGTAAAATCGGACAGGTTTCAGAGGGGAGATAGCTGTTCCCGAGGGAAGGGCATTTTTTCTAAATTTAAAGGATTTCCGTTGTCAGTCCTTTAGCTGCTCTGCATGGGTATTGCACCATCAGGACAGTGAGCGCCTTTCATGTCACTACGATTTGGCACCAATTTGGTGTATTGGGAAGGGACACAAGAGACCCAGTCTCCGCAAGAATCTCATTCAATCAAAACTCCTCGTTCTGTACCATGGGAAATGCCTTGTATTTCGGTGTTATAGGTCTAGCCAAATTATGGTGTCGTCCGACAGGACAAATTCACAAAGAAAAATATTGCTTAAAAGTGTTTAACCATGCGTGTCCGAGCTATCAGACAACCTCTTAGAAATGCGTCGTAGAAAATTCGACATGATCAGTTGAAGCTATCTTTTGACAAATATAACTATGGTTATATTAATTGGAGATTAACAATTAATCTTTGCACCAACCTTTGTTAATTCCATTGTTTTGGAGTGGTTTAATCCGCTATTATCAAAAGGATCAACGGGAGGTTATCCTAATCCGTCACCATTTCTGAATTCTTTCATTCGAACTGTCTTTATATATATTTGTTGAGAGGCCTTCGCCTGTATTGGCGGCATTCGTGAAAGTCCGGAGGCCGAGATTACAACCGTGAAATTCGAACCTGCCAAAATCGTGGGGAGTGCATCTTGACCCGCAATATTTTAAGATCGCTCGATAGTGGTGACGCAAACGCATGAGAGTCGGGATGTGCCCAGGATGTGCAACGATCAAGTCGGGGCGTTGTTGGCTCAAGACAGTGCATCCTCAAAACCAGAGTCAGTCCTATGCTCCCCCCCCCCTCGCTCACATTACATATATAAGCTCGGTCGTTAGTGCCGAGTGTTGGTCTTAGGCCGAAGTTACATAGACCTCATTCGTTCATTTCCCAGGACTCATTTTCCCCTTTTGCTTCCGTTCCCCTGTAAAAGCACGGCCTTGTGGCGTGCATTCACCGAGGAATGAAAGAAAAACCCGGAAAGTGACTCGTGGTAAATGAACGAATGAGGTCTATGTAACTTCGGCCTTAGGTTCAGCCCGGATGGAGACAGTGGGGAGACAGTAGATGAAGTCCCCTTTTGTTCCCGTTAGGCAATAGTCGCACAGTAGGCCTATATAGAAGATCAACCAACTGTGCCGTACGCCGGACCGACTAAAGTCAAAGACTATATTCATAATTGCCTCTGAATGGAATCATCACGCATTCCGGGACGCGGGTTGCCAAGAAAGTCGGGACGGCTCCTAGCCGTTGGCCGTTTCAATTTTGGTCATTCTCCAAGCGTCGTCAATGGTGATCATTGTCGTCAATGACGATCATTGTCGTCAATGACGATCATTGTCGTCAAGACTTACTCGACCTACTGTCTCTGCCGCTTTGTGACAATTTCAGCGGGTGCATGTAAATTGGACATTTGGCCCGGCGCCCGGGAGATTGAATTTTGGTCAATGCGATGCTGCCACCTGCCATTACCCATAAGAACTAAGTTCCGACGCGGAAGTAATGATTTTGACACTACACAGGACGTTGTGACATAAAATGTGAATAAAGTCAAGTTCTCAAATATGAATACTTTGATTGTAAGTATATTTCCAAACATTTGGTACCATTTTTTGTGAATTCATAGAAGTTAAAAGTACTTTGCGGAGCTTGGAATTGGCTCTGATGAAATTTTGTTTACGTTTTGTAGGCCTAATGCATTATTCACGGATCATTAAGCACGCGGGTAAACACTATGTCATGATAGTATGTGCTTATGTGTATTCAGGTACTTGCCATGTTCATAGGATCAGGGGAGCAAGGGTTAACTTCATTCATTACTGAGGAGACGATAAATGTTTTCCCTCTCACTTTTTTCAAGCAGGCCAAGGCCAGGCATCCCTCGACGACTGGCGTAAACCCGTTGTCAGTATATGTCACAGTTTATTCAGCTTCACTCCATGTCACGATGAATGATGTAACTTTGTGCGATATTGTATTGCCACGTTAAGAGAAGAGTGTGCGTCATGTCGTCAATTTTTAATTGAAATTAACGTAAATGGCGTCACCACACAGAAGTGCCGTCTGGCGATACGATATCTCACAACCTTAGGTTGTGTCCCTTACTTACTTTAACCCTTGAATTTTGACTTCCAGAATCCGTCCATCGTTCTAACGTTCCTCATCCTCGTCACACTCGATGTTTCGATTGTTGACTCACTATCCGCCGGCCAGTCTAATGTTTGCAGCAACACAGTATAGTAAGTATAACATCGATGCCTTCTCATTGATTCAATAATCAGGCAGCAATGTCACTTACAGTAAGGTGGTTCAACATTGTCGCTTTCTTTGACAGCCTGATCAGCTCAGTCCTACATGTAGAGGAGCGTCACAGCCCAGCCGTTAGCACTGCTGGCTACCACGCAATGCGACACTCAAGAAGTTGGCCCGGAAGTTTTGACGGTACGGTTAAGACAATGAAAGACTGCTAAAATGTGGAATCTGCCAACTGGTAAAGCAAGGATGCAATCATTCCTGCTTCCACATTTTAGCAGTCTCCCATTGTCTAAACCGTACCATTGCCACTTCTGGGCCAACTTCTGAAGTGTCGTATAGGGCCCAGGTTCCATCCAGGGGAGAACCCAGTCATATCTATTGATGAACATAATGGCTTTCACGGAACTAAAATCGAACTGATCGACAGCAGGCTAACGCATCAAAGAATCTAAATGCCTATTCTTTTTCTGTCCAGTTATAAAGCATCTCGGAGCGAATCGTACAACCAGCCATACAGGGTGAAAACCTACACATGGTGCTGGGCCGTCCCACCAAGATGTACCAACTACTTGTAAGTATCATGTCTGTGGCGAAATAAAGACACATTTCATGGGTGAATCAAGGTTGCTGAAAAAGAGGGGGTGTTGAAAACAGAGAACTGACTCCCAGCCTTGAAATTGACATTCACTTTGTTTTGAAAGAGTTCTATTGCTTAACCCTTTTGCTGCCAACTTCGCATTTCTGCACAATGACTTTTGTTCCTTTTGCTGCCAACTTCGCATTTTGGCGAAATTTTCCTATGTGGTGAAAATACATTGATTTTTCGTCTGCTAGCGTCGTTTATGGTATATACCTATAGATGGCGTGGTAGAGGAGTTACCACGCTACGTTTCTACTGTACATGTTATATATCGATTTGCTGAGATTTCGGGTGAAAATCACTTCCAAAAGTTCACAAAATGGCGAATCGGATGTCATTATCACAGGTACTCGATGAATTGGATATCATGCATGATTCAAAGAACTGTTTCGAAAGGTACCAAGCAGTTGTCAATTATTAGAATAGAGTTATCTGACTGCTACATACATTCTATGACAGGACATTTGGCTGAGAAACTTTGAACTTTCATGTTTAGTTGAGGAAACCCTGAATTTTAGCTGTTTTATACCAGGCCCCCTCCATAGGGACCCCTGACCCCCCTATCTGCTATTAGTTCTCTGGTAGCACTAAAAAGGAGCTCTAGGGAGTGAAGGTATGTAATTTAGTCCCAACATATCACCATAAGTAGTAATTTTTGGTCTACAAAGTAAATGGCTGATCATTGAATTTTGAAGAATTTTGCTCGATTTCTGTAAATAACGCATCGGTATTTCTTGGCAATTTTGTTACAAAGCAATACAAATTCAGGGTTTACAAGGTTATGGACTTAGAAAGGAAAGAGTAAAGAAACATGCAGATGCATAAAAATAGTTTTATTAGTTGTATTATTACATTTATTCTAAATTACAGTGGTTTATTCTACAAAATCTTCAATTCTCATTAGTTATTCAAGATGGCGGCATGCAAATTAGGGCGTGACCTACTTTTTAAAAATTTTAATTTGAAGTCCAGGTCATACTGAACAACTTCCATGTGCATTGTTTTATCATATCTCCAATAGTTTTCTCAGGAAAAATATTTAAATTGATCATATCAATTTTTTTCAATTTAACCTAAAATTGCTTGGCACTGAGGACTCAAAAAAAAAAAATTTGCTTGGCAGCAAAAGGGTTAAGCATTTCAAGTTCTAGCCAAATTGGTGGTAACCTATGGCAACCCTTAAGCCAGCTTGGCAACCAATCCACAGCAGCTGAAAGTTTGAGTAGTGTATTTTTGAAACGTTTAAGACAGACGTCAAACTTTTGATGCCTCTCTTTTTTAAATAGGATGCGATACCGGACTGCGTATCGACAGGTTTGGGACACGAAGTCGAGGGTTGAGTACAAGTGTTGCCGTGGTTACCATGAGGTTGTTGGCGTCTGCAAACGTGAGTATGGTATTGCTTTCAGGAAGTGGAAAACATGTTGTTTTCCTCATGAAATTTAAGAATGTTGACGCAAAATCACATGTTTGAACTTCCAATGGAGACGGATGTTGACCGAAGCACCACTTGTCAAATTAAAGTGCTTTGCCCCTTCAAACTAGGTTAGGTACATATCTTGAAGCTCTTGAACTTGGCTGTTCAAGTAAGATGGATTATTTTGCAATACTCTTCTTCCCCTGCCTTTAGAATTTTTGAGATGCACGCTAGACAGTCTGTCTGTTTTGTTTAATGGATTCGGCTGACGTAAAAGAGATCCACCACCGAGCGCCAGACTTTTGTGGTCAGGGTGCTGTCCTTGGCCAGAACTCCTCACTATTCTTCATAAGGGAGCAGGTCTGAAGCCACAGAGCCCCAGAGCTTTGTGGTCAGGGTGGTGTCCTTGGCCAGAACTCCTCACTATTCTTCATAAGGGAGCAGGTCTGAAGCCACAGACCCCCAGAGTTTTGTAGTCAGGGTGGTGACCTTGGCCAGAACTCCTCTCTATTCTTCATAAGGTAGCAGGTCTAGGCACATGTGCTAGAATCTCTGGTCTCCAGCTCAACATTCAAATCGAGCAGATTCTCCATACAGGGGGGTCGTCTTGTGGCAAAGTTTGACTGTTCAATTCTGTAACTGATGAATTGGGGGAAAACACTGGAAAGTGATCACACCACCACCATCATCACCGCATGCCCCCAGCCCACTCCCTGTGCAGCACTGCTTGAATAAAATCAAAATCTCTGCTGTGTTTCGTGTATGTTACCCAGTCAATGAATTCATGAATTATTCATTGAGAATTCAACACATTCCGACAGGTAATGGTATACAGTGACCACGAACACGCAGACTCGATGTTAAACTTGCTATTTTTAGAAATTTAGAAATATGAGTAATAAAATCAAGCCAATGTTTTTGATGAGGAATCAGCCTTTTCTCCCTTTGACAGATAATTCCATGACCTGGATTCCTTTAGATTTTACAAGATGATTAGGTCACCAGTAAAAATACAACTCCTCGGCCACCTGATGAGTCACCCTTCTCAAGAGCCACTAATGACGATTCTATTAAATGTGTTTTAAAATGGGGTACACCATTCGTAGTCACTGGTGGTCCAGGAAAATAGAAATGCAGTTATACACAATGCCGTAGTGCAGTTATCGTGCATACAAATTTGCTGAAACTTGGTATGTATAGTATTTGCATGTCTGTCTAAACAACGCCTTCAGACCATGTCGCTTTCCTCATAAGAGTCGTCACTATGTTAGAACCTTAAATAAAGAATAATATTATGATTGAGGTCGCTGAACCAATGAATTGATCAGACCACCAAAGTCTAAAGCGTATCACACAATGATAGCTTTAGTCCTAGCGATTTATGTTCCTCACTTCGATGAAGTCTTTCTTTGACCTGGGGCATACACCAATTGCAGTCGTACAATTTGGACAATAAGGACACCAGTTTCGGTGCCAAATTTGCTGTTTCCATTCAATTTGACCTCTCTAATCAGGACACCTCTCTATTAAGGACAGTACTTGTCAGTCCCAAGGGTGTCCTTAATAGAGAGGTTCTAATGTTTCTAGTTTGGTATGTAGCTTTTCAGCCTTTTGTCTGAAGCTATTCAAGCCTTCACTTTGATGAATACTTTCTCTTCACCTGGTATATGCACCAATTCTATACACCTTTCCAGAAATGGGGCGCTGAGTGTCCGAAATAGTGATGTCATAAGGGGAAACTAGGCCTTATGGTGGAGGGACAAAGGACACCCTTGACACTGACAGATGCTGTCCTTGATTAAGAGGTGTCCTGATTATAGAAGTCAATTTCAATGGAAATAACCACTTTCATGCCATAAGTTGGGTCCTTAATAGAGAGGTGTCCTTAATAGAGAGGTGTCTCTGTCTGCTAGGTCTCGCTCCAAGTGGTAAGAATAAAGTGAGTTGTCCAAGGTCACAGTGTGCTGTATTGGCTTTTAGGCCCACAATGTTTGTATATGAATCAAGCACCAGCCATCGAACCACGTCGATCCTCTCATACGAATTATCAATCGTTTTAAATAGGACGTTTATGAACAACTTTGGATCACAATGGAGTCATCGTCATCAAATAAATCATGATATACCCTGGGAAATATCTCGTGATCAAATAAAGTTTTTATATGAGGCATAAGTGGGTGTTACGAACCTTGACGTGTTCAATTATTTCTTTGTAATATGGGTATATTTTCTCCAGTTTGCCCAAGTTCCACCTACAGTTCCAAGCGTCCAAATCTTATCTAAAGAACCAACAATAAGCCAGTTAGACTCTTAGTCTTAGGTGATCTCGACTCAATGTTGAAAAAATATTTGACGTCAGCGACTAAATGATTCATAGCATGATACTTAGTTTATAGGCCCTAGAGGTGAAAAATTTCATGTTGTAATGTGAAAAAAGACACTGCACAGAATGGTTAAGCAATGATTCAAACAATATTCAACCGAATTGAAGTCTAGCTAAAGGCGGTGTTGTATGACCTAGATCCAGTGTTTTGTAAATCGCTGAATATAGTCATGGTGTCATTAGACTCGTATATCGGCTGTTATATTATAGACCTGTTTGTCGTTAAGGAAGTCCTTGAAACATACTGCTTTGTGGTTGGTGATGAATAGGCCTGCTTTGGGTCATCGCCGATGACGTCTTTGATATTGGACAAAGCAGATTGGTTTTTCGTTCCTATATTTGGTAAATTTGCAGTACTCCCATTCTTTCACGTTGAAAGATGGGCACGCATTTGCCCTGCTCACAAAAGAGGTTTTTCAATGAAAACTGCCATCTATGATGATAACTGTGTACCTTCATCATCAAATACATCAAAATGTCAACAAGCATACTGCCATTATTTTGCCATCCTACACCGCCTGGTGGCATTGAAGGATATTGTTTTCCAACTACTTGAAGTGCCCTCCCAAGTAGTCCCTTTAAAGGGGGACTATAGGCAGGAGCAGAGGGGCTAATTTGGCCATCTTCAGGTGACTAACGGCCCTGGGTCATGTCAGATTCAGCACTATTCCTTGTACAATCATGAATCATTTCGACATACTGTGAGACGCGAGAGACCCCTATTGGTGACTTTGTGTAACTTTATCTTGCCTGCCTAGCTGCTGCCTATATTGTCCCTTTAAAATGACAATGATAATAATCTTTTTTACAAATTTTCGTTTCAGCTACATGTTCCTTCTCATGTGGAAATGGCGACTGCACCTCTCCAAATGTCTGCACCTGTAAATCGGGATACTTCGGCCACCAATGCGACAAAAGTGTGTACCTTTTTAAAAATGATAATTAAAACTGAACGCCTTTAAGTCCCAATGTTTTCGGTGCCCTTATGGGGCCTACTCGCTGGCCTCTCACTAACATGATTTGGGACACATTTTTTCTATCAAAAGACAATTTTCTAAATCCACATCACCCTGAAACTGAGAACGGTATGAATCCAGAAAGAGTGGTAAGGATGCAGTCCTTATCTTAGGCTAAAACAATTTAATACCATGAATAGCAACCTGTTACATAAAAAATTACACCTTTCTTTCTCCATACTGGAGAAAGAAAGTTTTTTCGGTGGCCCAGCTAAGCATGGTATTAAACTGATTTAGCCTTATATATACGATGATACCTTCGATTCAGTTTCACATTTGGCCTTGCAGAATGCGCGCCGTGGAAATATGGCCCTGGTTGTTTAAGTTCGTGTAGCTGTATCACAGCTAGAACTGACCAATGTGACGCTTCGACTGGGCGGTGCCTTTGTAAAGCAGGTAAGTGACGTTATTGCAAAATGCGTTTATGTCTTATCTCTTTAGTTCACACTGTGGCTCAAGGTATCGGTTTGCCAAAGAAAAATACCTGCTCGAAAGGAAACGATATCACAATTGAAACTTACAAAATATAAGTTCATAATGAGGGGCATAATGCCTGTGTTTATTATTTTCATCCGATTGTACCCATCCAACATTGTAATTAGAGCGCCTTGTTTCTATTGTGGTGCAGAGGTAAACCAATACCTTTACTCTTGGTTCATTATCGGTACTGTATAACGGGGTGAAATTAGCATGTGCGTTTTCGAGCCTTTAGCATGGTTGACCTTACTATTTCAAGAATGCTTGTGCAAAATTATGCTAAAAAATACATCAGTGGGCTAATGTTTTGTCTGTGAGCAAATGTTATTATCATCTGGCCGAAATAAGATTATACGAGGTGGGGCAATTTCAACCCCCCCTCGGGCTAAATTCACCCCACTTTACAGCACCTAACACTTGCATGCTTGTATAGTGCTCACACTAACACTGGCAGTAGCAGAAGGTAATACTATGTGAGGTCTCTGTTTTCAAACTAACAAGTTGTTGCCCTTTTATTAGGTTATAGCTGCACACTTTATTTTGCTATCACACTCTTGGAATAAAAATTTCATGCTGAAGAAATAATGGCATGCCTGACACTTTAACACTGCACACTTAACTCTTTTTGCCCGCAAGCCGTATATACACGGTCTGCCATGTTTGATTTCACAGCCGCTGACCGTATACTCACGGTTTTTCAAGTTCAAATTTCCCCCACTGTCACATGATGCCTTCACCCTAAATACACTTGTGGTGACTCAAGCAACATATGACAATGCGTTGACGATCTTTTCAAGCGATTATAGTTGGATTGGTAGTCATCAGATGGCGCTGCAATCTGGGCTATCGTCTGCTGATTTTGAAAGTCTGATTTTCTGAAATTCGCCTCGGTTTTCAGATCAAATCACGTGAAACGAGTTACGGGCTGAAAGAGTTAAAGTGTAATTCTAACGCGAAAATACAAATTGACATTAGTTATTTTGTTTATTTCAGCTTCATTCTTGGTTTTGCCATTTGGCACCGATTAACAACTGCATGCTTATTACAGTAGGTAATATACTAACCAGTAAAATAACTACATGTATTTCGATTAACAGAGAACCTAGGTAAACTGATCATAAAGCGAGGTTGGCAATATCATTTCAGGCCGTCATTCAGTTACTTTGTGTCGAGCAATTTCATTGGCCACCCGCTTATAATTGTGCGTCTGAAAGATTTCCCGCTGTGGGGTAAAAGGAGGAGATATTAGTATTGACATTCGCGGCATGATTTTCCTGATCCACGATGAAGTACAAATATCGTCCCCCTACAAAGGTTCACACGAATCCTGAAGAAATTGACAACGAAATATATGTTTCTTTTTAGGTTACAAGGGTTCGACGTGTAATGAACAATGTACAGCGAATGTGAATTATGGGATAGGGTGCAAGAGCAAATGTCAGTGTCAAAATGGTGCTGCGTGTGACTACAGGACTGGTGCTTGTACATGTACAGCCGGCTTCTATGGACCCTAGTAAGTGTAATTCTGAAACTTTCTGTTTTCTTTAGGACTATCAGTAGTTCGTCCTTTAGTTGAATCCAAATTTGACGAAACTGCTCAAGGTATGAATGAAACAATCACCTTTTGTATCCCGGCTCCTTGTAGAGTTGTTGAGAGTCGGATATACTCTATTCCTTTCATCTTCAGCTGTGAGAAAAAATGCCCCAGTGGTACTGGTGGAATTGGATGTGAAGAGTGTAAGTGCCAGAACGGTGTCTGTGATTCGAAGACGGCACTGTGCTCCTCCTGTTACCCGGGATGGAAGGTAAGTTATTGTACGAGCCAACAGATGGCACTGATCAGTAAACCTATTGACGTGTCCATTCATTGGAAAACTCTCAATCGTCACTTCCAATGGTACCATTAGTATTTATAGTAAACCTTTTGACATGTCCATTCATTTGAAAACTCTTGACAAGCACTTTCAATGGTACCATAAGTAAACCTATTGACATGTCCATTCATTGGAAAACTCAATCAGCACTTTCAATGGTACCATTAGTAAACCTTTTGACATGTCCATTCATTGGAAAACTCAATCAGCACTTTCAATGGTACCATTAGTAAACCTATTGACATGTCCATTCATTGGAAAACTCTCAATCAGCGTTTTCTAATGGTACCATTAGTAAACCTATAAACTCTCAATCAGCACTTCTAATGGTACCATTAGTAAACCTTTTGACATGTCCATTCATTGGAAAACTCAATCAGCACTTTCAATGGTACCATTAGTAAACCTATAAACTCTCAATCAGCGCTTCTAATCGTACCATTAGTAAACCTATTGACATGTCCATTCATTGGAAAAATCTCAATCAGCACTTTCAATGGTACCATTAGTAAACCTATAAACTCTCAATCAGCGCTTCTAATGGTACCATTAGTAAACCTATTGACATGTCCATTCAGTGGAAAACTCTCAATCAGCACTTTCAATGGTACCATTAGTAAACCTATAAACTCTCAATCAGCGCTTCTAATGGTACCATTAGTAAACCTATTGACATGTCCATTCATTGGAAAACTCTCAATTTGACTTTCTAATGGTACCATTAGTAAACCTATTGACATGTCCATTCATTGGAAAACTCTCAATTTGGCTTTCTAATGGTACCATTAGTAAACCTATTGACATGGCCATTCCTTGGAAAGCTGTCATCTATATATTTTCTGAATATATTCTCAAAACTCTTACCCCATTCCAGAAGGGTTTCAAACATTTGTTTTAATTTCAGGGAGAGGTGTGCTCCGAGAAGTGTCCATTGTTCTCCTGGGGTAAAAATTGTGCGGAAAAGTGTGATTGCAATGGCGGGGAATGTTTACAAACTGTGGGGAACTGTACAAAATGTCGTCCTGGATACATGGGAGTGAAGTAAGCAAATTTTCAGCTGATCTTATATTGGTGTAATTAGAGTATTGGCATATACATGCACTGAAGATTTTTTCATAAGGTTCAAACTCTTTAAATTTCGTTCATACTGGCCTTTTTTTCATCATTTGTCCAAGAGTCTTTGACTTTGTAATGTACGCAAACTATAGGCATCCAAATATGTCACTGAAATCGAGGTCGAAAATGACCTATCTTTCTACAATGTCGTAGGTCGGCATGTAATAAAATACTTTGTCTGTCAGAAACATTCTGTAAATATCAGATCACCAATTAGCCTACTTTGAACATTCTACAACAAACATTTGATCTTTACCAACTATTTGAGGCCACAAAAGTAAAAATCTAAAATCGCCCATTTCCAAGTCGTGTTGTGTTCGTCTTTCTTCAGATGTGACCAACTTTGCCTAACGGGGAAATATGGCCAGGACTGCAAGAGTGATTGCCCGTGCAAAAATGGTGGACTCTGTGACCCGGTGACTGGGAACTGTACGTGTAATGACCCTGGGTTCTATGGTCAGTACTGCCAACACAGATGTAAGTAACTTGGGCTACTGTTAACTGGGTCATTTTCGCACCCGATTTATTTCCAGAACTTAACACCTTCAGCGCCGAACATGTTGGAGTAGCATGGACTTCACGAAAGAACTACGCCATCGCCATCTTCAGGGCAACGTAGGAACTGAAAAGACAAGAAGAGGTCTTTCCAGTTCTTTTCTTGCCCTGAAGATGGCGATGGCGTAGTTCTTCCATGAAGTCCATGAGACTCTGATAACCAGCTCAAAGAAGGGGGATTTGGGCCACGTAGATCTACGTGGTTCTGAAGGTGTTAAGAGGCAAGTGTAAATATGAAACTCTCTAAACTTCAATGATCATCTTTTTCAGACTGTGGCAGTGCTGATGTGTACGGCACAAACAAACTCTGTGATACGAAATGCAAGTGTGAGTGGTCAAACACTGAAACGTAAGTTTATCAGAACTTCGTTGCACAAAATCCATGACGTCATCACAATCGGCCATCTTTGGTCTATGTCACAGCAACAACAAGGTCCAAGCACTGAAGCTTGTACAAGTTTTGCAAGCCAGCGTTTCTGACGCGGTTTATTTCAGCATTTTTCAAGACAGCAGTTGCCAGAGAGAAGTTTTCAATCGTTTAAACCTTTGCGACTTCATGTCAAGATTCATTCGAGGTATTCTAAAAACCACACAAGTATCAAAACGAGAGCGATGTTGGCGACTTTAAACAATTGATTCCTCTTTTCAGCGGTGATGCATTTTCATGCCATTCCATAACCGGCGCATGTAGTTGTAAAGCTGGCTGGAAAGGCGTGAAATGCGAGATCCCGTGTTCACCTCCGTTCTATGGGAAGCAGTGCTCGAAGATGTGCAATTGTTCCAACAGCGCGTACTGTGACCCAGCTCTTGGAAACTGTTATTGTCAGCTGGGATTCAGAGGAACATCGTAAGTGCAGTAGAACGTACCTCTCGGGACTGATTAGTGCTGTCCTAATAGAGGTGTCCTAATTAGAGAGGTGTCCTGATCAGAGAGGTCAAATTGAATGAAAAACCAAACTTGGGACCACAACTAGTGTCCTTAATAGAGAGGTGTCCGCTAAGAGAGGATCGACTGTAATTGGAATGGCTTTGAAAATCAGTAAAACCACTCGAATCTATTAGATGTGTGTTACAAGTTGAAGTGGTTGGTACTAGCTCTAACTGGTATTGAGGGAAGGATTTTCTGTTTCCTGTCTATCACTTCCCACATCCCTCTCTGAAACCCTTTGTTGGTATCATCTTTGTCGTGACCTTGGGTGGCTCCTTGCAGCGCCATCTTGCGTCTTCTTCAGAACACAGGTTCGTCATTTTTATCATCGTTTTTATCTCAGCTGTGAGCATCCATGCGCCGAGGGTAAATTTGGTCTCGGATGTGGACAGACGTGCCAGTGTTACAATGACGCCACATGCAATTCCAAGTCTGGAGCATGCACGTGCAAAAACGGTAGGTGACAGAATGAAATTTAATCGTTAAACTACTGCTATCAGTGTATCATGTGACAGATATTCTCTGGTGGGATAATCCAGAAAATGGTAACAATGTTTATACTGAGTGTCGAGAATATGGTCTGCGTCAAAGTCCCAGTCACTGGGCTGATGGCTCCACTCAGCACCCAACTGCGGTGGCTCGCAAAGTGCCCACAAGTTGTGACAGTTCTTTTTGCAGGAGATATGCGAGAAAAAAAAGTTATCAAGTGATTTTTTTTTTGTAGGATGGACTGGTGAAATGTGCGAGCGGACGTGTAAGGCTGGTACGCACAGCTTGAACTGCACCGGGAAGTGTGACTGTCATGAGAGCAAAGGACATGGGTGTAATCCGATGGATGGGGCCTGCATGTGTCAGCCGGGATGGACCGGGGCCAAGTGCAATAAGGAATGTCCAGTGAGTATTGGCCTGTACAGTCGGTTTCCAAAACTGGAAGGGGTGGGGAGAAAGGGACATCGGTGTATTCCAGTGGATGGGAACTACATGTGTAACCCCCCCCCCCCCCCAGTTTGAAACTGATATGCCCTGCTGTCAATCCAATCAATTGTTTTCGTAAGCTGATTGATTGTATTTTTAGTGAAGGATTCTGGGTTAAGGTTTTCTCAAAATTTCTTTAGGAATTCGGAATCTGAATTCAGACTATCAGAGAGTCTGAATTGGTACACAATTCCATATTAAAATTCGTCCAGAATGGCTTTGAGGGGTCAAGGAACATTTAGAACTGAAGATTTCATAATTTTGTTTATTTTCAGGCTGATACCTATGGCTTGAGGTGTGGACAGAACTGCTCATGTAATGCAACAAACGCGCTGAGTTGTCAAAGTGAGAAGGGGATGTGCCAATGTAAAAGTGGCTTTTCAGGTAAATTTGATGAGTTGGATGCAAATCTCTCAATATCCTTCGCCATCTGGGCCCAGCTGTTCAAAAAAATGATATCCCTAATGCTGGCGTTAACTTAGTTTTGTCTCCTTCAGTTAAGTCCTTTGACATAAAGCCAGGTTAGGCTAACGCCAGTGATAGTGACAAATCTGGTTTTGAATATCCAGCCCCGTTTGAGAAAAACTGAAAAATCTCAAATACAATTCTTCTGATCCCTAAGGACTTCAACTTCCCATTAGCAAAAGCACCACTTTGATTTAGGATAGTTTTCCTACAGCAGCATGAAAGCGCTTTAGTGGCACCATGCGTTTATGTTTTCGAATCATTACCTTTCAGGCATCAGATGTACTAGTACTTGCCCCGCGAAAAAATGGGGAGCGAATTGTCAGAAGTCTTGTAACTGTGGGAACTCGAGCTGTCATATGACGACTGGGGATTGTGAGTGCCTCCAAGGATATACTGGGTCCACTTGTTCAGAAAGTAAGTTGGGCCAGGTGCAAGAGTTCCCAACGTATTTCCCTTCTATCTTCTCCAGCTGGTGTGAATCGTGGACCCAATTGTTTGTCGAAATTAAAGACCTTGTTAGGTTCTGGCTGCAAGCAGAACAGGCCATATTTTAGCATTATCATCATTCATAAAGAGAGGTTAAATTACCTGTGATAAATTGTTGTTTGGCTGTGAGAATTGAACGTGATCACTTTATATTCTCTTCAGAATGTCCAACCGGCTCATTTGGCCTCGGCTGCAACCAGAAGTGTACCCATTGCACCTCGTACGGTGGACTTGCTGGACAGTGCGACCCGGTCAATGGTCGTTGCAAATGCAAGCAAGGGTTCATTGGATACTTCTGTGAAAGATGTAAGTATTAAGAATTCAAGTATAAACTCACTTCTTGATCCCTGAGAGCTAGCGAGTCTTTCTTCCTCTCATGTCCGGCTCGATATTGTATGCTGTTCGCTGGCTTAGAGAGCTCTTCCTGAGAAAATTGTCAAAAAGTGGGTCAGAGTGTCTTTTCTGCAGAAGATGGTGAATGTAAATAGGGATAGGGATTAAAAATTGGCTTAATTGACCTAGATAGGGAGAGTCAGTCTAAACTCACGGAGCACCCCTAAATTCTTCAGGTGGAGGGCGAGGTGTAACCAAGTTTTGTTGAAATCTTTGTATTCTTATTATTTTCTTGTTCCGATATAACTTTTTTCTCCAACTCCAGCTTGCCCCAAAGGCTACTACGGTGTGACCTGCTCGAAAAAGTGCAGCACTGTCTGTCCACAGGTCGAGAAAAAGTACTTCGATTTCAAGCTTGGCAAATCCGTGACGCAGTATTTCACTCTGACGTGCGACCCTAGCAACGGAAAATGTCTGTGTCCGGCGGGACGAAAAGGAGATCAGTGTCAATCAGGTTGGTTCGTTGTTCCTTCTTCAGAAAAATAAAAACATGGTCCGTGATTTGGTTCAAACATGTACCTAAAACATCTAGTTAATCTTTCGTAGTTTAAACTTTACAGACATAAAGTGCCCTGCCAAATGAGCGATTTATGAGGCAATATCACACCCAGTTTACCCACAGACAAGAAATCCTTTTGTCGCACTTTCTGCAATGATAATCGCTAGTAGCTGTTATTTAATTTCCTTGTTAGCGTAGCGCTTGAATCATTTCAAACAGAGGTTATCAAAGGCTACCGTTGTCTGTGTACGTCTATATTTTTTCATCTTTATATTCTAGAATGTCCTCCTAACACGTACGGTATCAAATGCTCACAGACATGTGCGTGTGACACCCATGGGGCGGCATCATGTCGTGATAGCAACGGACTCTGTGAATGCAAGGCCGGATACACCGGTCCTAAATGCAGTGAACGTAAGTCTGACAAGTGCTGTCCTTAACAGAGGGGTGGCCTGATTAGAGAGGTCAAAGTGAATAGAAACAACTAATATAGGACATGACAACTCATTGGAAAGCTCTTGATGAGCACTTTCTAATGGTACCATTTGTAATCTATTGATATGACCATTCATTTGAAAGCTTTTGATGAGCACTTTCTAATGGTACCATTTGCTAACCAATTGACCTGACCATTCATTGGAAAGCTCTTGTAGAGCACTATCTGATGGAACCATTTGCTAACAAATTGACCTGACCATTCATTGGAAAGCTTTTGATGAGCACTTTCTAATGGTACCATTTGCTAACCAATTGATGTGACCATTCATTGGAAAGCTTTTGATGAGCACTTTCTAATGGTACCATTTGCTAACCAATTGACGTGACCATTCATTGGAAAGCTCTCGGTAAGCACTCTCTGATGGTACCATTGGTGTATTCTTATCACACAACTGGTGTCATGATGAGACAGTTTTGGGGTTATTTTTCATTTTGATGATATCACAGACTTTTCCAACCACTTGCAGGTTGTCCAGAGAATTACTATGGATTGGACTGCATGAATAAATGTGATTGCAACAACGACGGAAGCATCCGTGGCTCCTGTAACATGGTGACTGGCCTCTGCTACTGCAAACCAGGTTGGCAGCGGTCTGATGGGAAGCAGTGTGATGAGAGTGAGTATAGGTCAATGTCATTTGATTGGAAGGTCATGAAAGGTCAATGCCATTTGTTCTTGTAAAATGGTCACCAGTCTCTGGTACTGCAAACCAAGCTGGCAGAGGTCTGATTGACGTGTTCTGACCTGGTCTGTTTTTTCCAAAAGGGGGTTGCTGACATCTTCAGCCCCGTGTCTGTGCCTGTGACATATGTCTGTGCCTGTGACATATATAACAATACTCTCTATTGGGGGGGATGTCAGTATTGTCAGCAAACGATGCGTATCTGTCTGAAAGTGAAAGGTCCTTTATCAGTTCTTAACAAGTTCTCTGTTGACGGTACTGGTATCGTTCTGAATGAGTCACTTTCCCATTTCAGGGTGCTCGATCATGTCTGAGACATGTGGCCCGTCCTGCACGCGGAAGTGCCCAACGTGTCCACAACACGCACACTGCAACATTGAAAAATGCACCTGCGATTGTAGTCCGGGCTACAAAGGACAAAAGTGTGACATGAGTAAGTCTAAAACACCCCTTATGTACAATGATGGTCTCATCCAAATTGACTTCGTTTTCATGTTTTCAGGCTATTCCATTTTTTCCTTTGGGGTTAGTTAAGATAGAGTTAAGGTATAATGTGTGACATAAGTAAGTTTAAAACGCCCTCAATGTACGGTAATGGTCTGTTCCGAAGTGACTCACTGGTAGTGGTAGATTTAGGGGAGGCTTGCAAACGCCTTTTCTTTAGAGACAATTTTCCCCTCCCCTACGTCCAATTTTAGCCTACGATGCCAAGAAAATGCACACTTGACACTTGAATTCCAGCCCCATGTTTCCAAAATTGTACCTTCAGCAATCTAAGGGTGGGGCTGCTGCCCCTCCCTTTCCAAATTTCTGGACCCCCACTGCTAGCTATCAATAATTCATATTTCAGAATGCGATTATCCCTCATTTGGACTCAATTGCAGCAAGAAGTGTGACCAGACCTGTCCTTCAAAGATGTGCGACCACAAGGCTGGGTGTAAGTTAGTCTGCCGTGTGCAGACTCGTGCATTACATTGCTGAGTCTACCCTGTGACAAGGAACAAGAAGCTGTATATACGCACTGGCCTCCCATCATACGCAGAAGGAAGTTTTGAGTAGCCTGTGCAAGCTTTCGTTGCATATGACGATGACCAAAATAGTTTGATAGCAAATTTTGCATCGCGGTTTTATCAGTCGATCAAACGATGTTTGAACTGTTTCATCAAACATCATCAGCTCATTCAAAGATCGTTTCATCTGGTGGTGGGTCCAGACTGCTTAAGGTACATGCCGCTGACCAATTCGTGGTACAAAATCACCCCATGGCAGAGGGCAGACCCCTGGCCGGGAAGACCTTGGGACTGATAGTCTTCATAGGGGGAAATTCATTGGGGACACTTTCAATATTTGTTGTAATATGGACAAAGATGCTCTGTTTTATTTCAGGTTTGACCCAGCCTGGGAATGAAGGTTCAAAATCACCTATCTCCGGTCGTCACAGCGGCGGTGGAGAACTTAGTACTGGCGGCCTCGCCGGTGTCATCGTTGCCGTTGTTGCTGCTGTCGTTCTGGTCATCTTGATCGCCTTGATTTTCTACTTCAAGAAAAAGATGGTGAATCTTAAACAACAGAAGGAGATTTCGGACGCGATGCGTGACGAGGCGTTGGAGAATAGAGGTATAGTGATCTTGCCCGTCATGAATGATAATCTCCCCACCTTGATCAGCAAGATTTATGCATCGTGTCGAGATTTAAATCCTACGCATATAAGGCCCCTTTACTGGGGCAGCGGTAGCGCAGTGGAAGAGAGTCGGCCTCTTGATCAGGAGGTCGTGGGTTCGACTCCCGGCCGAGTCACTGCTTAGTTCCCCTACTGGTCGAGTTCAAGTGAGCGCCTTACGGTTGCTCCTTGAAACCCCTGATTGATTTCTGTGGAGACCGGGGTAATAATATGATATCCCAAAGCGCTTTGAGCGAGAGCTACAGTGTCACGGAATTGCGCTATAGAAAAGACTCATTATAATATATACATGTATACTGTTATCTGCTCTGGAACAGTACACACCTGATACTCTACAAAAGACCGCTATCGCCGCGCAATAGCTTTGCACGCATCTCCTGCAGGACTGGTAAAATTAGTCTACACTCTGTAGAATATTACCTCGTGGGTAAGCCTGCATGGCCACATCTTCGAACGAAGATAATAATCTCGAAGTCTGTGAAGTATTTTTTTGATCAGATGAATGATAAGAGAGATTTGGTGATGGAAACTTGGCAAAGCACGTTGAGCCTTTTTTCGTAAGGCTGGTGAGGAATTCACAAGCGTTTCTATGTTACAGACATGGGTATAAATAATCCGACATACATTGGCAAAGATGGACAGGATCCCATGGTCATCGGCTTGAGCGGGCCAGTGCCGGTCACTGCCCAGAATAACTTGACGTACAGTAATCAACTCGGGCAATCGGCAAAACAGGGGTACACAGACGAAAATCCGTACGACCCTTATGACTTGCCAACTGGAAGTAATGACAAGCCGGATGTGAACGTTTACGATGAAGGTATGTGGGTCACATTGTGCTAGTCTTTTTACCTCCTCTGACGTGCGGTGCAGTATTCGTGGATTTGTTCGGGCAGTTTTTAGCAAATTTTAGAAACGAATATGTCTTTGTGCCCCCTGTAAAAGTTTATTGTCAACCGTATCATCAGAAATAATCGTGAAATCTATAAATTTCAGCAAAAATCTATGACAACATTGATGAGAAGGTTCCCAACATGGCGATAGACTTGAACAAACCCGAAACAGTCTCCACAGAGCCCGGCAGTGGCTACCTGACAATGAGTCGGTCACCAGAACCACTGCCCCAGGGGACTGGAACGCCGACTGGTAAGGGGCGCCCTCTATTTGGTGTTTTATTAGTCTAGAACGGCTGACGCTGCCTTTCAAGCTACGGCAGACGTGAGACAAAGTGTTGTTCACATCAATTCGTCCGTCGTTTGCGAGTGACGAAATAAAAAATATTGTTCTTTCGACAAGCTACATTGAGATGTCGGACAAGGTGATGTTAAGATTTCTTAAGTTTTCGTATGCATGCGCTAATGAAGCTACATAACATGGCGGTTAGCACTGCTGCTACCATGAGGTACGGCACAGGAGAGAACCCAGGGCTGTTTTTCACTCAGGAGGAAGCGGCTTGGATTTGAAAGAACTCAATTTTTCAGGCGCTTCACAACACGGACAATGTAGGTATCTTCCACGGTGTGTTGGATGAGGCAAAAAGCAGTGTCCCCTTGTAACTTAGTGAAAGATCTCACATACCGAAGGTGGGAAGTGGCCTATAGTGGACTCCATACCTCCAGTGAAAGTTTCATAGGGTTATGGCGCTGGTGAGAATGATGATCATGATCATGACGAAAAGTTTCATGATAGCTTTCTTTATCTCAGGTACCTATGTCGACCCGTACAGCCTCGGCCCGAAGACCCTTGATCCCGTCTACCACAGTGCGTATGAGAAGATGGCCCCGCCGAGATTAAAGAAACCACCGGTAGCAAAGAAACCGGGCATTCCACCAAGATCCCGTGAAAATGCACCCAAACTTCCTGAAATGCCAACTGAAAGTGCGTACCAGGTCCCGAATCCAGCAGCCGAGGACCCGTACCGTGATGCTTATGATCACACCCAGAGGGCAGCACCAGAACCACCGATGCGGACCGACAGTGTTGCACCTGAAGATATGGATGATATCGTGTTTGAGGGGACTGTGGAAGCTCACGTGCCGGAACCGTACGACTTGGTACCGAAGCGTGAACCGTATGATACGGTACCAAACCGTGAACCGTATGATATGGTACCAAGGCATGATCAGTATGATAGCCCCCGTATCACTCTCCGTCGGTCTTTAACCAATGATATTGATGCCTAAATGGATGACGTCTTGAGACATTGTTCCAATGTAAGGCGCAAGTTTTTTTATGGTTTAGCCGTTTTCCTCCATTTCTCTATATGGACTCATCCCAGAAATGCATTAGAAGAGTTCATTTCAAAAACTAGGGGTGTAAGGGTAAGCACACAAGTATTCAGTTGACTGGATGAGAGATGGGGGAATAAAGTAAAAAGATATTATTTCAAATTTGCTGTAAATTCACGGTTTTAAGGCATGTTGTTTTTATTGTCATGTGGACTGAAACGTTGTTATTGTTTTTGTGTACAAGTTTATTACTGAAATATCATTCCTTCGAGATTTACCGTATTTCTTCATGAATCTCATTTTCGACATATCATGAAAATTGTACATTGACATGTGGACTGATTCATTGTAATTATGGATGGGTCACCACTAAAATATCATTCCTATGAGATCTGCCGTATTTCCACACGAGTCCCATTTCGTTGTTACATGTTCCATGTGTTTTAAAAATTTTACATCGGTAAGTGAACTGATGCATTGTAATTATGGATGGGTCACCACAAAAGTATCATTCCTATAAATACATGTATTTTTACATAAATCTATTTTTGCAATATTACATATTATGTTTACTTCTAAATAGTACATGGCATGTGAATTGATTATTTGTAATTATGGATAGATTATAACTGAAATATTCTGCTTAATCTCACTTTTGACATATCATATTTCTTGTATTTTGTAAATATTGATTTTGATGTGCTTATATAGCAGTACTGTTAACATGATTAACTCACTTGTTTTTAAGTAGTAGCCAGCGATAGTACCACAGTAAAAATGTAAATATGATGATATTATAATATGCATAAATATTGATATATATTGATATATATTTTATGTAACCAGCCATTTTTAAAAGTACACGTTTGAAGATTCACTGTATAATAATGCAATTTTAAATGTTAGTCCATTTTAGTGAAATTAACTATCATTTTATAGATACTGTAAGTGTGAAATTGTTCAAGTTAATTTGGACTTGTGATTCCTTCACCCTGGAGAATCAGTTCCGCAGCTTGCTGTGATTGCTCTATTTCAGTGCCTTTGCAGGACATAATCGAGATTCCATTTTCTTTACAATCAAAATAAAAATTTTGTGATTGCTCTTTTTCAATGCCTTTGTAGAACAAATTTGAGAAAACGTTTTCCTGATAATCAAATGAAAAATTCTGTGATTGCTTTTTTTCAATGCCTTTGTAGAACAAATTTGAGAAATCGGTTTCCTGATAATCAAAAGAAAAATTCTGTGATTGCTTTTTTTCAATGCCTTTGTAGATAAAAATAATGTGAAAGTGATGCAAATAAATCACAAAATTTACTAACAAATAAATTTGTTACATTTTCATTTGAATGTATCCGTACTGGTGGAAAAACAAACCGTCGTCAGTCACTTAAGGAAAGATGGATATTTTGATGTAAAATTTGTGGAAATGGAGTTTTGACAAAGGGCGACCAGTTTACACCAGTACAAAAGTCCAGGACAGTCATATCGGTTACCCTGAACCCTGTCAACTCCGATTGAACTGGAGTCGAAATCAGACCAAACTGAGGACAATGTCACAACCAAAAAAAAGATGGTACTGTCTTAGCAAACGACTATATCTTGGCCTGTCTACAAATAAAACGGGCCTGGAACTTGACCCCCCTACGCTCACCATAGAGGTATAATATCAAAATACATGGCCTTACACTAGCAGAGGGGAATGGATTTATCTTGGACCATCACAGTGGTGCCTCACTGCTTGAAGGGATTTATTTGGGTACTCCACACTGTCACTGGGCAAGGAAATTCTTCCAGGCCCACTCTGGTCCCGAAGTTGCTGTTAGGCTGCTTGTAGTGGAATTTCTGCGAAGGCATCATGCTAGATCATTTTAACCCCCCCCCCCCCCCCACCCCACCCCCTCAATAAGACCTTCCGAGACGCTTTGAAGGGCCACAATATACAATATTGGTTCTAGTTCTTCGATTTGCCGCTGGGGTTCCGTCGTTCGATGTCAGCTGATCGGCCGCTTCGGAAGAGTCAGTAGGTCGCGTAAGACTTGGGGCGGAAGATCACCTTTGACGACGCTTGGAGACTGGCCGTCACTCTGACGATTTTCGCGTCCAGCTAAATTAGAAGTACCATCGATTTTTGGAAAAGTTTGACAAATTATTTCCATTTATTGTCGATTTTCCCTGTTCATATCTTCAAAAAGTACGTTCTAAACTTCTCTATCGTCACATCGTGTTCATTACGACGTCTAGAATAGTTCAAATTTGAAATACTGTAATGGCTAGAACGCTTGCATCTGGAAAATGTTGTGGATTCATGACAAGCTGAAATTGAAATGGTTGTTGTTTGTAATTGTTGTGGCGCCCACACCCCATGTATCAGTACACTGTTGGTACATAATTGTAATGTATCGTGTGTATTATAATGTAGTATACATGACATGGTACACAGTAGTATGCAGTACATCAGCTTACACTAACTGCTGTGTGCATTTAATTTGTTACCCTTTGCGTCCAGTCCAGGCTGCGTATAATAATTATGACAATAGGCCTATGGTCGATGAAAACGTTGTGGTGGCTTCAAGTCAACTTTGTCTTGGCCATTAGGCATGAGTCTGCACATACAGAGGGGAGGATAGACATGTGCAAGCAAGGGTCAACTGTATGAATTCCCTCATTAGTCATTGACATATTTTATATCTTTCTGATTCTCGTTTTACTCTAGGTAATGGTGTGCCATGGATCCGCCAGTAGACGAGAACTTGTTCCTTGCTATAAAACAAGAACTCACCAATTTGGAGAAAAATCCGGCAAACGAATGTGTCGTGCTTGCTGGAATTCCGGAGTTACAAAACACAGAGACGGCCTCACCCCCAGTTGCAACTGGGGGTGAGGTTGGCAAGCAACGGTCTGGGGAATCGGCGTCTTATGAAAGAATGACTGTAGAAGCTGCTAATGTTGATCAGAACTTGGGACTATCTTTGAATGAAAATGACAAAATGATCAGCATGGAAATGGAACTAATTTCAAAGTCAGGCTCAGGCGCCCTCTTGTCTGATACTGCATTCAGACAGTCATCATCAAATGATGGGAAATCTTGCAATACAGGCTCTCAATCCCTTTCAGACTGTAATCAGCCAAATGAGTCAAAAGCTATGGCGAGTAAACTTTCTGAACAAAGTGGGCTGGGAAATGATGACGAAGACAGCACAAACTTGGAAACGATCATAAAACCAATGGTTTGTCGAATTTGTGAGAAAGAGTTCATGGAGCCAATTGTGTTGGATGGGCATTATAAAGCTGTTCATGATTTAGATAATGCGTACCAGTGTTGGCGATGTGTCTATTGTACATCTGCTTATTCTTGCATGGAACGCCATATGGAATTCTGCGGCTCAACGACGCCATTTCCCTGCGATCGATGTATGGAAATGTTTGAAAATATGGATGCTTTGTCGGAACATTGCACAAAAGTGCATTCGGGATCTGTCAGCCGTTTTCACTGCATCGACTGTGTCATGGAGTTCGAGTCTGACACAGCATTGGCTAAACACTCCGAGGCATTTCATCCAAAAAAGAAATCTGTGGAGGCAGAGTTATTTTGCTCCGAGTGCGGGGACGTATTTGAGAACACTCGTGAGTTATCGGAGCATAAAGTTTGTGCCCATTCTCAGGATTTAACAGCCCAAGGTACAAAGATTACATTATTGAACGGGAAAAGAAAGTGTGGGAGGAATAAAGTTGTAATGGAAGCGACAGGAGAGCCTGGCATCACTGCAGTAAAACAGAAAACTGATTGTGATGTAACCTTAGTTGACACCAATAGGCCTAGCTTGAGGAAACTTCCAAAAGTGAGATTAATAGCAGCCAAGAGCAAAATAGTTGGAAAGAAAAACTTCTGGGTTGCATCAGAAGTTGGAGAGGATCAAAAATTTGCTCTGGATGCAAATTTAGATACTGGTCCAAACATTGCACCAGAAAAAGACTTAGATAACGAATTGGACAGTAAATTGTTAGCTGATGCTGACAAACCAAGAAAGGTGGGGAAAAGGGCCCCGAAAGTTAAACAGGGGAAATTGGGACCTACAGGCAGTGCTGTTAAATCGAAACCGAAAAAAGCAAAAGTTGACACTGATGTTTTCGACACCCTGTATTTGTGTCCACATGTCGATGCGGGTTGTAAATATAAGTCAACCAAAAAAAGCAATTTATCCTATCACCTGAGAACGCACAAGAATCGCTACTCATGCGAATCTTGTGATTTTCAATGCTGCAAAAAAAAGCAGTTGAAATTGCATTATAAGTCTGTCCATGGTAGAGATGTCAACCCTGGATTTCTTTGCTCGATGTGCGGGAAAAGTTTCAGAAACGGCACGAAATTAAAAATTCATATCCGCGTCCATAATAACGACCGCCCCTTTATTTGCGACCAGTGTGGGCAAGGTTTTGCTAGTAAGTACATGATGTCCGAACACCAAAAAGTCAAGCACGGTGGGGAAATTTTTCCGTGCGGAATTTGTGGGAAAAAGTTCCCTGTCAAGAAATATTTGTCGAAACATGTCAAAACGCACGATTCGACGAAGCCGTTTTTTTGCGATATGTGTCCGAAGGCATTTAAGACAGCGAATCATTTAAAGGCGCATACTCGGGTGCATACGGGTGAGAAACCATTCGAATGTAAAGAATGCGGGAAATGCTTTAAGCAGATCTGCGGATTGATGGCGCATAAAAACATCCACAAGGGGGAGAAGACATTCAATTGTACAACATGTCACCGGGCGTTTATGTACAATACGAGTTTGCGGGCCGGGGTGTGTCTTCATTGTCGGAAGTCTGCGCATGAGGACAGAGCGAAAATTTCAAAAACGCTCGAGAAGGGCGATTTTGTTAAAAGCAGGAATTCTGGGTATTTTCCAAATGTATATGTTCCCGTATCGGGCATTCCAGGAATTACAACAAGCACTGTTGCTGACAGTTTTGTTGATTTTGCAAAAGCTGGTCCTGGTGTTTTGCCTCCCATGAGTGTACCGGTTTTTTCGGGTGCTTCCTCAGAAAGTCCATAGATATTTTGTGAATATCTGTGCAGGAAGTGTGAAGTAGATGTAGTATTCTTGTCAGCGACAAGACAAAGCTGTAGGCTGAGCCTTGGGGGGGGGGGGACTGCAGGTCATGGGCAGGTGGAATTCAGCTGTACGTGTAGTTGTGAAACTCGGTGAATAAACCTATTTTGGGGGTGCCCTACCTCAGAGAAATTGGACAATGTTGGAGCTAGAATATATTTTCCTGTTGTGTGGGAATAAGGATTCAGTTCTTTCCACATGTTCATGTAATAAAAGACATACTTTGATAAGTGAACGACGCTGCTGTTTTTGGGGGTGTATGACAGCCCCCCTCCCCTCTTAGGCCTATGACCCCGAACTAGGCTTGCGACATTGTAAAAGGACAGTTTTTTAAATGTGGAGGACCAGTATGCGCACAGCTGCATCTTTTGTCTCTTGTGCATTTCTTGAATGTATAAATTGTATCGATTGTTAGAATTATATTGGCTTCCAACGGCTCATGGTCTATTGAACATTCATTTCCCCAGTATGATAAAGTCACTTGCTTGACTGTGAGTGAACTTTGATTTTGGTATGTGTCAAGAGAGATGGTGATACACAGCATTACTTTTCCTTTATGTTCACCAAAATGACCAACAATAACATAACGACGTAACATGAATCTATTTATTTTACCCTGTAATGTATATTTTCTTGTACACAGATCCTATTGTACGAATAATTTAATGCACCAATAAAGGTATATTGCATGGTATTTACTGTTGTGTTGTCTTATTAGCTCAGCTGACAAAGTCAGCGGAGCTAGTAGAATAGCTGTTCAAATGGTGTCCGTCCTGCAATCCATCCATCCATCTAGGGACCCATCTGTGGACAAAATTGGACATTTCTGATTGGGAAGGCCTAGCCACTTCGTTGACGGTGCTAAATTAGGAGTTGCCCAAGGTGAACTCAAAACACGAAAAATCAGCGCGATCCGACCTGTATTAAGAGAATGAGGTCATTTCGCGTTTAGATTTCTTTCCCTTTGTACCTCGGTCCACAGAGCAAATATTGTTTTCAAATGTGGCTGAATATTTTTAAATATTTTTTCATTTTTTACTTTTAATGGAATTAATATAGTTTTCACCGCCAGTTGGCGCTGCAGGCACATTGACTGAATTTTGGCGATTTCAAATTTGGCGGTGGCTCAACTTTTTGCAAGCAGTGCCGCTGATTGGCCGATCGATAGAAGAGATGCCACCATTTAAAAATGGCGGTAGTCGCTGCTTCAATGAAGAGGAGTGAACTTTCTCATGTTCAATCGGTTGATACTCTTTTAATCAACATGACCATGTACCTGAAATTTGTTTAGGTACTGAAAAGAGTCTATATAATTCAGATTTATCGATAGTTTTTTATAATATTGCGGAAATTTTGTGCACAAATTAGCGAAAGTTGGTGCTCGTCTCATGTCATTTTAGAGCGAGAAATTTGTTTCCGTCGATCTCTACCACTGAAAAATCGCTTGCATAGCTTCGAATTTTTGTGAAAATAAGTATCTGAACTTGGTTTCAAATAGTCTAGAGAGTTACCTTTGTGGTGATACATATGGTATGTGATAAATATTTGTGGAATTTGTGAAATTCGGTTTTCAAACGTGCCGATGATGCAAGCGATCTCGCGTGAATTTTGCAAGTCCTGATATGTCGACCGGGTGTCAAAAATCACTCGCCTAAATTCAATTCAAAGATCAAAAATAATATCTGAACTTAGTTTCAAATAGCCTACGCAATTATCATTTCGGTGATATATAATGCATGCATGTAATAATTGATTAATCTGCCTAAAACGCGCTATTAAAACGGCGAAAGATCGTGATATTCTGATAAACACTCTGGTGGCGGTCGCACTAAATAACGACCGGTAGGGCCCGGCGTCTGGCGGAGAAAAAAAGGTTGCGCCCGGAGGTTGAAACGGGATTTTTATGCACTTTTAACTGTATATATATGTTGTTTGGATGTATTTCTAACAGTTCTGTAACTTTGATGACCAAGCTTGCGCCCAAAGTTGGTAAAATTGATGCTTGTTTATGGACTGCGCTAGCGACCGGAGAATTCGCCGTCGGCCATTTTGGCTACGGTCCCTGAGTTGTTGTGGTTGGCAATTTTGCAACAAATTTCGCCATTTACGTTTGTTTACAATTATTTTGAAAGTCACATTATGACATCGTAGTATGAATTCCACTGCAGTTTCGTTACGCAGCAATGCTCATGTTTTTGGTTTGCAATCCTGTACTGTCTGTACACTGCGCTGTGCATGGCTGTACTGTAGCTGTAAAAAAGACAAAAACCATAGCCTAGCCCTATAAGGCTGTAGGACAGGCTTAGAGTATAACTCAACAGGCCCTCATGATTCATTTGATGGACACCTTATTTGATAGTACCTCATCATTAAGTCCACTAGATCCTGTTCTGTCACATGTCGTAGACGATAGACAATTTTCAAAATGTAGTACACCACTCGCTCATCTTTAAGCCCAGCTCTCGGCTCACATCATGTGGGCACGGTTGGCTGTTGAGTGTTATGGTTCAGTCTGTGAGACTAATTTAAAGAGGTTACACTTTTATTTTGAATTGGAAAACAGCCCACAGGACTGACTTTTCACTGAGTAATAAGTGTGCCCTTCGAAGGTTAAGTCTCTTTCTGGATTTGTTTCCATGGATGCCTTGTTCAGGATATCATCTGACCGATGCCTGATCAAGCACAGACTGTATCCGGTGGTGTACATTTCCCCGTCTATGTCACCCTTTTTTATTCAGTCAGTGTTAATTTCTCTTCTCTTTTTTTACAGATTAACTGTTGTTGGTTATTGCAAGAGGAGTCGTTGGCACATTTCAAGTCCAGGAAAGCACTTGCTGTTCCCACATTCAGAGTTAGGTGTGCTTACTCGTTTTACTGCTTTCCATTCCCGGAGAGCGTTATCAAATATCTGCCGCAAGGCAACAAATATCTGCCGCAAGGCGCTTCAAATATCTGCCGAAAGGCATCAAATATCTGCCGCACCAATAAAGTTCATTTTGTTAACCAACTCTTTATCTTCTTTTCTTCACATACAAAAAAGACCGTCCCAAACATTTGGCTGCATCCACTTCATCAATGTCCAGACAACAGTCGGTTCATTTGACCATTGTAAAGCACCAGGCCCCACCTCACAAAATACACTGTAATAATTATGTACCTTGTGTCCATGTGCATGTTATTAGTTCCACCTACGCTGCATGAAGACAAGGACTCCACTCTTTGACATCACGTACCACACAACTCCTTGACGTCATCACACACCCAACTACTGCAACGGCAATAGAAATGACTTTACGTCATAATAGCAGGGTGACGTCAACTCAGTACTTCAGCATGCACTGATATAGCAAGAAGGTCTTTCGCATCAGCACTTCTGCGTGCTAGACGTTATAGCTTCACGTTGCCTCATAATAACGGTACCGACACACACTTGGCCCTTGCCTTCACCTAGCCATTTCAGCTGAGCGCCAGGCCCTTGGGCCTCTTGTTTTATAAACCATCCTGTGTAAGATAACGACCTGTCGGACTCGACATAGGCTCTTTCACCAGTCTCCTCCATTTACTCATTACAGAGACTGGTACTTGAGGGCATTTGACACTGATGGAGAATGGGTACAAGCAACCCTCCCCAGATCCCCTGCAGTGTAACATTGATACAAAAGGTGGCAGCACAGACTGTCTGGTCTCGTGGCAGAGACCATTGGAGCAACCACTCATAGCTGGGACGTCACAATCTGCATGAAATGCTTCACTGCTGGAGAACCATCACTGGTTGTGACATTGCCTCAGACAACAGTGCCGACATGACGGAAGGAGGCTAATTGGATGGAAGGTAATCAGACTCGGAACGACTTTAGAATTCCCGATCGGAAGTATAGGTCTAAGGCGCGAATGAATACCGAATAATGAACAAGTAGCCTAACCCTAACCCTAACCCTTTAAACCGATTCACAACTTATATAGTGCGGAGGAACATCCGATCGGTAATTCTAAAGTTTAGCCTCAGAGTCGGCCCGCTGGTTATCTCTGGTATTTTGACTCTTCCAGCTGGTTATAGGTCTCACTAGCCAGTGGTGATCAGGTCGGGCCAAAAAACTAGTTCTTCAATCTCGAGTGATTACCATGGATACAGATGGGCCTACTCGATCCCTATTGCTACTTGTTCAAATGTAAATGTCTAATTTTTTTGTGAAGGGGTAGCTTTGACGATTATTTGAGGAAAATACCAGTTTCTTCTTTGCACTTACGCGGTGAGCAGGTCCCGCATGCTATTTATAGCTCAATGTTCTCAAGGTAAAATTTCGAGGGCAAAAAACTTCGAGGGCAAAAAACAATAAAAGATTTGAATAGTCGTCAGTTGGCTTTCTCAAGGTGATGAGTAGATGTCATGATGTGTATGACAATTTTTTTCACCATCCTTGTTAATCTTGAAGTTATAAGGCATAGAAGTGAATTTTTTCAAATTGGCCTTAACATCACATACAGGGTGTCTCATGCATTGTGCAGCATCAGTCTATGCATGACTGTATGTCTAGACGACGTTGAAACTTGGCCAGAGGTGTATTCTACAAGTGACAAGCTATTCAGAAATGTATAGCTTTATGTGAGAGTGAGGTACTGCCAAGTCTACAGCCGCTGGAACAGGGGTATGCATGAAATGACGTCGCGTCATTTTTGGAGGCAGGTAGGCCTGGCCTCCTCACCGGCTAGTGAGACCATAGCGCTCTATTTAAATCTTGCGCAAGTCAGTTTCTAATATGGTTTCAAAGTTACAATGCGTAAGACTATGTGACCTTGGCCCAATTGTTTATTGAAACCATGACAGCTCAACTCAGTTTGACAGCTAATTTTATGAACAAAATACTTGTTTAATTCGGGGTAGGGAGTTTTACAGGTGAGTAAACTATATGTGGTTTATACACAGATTTATTTTCCAGGAGTTGGATGACTACTTGCGAACTTTGCACGTTTCTGGGATCATTTGTGTTGTTCTTGACATGAAATTCAACTTACTTCAATTTAAATTTACTCTCAGTCTATCACTCCATGTCAGTGTCAGTCAATTTGTTGTTCTTATTTTGTTTCCGTTGATGCACCGTCTCTTGGTGTTACTGCCAATCATGCCCATGGGCACTTCCACTTCCAGGCACTGTGGCCAGTGTTGATGGGGTCAACAGTGCCTGGAAGTGCCCATGTTTCGACTTTCTGAAGGATCACATTTTTTTCTTGTGTCCCAGAGCAAGACACTTAACCCTACTTGCTTCTCTTTACCCAGGAGTAACCATGTATAAAGCGTTGAGGCCAGAGTCCTCATCGCTTGAGGCAACAGAAACCATGATCAGCTTTGGCTCTGCCTCCGGTGGATGGATGAGCCATTTACCATTGCCGCATAAAGGCGCATTGGCCTCACCCCTGGTGGCTGGGGCAGCAGCTCAGCAGACTAATAATATCAACAGCACTGACCTTTAAATATTTCAGCAGATTATGTCTTTGTCATGCAAGGAAACCCTTGAGGGAAATTAGAAGTATTTATAGATTGGCAATCGGTGATTGAATACTTAATCTATGTTTTGCTGTGTTGTGTATTTGAATAGAGATAGGATTAGAGTAGATAATCCATATATGTGCTCTCACATGCATGGTTTCTGCTGATGCGTTGCTGAAGTTGATGCGTTCTACTTAAAGGTTGAGTTATGAGTGAAGTCCACGGAAACAACCCGGTCGATGGAGGTACTGCTGACAAGTTGCAACCATCTTCGAAATCACCAGATGGAGACGTACCACAGGAAAATGGCCAAGAAACTTTAGGGAAGGACTCGCCAGTTGTGAATGGAGCGTCATCTCCTCGACTAGAAGATGTGGGTCCGACTGAAGCAGGGTCGGAAAGTGTGGGACAGGATCGGCCCAAGGAGGATGGAGATGACAGTCTCCCTCAAAGGCACTCGACGCCAAAACCATTGGAGATTGATACTGCCAGAAAAAGAACTCCATCACCAAATCAGATATCAATGCCAAAACGGACCCCAACGCCAAAGTCAGATGATAAAAAAAGTGATAGGGCTGAAACACCGCAAATTGAATCTGGTCAAAAGGCGGATTCTCCAAAGCCAAATCTTGAGCAAACAGAACAAAATTCTAAAACTCCGGAACCTAAAAGTAGTAAAAGTAGTCATCCTGTTGCCGAGGTTGAACAAAATGAAGTGAATGAACAAAAAGAATCTGAGGTTTTGCAGCCAGAAAAGCCGGTGTCGCCGAAAATTGATGCCCAGTCCCAGCGGGGAGAGGGTGAGAGAGTGTCGGACACTTTGGACGGTAATCAAGGGGATGTGAATATGCTCGATCAAGAAAACGAGCAAGGGACGTCACCTGGTGGCGATACAACAAACCAAACAGATCGCCCAACATCTGTTCAAAGATCGCGTGAAAAATCTCCTGATGGCGCTGGGGACGATAAACGTATAGGCAGTGGAACGAGTCGGCATATAACTGATGCTCCAGCAGCGAGCGACAGTGTTCCTATGGCAGCAGACGGTAATCATAAAGTAGTCCTAAACGAACCTGATGGCGTAGAAAAGGAATTGTGTGATTTTGTTCGCGATTATGTCTGTCAGCTGAAGCAGATGAAAACGTATGATAATCCGGAGACGTTAAAACTGGTGAAGGGGATTAGCCAATCGTACTGGAGGGGAAAGGCATATAGGGTGGCAATTGCACAGGTTCTTTGTGAGGAGGGCTTCGCTGGTAAGGAAACTTGTCAATTTCTTTCTGAAAAAATTGAAAGTTTACATTTGCTCAAAAATTATGCTGCTGATTGTACTATCTGATAGTGCTTGAGGTTTCCAGTGAATGGTCATTTCAATAGGTTCACAAATGGTACCATCAGAAAGTCCTCGTCAAGAGCTTTTGAACAAGAGGTCATGTCGATAGGTTTGGATAGCAGAATTTCATGTCCTTGTACATTCAGCGTATTAGTCGTAACCTCAGTACATGGTGGGACTATGCTTGGTTTCAAGCAGGAAAAAGTAGAATTGTATCGTTGTATGGACCTTTGAGGAACACTACTTCACTACCCCTCCAGCGTTAGCCAAGTCAACATATTCCTCTTTTTAATTTCAGCATTAGCCACCCATGCGCTGAAGACCCTGAATGATATGGGAATGTTTAGAAACGACAGCATTTGGTTTCCGAGTTACTACTTTCTGAACACGGTCTGGAATTTCAGCGATTCGAATCCAGAATTTGCAACGGTAAGATAACCAGCTTTGCGAGGCAAAATACCACAATTGATAACCAGCTGATAGAGTCACTACCTCAATTGATAACAAACTGGAGGAGTCAGAATACCTTGAATACGAACCAGCTTGAAAGTCAAAAATGCATCATTTGATAACCAGCTGGAAGAGTCAAGGAGAACCAGCTGGAAGAGTGCATCTCATCTTCTTTTCATTTGCAGGATGTTGCTGATGTGGGGATGCTTGATCTTCTTGTAGCCAATATTTCACACAAGCCGTACCTCGAGAATCTTAGCAGTAAGGTGGGTGTAGATAAATGAACATCAAGTCAGCAAAAAAGAGCCACATGTTAGAAAGAAAGGACGGACCATTGTATGCGATTGGTTCGCCTACTGGTCGAGTTCAAATGCCTGCTTTGTAGATGCTCTTTGAAACCCCCGAAAGTTTTCTGCGGTGACCGAGATGATGATTAGTCGGAAGTGCTTATAAACAGATACCCAGCTACCTGAAATGGTCCTATAGAAAAGCCCATCATTTCTATGGTCATATATCATGTTTTGACCGAGGGAGGGGCGTAGGGTTAGGGGAGAGAATATGACTTTTCATCCCAACTCTGTATGAGCATGTTATTCGGTGATGCCTTGGGGGAATTCTCCCTGCCCTGGTAGATATGGCCCTGTATTCAAGGATTGCTACGTGAGTCTTCCTCTTGGGGTTGACATGTGCTTCATTTCCTTTCAGAACGTCACGTACATTGTGAAGTCTTCCTTGAGCATCATGCACAATGTGGCCAGGTCACCTGGGACCTCCCCTGCATTTAGAGATCTCCGCACAGAAGAAGCTCTGATGCCTTTCTTCAAGGGAACAACGAAAAACGACTTCATGCAGGCCTTGGCTGTTTTGACGCTTGCAAATATCGCAGATGATTTGAGTACGTTTACAGATATTGGAAGTGAATGTAAGTACAGTATAACCTCTCTATTAAGGACACCCTCGGGACTTACAAGCGCTGTCCTCAATAGAGAGGTGTCCTGATTAGAGAGGTCAAATTGAATGGAAACAACCAATTTGGGACCAAAACTAGTGTCCTCAATAGAGAGGTTGCCCTTAACAGAGAGGTGTCCGCTAACAGAGGTTCCACTGTATTCATATGGTCAGTTGTACCAAAACCAGTTGAAATTTATGTTCAGTACACATTTACGCATTTGGAAACTTTCAAATTCAATTTCAAATTTCAAATTTTCAGCCACTGGTGCGATCGACTTCATAGTCGATTGTATGAAAAAGGCGCTCAGGTCGGATAAGCGTCGTTTCAGGGGATTCATGGCGTCAGAATTGGCCGATGGACTTGCGAAATTAGCAGCACAAGATAGCGCCAAATCAAAGGTATTAGCGAGTTTCCGCGTCGCTTACGATTACGATTACGATTACGATTTGTGTTTGACGTCATCGATTTTTGGTGCTACGTCGTCCCCAGCGAAATCGTCGATGGTACTTTCGTCTCGTTCTTACGAGGATTCCGGCTGATCTTCGTAAGTCGAAAAACGATTACATGGATTAGCGAAAAGCCTATTTTCCACGCTACATATCAAATTCAAGGTGAAATATTTATTGAAGAATACTTTAGAACATATCTGTCAAACATAGGAACTGCATTTAATTTGATCAACGGCGATTTTGATCATGTTTTAGCGCCGAGAAAAGTGCACCCAGAGCATGAGAGCAGAGTATAGGGCCTATACTACAGTACACCAAGTCGTTGGTGTGAATGCGGAAACAAAATTTCTGGTTCATGCCGGTTTTGAGAGTATTACGATTACGACTTTGAAATCGTAATCATAATCGTAAGCGATGCGGAAACTCGCTAGTGTTGTGGGTTTTTTTGCTGATTTCAGAAGGAGAGGGATTGATTAGGTATGTTTTATCATACTAGCCGACCAATACTAATGGCTCCTTCCTCTTTCCTCATGTGATCTGCGATGTTGTCGCCACAGAGATGAAACTGTGGAGCCAAATGGAAACGACCACTTTCGGACAAAAAGTAGTGTCCTTAGTAGAGAGGGTGTCCTTAATAGAGAGGTGTCAGGTTCCATTGTACAGTGGAACCTCTGTTAGCGGACACCTCTCTATTAAGGGCAACCTCTCTATTGAGGACACTAGTTTTGGTCCCAAATTGGTTGTTTCCATTCAATTTGACCTCTCTAATCAGGACACCTCTCTATTGAGGACAGCGCTTGTAAGTCCCGAGGGTGTCCTTAATAGAGAGGTTATACTGTATATAGCAATCCTCATTCCTGTCTTTTCTCTGTCTTGCAGATCATTCAGGCCGGTGCTCTACCAGTGTTTAAGGAGATGTTAAAAAGTCATGACAGAATGGAACAACATGCTGCCGCCCAGGCAATATGGTCGCTCGCGTTCGACGAAGTTTCGCGAAGAGCCATCTTGGACGAACCAGAAATCATGCAGAATCTGGAAGCATCGATGAAGAGTTCGGATGAGGACGTGAAACTCAGCTGTCTCGGCGCACTCTGGATTTTGAAGAAGAAACTGGTGGAACGCTGTAAGTGTGAATAAGTTCCTGTTGTGGTTAACACAGAAGGAGATGAAGATTTAGTGCAATGAGTCCTGGGAACGAGGTTGATTTGCTCGTTGTTGTGATGCTTATTTTCCTCCCTCCATTTCAGCGGAATCCAGAAGAGCTATAATAAAGCGGCAGACGACGCTGGAGGAACAAAAAGATGTGAAAGACCGATTAATATTCATCAGCTATTCATGGCATGACAAGAAAAAAGTGCGGAAGATTGCAGCCAGGCTCAAGGTACAGTAGAACCTCTCTATTAAGGACACCCTTAGGACTGACAAGTGCGGTCCATATTAGAGAGGTATCCTGATTAAAGAGGTCAAATTAAAATGAAACAACCACTATTGGACCAAAAGTTGTGTCCTTTAGAGAGAGGTTGTCCTTAATAGAGAGATGTCCGGTTTAGGAGGTCTCGCTGTATGACGTGGAACTATCCTGGAGAAACTCTGGAATGTTTTCCAGAGCTTTGTGGAGTACTGGAAGTTCGTACAAAGTGATTCTTATCTCATCGTTTTATCTTCAGGAACTTGGTTATAACATCTGGATCGACCATGAGCAGATGAAGGAGAACATTTTGCAGGCGATGGCCCAGGGGATTGAGGATTCTGCGATATTTCTAATGTGTATGTCCGAGTCTTACAAGGAAAGTCCAAACTGTAGAACAGGTAGGGTTTATCAATCAATCAATCAATCAATCAATCATCAATCAATCATCAATCAATCAATCAATCAATCAATCAATCAATCAATCAATCAATCAATCAATCAATCAATCAATCAATCAATCAATCAATCAATCAATCAATCAATCAATCAATCATATTGTCATTTCTATGGCGCAACTTTCCAGGCAAAATAGTCCTGTTCAAGTGCGCCCTCCCATCTGTACCAGTAGTACTTTTATCAACAGGTGGACGGTTTGTCGTAACTTTTCTCAATGAAGACTTCGTTGAATTGATAAGAGATTGCGTGTATGCCTGGTATTTACAAGTTCCCCATGATGTCATCAGATATAGTACTTTTATCAAGAGGAGGACGGTTTTTCACTTTGAAAACCATGCTGAATAGATTAGAGATTGCGCGTATGCATGGTATTTACAAGTTCCCTGTGATGTCATCAGATATCTATCTGTATGATTAAAATTGCTATTACGGCAGTGCCAGACCATTAGGTCTTTCGTTATATGATGGTGTCCCAGATTCTCTTTTTCCGTTTCAGAGGCAGAATACGCCTTCAAACTTCAAAAACCGGTCATCCCGTTGATGATGCAGAAGCGGTACACGCCGGACGGCTGGCTTGGAATCATCCTCGGCACAAAGTTGTACTTTAATTTTACGGGGAAGGTTCCGTTTGACGAGATCTTTGAGAAGTTTTTGAAGGAGATGAACATGTTAGGAGGAGGGGATGAGGTTATCAAGATTGTGGTGCATAATGGTAGGTACAGGGCATGGGTAAGTCACCTGGAAATACTGTATAAATTCAACTGTGGCCAAATATGTAAGGTTGTATGGACGTTAAAATCTCAGTTCGACAGTTGGTTCTGATGGTGTCACTCAGTGTAGAAAAACAAGGAATCTCAATTGCAGTAAACCGGCAGTGACCGGCGATCCATATATGTGACTCGCTCTACCAAAACTAGGCGCTTGTCGCATCTGAACTTGACAGGTTGATACGGACTTGTTGTTCATTTCCCTATTGTAGACCTTTTGTGAAATCTATTACAAACTGATTTGGTTACATTTCACCAAAGGTCTACAATAGGGAAATGAACAACAAGTCCGTATCAACCTGTCAAGTTCAGATGCGACAAGCGCCTAGTTTTGGTAGAGCGAGTCACATATCTGTGGTTCAAATCACAGCCAAGGCAACTTGGTATTTGGGTCTGGTAGAACCTCCCCAATAGCGAACACTCTATATTAAGGACACTAGTTTTGGTCCCAAATTGTTAATCCAATGTAACCTTGATAGAGAGTTTCTACCGTATTTTTTTTTTTAGATAAGCAAGCAATAGTAACTCATATCTTTTTTCAATTTCGTTTCAGACTCGACGCAGTCATCGACACCAACAGCTCACAAATCTTCAAAGAAAGATGATGCATTACTTTTGGTCAGGAATTGGACAAGTGCTGACATCTTAAGGTGGTTGGAGGATAACGATCTTTCGAGGTAAGTTCATAGTTGGCATCACGAAATTGTATATTTCCCCTCTTCAGATCAGATTATCTTATGTTATATTATGTAGATTCAAATAAAAAATGAGGCAAGCTGATATATTTTAGAAAAAATTTATAAAATTATTCATTTTTTGGTTTTCAGTTGTAAATCAAAGTTCAAGGACTTTGATGGGCATCATTGGTGTGGCCTCATTGAGATGAAAAAAGAGGTAGGTTTATTTGTTCAGGCCAAACAAAGGGAGGTGTTTCTCATCTGATTTTACTCAGTCAGTATTGATTGTCTCATCAAAACCACAGGAGTGAAGCAAAAATGTTGGTAAAAACCTTGTATCTGACTTGGTTTTTGCCTACATTTCAGTTAGAAAACCAATACCTCCTGCTCAGTATCAATTCCATAAGCTTTGATTCGATCCTCTCCTGTTAACTCCATGAAAATTTGTGATTTGAAATTGTTCAAACATCTCTTCTTCAGGCTCCTCAGTACTATTACCAGACTATTGAGCACAAAATTGGTCTGAGTTTTCTGGATATTCTCAAGTTCAGTGAGGCGATATCATACTTTCTAAGGACGGGTTCGTTATAGGAGGCTGTTGCTATGACATTATGGTTGTCATGGAGACTGTTGCTATGGAAGGATGCACTGCTTAATAGAAGGAGTTCCCATGACATTATGGTTCTTTTAGGAACTGCTTTACTTTGGAAATTGGATAGAAATTCTCCAATTTGCATAAAAAGCAAGAGCCAATTTCCAAATCTGGGGTTACCAAGGAAACTGTTGTCAAGCAGCACCAGTTGCTATGGATTTTGATGTTATTATCATATTGTTGGCATGGAAACTTAGCTTGGATGATTTCAAAATACAACAAAGATTGGATGTAATTCCTTTGATTCAGGAAAGGACTTGAAATAGGACAAAAATGCATTTCTCTTCTTGAGTCCTTCTTGTTACCAAGGGTACTTTAGTGGCTATATGATTTCACCTGTTACAATGGTGATATACTTACACAGTTGCTATGGAAACGTTATTGCTATAGAAACTTTGTTATTATGGATATTCCTGTTGAAATTTTCATAAATGTATTCTTATCATGGCAGCCAGTGTTATTGCCAAAACAAATCTATGCATGATATTTCTGTGTTACCATGACAACCAGTGCTTAAACATTCTTGCCAAGGAATTTTTATTATTATATTACCATGTCAGTCAGAGTTATTGCCAAACGATCTATGCATTATCTTGCAGCATCCTGAAATCAAAACTTGTACTTATTGTTAATGTTTGTTGACCTGAAGCTAGTTGCCATGGAAATATTAATATTACCATGGAAACATGGTTATTGCTAAATTGCTGAAGCGTGATTGCTGTCGTAGTAATTTACAATTATTAACCCTTTTACTGATATACACACAAAACTTTTTGCTTGGAATTGTTAGGTACTTATGTTGATTTATCATATTTACATATTTTCTGTTGAAACATACACACGGTTAGATTCAGTGTACAAAGGGGGCAGCACCAGTTACTTTATGCAAATTTTATACAAATTTAAACAACCGAAGGATTACAAAGGTGATATTTTAAAAATCTTTGAGGGGCTGCATCGCCCATTAGTTACGCCAATGGGTCCGAGGTTGATGACAGGTTGCCTGGATTCTATGTTGATATTTTACACCGGTATTTATATTCAGATTTTGTATATAGGTCAATATTAACACGCAAATGATTTACTAGGTTTCAAATTCATTAGTTTCCAGATGCTCACGTTTACAGTGAGCTTAAATGACTGATTTACGTCACTAGTTTAGCATGAATGGCCACAAAGAGTTTGGCGTAGGCCCAGGAGTTAAATTATGTGAAACTTTAGAGTCTGGAACTCGCCTACTGATCTGAAGTATGCAAATCAATGTCCTGGTTTGGCAGCCAAGGGGCGTTAATTTCTGTCAGTCATGGGCTCTCACTGGACACTTGTACATAGCCCCCCTCCCCGCTAAGTTTTTTGGTTATGGGATTATCAAATTTTTACGAGAGGCCCAACCCGAATGGTATATTCTTATCATTAGTGACCTCATGAATTTTATGTTCAGCATTAATAGGCCAAGTGGGATTTTATGTAAAAATTTGTCGCATATTGCAAAATCATTTACGCAAATTGAATTCTGATAGCTTTTACAAGAATGAATGAGCTCAAGTGACCCGAACCAGTCCACTAGGCCAGTAGTCATCCTAGGGGGAGTGGCTCATATTTGTCACCTGGATTTAGTCAGTTACTTACCCTCTGGTATAAATTAGCAGTTAGCCCAGATAGACAACGTTTATATACATGAGTTTAGCTCCACATCACCGTAAATCGCAAAGTTTAGCATCATATCGCCATTAGATTGGAGGGCATTAAGTGTGTTGAAGGTGCACCAGAAAGCTTAATATTCATTTCAAAATGATTAATATCCAAGAATGGTTATTTGGAAACCTTTGGTTTTCATGCATATGTTGCTTTTGGTGCATTAGATGCAGATTTCTTCCATTTTATGAATTAAGTTGGGCGCAGGTGCTTAGACCACCCACTCGGGATCTGTGTTGAGTTAAGCATAATTTAACAATTAAACCTTTAAAAAGTGCATGCTCCGATATATATCACGGTAGAATAAATATCACAAGTATCAGCGAGCATATGTTTTGGAATATTCAAATGAATATTATTGTCTAATAACAAAAATTTGAAAACGGTGTCAAATTTTTTTACTTTTGAGTTTTGCTCAAGTTCACGACTTGTGTGAAGGCAGCCGGGTTCTGATGATTATGACAACTGCAGACAAATTATAAAGTTTGCGTACACTTCTGGCTTGAAAAAGTGAATAGAGCTGCTATTGTTTTCAGTGTTATCATCTTGTCATTTGTGCAAATTATCCTTACCTATATTGAATTATACTTCGATACTTTGATAGGTGAGTTTTAAAGTTTTGCGGACAACATAAGCAATGTCTTTTAGATTCATTCCTAGTCTTTACTTCAAGCTTTTTAACAATCCCAAACAACAACATTAGTTGGTTAATATTTCCTAGTTCTTTCCAGCTTGGAATCCTACGTAAGGCCTTCTGTCCTTTAAGCCCGTAGCACACTAGCTGCCAACTTCGGCGTTCACAAGCGTTTTTTGCCGCAAGAGTCCTGAACGCCAGAAAAATCCCTAGTCTGCTATGAACGGCGTCGGCGAACGCGACTTGCTGCCACTTGCCGCAACTAAACGCCAAATATCTAACATGTTTGATTTTTGACGCGTGTCGCCGCGTTTGAAAGCAAGAAGAAGCCAGGTGTGCTACGGATTGCCGCCTGAATTGGCGTCGGCGGCGAGGCTATGGCCAATCAGTATGCGTCTTGATGTCACATGATTTCAAAATGGCAGACTAAAGTGGTGGAAAAGACGCTACTGGACGCCGATTCTGGGCAGGTGTGCTCTGACCGGGATCCACTAGCCGCCAACTTCGGCGTCGAGAGGCGTCAGCTGAACGCTTCTTGTCGCCAAAGTCGGCGGCTAGTGTGCTGCGGGCTTTAGCAAGAAATAGTGGTCAGACCTAATGGTAGCAGATGTGTCTGATAGATTAGTACTTCTTTGCCTGACCCTTTTCAGCTTACACTGTCTTCAGGAGCTATATATACTAGTAGACACAATGAAATAATAAACAGCTAGTGTTCACCCAGGCAGTCAAGGGTATAACCCATGAAGATACTGCCTGCAACGCGTCTTACGCTAAGGTACATTATTTCTGATCAGTAGGCCTATATCAGGAAAAGACAAGTGGTGATAAATCAATTGTTTTGTTTGTTTGTGTGTAGAAGTCTGTTCTTATTTATTCAATATTTATACAGTATTTGAAGCATTTGTTTGTTATTTTATGTACCAATTTATGCTGTGGTCAGTCTCAGTCCAATCCTATAACCCCCCCCCCCCCCCCACCCCCACCCCCACCGGCCAGGCATCAATGCAAATCTTGTACCCACCACTGGTAAGGCAGTCAACACTAAATAGATATTTTGAAATGAAACTTGGGACATTTGAAGTTTTAAAAAGACAATTGTCAGTTTTGAAAGTTTGACAGATGTAACAATAATTGAATCTAAATATGCAAATTAAGGATCTAATTATGCAAACGAGATTTGCGAAATTAGGCCATGAACAGTATTCACAGGCTAAATATTGCATAAATGTACAGCACTCGGCCTAACCATTTTCACCTCTCAACACAGATGCATATTCCCAAAACTGACCCTACTATGACCTACTATGCAAATACACAGTCTTATACAAGTATCGCTATGCAATAGTTCTCAATACATACGCTAGAAAAAACTCATTGCCTAAAAAGTAATTAGTTTTGAGGCTCAGATGTGACATTGGACAATGATGTTTCAAACACCCTGACAGAGTCCTGCAATGATAAAATTACATAATCGATAGCATCCCATAATATTAGGGCCTATCAGGTGACCCTCAACTGACCTGCATTCTCTAACTAAATTCCGACCCTGTCGTGGTATTTTAGGAGTACAGTGGAACCACCTTAGTGGACACCTCTCTATTAAGGACACTAGTTTTGATCCCCAATTGGTTGTTTCCATTCAATTTAACCTCCCTAGTCAGGACTCCTCTCTTTTAAGGACAGCATTGTCAGTTCCGAGGATCTCCTATATAGAAAGGTTCTACGGTAATTTCAGCACAACAGGTGCTTAACCAATGCATATATCATGCTAATGAATCGCTCCCTTTCGATAGGGCCTATATCAACAGTTGTCAACGCATATTTAAGTTTATTTGTAATTTCGCTTGACAGTGCTAGACGTCAGAAGGTGGTCATCTCGTAGAGCTCCGAAATTAGAAACCTGATCAAGAATTTCCAGGATGGATCAAAAGGTGGAAAGCAAGGGAAACTGTCTGTGGTAAGCCGCTACTTAACCCAAATATTTCCTCCTGAACACTTTCAGTGCCCTACTTTCACGCCCAAACACCCCCTTTACAGACCCCCACGGAAAAAATCCATCAGAGATAGTTCAATAAGGACTTTTTCGGAACGGAAGCTTCCCGAAGACCAGATTTTGCTGAAACGACACTGCCCAGGTTTATGCTGTTTTAATGAGGCTTATTTTGTCCTAATCAGAAAGTCGATCAAAATTAACATCATATTTTATTGTCAGTAATTACTCAATACTCTGCCTGTTGGCCACCTGCCCTCATTGATGTGTCGATCACTGACAACTAGTCAATTATCGATATCCTTTTTAAACCCTTCATGTCTCACATCCTAATGGTTATCATAGCTGCAAGGAATGATCTCTTTTGTAATATTGTACTTAGTTTCTGTGTCTTTAAGGGTTGACATAGATATGGCCATTTTGGCTGGACCTCCAAATCCTAAAGCTATTAGACCTCTTCCCAAATGAATTGAATGCTCACTTAAATCATGGGAGGCTGTTCTCTCAGGAAAACGAAGAACTGGCTCCCACACTTGTAATTGGCTCACCAGGAGCATTTTTGTGTGCCATTGCCAAGGAGCCTCATGGCCTAGTGGTTTACACTGCTGGCCACCACGCAATAGGGCCCGGGTTCGATCCTGGGGAGAACCCAGGATCGTATGTCTGGATGAACCGGCGTGGCTTTCAAGGAACTAAAATTCCTGGCTCTTCACAGTCCTTCGAATGAGACTCAAAACCGAGGTTCCTTGTACCTGGTGTCTATGCCAGGGCAAGCTAAGACCCCACCAAGTGAGAAACATGAGTAGCTTGCGTGGACTCTATCTCTCTCGCCAAAGTCGGACCACTAGGCCAATAAACCCAATTGGCGCCTAACCGTAGTGCCACGCAGAAAACGCTCATCCCGCCTTGGAGGAGGATTACTCCTAGGAGAATGACCCCTCCAAGTGTAGAGCGAACGCTGAAGAAGAAGAAGAAGAAGAAGTGTGCCATTGCGGTTAGGAGCCAATTTGGTTCATTGGCTTAGTGACTTTGTCTTCAGCCAGAGGTCAAGTCCATTGCGAGTTACTCCTGTTTCTCACTCGATGGTGCCTTTTGCCTACCCTGGTATAAACACCAGGTACAGTTTTACACCTCATTTGAAGGAAAAGGAATCAGAGTTCCCCTGTCTTTCCTCATACGAACCAACATTAGCAACTTTATAATAATGCTATTGAAGGCCAATCGAGTTGATCAGCGAAAGTATTGATGTCAAGAAATATTCTTCCGTTTTAGGGATTTGGAGCTGATGTGTAGTGAGTCGAAGTCGACCAGCTTGATTTTGGTAAGTCAAGATCAGCTCTGGGTTGTCTGAAACAATGTTGATGGCCAAGTAGATTTAAGAACAAGAGGTCCAAGGGCCTGGCACTCAGCTGACATTTTGTGCACAAGTTTTAAGAAAAAAACCAAAGTCTGAAGAAGGGACTCCTATGGGTCTGACAAGTGCTGTCCTTGACAGAGAGGTGGCCTTATTAGAGAGGTCTGATTGAATGGAACCAATCTGTAGCCAAAACAAGTGTCCTTAACAGAGAGGTTGTCTTTGATAGAGAGGTGTTCACTGAGGAAGGTGCCAATGTATTATTTTCAATTGTTGTGATCTTCCTCCTTTGATTTACAGGGCTTCCCGGACTATAATCCTCCACAGCATCTGATCGATAATATCAAGGATGCTGTTAGTGGCAAAGATATATTGCTGAATCAGTACTGCTCGAGGGGAAACGTAAGTATTGAATGAAAAAGACCGATTACAAGAGTCCCCCCCCCACACACACACGCATCCCCCGACCTCCCTGATCCAATGTCAGAGATGCTGTTAGTGGCAAGGATATAATGCTGAACCAGTATTACTCGAGGGGAAACGTGGGTAGAGAGAATAAAAAAAGTCTGATTAGAACGGATACAAGAGTTGTTCCCGCAACACAACCCCCACCCTCCCTGATCCGATTTCAGAATTTTGAAAATTTCTCCGTGAAATCAGCGGAAAATCTCATTAGTACATGTAGGTTATGGTAACTGTGGTAAGGGGGGTCTCAATTGGCAATTCTCAGGGGGGTTAATTTCGAGATTGACAAACAAGCCCTGCTCCCCCCAAAAAAGATTGGATTATTACAGTTTCCTTGTTTTGAAATTCCAGGGTCACTTTCCGCTGTTGAAGGCCTTCTCAGATCTCTACTCCCCACTGTTCAATCAGACCTTGGACCCAGTCAAAAATGTGGCTACATCAGTAGGAGCGACAGGTGCACTAATGAAGATATTCAGAACATTTACATCACCCGGGGACGAGGTAAGTGGAAAAAAAACTTTGCACGAGCCATACAATGCCCTCACCGCACCTCAGTCGGTATCAAATAGCAATTGGTGCATTATCAAGTACATGTGGTACGCGACCTGCACAGGCCTACTCAGTCCATGTGCTCATCAGGCTAAGTCTAGCTTACTGATCTGCACCAGATTTATAAACAGGAAATGAGAAGGTTCATTTTCACCGCCCAAGAAAATGTGAAAAGGCCGAAATGTTGATTTTGCGAAATACCCTAAAGGCAGGAGGAGAGGGGCTCATTTGGCCATCTTCAAGTGACTAGTATACACTGTGAGGGCACTTGGTCATGTCAGACTCAGCACTGAATGTGAATCATTTTGACCTACTGTGAGATGTGAGAGACCCCTATTGGCGGCTTTGTGTAACTTATCTTGCCTGCCTAGCTGCTGCCTATATTGTCCCTTTAAGGGTAACAAGTCAAGTGAATATCAATCGAGGCAGTCAACATTAAGCCGATCACAAGTAGTCTTTAATTTATTCCTGAAAACCGTTTTTTAAAAAGTGTATTTTTAAAAATATTATTCAATTCTAAAAAGTTGTTATGCTATTTTTTCACACCCTGTACAATCTGAAACTCATCTATGAGCATGCATAAGCCTATAGTTTCCGTGTTTTGGAATTCAACAGCTGCTGGGTAGGCCTAATATGTCATCCTACATGTAGATGTTGGTCACCACCAAATGAACAATAGAAATATGAATATAATTACATGTATGTCAATAAGCATAACCCATCCCTCCCTGGTGAACCATATGTAGTATGTAGATTTGATAATCAATAGCATTCAAAAAATTAGGAATAAAATGTAAATTGTGCTTTTTCAGGTAATTTTATTTCAACCATCCTAGAAAGCTTACATTCATTACAGGAACTCTCGTAGCCAAACTGTAACATATCCATTACGCTTGGAAAAACGAAAAAATCCTACTTTAATAATTATACTTTTAGGTCATTGTATTTGAGCCGTATTTCTGTCCGTATCAAGCTTATGCAAAAGAAGCCGGATCAAGTACAGTTTTTGTCCCACTGCGGCTGGTGAGAATGATTAATAGAGTAAATGCATGAGGTAAGGTGAGAAAGCATTTGGTGTTTGTTTTTCTCTTTGTTGTGGTTTTCACAGAAGTTCTTTTTAGAAAAAAAGGAAGTAATCAGTTTTTAGCTCATCTTTGGTGTGCTGTTTGCAAATGACTTTATGGTTGTTATTGCTTGGCAAGGTGCTGGGACAGTGTCTCTAACAGAGTTGGAAAAGCCCGGTCAAGTTCGACTTCTGTCTCCCCGCACCTGGTGTGAAAGATGTTAAGAGTGAATGCATGCGGAATGGTTGAAGGAAGGTGCATTTTGGAATGATCAAACTTCACTCTGGAGTTCTGTTTTTCCCTATTTTTTGATTTTCTTAAAAATGAGGTAAAGAGAAAAGAGGTGATTGGTTTTGAGGTCAGCTTTGGTGTGCTTGGCAAATGCTATTATTGTCAAAATAACGTGGGGAGGGGGGGTGTTGGATAAAGATAACAAGGCCGTCCTCAGCAAATTACTAATAACTTCCCCAAAAGTAATCAATATCAACTCAGGTCATGGTTAAAATTTTTAATTTGTTCTAAACATAAAATTTGCAGATAACCAGTTGCATCTTACAAAAGGTAGTAAGCCCCGACCAGCAAGCCCCTGACCTCATTTGTTATGGCTAAACACTCTTTCTGAATCAACCCCTCATTTTCGACATATTTGTTCTAGAATCAATCGCCAGATGGCACGCCACCAACAAGTGCCGATTTCACTTTCGACCCCGAGGAACTGGAGGCAGCATTCACGGAGAAAACCAAGATGCTGGTCTGTAACAGCCCGCACAATCCAACAGGAAAGGTAAAGTTAAGCTGGTTCTGTATAGCTTTGTATTTGATGTAAAGGTTAGTTCTATATAGCATTGTATGCAGTAGACCTCACAATCCACAAGAAAAGACCTTTTAGATTCCTTCTTCTTCTTCAGCGTTCGCTCTGCACTTGGAGGGGTCATTCTCCTAGGAGTAATACTCCTCCAAGGCGGGATGAGCGTATCCTGCGTGCCACTACGGTTAGGCGCCAATTGGGTTTATTGGCCTAGTGGTCCGACTTTGGCGAGAGAGATAGAGTCCACGCAAGCTACTCATGTTTCTCACTTGGTGGGGTCTTAGCTTGCCCTGGCATAGACACCAGGTACAAGGAACCTCGGTTTTGAGTCTCATTCGAAGGACTGTGAAGAGCCAGGAATTGTAGTTCCTTGAAAGCCACGCCGGTTCATCCAGACATACGATCCTGGGTTCTCCCCGGGATCGAACCCGGGCCCTATTGCGTGGTGGCCAGCAGTGTTAACCACTAGGCCATGAGGCTTCTTAGTTTTTTAGATTCCAAATATCTATCATTTGGATTTCAGCTGATATTGTCTCTGAATTCAAGATGGCCACCCAAAAATGTTTAGGAAATACCAACAAACTTGATATTTACAGAAGAAGAATTAGAGATCATCATTTTGCCTCAATTTAAGATGGCCACCAAAATTCAAAATGGCTACCAAGTACTTTAATACTTTTATGAATTTTCTTGACAGATGTTTTCAAGAGAAGAATTGACGATTGTCGCCAACCTTTGCAAGAAACATGATGTGATTTGTATTGCTGACGAAGTCTATGAGATGTTCACGTATTCTGACCAAGAGCATATCAGAATGGGTAAGTCTAGCAGTGAGATGTTTATGTATTGTGATCAAGAGCATCTGTGTGTTACCTATGCTGATTTCTAATAATGATTGTCACTAGTTTTGCGAGAATGGTTGAGACATGGCCTGTGAATTTCAGGTTGGCCTATGGTAAGATTCTGTTCCGAAGCACTGTTTATTGCAATTGAATGAAATGAACTTTTTTCCTCAATTCAAGATGGCCAAGTTGCATGCATGATCACTGCACTAGGACATTGTGTATTAAAACATTTCTATTTTCCTGGTCCACAAGTAATTACAAACGTCGCTCCCCTTTAAACTTGATGTATCATCATTTCAGCTACCCTCCCCGGCATGTGGGAACGAACCATCACCGTTGGTAGCGTAGGTAAACTGTTCGGCATGACAGCCTGGGCGACAGGCTTCGTCATCGGAGCGGAGCACCTGATTGCGAAATATCTACAGCGAGTCCTCTACCCCATGAACACAGCCTTACAGGTAGGACAGAAGACAATTTAGTTTCTATGCCTATAGGACAGTCCATTTTGTACATCACACTTATTCTTCAATACTCTGCCTCCCCCTTGTCTGCATGAACTCACCTGTACCCTAACCCAACTGGCGTATGTTTGCAAAACAATCCTCAAGGCGGAGATACTGTGAGATGTGAGAGACACCTATTGGCGACTTTGTGTAACTTTATCTTGCCTGCCTAGCTGCTGCCTATATTGTCCCTTTAAGGTTGAGTTACATGCATCAACTTTCTTGTTTACAGGAGGGGTACGCCCGTACCTATCGTCATGAATTGAACCGCCTTGATCAGCCCGACTGTTTCTTCAAAGTACTGCCGAAAAAATTGAAGGCGAAGCGAGATCACGTCATGGCAATCATGTCGGGGATTGGCCTGGAGCCAATCGCCCCACAGGGCGGATACTTCATATTCGCCGACGTTTCAATGGTTGACGGTAAGAGGGATTCTATACTTGTATGAGAATAGGGGTGTAGCTCTCGGAGGAAATCCCCCCCTGGAAGTCGCCATGAAATGTGTCCTTGTCCATGATTTTTGCAAAAAAATTCTCTTTTGCTTCTCCAGAGTTAGCATTTTGATCCCCCTCCCCCGACCGAAAAGGAAGATACGCCCAGAAATACACTCCTACGTCCTCCTTGGAATCGAACCTGGGCCCTTCGGCGTGGTAGGCAGCAGTATTAAGCACTAAACAATGATGCTCCTTAAACTAAACTTTGGCTTTTATGCTCTAACAGTTTTGCCTCTTTTTCCAGACAAGTACTGCCAGGGATCTGGGGACAAGGCGTCCAACTTTGCTCTGTGGCTCTGCAAGGAGAAGGTAAGTTCAAGGGAGGGGTCTTCTTCTTGTGTATTTGGAATTTTTGAGAAGCATCTCCACAGTCAGTCCATCTTCGCGAACAGTCGGCTGTCCTGGAGAGTTTCGCTACAGAGCCCCAGAGCTTTGTGGCCTGGGTGGCGTCCTTTGGCCAGTATTTCTCTCCACTCTTCCAAATGGAGCAGGTCTGAAGCCACAGAGCCCCAGAGCTTTGTGGCCTGGGTGGCGTCCTTTGGCCAGTATTTCTCTCCACTCTTCCAAATGGAGCAGGTCTGAAGCCACAGAGCCCCAGAGCTTTGTGGCCTGGGTGGCGTCCTTTGGCCAGTATTTCTCTCCACTCTTCCAAATGGAGCAGGTCTGAAGCCACAGAGCCCCAGAGCTTTGTGGCCTGGGTGGTGTCCTTTGGCCAGTATTTCTCTCCACTCTTCCAAATGGAGCAGGTCTGAAGCCATAGAGCACCAGAGCTTTGTGGTCTGGGTGGTGTCCTTTGGCCAGTATTTCTCTCCATTCTTCCAAATGGAGCAGGTCTGAAGCACATGAGCTGTAGTCTGGCCTCCAGCTCAGCAGATGCACATTTTGGTGGACTGACACTAATCCTTTCAAACATTTCAGGGCCTTGGGATCGCGCCAGCCCGAGTGTTCTACAGCGCAAAGAACTCACACCTCGGAGAGAACTACGTCAGAATCTGTTTCGTGAAGGTAAATATGAACTCTTGGACTACAGAAGAAACTCTCTATTAAAGGATGACTATAGGCAGTAGCAGGGGGTTAAATTGGCCATCTTTAGGTGACTAATATACACAGCTGTGCTATATAGCTGCGCTTAGCTGCAGCCTCCTTAACATCCCCAATGCACTCCGGGATGTCGGAAGTGCTTTGAGCAGGGTTGCCTTGGAAAAGCACTACAGGAATGCGCCGAAATTAAACTTTGACTTTGAATCTCCGGTCACAGAAACAAAGGATTTTATGGTGTTGTGTTTTTTTTTCAGAGCGAGGCTACCCTAAACATCGCTGAAGACCAGCTGAAAGGCCTAAAAGTCTCAAGCAATGACTGCATGATCAGCAATGGTTTTAAGAATGGCGTTACCAATGGCCATCACAATGGCCATCACAATGGTGGTGTCTAAAGGAATGCTTGTCAGGTGTATCAATTTGATTATATTTGTCTTATGAATAGGTTCATCTTGAATTTTTACGGAGTGCTTGCAATGGCGTAGTTGACCAACCAATCCGCTAGGTGGCGCAGTGAATCGTGTACCCTTTCAGGGCTTATAAAAGAGGTCAGTTTTTATCCAAGAAAAAACAACAAAGGAGATAAAACGACAACAGTCATAACCAATCGTGTCTCACGATATCCTGTCGCCGTCGCGACATTATAAGTTACTAAATTAATCAACTTTTGACTAAGATATTGGAACTACAGTAGAACCTCCCCTTGCGGACACCTCTGCCAGGCGGACACCTCCGCATTACGGACATGTTCGTTCAGTCCCGATTTTTTTCTAAGTCATTTGCTTTAACCAAAACCTCGGTAGGGCGGACACCTCTCTACTCCGAATTGCGGACACGGCCATGGTGACTTTTTGGTCCAATCACCTTGCAATTACGGACAGTAAACAAAAACAATGGCTTCTTGAGCTGTTTGTCCCCTTGTGCTCTAATGACAAGTATTACTATAATGATGTACGCTGTCTATGTAATATGTAGCGTGCGAACACAACCTGCATATATCAATGTTCGCAAATTAATATTACCTTCACTAGAAATGCTAATTAACTAATTTCAAGTTCGCATATAAATGGCATCAAATTATTTGAAGTAGTTAATATTTATACAACTAAATGGAATATGTAATATGTAGGCTTCATGACCCCCATGTTCATACACATGAATCCATCTTTTGACAAACTAAATGGAATATGGAATATCCAGGCTTCACGACTCCCGTGTTCATAAACATGACTACACCTTTTGGACAATAATGGCATAACCTCCCTATAAAGGACTCCCCTACATTACGGACACCAACGCCCAGTCCCATGGGTGTCCGCATTAGAGAGGTTGTACTGTAGTTTCAATCTGTGGTTCCCGTGAAGAAAAAACAAAAACAGTTCTGAAAATTCTAGTTGGAAGTTTTTGTCATTGCAGCAGCTCTGTAGAAATTCTTGTTAGACCAAGCCTTTACACCCCTTCTATTTCCTGAATGGACTCATCTAATGTATTTACTGCATGAAAGTGGAAGAGTCTACACACGGATATGAGGGTAAAAGGGTAGGGTAAAGCAGCATGCATTAGTTGCCTTCAGTATAGATATAATAGTTTACCTAGGAAGAGGAGGATATGATGTTCAAGGGACTGAGGGTTGAGATGGGTTTCTCATGAAAAATTTACCAAATGATTATGCAGAAGCTTTACTGATGGAAGGACGGTCAAAAGTTCCCTGAATCTGTGTTTTGTCAATAAAGTTGGTACTGACAGACACACGTTGACTTTATTGAAACAATTTCAGGATTTTCAAAAAGAATAATTAGAGCAATAAAAAGCTTTACTGAAAATTTCATCCATCGGACACTGTTGGGTACGCGAACATCTACGCGATAATTATCTTTTATATTTAAGTCTTGATAGACCCTCAGTCCTGGTCTCGGTTTGGCTGAAACACCCCCTCTACAGGTTTTCAGTCAGACGTGCCGAAATCGTCAAAAGAACATTGAATTTTTGCAATATGAGATGGACGCGATCACTGATAAAGCAGGCTGAAATACGCAAAAAAACTTCAGAAAACCCCAGTATTTCAGTTGGCATCATAGTGAACGCATTAAACAGAATCTAACGGAACCATGTCCTATCATCTTTGACTAGTACTTGTGCAAGTTTTGATCATGGATAATTCAAATTTCAAACTTCCAGATTCTGCTGCTGAGCAGTGCGAAACTGGTAGTATTCTATCTTCATATCTGCGCTCATTCTAATCTTTCTGTTGCTGTCACTGTAGCTTTTGCTGTAGCTGCTGAAATCACGTCATTGAAACTCTCATGAATACCTCCAGGGTACCCTATCAAGGGGGTGTATGGTAAAAAAATTGTTTGGAAAGATCCTTTCAATGACCACATAATACCGTTACTTAAAATAATGCAGGACGCAAAAAAACTTCAGAAAACCCAAGCTCTGTAGTATTGTTAAGAAACGGTACACCTTTTGACTGTCGATTTAACGAGTTTCATTATTTGACGAGTTTTAGGATGACATCTATTGGATTTTAACAAAATTTGGATTGCACATCTCCATCTCTTGCCCTGCCGGATGTTCTGAGGACGCAAAAAAACTTCAGAAAAACCTGTTCTTCAGCGCACCAGACAGAGCCGTTTCCGAATTACCCATGATCCTTAGTTGTACTGGGGAAGTTACGCTATTTTCATCTTTGTAAATGCTGGCGGGCACAAAAAAAAGTGTAAAAATCCCCGCTTGCCAGCATTTACTAAAATTTAGATGATTGATGGGGTTCCGCCCATACTACATGTATATTCAGAGTGTGGTATTGTCCATAATTGAGGTGATGTAATGTTTGCTGCTCTGCTTCTTTAGATTATGACCTGAAGTCATGATAAGGCCAAAATTTTTATTTTTTTGGCTGAAAAAGTGGTTAAAAACTTCTTATCTAATCTCGACATTCCGCATTTATGATTTTCTTGTTTAATGCCTGTTAAAAGTCACCGATGAAGCAATAAGTAACAAAAGCAAATAATTATTTTGTTTGGCCTAAATCCTGACAACTGACTGAAACTATTATCAAATTGGTATACATTTTAACAAGCAGTCTCCCTGAAATGCTGCTTCTAAGTATTAATGAGTTGTCACCATAGCGATGACCAAGTTGTCTGATATAATAAAAGATAACTATAAGCAGCTTTCAGGGATTTTTGGCCAGAGGTAGTTTTATGATTGTTTCTCTTTATGATTTTGAACTATAAATGATTGTCTGCAGAGATTGATCTCATGCATGTTGTTAAAGGGGCAATGAGTTCCGTCTGTTAAAGGAGAAACAAACTCATTAGTTCAATATATTTTTCATCTTTACCCATCAGGGGTTAAATAAGCCATTTCGATCTGCGTCAATCCAAGCAGGCCAGAATGGCACATATTTTAACCCCCGATTAGTGAAGAATGAAAGTTTCTCTCCCTCGGTGCGAGAATAATAAAAGTGCAGAATTTGCAGAAAATAACGTTGGTTTGCAGTGTTTTTTATTTTGGCACTTTGCTTGTTTGGTTTCCTTTAGCTGTAATTTGAGACTTGCAACGGCCAATCACAGTAGGACAGCCTCATTTCACTGGTAACGATACCCATGGCACATCCTGAGATCAGGCTTTTTGGCCCACCGTAGGCGAGTATACAATACTGCTGTGTCCGTCATCATCGTCTGTATCCTGTTTCAAAAACAGTGGCACGTTTCTTAACCGCTACAGCTATGTAACTCCCCCTACTTATCCTTAAACAAATTTAAAAAACAACTTCTTCAAAAATAGATTTAATCTCAATTATAAAACTTATCAAAAAATATACCAATACAAACTTTGATTTCACTGGTGAAGACTAGGAATGAATATACTAAGTGATAAAAAAAAGATTGCATACTTTTGAATTTGAGTAACTCTATCAACCAATACGTTTCCAGTTTGTTTCATCTCGTTAGATACTTGTACAAATATTCGCAGTAGGCACTAAATCTTTCCGACACTTCTGCACCTGAGCAGATTTATCCTGGTAGGATTTGTCAACAATCAAACTCACAGTCCAAAACGATAATCCTTATTGTCATGAAGTTCTTAGCTCTGATAATGCACACATGGATAGAACAACATTGACGTTTCCTGAGAGGCTCAATTACTCGTCAACGCAAACTTTTCCAAGAACGACTTTATCTGCGAGACTGCTTCGTGCCGTCCGTCGGGGCCCGTCTGGGCGACGCACTCGTTTAGAAGTTGTTGGAAGTAGACCGTGTCCTCTGGTGGGCTGTGTAATAATCCCCCTGAAAGAATAGGGCAGTGAAGTTTTAAATTAGAATATTCCTCTCAGGCCAGGCTAGGCTACCTACGGGTTGCTGGCAGGTTAGACTGGTAATCACTGGTTTTGGGGGGGACCAGTCTATGAGAAGGAAAACTATGATATAAAACCCGGATAGCAAATGCTCGTAAAAGTATTTTCAAGCCATCTAACTTTTATTTTTACATTCTGACAACAGGGCCCAGGATGATATAAAGGTACTTGCAGAAAACTTACTTTCTTGCCTGACGGACGTCTTCTTGTTATCGAACATATGATATCCCTTATGATCACTCGAGTCGGAGAAAATCTTCTGGCAGAGCATAGCATACATCAAATCCTTTGCTAGCAAGCTAACTTTTGCGCAATGTTGAGGACGTTGGCTGAGATCGGACTGGAAACCTTGCGCCAAGCTCCGAAAACAATCACCGTTGCAGTATTCGGGGACTTCTACGTTTTTAATATCTGAAAAATGTTTGAAAATAACTTGATTTTTGTTAAAAGAACAGTTTTCAGAATTAGCTGAATTTTGTGAATATGTTGCGGCTCAGTTTCGCAGGGGGAAAGGTTTATCCCTTCAAATCCAAATTTGACGTATGCTTGAAAACAGCAGCAATTGTCATCAGAACAGGACTGCCCATCTCAGATTGTGGACGCAGAAGAAGTCCATGGTGACTCAGTTGTATTCGGCCTACAAAGGTTTAATGAAGAACACACTCACAATTCTCCACGTTTTTCTTATCAATAATCATAACATTGTCGAGATCGATTGCAAGCACGTAACCGTCTTTGTCGACGGCGAAGTTTGGGTAACGGATATCTGGGTAGATGATCAACCACTCTGCATCTTTTGCCTGGAAAATCAACATCATCATCATCATCATCATCATCATCATCATCATCATCATCATTTTTATCTCTCCAGGATCAAACCCAGGCCCTATTGCGTGAGGTGTGCCTTTTGGTAACTTTCCTCGAAACAAATGTTTCAAAACAATAACATAAGAAAGTTGTTCAAACATTGGCCCATACTTCTAATTCTATGGCAATCAAAAGTACTTCTTTAAATTTTTTACCTGACACTGGTGTCAACCGCCCAATTTTCCACACCTCATTATTTTGACAATGCGGTGAATCAACCAATATCGATTATCGGCAATAACCAATCATCGATCAATCAATGAATCAGCTATTGATCACCGACTGATTTAAGAATACCCACCACAAAGTCCTCGATCATTCGCAGCAGCTGGAGACCGAGCGCCGCTCTCATTTTCCACGGTGCTGCGGTATATCTTGCCAGTGGGATCCCGCCATGTTCTTCGATCACAATACGCCCGCATGCGCCATAGTACATTGGGAATTTCCATTTGTCGCTGTGTTTTGCTGTTAGGTACTGAAATATGGAAATAAACAGGAAGTTTTAAGAAGATAAACATGCCGGATATGTCCTGCCCACAGCAAGCAAGGGATGGGGCAAAGCAATTGCCCCCACCCTGCATCACTAAAAATGTATCTTTCCCCTCATCTTGGCCAAAGAAACTGCCCCATCATCACATCCAATCTAAGCAAAGGGCTAGCTCAAGTCCATTTTAGCCTATAGACGATTCCCAGAATGCAATGGCAGAACGACGTCAGGAACAACTTATTATCAAACACGGAGGTGGTGGTGGGGGGGCTAATTCTGAGACAATAGGTTGGGGAGAACTCGTGTCAAAACAAGCCACCCAAGTTATTGCGGGCACCTGATTTTAAAGAGAGTTTAACCTAAAGTTAGTTTTGTGAAAGGACTTTTGAGTTGGGAATGTTTGTGATCCCGGAGAACGTATTGACTCTGGACACCAACTGAGTCAACCCTTCTCGTAACTGCTGTAAATTCAAAGTTTGCGTACATACCTTTCCAAGTATAGCCTCATAGTTGATTAGCATGGAGGTGTACATGACAGCTCTTTCCTGCACAGTAATACTATCTCGTAAACGACTGTAGAGGTGTTCCATTTCCTTTAGAAGCTTGGGAGTCAGACAAAGGTTATTACTGAAAGAACAACAACAATTTTCAAATTCAATTACTAATTTCAAATTAGTAACAAAATGGTTTAGGCCGTATAAGTGAACAGGATGGAAAGGTCCTTCGCCAATGTCATCTGTCAACAGCAGCCTGCATTAATTCTCACCAGCGACCTGCAATCACTATCAAACCTAAATTGGTTTTACTGCAGAGGAGAGATCTTTGCTGCACATTGCAGCGATTATAATGGCAGGTTGCAGCACCTTTTGGCTTGCAAAAACAACCTGCAGCAAATGTGTCCATCCTCCAGGCGATCACAAAAATTTACTGCAGCGAAAATCGTCTGTTTTCACCGTATATACTCACGTCAAATGTCCTGGGGGCTTCCCCACAAACTTATACGCTGTCTCCAGCTCGGATATCAACATTGCATTCTGGGAGCCGATATAACTCCGCCACGCTGTATCCCCGACATCACATCCCTCCGAAACTTTCGTAGTATTCCCACAAATAAACTGATCGTAAACATCAAAATAATGATTCGTTCCCAGACGTTTCACGACCACGTTTTCATTCCTGTAAGTCCCGAAAGCAAAATTTGCTACTTCTGGAACGAACATTTTATCGACAGTCAGCACAAGTTCCTCCCTTTTAATCGCCTGGCAAAAGTCTTCCCCGAAACATGCCGGGCATTTAGTCCGCTGTAACCACGTCTCAGGAATTGGTTTCCGTATGTTATATTTTGTGAACTGCGATCCAAAAAAACGCTGCACTGGTACGGGATCGGAGAACACATCACCACTTTTCAAGCTCGCAATGTTTTTTAAAGTTGAGAGGAGCCATAGCATGGTCACGATACTCGATCCGAATAAGATTGTGAATTTGTACCGTTTCCAAAAGAATTTTGGCAGGAGCATGGCAAAGAATGATTTGATACTGTAGCTCATTTTGAGTTCAATTGCTTTTTAAAAACAAGCAAAAAACTTTTTTCCAAATATTTATATAGCAATATCTTCAGCAGTCTGTAAAACTCCAGTGTCCACGGAAAAGATCAATAACAACAGTGAAAATCAATCTTGTCTTGATTGATGCATCACTTGGCTTGCCTTTGGGATCGTTGCTATTGTACATTACATCACATTGCCAGTCTGAAAATAGAACAAAAGATGAACAATGCTGATATATATTCCAAAGTGGCCATCATCGATAGTCCATGGTACCTTTCTGTTACAACCTTCAGAATCAGATGCATGCTCTGACTGTGGTATATTTTTGAAAACAGTGTACAAAGTTTAGACTTATACTTAGGCCTAACAGAATAAACGTGAGATTTTTTAGGTCTCAAGTACTTTCAGTCACTTGGCAATCTTAAGCACCACGCCAATGAGTGGTTTTTGTTGCTGCAATAAATATGCAATGCCCTGTGTCTGAACTGAAATAACTTCATGAACTTATCTAATACTTGATAATACTGTACATTATATAACATGAATTATGAACTTCGTTGGGTTGGGTCTGATATTTTGTTGTGCTTGAGGCTTGTATTTGTAAAGGATTTGCGAGGATTAGCTGTGTTCTTCGTTGGGTTAGGCCTTTAAAGTAACATAGTAGTTGGTCACAAACTATATTATGTATGCCAGTATGATGTACATCATGTACATGCCTACATACATTACTGGATTACAATACATTGCCATTGTACACCACGATTTCAAAGGAAGTTTTTCATCCAAAAACGGCCATGAAAAGTTGCCAGATGAAGTTTTATATGTGACAAATATACATGTTTACATAAGAATGAAGCATATATACCAACTGCCCTAAAACTTACCGAGAAAAATACAAATTACTACACAAAATCTAAAAAATTCTGAAAGTGCTGCCACCTATCGAAATGAATACTCACTGTAGATTTTCCCCAGAATTCCCCGCTGTCAGTGAGCATTTCCGGTAATTTTCTTGAGAATTTTTTGAGAAAACTTCACATATTTTAGCCAATAATGGTTGAATTCGGCGATCCAAACAGTCCCTACAGAGAGGGAATAGATAATTCAATATTTATACTCCCTGGTATAATAATAGTTTCTTTAGTAGGTAAGTAAAAGAAGTGTTTTTGGACGCCGGCAGTTGACAAAAAAATCCACTGTACATTTTGTACACGAATTTGTAGTGTATTTTACCTGTGGTAAGTTAACCTCTGCATTGCAATGTAATGTCAATGTGAAGAGCTTTTATTGATATGCGGGATCTTGCCACAATCTTAATCTGTTGACAATGCGAACAGATATATTTCATATATATTTCATCTCATGCCGTCCATACGAAGCTTCGGTCACGGATATATGACGATGCCAATAGCCCTAAGGGCGCTTGTACTTGTAGGCCTATAGTTTGTGCGTAAATGACATGACCTCTAATGCATAACTCTTTCAAAGAAAACACTGCCTAGGGCTCAACTGCAAATCAAGTAGGTTGAGCGTAATGCAGTGTTTTCTTCGAAGGAGATGCAACAACATCACTCATCAGGCAAAGCACTGGTACCCTCTTGATTTAGTTGTGTATAATAAGAGAAATATTGATTATAATGTAACAATTAGGTTCATCATGAACACCTTGAGTGTACAAGTGTACTACCGTGTTACTATAAACTGAAGCAGTGACGGCTGTCATAAATTCATGCGAGTCTTCCTTTTAATGAATTACATTTAATCAATACTAAGTACACATGAACAGATGTTCAGCCCAGATCCACATTTTTGATCAACCCAGGGACGTCGTTCTCACTTGGATTCTCTCATTTTCATCCATATTGTGGATCATATTTCCTGTCCAGGAGTCATATCAGTATCCTTTTGAGTGGTTTTGAAAAAGATGTGGTCTAAAATGTTGATAATCTGTTATCTGGCCTCCAGTTTATTGACTTGTGCTGAGATATTGTACGGTAGGCCTAGACTTGCAGGTGCTACTGTCTCATACCGCCACATGGCACGCATGATAGCTCAACAGTTGGTGTTAGTAATTGCTGTAGTAAATGCATTGGCAGCTTGATTTTGCCACATGTACACATGCTGTACATGATCTTTGTTGTCGTCTGCACAGCTTGAAGCCTTAAGACAGATCCCTTATCATTCCCTCCTTGAGTACCATAGGCAAAGGTTCTCATAGTGCATCAGCCTATGCATTTTATGGTACTGTGAGACTTTAGGGAGGTTGAGATCAGGGACCTATCACAGATAGAAATGTATACAACAGTATTAGTAAAACTAATAGTCCTTTTTTCTATGGAGTTTTATGCATATAAGACTCCAGAAACAATGTAGTTTAAAAAGTGTTTCTTGTCTTTTCCTTGACCTCCACTCGATCTCCCTCAGCACCACCATGGAGGAAATAAAGAAACTAGCCAATCAGTTTGGCCTCAATTTCAGTAATGAGTCTGGCCTGTTCTCGGACACGAAGCCAGGAGGAAAGAAGACATTTCCGAGTTTATGGCTTTTCTTTACATGTATCATGATTCCTGCTTTGATAATAGGTACGTTTAAAAAGGTTTCGGGCAATTTTTGAGGAAATTATTTACTAAATTTCGCGGTAAAATAACCACTGGGTCACTCAGTAGTGCTTACGAAGAGGCAACAAAAAAACAGTGTCATTTTCTTGTGAAATAGACTGTTGTGACGGCCATCAGATAAATGAGATATTTTGAAACAAGATAACTGATCTAACATATGTTGTCCCTCTCAAACATTTCGTCAAAAATCAATAATTTTCAATATCCTGCACAATCCTACACCAGCATCTGGACAATATTCATCCAATGGAGCTCTTTGTCGACGGAAATATGGATTTTTCTGACCCTAGTAATGCGATGGTCCCTTTAAGTTTGATGTATACCACGATATCTAAATACCACATCATTGGTCCAATCTCCACCTGCTGCTTTCAGATTCAAATCCTTTGATAAGATTGTCCACCTGAACCCTCTACTTTGACAAATGGACTGTTCCTGATTGTTTCCATTTCAATATCACTTCAACTTCTTGGAAAGTCTATTCTGAAAATTAAGGGTAAATTTGACGAGAACCCACACCCTGGCTCCGGAAATATCCCCATTTTACAAGACACCAGTCAGACTGGGAATGTTGTGAAACTTTGTCATTTTTAGACTGAAACGTGTTGATGGTGGACTCGCATGTGGATAGCTAACTAATGTTACATTTTCATTAGCAGAAAAAGGACCAAAATTACATTACAGAAAAACTCGAAATCAGCCAAAATTTGATAATTTAAGGTTCCGAAAAAAACCTACTGTGAGAAAATTTGCTTTTTGGAAGAACATTTCGTAAAAATGGACCAGGATTTGGTTGATCATCTTATGAAGGCAGCGTCAGACATGGGGATGGCTCTCAACCCAACAGGTGGCAGCACTGAAGGGTCGGAGGTCAGCACGGAGTACGAGGGTATAATGCAGACCTTGAACGAGTTGGTGGCACGTCAAAAGCGTTGGATTGCGGGGTGGCACTATTTGAGTTATTTGTACGGAGCATTGCCGATCGCTTTGCTTGGTAGGTTTGATCTTAAACGGTGTTCGTTAAAAATTTGAAATTTGTATTTGAATTTGAAAATTTCCAATTAACTTTAAGCGTTACCTTTGTGTAGACATATACAAATTCTATGGATACCATGTTTGAACCAATTCGTCTGCATGATAACTGCACTACGGCATTGTGTATAACTGCATTTCTATTTTCCTGGACCACCAGTGACTACGAATTGCGAACTCCTTTCAGTGCACACCTCTTTCTTGGGGACGTCCCTGTCTGTGGGGAGGGGGCATTTCTTCCCTTGTCTGGGCAGGGGGGGGGCACTACCATTTCAGATAATTTCATGCCGGTGCCTTGCTGGAGGACCCCTCTCCTTGAGCATTTCTCCTCCTGAGGCAAAGTTCAGTCATCAGGTTTTTCCTGGACTGTCTCAAGTGAAAACTTCACTTGTTTGTCTTGAAGACAATTCTTCATTTGGTGCAACTCTTTGTCGGGGTAATATCTGTATGGAGGGGGAGAGGGTGAGAGGTCAATTTGGTGGCACCTTCTAAATTTTAGTTACTTTTCAGAAAAAAGGATGTAGCAAATGCATCTGATGAAAATCTAAGTGTTTTTAAAAGGAAACAACTCTAATCATATTCATCTTTATTACTTTCAGTATTTGTCTGTTGCAGGAAATATAAAAGTGTTTATTTTTGCTCATATATTTCTTTCTTTGTATCTTTCAGGATTCTTTGTATACAAATTAGTCAGAAGTTTACGAGATAAAGAACGAGCCAAAGAAGAGAAGAAGAAATTAAAGCAGCAACGTAAAGAAAAAGAAAGTATGAAGAAGAAAGTGAAAACAAAATAAAAATGGTGCAATTCAATCAAAAACTCTTCCCTCTCTATCCACAGAGAGTGGACTCTTCCATAAGATATCATTCATTTATTATAAAATGAGACATTCCATTATGAGGAAAAGGGGTGGATGTGTAACCGATGCGGTTTTGAATACTGATGAGATTGGTCGCAGGTTGCAAAGATTATGAAATGAGGCTTTCATCGAAGACGGAATCAAGGACAGATGGACAGACAGTCAAGAAGTTGGTGTAGTTTGTGACATGGACTGATTACAGCTTTGGTAACAGAAGCTGGACAGTTTTGTATGGACTGAACGGACGGACACATGCATCACAGACGGACATTCTCGTCTCTCGTTAGTGTTTTGGACTGGTGAAGATCACTCCAGTGTGGTGTGGATGGCCTGTATCTATTTGAAAGACGACTGTCCCTCTGTGTATTGACTTTCGACAGTCAAGTCTTATCTGGACTGAACAGGTGGACACATGTGTTACAGACAGACATTCTTCTCTCCTAAATCTAGATCACCTCGGTGTGGAATGTATGGCCGTATGTGTTTGAAGGTCGACTGTCTCTCTATCCATTCAACAGTCGTGTCCGGATTGCTGAACGGACGGACACATGTTTGGAGGACGCAGACGCAGTCAATCTGTCTGTTACATCTCAAGTTTGCTGCAAGTTTCAGTGTGGCAAAAAACTTGGCAGGTTGCTTTGCCAGGACTGGTACTCGGACGTCTTGATTGGAGATTCTATAAGTGGAAGCTGCTGTAGTGTAATGCTTCATATTGGTCATCAATTATCGATGATGTTGCATGTGGTGGACTGCAGTGGGCTGCTGTTTCTGTACAATGAGACTGCATGTTTAAAACTTTAACATTTTACAAAGTCGCTGACTCATTAATCGTTCAATTTTTTCGCAGCTCATCTTTGTGAGCTTGAGGAGGGGGAGTACAAGTTGCACGTTGATTCTGCATAATGTCCTGCTTCTTGTTACCATCTTCGTTGAGATGTTGTAAGATATTTTATTCTGCCGACAAATTTCATGCTCCCTCCTCATGATAGCGGTGAAATTCCATCAGAATGATAAAACTTACTCAATGTCAAAACATTTTAATTGTCATTTTATAAACCCGTGTTCCACATATCATTTTAAGCAGGGCAGCCAGTCTCTGCAAGATCCTTTTTCCACTAATAGACCATTGATATCAAAGCATTTTCGTGACCCTTAAATTAGGAATTGTAGCCCCTCTTTCAGAAATACTGTCGTGCTTTTCTGACTCGTCGGGCCGCCCTTCTAAAATGCCTTGTAGTGAACACTGAAATGAATGATTGTCAAATTTTAAAAGATGTATAATTTATTTTATTGATAGACGACGCAACCTCTTTCCTAGGTCCTTATCGTTGATGTTGCCCTGGGAATGAGGTTGGTGTTCCTACTGTATAAGGTCCACCGATGATTCTAGATTTTAGATATTGCCAAGTCGATGAATATCAAATGTTTTATGAATTATGAAATTATTTTTAGTTTCCTGTGTGTGTGTGTGTGTTAGTCTTCGGTAAAGCTGCTCTTTCAGACTTTCTGTAAAAAAATAAGAAAAGGTGCCCGTCACTTGGGAAGGCCTATGAATTCATTTTCATTGCTGAGACCTGTGATTTTTATCACTGCAATGTGCAACAAAAACATCTCTCGTCTTCGGGTAAAACCAGTATTCGTTGGGTTTGACATCATTGATTAATGATGGTGCCACATTATTTTATCAAACGTGGTGCCGTGATTTTGAAAGCATTTATAATTTGTTATTATTTCAATGAGATTTTATTGCCATTTCATCTCAGAGTGACATATTTCTTCAGGATGCCCTGAGGGGAGGATGTAGGGCAGTAAACTCTTTAGGGTAGGGCTCATGCTGTTCATATGCATCCTTTGACTGGATTGGTTATTCCCGATCGACCAATGGTATAGTGTCTTTCATATTGTTCTGGCCAAAGGTACTTCGTTAACTTGGGAATGTGACCACATTTACCCAGATAAAATGGTATTGCACAACACTAGATTACCCTTTGGGACTTACAAATGAGCTTTCACGATGTCAACCATAACACTGGCTGCCCAGGGATACGTAACATTACTATTTGTGACCACACTGTTTTAGTTTAGTGAGACGAGGTCAACCTCTGGCCAGATCTGTCTGAAAAACACTTTACGACAGACATGATTGGAAGTGCCCAAATACAACATTGGATGACACAGCTACATCACACCTACATGTAGCTCACGGCTGGAAGACTCTGACGATGATACGTCTGCATGTGGGGTCTGAAAACATGTGAGTAGCGGACAGTATAGAGGCCCTTTCACCAGGCGGAGGAAGCCACTGCTGGCCACAACAAACAAGCAGCAAGCAAAAGACCGCATGAACACACATCGCATGTTCTTTTGGTTGTGCTTACCAGTATATTTAGGTTGGTTTTTGCTAGCAGTGACTACCTCCGCCTGGTGTAAAAGTGACTCTCCTCATCCTTGATGTATTTTGCTATGTAATGCTAATTCATGGAGCTTTAAGGATATCTTTTTGGAGAGTGGTTTGACAATTTCAGCCCTTTTTAGCGACAACCACTTGCATGCCATGTATTTTCGAATCGACCAATCGCGGAGCATTTGGCGATGTGTGACATCAGGTTTTATGAGAATAGATAAATGTAAATGTTCTTTACTTTCGGCTTGGCCAATGAAAACCCTCCTTTTCCAGCTCCGTTCGTATCCCTCTTATAGTGGGATGGGCCGGTGCGCGCGTGTAGCAGTGGCATCACTCCTAATGACCTAGGCTTGAGAAAAATTCCCTTTAGCTCATTCGGTTGTGCCAGAGGTCCTGGGGTCAGATTCCAGCAGGGCCTTGGTGTTTTTCCTCTGTGATGTTACAACGGTAACAGCGGTAAAAGGATACCAATAATCCTCAGATGCTGGATGCGTCTTTGGGTATTCCTGGTAAATTAACCCTTTGTCAGGCTAGTCGGTGGTGGTTTTCCTCGGTTACTGGTGTCTCCTCTGCCTCCGGCATTTCCAGTAATTACTGTCAGGTAGCTTATAATATTGCACCGATTCTCAAAATAAATATACAGTACCACTTCTAGACCTGAGATTACTTGCCGGAATATTTGTCGACAAAGTTTTCTAGGGTTGAACGGCATTACTTTGGTTCCCTTCTTGCCTCATTTTATCTGCCACAAGAGAGCCTGTTTGCCTGTTGTGGCCCGTAACCTAGGTAACCAGCATATCTATTTTGATGAACCTGTGTGTATTATGTCCTCGTAGTCAGAACATTCTATTTTTGTAAACCCCAGTGTCTGGTACAGTACTGTTAACCTGGAAATATTCACAGCAATTTAAGATTGCCGTTTTCTGTACGTACAACCTGGTATCAGTGCTTTCAATGAGATTTTCTTTTTTCGCAGCCATGTATTTTCTGATTATCTGTGAATGCGAAAAATACAAAAAAATCTCATGAGAATATTTCTGGGTTGACAGCATTATAGCAAAAAGAACATTTGAAATAAAATCCTGTATAAAAAATGATAACAATCTTTATTTTCATTAGGTCCGATTTGTTAATTACTTCAAACAATAACATACAAGCACATTTGCTATGACTGTAGGTGGTGAAAGAATGTGAACGACATATGCTCCTGGTGGAGTCAGTGGGTTTTAGTAAGGCAAGTCATTACAAAAACTCGAGACGGAGAGTCTTTGATGAAAAGCCTTTCATCAACACACCAAGAAAATTGCTAAAATGCCGACTGGTATGACTGAAAATCACATACTTCATTGACGCTATTTAGCCACTCGAGGCCTATTATGCGTCTCAGATGCACGGGTGCAGCTCAATCAGACAACCTCCATTAAGGACAACCTCTCTATTAAGGACACTAGTTTTGGTCCCGAATTGGGTGTTTCCATTCAATTTGACATCTCTAATCAGGACACCTCTCTTTAAAGGACAGCACTTGTCAGTCCCGAGGGTGTCCTTAATAGAGAGGTTCTACTGCATTTCCAATTGAATCACAATTTGGGCACATCCACATACATGTATTCAAACTTTTGATGACAAATTTATATCGTCGCTATTTATCTACACACGTCATTTCACAATTCATTCTCCAGTGACAATATCCAGCTGCCATTTTGTGAGGTAGCATGTTTAAGGCTGACATTTTTGAAAACTAGACAAATGCCCAGAGGGCTGATGAGGAATTTTTGAATTGAAGTCCACTCCAACAGTTTCATGTTCTCAATAATTCAGCATTTACACCATTGAGGTTGACCAACAGTTCATCTCGCTCGAGTGTGGGTTTGACCCTATGACATCAGGCACATCTGTACCTCTGTGTACCACTACTAGTCCCTTTCCTCCCAAACGTCGAACCTGTAGTCAATCTCGTTTTCAGTCTGAACACCAGATGGCACTGTAGGGTCACTGAAATTTGAAAGACAATTGAAATTAAACATGATGTTTTCCTCTGCTCTTAAACACCATGCAAGGTATAAATGTGAGATACATTATAGTCTCTGTGTGCATAGATCATAGATGTGTGTTGCCAGCTGTGTCAATGTCAACCGCCAAACCTTTTTGATGCCAAACGGCACACAGGCCATCAACAAGGCAACAGCATCTCTGCCTGTTCTTCTGTTCTTTGCACTCATCCTCCTCGAAATGTGAAAAGACTTGAGGCAGCTTGGCTGTTTTCCTGGGCTCCATGGTTCAGCTGAGTGATCAAGCAAGCTGCTCATTCGTTGGAAAGCCCTCCCATCAATTTCTATTCTATTCTAGTTTAAAAACAAAACCCACCTTACAAGCTGGAACTTTTCCACATCAATCTCAGGTAAAAATGTGTCACATTCAAACTCCTTCAAAACCTCTGTCAAATAAACACGATGACAGTCCGTTGATTCTAGCGCCTCCTTGTAGACGGAATGCCCTCCGATGATAAAGACACCCTCGACTTTCTCGGCCAATGGCGGCTTGGCAAGGAGGTCCAAGGCTGCGTCAAGGCTGCTGGCTAAGCTCGCCCCAGCTGGTGCTTCTCTGAAATATTACGAGGGAATTTTTTTGTAATATAATACAGTGGAACCTCCCTTAGCGGACAACTCTCTATTCAGGACAACCTCTCTGTTAAGGACACTAATTATGGTCCCAAATTGGTTGTTTCCATTCAATTTGACCTCTCTAATCATGATCCTGACCCACTTGTTTCATGTTGATGCGGTCGTAACTGAAAGCTGAGGCCAGCAGTACCAGCCCAGGCTATGTGCCCATGTCTTTTACATGAATCTATCTTTACTCACTTTAGCGTTTTGCTCAGTACCACGTTAATCCGATTCGGAAGTGGACGAAATTTGGCAGGGATTGAATCCCACGTTCTACGACCCATGATCACAACATTCTGTTTGTTTGCATCCTTGGTTTCCATGGTGATCCGTTTGAAGAAAGCCATGTCACCTCTGAAAAAGTTTTGAGGATTATGATGTAATATTTGAAGGATGATTGTCTCAGGATCTGAATATACTCATATCGTTGGTGGGGGTGGGGGTGGGGGGCTTTAGGGGACGGCGTCACTGTGAATTTAGGTATAGAAAGGCATTATTCTTGGGGCAGGTTGCAGAAATTGAACATTGGCACTTTGTCTATTTTATGACCTTTTTTGGCCATGAACATGATGATCGGGATTTAATGGTTATTTTGTTCCAATACTTACTTTAGTTTCCATGGCAGGTTCCCGTTTATGCCTATACCCCCCGAGGGACAACGTGCAACAACTAAATTCAAGGGAAAACCTTTATTGAGAGCACAGGCGGACATTTTGCAAGGAATTTCCTGCCAATTTTTCAGAATAGGAAACCCGGAAATGAAGTTTGAAACTTGGCGCGATAGCCTCGGTGCCTTGGCGAGATTGCATACCTTAACTGTACAGGATATGCACGCGTAGTTGTTCGGCAGGACGAGGTATGGGAAAACCAGAAACAGGTGCCCGTCCCTAAAAGTTAACTAAATTTTGATTGGCTCTTCGAAAGGATCTTGCGCAATTTTGGCTAATCGCCGTCTGCGTTATGAATTTTTCCCGACAAAATTTTTCAAGATGGCAGAAGGAGGAAAAGGTTTTCAGAAATTTGTCTCTAAAAATCTGAATAAACTACCTTTCCGTTCAACAAACATGGCTTCAGGATCAGATAGTGATGATGAATATATGGCAGACGATTTGTACAAAGATTTTCTCGTGTCTGACATGTTTTCAGAGGAATATGATTTGTATTATGAACAAAGTGTAGAAAGAGTTGCAAAGCATTTTCATCCTGATTCACCTGAACGTGCTGAAGAAGGTGAAAATGATGGTGATGTCGAATATGAATGTGAGAACGTGGTCGCCGACTGTCTTCCTACATCTGGAGACGCTGCAGCTGGGAAACCCGAACCGAATTTAGCTTCTGATCACAGTGGCAGTGCCAAATCGGGTATCCATGGTATCACTATCAGTATCAGTGCCTGTGGCGGTGCTGGACATGCTGGAGGTGGAGAAGACCACCTGGAACCACTACCAAGTCCTGCAAAAAATCCTCCAGCTCTCGTGCAGAGATCTCTCTCTGCTCCTTACCCGTCATCAATGTTGAGGCCGACTGGTGGTGCGGAGGGTGGTCCTGATTACGTCCAAGCACATTCTCGCTCTGAGGGATACATTCTACACAGACCACCAAACTTCCGAGCTGTAGCCCAGCATGATAAAATTGTCCTGCTTGCCAGAGAGTTAATGGAGTTGGGCAATGATATAAATAGGCAGTATGAAGAACGGATGCGTTCTATAGATGTCCAGAAATCATCTTATTTGGTATATTGGAGAAAGCTCACTGATTGTATTCAAACAGTAACAAATGCCATCGATGCTACACTAACCTGGGTTGAACACCACAGTAAGACGATGATGGAGGAAGTGAAAAACATGAAAGACAGGCAGAAGCAGGAAGGGGTTCTGCGAGGATTGGTTCTACTGACAGGTATGTGCTTGTCAATGTCTGTCTTAAAATGTATCTTATTTTCTTATGCATCTTGTTTTTTTATCTGAAATTTCATTACACAGTGAAACTTTTGTATCAAAGACACCCCAGGGACAGGAATATGGTCTTTAAGGAAAAAGTGTCCTGATTGCAGAATGATAATGAAACACTTGAGCAAAAAATCAGTGTCTTTTCTAAAAATAAAGAGGGTGTGCGGTTAATGGATGGAATGTCTTGTCCATTGATGGAGGTTCCGTTGTATTGGGACTAACTTTCAAGGTGCAATTTCTTTTGCATGTACAAGTACTAGTATCCAGGACAGACATTTGCTCTTCTTATCGCATTTTCTTTGTTCCAGATATCAGCCAGAGGGTTACTTCCATTGCTGTTATCCAGATGGCCTGCCAGTACCTAGATGCACCAGATGAACCTTTCGAGGCCCAGAGAAACGCAGTCCGTATGTCGCTGGATGAAGTGGGAAGCGAAATCAACAATATTTCAGAACGAGTCAAAACAGCAAGTGATCTGCTGAGTCAGATCATCAAATTGTGCGACAGTGAAGAGAACCATTCCGAATTCCGTACAATAACGCGAGAGTTCGATAATGCAGTACGGGAGGCGAATGTTGCAATTCGCTCCTGTGATAAACGTCTTGAGAATGCGAGTGAGAATATCAGAAGTTTGTCGTTCAAAATAAATTCAATCCGGTGGGCCCACCGGGGGTTCCGCTTTGTAGGTTTTGGTCTCACTGCATATTATTTCTACGGGAAATACTGCGATGGGTCTATAAATAAGCCGACCGCACTTTTGGCAGGCGGATGCAGCCTTATTGGGTGGTTGGCAATGTTTCCTACAAAAACCTATGAATATCATGAGCAGCTGAGTGAATTGCAGTATAAACAGGATGAGATGAGGCAACATTTAGAATCTCTCAGGGTAAAGCTTCACAGTGCCAAAGAGCACAAGAGAAGTGTCACAGAGCTTTAAGTGCCTTATGTTGGCATCCTCCCTCACCTGGCTTTTCAGAATGCTGAACATACAAAACTTCATCTCAACCTTAGCCTGAGATGATATCTGTCATATACCGAGAATAATTGCCACTATGCAATTATGATATGTTACATGCAGTGGAACGTCCCTTAGCGGACACCTCTCTATTAAAGACACTAGTTTTGGTCCCAAAGTGGTGGTTTCTATTCAAGTTTACCTCTCTTAGCGGAGGACACCTCTCTATTAAGGACAGCACTTGTCAGTCCTGAGAGTGCCCTCAATAGAGAGGTTCTAGTGTACAAGTATTCTTTATTCATGAAAATAAGTAAAACTTACATAGTTTAGTATATTTATATAGTTATATTGTCAACTGCCCATTCTTGTTTCTTTCTATCACTGGTCAGTCCCCTTTGCATTCATATCCTAAATTGTACACAAACATTCTATATATCTGTTGCACCATTTGTGCAGGAATATTACATTTACTTCTGCGATGACCATCAATAGTTTGTGCTCTACATCTCTAACCAAATAGGCTATGCACTTACAACCTCTGGGGCCAGGTAACTATATGTTATTCCTCCCCTTTTATTTCAAATAGTACAAGCAGTCCGTTGCATTTCACATCATCCCACAAGTGAGCATACCGTCCAGACTGCACTCCAAATGAACTGCTGTTTATGGATTTTGAGGAATTTTGCATGTCACTCTCATTTCTTATTTCAACAAACCCACTTCAAATGAATCTTTATGTCCTGTCCTGCTGCCTTTATCCATTCAAAACTTCACTCCAGCCCGACCGCCAAGACCTTGGCATAAAAACTCTACCACATGAAATGCTTCTAACACCTCGAGTCAAATAAAGTCACTCATGATGTTGAAGAGCTAGCATGTGGTCTGTTGAAGTTACGTCACTGATGACGTATATGGGGAGCAGTCATGGTCAGAATGACTTGCCGCTCGGTGTTTAGAATCCTTTTATTTAATGAGTTTATTAATGTGGGCACAGAGTACTAAGGTACATTATGTTGCCCACAAACGTAAATTGACAGGCGAGAGTGCTGGGTGCAAAAGCAAGTTGAGCTATAGAATCATTTGAGGTTGGCCTGAAAGTAACACATGGCAATAATCGAAATGAGAGTAATATCTACTGTTTATGCACACCATAATATATATTTTTATATATCCGAGATAACGATATTGTTACTTGCATCCTTTGTGTCATATTATAACAAATTGACTCATTGACCCATGAGGCCTTTATTTTTTAATTGACTCTTTTTGGCCTGCAGAATATTTTCGAGGATTCCCTAATGATGACAGTTGTCACATTCAAAAGGTGGAAATGAACTTGGTCACATCCATGCTTGTCACAATTTTCCAACCACCTCATACCCTTCGTCAGCACTGTTGTTCCTTTGTTGAAGACAAATATCAGTCTAGGTCCTGTCCCTTTGAATTCTGGGTCAATTGCAGCTCGAATGTTGGCCTATTTTCACACGAATTAAGCAGCAGTGGTCCTCCACTGAAAGTTGGGACACATTATAAAAGATTTACGAGTAGATCAACGAAGCTCCTCCCTCTATGATAAGAGGGTTGGGCTTCAAATTGTGGAGTTTCATTCGCCAAGCTGAAAGTAAACAACTTTATCACCTAAATTTTTTCCATCTGATGCCTGACGTCACAAAACACCATACGCGCAGCGATTGGTAGATTCAAAAATATCGTTCGACATGCACCTAGTTATTGCCAGGTCGTCACCGCAAATAGTTCAATTCAATTCAATTCAAATAAGACTTATATGGCGCAATTATCCAATAACGTATGATTGCTCGGCTGCGCTTTGAAAACAAAGTCACCATAATCTCGACTTCAGCACCTTTTTGAATGTGCTCACAGTTGGAGCATTTCGCACATTCATGTCTGGTCTGTTCCAGAGTTGTGTAGCATACACCACAAAACTTCTGCCACCATATGATGCCAGGCGGTACCTGGGTACTTGGAGCAAACCTAGGTTCTGGGACCTCAGGGATCGGCTGGGTTCATACAGTGGCACAATATCTGATAGATAGCATGGGGCAAGGTCAGCTTTGCACTTAAACAAAAGGAGTGACACCTTGAAGTCAATTCTTTGAGGAATAGGAAGCCAGTGTAGCCTCCTGAGCATGGGTGTAATGTGCTGGTCACGACGAGTTCGAGTTATTATCCTGGCTGCATGATTTTGTGTAAGTTGGAGTTTGTGCATTAGGTTCTTGGTAATGCCGGCAAGGAGGCTGTTGCAATAATCCAGTCTTGGGATTGGATCAGGAGTTTAATAATAGTTGTGCTATCCACACAGCGATAATGAAAACAGCTCCATGCCAGGGCACAACAGAGCTAGGGTCTCCATCTCTGCAGTAGGCTAAATTGCCTAGGCCTGATATTCCAGGCCTTTTTCGAGTCTGTAGTGCACATAAGCTTGCTGTTCAGTGGAGTATATTTCAATGGGCTGATTTTCTATCAACAAACCCTAGTCACAACCAAACCAGGGTCGGTCTCCCAACAGGCACAGCATAACTCCAGGAGCTACTGCCCCCAAAGTAAATGGCTGAACTGGGTCGTTTTTACAGTCTAGGTGACATTCGGTCTCCCAACAGGCACAGCATAACTCCAGGAGCTGCTGCCCCCAAAGTAAATGGCTGAACTGGGTGGTTTTTACAGGCCAGCTCTAGGTGATATTCAGGCGGACCTCTTTTCATAAAAAAAGCAAGTCGTTTCATTTAATAAAGAATTCAATTTTTTTCCCAGATGCTCAGATGGTACACCATTATGCACTCACAAACCAAATTCTAACTAGTTTTCAAGCAATGTACACACACTGGTCACTATAGTTAATCAATATATGTATACACTGTCCAACTACAAAGAAATTACTTCAGACTTCTTCAAGCTAATTTCGTTATCAAATGCTTAATCTAAACAACCATTCTCTAAGTTCGATCAGAGGCTGTCAAGTCACAACAAATGTTCCTTTGACTGCGTTTAAGGCTCAGTTTTCTCATCTCGTTTTCGGCGTCTTGCACGTTTTGGCGGATCCGGCATCTCCTGGTATGGAATATTGTCGAATTTCCTGATGTCTTTATGGATGTTTAGAACTGAAACAGATTTATAGAATTGTTTAGGAAACTTTTCAAATTGGGACCATGTTTTGAAATCATGTAAGCACACACTGACAAAGTACACTGGATTATGTTTAAAAACTTTGACTTTTGTGAGCTGTGTTGTGTCAAAGGTGTACATCACAAAGTTTACAGTATCTGAATTCTTCTCTTGCTAGCATTACCAAAATATTCCCACAAGTAACAAATCTGCCACAAGGGAATGTTCAGGCAAGGAAATTTTGGGCCCTTACCAAAAGTGTCTTCAGCTTCAGGAGATGGTTTCCCCTGGATGATTTCTGTACGCAGGATTGTCTCGGCTTCAACTGCTGTGTTGACGCACTGAAAACAGGACAGCGAGACATAACTAAAGTTCTGTGCAAACAAACAATTTTCATTGTTGTTATCTGCAATCGTAATCGCTGCTCTGTCTGACAAAAATGACTCTTGTCTATGGGTAAAACTGGTAATTGCTGTGTTTGGTAACGATTGTCAGCTGCTGCAATCACTGATACTTGTTACAAGCAGTATGAACAGTCGTAGTGAAATTCAGACCAGTCAGGTTACCTTATTGATCTCCTCAGCTTCCGTTAAGCCTTTGTTCGTCTTGAAATCTTCATTTATCTTTTGTCGACCAGCTGAAAACATACAAAGTTGATAATCATATTGATTACCATTAAGGACAGTATTCGTCAATCCCAAAGGTGTCCTAAAGTCTTATAAAATGTGTCTGAACCATAATCTCCTTATCAATATCATTCCATCCTTGAGCACCACAGCGGCGAAGAAATCCAAACCAGAGAAATACAGCGACCACCTCTGTTAGTTTTAGCAGGACACCCTCTCTATTAAGAACACTGGTGAAAGTCACAAACTGGTAATTTCTTTTCAATTCTACCTCTTAAATCAGGACACCTTCTTAGAGCTACAACTTTTCTTAGTCCCAAGGGTTAACAGAGAGGTGCTTCTGCCAGTGCCATGGCTGTATTCAGAACCTTTTGGTCATATGTGACTCGCTCTACCAAAACTAGGCACTTGTCGCATCTGAACTCGACAGGTTGATACGGACTTGTTGTTCATTTCCCTATTGTAGACCTTTTGTGAAATCTATTACAAACTGATTTGGTCACATTTCCGTATCAACCTGTCAAGTTGAGATGCGACAAGCGCCTAGTTTTGGTGAGCGGGTCACATATGATGAAGGCGTAAAAGGCCCTCTGAATGCCACAAACCTGTTAATGCTCTTTCATCTCCTTCAAACACCAACTGCCGCGTTCGATGCAACTGTTTGAAGATGGACAAAACCTGCAAAAAGATCACATTTGACAGCTCCAAGTTTTTTGATAAAACCACATTTCACACCACACTTTCGACAGCTCCAAGTTGGTCAGCAGGCAATAACAAATTCCCAATGATGAGGGCAGGGTTGGCTTGGGAGGGAGGGGGCAGGGTTGGCTGGGGGGGGGCATAGACAAAAAGTTCCGTCCGTCTCCTTGTATCAAGTGTTAATATAATTCTGCAGACCAAAAAACCTGACAGATCTGCCACTGCAACAATGGAATCAGGAGTAGAATGAAAGACACATGACTTCGCTTCTCGTTTTTTTCTGGAACACCCTGCCTGTCAGAAATTACAAATGAGACGTCCAACTTCGTTTCATTTTTTCTATTTGACTAAATGTATTTACATCTTATGGTTCATCGTTATATTAACCTTTGATCTTTGGCTCATTCTTCAACACTGTTCTAGGAGTATGGCTCCTTCAGAGATAGAAGAAAAACGACTTTGAAAACATGCTAGGGCCTAATTGCTATGAAAAGACAATTTTGTGATTGTTGTCGTTTGCCAATGATTCATTCCGTGGTTGCCGCCGGTCACTCGAGCTTGGAAACAGCGAAACCTTGGGTCTCGTTAGGGAGTTTTCCCCGAATGTACGCGATGATGACGTGCCCCATTAACAGGACGTAACATCTATTTTAAAATGCGTTTCCAAAGTGATTACATGAGGACAACCCATGTGTGTCGTATATCACTGGAAACGCCCGATTCCCCTGATTCTACAGGATGTTAAATCGGGCATTTTATTTCTTTAAATAAATCATAAGCGTCGCATTTGCTCCGAGCTCTGTTGGGTCGGACAATCACGGAAAACCCCAAGTATTATACATTTCTTCCATAATAATTCTTATAGTGACCATTCTCCCATGAAAGACAATTGCTTACGCATAAAAATCAAAACAAATCGAGGGTCAACCATTGAACTTTTGAGATAAGTGGAATTTTTCACAAATCATTTCAACACGGGGCCAACGCACATACCAAGTTCAGTGTACACATACGTCGACAACAACACTCAACAGTAAAATGCGTAGTTTCTGGTTAGCCGCCTATTGAGTAGCGCTCTAGGTTTCAGAAACTCAAAAAATCATGTGTTTGCCAAAACAACTGCTAAATCAACACTGGCATACTGTGAGGACCAAGAAATTAATGATTTCTTAGAAACTATGGTTAGGGCTTGGCCGCGTATGAATACAAAAAAGTCCCTAATGAGACCTTAGAACTGGTGACATCACGAAAAGATCTCCACATCCCTTGATCTTGATGTGTACATGAAGATGTTCGAAATCGCTCACGGCGAAGAAATTTGTTCACATTTTTCAACACCAAACCCGGCTAAAACCTTCGGTAATAAACCTTCTTCTACGTTTCTTGTCATGTTTAAGATGATTTAGGGATAAGTGCAAGCTAATGCATGATATAGTCAATCTTCTCTGTATCACCCTGTATGATCATAATGCTCCGTAGTTCAAATAGATTCCGTGTGATGGCGTAGTAAGAGGAGCGCTGATTGGTCCATATCATGGGTGTGTGGTGGGCGTGTCGTCACGTGCATGCCCATATTTGGGAGATCAGTACTGTACACTTCAATGAGGCAAGGTTCGACTAGGTCGTTCTAATTGATTGAATCTCAACAAAATTTTGCATACAACTTCCTGATAGTAACTCAAATATATCCTGCAAATTTCAGCATAGAATTTCAAGTTTTTCATAATATTTTGAAGTATTTAAAAAAAAATGACCCAGAAGCCACTATGGATATTCCAGCTGGCAGAGGGAAAATTACGAGTAATTTCAAATTGATTGAATCTCAAAAAAAATTGTTTACAACTTCCTGATAGTAACACAAACATATCCTGCAAATTTCAGCTCAGAATTTTAAGCTGTTCATAATATTTTGAAGCATATTGAAAAAAATGACCCTGAAGCTAGTACGGATATTCCAGCTGGCAGAGGGAAAATTACAAGTTATTTCAAATTGATTGAATCTCAACATTATTTTGTGGACAACTTCCTGAGAGTGACACAAATATATCATGGAAATTTCAGCTCAGAATTTTAAGTTGTTCATAATATTTTGAAATATTTTAAAAAAGACCCAGAAGCCACTATGGATATTCCAGCTGGCAGAGGGAAAATTACAAGTTAATTTTTGAGATGCCATAATTCCAAAAGTTGTGTTCCTATTTGGCTAAAACTTACAGGATACATTTTTCTTGACGTCAGATACTTGCATAGCAAATTTGGTAGTGATCCGATCATTTTGACATTTGTCTGATACACTAGTATTTGGGTAAAATTGCCATAATTTTTGGGTAAAATTGCCATAATTTTTGTTCTAATGAAAAATTTCAATTTTTTTCTCCATATCCTCATAAGGTACATTAATAAGCATTCACAAACCAAATTTCAAATCATTTGGAGAAAAAAGTGTTTTACGCTTTTTACTTGTAATTTTCCCTCTGCCAGCTGGAATATCCATAGTGGCTTCAGTGTCTTTCAGGGTCTTGTTTGGAAATCAGTCAAAATATCATGAACGACTTAAAATTCTGCATTGAAATTTGCAGGATATATTCCTGTTACTGTCAGAAAAATGTAAACAAAATCTTGTCGAGTTGGATAATTTTAAAATTTAGGTGATGATATTTGGGCGACGCCCCCTTTTTTGTTTAAAATTGCCATAGTTTTTGTTCTAATGAAAAATTTCAATTTTTCTTCCAGGTCCTCCTAGGGTACATCAATAAGCTTTCACAACCCAAATTTCAAATCAGTCCGTAAAAAAGTGTGTTTCTTGCTGTCTCTCTGATGTGAGGTTGTCACATGGAATGTGGATCAAGCTCTGTGTGATGGAAGCCTTGCCCATCAATTGAAGTTTGAAAGAACATTCCTTCTTCATATACCTGGAGCACAGAAGCAAATTGAGGAAGAATGTCCTGGTTCTAAGGAGGAGAATGCTGTGTCACTCAATATAGCATTTCTTGACGGACAGTATAGTAGAGACCACTGCCTTAAACACTTGTTTCTGAGACATCCTGTACTGTATTGCCTAGCCCTTACATCATTTACAAGGAAAATCTCATTTGAAATATTGATATATGGTTGATATTGTAAATTGACTGCATTATAAATTTCTTTGGTGACGTGGATGATGATTCCAATTGAGAGTTTTTAATTGTAAGATACTTTAGGGAAGATAAAGCTGCGAGAAGATCATTGAAAGATGGAAACACAAACCACAAGAGAGACACACTTAAGCTTGTATAAGTACTAAGAAAGTTTCCTTTTCTAGACCTGTTCCATTTCGGTTTCAGTTTGGAAAGCTTGGTTCAGAAGTCCTGTTCCATCTTTCTCGGCCTATTGGCTAAGATTCTGTTTGGACATCATGGACTTGTCATCTCAGCTGCATTCTCGGCCTATTGGCTAAGATTCGTCTGGGATAGAATTCTTCCTGTGGACCAAAGGTCTGTTGAAGCTGAAAACATTTCATCATCAGCTGTATATTTCCTGCATAACAAATGTGTTGGATTAGAAGGATAAAAGTTGTGGAAATGGAGCAATTGTACAGGAATTTTTTATTGAAAAACAGTATGGAGTAAAGGGGCACCTCTTGGATGTTCCATGTAGCAAAATTTAATGAGTTCATCATCAGAATCTCACTTGCTAACTTGGTATGTAAACAAAATTTTGTTGAGATCGGATAATTTTTTGAAATTTAGGTGATGATATTTGGGCGACGCCCCCTTTTTTGTTTAAAATTGCCATAATTTTTGTTCTAATGAAAAATTTCAATTTTTCTTCCAGATCCTCATAGGGTACATCAATAAGCATTCACAAACCAAGTTTCAAATCATTCCGTGAAAAAGTGTGTTTCTTGCTGTCTCTCTGATGTGAGGTTGTCACATGGAATGTGGATCACGCTCTGTGTGATGGAAACCTTGCCCATCAATTGAAGTTTAAAAGAACATTCCTTCTTCATTGACCTGGAGCACAGAAGCAAATGGAGGAAGAATGTCCTGGTTCTAAGGAGGAGAATGCTGTGTCACTCAATACAGCATTTCTTGACGGACAGTATAGTAGAGACCACTGCCTTAAAGACTTGTTTCTGAGACATCATGTGCTGTCTTGCCCGGCCTTTACATCATTTACAAGGAAAATCTCATTTGAAATATTGATATATGGTTGATATTGTAAATTGACTGCATTATAAATTTCTTTGGTGACGTGGATGATGATTCCAATTAAGAGTTTTTAATTGTATGGTACTTTAGGGAAGATAAAGCTGCGAGAAGATCATTGAAAGATGGAAACACAAACCACAAGAGAGACACACATAAGCTTGTATAAGTAATACGAAAGTTTCCTTTTCTAAACCTGTTCCATTTCGGTCTCTCGGCCTATTGGCTAAGATTCAGTTTGGAAAGCTTGGTTCAGAAGTTCTGTTCCATCTTGGTTTCTCGGCCTATTGGCTAAGATTCTGTTTGGACATCATGGACTTGTCATCTCAGCTGCATTCTCGGCCTATTGGCTAAGATTCGTCTGGGATAGACCTCTTCCTGTGGACCAAAGGTCTGTTGAAGCTGAAAACATTTCATCATCAGCTGTGTATTTCCTGCATAAAAAATGTGTTGGATTAGAAGAATAAAAGTTGTGGAAATGGAGCAGTTGCACAGGAATTTTTTATTGAAAAACAGTATGGAGTAAAGGGGCACCTCTTGGATGTTCCATGTAGCAAAATTTAATGAGTTTATCACCAGAATCTCACTTGCTAACTTGGTATGTCACTGATTGAGAGCCGACTGCATAAGAATGAGTACCTTTTTACTGAAAAACAGTATGGATCTTGACAACTTTTCTAAAATGAAAGGGGCACCTCTTGGATAGTCTATGTAGCAAAATTTAATGAGTAAATCACCAGAATCTCACATGCTTACTTGATATATATATATACTAATTGAGATCCGACTGCATAAGAATGTGTAACTTGCCGTACTGCATCCTTTCCACTATAGGAGACATCTGTATCTCATCTATTAAAGGAGATGAAGCTGCAAAAAGATGATGGAAAATTGAGAAATCAACACCAGGGGAATAATGAATTGCTGCGGTTACTTCGTAAAGTTCGCTGCGGTGGGTAAGGGTAAGGGTGGGGTGTCAGCTACTAACGTTCTAAAGTGTCTCCGAAATGCTACCAAAAAGGATAATTTTTTGGGTTTTTTGATGATTTTGATAGAATAATAGACTAACATAAGTATAATTTTCTTAAAAAGGAGTGTTTTTTGGGATTCTTAAAAAGAGTGTCGTGGATTCGCCTTGAAACTATGCCAAGGTATCTGATCAGACCGCCTGGGGAAACACACCCACAAAAGACAAAAAGCAAAAGCTCTAGTCTTCTGTACAGATCTGAAAATAGTATACCTCGGCCTTCTCGGCTGTTATAACCGATCAACCTAACACAAAGTGCCACTTTTACTTATTCATTTGGGTTTTTTTCTTTCGCGTGGTTTAGGTTATCATCAAGTAGGTTTCTTTTTGCATCTTCATCATCTCAACGATGACACATAATGAAGTTTTATTCAATGGAAACATCTTCTATTTGATCATTTATAGTTCTTATGCAGTCATTTTAATAAAAATTTGAGATATCCATTTCTACATGAGGCTTTTATTCAATTTGCTGATAAAGAAGAAATCATCTTATTATAATGTATTTGATCTTTGTAGGATTTAAATAGCATATCAAACTGTATGTAAGCAGCAACAGAGATCATCGAAGAAGGAATTCCGATGGCTTCATCAGGAGCAGGAGAATACTACCAAGCAGCAATCTGCTCATAGTATCCAGTATCTTCTTCTTCCCCATGGTTTTCAAAGCAGCTTCCAAATCTCGTCGGCATCTCCGCAGCCCGTTTTGCTCAGACCGTGGGAATATTTTTTTTGTAGGAATTTTCTTCATTAAGGAGAGAGAGCATATAACTTTTATGGCGATATTAACCCCATCTGGGCTGGTGGTCTCTCCACTGTATTGTCTGTCAAGAAATGCTGTATTGAGTGACGCAGCATCCTCCTCCTTAGAACCAGGACATTCTTCCTCCATTTGCCTCTGTGTTCCTCGGAAATGAAGGAGACATTCATCAGCAGGGCTGTTCCAAAGACACCGCCAGATTGCGGGCGACAGCAAATCTTTAACAGGTGGTTTCGCGTCTGTTGCAAGGTGTCGAGACAATCAAGCTTAACAAACAGGACAATAATGGAAAAAAGATATCATTCATGAAATAATAGTTTATTACATTTAACTAATTGTTAAAATGCCATTCATGTTTTATATAATAATTGAATGTGTACATTTCAAATTGTATTCAATATTTCAAGTTTTAGATCTGTTATTCTACAAACAAATCTTAACTACTGAGAAAGTTCTAAGCTAAGTCTAAGTCCAGAAAGTGCTGACTATGCATCTTTTCTGTAATATTCATGAAAAATATTAAGCTATGTTGACTGTACTACAATTCAAGAATGATGGTTTTGCACTAATTGATATCTTCAGTCTGATTAGCCCTCTAGTGAGACAATTTGGAACCAAATCTTCAGTCTGATTAGCCCTCTAGTGAGATAATTTGGAACCAAATCTTCAGTCTGATTAGCCCTCTAGTGAGACAATTTGGAACCAAATCTTCAGTCTGATTAGCCCTCTAGTGAGACAATTTGGAACCAAATCTTCAGTCTGATTAGCCCTCTAGTGAGACAATTTGGAACCAAATCTTCAGTCTGATTAGCCCTCTAGTGAGATAATTTGGAACCAAATCTTCAGTCTGATTAGCCCTCTAGTGAGATAATTTGGAACCAAATCACTATGTCAAAACAATTCCTTCCCAAAGCATTTCAGTTCCTACATTACCTCTCTTTTGAAGCAGGATTCATGCTTCGACACATAAATGTTCGCGACATGACATTAGAACACATGACCTTTAATGCTCAATGCTAAAATGCACTCGTATTCAAAGCAATTTTGATGACCCTTTCGCCCAGATGGCCATGCATCCAAGTATGAACCTGCCCTAACCATTTCACCCCCAATTCCCTGCATAAACTCTTCCAGTAAATGCATCAGAAGAGGCCATTCATAAAAGTAGGGGAGTAAGGTTAACAGAGACTAAACACACTCAATAAGTCAATTGCACTATGTTAAATAAATATTCCCATATACTGATATGTAGAGATATAGAACGCAGGAAAATTTTGTATCAATGTGAAATTTTTCCGAAGTATATCCACATTTAAAGGCCTGGTTATTTTAAGTACATTGTTTGCCTGTGTCTCTCTGGAACTACTCATGTAAATCAATGCCACAAGGTGGCAGCACTAATTGGTAAGTGCATGTTATTTTCTCTTTTTTTGTCATGTTCTGCGGACAAACATTAACACTAACACTACTAGTGGGCAACAGGAAATCAATGTACGGATGAACCTAACCTTTAAATGGCAAAATTAGGTAAGAATGATTCATTTATATGCTAATTTCTGTTGACGATTTCATACGTATCTCAAGAAAGGAATTTCGTCACAAAATCTTCAATGAATCCAAACTGACTTTGAACAAAGTTGACTTTCTGTCCACAGAGAGCTGTGAAGAAAACTCAAGTACAAATCTGAAGTATTACAAACACAGAAAATTGCGAAATAGCCACACAGTATAAGTCAAAAGAAATATCAGCAGCCTTATTACCTATCCCCCATTGAAAGAAAATGAACTGTCCTGCAAAGATAAATCAAATCAGACGAGTTCATTTTGGAAATGGGGGATGTTGGGCTATTTTTTCGGTGGCCTTTCTATCAAATTCTCTGTTCATTCTACAACTGGGGGGTGTTAGGTAATATAAAGGATGAATGGAAAGCAGTATATAGTACAGCAGTGCCCTCTATGGAGCAGTTTTGGAAGCACCAGAGACAATTTAACAGACACAATCAAACAAACTTGTGCACTTTTCAAAATCATTTTCACTTATACTTTTGTCATAATCACCAAGTCTATTGGAGATGACATATTCACATAAGGCTAATTAAGGTGATTCATCTAATTAATGCAAATAAGCACACTACATGTGGATCTATATACATATACAGGCATAGAAGCGTCCCATGCGACTTACATGTAAATTGTGACATGAATTTTGAATTTTATACAATGATTTGACTAGTGCAGGGTGGGGCCATGGATTAAGCACTCATTTCAGAGTGGTGTATATCTGTGACCAAGAATCAAAGACAAATCTTAGATAATTCTTGATGCAAATAAATCATGAGGGGGTGTCAGGATGCAGACACTTACTCTATCAATTAGTCAGATTACTGAATATTATTTTTCAATTCCTTTGTCCACCTAGATTAAGATCCCGCTGTGCACACTGAAACAGTGGATGATCAAATTCACCAGAGAGGAATAACATCATTTTAAGTGAAAGACCAAATGTTTGTATCAATATTACGCCCAAAAACTTCTTAAAAAGATTTTATCCTTCAGTATTTTTCAGTGTCCATGCCTTTCTTTATGACATTTTTTTCAATTGACATTTTATTTCTCCGGCTTTTTTTTCTTTGCAACGTGTTTGAAAGAAAGTAATATGACATAAAAGCACCAAATATATTACGATTACTTGATTTTACAACAGTGGTGTGAAGGGGAAGGTTTCATTACAAATCTTCGTATATATGTATATAAAAACCGCCATTTGATTAGAAATATAATGGAGGTAATTCTATTATGATTCAAAGGGGGAGCTACATAAGACGACAAGGAATACTGATAGTTGCTGCAAGTTTACTTCATCTACTACCTATCACCCCTTTTCATGAGTAACAATCATATTGGTAGAATCCAGTCCTATGTATCTATCTTAAACAGATCAGTTCATTTGAAAATTTCAGGGTGACACTTTACAAACCCATCGAGAGCTAGTCAGAAGATTTACAACAAATTACTATCACCTTTTAACACATAGATCTTGTCTAACTAACACCGAAAAAATGTCCACAAAATATCAATTCTGGATAAAAATTGCTAAAGTTTAGAAAATATTTTTGAATTTCTGAATGAGATCTTTTAGAAATTTCTGTAAATTTTATGATCAGCCCTCGACGGACCGAATTTCTTGAAACCACCAGAAATTTTATTCTGTCCGCAAAAAAGCAAAGAAATCTTTCACTACCAAATGTCATTTCATCAATCCAAGAATTCGTCTTCATTGAAAAAGTTAGTTTTTCGCACCATGACTCTAACTACAAATCGTCTTTTTCTCAAAACGCAGAAGAACCACCGTTTTCGTCAGTGCTCGATTGCTTATTGTACCTTCCTTGTCGAATCGTAACGAGCTTCTTCCGTGCCATTTCTAATTCCTTCTCTTTCCGGAGGATTTCTTCCTGGGCACTGATGATCTGAAAGCGACAATGGTACACGTCAGAATAGGTGTACAAGCCAAGCCCTTCAACGTGCCACAATACACAATCTCGTAAAACTGCATAAAGTAGGCCTGTAAGGATTTGGGTAAACATACGATGTCAACAAGGACATTATTAGCTCTATGAACAATAGGGTGATTTATAATGTAGGAGGAAACCAGAGATGTTAGAGGAAACCTATGATGTCTAAGAGCGTCCCTCTATCACATAAAGATGTAATTGTAATCAGACTGGGAGTCCAACCAACGACCTGATATCTTAATTTCAAGTCTCAGTATTACCACAGCATCAGTCTCACGGCCGACTTCTCATAAACCTATACTAATGTAGCAGAAAAACACGGATTGGGTCTCCCCAGAGTAAACTGCCTGGGTACCAAGCCAACCTTTGACAACCACTTGGGGCGTCAATGACGATTCCTGCCCCTGGCGTCAACTAAACAAACCACTCACCTGTGCCATTCCTCCGACCATGCGTTTGTTGACAGTCAAGATGTTCGCCTCATCCATATTATCCTTTGCCTGCTGTGCTGCATTAACGAGAGCATCTGTCGCCCTTTTGACAGCATTTCCCGCAGACTGAAATACAGAGTTTCATGTTTAGTTTCAACGTTGTGAGTCATTTTGAAACTGCCAAAGGAACTGAAGCCCAGGTTGAAGTGGCCCGATGGGTTCGTGCCACGCAGACTGGACTAGCAAGAATCGCTGGTAAGTATAACCACTTTAGAGCAAAATAATCATCTTGTTACGATGTCACCGAATTGTCGCTTATCGGAACAGCTACTATCAGTTGGATCCAGGGCCATTATTAAATGCTGTTATCATTGTTAAGTGATGTTTAAGTCGGGGCTGTAGCCCAACTGAACTGTGCTTTTAACCGATTCTGTAGGAGTAGGCGAACAGGTGGGTCCATTCTCATACCTGTAATCTCTTCATTGCTACGGAGTCGGAATCCGCCTTGACCTTGCACGCCACCAGGAGTTGCGCCGTGGAACTAGCCACCTGCTTCGCCGATGAGATGAGCTTCTCTTCGCTGGCGTGTCCTTGCATCATGGCGTTGGCGGCCTCGCACAGGCTGTGGGTCGCTGCCGCTACGATACGGGCCTACAACCGAGAGATATGAGTTCAGGCAGACTTCAAGTACGTATACCCTTATTTTACCCTTCGAATCCATCCACAAAGTTTTCCATTGTAAACAAATTTCCTTACGAACTAGAGAACTTATTTTACAGCATAATTTAATTCCTTAGTTGTACAACAAGTTAGACCACCTGATCTGACTGTTTGCATCTTGATTAAACAAACTGGTCAAAAATTGTACATTTCTGAAATTTCGAAAAAAAACTCACCGCAGAAATGAGACCCTGTGACCACTGTCCGTCATCGTCGATCCTATCCCTGTGGTACGATGGTTTAATCTTTCCCTGGAGGACTAACTCGCGCTGGGCGCTGGATGCACATTTCACGAGAGCTGCAGTGGCAGCGGCGATCGATTTAGCAGCGTCGAGGATCTGGTCTTCGAATTCTAAAGTGTCGTCTGCTTCCTGAATTATTCACAAAAAAAGATCGGTCAGAATTTTGATAAATTTATTTGCCCTATCTGAATATCTGGAGCAAGTGGCTATTTTTGTAATCCACGATCATGAAGTTGTTCAGAATGCACAAGTTTTCATACCCACATAAACTCTTCGCTGTTTTCGCATTCGAAAGATCAACGTAACTGCAAAGCTCCTCACAGCCTGTGAGGGGAGCTGTCTTCAAGATAATTGGAAATACTCCTAATCGGAGTCTCATTTACCTTTGTGATGTACTGTAGGACTAATGGGGCAAATTATCCCGAAATAGTTCTACTTGTCTCTATCATCATAGGCCTATAACTTCTCCCCTACATCCACACGAAAATGAATTGGCTGTCCTAGAGAGTTCCACCACAGAGCCCCAGAGCTTTATGGTCAGGGTGGTGTCCTTTGGCCAGTATTCCTCTCTATTCTTCATATGGGAGCAGGCTGAAGCCACAGAGCCCCAGAACTCTGTGGTCAGGGTGGTGTCCTTTGGCCAGTATTCCTCTACTCTTCATAAGGGAGCAGGTCTGAAGCACATGACCTGGAGTCTGGTCTCCAGCACAACATTCACATTGAGCAGATGGTATCCTCCTTCTGGTGGTGCGATGGTGGTAGCTGTCTCATCACATCCAGGCTGATCATTCTTCCATTCCATTCCTGAACTAGAACCTGGCGTTTCCCCCACCACTCCATGATATGTCGGATATATGGTGGATTGATGAACCACCAATTATATCAAACATATCTTGGAGGGATGGGAACATCTTGGAGGGATGGGAACATCTTGGAGGGATGGGAACATCTTGCGGGGATGGGAACATCTTGGAGGTATGGGAACATCTTGGAGTCAGTTCAGTTCAACTGCTCTGGGCCTAGTTGTTCAAAGCAAATTTTGTCACATAATCTAGAATTATCTCCTTCAGTTAATCCCTAAAATACTTGGGAAGGCTAATTAGAAGGCTTGGTATAAAGTTTAATAGTTCCACAGATATTTCTGATGAAGTCACAAAACCTGATGCCAGATATATGTAGCTTATTGTAGCAAATCAGTGACCCTGAATCAGGTGCTGGTCTTCTGGGAGCTAAAGGTAGAAGGCGGCAGAGGCAGGTCTGTACCAACACACCAGATCATGGTGGAACTTAGGAACTATGGATCTGTCCGGCAGATTCCATCAGATACTTGGAATCTTGGGTTCACATCTCATGGGGGTTTAATAAAATTAGCCTAATAGCTTCAAACTATAAAATATTTCTATCCAGGAGATGAACAAAGAAATTTTCTCTCACCCTTGCTTTTTGTCGTGGTTTCAACATGGCTAGTTTCTTCGCCGCAGCTTCGATCGAGTTGGCCGCGCCCAGGAGTTCATTTTCGGCAGTCACCATCGGGTCGTCGGGATCCACCCAATCAGAACCTGGAATGAGAGGTCAAAGGTTAAGAGTGTGGCGGACATGGATCGAGAGATGTCCAAGATATGAATATACCACCTACCTCCGCCCCCACCCCCAAATTTGGCCTACAAGGTCGGACATCTCCCTCTGGTTTGATAGACATTTGTAATGTTGATGATGATGTTAAGATGATTTGTGATCTGTTTGAAAAGAGTGAATGGATGAACTCAACACCTATGTCAAATTCTTTTGACCAGTATTACATAGACAGCTGTCAAGGTTTCACCAGGATATTTCACCTTCGAATTCTTATAACGAGTGGCTTTTAGAATCAAATCGACCACATAAAAGATGATTTTGAGTGAAAGTCTTCCAGATCAACCTCAAACTCTCAACATGAACATGAACCTTTGGGACAAAGCAGGCCCACGTCCAAAAGTATTGAGAACATTCCTGCACCAATGTCTGCAACGAATAGCCTTCCTGCAGAAAACTGCAAGCTTCAGCAATAATACCCTGCCAATTGCTACCCTGCCCAATGCGTTACCGGTATAAGGCTTGAAGGAAAGCTCACAGAAGTATCTGTTGGACACTAGCTCCCAAATCCATCCATGTCATCACATCCACTCTTTTCAACAGATCACAACTAAATGAGATGAACTGAGCAAACAAACATAGGCAACCCGAAGACAGTGGTGTCTCACACGATTTTGTCCGATGTATTTTTTTGATAGTTGTCTGCCCCACCACTCTAATATATGTCTGATATATGGTGGATTCGATTCACCACCAATTATATCAAACATATCTAGGAGGGATGGGAATGGATTGTCAACGGTTGTGGTGATTCTGACACAACCACCTTGCCCTGCTCTGTCAAAGCTCTTTGAAACCAGGGCTGAACTTCTTGCATGAAAATCTACGATGAATGAGACATTACCAAACTGATGAAATAAGGAATCCCACTGATGTCAAAAGGGATCGTCAGGATATGTTTGAGAAAATGATACTGCTTACAATGTTCTGGTCATGCACAAAGGACATTTAACACCACAACTAGTAGCCCCCACCCCCCTCCTCGTAGACAACTTCCCCAATGTTCTTAACATGGCAAAGTCTTTACTTGAAATTTTAAAGTGGCTGTAGAGAACCAGAACTGGCCGCCAAACTGCCATGTCTTTTGTGTCAGACATCCTAAGTGGCCTGACTGGCTACTTGTCGAGATCACTTCAGGTCGATAGATGGAAGCATACTGTGCAGATCGGAAGAAACTTAAAACAGTCATCTCTTCTCAATTTAACTTTGGTCATCACATCTCCTCAGGTTGCCTATGCTTTTAAGTTAGTGACAGTTTTTGTTAGTTGGCAAACGCAGAAGGTTACTATGGCATGAGAACTAAAACTGCGCAAAAGACATCTTAGTCTTTCCTACAACATGAAGTAACAAAACTAATTCTAGATGAAACAGAACACTTTAAACACTTTTTACAACAAAATATGCAATATGCAGAACAACACTTAGATGTTTAAAACTAGTGAGTGTGATAAAAACAAAGAAATAAGGTAAGAAAACACAATACCACCAGCACGAATTACGCCAAAGATGTTGTTTTTCGGAGTTCCTCTTCAGCGTTCGCTCTGCACTTGGAGGTGTTATTCTCGGAGGAGTATTCCTCCTCCAAGGCAAGATAAGTGTTTTTTTACATGCCACTATGGTAAGGTGCCAATTGCGCCTTTCTTTACTTATCAATTTCGCTTGTTTTATATTGTTCTGACTGATTTTTATGGGTCAGGTGTCAGTATCAATTAGGGGAAGAGCATATGAATGGATCAGATCTCCTAAAAGGTTGGCAATCAAACATTCAATCATCCCAATGATTGAACCTGAACTCCTGAATCAAACATTATGCTTCATATACAAAATGGTACAATACATTCTAGAATATGGGTTACCTATTTTACCAACTAAACATTTTTACTACAAAAACACCCCATGTGACTATCAATGGAACCAACCAACGAGACATGATATAGTACCAAACGGTTGATTCCATTTTCAAGTAGGGTAAACAACACAATACTACAACACAAAGAGATTAAGCTATTTTCAGTAACATAATTAGATTTCAAGCAAAAGAGGGAACAACACACCATTCTCCGAATCTGGAAAAGAAGACAATAGAGTTTAGAAATGGCTATCAGAAGATATTTTCACGGAAAACAAGAATTCTAAAAGCAAAGAAAAGCGTGCAGTGTTAGTGAAAACTAACGGTGGAATTAATTTGAATTAAGATATCTACTCAAATTGATTTCATTTTTGAGATTTGAACCAATAATACCCGAAAGGCCACGATGCAAAACTGAAGGTCATGGTCACACCAAAAGTAGGTCACAACTGTTCCAAAGTGGCCTACTTACTACTTATGACCTAAGAAATTATCGTATTTGCTACAGCAAAATGCAGTATAATTGATTGTTGGGCAACCAATACTGAAGAGATGGTTTGGTCTCAGGATTTAAATTGTACTTGGAGGTGCCAAAAAATAAGGGCATTTCATTTCCATCAAGACATGATCAACTTTTTTCATCAGAAACTTATATATTATTATGGTGAACTAAAAAGCACATCCACAGCATCTACTACATACATTCTAATATCATACTATAGACACTACATACACATTTACATAAACTCACACATATATTTCAAATTCCCAATCTTAATACCATTCTAGTTCCCAGTCACCCAACTACCATAAATACACATTGGAACACCAGGGTGAAGAAATACTTGGAACCAGGTTGAGTAAAATTGGATAATTTGACCACAAGCAATGACGAACATACAACTCACACTACATTCACACAAAATGGGGTGATTTTGCACAAAACAGGGATTTTTACATATAAAAACTTCTGAGGAGAAAACAATGCAACAAGAACTGAAGAAAATAATTTATTTAAAACCATGCCGGATGACACGAATATTACTGGTTACCTTGACAACTGGCTTTGGCAACTAGTTGCTGAACAAAACATAGCAACAGGGAACTGCTGGTAAACTGATGAAAATATTGCCATGACAACCACATTGATTCATAGCACATAACATTAAAACCTGTCATGCCTACCCTTCCCATGTTGCTAAGCTACCTAATCACCATGGCGACACAAGTGCAGTCTCCATGGAAACAAAGATAGTCACCAAACTGACTTGCAAATATGGGGGAAAACAAGATGTCCGAGTTATAAAATAAAATAAAATGTACATCTCTAAAATGCGCAAAACTTCATGCACACATCAGTCAGGAACATGATGCTTTCAACTCCAAAACACCCCTACAATATCCGAATGAGACCAGCCCATCACATGCTCCTGCACATACTGGGTGAATCCAATTTACACTACTGGGAGGGAGGGGGTAACCCACACAAAAAATGCAAACTCCAAGCAGCCATGGACTATTGAATTCCATACAACTTAAATTTTCAGACTAAAACATGCCTTCAATGTGGCTCCAATGCAATACTCCATACCTCAATGTAAAAATTTAGTTGTTTTGAGGTGAACACTCTCCAAAACAGAGTTTTTTTTGTGAGGTGCATGATGACTTGTGAAACAAATTAACACAAAGGTGACTTAACACACAAATGCACACCACACAACTAAATTTGGTGCCATGTGAGTGAAACAAGCAACTACAACAGTCTAAATTGACAGAACCAGTAGAACATTTTTTGTTAACTGAGACACACATACACAGATTCAGAGGCAAGTCCAACAGTTTCACAAACCAGGCCGAACCAAATCCAATTTCATTTTGAAGATTTCACAATTGCAAACTGATTGAGATGTTGTCTTTCAACTTCGAATGTCAACTTCAGACCCAGGTAAAGCTTTCAAACACCTACAGGAGGTATAAGGGTATAACCCATACTTTCAAGAGGAGGGAATGAAGAAGAATAGTTTCCATAGGGAGCAAGGTCGAAAAAATCCTTCCTGACAACCTTTCCAGAAGTGGTACAGTCCAAAGATCTATCAACAACCATGAAGTACAGGTGTGATGGGCTCTGATGGTGATTGTGCACATAGCTCTCCCTCGCCCCTAAAGACAAGAAAATGGACTGATCCACTCCCAACACCACAATCATCTATACATGGACATCCAGACTGATCTATACATCTACTGGGGGTGTTAGAAGCTGAAATTAGTACAGGACATGGCCACTAGGAAAACATCTAAATGAAAGTAGGTCAACAGTTCCAAAGTGGCCCGCATACTACTTATGACTAATGTTGTGTCAAAACCCATGACTTTCCTCTCCCACCAACAAATGCAAGAGGATGGTTATAAATTGCTATAACGTGATAATGGAGAATGTTATAACATAATGAAGCTAAATACTTGCTTCGTTTAGAATTTAGGTAAAACTCAAAGTCCTCCATCAACCATTCTATCCATATATATTTTCAAGATTTTTTCAACTTTTTGACTTTTTAAAAAGGAGGACGTTTGGTGATTTCTCTATCCAACCTGGTGCCCATGTCCATCAAAAAGTGAAAGTATTCAATGCATGCATGCGCTGTAAATAACAAACACCAACGAACAAAACAGGTAAATACAAAATGGCGGTTATTACTTTTAACTGTGTGGTGGTACGTGGTCGTAAAATGGCCGCCTGCCTTGGCGGCCTGATCCTGATTGGCGTAACGTTTGAACATCCATTCCGAGTCTAAAGAAAGAGAAATACAACATCAGTACAACATTACGCAACAAAAGTTTGTTAAAATTTTGTTCCAAAATCAAAATTTACAAATTTTATTTGAAACTGCACTACAAGAAACAAAGGAATAAAACTAATCTTTCAAGAAACTGAATTCACTGACGTCAAATTTCTTTGGGCTGCTTCAAGTAAACTAATACATAATCAATATGCCAGACTTCACACTGCTGATATCGAAGTCTATCATCCATGCAAAAATATAACAAAACTGCCTAAATACAATATTTTCAAATATTGCCTGCATACTACCAAGTGCACCATCACCATGGAGACAGGTTGCCATGACAACCTAACAATATATCACAAGGTTGCTATGGATTTTTGACAGTCGCTATGAAGTTTTTTTGAGAATTTATGGCAGTAACATCTGAAAAGGATATCATTGCCAATGTATAGGGCCGTGAAAATAAAGAGTTTTCAATATGTAAATTTGGCGTCCCAAAAACCTTGGGGAAGATATAGTTCCCAACACCGGGTGCAGATCCCTACACAGGTGGTTGCTATGACGATGAGGGTGAAGCATACGTATATGGTGTGATGTACATTACATTTTGTACAAATATTTTACACTTTTTTTAGTATTTATGGTCGAGTTATTGGGTACTTAGGTGTCAGTTGTCAGTCGTGTACTTGCACAAAATTGAGTGAATTTACAATTTTTTGGGTGAAGTTTGCTTGGACAAAACTCTTATTTATGAAATAGTTTGGTAATTTCTAAAAACTTATATATGCAAGAAAGAGTGGTGTCATGTCCACAAAACTGACCGATGCTTAGCAAAACCAAGCTATGACCCAGGAGCCTTGACTACGCTTGCCCATTCCTGTTACCAACAGTCATTCCATCCTTGGAGTTTTGTCCAAGATTTTTACGAACAATTTGTTATAATGGAGTTGCAGGTGAAGCCATACTAGGCCTACAGTGTATAAAGCAAAGCTTCTAATGAGTTAAAATAGCATGATTTAGTTAAAGCAATACCGTTAACCCGGAAATGATTGCATATTTATTTCGTGTTTACAAAAAAACATGAAAACATACGGCCATGAAACACCAAATCGTCAAGACGCTAAATTCAAAATATACCAAAATGGCAATCTCATTAAGCCGCAAAGTAAAATGGCTGCAAATATTTCTGGGTTAACAGTTGTTATGTTACAGCCCAAGGCAGTAGCGTTACATATTATCCTGTGAGCAGATTATTGCTGAAACTCTTTACTTTAGATAATGGACACCGTGGAAGGAGAAGCCTTCTGAAACAATGCAACCAGAAACTATGATCAAACAACGAATTCAGACAGAGATGTGGAGGGGGGCAGGCCAAATATTTATACATATCACAACACCAGGAAAACATGTCTTAACACCAGGCAGAGAGAGACGCAGGACTACCAGACTTTACTACCGAAAGTGAAGGGGAAATTGGCCCTGCGGGTAAAACTGCCCCACTCCTAAAATTTTATTTGGATATTATGATAAGTTTCGCCCATCAACTTATCTTTCAGTTAAAATAGAACATTTACCATGTTTGGTTCAAGTGAAGTATGCATGGAACAATTTCACCCAACTCTAGGCCAATGTCACCCCATCTTACATTAGGCCGAGACTTTGTAAGCAGCGCCAAGATCAAACCAGCAGCAGAAAGGGCGATTTTCGTCACCAGATGCAGCAATTTCGTCAAGACAGCAACTGCTGTTTGGTGCGCACAGCAACAGCAACAAATAACCAAAATCGAGTTGCTGTTTATAATAGGTTTGGTGTCACTTCAAGCTACTGTAACCCAGAGGTCCCGGGTTCAAACCCCAGCTGGACCTTGGTGTTTTTTCTTCTGTTACCCTTCTTTTATTGGCAGAAGGCTTCAGTTGTTTACTGCACCAGAAACTATTCAGTAAAGTGACAAAAATTGCATGTCTGCAGCGGCCTATTGGATAGAAGCTGAGCTATGTCAGAGGGTCTGGGGGGTGGGCAGCAGGCTGAGGTGGGAAGCAAACTGGGTGCGATAGAACACTTTCAACACCAGGCAGAGACGCAAGAAACAGGGTCAATTGGGGTTGGGAGCGGATTCAATTACAAAGAGAGGAGGATCACAACCGACCTTGGACAGAGGGACAAACTGGAAAACTAGATTTTCACAGGGATAAGAACTAGGGATTTGGTGAAAGAAAACCATGTAGGTGAAGATCTTGATTTCTGGGGAAAGAATTTATGAGAACAAATGTAACTAACGCAAATAATGTTATCAAGAATGTATGAAGGAGGCAGAGGCCCCGATGGGGTGTTGAAATGAATCAAAATGAAGACAGAGGCCCCAATGGGGTGTTGAAATGAATCAAAATGAAGGCAGAGGCCCCAATGGGGTGTTGAAATGAATCAAGACGAGGGCAGAGGCTCCAATGGGATGTTGAAATGAATCAAAATGAAGGCAGAGGCCCCAATGGGGTGTTGAAATGAATCAAAATGAAGGCAGAGGCCCCCAATGGGGTGTTGAAATGAATCGAAATGAAGGCAGAGGCCCCCAATGGGGTGTTGAAATAAATCAACATGAAAGCATGATTGGAGAGAGGCCCAAAAAAGGGTGACAATCTGTGAAATCAAATTAAATGGACCATAAACATGATAAATCAGAATTAAGGAAACCCAAATGAGAGGTCCCAAATGGAGACAAATGTCCAATGGAAACTGATCAAAAGTACTGAAAGTCGGAATGAGGGGCCCCAAACAGGTGAATGTATGAAGTTAAGAAAATAATGAGAGAATCAAACCAACGAAGGGTTAACAAAAGAAGACTCAAAGAAATAATCAGAATTTCAAAGATTTGAATTTTCCAAAATGCAGATAAAATTTCGATCTAACTATCGAGATGCAGCACTAATGTCACGATGCGTTGCAAACAGGACATAGACAAGTGGTTTCTACTAACGGTACAACAGAGATTAAACTGACACCTGTCGACTTTTAATGGACAGGTTAAGAATTAATTCAGTGGGGCCTTGAGCCACTGACTGGCTTTTGCCTGAATTTTCGCACTGATGTCAATAATCATGATGTTATTATCATCACTTCCGAGTCCTGGTATCCCCTCGGCCATGGGCCTCATCATTCAACTGAGAAGCTGAGCGCAAAATATGCATTTTTTAGAAGCAAAAGCAACATTTACAGAGCATGAATACGATATATTGATACGATTTCTAGATCTATCTAAGTTGTTACTGCTGTTTTTCATGAAGTTTTTGAGAATCACCAAAAATTCTTATCACATTCATCCAAATATTTTTACCAGTTATCTGAACAACTGCTCCAACCCCAGCATATCAGTAACCAAGTCCTAGAGTTCAGTGCCGTGGATGATGAAAGCTTTAGTTAGAGGCGATACTTCCTTCATATCGTAAGCAAGTTTTCGAGTCACCGTGTAACTTTGGCTAACCAACAGAAAATGTCCCAATTACACATCAAGATCGCAATGAAATGGCTGAAACTGCAAGAATTGAAAGCGTTGGCAAACTGAAGCAGACATTTTAAGTTTTCATTGTGATTTTGATGCATTATTTTTGCGTTTTCTGTGGATGAGCTACGGGCCTCGAGAACATGGAGAGCTTTTCCATGAAAGCAAGCCTCGAACAATGGAATGCACCGCACTGAACTCAGGCACTTGGATACTGAATTGCTTGGTTCGGCACGGCATGCAAAATCTCTGTTGCACCACTGACAAACGAAAATTCTCTCATCTACTCAAAACTTGCTTACAACACGGGCCATTGCAGTCTTTCGGCGAAATTGGCGATCTCGACCCAAATCTTTCCGCTGAAACATTTCGACTCAAAAGATCTTCAATTTGGACAAAAACAGCGCACAGAGTTGCCAGATTATGGGAGGCAAAGGGAGCTAAAAGCATACTTCTCAAAATGAATGATCATTTCTTTCCATTTTTTTCTTGTTGCTATGAAATTCCAATGTTATGCATCAAAACTCCAATAGTTGCGAAGAAAAATATAATGGTTGCTATGGAAATTCATCAGGTCGCTAAGGAAACTCAAACAGTTGCTAGGGAAATTTTGAATTTGAAAGGTTGCTGGGGACTTTCCATAATGATTGATATTGTTTTCATCCTAGCCTGACACTTAATACCAGTGTATGGGCTGTGACAACTTTCTGAGTTACTTTTGTGTTGAGGGTGGAGGGTTTGGAGGGGGAACATTTTTTGTACAGAAATTCTGGCAACCCCATGATATGCTACTGAGGCTATTCTGACTGGGCAGTTCTTAGAGAACTACATAAATATCGCAACAGAAATTCAAAACAACAGAAAGTGAAGAAGGTCAATCGAATAAAATTTGGATTTTCTGGTTACCATGGTCACTCGTATTCCCGGACATTTCTACACCATTATAGCTGTCTGTGGGAAGGAAATATAGCAAGAACATTAGAGAGATTGGGAAACGAAGAAAAAGTTGGATTACGAAAATGAGGACAAAAGAGTGCAAATTACAAAAGCGTGGTTTCCCTGCAGATGTAAGCACATCTTTTAAGGAATAGAAAATTGTGCACCAAAAGTCAAATTTCAACTTTTGATAATGACAATTTGAATACCTCAGTAGAAATGCGAGTGAAATTTTGAAATTGCGATCAGTTATTTTAATGCTTGCCAAGGAAATTTCAACAGTCGCTATGCGACTTCAATCATTGCAAAGGAAATTTCAAGGTTGCCATGGAAATACTACAGTTTCGTGAACGAATATTTCACAAAGAAGCATTTTCCAATGGTTGCTAGCCATATTTTTATGGTTGCTATAGATACTACAAAAGTGCAGCGTTGCTATGGTTCGAAGTAAAATTCCTAAGACTGACAATGATAAAGCAGAAACACAACAGCAGAAAATTACTTTTTGCATGCAATAAATTGTTTTTTATCTTATGGTTTGTTTCTGTGACTGAATTAGATTTTTTTGCACACAGTCAACTTAACTTGAGGAGTCGCTAACATTCACAGACTCAAAAACATCAAAATGAAAACGTCTTAATACCAAAAAAGCGCAAGTATAAAATATTAAACATATTTAAAATATTTAAAATATTTAAAATATCTAATTCATGAAATTTAGGACAAGTTTTTCATAGCTAAGGAGGGGGTATTAAAACTATTGGATTGGGAAAAAAAAAAAACAAACTTGTGATGATTCAAAAATTCAACCAGATCAGATACACATTTTTCACGCAGCTGAGTTTCTATCAAGTTGATCAAACGAGTCTCAAGCAAAACGACTTTGATGTACTAATCAAGGGAAGGGAGTCTCAATATTTAACGATCAATTTAATTTCAATACTGCATGTCAACAACAACTGAATGTCTTACTTCAGAAAAGATCGACAAACTTTTTGGCATTCAGAACATCTAACGAATAATTTAGTGCATGCAAGTGTGGAACACAACAGAACATAAAATTTCAGCAATCTATGAGTACATGCAGCAACTTCGATTTTAAGAAAGGATTTTAAATGAATTGACCAGAAAAAAATGTTTAGAAAGAAGCACTTTTGATATTTAGAAGGATGTGTATGATATATCAAATGGTTATGATGACCCATTTACAATGATAAACTGATGATTCAAGCCTTTTTAACTGAGACATCGAAGAATGAATTTCGGAGAACACCAAAGATAGAATGGAACACCACCTGAAGAGAGACAGGGCAGGGAACACCTTTTTTGGGGGTTATCATCCAACCACCATCCAAGCAAGCCTGGACATCAGCTGTTCCTATTGAAATACAAAGGTTTTAACTGTTGCTAGGGAAATGAGAACTGTTGCTATGGAAATCAAATCTTGTTATGGGGATGAAATGTCTTACTAGGCTGGTTTCTATGCAACTTGGAACAGTTAGCATGAAATTATCAGTCATGAAGGAGAAATTGAAATGGAAGGCAACATTATCAGTTTTTATGGAAACAAACAGGGTGCATGGTTACTACGGAAACATGTCTTAGCAACAAATCATCATTGTTGTTTCATGGGTTGCTATGGAAACAAGCATGGTTACTATGGAACATGTCCCAGCAACAAATTCATGCTAAAATAAGCATCAAATATTGTTTTAATCTGAAACGCTAAGTACTGTTATTGATCAGTAAAAATGATTACTAATTGGGAATAATTGGTGGTTATTAATTGATAACACATAAAGAGTGATCAAAATTATAGTTAAAACTTGTTGATTAGAATAATGATTAATCACACATTTTTACAAAATAAAAGTTTTATTTTTAGGTTTTATGAATTATAAAACTTGAAGCAATATTAATCACACTGAATTTAAAATTTGTGATATCAAAAAATTAATTTATTGAAATTTTTTAATTTTTTTTTATAACATGCATGCAAAATGTGTAAATATTATTTGCATGCATTTTAAAGAAAACTGTCAACACCACACCAAATAAAATGTGCAAAGTTATTATAAACAAAAACACTACTATTTGACTCATTAGTAAAGAACAAAATGTAAAATTTAATTTCTTGACTTTTTTCCTGGCAAAAAGGGCCTACATTTTGAATGCCTTGACTGATGCGTGTTTGAATTGCAGAAAACGACCAATGTGTAAAACTAGTACTAATGTGATGGGTAAAAGATGCAGAAATTGCAATCAGTGGAATTAGAATAGTGTTGGTCACTCATCATCTTTGACACCTTCAGCGCCGAACCACGTAGATGGACGTGGCCCAAATCCCCCCTCTCTGAGCTGGTTATCGGAGTCTCACCGACTTCATGAAAGAACTACGCCATCGCCATCTTCAGGGCAAGGTAGGAACTGAAGGAACCAAACGGTCTTGTCAGTTCCGCCCGTGCCCTGAAGATGGCGATGGCGTAGTTCAGAACATTAAATGACTTCACGAAAGAACTACGCCATCGCCATCTTCAGGGCAAGATAGGAACTGATAGGACCCTTCTTGTCTTTTCAGTTCCTGCTTTACCCTGAAGATGGCGATGGCGTAGTTCTTTCGCGAAGTCCATGAGACTCCGATAACCAGCTCAAAGGGGAAGGGGGATTTGGGCCACGTAGATCTACCTGGTTCGGCGCTGAAGGTGTTAAAGGAGTGAAATTTACTGCGAGGCTCTAAATATGTTACCTTCCACTGCAGCGGTTTTGCTCAAACTTGTGTCTGTCTGAACTGAATGTGAAAATTGGAGTTTCAAATAAAAGTATCTTCGATAGATTTGAATTTGACGTGTACTATCAAAACAGCAAACTGGTGGGTTTTTCCTGTGAAATGATTCTAGCTACTAGAGATTTGTGATTACCTCGTAGTCTGCTGACCCTAGCATTGGTAATACGGGTCTGGGAGTGGGTAGACCGATATTGGGATTGTGACCTCCCTAGATGTTTGGGGTAGACAACGTCAGAGAAATTAGTTTCATTTCCGTATTACAAGCCGAAAGGTGCATGCCACGATCTTAGAACATAAGACTTGATGGCCATACTAATTTCAAGCAGATTATGGTAAATCTTAATGATAAATCATTTCAAGCCGATAATGGTCGATGGTTCAAATCTTGAGGCTTTCTAATTCTATTTTATTTCTATTTCAAAATTGTTTGAATAATATTCATTGTGCTCTTGAAAAACATTTTGAAGTTGAGGTGAAGGCCTAAACTACAGATCAAGTTACTTCTTATGCTTTTTCCAGGTGTGTGTTTAGTGAAAATTAAAGAGACAGAAAAAACCTACAGGGAAATAAAGAGCTGTGCATCACAATAAATCAAAATGTTTGAAACGTGCTACAAAGTGGCATTGGATCAATCTGTGACAAGTTCTTTACAGAACCTCTCTATCAAGGACACTCTTTGGACCAAAAATGATGTCCTTGTCCATTTTTGCTGCAGTGGTTTTCCAATTACAACCATCTCCGCTTAGATTCGTATAAAATATGGAAGCGGAAGTTGAAATAACAAAACAGAAGTACCATTATATCTAGTTTGCGCTGAAACTCTTCAACAGCTTTTGCGACCACCGATGTTCTCATCAAGCGGTAAACAATAAGGTCACAGATTATTCCAAGCAATCATAACTTTTTGCCGACTCGGCAATTTTTGAGAAGAGGGGAGGGGTAACACTTCTACGACAACAATTATCTAAACCTGAAACCGAAAGATAAGCAATGTCAATGTGAGGACCAGAGGTCAAGGTCAGATTGGTATGACCTTCAAATGATCGACCTTTAGGCAATTACAACCGTCAACCTTTTTTGCCCTTGACCCCTCCAAAGTCATTTCTGAAGGATGCAATTCTGATAAAATTGCTCAACATAAATGATCACAAACAAGAAAACACCTGTTGTTTTCATAAAATTACCACATTTCTTGAAAAAAACATTCCTAACCTTGAAAGTACCTGAAGGACCTTGACCTTTGACCCCAGTTCGCCTCACCAAGTAACACATAAATAGGCACAATGCAGATGATAAAACTGTAGGACGAGGGGTCATTTGGATGCAGAATCAGAGTCAATAGTCATGAGAAGTCAATTCAGAGGCCATATACTTAACAGCCTAATTAATTTCAGGGCAACACCTGATGATGCAGTCAATTTAGAAGCAATACAAGATAACTAGGCCAATTGCGATGACATACAAGGCCAGTCAGAGACCATACATGATAACTAAGTCAATTTTGATGCCATACCAGGCTACCAATAATAGTTCAGAGGCCATATTTGACAACCATATCCATTGAGAGGCCGTACTTGCGACAAATACTAATTTCAGCGCTGCGCATAAACTTTCAATAACTGACTTATCAGGACATTTCACCAGACTCTGCATGACCTTTGACCCGAGCCCCAGCCAATAGGATTATACTAATATTGGACACTTGCATCGCAACATATTCGCCTGAACGCCGCAAATATTTAACGGCGACGGAAGATGTTGTTTCGACTCGTCATCTTCGGTCTCTGTCGTAAAAGAAGGTAAGAAAGCCGTTAATACTAGCGAGAGAGAGGCTGCCTGGCTGTTTCTTTTACTGTGTTGCACCCCCTTTGGGCAAAACACTTAACCTGACACAGTCCTGGCTTGCATACCGCAAATAGGCAATGAGCTTTTATCAGTTGGATTATTTTGTAGGTGGACGACACTCCTTTAAAGGCAAAAGTTACAGGTATTTCCTGATGGAAAGATATGATTTATTAGGCCATTATTTTAGTTGATTGCCCATAGATCTTGGGGGACAGGGGCATGAAATGATTTTTCCCTCAAAGGGAAGGAAAATTATTAATTTTTAAGCAACACATTCGAACAGCCAGACAGACGAGTCATCTACTTCTGCAAGATAAGCAGTTGATGTTATAGATCCTGGAATGCAAAGCTGGCATAATAGAGATATTGAAACAGACTATAGATCGGCAACATCCTAGAGATATTGAAACAGACTATAGATCAGCAACATCCTAGAGATATTGAAACAGTCTATAGATCAGCAACATCCTAGAGATATTGAAACAGACTATAGATCAGCAACATCCTAGCTTCTACATCTGGAGAAGCAAGTCTTCTGAAGGTGATCAATTCGTTTTCATAACAGAATTTGCCGAGGTTGTGAGAAAATCTCACATCAACTGATGATGAAATATGTGGAAAGGGAATCACCTCAAGTGGGGCTCCAGTGCGCAACCTCTGAACTCAGATACTGATTTCAAAGGCCGTCCAACAAAACTGGTGCACTCCGAGTGCTAAACTAATCGTCAGTGCTGTCAAACTAACGATAGTTTAAACTAAATCTGCTAAAGGTGTAAAAGGCAGTGCTGACATTTACACAGAATTCCATTTACACAGAAATCCATTTACACAGAAATCCGTTTCAACAGAATTCCATCTACATAGAGAGACAAAGGTACAAAAAAAACATTCTATATTTATTCTGAAATAGAATTTGATTAAAAATTGCACAGAAGTATAAATTCATATACACTTGTGGCAAGGAAACAAATGTTATCCAACCTGATCTGGTAGGCCTACTTAACCGAGGACTGGTCATATTTTGTTCAACATGAAAATGTAACTGATACTGAACGACTTTAGAGCGAACAGAAAATACTGCTGTGTCATTTGTTGAAAGCTCTCAAATAATTCATAGTATCAATAGTTTCGAAAGTGATTTGTTTTTTAGGAAATTTATTCATTTTCTGAGATGTTTCCCAAAATAGCCCAGTCCATAAAGGGTTAAATCATGATGATATTACGATGAGAGATGATGTGATATATGACATGTTAAATCTATGACAGAGATCTGAAAGAACAGATATCTGCCACGACACATACCGATGTAAGAATCCACAGAAACGGCTGTTGACCGGAGCCAACCTCGTACCTAAGGCCCAACACCTTACCTTTGATCATCTCCGCACTTTGAACGATCTCTGTGACCGAGGTTGCGACGCGTTTTGAAATCACGGCCATCTTTTGTCTGTTTTCTTGCGATGGTTTCTGTATAGTCTGAAAACGCAAACCACAAATGATACGGACTGTTGTGGCCAAGATTGATAAATGGGAGGCCTATTCGAATCAACTTTTGCTCGTCAAACTGGGGCTACAAGTACTAGCCTATAACAGACAAATTTGTCCGATGCCAACCCACTACCAAGGTTGGATAAGTCTGTCAACCTAAAACCAAAGCTCCTGGGTTCGATTCCCAGTCAGTCCTGTTACACTCATGTGATAGAGAGGACGACTCTCTTCGACAGCATAGGTTTCCTCCGGGGTCTCCGGTTTCCTCCTACCTACATTACAATCGCCAAGTATTGTTTACAGAGCTAATAATGTCCTTGTTGACGCTCAGCTCTCAACTGAATATGTTTCAAGCGCTCTTCCCCAGGGTCAATGATCTGTAGTGGCCTAGGTGAGACTTCAGTGGCATGTTCAAACTTGTTCAGTACAGCGCTGCTCTGAAGTAAGGTGATGTCGAATAGAACTTGCCCAGCTGATGGAAACATACTTACAATATTAAGCATCTCCATAAGTTCTCGATACGCCACGCAGCAATCACGGCCCGAGTTGATCGTCTTTATTCGAATTTCCTTCGTCTCTGCAGTCATAGCAGTTGCCTGGAAATACAATCAAAACCCTACAGATTCGAAACTATCTTGCTCACACTTTATAAAACCGAATTTTCCCTGTTAAGTTATGTATTAAACATTCTCATCTCATTCTTGAACCTTGGCCCCTTTGAGAGGAAAGAGCAAATTGGCTTTGAAGGGATTTTAACTCATGACTTCTCTGACAGTAGTCAGGCACTCTTTCATTGTATCACCGCACTCAGGTAATTCAAACAATTGGTACCAGAGTTCTTAAATCTTATTCGCTCTGCATTGTGTAGCTCAAACTTCCAGTACAAACCTCAAGAAAATTGACATTTTCCCCAAAAAAATTTTAAAGAAAATTTTTCTTCTTTTTCTTACCTTGCAGACATGAAGTAAATCAAACATAGCCTTCCGCCCGATATTTGACGCAGCAATAACATCCTCTTGCCTCCCAGAATTTCCAGCGGCGACCGTTTTCCCCGTTGCCATGGTGACAGGCTTCGTTGCCCGGATGAGATCCTCGGCCGTCGCCTTGACCTCTGTGCGATCGGTCGCCTCGTAGGCGCGCAGCTCTTGACTGATGGCTTCGATGGTGGACTCGAGGGCCCTGGTCCCACGTGCAGCCTCATCCTCTACAGTCTTAACAGTTTTAAGTAGCGAGGTGACGTTCGTGACCATGACCTAGAAATTCAAGAGAGCAGATCTCCAGGATTACACCAAGGATAACAGATACACATTCTACATCTCATTCTTTGTATTTTCTACACATTTGGACAAACATCGATTTTCGAGTCTCCTTCTCCTTGATGTCTTGCAATCAAATTCTGATGAGGGGCATCTACATGGGTTTGTTTTTTTGAATTTTCTTTCTCCTAGAATGGTTACTGAACGATATAAGTCTAGATTAGAAGTCTCACCACAACTACTTCATGAATTTAACATAACATCAACTCCTGGAGAAAAAAATATGAAACTTAAAACCGAACACAGGCACAGAAAACGACTCATTTGGATTACTACATTTCTTCCACAAGTATTCAAGCATCACTGCACACTGGTCCCCCATTCAGATGGTGACTGACCGCATATCTGACACAAAATCATGGAGACCTTTCTCCAAACATTTGCTTAGTATATGAAAGACACAAACAATGACAGATCACATTGGATAAACCCTACAAAAGGGCTTGGGGCTTCTCAAGAGAGTGTACATCTAGCCCGTCTGCCAACATTTAGGTTTGTTTTGGCTCTGAACAGCCACCTCTGACTGTTACGAAGTCAGCCACAATGGATGTACAGCACAAACATTTCGATGTTTCCCAGGCTTCCATGTTGTTTTCTGTGCGTGCTGAACTAATTAGTATAAGATGAACTATGAACTCTGGCACGATTTAACGCAGCGCATCGCAGGGGGGGAGGTCAGGCGGTTATATGAGTTTGAAACAATGAGGGCCCAGTCATTGGGGGGGACGAAAAGGAGAATGATTCCTGAGTGAAAAAGGCGAAAAGAGACTAAAAGCAGGGAAGATTTAAATGGCCCAGTAAAAAACTTAAGGTCGCATTAAGTTCTCTTTCAAAATCTGAGTAGTTTCGTGGACACCAAACAGCGACTTTTCAGAGCTTCATGTAAAATTCAAAGCTTTTTTTAAAATTTGTGATTTCGTTATCCATTTGAAAGGGGATCCACACCTGTTCGGTACTTTCTCCATGCTAGGAAGGCAGTTTAATCAAACTTGTTACACGTTTTTTTAAAGAAATGACAAACTATTTAAAGGACACACTGGACAGAACAAGGGCAACTTCAGAGAGATGAGGAAGTTAATGTTTATCATGCACTTAAACGCATCTTTCTAAGTCGGTGGCTAATTTTAGAACTTAACAAGAATGTGTTGAATTCTAGCAGTGTGATTAAAGGTGCATGTGCTAAGCTACGCAGAGGGTGGGCGGCGCAGTCCCTAGTGAATTTTGAGGACAAATTCCTACAAATTTTAATCAATATTTACTTACAAATCCAAACATAAACAAAACGTCTGACGAAAAAGCAAATAACGGCAACTCCTGCGACAGCCAATCAGAACTCATCGTGCACAGTTCAAAGTTCATCTTATACTTACCTTGACCACATCATTTACCTTAGCAGAGTCTTTAAGATTCGTCATAGCAGGATCGTGCACAGTTTTTCCCGAGGCATTCTTGGTGGCACTAATTAGGTCACCGAGGGCCGAGGCAACGTCCTTCACGGCGTTGATGAGTAGGACCTAGGAATCGGAGAAAATATTTGCGGTTTGTATTTGATGCCAATTATGGTCCAGTTACGCAACTCAGCCAATGTCTAGCAGGGAGCCATGGACCCGGCAGTTAGAGCAACAGGGACACTTGCTGATCCTGGTGTGAGGTTCATCAAAAATAACATTATTTGGACATTTTACAATTTTACCAGAAATTTTTGTGATTTGAGACGTCTTTATTTCCCACTCTTTTCAGTGATCCTTTACCTGGCTAATCTAATCACCACCTCTGACAGATTAGTCATTGTCTTGACGGCGCTCTTTACAGTGAAGGCAAATGGTTCCCCCACTCTCAGTTTGCCCCTCCCCTCCCGCCACCCTACAAATTGATACAATGAAATCGTTACCTGTGCGTCTGGCTGATCCGAGCCCAGGGCAGCAGCACCTCTCTTCACAACCTCCGACAGATTAGTTATTGTCTTGACAGCGCTCTGCGCAGCAATGGCCAGTTGTTCCTGGTTAGAGGCGGCACCTGCGACGAGGGTCTTGGTGTCCTCCACGAGGGCCTTGGCAGTCTTCAAGATGCTCTCCCTGTAAAAGAAACATCACAAATTAACGTTAGTTTAGACAGCACTTGGTGCAGTGATGACAAGTTTGATCATTTTCTGGACGATCAGTGCCAAATTTTTATGATAGATGAAGAAGAATTGCTCCTATGGTGGCAGAAGGATCTCGTAGAACAGAGACCAACACAACCCGCCACATGCCCTGTGTCAAGTGTGCGCTGGCCCAACATAAACCGTGTGTGTAGGCCCCTGGCCCAACATAAACTGTTTGTGTGGGCACCTGGCCCAACATAAACTCTGTGTGTGTGTGTGTGTGTGTGTGCCCCTGTCCCAACATAAACTCTGTGTGTGTGTGTGTGCCCCTGGCCCAACATAAACTGTTTGTGTGGGCCCCTGGCCCAACATCATTCAACCGATTCAGCATGTCAAATTCTGACCACTTTTTCGCATCATCAAATAAGGACCTCATACCTGTGATCAGAGAAGACATTCTCATCCGTTTCTGCGTTAAGGGTTCCGGCCGTAGCAAACATGATGGTCGTGTCCAGATCACCGATGATTCCACTCACTGTGCTGGCAGCGTTGATACAGGCCTGGGTCCCTCGTGATCCTGCTTGCAGTGCCGCCAAAACATAGGAAACCTACAAATAGTAGAAAAGTATAATATTTACAGAAGATCAGTAGTAAATGTCCTTTTCATTAAGGAAAGGGCTACCTGATCATGGTCGGAATGTTTGAAATCCAAATTCTAAAAGCCGAGAATGGGCTTAGGAATTTTCAAACAAATCAGCTACAAGCAAAAGTCTCTTTCTGTCAGGCCACCATACAGTTTCCTTGGATTTTCTCCTAATGATTACATTCTTAAAGAAACTATATTTGGTCAATTTCTTTTTGATGCTGTTCACTTTGACCAACAGCAGACGTCAATACGTCTGAGCAGCCGAAACGCTTCTTTTGGATTACTTTGAAGATTGTCCAGATTCAATGGGAAAATTTCAAGAAAAGTCAATCTTTGCCATCATATGGACAACTCTTCTTCAAATATCTTCCAAGATTTGGCACTGATCGCCCAGAAAACAATACGAACCTTTTCCGCGACAGTCCTAGCATGGTCCGTCAAGTCCTTCTTTGCAAAACTATCCGTTGGGTTGGCTTGGAGGTTTCCAGCATCCCTGACAAGGTCGATGGAGGCGTTGCCTAATTCTTGGACTGACAGCTTGATTCGGTTCCCGACTTCTGGATTCGCCGTTGCCCCGACCGCCCCTCGGGAGTCGTGGACCAAATTGGAGTAGTCGCGTGTGACGTTATTTGCAAGTGTTCCAAGATCGCCTGCACTTTGGGGCGATTTACTCAGCTGAAATTGAAATTATACTGATCAATTTCACGATAGAAATTGCCTTTTTAAAGCACAGGAAGGGAATCTAGGGCTCGACTTGTCCTATCGTGGCCAGTGTTAGGATTTTTTTAGGCAGATTTTATGACGGAGATTATAGGGAGCGTGAGGGAAAAGATGGAAGTGATGGCCTCGTCTGCTTATAACATGAGTGTAACTTTGATGCATACTTCAACTCAATTTGCGTAAGAAATCGTGGCAGACGTTTTTTTGTGCGTTAAATTCATGCCAAGCACAGGTGTTGAATACGATAGGCAAATAATATCAAATTTTCCCCCGAAAAATATGCAATAATTCATTCAATTTTGATATGAAACGTTCCACACTAACCGCTACAATCAACCACTACTAAAAGCACAATATCAAATCAAGGTGCACAAAATTTTTTTAACATTTTCATCAATTTTTGGGCAAGACATTCGCCATAACATAAAACCACCATGCCAAAGATTATATTTTAACCGTTTTTTCCCTAATGTACACCTAATTTTTTAAGAACAAAGCATAGAAGGGACCTTTATAAGGGGAAAAGAGCTGTTTGTTAATAATGTGGTTAATAAGCAGGGAGGAATTTAAGCAACTGGCCCTTTGTAAAAAAATATTTTGTAATTAACGTTGGCAAACCCTATTGCCAAGTTCAGTTCTCGCTCACCAACTTTCTCCCCATTATTCCAGATCTGTTGCTGGATTAACGAATACAAAATAGGAAAATGGCAGAGATATTATGCCGCTTATTGTGACAGGGTCAGGGATGCAGTTATCAGGGTGTAGCAGTGCCCTAAGCAACAAGAAATGAAAAAAATTTTATGTGAAAATGCCATCATCGGAATGGCGCTAACTTGCAAAATAAGACTCTAAAACGGTCATTTTTTGATTTCAAAAACTGAGCAGCCTGAACTACTTGTGTGCTCCATTCTCAATCAGATGCACTTCTAATCTATTCAAATTGTCAACAATGCAAGCAGACGTCAGTTTCTGCAGATCTACTGCAGAACAATGCCAGTCAAAAAAAATTCATGCTAAAACATGTCCTTGACGTGAACTTCAAAGAAAATACTAATTTCCACGAACTGATGTGAAATTGGTGCAAAACAAGACAAGACCATTACACTTAATGAAAAGTTCCCAGGCAAAACAATCTAATTCCTATGCAATGACCATTCGACTTAAGTCGTTTCGCTTCCAGCCGTCGAAATCATACCAAAACTCAGAGTGTTGGCACGTTATAAATTCAGTGAAATGTTAACCTCGTTCCCAGTGACTGTCAATTCCCTAGGGTATACTCTTTGCCGATTGGTTAAGAGACAGTAAATTCCCCCAAGTGACCTCCAATGAGGGATAGGAACCTACATAGGGCTTACAAACGAGCGATTTCTATTCCAGCGGTCAGTGTCCAGCCCTGACAACATGAGGATTTCGGCTGAAAAGCAGCTGTCGTTTTGTCAAAGCACAATCGATCGTCAAGTTGCATGATATGTCGCTTGTCGCAACAACAGATATTGCTTGTCTGCGATTTGCTTAAGGTTCATGGTCGGTCAGTAAATTGGCTATTTCCCAGGGAACGAGGTTTGGTGATATTGTTGTCCAAGCGATAGATGGTACGCATAGTGAACATGCAAATGAGGTGATCACATGACTACCTACCCCGGCCGGCATATTCATACCGGCACGAACCACCTTGAGATGAGAGAATGAAAGATGTTGAGATGACGGTAGGGTATCGTATTCACGGAAATGTTTTCGTTTGCGATGTCACTGGGCAACTTGCAGAACAAGGCCTTTGTCGTCAAAAACAAATTTGTCACGGACGCTAGCGCACACTAACTTGGCGTTATCAACTTCAGTTAAGCCATTAGACATAATGCTAAGTTATCTTAACACTAGCGTAAGTGACAAGGCTTGTTTTGGCCAACCGGCTCTGGTCATGCAATGGTTATAAGTGACATTTAATGTGTCTTTTCATCAATATTGATATATTTGTTACTTTTCTTCCAAATTAGCACTCTAAAGCTTGGTATAGCATTCCGCGAAGATGACGTCACTGCAGCTGCTGCCCTCTATTTCCCCATCAATGAATTACAGGCAATGTCGGACAAACATGCGGTTTCGTAATGGATTCAGGCTTTCTAACTAGGGCAGTTAGATTCAATCTGGCACAAGTCCGAGTGTTGGAAATACTCATAATTGTTCTGAATATTTCTCTCTCTGACTCTATGGTATCATTCATGCTAAAAACAATGCAGGGTCAAAGATAATTGACTTTGAAATAAGCTCAAATGCGTAGAAATAAGTGTCGATGTCGACTGTCACGTGACTAAAACGTCATCAATATCTTATTCAAATGACCTTGTGAGCTATAAATAGTAACTTCGCGGAATGCTATTGGTGAAATTAATGAGAGGCTTCCACACGCAGACCCTAGTCTACCTACCATATCCTGTGAACTGTGGGCGATCTGCTTGGCCAAGCGGACCATGTTGGTCTGGTAATCCACGAACGAGATGTTCTCATTTGGTGCCATTGGTTCATCAACCTGAGGTGAAAGGTGATAGGTCAGAGGCAATCGTCAGGGATGAAAAATACTCAATCTTCAGATAGACAATCAGTTTTTCAAACTTTAATTGTTCCTTTTCCTTCACAAATGGAAATCACACCCTTGGACAAATTGAGCCAGCAAATCTTCCTGTGCAAAGAATAGCTCCTGAGCAGTGAGCCGTTATAAGGAAAACCTCTTTAAAGTGGGTGGGAGGTGGCCTATTTATCAAAGTTTTATCAACGGCATTCTTCAATCATTCCAGCAAATTTCTCAGGATTGAAAGACATGTATGTGGTCTATATTACACCTGAATTCATCCATCAAAATGAGGTAAGAACAGGCCTTCATTGTTCACCACAAGGCCTTTTGTCAGGGCGGCCCACCCTACCTCGGAAGAACCACTCGACCTTGCACTAGAATCTTGTAAAGGGTTTCTACAGGGCCACCCTACCTCAAATTGCTGGCCACCCTGCCTTGGGTTGCACACTGGCAAAACTTCTTTGATATCAAGGTTACCACCCTCCCTTGAGGAAACCCTGTGGAGAACTCTGGGTCCTCATGATGAGGAAAGGACATGCATAGGCCTCCATTTAGGACAATTCATACCTTAGAGATATTCTTCGTAATTCCAGTGATCATACTCGTGACGTTACCAGCCTGTGACACGACCTCTTCCAAAGTCTCGAGCAAGTCCTTCAAGACATCCTTCATTCCCTCGGCGCCCTCGTCTATTGCATTGTGGGTATGTACGGCCTGGAATGTCTGGATGATGAGTCGGAGTTCGGTAGGAAGACGAACGAGGACATATGTTAGTTAACTACTTCTACTTGCATGCACACACAGACATTACATAGAAGGAAGAGTATCGAAGAGGGGAGAGAATAGTACATAAGATGACGGTTATTTCATGGCGAGGTCATGGGGAAAATCCATGAGGGGCTTCAGTTTTGAATTCGCAACAACATTTTCGGGGGCAGAGAAAAAGTTAGTAGACAGCTTCCCTTTATCGAGTTATAAGTTGATCAGAAATGAATTAAAGGAAGGGTTGAGACAAAGTTCTAAACTCTAAGGTCATAACACTTGAGAAAATAAACCATGCCAAGGTTTTCTATCTAAACACCGACAAATACATGCTCACACCATAAACGGGTGGACTAAATCTAATGTTTTTACAACACTTGTAACAAAACAAGTCTCAAAATTCTAAGAGAAGGCGAATTTTTAGCGATATCTTCTATTTTAATGAAAATTTATGTTGAATTCCAAATATCTCGCCTGATTATCTACAGTGTGTCTCTGAAAATTGTAACAAATTTGACTGAAAACAGCGGAAAAAATATCTGAAAATTATAATGGTAAAGTTTATTCCTTTCATGTTCAAAATCGCTAACACGCATACCTTAGGGTTCCCTGCGCCCTCTTTAGCAGCGTACATAAACTGCATTGCGGACTCTGACACCGTTTTCGTCTGATCCAAGATCTCCATCTGGCGTTTCGAGTTCATCGTTTTCGACGCCGTCCCGATCGCGCCGCGGCTCAGCGGCTCGAAGTAACTGCTAAATGTGGTAACGCAATGGCCGAGATTTTCCGCTTCTGATTTTGCAGCACTTTGGATGGAGTCAATATTCTCCATGATTTCACGTGCACTGCCAATCATTTGTTCTTGGAAGCCCTGCGGAAATACAGAAACAATTTGGTCACATGCTACTGTCATTTGCCCAATTTCATACTTCATATTTGCAATTGGCAAACATTTCTGAAAAAAATTTTCAAAGATTTTCAAAATGCCGATGACGAATTTTTTTCTCACTTCAGTAGATAATGAATATCCTACCTGTTTTTTCCAATAAGTAAATATTTTCATGACCTTAACACCTTCAGCGCCGAATCACGTAGATCTACGTGGCCCAAATCCCCCTCTTCTTGAATTGGTTATCGGAGTCTCACGGTCTTCACGAAAGAACTACGCCATCGCCATCTTCAGGGCACGGTAGGAACTGAATAGACCGAGGTCTTTTCAGTTCCTATCGTGCCCTGAAGATGGCGATGGCGTAGTTCAGAACTTTCAAACTTCATTAAAGAACCACGCCATCGCCATCTTCAGGGCAAGATAGGAACTGAAAGGACCTTCCCTTGTCTCAGAGGTCTTTCAGTTCCTGCCTTGCCCTGAAGATGGCGATGGCGTAGTTCTTTCATGAAGTCCATGAGACTCCGATAACCAGCTCAAAGGGGAGGGGGATTTGGGCCACATTCGTGGTTCGGTGCTGAAGGTGTTAATTTTTCGGAATCTTGGGTTTTTGAAAAGTTGGCAAAAACAAAACGTCTGCAAAAACTTAACAGTTTACAGCTGGTTGAAAGAATTGAACAATTTTGAACCAAATGAGGTTTCCTTTATAATAGAGAGGGTGTCATTAGATAGGTGTCCGCTGAGGGAGATTCCACAATAGTCAGTTTTTAAACAACATTACCTGTAAAGTATTATCGTTCCTGGGGGTGAGGTTCTGACTAATGGCAGCCAACGATGACTGATCAAGTTCTTTGATCGTACTGTTGATCTTTTCAATGGCTTCTTCGCATTCTTTCTGCCCTGGTGCAGCATCCCTGAAAATAGATACCAAGGCTTTAAAATATCTTTGTCGTCATGTAACTATTGACTTTCTGCGAAGGTGGGTTGAGTGTTCAGGTGGAATACTTTAAACAGGTAGCACTTGTGGCCTGGTCACAAGTGAGTGGGTATTACCCAATAGGGGGGTCACCTTGGCCAGTGCTCATGCATTACATTACATGAACTACTTAGAACTACCCTGTATGGAAAATGGTTCGTCCCCTCTGGATTTGAGGTTGCCCCACTGAAGAACCTCCATGGGATCAGAACCACTGAGATCAGGAGAAGGACAGGCCAACCGTCAGTCTCCCTGTTGGTGAAAAGGTGCAGACTATTTTGATTTAGACACGTGTGTCGAAGCTAACAAGTTGATGATGGGCTGGCAACCGGAGAACGTTGGAAGCAAACATCGAAGGGGGCGATGCTCGACATGCTGGATGGATGTGGTAGCCCACAATGCAGAGAGCACTGGAGTTGCAAGAGAGGTGTCAGCACGGACGCCTCAGGACCATAGAGCCTGGAGAGATGGTGACACAGCCAGGCCCAAGACAATGGGTGATATGAATAAACACTAGTAAATGCTTTTACTTCTATTTTGTACAGAAATGCCTAGTGTAAATGTACGTGAAGTTTTAAGTAAAAGCATTTCCTAGTCTTTATTCATATCACCCAATGACTACTTCCCTTTGAAACTTCTTTACGATTCCATACTTACTTTATCGAAGACACCAATTTCTTGATTGCGTCTGAGACGCTCTTGGAGTGATTTGAATACAGTAGGTAGGTCGGCGGATCCTTGGGATTGATGGCAAGTTGTTTCGCGGCCTGCACCATGTTGCAAGCACCATCTAACATCGCACGACCCGAGTTGGTTATAGGTTCCTGGGCTTTCCGGGCCTGAAAATGAAATACGTGAGCATAATTACTATCATCCTTTCATATTTCGCTTAGGACTCCGAATCAGTAGCGGCAGTGGGGTTAAGTTCAAACAAAAAACAACATCTCAAGACTTTGATTCAGAACATTTTCACACGATTAGTCATCCCTTGGTTGCAGCTTGGATACTGCGGTTACTTATCAATGTGTCTGGCGCCGTACAACGATGGTGTTGGAAGCCTTGGCCTCTCTTGGGTTACTGCGGCAACTGTCGCAAGGGACACGGAAAGATTTAGAAAGGTGGTGAAGGTCTCTGGTCCCAGGGACGAAGAGGAGTGAGGATGTAGCTGAGTATTCACCTCGTGGCTAATTTTGGCAGGTATGCTGGCAAATTCTGGCGATGACGCAAACGTCGTGAGTTCGTCGACGGCCTGTATGAGTGGCCGGGAAGCAGCGGCACATTTCTGGCGGTTCTCATCGCTGAAGTTACTGTCCAAGTCCTGAAAGAGAGAAAGTTGTTGTCAATTTCATCCTCTCACCTGTGATTGTAAATACCAATTTGATTTTGTGGTCAATTTCATCTTCTTTGCCCATGATCACAAATATCAAGGTGATTTTGCCCCAGAACTATTTACTAGTCAGCCCAGTGATTTCGTTTCAAATTGTTCTTAAGATGGAAGCCATCTTGGTTTCATAGACAGCACATTTTGGAGAGATTTCTGCCCTTTCTTCCTCTACTGCATTCACCTTGCCTAAACTATAATTTCAGTCCTGTAAGGGAGAACTCTTGACAAACCATAGGTCGGCCGCCAAAACGAAATAAAGTGGCCTGTAAAGGCATAAAGTGGCCTGTAAAGGCATAACTGGCTGTTTTTGCATCCACCTCCGGTTGGACGTCAGTAATACCAGTGCGCTCCGTCTACCGGTTTTATTTTTGGAGTTTCCGTCTCCCAGTCTGGTTGCAATTTCCAGCTGATGAGCCCAGACTACCTGGTTTGATTTCCTTTAAGTCTCTCTTAAGACTGGTTGCCTACTAGTCCTAAGGCCAGTCCCCACAGCCTCTCTCCTCCAATATTTCTCTCACCTTGATAGCTCTGACTAGATTAGCAGTACTGTTAGCGACATCTTTTGCCGACTGCACAAAGTGTCTCTTGGCGACCGGGTTCGACGTCTTGGACGAGGCTGTACGACACGTGTTACACAGCGCAGACGTGTGCTTGGCAACGACAGTAGCGGCAGACAACACCTGGAAACGAGGTTGGGAAATTAGCGAGGTGACATCAAATGCAACATTTGGGTCAGCAAAAACAGACTTTGATTTTAACATCTGTTTTAGGTAGAGAGGCATTTGGGGGGAGGGGGTCACAACATTTATTTCGATGCACATCAAAACAAAAGCACACAAATCAAATCTCCATTTTCCTACTTTAACCTTTAATCATAATGACCTTTCGACCTCTTTTCTGTGTATTAGTACTGATTCCACAACTTTTGATAGATTTCAGCAACAAGAAGCGTCGTCTTGTCCACAGAAGTTCTCGTGCAAGTACATTGCCGTCACCAAAAGTGTTGACTACAATGGAAAAGCACCTGGGGTGTCACCTAAAGACTGCACAGAGTTGCAGTGAAATGTACAACAAATGATGCTTAGCAATCCTTGATATAAAACTGCTCTCCGTTATCGAGAATGCAACAAAATTTAGCAAATTTGTTGAGGATATTTCATATTTTCGAGAAGGGGGCTAAACATTTCCAAAAGCAGACAACATGCATGAAATACAGTTGTGACCCGTCACAGCAAAACCTGACGCATGTCGCACTGAGCTTGGCAGGTTGAGATAGACTGTTTGTTCATTTCTCTGTTGTCTGCCTTTTGTGAAATATGAGCACATCAATTTCTTCCATTAGCACCTGGTGTCATTTAGGTTCATCTTCTGTGCGACATGCGTGTGGTTTTGCTGTGACAGGTCACAGTTGGTCTACATGTTGAGCAAAATAGTCAACGGGTTATTTTGCTCAACAGTGTAAACAAGGAAAGCTCTAATAGTAATATAATAAACAATGAATAATAAAAGAATGAATGAAATTCACAAAAAAATGATAAAACCTCCATTTTTAAGAACATAATTAGGTGGGCCAAAGTGTCAAACACAGAATTTGAACAAGGATGAAATCAACACCCTGTCAACTCTTTGTCGATTTAAATAAGACGTCTAACTGGTGATGGTGTGAGCCACCTTTAAAAACACTGCAGCTATCATTCAAGCTATCTGTCACAATTTTTCATCTGCCATGGCCGGAGAAAATGCAGGGTAGAGTGTCCCTTTAAAGCTGTGCTAGAAATGCAATCAGCGATCTGTCAACCGAAGTGTACTACACTAACACGACACGAGATTCTAAGAAAGATTTCCCATAATACACCAGTGATACAACAGCGCCCCCTGAAGTCTTGGTACAACAGCGCCCCCAAGGGGGAGTCGGGGTGTGCATGGCCAAAAATAGAATAAGCGCCCATCGCTGATCTACTTTGGTTGAGGTGAAGAACAAAGATATTACAATTCTGGGGATAACGGAGTCAGATTTTGATCAAGGGAAGAGGGTTAATCTTCCTGAACAGACGCCACACATCCGACAACTATGGCACGTTTTATTTGGCAATAACTTGTTTTGTTTTTGTCATGATCGGGGATAGTGAAATCCTTCCCCTCCCCCCTCCCCCCTCCCCCCAATTTGATTGCAAGGAAGAAACAGTACAATTTGCAGCTTCAAGACTACAAAGAGGAGAGCCACAGAATATCAAAACCCCTGATTATCTCCTTGACAGACATCGGAGACGAGATGTCACCAAAAATACTACAGTATGATCAAAATCTGACTTAAAACTTAGGTCAAGAATGAGGCATCATTTTCAAAGGTGTGTACAAAGCATAAATGCATTATCCATAGCAACCAGGACATTGCTATGGAAACCACAGTAGCAGTAACTACGGCGACCATGGTTACCGTAGCAACTATAGATACCATGGTGATGATACATTACCGTTGCTCGGCGATCCTGTACATGCGCAGAAAATGACATGTTAATATTTCGAACAATGTTTAATCTTTTTTTCTCACCACCGACATCTTGTCTTTTGCTCGATCAGTTGCTAAAACTCATTCATTTCATGGAGGCAAAATTTTGAGTAATCGTGCAAAAATTGCCACTAATTTCCGACACAGAATAATCTAAGCACAAACATGCGACACAGCAGCTAGAGAAGTTTACTTATATAAGCAGGAAAAATCATGCATTTTTAAAAAAAACGAATTTGGTGGGACGACAAAATTGCACACTTGGTATCCTTCATTAGGATCTCACAGCTGGTGTGTTCTGCGCACAGGGCAAAAGCTAACCTTTTTTTTTTCTTTTATGTTTACACACCAGTTTGTAAATTTTTATCAAACTGGTTTGACTCTCCCTTGACTTCTAACAGAACATTGTTCAGGAATCTAAATTCAAAAGGAGTTTGAGGTGGGGAGCTAAGTATGAAGTCTAAACCAAGGACTTTCAATTACTTGCTATAGACAAGGGCGGGTACGGAAGGGCAAAAAAGGTCTCAAAAAATATTTATCTAAATATGATCAGGATTGTACATGGTCAGGTTCAACTGAATCTCTCAAGCCACCAGCCAAACCATTTCACCAAAAGCCGACTCATTCACCCAGCGCCACCTTTTGAGACTTTTGACACGTACCTCTTGTTGTGAACTGGCGGGATTCGTCAGGCTCTGGCACGCCATCTGGATAGCTTGGTTGGCGCGGGCGAACTGAGATTGGTCGACTAAACCTGGACGCCCGGGCTCCGAGGCGGGGTCAGCAATGGCGACTAGATAGGCAGCCTGGAATAAATCAAAGGCAAATCTGAGTTCAAAAGTGGAAGACACTCAAATGTAAGACCCAGCCTTTCCTGCAATTGGTGGAGATGGGCCGAACTTTTTTAGTGCAAGCATGACTATTTCTGGTACAGCTTTTCATTTCAGCGCAGTAAAGCTTGCTAATCGGTTTCAATTCTAATCATCGGCCGCCCCCTTGAAAAAATATTCATGCCAAACTTGCTCACCTGTGACGCATTCTCCGTCAAACCACAAACGGCGGCCGCAAAGTTCTTAACAGACACGCAGAATTCATCCAAGGCGCCTTTCTTGGCGTGATCGGCGATTCCTGTCATGGCGTCGCCGAGCGCCTTGGAGCGGGCAATAACGCCGTCCAGGCAGTCGAAGTAGGAACCGTCGCTGACAGCCTCGTTGGGGTTGTCAAGAAGGTTCTTCATCATTTGGATCTGGCGGAGCGCATTGTCACAATCTTTTTGTCCTGGAGCAGACGTCGTGCAGATGTTGATGAGGTGATTGATGCTTTCTGTCACTGCCCTGAAAGATGATAAGATTGAGTGAGAGAATCGTAAAGACTCATTCGATAGGTTTTCAGGGGGTACTCTGTTGACGCTATTGAACTGTGGCAGGTCTGTTTCACATTTGTCCTTGAGAAATAAGATAGGCCAGGCACTGCAGACTATCTGCACCACAAGGGAAATCCAAGAGAAAGACCTTTGCCCCGGTAACAATGAGCCAATGACTGTCAACCGCATCCAGACAAAATGCCCAGAACTGGCTGTTATTGGAACATATTCAGTTAATTTTTAGTAGTACCACCTGAGTCCAGGTGGTGAGACTAGTGTAGTTTTACAGAGGACCAACAGGTGGACTTTGTTAGTTGGTCAGTTCAGTTTGTGTAATCGAGTCAAGTAGACAACTAATATATGCTCTGGAGGAGTAAACTTTATACCAAGGGTAGGAAGTCAAGGAGACTAGCAACACGGGCCGGCCCAAAGGATAGGAGCAGGAACAGTAGGACTGCAGTGAGTACAAACCCATTTTCACTGGCATTACTGAGGGAGGAGTTGTGGCTGTCTTGAACCTGCCTCAAGGATCAGCTGTGTGGTTCCCAGTATGAATTGAAACTGACGGCATTCGTTACCAGAACAGAAGTGTCCATCTTAGATCGAGAATGCAGAAGAAGAAGAAGATGCAGGAAACTGGGCATAAACCAGTCAACCCTAGGGCAGCCAAATCCTTTATGACACTAATTGTTGTGAAGAGATACAAACCTTGCAGCCTGGGCCAACAAGTTCTTTGCATTCGGTGCATTCGGGTCAGCGTGCAATGACTTCGCGGCAAGTAGGAGTTTCGAAGACACCATCGAGGTACTTTTCAAATTCGTCACGATCGACGACTTCACTTCCGTGTCTTTCGTAATTCCCGCCATCGTCAAGCCACTGTGGACGAACTCGCCATACGATTTGCTGAAACGGTTTGAGGACGATGCCAGTTGCTGTGGCGTGCCTCGTGAATGCGTGACGATCTCGCAAGCACCTTGGTTCAGGTTGACAGCCGAGTTGTTCAACTGGAGTTGGACCTCTTGAAAGGTCTTGTTCGTAGGTGGGTACTAGAGAGAAGCACAAAACGGATAAGTTAAATTTTCTCTCAATGTTTTTTTTTCGAAAAAGTTTTAAAAGGGTTATTTGGGCACAGGATGTTCTGATGAGAAACCTGGATCTATCAACACCTCAACGCCCATTTTATCAAATGCAAACATATTTTGCGATATAGCAACACTTTTTGCCAAGATTTGCCTTAGAAGTCTGATAGCTACCACAACTCCTGGAACCACGGTGGGCGATCTCAGGCAGTGTAAGGAACAACAGAGGGATACAATGCGGCAGCAGATGAGATGTATGAATTGCTCTATTTTGAGCTCAAATGACGTAACATCGAGAACAACAGCATAATATCCCTCCTCCAAGGGTGCTACACTTGCGCACCAAATTTTTTCAGTTCTAAATTTTCTGAGAGACATTTTTGTTTACTCACATTTCCACTCAGACTGATGTTGTTGATCTCTTGACTGTACGTCGAGATCTGCTTGATGGCATTGTCGACATCGCGCTGTCCGGGCAAGCAGTTCACGCAGTTGTTGAGGGCGTTAGACACAGCCTTGGCAACCTGTGCCAGACGTTGGTTATTATCAGGGTTGCTGGGATCCGCGACGGCGTTTTTCGCCTCCTCGATCAGGAGGGCCGATTTTATCATGATCTCCTGCGTGCTCTCCACGATGGCGTGCTGCACGTCTGGGTTACCGGAACATGCTGCGACACCACGGACAGCGTTCGTCAGTACGCGGAGATTGTTGGCCGTGTCGCGTGCTGCGATACCGGTGTAGTTTTCGTTGCCCTGAAAGAATATTTCAGAAGTTGACGGACAACTTTGCGACAGGGGATGTTTGAGAAGGGCCCTATAAGGTTGAATATTTCAGAAGTTGACAGACAACTTTTCAGGAGGGGCTGAAAGGAGAGCTTTATAGGTGGAGAGGAGTCTGACTCCAACTGGCGCAGTGATTAACATTGATCAAGTCTGTTGGCAGACATATGTTAGATGAGACACAATGCCCCCTCAATTAGATGCAAAACGAGAAATCAAGGCTGCAATCTCAACCCACCTGCGTAGCAGCAGTCAGCAACTGGGCCATCGATGATCCAACCGTCTTGGACGTGGCTCCAACCTGCAGGGCGCACGACTCTGCAGTCTCACCAGGCAACGGAAGAAGGTTCTTCGAATCAGCGCTAGCGAGAATCTCATCCAACTCTTTCTCCAGCTCTTCTATTTGTCCGAGAGCGCCGTCCAATTCCAAAGATCCGCACGCCTCTTGGGCCTTGCTGCACGCGGTACGAAGCTCTGCCAGGGCTGCTGAAAGATTCTTGGTGGAGTTGGTCAAGCTGAGCGCCGTTGCTTGGTCGCCGACGGTCGGGGCAGCTGCTTTCGCCGATGCGATGAGTTTGTTGCTCGGCTGCAGGATGTCTTGGCAAGCGTTGATGAGAGCAAGTTGGACAGCGGCATCCTCGGGACTGTTTGAGGTCGCCTTGATGCTGTGGACAAGGGCGGGGATCAACTCGCTGACGGTCTGAAAAAGAAATCGTGTACTTTTAATAACAACCAACTCCTCACCTCAGAATGTTTAAGATCTTGAAAAGGATGTACTTCCCTCCAAAAAATGTTCCAGAATGTCTTGATATAGATTGTGATTGTGAATGAGAACAACATTTCTTCAAATTTTCCTTTCGAATCTCTCCACATGCTGCAAGAATGTTTCAGCAGACAATAATCAAAACAATAACGTCTGCTCCAAATCTTCTGCATGACATGTTAGGCTGCTGCTGTGGCAATGCATTTCTGTTCATCTTCAATATCCAAAAGCAAAACTTAGAACAACTTTTCTTCAAATACTTCAAAGGAAATCGCAGACTTTTGAAGAAAATTCCCAGCAGACGGCGTAGAAACGTAAACGTCTGCTCCAACGTACCTTGCATGAGGTGACTAGCTGCTGCTGTGATGAAGCATTCCTGTTCGTCTTCGAAGCTCCAGAGGCTGAACTGATGAGTTGGGTCGAAGCAGACGCCGTCAGTTTGGCGGCATTCTCCAAGTTGGCGATCAGCCTCTTTTTGAGTGCGTTGGCCGCGGCAGTGTTGGTAACTGAACGCACATCCTCGGCAGCTTCTTTCAGGACTTGTTGCATGGCGGGATCGTTAGGGTTGCTTGCACAGCCCTGAAGAAAATTCAACAAAACTAAAATTTACGTTTATTTTTTCAAAAATAAGTTCCGACACTATTTCATACAGCACCTCTCCTATACTTAATCAAATGACTTAGAGTGCGCCCACATCCTCCCGATCAAACAGTTTTCCATCACTCGGAGGAGATCATGCCAATTATACCTGTCAAGTACAGAATCTCATCCCATCAACCTTCAAACTTGTTAACTCTGACCTTAAAAGACAGTTTTCCTATGGTAGATTCAAGATTACATCAGTGACGCTCTTTTTTATTACGTCCCATCACGATGTGACGATTCATCAGCGACATCAAGGTATCTATTTCTATCAACCTGCCGCCCAATATGAGAATTTTTGCAAAACTTACCTTTGCTGCTTCTACCAGTTTCGTAGTGGCATCGGCGAGTTGCTTAGCAGCCGCTAGGAGGCGTTTTTGCATCTCCTGGTCTGGATGAGTCTCTGCCTGTCCTTTGATGGCGTTTACCAACTGCGATGTCGCCTGTGATAAAATGATAAGAATGGATCAAGTTGTGTAGGCGAATTATTCATTTCATACAAGTGCTTCGCGCCCATTTTGAGGTCGTTAAGGCTCCTGTTATGTAATGCGGTCACGCGCCTTTGAGTGAAGAAATTAAGACCGCTGTAACAGTCCTTGAGGACAGGGATATGGAACACACTGTTCCTTCCATGATTTGAACCTACGACCTACTAATTTTGAGCCCCTCCGCTACTTATCTGCCGTGTTTGGTGAAAAATCATGAACAATTTATCCCACTACCAGTATGGCTAACTTTTCACTGGGTCCATGCCGGAACCGAGGAGTTTCATCCAAACAAGAGGATAGGAAAAACAAAATAGATCCCAACAACTTCTCACACCAGGATTCTCTGACCGAACTTGGACGCAAGAGAAAACACCAAACCACACCGGATAAAATATCTTGAAGAAAAAACAACCTCTCTGATTGTAAACTCCTGCTGACTTTTTTCAGTCCATGCAGACACCGAGGAGTTTTCATCCATACCAGAGGATAGGAGAAACAAAATATAGCGCTCACAACTTCTCGCACCCAGTTCGACAGGAATTTCTGACCAAAGTTTGACGCAAGATGAAACGATGTCACCAACGCACCCCAGACCGGATAAAAAAATCTCTTCTAAGAAATGAACCGACCTCTTTGAGAGTGAACTCTTCCTGGAAAATAACTGAAAGCTACAGCGAAAACAAACTAGGACTGAAATGAGTTCTCCTCTGAATGAAATCAACATTGGAATAACTTCCATTTCGTATTATATTCAGTTGAAATATATCTAGGACAGAGTCTACCAAACCCACGCAATATTTTCGGAAGAAACTGTCAAAAATCGAAGTTCTACACCTAGTTTGATGAAAAGAAAACTATTTTTGCCCTACCATGTGCTGAAAACATACAAGAAAATTGACTAATTTGTATCAAAAGTCTTAAATCATTGCATCCTTAAGCAAAAAAATTTACATTTTTGACCAAAATTCATTCATTTCATTGGCATTTGTGTACATCTAGTCTACTTGCAAAATGTGCAAAAAATTAAGGAAAAATATTTTCAGCACGAAAAAATTGTTTTTTACCTTTACTCCACTGTTAATTAGGTGCTTGTTCTTTCAAAACAGACAAAACTTCCTATCAAAATTGACTTCAAATCTTACGGAATCATCTCACTAATAAAATATTCTCTGCTTTTTCTTGTCCGAAACACAAGTCAAGACACATTAGGACAATTTTAAGTCAAGTGGCGTTGATTTCGTGCTAGATTTTCTTGCAAGTTCTCAGCACATTTAACTAAACCCCTCTAATTTCACACTCTCGACACTCGACCAACAAACCTCAATGATATCACTCTGATGCTGGAAATAAAATCTAACGAGTTTTATCCCTACTCTTTATCTTCCAAAAACTTACAAACTTCAAAGAGGTTTTATAAAGTAGGACATCTGATCATCCAAATGGGCAAAAGAACCCTATTTTACTATATTTCGATTGTCATGTTTCGTGGAAGAATGGTCACTTATCCTAGAAAGCTGGACACATAAGGCATAATCTGAAGTTTCTGCAGTTAAAATTTACAATCCCCGATCGGAAACGACATAGTTTAATCACATTTAACAATAAATCTTTTTAACAATTGGACCTGTTTCCTCAATTGATGACCTTTTTTGGCCCCCGCTCGGGGATAATCTCGTTCTGTTTCTACTCACCTGGGCCAAAACACGCGCTTGTTTCACCATCTCTGGGGCGTCACCCATACTGCTGAACAGACGATCTGTGGCCGTCAAAATGGTGTCGACGGTCGCATCAGCCTGGATACCCTGAAAACAAAAAACAAAACACATGACGAGTCGAATTCATTTCAAACTTTGCTTCTTCATCTGTGTGGTCGAACGCATTGCGATGTTGGCCAAGTGACAATGTCACTGGCCAAATCCATTTTGAGGATTTTACTTTTTAATGAGCAGCAAGTTGCTTATTAACAATCCGTGTGAGATCTTAAGCAAGTGTCTACTGTCTGTCCCTATGCCCGAGGGCCAACTGGTGTCACTGGCCGAATGACGCTGTAGTTTGCCAGGCATAGTCGTTGCTACAGGAATATTTCTTTCTTAGTGTCAATGCCAGTACATGTACAAATCTGGGATTTGAACAAATCTAACTGACTCTAACAAACTGTTGAATCTCAAAGCTTGTGGCAGAAAGGCACTGAAAACACCCACCTTAGTGGCCCCTTGTTTGACGTGTTGCAACAAGTCATTCAGCGCCCGAGTAACTGCCGTGGCCGCACCACCAAGTTCTGACAACACCTTATCGTCGGAGCATGCGCCCTGGGCCGTCTGAACGACGCCCTCAACGGACTTCGCAACCAATTTGGCAGCTTCGACGAGTTGTTCTGCACAGGCTGGACTGCTCACTGTGGGTGCAACAACCTAGAAAAGATGTGAAACTGGTTACCTTCAAAGTCAAGTTATCCATAAATTGGTGGATTTCTAAATGAAAGAACCTCCACATGTTGATTTTCACAGTATTCACGTCAGTATTTATTTGATCCCAGATTGTGGAGTAAAACATCAGTGAGAAGTTTTTCGTTTGAAACAAACTTGAGCAGACGTCACACTAAATCCAAACTTTCTCAAAAACTGTAGTACGGATGGGAAAATATTTGAACAAAAGTTCATCACATTAACCATCTAAACAAAGTTTCTACAAATTTTTTCAAAATATTTCATCACACGGCAGACGACGCTGGGCAATGTGGCTTTTGGCGTACAGGGTTTGTGTAAGATAGTAAACGTGTGACTCACCTTAGTGCAAGCAACTAGCTGTGATGTCGCCAATGCACACTGCGTTGCGCTGCTTATGACCTTGTTCTGTTGGGCCTGATCTTCAACCTTGCCCGCCACGCCCTTAGCCTTGAGGACGAGCGCAGCCGTCGCATTGGCCACCGCCTTCGCGAGGCCGAGTAGCGTGTCCTGGAAGGCCTTGTCCATGTCTTCCGTAGTTTCGTAAATCATAGCTTCACGCATCAAATCTCCAGCCAGTTCTCCAACCTAGGAAGAAGAATTTACAAGATTATAGATGAGATCACATAATACACACCTCGGTAATTATAACTCAAAGTGCTGAGTGCTGAGTACTTAGAAATCCAATTGAGTATCACCAACGCAGAGTCAAGTCTTCAGTCCTGCTCTCTAATGATGAATGGAGAGGAATACTGGCCAAAGGACACCACCCGGACCACAAAGCTCTGTGGTGGAACTCTCAAGGACAGTCATATTTGGTGCTGAAAACCGACTGACTCTCGAGCAACATCAACCTGGACTTGTGTATCAAACCTTTCCATCTCAGTTCAGAACCAGGTGGAACACTGCCTAGCACTACCACAAAACAAAATAGTTTCATGAGCAAAATATCAACAAACCTTGCTGGCAGACGACAGAAGATTCTGTCTGGATTCCTTACTGTCCGGCTGTGCAGCCTTCAGCATTGTCGCGAAAGCGTCCACCAATTTTTTGGCAGCTCCGAGCAGCCTGTCCCCATCGTCGTCTGAGTCTTGCAACGCAGCGAGCATTCGAATATCTCTAGACATCTCGGTGATGTTGGTTGTGCTGGAATTGAAATTGGAATATTAATCTCAAAGTTGTATATCTCCACAAATGATGTCTCACATCAACAGCGTCCTCTTCTTCTTTAGCGTTCGCTCTGCACTTGGAGGTGTTATTCCCAAGAGAGAATTCCTCCTCCAAGCCAGGATGAGCATTTTTTGTACGCAACTACGGTGAGGTACCAAATGGGTTTATAGGCCCAGTGACTCCGACTGTGGCCAGAGGTAGAACCCACGCCTACTCATGTTTCTCATAGGTAGGGTACTTTGGACACCAGATACAAGGAAGCTCGGTTTTAAGTCTCATTCGAAGGACTGTGGGCCCGGGACCCCGGCCCTACTGCGTGTTTGCCACAAGTCCTAACCACTACACAAAAGCAACAGAACTCAGAATTTGAAACTTACATGTTTTGAACAGCTGATCCTACAGCTGTGAAGTCCGTATCATCAGGCCCGCCAGCAGTGAGTGTGACAAGTTGGGCCGTACCAGCATTCATCGCAGACAGTTGCGAGTTGATATTCTGGCGGGAAACGTCCAAGGTGTTCTCCTTCCATTTCTTGGCGGCCTGGAGAAGAAAATGACAGGTCAGAAAATTCAAGTTGAAGTTCCAAAACAGTCAAAAGATCTACTATATGTTCTGCCCAAATAGGTTATCTTCAAGGAATTGATGTCAAGTGGAGGTATGGGTTCTCTCACCGAACAGAGCCAGTGTGGAGCTAAAATGTAGGCCAAGATCTGGGCAAATGGCACGGTCAAAGTTTTTTCGCAAAATCCATAAAAATTGGTTTACCAACTTACTGCGTCATTTCCAAGTGGCGGCAGATCAGCCTTGGTGTTGAGGTCATTGCGAGCGTTGTCAATATCGTCTAATCCGATGGTGATTGTTCCCACCAATGCACGCTGTGCTTGTCCTAAGCCGTGGACTTGAGGGCTCTTGCCCTGAAATCGTAAAAATCTCGATGAGAATTCAGGAATGCGTTCAAAATCTCACGGAACTCAATAGTTTTGAGAATGGCAAGAAATTTACAGAAATGCATTCAAATTCTCACAGAACTAAACAATATTGTAAGTGGCATGAAAATCTCGATGAGAATTCAGGAATGCGTTCAAAATCTCACGGAACTCCATTGCTTGGAGAAAGGCAAGAAATTTACAGAAATGCATTCAAATTCTCACAGAAATCGACGATATTGTAAGTGGCATGAAATTTGAAATATGCTAACAGTTCAGTCACAGTACACACTCAGTACTACCAGTATGAATATCAACGATAGAGCCAGCCAATGAATTAATAATTTCCGTCAATGTTCAAGTGCTGTGTTCCTATTGAATGGCACTCTTTCAGGACTGGCTGCCTTAAATATGAATTTCAACCCAGACAAGAAATCGAAAACCCTTCCGAATAGTTGAGTTTTATGTAGAATTCACTTTTCAGTATCATTTTTTAGACAATTTTTTGCCTGTAATCAAGGCCAAGCCAAACTACCACCAAAACAAGTGAGGGCACAGTATTCCAGTTATTCGTTGTGCAAGAATCATGGACATCAATGTACATCGAGAGCATTTTCAACTGCTCGAGTACTTAACCTATAACAGCTATAGCGCTAGCGATAATTTACAAACCTTAGTAAGCTATCGCATATAATACAACATTACATACGATTGCTAATGTGTATGTGCTATATTACAGACAGGAAAGGATAGCCACAAATTACGCTAGGATGGCCGCTAAACGGTTATGTGTCGTTGTGACCCAACCCATAGCAGTTATCATGTAGCTTGCGCTATCTAATGTGAGAGCTGCCTAACACTATAGCGCCATTTCCAAACCAGACGGTTTCAATGTGGGACTAATATACCTCGGGCCAAAACTAAAAGCTCCAGCACCAAACCTGGGTTGAACCTTTAACACCATTATTCCGGCGAAGTCGAGTCAATTCATTTGCAACACCCACTGCCAGCTACAACTGCCTACTGAAAAAGAAGTCCTCGGCACAGGTAGGAAGACAGCATCGTCGCCCAATCCTTAAAGATGAGGTGCATCTCACCAAGACTAAATACTCATTACCCCTCGAAGGTCCTCATAGCTAAATCTAACACCGTCTAGAAACCCTAAGTTCCTAAAAATAAGCATATTGTGCATTTCGTGGGTCGACAGAGAGGCCATTTTGAGAATTAAAGCCGCGGTCATAAGTGTGATCCTTGAACCACAAATCTGAATGAACTAAGCAACTGCAATGAAGCAAACAGGTTATGAACAGGTGAACTCCGTGCAGCAATATAATAGCATTGCATCACATATGGCATCTATAGCAATCATGAGGTGTGGAGACTGGATTCATCCATTGTAGCCTAACACCAGTGTTTCGGCAGACATCACATGAGGAAGTCACTTGCAGACCCAGCAGTCTCTGAGCCAAGGAGGGGGTCCCAAGTTACCCCCGTCTTTGAGCCAAAGAGGGGTCCAAGTTACCCCCGTCTTTGAGCCAAGGAGGGGGTCCAAGTTACCCCCGTCTTTGAGCCAAGGAGGGGGGTCCAAGTTACCCCCGTCCTTGAGCCAAGGAGGGGGGCCAAGTTACCCCACTGTTCAAAGTCTCCCCATGTGACAATACTAAAGATGCCAAATGCGACAGAGAAAGCCAAAGCTCCGCGCCCAGCATGGAAGCGCCCCCTATCTCTCCATCCATGCACTTACTTGTGTAAACTGTCGTAACGGTACATGCACCACAGGAAAGAGAACAATGATTACTGATAATTTAAGACTTTGACAGCGTTTCAGTTTTATAATCTTCACGTTCAAATTTCAATTCCAAGACTATGACCTCAACAGCAATTCGACCTTATAATCTACAAGTTCAAATTTCGACCCGAAAACTATTCATTTTCTTCACCCATTTACAACAATATTTCAGAATAGCAGTTTTTTTTGCCTTCTGGCCAATAATATTTCCAAGTTAGAAACTCTACTTCCAGATTACACAGGCAGTAGTTATCATCATAGAAATATCTTTATTGTGTGGTACGAGGCTAGGGGGAAAACCGACCCAGCTGTGACTGTTCTGATTGTGTGAATGACGTGTGGAGTCATAAATTGGGTGTTTGAGTGGATTATGTTGGGTGTGAGACACTCGTCCCGTCCAAACTATCATCTTTATCGACGCATGATTCGTTACAATCCTTATTTACAATGTTCCAATGAAAACAAACAACATGCCACATCATTCCATATCGCACCGAAATATCCCAATACTCACCGACGGCGGAAAATGGGCGCTGTGCGCCTGATTCGAAACCTGGGTAAACTGCGCCTGCTGCATGGAACCAGTCGAGAACTGTGCGTTACCCTGGTCCCCTGCCCTGAGGATGGCCGGCATGGCCACGGAACCAGTCTGCGCCTGTCCGGCGTTCGATGACTGGTGCTGAATGATCGTAGCCCTAAAAGAGAATGGACTTTTCTTAAATTTTTTATCTTTACTGGTTGCAACTATAACGCAAATGAACCTCTTTTGAAAAGATGCAAGAGTTATTCCAAGAAGCAACCTCTCTTTTTCCTTTCTTAGGGTTTTTACACACGTTTCTTCAACTTGAACTGAGCCCCTTTCCAGAGGAAATTAGAATGTGCATCCTGCCCCTTAGGACTCTAACTGGAGGGGGTGCTGGTTGACCAACTTACTTGGCAGGTGAAACACTGTCTTCTAACATGGTCGATTCCTCATCTCCCTCAATGCCAAAATGATCCTTGGCTTTTTTCTGAAATATAACACCAAAAGATGAAAATCTCAATTGGCGAGTCCAGATATCGGATTTCCTTGTGTTTTACCCAACTGTTTTAAACAAGTTGGGCCGACTCACTCAGAACGATAGCATCTATGAACCAACAAGGTCAAAAATAAATTTTGAAGAACTGGACTCCTTAGGAAGAATTTGGTGCAGAGTGGCCCTCTTGACAGTTAAAAAACAATCATTTCCCGTGATTTCCAATGAGTGTGTTCTGGTTTCCACACAATATTTCTTTCCGGGGAAGGAACAGACATGGAAGTAGAACACCACAGCTTATAATTCATATAAGCCCGTCAGCATGGACACACCGAGCCCGAGTCCTGGACCTCAGCAAGAAAACAAATCATACCTTTTTCAAAATGATATCAATATAACCCGCAATCAACTGTGATATCTGTTCACCCTCTGTCGTCTGCACGGAATAATAATTCTCCGCATAATCACCGAAGTCGAGCGTGAAACTGTTCGGTGAGGCCGCCCATCTCCGTACGGTTGTCAGCGGCCATGTTTTGAGAATCTGCTTGGTTTTTTCGTCAACACGGACAACACTTTCTTTGGTGATGCCGAGAAGCCTGGGGACGAGTTTGTTCTTTCCCTTCATCTTTTCCTGAAATTTACATGAAAGAATGAAGTTTTCTGGTCAGGTAAGATCACGAACATGAGAAGACGCAGAGTTCCCCACAGTGTTTTCTCAAGGTAGGCCGGTACCCTGGATATTCAAGACGTTTCCCTGTGTGCAGCACAAGGTAGGGTGGCCTGCAATTTGAGGTAGGGTGGCCCTATAGAAACCCCTTAAACAATTCAAGAGTGAGGTAGGGTTGCTCTGCCAAGGTACGGTGGTAAGCTACCAAGGTAGGGTGGCTGGTTCCAAGGTAGAGTGGTGAGCTACCAAGGTAGGGTGGATGGTTCCAAGATAGAGTGGTGAGCTACCAAGGTCGGGTGACTGGTTCCAAGGTAGAGTGGTGAGCTACCAAGGTCGGGTGGCTGGTTCCAAGGTAGGGTGGTGAGCTACCAAGGTCGGTTGGCTGGTTCCAAGGTAGAGTGGTGAGCTACCAAGGTAGGGTGGCATGCTGCAAGGTAGGGTGGGCCCCCCTGACAAATGGCCTTGTGGAAAACTCTAAAGGCCCGTACTGAATGTATCCAGTATGAGATTTGGCGGATCAGATTCCGATGACTGAGAATGCAACCAGGCTGCACACCATAAGTGGCGCAGAATAGGCCCTGCAAGGAACACGGAAGCGTGGACAGCCAAAGAACACCTGGCACCGCACCATGGTAGAGTAGGAAAGCTTTGGGCAGCCTTGGATACAGAGACCAGATCTGTTACTCACCTTGACTAAGAAGAATGTAATGCCGTATGTTTTGAGTGAGCGACAGTGACTTGTGTAGCGATGTTTGGCGGCGATTTCAGTCAGGCCTATCAGCTTACGATGTTCCTGGAATTGAAGACAAGAGCATGTTATCGGAGAGTAAAGGTTGAAACGGGTTGGGAACAAATTTAGTCAATAACAGAACTGGTGAAGAAAGAATGTTCTCTTTGAACTGTGGTTACAATGACTGATATTTCTTTGATTGTATATCAAACATTTTTACAAATCCGATGACAGGACTACTTTTCCAAACTTACCAGGAAGATTTTCTTTTCAATTCCTTTGACTTTGATGTACTCTTTCGGCAAGAACTCTTTGAGACTGTAAGATGAGAAAATGTTGCACATGAAACAATCAGGATGTTAATTCCACAGCAGTTTATTGAATGGTGTAATTATATGCAGGAGGAAAACAGAGTTCTCAGAGGGAACCATCTCTGTCAAAAAGAGCCACCTTTTCTGTCACACAAAGAAATCTTCCGATCAGGAACGACATCTTTGACAGGTGGCGTCTTCTTTAAATGTGATTCTGAACTTGGTACTAAAATGCCGCCAAATAACTGCCCACCCAGCCAAAAGCAAGCGGATAGGAGGAACTCGTGACTTTTTTACTCACTCTAAGAATCCAGTCTTATGCTTGTGCTCAACGTGATCTCCGAACTGCACCTGGCACTGAATTCCTCCGAACAGTACCGCCTCCTCCATCGTGACAGGGTGCGTCCCGTTCAAAATGGCGTCACGCGACTGCACGTACAGAAGATTCAACTGCACAGGGTCACGAGCATCGACGTTTTGATCGGAGAAGAAGAATTTGCGGCGAAGGAGAAGAGTTTCGTTTTCGTCAATGCCTTGTTCACGGAGGGTCTTTGCGTGGTCCAGCCAGTTCACTGAAATTAGAATTTTGGAGAATTTCAGTCAATTAGCCACGTTTGTGAAATGTTTATCACACAAATACAACATCCTGAACTCCATGGAGATATTTCATAAGGATGCTGCATCTCCAGGGAGGTGCTGCAAGCATTTGTACTTTTTCAATGCAAGTAGGACAGCCCTGGGCATAGCCTCCTGCCTGGTGGTGGCCTCCTTCTCAGGTTCACCTCCTGCCTGGGAGTAGCCTACCGCCCTAAGGGGGGCCCTGCACGGGTGTAGCCTCATGCTTGGTGGTGGCCTCCTACTCAGGTTCACCTCCTGCCTGGGAGTAGCCTCATGCCCCAAGGGGGGCCGCCTACACGGGCAAAGCCTCCTGCTCAGGCATAGTTATAAGCTGGCGAAAATGGGTGGAGGCGAAATGAGAGTAGGCGAAATGAGAGTAGGCGAAATGGGATGACACCTAGCCTGTGGATACCCAGCCAAATGATTGCACCAACAGAGTTACTCTCGGTAGGCAAAACATATGAATGATTCAGCACTGCAGTGGGATTGAAGAGAATATATATATTCTCAATGAGAGAACAGAATCTTACGCTCGTCATCCGTGTGTAACTTCTTCTTCATCTCTTCGAGTTTTTTCTGATCCCTCGCGAGCGTCCGTTCACGCTTTAACGTCATCGTCTTCTCCTTCTCCTCGTCCGTCAACTCCTTGACCAGTGAGAACTCTTCATGGTTCGAGATACCTGGAGGGGAGAAAAATGTCAAAGTTAAATTTCAAATCTTGTTTGGTTCCTGGGCTTTGTAAGATGGTAAGACTATAGGACTTAGGTGACGTCACGTTATTATGTGATTTTCATTCTTGTGAGCGTCAACTTCTCAAGATTATCAAAGTCCTACCAGCACTGTTGACTTCACTAATCAGGACACCTCCCTATTAAGGATAGCATTTGTAAGTCCAAACAGTGTCCTAAAGAGGTACAACAGCATTTCCTTACCGATTTTCGAACATGCTGTGACCATCAACTGGGCGATGGTGTGACTGTCATCCACCTGGAGGGTCTTGACGGAACCGTCCAACATCCGCACGCGAAGACGACGGAATTTGGATTTGTATTCCAGCAGGTCCTGGAAAAGAAGGAGGGAGATCTTGATGAGAAAGAGCTAAACAACATGCTCATGGAGAATCGAGGGGAACCGATTTTTTTTTTTTTTTTTTTTTTTTCTAAAACTCTTCATTGACAACAAAATATATTCAGCACATTGTTCAAATACGATATAGATACTGGTAAAATAATACAAGAGTTCTTCTTTTTTTGACTCCCCCCTCCAGCAACCATATTTGCTTCATGCAATTTGCGAACATTTCTGAAAAACTAAATTTTTTTGAATTTTTTTGAAGATTGCAAATTCATTAACTTTTTCCTATAAATTTTTTTTTCAAATAATTTTTATTTTTTCAAATCGAGATCATTCGTGAAGCCTTGGAAAAAATTCCAAAAAACATAAAAAATTTCTGGACTTTTATTTTCGCAAGACTGCAAATTGTATTTCTACATCTGTTTTCAAATATCAGCATAAATTCATAAATGGGAGAAGCCATATTTTAGAAACTCCCAACGGGACATATACTTATGATACGTCGTCCGTATAACAAAACACCCATATGAAATTGACAATTTGTGCATCTGTTTGCATCCGTTACCAAGGTTACGGAATCTAATATCAGATTATCTCTGCGTTAATCATATAATGATCTCTACAGGCGATTAATTATGCAGGGAATGCTGCGAGTTTTATACAACGAAATGAAATCTTCGAATTCAACAAGCCATCGCTACAGAAAACGCACACTTGCTTCGCCCTTTGTTGTCAGTGATGCGAGTTTCTCAAATTCGAGCATCCCTCAAACTAGCGATTAAAATCGCAGCTCTGCGACTATGATGGCTGCAACATGCGACTAAAGGATCGCTCATCTGAAGTCTGATCCGAATCTTCAGCGCGTAAAACTGGTATTAAATCGCTTAGTTTGATACTGACTCACCATCGTCGCGATGACCACCGAAAATGCCAAATATTGTCGCATGCGATTTGAAATGCAGGTCGCAATTCTAATCGCATGTTTGCGAGGTGCTCTAAGACAAACAGTCCGACAAAAAAGATGATTTGTAGTGTTTTCCATCCATGTGGCAGTGTTCAGACACAATGGGTTAATTTCCATCTAGGTTACGTGGAAATTATCATGTAATTTACCGTGGTTATAAGTGCACGATGATGAGGCAATTATGGGCGGCAATACGAATGGTAAATACTGATAATAATTCATCATTTAACCCTTTATAGTCTCAGGCATTTTTAACTTGGGAAAAAGTTCAGAAATGTCCAAATTTCCCAAAACGAAAAAAGATGACGAACATGGTACAATAAGAAATTGACAATCGTGAGATTTTCAACGAATGTGACAACTTCTACGTCACAAAGAAGAATATCATCATCATCATCATCATTATCATCATCGTCATCATCATCATCATCATTACCGGCGGCATCACCCTATTGAATTTTTCCCGGGATCTTTTACTTGCCCTGTCATAGACACTCTGGGGACCACGGCTTATAGTCTCATCAGACAAAATCAATTCCATGTTCATGCCCTTTAGAATTTTCGTGTAAAATCACGGATGACAACTTTCTCGTCACCACTGTGGGTCATAACGGCAAAAGCTCAACACAAACCCTGATTACCACAAGACATTGACAAGCTAAGATTTCATTGTTTCTTACTTTTTTAGCCAGCCAAACTGGTTGCGAGAACAGCAGTATTTTCTCAGTCGGATTGCGATTTTTGGCGAGTTTAAAACCCTCCACTAATAACTTTACTCTGGCCATAAAAGTCCAGCGTGAAACATTTCCCACCATATTGGAATGAAAATTGGTGGTAAATTTGTGCATGTTGGATCGATGTGGGTCATATGGACGATTGCTTGATTATTTCATATCCACAGAAGCCAATTTTCTCTTTTCCATTACTGGGGAGGACAAGAGTTCCACGCTTTAGTAAGATGACAGGCCATGAGAGGACAGAGCAGTTGGGCCTAAGTAGGCCCAGCAGCTCACAGGGCATTAGACACAATCACCTGTGTTAGATCAACTACCACCTATGTCCACCGCAGATGAGAGATTTTATATTCTTGCGATAATAATCGCACTGGTTGAAAGCCCAAGGACGAAGCGACAGAACGCAAAAGTTAGGCCCAGTTGCTCAAACGATCAAACGCCATCATCACTGGACTACCACCGCAGATGAGAGATTTTTGTTCAAGTTGTCATGGTCGCACATCGCAATGATGAAAATTGCTCCTCTGCACGGCGCTCCTATACATTGTTGTAGAGTACCATGTCAAGGTCAAGTGGCCGAGGACAAATGCAAAGGACTGATTGCGGCTGTGGGTTGTCAATAGCTGCAAAATAGTCATATTTGTCACCATACAGGGTGTCACCGAAAGTAATGCTGAGGAAATCCAGACAGGCAGGGAAGGGAGTGGCCGTGTTATATGTCCATGCTGCCAGAATGGTGCAGCAGCTCGAAATTATCTTTTGTCGGGATGCCCCTGGTATAATGGAGATTATCCACACAACATCAGACATTGGCTACAACAATTAGTGGCCCAATTGCGCACTCAATCAGTCTAATACATTGTTTTTCAAGCCAATTATCCCTGTGCACAGAAACCAAAATAGCAATAGCATGGATCATAAAAACCACAATTCCGTGATTATTTTCCGAAATTACTCGATTGTGATTGTTGGTCCGGGACCTTATTCACATTTTAGTTGTCATTATCTTGATATGAGTAAACTAGAGGGCCTATTTTGTGTCGGGAATTGGCGATGAATTTCGAAAGATAATTCATTGTTCGATGATTATTGTTTCATAAAAGAATATTCAACACGACGAACTAATAAAGTGTTTATTTTCAAATGATTGTTATCAGGCTCATGTTGGCTGTGGAAGATGACTCTCATCAAGCCAATATACTAACTGTGTTAGCTGATGTCTGATAGACGACTGTTAAGTGTCTTGCTCAAGGACCATCATGCCTGTTGCAGATTATGGCAGTCACGAGCAACAACCCTTTAAGTGCAGGAAGTGCTTGAGATGGAAGTGCAAGACTAATAAATGTACGATTTATAACGATCAGTGACAGTTGAGCCAATTAGGGAGTGAGTCATCCTTCAAAATGGTCGCGTGGAGAATGCCACTATTCATCGTTAAAAAAAGGAAGGAAGTATTCCTCTCGATGCCTGGCAAATTTCATATGCCATGCCAATCATATCTTAGAAAGACTGTAATGCTATCTTTGACTTGTCTGTCAATTACACAGGGTGTCCCAAAAAACGCCCATAAACGAATATAATGCGCACCATCCTGACACCCACTCCCAACTCCCATTCTGAAAACTACTCGCTATCTGATGACATAATACGCCGAAATGAGACGGAGTAAAACCTCGGTAATATCTCTCACTGACTCTATAGCATACATACCCCATTCCTGAGTAGGTAATACTCAAAAAACACCCAGGCGAATATATTGCGCACCATCCTGACACCCACTTCCAACTCCCACTCTGAAAACTACTCGCTATCTGGTGACATAATACGCAGAAAAGGGACGGAGTAAAACCTCGGTAATATCTCTCGCAGACTCTATAGCATACATACCCCATTCCTGAGTAGGTAATACTCCAGGGTTCGTCCGCTCTCCAGCCATACGCCCTTCTTCGAGTCTTCGTCTGCCAAGAATAAACCAAAGTCGCTCGCTGAAAATAGAAATAACGAAGAGATGAGCTGATGACATACAATTACATTATGGTTTGTAGGAGGAAACCAGATCCCTGGGACAGCTATGCATTAACCAAATCTTTACCCTAACTAAAGCAAAAGGATTTAAGCGACACTTTTGGTCCAAATGTTAGTATCTGCCTTTTGCTTCCACAAAAGGTTCCAACCGCTAATTATTACAGCCACCTTTTGGCAATGAAGTCAATTATTTGGCCACCTTGCACCTGCCGCAAGTCCACATACAAAAGTCAAAGAAATACACAAGCGTAATTTAGTATACTCAACAAGTCTCATCATACTGCACTAAGATAGTGACCCACTGGACCAGATATTCCTTGCAATTTGCACCACGATTTGAATTTTCATTTCACCATCTCAGGAAGTTGACTCAGGAAGTCGACTGACGGAAGACACGACTTGAAAGTTCATGCGACCCAAATGCACTGAACATGTGCTCAACTAGACAACCGACCCGATTGTTGTCGGCACCTTAGAGGAGGAATACTCCCCAGGAAAAGAAACAATGCCCAAATGTAAGTAGCGGGATTTCAACAATCAAATATTCAAATTCTCACACACCAGGGCCCTTCCTCGGTCAAAGTAGCAGTGTAAGACCAGTCATACAGTGCTGGTCAAAGTCAGTGAGCCACACAGAGCCCACACACTGCAGGAGTACCTCGACTAAGTCCACGAAGATATGGCAAGGGGGAGCCAAACTGAAGACTGAGCAGTGGGGATCGCTGGAACAACTTACCCGCACCACCGCCATTGTGAGTGCTACAGAATTGAGAGTGAGATGGCACATATGGAACACAGAAGAAGAAGGGGAGTAACTGGCCTGCATTATGGGTTGCAGTGATACACACTGCCAAGGTCACTCAGAATGTCATGGCCTGTTCCTTAGTTGTATCCACAATGAGCAGCAGAAGAACCGAAATGTCCCCTTGGTCCTCCAAACTCCTAAATTTGGACTGCCTGAACCATGGCTTCCAAAAGGTTTGAGGAAAATTTTGTAACACAGCGAGATAGGATGAGAATTTTTTGAGTATCCACAATGAACAACTGGAAGAACTGGAATGTCCAACCTCCTCCAAACCCTAACACAACTACTCAAACACTCAAGGAAATGAACTGATGTAACTAGGATCAGGACCAAGGCTCAAGTAGGCCTGCATGCCAAGCGAGATAAGAAACTGTTGAATCATGCCCCCTTGAAGTGCATCTGGTTCCAATGAGGAAGCATGTGTAGGTCCGTCCCGCCCACCAGAGCCATCTTGACACAGAAGGCTTCAAGAATGCCAAGTCCCTTTGACGGGGTAAGATTACTGCAACTGCTTTAGAGTAGATGTTTTACCAAAACCAGCAGCACATGTTAAAGCAGCGACGGAGATAAAAGTTGGCACTTTTAAAATTTCCAGTCTGCAAAGTGCAAAGTCATCACACATAAAGCAGGATGGACTCCTAAACCGTGAAATCTCTCCCAAAGAGAAAAGTGGACAAAAGTCGACATACCTCAATATTGGAATACACCCACAAATAAATGCTACAAGTTTTCCTCATTTTATCATGTTATAGCCAAATGGGTTCCATCCTTTTTCCAAGACGAGCCTTGAAGTCCAAATGAGCGTTCAAACTCTGTGACCGCACCGGCTTCCTGCACATAACGAGGTCTGGCAACCAAGTCAGTAATATGTGCAACATGTGATAGGCCGCTCAACCGATTACAGCTATTTAATGCAAATTTCATATATTCTGAAAAATCTTACTAATGATGCCCAAAGAAAGGTTACCAAGCTTTATCTCGCTAAAAAAACTCGCAAAGATAACCACCTACCTCAATATAAGCATTGAAGCTAAAATCACTGCTAAAACACTCCATCCTTTTTTAAGCTGCTCATTCCCATCTTTACTCCAAGGCTAGCCACGTCCAAATGAGCGCTCAAAGTTCAAGCCGACACCGACTTCCTGCTGATTACAACTTGCATCGTCTAAATGGGGACCATCGTTATAGGCCGACAAGACCGTTTACAACAATTTGATGCCGTTTTCTGATGTTCTCACAAACAACTATGCAAATATTAATGAAAGCAGCGAAAAATTATTCAAATGTCAATGCCATTTCCAGTACCAATTTTATACATACCCAGTCCTACTGTCCACTTCAGGAGTAAATGTCGGCCTTATTTTGTCCCATTTAGTGGAAAATTACTTTTTTAATTTCTTCAAGTGTCCTTTTTCCTGAACACGAGAAAATTATGTCGGTACCCAAAATTCTATGAAATAAAATCTAAACTTTGAAGAAATCTGACCAGTAGTTTTAACCCAAAAGCCCAAAAGGGTGTGAATATTTACTTCTGCACCAGACTGTACTCCTCTATATACTGAGTCATAGAGCATTTATTTGTGGTTTAATTTGATTGGCTGGCCCACATGAGGGTTGTGACGGACAATTTGTCAATGATCGAGATAATTGGGGATAAATTGGGCCCACAGGTTGCAGAGTATACTGTACCCTCATATAAAAACACAGTCCCCCTGGTCTGTGTCCCCTAGATTTCACACAAACCGTTCTTTTAAAGGGGTACACTGTTGGTATCAAATTACAGATTATTTTACTAAAATCAACTTCTCATGAGCCATGAAAATATATACGAGTCATTGCCCCCCCCCCCCCTAGCTGAATGGACCAGCCACCTCATTATAATCAAGAATCATTTCAAGTGAATTCCTTTTAACCTATCCTGGGACAAAATCGACATTGTGGAGACCCCCCCCCCCAACATTTAAACCCAAAATCTGTTAAACACTGGGATTAAGGATTCCCCACCACCCCACCCCAAAAAGTACTTTTAACCATTGGTTCCACTGGGAGACAGCAGTCACATCAGGCAAATTGGATGATGGAGAACCAATTCAGGACACACATCCTAAACTGTAATTATTCAGAAAGTATTCCCAACTCATTCTCGAATATTAATGAGCACTAAACATGATGAATAATTAACCTTGATGATGTTAAATGATGAGAAAACAAGACGTCAAAATTTCAGCTCTCATTTTTGATGAGTTCATAAAACTGGGTCACTTGGAATCATTTTTTCCCCCAGAGGCTAAAACTTGCTTTCATGGGGCCGGGAGGCACATTGACAGTTTGTAAGTCATTTCAAGGTTTTGTTTGAAGAAAAAAAAACATGAATGGCAAAAAATTAAAGCATGAACCATACCAGTTGAAATCTATCGACATGACCATTCATTGGAAAGCTCTCAGTGAGCACAATCTAATGGTACCATTTGGAAACCTATTGACTTGACCAGCCGTTGGAAAGCTCTCAGTGAGCACATTCTAATGGTACCATTTGTAAACCTATCGACATGACCATTCATTGGAAAGCTCTCAGTGAGCACATTCTAATGGTACAGCTTGTAAACCTATTGACTTGACTATCCATTGGAAAGCTCTCAGTGAGCACATTCTAATGGTACAATTTGTAAACGTATCGACATGACCATTCATTGGAAAGGCAATTAGATGTCCTGTGACGTTAGCAGGGTGAAATTTATAACACTGTCTGTGATATTTGTCTGGAAACAATAGTTGGTGTAGGAAGCACCTGTGAACACACAAGCACCAGTATAATAGGAGGCCCGCTGAAATTTTCCAGATAATTGTAAATAATTGACATCTAGTGGCAATTTCCACTGCAGGATTTATATTAGATGGTAATTAACACTGGAATGGGCTATGAGGGTCTAGCTTATTAACCCTTGCAGAAGTGGGGCGATTTTGAGAATATCAGAAAAGCAACAGAGGCGTGCCTGCCAAACCTATTGACATGACCATTCATTGGAAAGCTTTTGATCAGCCCTTTCTGATGGTACTATCTGTAAACCTATTGACATGACCATTCATTGGAAAGCTTTTGATCAGCCCTTTCTGATGGTACCATCTGTAAACCTATTGACATGACCATTCATTGGAAAGCTCTTGATCAGCCCTTTCTGATGGTACCTTCTGTGAACCTATTGACATGACCATTCATTGGAAAGCTCTCAGTGAGCACTTTCTGATGGTACCATCTGTGAACCTATTGACATGACCATTCATTGGAAAGCTCTTGATCAGTACCTTCTGATGGTACCATCTGTGAACCTATTGACAAGACCAATCATTAGAAAGCTTACCATCAGCAACTAATGATGGTGCCATCTATTTTTGCTGAAAATTAGCAAATTGGCCAATTTTCAGCTTCATGGAATTTCCCCGGTTTACCGGATCATAAAACCATATAATATCAGCTTTATACACATCGCTGACATGTCCGTAATTATCCGACATTTCAACAAAACCGATTGCCGGCCGATATTATGGACTATGATGAGCAGTTATCTCTTCAAACAATCGGAAAATAACAGCACCTTGCAATTAATGCAGCAAAAATTGGCTACCATCAGATTGTTTATGACAATTTTGGGGGTTTTTTAACGAAAATACCATATCTGGTATTATGTGACATTGGTTGGGAGACAGGACTATTGTTTCCATGTCAGTGCATGTTGAAATAACAGTCAAGATAATTCATATACATGTGTAATCGTTTTTGTAACTTGCAGTTCATAACTGTACCAAAAATTGTTACTGTTAGAAAACTCCTCATCTTGGGTTGGTAAAAATACAGGACTTCCTACCAGGGAGAAACTAAAGGGTGAGGGCACCAACATTTCACGGACAAAAATCCACCACCGGAAAATCAGAACCGTAAAAACCCTGAAAGAAATGACTTGGAGGAACCTTCTGTCACCAACTCAGGATTGCTACTCCTCTTGGGAGAACTATGTTACTGGTGCAATATATACCATGTGCAAGGTTAAAGGTAGGGAATCGTTGCCGGGTGGCAACATATGACTCATCCAGCTGGATTACCCATGCAAAGTACCATAATGCATAAGGCTGATGCACTATCTGCTATGACCAGTGGCGACATGTCCTGGTGAGAGAATATAGAACTAACATTTATCACCTTCAAACCCTTCCAAACCTTGGTAAAATCTAAACACCTAAACGTGAAACACCTATCACCAACCCATGAAACACCAGGTGAAGAGCCCCGCAAACTAACGATTTAAATCACAACGACCTGCGATCATGATCCCAACACCCGTCTGAGGGACCTCCAATGTAGCCATGATGTGACCTCAAATGTGTCGTCAACATGACTTCGGAGATAATGATCATCGATTTTTCACAGCAATCGAAACTTGAGTCACTTGCAGGTTGCGGTGATTGAAATCACCAGTTTGCGAGGCGCTTAGGGATGAAATATGCCGTGGATGTTTCAACCACAACGTTCCTTTACCTTCAGATGACACGGCCAAAGTGACCGGTGGGGTGCGGGGCGCTGAAATCGTAAAGTCTACTCATCAATCCGTTAAATCAACATCACCTGTTTTGCAACAACCAATGAGAATCACGGCAGGGTGATGACAGAAGATGTAATCGATCATCTCATCCCATTCTGTCACCTATCGAAACTACAATAGGGAGTTTTCGCAACACCCCTGACTCCCCAACGCGAAAGCCTATCCCATCGTTCGAGCTCCTCATCATGATATCAAACAATGGGATAGGCTTTCGCGTTGGCGTTTCAGAGGATTCCTGATAACTCGCTAACATTTACCGACCTATACCGTGGAATATTGAACCAATCAAGAGCAAATTATAACAGGATCAAACAAAGCTGCAATGAATGTAGCACGATATTACAACATCTAAAATCAGAACATAAGAGGCCTTTCAATTGCATAAGTCTTGTCACAGCTTCTATAAGTAACCGTTCACGGCAAACAAGGACATGTCGCTCCGAGCTTTGCAGGTTGAGCTTTGCAGGTTGAGCTTTGCAGGTTGAGACAGACTGGCTGTTCATTTCATGTCTGCCTTTTGCGAAATCATCAATTTCTTCCAGTATGTGGTGTCATTGAGGCCCATCTTCGGTACGACATGTGCCTTCTTTTGCTACCACTAATCACATTTACTTCGGCTAATTTGAGCGCATTGTCTCGTGTTGTCATTTGGGTCACCGCTCAGAAAACTGCCCTTTCGCACCAAAAAACTCCACAAACTTTTCATTTTCGTTCATTCTGATGACTTCATATTTCATGACATTAGGATCTGAGCATATTTGAGGGTTTTTGGAGGCCAAAAATGCATCAGAGTGGGTCATTCACCCCAATGTCTAATTTGAGCGCAGGGGATTTACGCTGTGAACTTTGCTGAACTGAAAGACCTGGTATGAACCGAATGAAAGCAACATCAAAGAAATCAATGGTGATCAAATGTAAAACGTTTCGAAAGGAACAAATCTCGATGAAAAATTGGATAAAGTCTCACCCTGGTCTCCAGGTTCCAGTCTTCTCGAATATCCTTAGTGAGCATGTGAAGAAGGCAGACAACATTCAAGTAATTTAAGAAGTTACTGCCACATTTTTGTCACAGCCAAACATTGGAGACTATACCAGTTCCATACTCTAGCAATAGATGTCTCTTCCTGTAAATGTCATGCTGGACTGGGACAGCTTGGCCGAGTTTCTCTCAAAGAGCAGGTCGGATATGGTTTGAACTGGATCGGGAGTAGTTTAGTATTTCACGCAAACTCGGCGTACATTTGTAGCTCAAGTCACGCCAAGTTTAGCTTTCTTCAGGTGCGGATCCAGGAGAGAGAAAAAGAGGGGTGGGGTGCACCCCATTTCTCATCAAAATTCCTGGTGTGTTCCAAAATTTCATGGTCATATTTGAAGATTTTTATGAATTCAGGGGTGTGGGTGTACCTGGTATGCCCCCTGTTGATCCGCGCCTTTTCTTTGCAACAAAATAATCACATGGCTACATATACTTACGATTTCCAGTCGATGCCTCTGGTATCTTTTCCCTGATGATTCGGCAAGCATCGTAGACAATGCACGTTGGCTCAAATTGCATCGTTTTGGTGCCATTGGTACCGACCACACCCACTTTCAGCGACAGCGTCGCCATTTTGAATTCTTAACGTATCAGTCTTTGGATGTCAATCTGAAAAATAAACGCAGAGATCTGTTACAAATCAGTTTTTGAGCCGACCCCAATTTTGTCATTTTATCCCTTAAAAAGTGATATTTTAAGATGATGACTTATAGAAATGAAATATTTGAAAGTATTTTTTGACATGTCGGCCCATAGTTGGCAACAGTGTTGAACTCAACTTCAAAGAGGAAAGAAACGGAGGTGAGTCATTTCCTTTGAAAAATTGAGATTGCAGCGTTATTGGCTCAGAACATTCGATAAAACGTCTTCTGCACTTGCTGAGAAAGTGGTTGTTTACCATTCATATCCGTTTCACCATCTGCTTACACAGTGTAGGAGGTACAGTACACACCTGCATCGGCCAATAAACAGAATTACCGCTGTTTTACGTGGAATCCACACAGATTTTAAACAGAGGTTCTTCTGAACTACCCACCAATATGATATGGTGAATGTAAGGGATGATTAAGAAAATGGTTGCTTTAACGACAATATTCAATGAAAATCTGACTAACGTCTGCCTCTGGAATCTAGCTGCAGATATCAACAACTGCGTTTTCGCTGGTAAACACCAGTCTCCAGTTGAGCACTTTTACATGTTATCAGCCCATTGAATTTTCTTTTGCTCTCAAATCATTGGTGTTAGCCCAGGTGGCATCTATCGATTACATCACAGCGGTAGCCATTGGTACACACGTTGCACATTGTGACGCACAACGCGCCCCGCAACCAAGCTATTTAATCGCCGCAACCAATTATCAAGTTTCAGCAAATTCGTATGCATAATAACTGCATGGCATTGTGTATAATTGCATTTCTATTTTCCTTGACCAAAAGTAATTACAACAGCGTAACCCTTTGACTGTTCCAGGTGAGATCTTCAAGGATCTTAGCCAGGAAATATGAATCACCGACTAAAACAATAAAACAACCCACATGACTGTGTTATTGGTTGAGTGTGTACTGAACATGTAGGTAGTGTGTGCTTCAACAGTAGGTTTGAACGATGTACAAAGGTTTGCTGTGCATGGATGAAAGCGATGGGCCTACCATGCACCAAGCATCACAGGCAAGTGAAAGGCTGCGTTATGTCGACTAGGCCACACAAATTTGTCCTGAGGTATCAGGGGTTAACGTTCACTTCTCTGCCCCTGCACACAAACCCTGAAACACCCCTCAATTCCTGAAGTTCTAGCACAGAAGCAGTTGCGCCAAATCAGGGTGCCTGTAGGTCAGCTGTTGGGGGGGAAATGTCTCAGGGGGTTGTGTGCAGGGCCGGAGAAGTGACTACTGACCAGGATTTCCTCAGGACACACCCCTTCACTTCACCTCTTTGCTAAAATAAAGCTGTTTCACCGGAGATTTCTAATCAATACAGGCGGCAACCATATCAGTCTTACAAGGGATATCGAAAGCTGAATATCATGGATATGGCATTCCTGGGATGGTTTCGGCGGATATCTTGCTTAACTGCAATTAGTATCAATACAGCATGAATCAATACACTACTGATGCCAATCAGCTGTACCTTTTTGTCTGTTTCTCAATCACCAGGGTAACGAAATAGAAAACTTGCAACAGTCAAGTAAGACTAGAGTTATGTTCACAGTTTTGGGCTCTTGCCTAAGCCAAGGACGGCTCATCCGGCCGGAGCTTATCCCAGTTTCCACAGCATTAAGCGACTAGGAGTATTACTCCCCCTAGTTCAACTTCCCAGGCAAGCCTGGTACCCATTTACTCCTGGGTGGAGAGAAGCAAGTTGGGTAAGTGTCTTGCCCAAGGACACAAAGATGAACAGTGCTGATTCGTCTGAGTGTCGTATCTATGACCACCTGGTTATAAGCCCGGCGCTCTACCCATCCTGCCACTGATCACTGTTTTCAGTTTACGAATGGAATGTATCATAAGTCTGGTTACAGTGACACACTATGTTCACACACAAGTTTTACCCAACCAGGCTCCTCAAAGCTCAACAAGTCTTAAATGCTGCATTGCTAAACAAATACCTCAGTAGCATGGGCCAATAACATTATGCTACATTTGATCGGTCTGTCTATAGAGTTAGCGTAACGTCAGCAAGGATATTAGTGCAGTACTTCTGTGTTACTACGATATTGAATCTTGAAGGAGGATACATGGCCCAATTCATTAGATGGCATGTCGATTTTAGCGGATCACTGGTGGAGTGGTTAGAGCACCAGGGTATAACAAGGTCATAGGTTTGACACTCAGACAGATCAGCACTGTTTCATCTTTGTGTCCTCGGGCAAGGCACTTACCCTTCTTGCTTCTCTCCACCCAGGAGTAAATGGGTAACAGGCTTGCCAGGGAAGTTGACCTGTGATAGACCAGCACCCTATCCAGGGGGAGTAATACTCCTAGTCGCTTAATGCTATGCCAAAACCGGGATAAGCTCCGGCCGGATGAGCCATCCTTGGCTCGGGCAATAGCTGAGCCGTCCTTGGCTTGGGAAAAAGCTGAGCCGACTTTAACTTTTTAACTTTATAAGATATGGTGGTGATTGTGGTCAACTCATAATCTTTGATTAGTCACTTTACTTGAATCGCCTCGATATCCACATATTGACAGGTCTGTGTGTCACTGCCATGCAATATTGTGCAATTGACGTCTCATGTGACCTACTAATTGGCATCTGGTTTCTGTTGTGGCCTAACGAGATCGTTAAAAGCGTCTCTAATTTCACAACATTGATTGCAACACAGCAATTAAAAGTCTTGGAAATTGAAGCAAGATTTCTTGAAGCAACTTGGTACTGCTTTTCTGGCTAGGAGTTTGGCTTTTTGTGTAAAGGGACCACAATTCATAGTTGTAATGATCCTTGTATCAAGTTTTGTTAGGCTTTTTGTGTCAATTTCAGGGGACCACAATTCATTGAAACAGTCTTCCCTGCAGCCAGTGCTGTGTGGCGCACAGCACTGCCGTTCTCTACTGCTACGCTTTCTGTATGACCTTTATTTCTGTATCAAAAACTCTCCCACAAACTCCCAGTGGCTGAACCTCAGGAATATCCTCCGTTCTCTCGGCCTAGGTGTAGCTAATAGCCCCTAGAGTAAATGCTGATCACATAATAGTAACATGTATACATTACTGAGTGGGGAAGAGTTGCATTGCGAGTTCATGGAGTTGTTCTTGCACTTAATATACCATCGCTATGTTACAGAGGTGGTGAGAGCGAATAAGGCCTGGATCTCAGGATGGATGGTGTGATGCAGAACCTTGATTTTCCGCCTCTTCCAAGGTCAAATGCTATTCTGCTACTTTTCTATTTTTGGCCAAAAGCTCATCGCACACAGCTTCATATGTCTTATACCACTCTTAACAAAATCGGGCAATTATCAATGTAATGTGGGAGGAAAGTTACACTGCCAGGGAGTCTCCCAATCTACCACATGTAGATGTCCCAAAGAGGGAGTTGAGTCCTCAACCAGAGGTGACAGGGAAGGGCTTGTGTTATCATGAACATGAGGCTAATCCAGCGCGCCACTCGACAGCATAAAGATCAGATCGGGTAGTACCAGAGGAGAAGAGAATCACTGGGACTATACCAGCCCTACAGCCTAGGATTTCCCTTGCATTCACCTCAAATTCCTTTTCACCTGGTATTAAACTGACCTTGGCATGTTTTGTAGGACCAAATCAATCAGTTTGATGAAATACATCCACTGGTTACTACAGTTTGTTTATTTTACTAGAGTTTCTGAACCCTCTCTGTTTTATTGTTATTTATCGATAACCAGTTGAACAGAGTATACAATCGAACCTCTCTATCAAGGACACCCTCGGTACTGACAAGTGCTGTCCTTAATAGAGAGGTGTCCAGATTAGAGAGGTCAAATTGTGTAGACGTAACAAATTCTCTAAGCACCAAGTTTCAGCAAATTGTTATGCATGATAACTGCACTACAGCATTGTGTATAACTACAGTGGAACCTCCCTTAGCGGACACCTCTCTATTAAGGACGACCTCTCTATCAGGGACACTCATTTAAGTCCCAAATTGGTTCTTTCCATGCATTTTGACCTCTCTAATCAGGACACCTCTCTTTAGGACATCACTTGTCAATCCCGAGGGTGTCCTTAATAGAGAGGTTCTACTGTACATTTCTATTTTCCTGGACCATCAGTTAGTACGAACGTGGTACCCCTTAACCAGCTTGAAACCTCCCTGGTAGACACTGATGACAATCACTACAATACCAAGGACTGGCCCATCATTCTACTCGACGAAGACTCACAATAGTAATTCCAGTATCTACAATCAGATAAACGGTGCCGTTGATCCATCATCCGATGCTATTATCATTTTAATGACCCTCAACTATTGAAACGACAGAATAATTCCATCTCAGGTTTCATTGGATCGTACTTTGGCGGTGGGCTGATTACTCTCATTCCGACATTCGGCACGTTCGATGCATACTAATTTTTCAGAATTAACCGATGATGAATCAACCACCGCAACCTCACTAGAACTTGCAGATGAGTGCCGCGACCTCAACAGATCTGGCAGAAGAGTGCTGCGACCTCACCAGAACTGGCAGAAGTGAAGAGTGCTGTGACCGCACCAGAACTTGCAGAAGAGTGCTGCGACCTCACCAGAACTGGCAGAAGAGAGCCGCAACCTCACCGGAACTGGCAGAGGAGAGGCATGATCTCACCAGAACTTGCAGAAGAGTGCTGCGACCTCACCGGAAATGGCAGAGGAGAGCCATGACCTCACCAGAACTTGCAGAAGAGTGCTGCGATCTCACCAGAACTTGCAGAAGAGTGCTGCGACCTCACCGGAAATGGCAGAGGAGAGCCATGACCTCACCAGAACTAGCAGAAGAGTGCTGCGACCCCACCAGAAATGGCAGAGGAGAGCCACGACCTCACCAGAACTGGCAGAAGAGAGCAGGTCATCGTATTCCACCACCGATCTGGCCATTGCAGACTTTGCCATCATCTATACCATATGTTTTTGAGATACCCCAACCCCTGCAAAACTGAGCCAATGACGGTCAACCACGTTTGTTTTTATGATTGACTGACTGATTCTACATCTTCAACGCCTGTGGTTTGGATGTTAATTCTGCTACATCTTCAAGGGCCTGTGGTTTGTCCGGATGCACACACACACGAACCCCTCACCGATGGTTAACCCCATGATTCATAACCTTTCAGTAATCATAGACAGTATCCACATGATGCATAGTACAGGTGCTGGACGTTTTTCGCTACATCAGTTTACCTGTCAGGTCCAGCGCTCTTTAAATCATTCACCTACAGAGGCCTCCATTCCGTTCTCCCAGTACAGTTACTCTGTAGTAACTGGCCTGTTAGTACTTGACACGCTGAACTCTTCTGCCATCCTGCTATACTTCTTGGGCTCTCCCGGGAATTGAACCCGGGCCCTCTCGCATAGTAACCAGCAGTGTTAACCACTAGGCTATGAGGCATTTCTCTGCACTCTACCGATGGTCCATGCAGAGTATATTCTGCTCTCTACCATTGGACCATGTGGATGTCCTTATGCACTCTACATACCAATGGTCAATGGTGAGTTCATTATGCACTCTACGAATGGTCCGTGCGGATTTCATTATACACTCTACATACCAATGGTCCATGCACAGTTCAATGCACTCTACCAATGGTATGAATGCAGAGTACCCGTATTTAGGTCGCACTTGTCAGAAAGTCACTCACAGACGTTCATCTACGACTGAAATCAACATAAAGTGCAACCAATAATTTCTGGATGAACCTCCAGTAACGTCACCATCCACTTCCAGGAGGCCAACATTAGCCTGATGAATGCTTATCTTGAGATAACATCGAACATTCATCCTGTGATGCAGGAGGCTAGCAGTAAAATGGACATCGCTGGGCGTAATATCATTTTTATAGAACTGTCTGATGTGCCGTTAAAATCGTTACAGACGACTTCCCCTCCCTTTTTATGCATTTCTGCCGGCGACAACATCTCAGACACTACAGGGGTGGGTCCTGGAGCTGGAAAAAGAGTACACTGCATTTCTCATCAAAATTCCTGGTGTGTTTCAAAATGGTCAATTTCAAAGATTTTTATGAAATAGGGCAGGCGTGCATTTGGTGAATGCACCCTCCTTAGATCCACGCCTGTACCAGAGTTCCAATTTGAATTTGTCAGCAACCAATTTCATGTGAGTGAAGATACAAAAGGATCCAAATATGTTAATAATGGTTATGATGATAATTTAAGCACTAATTATAAGAGGATGAACCTAAAAGGGGTTAAAACGTAAAACAATGCAGTGATATGATTAAGCTGAGCCTGATTGATCAATTATGGCAGTCAACATCGACTTGATGCCATGTAATCGTCGGGACTTCCTCAATTTACGCAACTGATTGCGTAGGAATTGGGTCAGCCATGTTTGGAAGCAACTTTCGGAGTAATCACAGATTTATTTGATTATGTTTATACGAATGTCGTGGTTCCTGGTTTCGGGTGGATTTATTAACCCTCAAACCCAGAGCTCTACAGACCACCAGGAGCTGAACCGATGGCAATCCACCACCTAAGTCGGTATCTGGAGAGCCCTGCAAACAGGAGATTTTTATTGCTGCAACTGATGCAATACTACTGTGACAAGAAGCTCCAGTTAAGTTTTACTATCACCAATCGGAAATGATGTAGTTTGACTGCATTCATCATATCCACTGAATAATGGCACTTATTTTGTCATCGATGACCTTTTTTGGGCTGTGATCGGAAATCGTAAACTCGTTCCGAAGATCCTCATCTATGGAAAAACTAATCATCGTAGGTTTGATACTTGTCGCAGGGACAATTGAATCAGGAATGCAATAAGTATTGAAGCTAATTTCAATAGGACCAAACTTCAAAGAAATCCGACCAGAAGTTGGTCCTTCACAGCCCTAAATCATGCAGGCATAACTTTTACGAATGGACTATAAACGAGGAGATATCACATGCGAATTATTTCGAAACGGGCCATGAGTAGAATATTATAACAACAATTATAGACAATAATTGTCAAAAATGGCCACTTGCTCTATTCAATCAACATCATCATTAACATACCAGGGTAGGACACAGAGACAGATAAAAGTGCTAGTCCCACGAAGTCCACACAGACATAGGCACCCCCATTACAGAAAAAATTGCCACAACAACTTTCAGACTGCCTTACTTAGAAATGGTGGATTCATTGACATCGAGGCTAAAAGGTGCCAGACTCTGGAAAAAGGACAAAAAACTTGAGTTGACAGCTGAATTTCCCATCTTTCCTATCAGAATAATTTCAATATGGCCACCATGGTGGCCATCTTGGATAAGCTATTACCCAATATGAAAGTGAAGCCCACCAAAATCTTACCCAGTGCAGGATGCAGCAACACAACATTGCCACTTCCTGGCCTTCCAATCGGAATCATTTCAAGTGGCGCTGAGTCACACGTACTTTCAGCGGCCTGGTGGTCTAGACCGAGTTGAGATAAGTGCTTCGAGTGCAGGCAAGAACTTGCCTTCATCTAACAATTATCCAGATTTATACATGTTGCTTTTGATACTAGATATAGATATTTCTGCAACTTGTGGATTAAGATGGCAAAATTCTGTCCAATTCTTGCCAATCAAAGTTGACCAAGAAACCATTTTTTCCAATGATGGCCGAAGATGGAAAGTTGAAGGAAACCACCGACCATTTCCTGAAAGTGACTGACGAGAACCGTAAAATCAACTTCCATTGGCCTAACTTTCAACGATTTTGCTTGGATGTCCTTGAAGATTTCTGATGAAAGAAAGCAAGCACTTGACAGGGATGCTGGGTGGATGAGGCAGGATGCAACAAGGAAGCTAGCATGAATGCAACAACTTATTCTGATTCAGCCATCCTGAGACTCAAGGTTTTTCACTCGCGTCATAAACAAAACCCTCGTGAAGAAACTAACCGATGTTACTAGTGTTGGTTGCCATTTTTATTGCAATTTCCTGTGCCCCAATCCCCTCTGCTCGAGCCCCCACGCGCTGAGTCAGACCTTCCTACCTAGTGGGCCACCTGGAACACCTAGGGTGAACGTCATGCAGTCTGTATTGTAAGGGTTCAAGGAGGCCATGTCCATCGCTACCTTTCTACGGTCAGATTGCCTGAAGGATGCACTTATCTTGCGCCAACAGAGTTCTCCACAGGGTTTTCTCACGGTAGGGTGACACCCTTGATAGTCAGGGACTTTTGCCAGGGTGTAACCCAAAGTAGGGTGGCCCGCAATCTAAGGTAGAGTGGCCCTATACACCCCTTCACAAATTCTAGAGCAAGGTAGGGTGTGGCTCTTCCAAGGTAGGGAGGCTGCTTCTAAGGTAGGGTGGCCTCCCAGGCAAATGACCATGTGGAGTACACAGGCTGGGAAGAAGGTGATTTTGGTAAGATCTCTGGGGAACCACTTGACAAGACTGAGAGAGACTGAACAACATGAAGCATAGATGGGCCAGGTCAGGGCTGCTGTGCCTCATCTTTTGCGAGAATCGGAGCAAGCAGCCCATGACAACTCCCCAATCTCTATTTTAGTGTTGATCATAACTCCGGTCTATCTTGGTGACAAATTAAATTACTTCAAACGCTCTCCATGCAGCATGCTCCCCTGGGTAACGTTAGATATAAATTCATCCATCACAAACGGGGAATAATTGTCAGTTTATGGCCCAGCGTTTTGTACGCAATCTGGCGTTTTGTTTGAGTAACACTATGATTCATCCAATGTGCAGGAAAACAGCCCAACACTAAGGGTGTTAAGTTTAACACTAAGGGTGTTGAGTTTAACACTACAGATGACTTTAGACCTAAGAGTGTGATTTCTTCTTCCCGATCCGGATCTGGGCCCAATAGCGTTGCAGCCAGCGGTGTTAACCACTAGGCCTTGCGGCTTATGGAATGAGATTTCAAACTGATGGAACTAACATACAACAACATATGGTGTAACCTTTGCTCCAGTATTCAACAACATGGCTTCAACATGGGAGTTAATTTACACAAATATTTTTTACATGCCAGACTATTTAGTTCTGTCAAACGAGTCAAAAGCTGTGCCTAGTTTGTTTCATGGATAGAAGCCTGGTTTCTTCGCACAGAATGTCGGGTTTAGTCGCTGGTATTCAGGTCATGTCAAGCACCAGATTGATTGATATCATTTTGTTACAAATCCAGGGAAGGGAACACCTCCGAGGACAAGATTCCTCAAAGTTTGACACGCAGCAATCCACGATGTTCCTGTTTGGTTTGGCAATGGAAGCTGGTAGATGTGATGGATACTAAGGGAAGCTGGAAGCAGAGGCAGCATAACTGGGCCACAAAAACATTGGTTTGGTTGAGTTAACATCACAGGATGAGGTCCCACAGTACAAGACATAAAAGAATTCTGTTCATGAAATGGCTTGCATTGCATGTTGCTTCTTGACCATGGCTGATTTTTACTACAGGCTCCGACTGATCAGTGATAGATACTGGCCCAGAATCACTGCATTCTTTTTGAATAATAATATACCATGTCTCCAAAGATATCAATCAGGGGCAACCAGAAGGCACTCACTTGAACTCAACCAGTAGGGGAACCAAGCAGTGACTCGAACCCACAACCTCCTGATCGTGAGGCCGACTCTCTCCCACTGCGCTACCATTGCCCAATGAGATATGAGTTGACCAAAGTTCAACTCTCATCAACCACGTCCTCAGATAACAGTTAGCAGGCCCTTGGATCGCTGGAGTACTGAATCCTGATCGGATTTATGCCCAGCAGAATTCACAAGGTTTAGGCCCTATACATTTCTACTGCAATCAAGGTATGAATAGCTGGTGCTAAAGTGCTTTCCTTGCACTGATTTAGCCACCAAAGGTCTGGAAATGAACAGTTTACCTACATGACCCACCGGCATGCTAGAAACAAATCCTCACATTGTTTGGCCACAACTCTTGGGAGTGGGATAGCCTGACCAGCAAAGCAGAAGCATTGGTTGGCCTCAACTCTTGGGAGTGGATAGCCTAGCCAGCAAAGGAGAAGCATTGGTTGGCCTGAACTCAAGGAGTGGATAGCCTAGTCAGCATAGCAGAAGCTACATGGCGCTAATATTAGCTCACAGGAGGTTACCTTCTGAATACAAGAATAGTTCTGTGCTGAAAACTATCGGAACGGATCTACAGAACTCTGAAGATAAACCTCAGACCAACCAACGTAAGGATAAATCAACAGTTTTTTCAAAGAATTTACTAACATTTTTAACATCATTGTTTAAGAGATAGCGCTGATATTCTACTTCCGAGCACTGGATTGGTAAACTCATGATGAAACATGGGCAGGTACAACTGCTAGACCTGTTGTAGATCAGTTCCGGTCTGAATCTCAGTAAGGTGAATTAGGAGACAAGAATCAGTGCTACCTCAAAATGATGGGGACATCATGGCTGTAAAAGTTTGAACTAAACTTTCGGATTTTGTATCTGGTTACGCATGTGCATAAATGGGAACTCCGTAACCGGATGCAAATCTGCCAACTTCTGCCAATCGTGGAGCAGATTCAAAGTTCTCCAAGAACTATCGGAAAGGATGTCATGTCTTTCGATAATTGAGCGCCTGTCCAGTGTTCTAAAGACGTGATATTACACGCCGTTCAATAATTTTGAGGTTTGGGGAGACTGGCCACATTAGCCCTGGTAGGCAACCAGTTTCGGAGAAACAAGTCTGAAATCGAACCAGGAAGTCTACGCTTGCCCACCTAAGACAAAAACACTGAATAAAACTCGACCGAAGACACAATATCACGTCCCATAAAATGATTATGAAGCTTAGGAAGACTGGCCTCCTTCTTCAAAGGCTTCTACAGAGAGTAGCTGAACCAATACAGAAACAGAACATACAATATTCAATAACAGACTTTTACCTTTTGGAAGAACGAAATATTCCAGCGCAACAAACAAGATAATCCGAAGATATCCACAAAATCCAGCCGAAAGATAGATCCAGAACTTTTTACTACCAAGAAGACCAGAGTTGCACTGAATGTGAAATATTTCTCACAACTTCCTCCTTAGAATTCTAGCGTAACATCCTCCCAGTCAGTGTATCCCAGAAGCTCCTTACCATTACTCATCTCACGTCTGCTAGCTATTTTTGGCGGAGATCTTGGCTAAATTGAGATCGCATTCCAATGAGTTGTGTTCTGGTAATAACGCAGGCTATCAAAGTTCATTTGTACAGCTTGGGCAGGGCTTGGGAAGGAAGGGATGACTGTGATTTGGTCAGTACAGCTTGGTTTCAGGGGGTCATTTGCAAAGATGAGATTCAATCATGGCCGAGAGCTGCTCACATAGCTACTTTTGGCAAGATCCTGGCCGAATTGAGATTGCGTTCCGATAAGTTGAGTTCTGGTAAGAGTGCAGACTGTATCAAAGTTCATTTGTGTAGCGGACTGGGCAGGGCAGGGAGCATGTGATGACTCTGCCTTGGTTTCGGGGGGGGGGGGGGGGGGGTTGCGAGAAGACTTGAGAGCAAAGATGAGTTATGGCCTAGAGTGCATCACCCAGCTATTTTTGGCCAAGATCTTGGCTAAACTGAGATTGCATTCCGATTAGTAAAGTGTTCTAGGAGTGTACACTACTGCATAGTTCACCTCTGCAGCGGGTAGCGGAAGTTTAGTTGGGGATGAGAGGGTGTGGCGAGGACGATGGTTCAGGGCGTTTGGTGGGTGCACAGTAGAGTCATCCTGGATCCATCCATGTGCAGGGGGGGGGGGGGACACTGCAGTTTAGTGGTTAAGTGATCATTCAGCATGCAGATTTGCTGAAACTTGGGATTTTAAAGTACTTTTATACAAGTCTACATGATGGCATTGTTAAAGATTACACTCAGTGTGTAAATTACAAATTTTCAAATTCAAATTGCAAATCTTTTTGAATGGATAGAGCAGGCCATTAAAAGCATGATTGCGCCATTAGGCTATATTATGCACCTGTAGAACAAACCTATCAATCCTTTGAGGGTACATGTTAGGGAAGCCATCTTGGGCTCATTGACACTGATTGTGTACACCTTGGTTTAAGCGACAAGAATAAACAACAGACACAGTCTTCATGGGTGGAACAACTAATTGGGACATGACCCCCTCGAGAATTTGACTTCGTTCCAGCTGATTTAACCCACGCAGGCCCCAGACTATATTTATATTGACCTATTCAAGCTGAATTTAAAGGGCCCCTTTGGTTTTTCAATTTCTCTCATCAAATCCTAGTTCCGATATACGAAAACTCTGTTCACCTTACGAGCAGCGTACAGTAGAACCTCTCTATTGAGGACACCCCTGGAACTGAGAAATTCAGGTCGATTTGATTGGAATAAATCCCCAGGGACTAAACTAGCAAAAACCTACCTTATATCTTTATGCTTTTGTCATGAAATCATCAGGTTATTATTGAAGAACATCTACCCACTCGGAAACCTACAAGGAGACAATATGACAACTCTTTATTTAAAAGTCGACCCAAAACAGTTAGAACATCCAATCTTCATTTACTCTAGTATAATTTACTCTAGTGTAATTTACTCTAGTGTAATTTACTCTAGTGTAATTTATTCTAGTGTAATTTATTCTAGTGTAATTTACTCTAGTGCAATTTACTCTAGTGCAATTTACTCTAGTGTAATTTACTCTAGTGTAATTTACTCTAGTGCAATTTTACTCTAGTGCAATTTACTCTGGTGCAATTTACTCTAGTGTAATTTACTCTAGTGTAATTTACTCTAGTGTAATTTACCCAAGGCTTGACATCTGGGAGGCAACAAGGTTGCGACGTTGTGACGTCATTTACGTCATAGCCAATCGTGCCAGTTGATACGATGACATCACAGACCTGCGCTAGTTCAAGCAAGGCATAACAGATGGCGGTAGTGTTCCACGATCACCGACAGGAAAATCTTGCCTCTCGTATAGTAATATGACTATTGGCCCACCATTAAATCACAGTTGTGCAGAAGAGCTGAAGAACAGTGTAAACATAACCGCGTACAGCGTTGCATTCATCGATATTGATTCCTGGAGAATACGGGATGCGGCAACAGGACGCAGAACGGATGTAACAAGGAGCTAAAGTAATCGTGTACAGCATAATGTAAGGGATGCTACTACTGCCACAGGCAAAATTGTTAGTTCTTGGGTGGGATAGTGGTAGTAGAAATAACGCTGGCATTTATCTCTAGCACTTATCAAGCAACTGGGTCCTAGTAGAATTAATATTTTCCTCTATGTTGCTGGCTCAGTTGGCAATAACAAGAATCACGTCCCACATTTGTCAGCCAGAAAGGATTTGTTTACAAACCAAAACGAAATATCATAATCTGTTGATCTTACATGACACTGTGACCCACCTTGAAAATGAAAGGCCTAACTACATGGTCTACACGCCCCTTTATCGACTACGGTTTAAAAATTGTAGGCCCAAAAATCTCAATCTCGGCGATGGGAGTACTGCAATCACACATCAAATGTCATTATGCCGCACAATGCACTGGTCTTCTGCACCAAGGGGTTAAATGCATTTTCGGTCAGTTGTTTCTGTCTTTTCCTATTCCATGCATCAGCGATTGATCTTATATCACGCCGCCAGTAGGAGATAGTATCAGGCCATTTCACTCGATACATACTTTTTCCTCCGAAACATGCGTAGGGAGAAGTTGTGTTGTAGGCCCTGTTTGCAAGAGAATGGAGATACGCCATTCTAGTTGGAACGCTTTAATAAAGTGCATGACACACAGGATAGATTAAGATAGTGTTCAAGTACTTTTTTAACAAGAAAGTCGGACTTATGAATTGCCACACACAATCGATCTCTGTACTTTCCAAATCAATAACATCGACTAAGGCATTTAAAATTTGAAACCTTAGACATAAGATGCACTTTAAAAATCGATAGCGCCTATCGAACTTATATGATCCAGTTCTTGCTATTTTAAGGATAAAGCTATTAGTGAGTGAGAGGTAAGTAAAGTGAGGTTAACAACCAACTGAACCACTTGTTGGGCCTCATTATAGGGGCAGCGTCTCATGTCTTCACAGTCCTTTTAGAGAGGTTTTTCATATTGGCTACAGAAGCCATCACAGTTTAATGTGACCCAAGTATTCATGTATTCAGTAGCGGCAAAAATCGAGGTCAGTAAACCGAGTTGAATAATGAACTCTAAACGAGGCATCTGGGATGTGGCAGAGTCAGTTGATGGAGTGCGTTGCAAACAAGTGGGTTGCCAAGCCACTGGAGATTTACCAGACTTATTGCACTTCTGTCTTCCGAGTGGTTTCTGTGGAACTGACACTGTCCCAGTTGATGAAATGCTGGGAATCTTAGAAAACAGAAAAACGGTCCTTGTGATTCGTTTACACAGTCTCTCTCTTCAAATAGAGGAGTGTCTTTGCTGTCGTTTGAGGTAATTTCGACTTGGTTGCCCAGCCACAGGTATAGAATTATCGCGAGGTTTCTCCCCACCTGATTCCAGTAAAACTGAAACATCATGACGCATCTCTGTCAGGCCCTAAACACAGGACTTTGCACCTATGGTCACTCTCGGGTGGTCACTCTCTCTCGCCTGCAACTCGACATTTATCAACTCTGCCACCACATTCCTACAGGCTTCACGCCCGCAAGTCATCTATCTGTCAACACCTCTCTGGCAACTCAAGCACTCTCTGCATTCGCTCGCTACACCATCCACCCAGCAAAGTAACATTTCGCACCCTTTATGGCTATGTCGTCAATACGGCACACATTTTATCAGTGAAATTAAATTAGAAATAGAAGTAAGGTCATGACGTTAAAGGGGGACTATAGGCAGGAGGAGAGGGGCTAATTCGACCATCTTCAAGTGACTAGTATACACAGTAAGGGCCTTGGTTATGTCAGACTTAGCACTAGATATATCCCTCGTACAAGCGTGAATAATTTCGACCTACTGTGAGAAGTGAGAGACCCCTATTGGCGGCTTTGTGTAACTTTGTGCGCAGTGACGATGTCTTTCGGCAATCAAAGATTAAAAAGCCAAGTTACTGAATTTGACACAAATCACCACAAATATACTTATCATTATCTGCCAAGACATGATTTCTAAGCAAAAGTTTGAATAAAAGCATGCAAATGTATCCTTAGGACAACAGGACCGAGAAAAGCTTACTTCCTTCATTGACAGCTCCAAGCATACAAAATACACATGCAAATGTACACTGTACATTATGTACACAAAAGCATTGGCCCATATCTCTAGATGGGACGGCCAACTTTGCAACTGCATAAAACTTCTTTCAAGCACAAACACATTATTTAATCAACACAGTACGAATTTGTATGAAATAACCTATCGATCCATGTATAAAACTTGATAATTCAACAGCCTAGTTTCTGTCAAACCTACCAAAAACTTATTCCAAATTTGTCGGCACACCCCGAAAATTGACCAATATGGCTGCGAGTTCAACCCTACAGTGGCGCCACCACGTTACGAAAATGTAAACAAAGCCATGTGCTTTTGTTGTGACTGTGGTCTCGTTAGGGAGTTTTTCCCAAATGTACGCGATGATGACGTGCACCATTAACATGACGTAACATCTATTGATCAGTGAGTGACCAGTGACTATTCCAAGGTTTAATATTATCAGTGCAGTGCCCTCGTAAGCGCACAGCGCCTTTAGGTTGGGGGGGGGGGGGGGGGGGGGACCTAAACCCCCTGGTTGGGAACCTGCTATAGTTCCTTCCGCCAATTTTTTGTTTTGATAGACAGTTTTCTCCGTGTATCTCTTAAGCAGTAACTCAACTCCATCATCATGATAGCCGGCTAAGAAATGGAAAATGTCCCCCCCCCGAAAGGTGTCCGGACTATCGTAGTCTGGCACTCTGGCAGATTCGAATGTAAAGTGCAAGCTCTATTGAACTCGCGCAAATGTCGACATGGAGAGCCCCCCCCCCCGTCCTTCTGACATGTTTTAGCCAGTGCATTCGGGGGAAGGCCCTTCAAACCCCCTATTGGCCTCTCAATAAGTCCTTCCGAGCTGCTTACCCCGGGGTGCTCGAGTGGAACCCCCAAACCTTCATGATGGTGCAGTCTTTTGACACGTTTAACCCAGAGCGAGGAAGAGGTACTCCTTTGATGGTACCCTAACTCCAACCCTCAACCGTCATTACCCTTCCTTTTCACTGCATGATATTGGCAAGACTGCCAAGAGGTCGTACTGGTGGCTTCCTTGAGACAACTGCTTGTGGTCGTACCTGGGCAATCAATTCAAGGAGTCAGGGATCAGGTTTTTCCCCTACCAGCATGTTGCCGAATGGTTAATGCATAAAAAATTGGTTGGAAAGGGTTTTTGCAGGCCAAGAGACTGGAAGACACTTGACTCTTGAGGAACACCAGACTGATGAACAAATAACCTGAGGAACATAGAACCCTCTACATACCTGGGAGCATAAAAAGCCTGCTAGCGAATATTGATTATTCGTTAGAAAAAAACGGAAGATCTGCAAAACCAATGGTACCCCATAAAAACATACATTCCTCCTCAAGGTGTCTTCGGATCCCACCAGGGCCCATGTGGAATTCGTTCAAAAGTTTTATTGAAATCTCAAAATAATTTTTTTTTTCTCGAAACTCCTGCCCCCGTCTCAGGCTTCATTAATTCGGGATTATATCCATTTTAAGCATCTGCGCGCTTATCACTGGTTCCAAGGTTTTACCATTTCCAAGCTTTAACACCTATCATTTAATGGAGCCCAAAGAAATTCCTCGAATACGGGAATCAAGTAATTTAACACGTGTTGAAAGTCAATATTTTGAAGTATTGGAAAAAAAGACCCTGAAGCCACTATGGATATTCCAGCTGGCAGAGGGAAAATTACAAGTATTTTCAAATTGATTGAATCTCAACGAAATTTTGTTTACAACTTCCTGATAGTAACACAAACATATCCTGCAAATTTCAGCTCAGAATTTTGAGTTGTTCATAATATTTTGAAGTATTGGAAAAAAAGACCCTGAAGCCACTATGGATATTCCAGCTGGCAGAGGGAAAATTACAAGTTAACTTTTGAGATGCCATTAATCCAAAAGTTGTATTCCTATTTGGCTAAAACTTACAGGAAACATTTGTCTTGACATAAGATACTTGCATAGCAAATTTGGTAGTGATCCGATCATTTTGACTTTTATGTGATACTAGTATTTTGGCGACGCCCCTTTTTTGTTACTTTAAAATTGCCATAAATCACCTAAATTTCAAAATTATCTGATCTGGACAAAATATTGTTTACAACTTTCTGACAGTAACACGAATATATGCTGCAAATTTCAGCTGAGAATTTCAAGTCGTTCATGATATTTTGACTGATTTCCAAAACAAGACCCTGAAAGACACTGAAGCCACTGTGGATATTCCAGCTGGCAGAGGGAAAATTACAAGTAAACGTTTGAGATGCCATAAATCCAAAAGTTGTGTTCCTATTTGACTGAAACTTACAGGATACATTTGTATTGACATCAGATACTCGCATAGCCAATTTGGTAGTGATCCGATCATTTTGACTTTAAGGTGATTTCGGGCGACGCTCACTTCAGAGAAAAATGTCTATAGATTTTGTTTTGATCATCGAATTCAAATTTTTTTCCAGATCCTCATACGGTACACTTATATGCATTCACAAACCAAATTTGAGGCCAAGAAAGTCGGCGAAAAAGTGCAAAAAATATTAGTATCACCTAAAAGTCAAAATGATCGGATCATTACCAAATTCGCTATGCAAGTATCTGACGTCAAGACAAATGTATCCTGTAAGTTTGAGCCAAATAGGAACACAACTTTTGGATTTATGGCATCTCAAAAGTTAACTTTAGATTTCAGCTTGAGGGTATGACGTTGTTCACGAGAAGGCGAGGCAACATTATACAGAATGTTGACCCTGAAACCGAAGATGGACCGCCCCAGAAAATGCACGCGGCAGTGCACGAGTTCGTAGAAGAAACTGCGGCGGGGACATCCTCAGAAGAATGTCTCACTGTTGGTTAGTATGTTTCGCATTCTCTCCTGGTGGCAGGCAAGGGAACTTTCCATCAAGTACCCTATCGTTCTCAGCACTGTACAGTAGCTTCTTTACAGCATTATTGCTTTATGATATTGCGAACTTGAGTAACTCTCCTGTTTTCGATTTCTTTTTTGCAGAGGCTCGTCCAACATCTAAACTGAGAAAAGCCTGGAACTTGGTGTGCGGTTTACAGGAAGAAGAGGATGACATTTCAGAGGAAGACAAATCCAAAATGGAGGAGAAGTTACGGAATTTAGCCGTGATGGAGAATCCAAAATGGAAGACGTTCGTCGACGTCAGTGCAGTGATGGCTTTGGTCTTTGGCGTATTTCTCTGGGGTTCCTTCTCCTAGGCTGAACATGAAAGTCTGACCAGAGCCAAGATTTAGGGGCTTTGCGCATACAGTGATAAAACATTGCTTTGTACTCAGAGGGTGCTGTATCACAGATAAATTGATATCCAGTCAATACCTGATATCGTATGCTCCAGGTGGGGTCAGTCGGTGTGGGTCAGGGCGGGTGGGGATCATCATGTTTGATGCTACACTCCTCAACGAACCTTATTTTGTGGTAGGAATAATTGTCCAGGGGGCAAAATCAGTTCCACACCATGCAGGACTTTTTTTGATTATCAATGAAATGTATTTTGATCTCTCTCGTTCGCATATGCATTCTAGTCGGTTCAATGATATTGCATGAAGTGTAAATTTTGCAAGTAATAAATCATACAAATACATGTTTTGAATAGTAATTGCCCTGCAGTTCTTCCGTATGAACATGTCAGTCGCACAGCAACACCACATATATGACTTTTGACTGGACAGAGACTGCCTGTGGCATTAGAATGGTATTTCTTCAATATGAATACATAACAGTAAATCAGCATCAACAGTTGAGAAGAGAGGACAATCTAGCACATGAGAATGTTTTTTCTCCAGTATGAATATATTACAGTGAAACATCATCCCCAGTTGATCCTAGGGCACTAACCAGCTGGCAGCATTAGATTGGCAAGCGATTCTACAAAAAGTGTAACTTTTATATGTCCCCTCATTACATTGGTGATAATTCATCAAAAATCATTCTCCCTTGTGTGTGTAGATCTGACTTGACTTGATTCTGTCTCCATAGCTTATGGCACATCTGGGACAAGATGCTATGTGGATCTGACTTGATTGTGGCACTATATCTTGGGTCACATCCAGGGACTTCACCGTCAGGGTTGTGGCTGTCTTTAAGAGCACAATGTGTTAGTAGCCCCATTCCTGCTCAAGAGACGTCCCAAAAACACAGTTGTGACTAGAAGCAGGCAACGAATATGAGGACAGACATAGAAAGACATCGAGGAGACGAGTCAAAACATACCACAGCAAGGAGCATCTCGTTCCAAAGTTCCCTGCCACACTGGCTGGCTCCTTCAGAGATTGGTCATGTGGACAAGCAGGCGACGAAACTGTGGACAGACTCGAGGAGACAAGTCCCAAGATACCGCCACGAGATCACGGAGCAAATCGGTTCTTAGTTCCCTGGCACACTGGCTGGCTCATTGAGAGATTGGTCACGGGGATAACAAGCAGGCGACAATTACGGGGACAGACATAGATGGACCTCGAGGAGACAAGTCCCAACATACCACCGCAAGATCAAGAAATAGCTGGGATCTTAGCTTCCCGACACACTGGCTGGCTTCTTAGAGATTGGTAATGTGTACAAGCAGGCGATGAATATGGGGACAGAAAAAGATGGACCAGGACTGTATGTAGCAAGGAATATTAAAACGTCTACAACTGGTGCGAGAGAGCTAGGTTGTGATGATTTCTCCATGTCAAGTCCTTGGTTTTGAAAGCCTTGTCGATCCTTTCTGAGATGTCCTGTACATAGCAAAGCGGACAGCATGTCTCAATGATGCGAGAGGCATCGATTGTGAGGATGTCCACATGTTGAGCCCTTGTTGAACAAGGCACTATGGATATATTTTCTGGACCATACGGCAAAAGATGATGGCAGCTCATGAGCCTGACGAGATGGGGCTTATTTGGGACGAGACAGTCTAAGACTGCAAGAATAAGTAGAGAGAAACATCAAACGATTGCAACGGTATGCCAACCAGCAGATCCTTTTCAGAGACATTCTGTATAGGAAGGCAACAGTATACACTGAAAAGCTCGGTTGTGACGATGTATTTTTGTTTCTGGCCATGATCCTTTGTAGTCTATACAAACCTTATTCTGTTATTGCAAGGCGAAGGCGCAGATTTCAATCGCATGTCTTATAATTCTGAAAGAGGTAGGTTGTGAAAATGTCTCCATGTCAGTCATTTGAGGCAATACTCCTTCTTTTCTGAGACACTAAGGTTGCGACAGTACCGAACAATTGTGGCCGAGTAAGATTGTTACAATGTCTTCCTCTCTTGTCCTTCGTTCAATAGGGTTGCGTATTTATATATTTATATATCTTTTCGCCTGGTTTTGATGTAATGACTTTAAAAGATATCATGAAACAATCCATGAGTAGGCCTATGCACCGCACTACCCCAACCCGCTTGACAACCCCTATATGCAGATGTTCTTTCTGGATGTGCTATAAACAATGGCGCCGTGACGGCTCCTATCCCATTTTATGGCTTTTCCATCTGCTGCCGAAGGAAAGCCGATACGGCTCCTATCCCATTTTATAGCTTTCGCATCTGCAACGGAAAGGGAAAATGGACCCGTCCAATGAGGTTTGGGGGAGGGGGGTAGGGGTGAATGAACTCTCACAAAACAAAACAAAACAGGGTCATTGCAGCGTTCTTTGCCAGAGATATCATCATCTTAAATTCATAGTCAGTTTCAGGACCTATACGTGGTTTGTAAAGCCAAAAAACGCCATTTTGAGGGTTGGTTTGTGGACCCAATACCCCGCCAAATTTGAGGACCATATTTGGTTGTTTCCAACCAACGACATCGCGTCATTGCTATCACGTGACGCCCGCACTCCTGCACGCCGTGGACGCAGACGATATACATTTCGGAAGCTTTTGACATTTCGTGGTTATTTTTGGTCCTCAAAGACAGTTCTTGTTGGGTAAATAACAGAAGTTTTATGTCCGAATTCTTGTTTATGATCTCGTGTCCATAACAGGCCCAATCATTTTCATTTTAGTCAACTTGTTCCCTATTTTTTCCGTCGGAGAAGTTAGCGTGATGTTTTTTTCTCGAAATGCTCAATTCGCCAGTTCGCGTCACATGCTCAGAGCAAAAATCGGCCGCGAAACACCGATCAAATCCTTCATCATCCTTGTGAATTAGCACCAATAATACTTATTTTGAGGTTCTTTGTGAATTTCTACATCTATAGGAACAAATACTGTGAAAAAGTATTCGTACGATATCATATACAAGGGTTTTTTGAAAACGGTAACTTCGAACGACGGCAAGTTCTTGATATAGATGAATACATTGTTTCGCGCAACAGTGATGATGATTTCATGGTCGTTTTCGATCATAAATCAGCCTGGTTTGACAGCTCCAAACTTGATAACTAGTAAATATAACTTGTTGTTCGTAATTGTAAGTCGTTCCTTTTGATTTTCAGGTTGAAATCTGCCGTTTACAACGGTTTTTCGCGAGCTTATCCCGTGACACGTTTCGTTTTTCTCGTGGCCGTCTTGTGGCTGAAATGGCATCTCGCCTCCTGGAAATCGCAGATCGAATTGGATAAGTAAACTGTTCAGGAATTAACACACAGAATAACCATTGGTAAGCAGTTAACATTCGTATTTCTATTCTGTTTTTCGTCGATTTTGAGGAGAGAATGTAGGTGTGGCATTTGAAATTCGCAGCTGAAAACTCTTAAAAAACTTGAATGTCTGTGCATCATATGTGCATCATGTGTGCATCATTCAGTGCATTCACTATTCAGTTCAGTGCATTGTGATGCTCTGTAGCTTATCCCTCCATCCACATTAAAATACTGCCCATCCATGTGGAAATAGACTTGGAAGCCTATATTTCTTATTATTTAGAGGAAGACAATTCTTTCGAGGTCGACTTTTAAAAGCTATTTAGAAGAATTACTCTTTCGACAAGGGTGATGTCAATTGTCGTTGTAAAACTATGCTTCCTCAAGTTCCTGTGAAAAAAATGGCTGATATTTAATATTTTCGCGAACCATCTATATTCCAGCAGCAGCATAGGCAAAGGTTTTACAGCCTAGTGTATTTATTGGAATCCAGATGTCAGGAAAAAATATGTGGCCCATATGTTTCTGGGGGACCCCATGCTCAGACCCCCCTTGTCAGATTTTTACTTTCACAAGATTTAGGGCTAAGTCCCCAATGTCCACCTACCCAAGATCAAGATGAAGATGTTGAGTATTGTGCTATTCTTAAAAATGTCTGACACTCTAGTCTTCAGCAATGAGCTTGGTCGAAGGAAAAGTTGAAAAGGTCTTGGATGTATTAAACAAGACTACCCATTGTAAATATTCTTCCATCTTCTTGATTATAGCAATTAAACGATCAAGTTTATTGGTGATGCCCATTGTTGCCTGAAAGCACAGTTGCGGAGGAAGCTTTGCTTAGAGGAAGGTGGTTCCCAGCCTGGAGAGCAACAAAGCCAAGAAGGGATCACTCAACTGAAAAAAACAGTATTTCCAGATGAGTACCTGACTGACAATTTGCAATAAATACCAAATTTGGCCCACCTGATATTTCATACAGTGATTCATAATCAAACTGGGATTGGACAAGGCCCTTTTTGTGCTTCCATAGTTAAAAATTTCCCAGATGTGCTGATCAGTGGAAGCCTAGGGTCTCCTCATCAAAATATCAGGATGAGTTGACATAGGTTTACATTGACAGAGATTTTTGAGTGTCCTCAATCTTTGGGCGACACAATGAAGTATTAGGTGCCTTGCTCAAGGACAACGAGATGAGGTGGCGCAGATTATGTGGGAGTTGAACCCACAATATCCTTGTCATTGTGATCATAAACAACCAGAAACTCTGGTATGTGGACTGGAGGGATGACTGCTTCTTAATTTTGTCTTAATTCACAGAGTTCGATATGTGTCCTTTGAAACATAAAACTTGGCCTTGGACCTCAATCTTGAAATTCTTTACTTCAAAGCTGTTGGTGTTAAATGACTCTTCTGATTTTATAAAGCTTAATCTTTGGCAGAAGAACTTGATGTGGAAAGCCAATGTTTCTACTCACTGTTAGTTTTCGGGCCTCAAAATTCAGGATTTTGCCTCCAAAGCATTTCTTGAAAAAAGTGCTGTGGAGGTAGAGGCCTCTCAACAACAATTTGTCCCTTGCCCAAGACAAATTTGCCTCAGCTTATTTTAGGCATAGCAACCCTGCCAGAGTGATTGCGGAGCTCCTGGCAATGCACACCCGGATCCGGAGCCTAAGAACTGGGGCTGTATAATTAGAATAAGGCAGCCAGGCCCATAACTTTTGGGTTACCATTTGCCACGAGTGCCGTGGAGAATTTACCATTCAGAATCAAAAGTTAAGTGAGAACCATTATCTTTTTCAGCCCCTCCACCTGATGACTCACATTAACAGGGAAGGAGATGAAGGCATTCAGATTTGGCATGGCATCGTCATTCTACTGACAAGCCATGGCCCGTTAACAAAATTTACCAAGGACCACTGTTCTTTGCTGCGACATTGGCTGGGTTTTGCTGACCACAATACCATTTGAACTGGAAATGTTGTTGCGAGAAGAATCCGTCTTGGGATACAAGGTTGGTGTGGAATCTGCATGATATTTGATGATGTAATAAACAACTTTAGAAAAAGTTAATTGTGTTACCCATAAAGAATGGGCCAGCCAGACTTGCTATATGAGATGCTCCTTACTTGCTATATTCCTTTCTTACATGCCAAGTGCGTGGCGAGGAGGCAATCTGTACCCACTTTATTTATCAAGCTAGTGGCTAACCACTGGCCGTATCAGAAAAGGATACCAACAGGGCTCAAACCCTCTCCCATGGCAAGACAATGAGGATGATGTTCAAACAGAGGAGATTGGAAAGCAGTCAATCAAAGGATGTATGCTTAGCGAGATATCAAAGACTCTTGCATGCGGTAATAGCCTGCATTAATTATGATAAATCTTGATGTTTCTTTTCAGCCTAATAGCAAGATCAGAGGGCATGGTTCCCACGAAGGCTGTCCAAGGGAGATTCAGCAACCTACTTGATCAGGTAGATGGAGCACTTTGGTTTGGCGTGGCTCAAGTATGCAGGCAAACTGTCCATCAAAGGAGGTGGAGGCCTATGTGCCGTGAAGTTACCTGTCTCTTTGTTTAGTGACATTCATTCTGCTGTAATTCTGCAGTTTAAAAAGTGCTTGCTTGTGATCTTAGGTGAAGTGAAAACTGCTCATATAGTGATAATTGGACTTGTGATAGTGAAAGATTATCAACAGGGACAGAAATTAGGGTTGTGCCGCCTGGGAACATATCTACGAGGTAACCACCACAGCTAGGCAATTACCTAGCAATTGCTAGGATGAGATATCAGTAGCCAGTCGATGATAGGATGGATACTTCCAGATGTCAAAGTGTCCGAATTTTTATGTAAAATTGTCAACTTTATGATTATTTAAATGGTTCGTGTTGTTTTTCAGCATGGTTTCAAGATCATTGGGCTTGGGTGTCACGGGGGCCTGGAGAAACCATCACGTTGCATGGATGCGCGGAGACACTTGTCACCCCTGGAATGCCTGCTGTGAACAAGAGCTTGGGCTGAACCAAGCTAAGATTATTGACAATCCCTATCATGTTGCCAACGTCACCAATGGCAGGACTGAAAATGGATCCATTGGAAACTAAAGGCTTTTCCTGTAAGTTTTTAAATGTATTAAGAGTTTTCAGTTTGAATAAATATGAACTTTGTCCCTGAGGTTGTCCAAGAGAGACTGCACCACACAGTAAAAGGACATGTGGTTTAGTGACAAGTACAGGTACCCTCTGCTGTAAGCATGCATTTTGAAATTATTCCATTTGCCTGTGATGTGTGCTAGTTAGGGCTTCAAATCATTGCACTTTGTGAGACAGTGACAGCAGGTTGGGAAGACGACACATCAACATATGTACCAGAGCTTCTGTGGATTAGTTGCTTGAACTCCAGAGGCCCATCGTTTGAACCTTAAAGTTGGCATGAGACCTGTGGCAGGTCACTGTCTATCTTGTTTAACTCCACCCAGCTTTATGAATAGAAACGCTGAGGTTGCTTTTTTGGAAGGACTGGCGTTGAAAGTTATGACACCAGACCATAAGACCATAATTTTGGATGCAGTCAAGAAGTCCTTGTGGTAAAATGTAGGTTGTGCCAAGTTACACAATGTTTGTAGAAGATTAAAAGGAATTTGGCTATGGCCAAGACTCCCTTGCAGCATTAAATTGGAATTTGAATTGTCCCAAATTTACAAGGTGGCTGAGTTTTGATTTTATCTTCAGAAATAAAAAAACCAAGGGAGGAGAGGATGACCTTTCAAAATTTCAGAGAAACGGAAATCGAGGATTGGTCATTCAAAACTCTAAATTAAATGAATACTATTGGTCTTTCCAGCAGCCAACACCTCATGAACTAGACTGGAAAATAGCACAGGTGATCAAGACTGATACCGCACAATCGTCCTCCTGGTTAACAAGCTAAGACCAATCCAGATGGGGAGGGTTGGCCCTCCAACACCACTACCAATGCTCTCAGCTGGGATCAGTGGACTGCAGCAATATCTTACTGAAGACAAAGATGAGGGAATCTACAATGTTGATGCAAGATTGTGTCTTTGACTACCAAGGTTTGTTGATTGTTTATAGCAGAACTTGTGTTTTGCGGTATAGGTGTAAATATGGCTGATCTGGCTGAGGCCTAGGCAAGCTCAGGATACCCTTCTGTGACTGCAACTATCATCCTAATGATGACATTGTTGCACGGAAGGATAGTCTGTGGTACATGATTCTAATTTCCTGCCATGAAAAATTCAAGGACAAAGTCACAACCAGTCTCCCGTGATAATGCCACAAAAGTAATTTGAGTATTCGATATGACTGATATCTTTCGGTACAACATCTTGTAAACATCATGATTGACGGACACCTTTCAATTGAATGGGTAACCCTCATTTTCTTTCACTCTTAATCAGTTGTTATCATTATTTCAGCTTTGGTTCACCAGTAGGTCCTCGGATGGTAAAGTTTGGACACAACATCCTGAGCATGAAGAATATTCTGAAAGACAGCACAAACAATATTTGGACATTCAATTTTTCAGCTGAGAAGGACCTTTTTTCAAGTTAGGACTAAAGCCCCTGGGCCTGCTTTAGGCCTATAACTGTAGTTTGTGCTCTGTAGTATGTGATTTGAAAAGATTGGAGTCAGGATTGTAACTGTTTGCCACAGTAACTTAAGGCCGTGTTTGCCACAGTAACTTAAGGCCGTGTTAGTGACCCATTTGTTTTCAGTTTACAAAGCAATCATGATCAACTGCATTGATCCCTCAAAAGATTGTTGGAGTGACTCCATTAAATGTAACAAAAATATCCAACACCTGGTATTCTAGTTACTGTAGGTTAGCTACTGAAGTGACCTTTTTGTTTTCACTTTTAAAAACCTATGCGATTTGCCGCACTGAAGGTCCCTCCTGAGATTGTTGGACTGGGTCCATTAAATGTGACAAAAATATCCAATACCTATTTACAAATGAAGTGAGGGGTCAGCCTTTTGGTGTAACTCCATATAACTGTCTGGTGATTTCGCTCCGGGCTTGTGACATTCTGATCGGTCTGAAATAATCATTGTCGCCCATCCCTCAATTTGAGGCCTGTGTCCCGATGGTGGCGTTGAATGGCAAAATCAAAGGGGCATGATGGCGGTTAAACCTATTGCGAATGGGCAGCATCACAACCAGTTCTGAGATCTGGGGGTGGTGTAGGATATCTGGTTACCACGCACACATCTCTTGAATCTGCGGTGGGTTGGTAACCCCACGCTACGTAAGGGGAGGTTCTGGGTAAGACTTGGTCCACGTGAATAGGTTGTACCTGAAAGATGAGAAGTTGCGAATGGTCGCCTTAGAATATGTCCTTCGACCAGCTAGTGCTAACCCGGTCACTGTCTCCAGGTCACCATACCTTGGTCAATGAGCGGGCGAAGAACCCAATGGCTCCGTCAGGAGTACATCGTCAACTTCAGCCCGTAGTCAAACCGGTGCACGCACAAATATCTTAGCTGAGAGTGGGGGACGTACTTGCTTCTCATCGGGGTAATACAGTACCACTGTATACAATGACCCCATTTTAGTTGGATTTTACTGAGGAGTGGACGATAATGAGAATTTCAGGCCAGTCCGATTGTCACCAGTTCAGAGGGCGATTACCTGATAGTTATGTGGCATTCCATCAAACGGTGAACTCTTTCACATCCTTTGTAAATTAGTGTTGCTTGTTACATGTCACATTCAATGGCTCATTTGAGGATAGTTTCTGTGATTCTACTTTACCATGAGCAGGCCCATTAAAACCTAAACTGTGTAGTTTGTGCTCTGTAGTATGTGATATAAAAAGTTGTAAATCTGGTTATTGTAGTAAAGATTGTAGAATGGAATATCCGCGGGATGCCCTAATCTGAGAGCCAAGAGCCAAGACGCTGTTAAAGAGCCAATTAAGTGCTGCCAGGAAAGCCCCGAGCCAAAGAAAAAGTTTAGGCTAATGAAACTTTGGGAATCCTAAGCCTACAGGTACCCTACTTGATAAAAAATTAATTTATTATGTAATCATTTATGACATTGTAAGAAATCACCACCTTGATAGCTATATGGTTCACAGTCTACCATGCCAGGATTTTTTATTGTACTCTTGTTATGCCGTCAATACAATAGGGCAAGTACAGTGTACATGAGTCTGCACTTCATACACTGTGTACAATCGCACTTGTTTGTCATTCCTGCCGTATCATGTAGCCTTGCGCAAATAGTTCAATCAAAATTGTTTTAAAAAGGCATGATATTGCTCAAATTTGTAAATTCTTGATTGAAATCTGCCAATTCAAGTAATGAGATAGCGGTACTCTGCCTATCTGTACTATAAAAAACCGACGGTTATTGCGGCTCTTGGCTCTAGGATTAGGGTGTCCCAATATCCACACCTGGTATTCTTTAGTTACTGTGTAGTGACCTTTTTGTTTTCACTTTTAAAAACCTATTCGATTTGCCGCACTGAAGGTCCCTCCAGAGATTGTTGGACTGGGTCCATTAAATGTGACAAAAATATCCAACACCTATTTACAAATGAAGTGAGGGGTCAGCCTTTTGGTGTAACTCCATATAACTGTCTGGTGATTTCGCTCTGGGCTTGTGACATTCTGATCGGTCTGAAATAATCATTGTCGCCCATCCCTCAATTTGAGGCCTGTGTCCCGATGGTGGCGTTGAATGGCAAAATCAAAGGGGCATGACGGCGGTTAAACCTATTGCGAATGGGCAGCATCACAACCAGTTCTGAGATCTGGGGGTGGTGTAGGATATCTGGTTACCACGCACACATCTCTTGAATCTGCGGTGGGTTGGTACCCCACGCTACGTAAGGGGAGGTTCTGGGTAAGACTTGGTCCACGTGAATAGGTTGTACCTGAAAGATGAGAAGTTGCGAATGGTCGCCTTAGAATATGTCCTTCGACCAGCTAGTGCTAACCCGGTCACTGTCTCCAGGTCACCATACCTTGGTCAATGAGCGGGCGAAGAACCCAATGGCTCCGTCAGGAGTACATCGTCAACTTCAGCCCGTAGTCAAACCGGTGCACGCACAAATATCTTAGCTGAGAGTGGGGGACGTACTTGCTTCTCATCGGGGTAATACAGTACCACTGTATACAATGACCCCATTTTAGTTGGATTTTACTGAGGAGTGGACGATAATGAGAATTTCAGGCCAGTCCGATTGTCACCAGTTCAGAGGGCGATTACCTGATAGTTATGTGGCATTCCATCAAACGGTGAACTCTTTCACATCCTTTGTAAATTAGTGTTGCTTGTTACATGTCACATTCAATGGCTCATTTGAGGATAGTTTCTGTGATTCTACTTTACCATGAGCAGGCCCATTAAAACCTAAACTGTGTAGTTTGTGCTCTGTAGTATGTGATATAAAAAGTTGTAAATCTGGTTATTGTAGTAAAGATTGTAGAATGGAATATCCGCGGGATGCCCTAATCTGAGAGCCAAGAGCCAAGACGCTGTTAAAGAGCCAATTAAGTGCTGCCAGGAAAGCCCCGAGCCAAAGAAAAAGTTTAGGCTAATGAAACTTTGGGAATCCTAAGCCTACAGGTACCCTACTTGATAAAAAATTAATTTATTATGTAATCATTTATGACATTGTAAGAAATCACCACCTTGATAGCTATATGGTTCACAGTCTACCATGCCAGGATTTTTTATTGTACTCTTGTTATGCCGTCAATACAATAGGGCAAGTACAGTGTACATGAGTCTGCACTTCATACACTGTGTACAATCGCACTTGTTTGTCATTCCTGCCGTATCATGTAGCCTTGCGCAAATAGTTCAATCAAAATTGTTTTAAAAAGGCATGATATTGCTCAAATTTGTAAATTCTTGATTGAAATCTGCCAATTCAAGTAATGAGATAGCGGTACTCTGCCTATCTGTACTATAAAAAACCGACGGTTATTGCGGCTCTTGGCTCTAGGATTAGGGTGTCCCAATATCCACACCTGGTATTCTTTAGTTACTGTGTAGTGACCTTTTTGTTTTCACTTTTAAAAACCTATTCGATTTGCCGCACTGAAGGTCCCTCCAGAGATTGTTGGACTGGGTCCATTAAATGTGACAAAAATATCCAACACCTATTTACAAATGAAGTGAGGGGTCAGCCTTTTGGTGTAACTCCATATAACTGTCTGGTGATTTCGCTCTGGGCTTGTGACATTCTGATCGGTCTGAAATAATCATTGTCGCCCATCCCTCAATTTGAGGCCTGTGTCCCGATGGTGGCGTTGAATGGCAAAATCAAAGGGGCATGACGGCGGTTAAACCTATTGCGAATGGGCAGCATCACAACCAGTTCTGAGATCTGGGGGTGGTGTAGGATATCTGGTTACCACGCACACATCTCTTGAATCTGCGGTGGGTTGGTACCCCACGCTACGTAAGGGGAGGTTCTGGGTAAGACTTGGTCCACGTGAATAGGTTGTACCTGAAAGATGAGAAGTTGCGAATGGTCGCCTTAGAATATGTCCTTCGACCAGCTAGTGCTAACCCGGTCACTGTCTCCAGGTCACCACACCTTGGTCAATGAGCGGGCGAAGAACCCAATGGCTCCGTCAGGAGTACATCGTCAACTTCAGCCCGTAGACAAACCGGTGCACGCACAAATATCTTAGCTGAGAGTGGGGGACGTACTTGCTTCTCATCGGGGTAATACAGTACCACTGTATACAATGACCCCATTTTAGTTGGATTTTACTGAGGAGTGGACGATAATGAGAATTTCAGGCCAGTCCGATTGTCACCAGTTCAGAGGGCGATTACCTGATAGTTATGTGGCATTCCATCAAACGGTGAACTCTTTCACATCCTTTGTAAATTAGTGTTGCTTGTTACATGTCACATTCAATGGCTCATTTGAGGATAGTTTCTGTGATTCTACTTTACCATGAGCAGGCCCATTAAAACCTAAACTGTGTAGTTTGTGCTCTGTAGTATGTGATATAAAAAGTTGTAAATCTGGTTATTGTAGTAAAGATTGTAGAATGGAATATCCGCGGGATGCCCTAATCTGAGAGCCAAGAGCCAAGACGCTGTTAAAGAGCCAATTAAGTGCTGCCAGGAAAGCCCCGAGCCAAAGAAAAAGTTTAGGCTAATGAAACTTTGGGAATCCTAAGCCTACAGGTACCCTACTTGATAAAAAATTAATTTATTATGTAATCATTTATGACATTGTAAGAAATCACCACCTTGATAGCTATATGGTTCACAGTCTACCATGCCAGGATTTTTTATTGTACTCTTGTTATGCCGTCAATACAATAGGGCAAGTACAGTGTACATGAGTCTGCACTTCATACACTGTGTACATTAATCGCACTTGTTTGTCATTCCTGTCGTATCATGTAGCCTTGCGCAAATAGTTCAATCAAAATTGTTTTAAAAAGGCATGATATTGCTCAAATTTGTAAATTCTTGATTGAAATCTGCCAATTCAAGTAATGAGATAGCGGTACTCTGCCTATCTGTACTATAAAAAAACCGACGGTTATTGCGGCTCTTGGCTCTAGGATTAGGGTGTCCCAATATCCACACCTGGTATTCTTTAGTTACTGTGTAGTGACCTTTTTGTTTTCACTTTTAAAAACCTATTCGATTTGCCGCACTGAAGGTCCCTCCAGAGATTGTTGGACTGGGTCCATTAAATGTGACAAAAATATCCAACACCTATTAACAAATGAAGTGAGGGGTCAGCCTTTTGGTGTAACTCCATATAACTGTCTGGTGATTTCGCTCTGGGCTTGTGACATTCTGATCGGTCTGAAATAATCATTGTCGCCCATCCCTCAATTTGAGGCCTGTGTCCCGATGGTGGCGTTGAATGGCAAAATCAAAGGGGCATGACGGCGGTTAAACCTATTGCGAATGGGCAGCATCACAACCAGTTCTGAGATCTGGGGGTGGTGTAGGATATCTGGTTACCACGCACACATCTCTTGAATCTGCGGTGGGTTGGTACCCCACGCTACGTAAGGGGAGGTTCTGGGTAAGACTTGGTCCACGTGAATAGGTTGTACCTGAAAGATGAGAAGTTGCGAATGGTCGCCTTAGAATATGTCCTTCGACCAGCTAGTGCTAACCCGGTCACTGTCTCCAGGTCACCACACCTTGGTCAATGAGCGGGCGAAGAACCCAATGGCTCCGTCAGGAGTACATCGTCAACTTCAGCCCGTAGTCAAACCGGTGCACGCACAAATATCTTAGCTGAGAGTGGGGGACGTACTTGCTTCTCATCGGGGTAATACAGTACCACTGTATACAATGACCCCATTTTAGTTGGATTTTACTGAGGAGTGGACGATAATGAGAATTTCAGGCCAGTCCGATCGTCACCAGTTCAGAGGGTGATTACCTGATAGTTATGTGGCATTCCATCAAACTGTGAACTCTTTCACATCCTTTGTAAATTAGTGTTGCTTGTTACATGTCACATTCAATGGCTCATTTGAGGATAGTTTCTGTGATTCTACTTTACCATGAGCAGGCCCATTAAAACCTAAACTGTGTAGTTTGTGCTCTGTAGTATGTGATATAAAAAGTTGTAAATCTGGTTATTGTAGTAAAGATTGTAGAATGGAATATCCGCGGGATGCCCTAATCTGAGAGCCAAGAGCCAAGACGCTGTTAAAGAGCCAATTAAGTGCTGCCAGGAAAGCCCCGAGCCAAAGGAAAAGTTTAGGCTAATGAAACTTTGGGAATCCTAAGCCTACAGGTACCCTACTTGATAAAAAATAAATATATTATGTAACCATTTATGACGTTGTAAGACATCGCCAGTCTGATTGTCACCAGTACCTGATAGTTATGTGGTGTTCCTGTCAAACTTTTAACTCTTTCACGTCCATTGTAAAGTAGTGTTGCTTGTTACATGTTACATTCAATGGCTCATTTGAGGATAGTTTCTGTGATTCTAATCCACCATGAGCACCATGCATTTCTACAAGTTCTAGCATTGTCGGGGGCATAGCTAGTGGAAGAGGGCAAATGCCCACCCCCCCCCTCCAGACGTCACCAAAAAGTTTGTTTTTGACCACGATTTCGGTAGAAAAATTTGAAGAAGTGTTATTTTGCCCCCTAAAGATCTAAAAGCTAGCCATGCCGCTTTCATTGTAAATTTAGTTATTATCGGAATTAAAAACTGCAATAAGTACCATCTTGTTTGCTTAATTGTACATCATGACTCTATAGGATTGACGCTGCAGAAGTAATATGATGAAAATGGGCGAAGCAATAAGATAAAAATGTTGTTACTGCATTTTAGGTGTAGAATACCTGCGGAACACAACAAACTGAGACGGCTCAAATTGTCCCAGATCTGCCCAGTCTAGATTTCGGGGAATGGAGACAACTTACTAGCTGTGCATTGTATGTCCACCAACCCAAATCCAGCGCCTGTTGATAAAAATCTTTTGAGGAACCAGCTCCAAGTAGACTCTGGACGCAATGAACTGGCTTGGCCTTGGTACCTGATACATCAAGGAAGGACAATCGGGATGACGAATGGACTGCACATGAGTCTGGTCCTCAGATGTGACACAAATGTGTAAAGAGGTCTTGCTATCATTGCTTAATGCTTGATGGTCTTGTCTGATAGGCAGACCTAGCTTCTATTAACAAGCCTAGTATATGCAAGTACAGAAAGGGCCCGTAAAACCCCCAAGTTGTGTCTTATTAACTCGCACAACTTGGTGAGTGTAATGGTTACGTATGTATAAAGTGTAAACAAAATTCATATATCCATCATGTCCATCGAATCTGAAAAATTTGTGCAGACCCATGACAATTCTGGTTCCGGTACAGTAGCAGGTGGAAAATTCAATTATTATTTCACCACAAAGAGCTGCTTCTGTCCGCAGATATGAGACAGCTACTGGGGCGGGGACTATTTCTTTATTGGGCCTTATTGTTCAGCGTCTCCAAGGAACTCTATTTTAGAGTCCAATTTGGGGGGTGGGGGGGGGCTTTTTCCCCCCAATGTACTGACTAAAACCTGTCACTTTCAGAGAACGGGGGAGGGGGTTTGGGGGGCCCATGTCAAACAGTTGTGTGAGTTCACTAGAGCTTGCTCTTTACATATTAGTGGCTGCATGCTCATTTTTTTTAGTGGCTGCGTGCTCATTTTTTTCTTCAATATTTTAAAATATTATGAACAACTTAAGATTCTGAGCTGAAATTTGCAGGATATATTTGTGTCACTATCAGGATGTTGTAAACAAAATTTCGTTGAGATTCAATCAATTTGAAATTACTTGTAATTTCCCTCTGCCAGCTGGAATATCCATAGTAGCTTCTGGGTCTTTTTTTTATATATTTCAAAATATTACGAAAAACTTGAAATTCTGAGCTGAAATTTGCAGGATATATTTGTGTCACTATCAGGATGTTGTACACAAAATTTTGTTGAGATTCAATCAATTTGAAATTACTTGGTAATTTTCCCTCTGCCAGCTGGAATATCCATAGTAGCTTCTGGGTCTTTTTTTAAATATTTCAAAATATTACGAAAAACTTGTTTTATTTTAGTATAAAAATGTTTTATTTTAGTATATGGAATACAAAACAATCACAAAAACTTACTTTTGCTTTCATTTAAGTGAAATAATTAGAATTGCAATTGCGGCCCGTCATGAATATAAGTTTATTTTTCAACGACAACAACGTATTTTCCAATGCATTCCATGATGACGTCATCCTCCACAAAAAGGTGGATTCTGGAACTACTGGCAAATTGCTATCAATAAAGTCAGCTGGGACGAGATTGGAAGGAAGCACCCGATTTCACGCGGTACTTGTACAAGGTTTTACTGTTTCAAATCTTTATCACCTACCAACAAAAGATCCAGCATACGTGGAGAGTTACACAGTTGCCAAGAGTGGACTTTATACAAAGGCAAAAGTGTCCATGCATGGATCTCTATGATTGAATGATGGTGATTAAACGTCCATGGACCATCATAAATCCATTCGCCATGATGATGACAATGATGATGATAACAAAAATACCAAAAAGACATTCGTTATGAGAGCATTTATGTACAGACATTGATTATAATTCCAGTGGTATCTAGCAGCTATAACAGAACACTTCTCCAGACTTGTAAACGTGGCAACAGGACATAAACCGACTCTTAAACCTGGATGGAACCCTCGACTAAGAGACACTTACGACCTTGAAGTCAGGTACGACTCTCTGGGGTAATGAATTTACTGTGGTAAGCATTACATCCTGTACTGGGTTTACTGTGTATTACATCCTTTTATGGGTTTACATTGACTGTGGTTAACCCAGGATATTAGGATAGGTTTCATGCAACAACAGTATCTTGTCGGATGAGACGGCATCTATATCATATCGTACGTTTCAATCCTTGCTTTCTTTCTTACAGAATATCGCGGAGAGCTACGAACGTATCCACAGGTCCAACCTGGTCGGAATGGGCATTATGCCGCTGCAGTACCTCGAGGGCGACCGTGGAGACGCACGGACTCACCGGCAAGGAGCAGTTCTCGATAACCCTGCCAGACAAGTTGAAACCTACCCAGATATACAGAGTTGAGGTTGGTATTCTTCCAAGTGACGAAATCCATCCTGGTCATACGTTGCCGACACATGTATGCCATAAGGCAATATCGACTTCATACTTAGGCAAAAGTGTCCATGCATGGATCTATGAATGATGGTGATTAAATATTCATACATGCATGGACCTCCCTGGAATGTCCATGGGCCATCGTAGATCCATTCGCCAAGTAATTATAATGATGATGATAATGATGATGATAACAAAAATACAAAAAAGACATTCGTTATGACAGCTTATTTTATTATACAGACATTATAATTCCAGTGGTATCTAGTAGCTATAACAGAACACTTCTCCAGACTTGTAACCGTGGTACTGGGACACAAACCGACTCTTAAACCTGGGTGGAACCCTCAACTAAGGGACACTTACGACCTTGAAGTCCGGTACAACTCTCTGGGGTAATGGATTTACTGTGTTGACTGTTGAGTAGTACATCATGTAATGGGTTTACATTGACTGTGGTTAACCCAGGATATTTAGGATAGGTTTCATGCAACAGCAGTATCTTGTCGGGTGAGACGGCATCTATATCATATCATACGTTTCAATCCTTGCTTCCTTTCTTACAGAATATCGCGGAGAGCTACGAACGTATCCACAGGTCCAACCTGGTCGGAATGGGCATTATGCCGCTGCAGTACCTCGAGGGCGACCGTGGAGACGCACGGACTCACCGGCAAGGAACAGTTCTCGATAACGCTGCCAGACGAGTTGAAACCTACCCAGATATACGGAGTATGGTTCAGGATCATCGAGAGATTGGCCAGCCAAAGGACCATGGATGCTGGTGAGGATTTTTTGGTCTTATTTTAGTCGGTCTTTCCTCAGTAAAAAAATTATAGGCTGTCATCGTTGTATAGGTTTACATTGACTGTGGTTAACCCAGGATATTAGGATAGGTTTCATGCAACAGCAGTATCTGTCAGGTGAGACAGCATCTATATCATATCATACGTTTCAATCCTTGCTTCCTTTCTTACAGAATATCCGCGCTGTCATCGCGGAGAGCTACGAACGTATCCACAGGTCCAACCTGGTCGGAATGGGCATTATGCTGCTGCAGTACCTCGAGGGAGAGACCGTGGAGACGCACGGACTCACCGGCAAGGAGCAGTTCTCGATAACGCTGCCAGACAAGTTGAAACCTACCCCAGATATACGAAGTCAAGGTTGGTATTCTTCCGAGTGGTGAAATCCATCCTGGTCATACGTTGCCGACACATGTATGCCATAAGGCAGCATCAAAGGCCAGGGCCCGGTTGTTCAAAACAAATTATGTCCATAACGCTGGCATCAACAAAGCCTTATCTCCTTCAGCTAAGCCCTTAAGACTTTACGCCAAGTAAAGTTAACGCCGGGGATAGTGACAAAATTGGCTTTGAACAACTGGGCCTTGGAATAACTGAAAAATATATGTCTGTTCAATACCAAGTTCTTTTAAGTGTTTCGCAAATTGGTCTTCAGGATCCCTTATTGGAACATGGCACGAAACCATGCAGACAGTTTTTATCACAGTGGCTTGCAATAATTGTCACTTTGATGCACAATATCGCTGCAATGAGTGATAAAAAGATTGCGGCTGAAACAACCTTACATCACAAGTTTAGAAGACTCACCAGACACTTAAAATGATAACTATATGAACTAAATATTCTTTATTTTAGGTGAACGATGGACGGAGCTTCAAAGATTTCGTTCGATTCGACACCGAAGTGGAACTGGAATACTTCAGGAACGGTGGCATTCTTAACTACATGATTCGTAACATGCTGTAAATAATTGCCATGGAAAGCGACGGTTGCTAAGGAACTGATTAAGGAAAATTTTGCTGTGGAAACAAACTGTTGCTATGGAAATGAAATGTAAGGCTATGATATTGGCATCCGCTAGGCGGTGTTGGCTGTCACTATGGTACGATGGTTTGATGGACGTCACAGGCGCCTGCCATTGTTACATCGATATTTTTGAGGCGATAAGGCCTTTTTGTAATGTCCTACTGACAGCCAACACCACGTAGCTGTGGTCATAGGTTTGCTGGTGGCCAATAGATTTCTGCAGTACTGTGAAAATGGGAGTATATGGGCACCGATATCAACAAACTGTGCACTTGGGGCCCCTCTAAACTCGGAGGAGTTGCCACTGTTTCGTCTTTGTGTCCGTGAGTAAGGCACTTGACCCTACTTGGTTCTCTTAACGCAGGAGTAAATCGGTTAGTTGGCAGAAATTATGATGTAATACTCCCAGAGTGTAGAGCTTGAACCACGAATGCACAGGCCAATAGCTAGGGGTAATAATGTAAAGTTCGAACAACTGAAACAAGTTGGATTGAGCGCTATAGAAGTCTCATGATTATTATTACCAGTATCATTATTATTATTATTATTAACTGAAGGAGATGGTGTAGAGTTACGTTAATACCAGCATTAGTTGGCATAAAGTCCAATGGACACGAGGGTTGGCTATAGGTACCACCATTTTGGCTAGAACTTGGAATCTAAAAGCAATTAAATCTCTTTCAAAAAACAGGTCCTTTATGGTTCATTGTTATTTTCTCATTTGTCTGATGATACACATATATCAATATGATGTGATACTGAGATTGTCAAAATAAATTAAAGAACATCAGAATTAGCATTTGTGTTGTTGGTGATATTTCCTCCTGTCAACTTTTGATAGCATGGCGTGTTAGAGCTGACAGAGATACCGACAAGATGTGGAAGCTGCTTTGAAAACCATGGAGAAGAAGAAGATACTGGATACTATGAGTAGACTGCTGCTGGGTAGTATTCTCCTGCTCCTGATGAAGCCATCGGAATTCCTTTTTGGATGACCCCTGTTGCTGCTGACATACAGTTTGATATGATATTTTAATCCTATAAAGATCAAATTTATTATAATATGATAATTTCTTCTTTATCGGCAAATTGAATAAAAGCATCATATAGAAATGGATATCTCAAATTTTTTATTAAAATGACTGCATAAGAACTATAAATGATCAAATAGAAGATGTTTCCATTGAATAAAACTTCATTATGTGTCATCGTTGAGATGATGAAGATGCAAAAAGAAACCTACATGAGGATAAACCTAAACCACGCGAAAGAAAAAAACCCAAATGAATAAGTAAAAGTGGCACTTTGTGTTAGGTTGATCGGTTATAACGGCCGAGAAGGCCGAGGTATACTATTTTCAGATCTGTACAGAAGACTAAGGCTTTTGCTTTTTGTCTTTTGTGGGTGTGTTTCCCCTGGCGGTCTGATCAGATACCTTGGCATAGTTTCAAGGCGAATCCACGACACTCTTTTTAAGAATCCCAAAAAACACTCCTTTTTAAGAAAATTATACTTATGTTAGTCTATTATTCTATCAAAATCATCAAAAAACCCAAAAAATTATCCTTTTTGGTAGCATTTCAGAGACATCTAAGAACGTTAGTAGCTGACACCCCACCCTTACCCTTACCCACCGCAGCGAACTTTACGAAGTAACCGCAGCAATTCATTATTCCCCTGGTGTTGATTTCTGAATTTTCCATCATCTTTTTGCAGCTTCATCTCCTCTAATAGATGAGATACAGATGTCTCCTATATGGAAAGGATGCGGTACATCATGTTACACATTCTTATGCAGTCAGGTCTCAATTAGTGACATATCAAGTTAGCAATTAAAAGTGAGATTCTGGTGATAAACTCATTAAATTTTGCTACATGGACTATCCAAGAGGTGCCCCTTAACTTTCAGAAAAGTTGTCAAGTCTATTATTCTATCAAAATCATCAAAAAACCCAAAAAATTATCCTTTTTGGTAGCATTTCAGAGACATCTAAGAACGTTAGTAGCTGACACCCCACCCTTACCCTTACCCACCGCAGCGAACTTTACGAAGTAACCGCAGCAATTCATTATTCCCCTGGTGTTGATTTCTGAATTTTCCATCATCTTTTTGCAGCTTCATCTCCTCTAATAGATGAGATACAGATGTCTCCTATATGGAAAGGATGCGGTACATCATGTTACACATTCTTATGCAGTCAGGTCTCAATTAGTGACATATCAAGTTAGCAATTAAAAGTGAGATTCTGGTGATAAACTCATTAAATTTTGCTACATGGACTATCCAAGAGGTGCCCCTTAACTTTCAGAAAAGTTGTCAAGATCCATACTGTTTATCAGTAAAAAAGGTACTCATTCTTATGCAGTCAGGTCTCAATCAGTGACATATCAAGTAAGCAAGTGAGATTCTGGTGATAAACTCATTAAAATTTGCTGCATGGGACATCCATACTGTTTTTCAATAAAAAATTCCTGTACTGCTCCATTTCCACAACTTTTATTCTTCCCATCCAACACATTATGCTGGAAATACACAGCTGATGATGAAATGTTTTCAGCTTCAACAGACCTTTGGTCCACAGGAAGAATTCTATCCCAGACGAATCTTAGCCAATAGGCCGAGAATGCAGCTGAGATGACAAATCCATGATGTCCCAACAGAATCTTAGCCAATAGGCCGAGAAACCAAGATGGAGCAGGACTTCTGAACCAAGCTTTCCAAACTGAATCTTAGCCAATAGGCCGAGAGACCGAAAGGGAGCATGTCCAGATCTTGAAACTTTCTTAGTACTTATACAAGCTTAAGTGTGTCTCTCTTGTGGTTTGCGTTTCCAACTTTCAATGATCTTCTCGCAGCTTCATCTTCCCCAAAGTATCTTAAAGTTGGAAACTCTCAATTGGAATCATCATCTACGTTACCAAAAAAATTTATAATGCAGTCAGTTTACAATATCAATCATATATCAATATTTCAAATGAGATTTTCCTTGTAATTGATGTAAAAGCCGGGCAATACAGTACAGGACGTCTCAGAAACAAGTCTTTAAGGCAGTGGTCTCTACTATACTATCCGTCAAGAAATGCTGTATTGAGTGACACAGCATCCCATTCGCTATGCGAGTATCTGACGTCAATACAAATATATCCTGTAAGTTTTAGTCAAATAGGAACACGACTTTTGGATTAATGGCATCTCAAAAGTTTACTTGTAATTTTCCCTCTGCCAACTGGAATATCGATAGTGGCTTCTGGGTCTTTTATTAAATGCTTTAAAATATTATGAATAACTTAAAATTCTGGGCTGAAATTTCCAGCATATATTCGTGTTACAGTCAGGATGTTGTACACAAAATTATGTTGAGATTCAATCAATTTGAAATTACTTGCAATTTTCCCTCTGCCAGCTGGAATATCCATAATGCATCACTCATCTCGCCATGGGGGGGGGGGTACAGGGTTTATCTTGACCACTGCATTGGACTGGGAATTGTGTTGCACTGGAGTTTACAGGGTCTGACTCATTAACGCTTTTACATCCCAAGTCAAACCTGAGGAAGTCTCTTTTCCTTGTTGTGTCCCTTTCAATTATATTTTAAATATGCCCGTAGGGGTTTACAATACTTGGACAACACACAAATTCACTTATAAATGTTATCTATTTATTGAGTATATTGGTAAAACTATGTACACGTTACAACTGTACAAAATAATGATATGCTTGTGCATTTCACCCAAAATTGATGCCAAAATCCTGCGTGTGAATCTAATAATTGCATAGGAATTGTTGTCCAACTTTAGGTGATGTCAAGTATGTGATCTTCTCTCAAAAGCAGATAACAAGAGTGGTCTATTACATTGTTATACAGGGTGTCTCACAAAATGTCCCAAACTTTCATCAACTTTTTACAAAGAAATAGGGACATTTTGTGAGACACCGCGTGTTCGCACACAGTGTGTTCGCACACAGTGTGTTCGCACACGGTGTGTTCGCACACGGTGTGTTCGCACACGGCGTGTTCGCACACTGTGTGTTTGAGTGGAACAAAATGCTCCTTGGAGCTTAACTCGGATTTGATGTTTACAAAACGATTCAAAATTTACAGAAAGCTGGCAAAATGTGGACCCTCAAACGACAACAAGAGCAAAAAAGTTAAAACGCCAGATTCTGCAAGAAAGCATCCTGAGGAAATCAGGGGTTAATGTTTGCTTCTTGCAGGGTCGGGGAAGCAAACATCAACCCCTGACTTCCTCAGGATGGCAAGAAAGTCACTCAAAAACAAATAATGTTAAAACTGGAATCCAAGATGCAGATTTGAAAGGACGATTTCACTTCAGTTGAAAATTGATATGAAAATGATTGAGCATTTCGATGATATTTACAATGGATGGGCACAGAATAAGAAAATGCCACTTCAATTTTCACAAGAATTTCACATCAAGAATCAATAAAGTCTAGTCTTTACTAATAGTCCAAAAAAGACAAGTTTAGTCTTTGCTAACTCCGTCTAAGAAAGACTAGTCTTGTCTTTACTAACTTAGTCCAATAGACTCGTCTTTATAGATTCTTGATAAAATGCATTCAACATGAAAATTGTAACATATGAATAAAGTAGAATGATTGAAAAATGGATAGCGCCTCCAGAATATAACTCAGAAGACAGTCCTGTATGAGCATTGGTAACGTTTTATAGTAGACACTTCTCCATCCCTGGCCCGAATTTTATCAACATCATGATAGGTACATCAAGGCGCACTGCACCTTAAGTTTGACACAAAGTAGAAAACTGGTTCGAGCAATTTACATAATATACAAACACGCCCCCTATGTTTTAGTTTTAAAATCGTACGGAACTCATCCGGACGAATTCACCAAACCGACACAAACTGGACGATATTTCTCTTCAAGACTCGCTACGCCACCTATTTACAACATATATACTATAGAGTATATGAAACTAGTATGTACAGCACCACTACGCAATAATTTAAGACAAACATCAAGGGGGCGCCTAAAATATAACATTGTCACCTGGAAATAAATTGGTTGAAGCATTTGATACATATGATAATTTGAATGAAAAAGAGTCGACGTACTTAGAATAAGAATACAGTTTACTTTGTTGATTAGACCGTTGATGATAAGTAGAAAGGTTCTTCCATACTTTTCGGCCATTTAGTGTTGAAACCCAGTGTCATTTAAAACCCTACACAGCTTGATATGATTTAAAACCAAAATTCTGGAGAGAGAAACGCAAATTTAGAATAAGTTAAATTGCAAAACATTATTTAAATACTGAGAACAAAAGAGTTTGCAGTTGTATTTAAATTCTAAACTGCTTTTCTAATTGATACAAATTATATTAAACAAACTTTAATATTTTGTATAAATTTACACTAATTCAAGATATGTTCGAACGTTAGACGTAAATTGTATCTAAATAATAAATATTCGTTGTGAATTCACAAAGAGTTTATGATCAAATTCCCCCAAGACCAACCCAACATCCCTATTTGAATACAATGAAACAAACCAAAGTATAATTGATTTGTGTAAAGTGGGCAAGTCCATTCTAACGTCATAGGGTTGAAGGAGCTTTAGTTGGAAAACGTATCTTAAAGACTCCAGTCGTATATCAAGTTTCCCTCCTTGAGCACCAAAGGTAAGGGATCTCTGAACACAGACATCCTATCATTCCCTCCTTGAACACCAAAGGTAGAGCATTTTGCATCAGTCGATGCATAATGGTACATGTATCATGCATCAATAGATTACATGGATGAGTCATTTGGTTGATATGACGAAAATCTTGATAGTAAATGCAATACGGTTTAAATTGATACAAAAATATGAGCTGTAAAAGCATTATTTACCAACAGATTCTTACACAAAATACAGCAAAGTAAAACTAAGTGGTGGTAAAAGTTTAAATGCATTCTGGTATACAATTCACATGATACAACCCTCCTAAGTCTCAAATGTAAATGTTTCCGAAAATTATGGTATAAAATGGACAAACATGATTATCGAATAAATGCATAATGGTCTAAATTGATTAGAAAATACATCGAATTGAATTTTACTTAAAAATGCTGCAAAAAGAAATTGATTAATAGGCAGTGAGAATTGACTTGAACACATCATGTCATATTTGTTTTATACAGTTTGTAAATGCTTCAAAAAATGATGATTAAAATGATAAATTGTGATCATCGCTAAAAGACAAAGTTATAAAATTGTAAATGGAATAAGAAAACAGGTATATTTCATTAGGCTACCATTTCATTACACCAACACCACGAATGATGTTTGAAAGTGAGATTTCTTACATGGTTTCCAAAATGGAAAACTCACAGTCATTAAATAAGTCAATATCTAGTCAGAAGTAAACTCAGTGACATGGAGAATCAGATAACCTGAAAAATACATAGTCATTACAGGATATGTAGTTTTCATGATAATATTCAGTTTTACACAAATTGAAATATCGTTGCACTTTGAATTTTCAAAACCAAACTTCTGTCAAACGGGCCAACACTCGTAAGTAACTTTGGCGAACGAAACATTGATTGAGATATCATCAGACATATGCAAGTAATCAAAAATACACAGTCTTCTGAAGCCAGGACTTAACTATTTGTGACCCGCTCTACCAAAACTAGGCGCTTGACGCATCTGAACTCGACAGGTTGATACGGACTTGTTGTTCATTTCCCTATTGTAGACCTTTTGTGAAATGTGACCAAATCAGTTTGTAATAGATTTCACAAAAGGTCTACAATAGGGAAATGAACAACAAGTCCGTATCAACCTGTCGAGTTCAGATGCGACAAGCGCCTAGTTTTGGTAGAGCGAGTCACATTTATCAAGTAATAATAAACTTTACATGAAATTTCGCGACTGTTCTGGAATGGGTCTTAGTCGGAGCACCTCAATCAATCAAGTTTACTGAACACAGCCACAAACCTTTCACAAACAGATAATTGCGCCTTTTCAGTTTGAATCTGAACTGACAACATATCACACTAAAAAAATATGAACTCCTTGAAACAAAATAACATGACCATTCATTTGAAAAGTTTTCTCAGGGGCCATTTGCTTCTAACTACTGGCCTCATAATTTGTTAAGAATAAGTATTTTCATGAGGTTTAGAAAAGTTTTTAAAGCGAAACTACTGAAATTTGTGCGTAAGTTAAACTGTGTAGTGATATATTCAAGAAGAGACTGTAGATGTATCCCCAATGCGACCTTAGTAGAAACTAGATTAATTAAATTAAATTAAATTAAATTAAATTAAATTAATTGAATTAAATTAAATTAAATTAAATTAACTGTAGATGTATCCCCAATGCGACCTTAGTAGAAACTAGATTAATTAAATTAAATTAATTTAAATTAAATTAAAATTATCATTTAGGTATGCTAAATTATGGTAGGCCTTCTTCCCGAAAATAAAATGTGAGAAAATCACACCGAAAGTGAAGAAGGCCATACATTAGTTAGAAAATATAATTAAATTAGTTTTTTAAGTTGTGTAACATTTGATAATTGCCTTCTTCGCGAAAAGATACTAACTTTATGAATAAAGTGAGATCTGCGAAATTGAAGAAGGCAAGATTGAATGCAAGTGAGGTGAAATGTTTTAACCCCCCCCCCCATGAATATTTAAACACCTAGTAGCAGTATGAAGTTTAAGTTACAAAATATATAAGCTAATTTGTACCAATAAAGATCTGTCTTCTTCATGTTCGAAAATGAAGATAACTTCAGAATAAAGAAGACAAGATTTAAAGGCCTGATATTGATATAGAAACTATGGTATGAATAATCTTTTTTCTTAACATTTTACACCCTTCTCATCAGCGAAAATCGAAATGTCGAAATATTGAAGAAAATTCTTCAGAGTGTTGAGAAGGGTGCATGAATTATTAACATATTTGAGAAATTGTGAACTGAACTTTTTCTGTTTTAAATCTTTGAAAAATTGAAAGTATTTCTACACTCTCAACAAGTTTGGAACCAGTTGGAAAAAAGTAAGCGTCACCAGAGATCATTTTCAAAGAATGGTCATGTTTTTAGTACAGGAAATATCAAGATTCTTGCGAATTTGTTGAGTCAAATATTGGACAATGTTACCGAGGTAACTACATTGCTAAGGTGCATATCTGGATGGGAAAAAATTACCAACTGTCTTGGTACAATACTTGGCTGATTAATCATTTATCAGACAAGACACCAACATTTTTCAATACAAGCATTCCAGTTTTTAGAACATCTTACACTAAAAGCACTCCGTTTTAACAAGCACTCCTTTTGGTTCAGACGTTGCTTTTTCTCATTAATACAAACCACATGCACTCCAAATCGTGTCAAGCACTTCATTATAAGATATCAGGTAAGTTTGTAAAGCACTCCTTTGTTTCAGAAAGTCTATTCCTAATACAAACCTTATGCACTCCAAAGAACCGGATTTGAGATCCCTCATACCAAGAATTGAAAAAGACTGTTCTTTATCAATTCTTGGTCATATAACTTACAAGGAACTCCTAATCAAATGATTAACCAACTTTCATAAGCCAAGCACCCAATATTTGAAAATTCAAATTTGTGATACAAACCCACTGCACTCCAAGTCCAAAGTTTTGAATGGTGTTTAGAAATGTCAAAGTTTAAGCACTCCTCATTTCGATTTTTTGAATACGACCGTTTCACAAACCTTAATAAAAAAATACCTTACATGCAACAAATGCATGAAAAAAGTTCAGAATATATTTGAATATTAATCACTGTCCTAACAGCTTTTAAATTCTGATATGTTGTTATCAATTTTATCAGCTCAAATCCCCAATTTCTGTCCACTTTTAGTACCAGGGAATGGTTTTGAAGTATACAAAACCTTATCCTCCTATTTTGCTTGAATGGAATCTACCAGACACTTAACTATCTCAGTTTCTTGGTTTGTTTCAATGTCTACTAAAGGGGTGTTTCATAAATCCTCAAAATTATCGAACTTTTGAGAATTTCAAATTTCCCATCAATCATTTTCATAAGTACACTTTCTTTTACCAAATTCTACAACGTTTCATCACAAGTCTAAATACTTGCAAAGAAGGTCGCTAAGCACAAAAAATACTTTCAAAGTCAATATTTACAAATAATACATCGGAGTGCTGTTCTGTTTTCAGAAAGAGTCGTAAAAAGGATATGACAATATTTTGAGGTGATTCAGCCATTACTGGGTGTCACAAAAAATATAGCACCCAAAAGAAATTTCAATATGAAATTCCTCATGGCTGACTTACCAAAAACAGAACACCAAAACAACAACTCTAAGACTGCTTCAGAGTCGTTATCAAAATCTACAGCTGCGATCGAAATGTCTTGAAATCCGATAGAAAAGTCTTTCAATTTCTACACAAGGAAGCTGGAGATTTCACGATCTGTATTACCAAGGCTGGGAATTTCATCCCGATGATGGTTGAAGTCCCTCATGAAGCAGTCTAAGGCTTGCGTCAATGCGTCGTCACGACTCTCGCCAATTTCTGCACTCCGATGTTATCATAACACAAAATGTCACTTTCCGGCGTCAGCGACATCCCCTCGGGCGGGACCACTTGATTCTCGGACGTCGAGCGCTTCTCGTGACCAAAAATATTCGGGAACTCAGCGGCGATACCCGGCGAGAAATCGACACTTAGCGGATTGTTTGGTATATTTAGTCCTTGATGCGGTCCTTTTGAACCGGAGTTATTCCCATCATTGTCCTGTTCACCTTGCGTGAAATACTGCGTATCGAAATCACGCAGCACGTCTAAAGTCGATTGTAAGTCATCACTTATGTTCAAACCACCTTCGGCTGAATTGTCTAATGCTTCTCCCAAGTTGCGTTTCACGGACGGCGGTGTTAGTCCGGTCGGCGTTAAACCGGTTCGTATTGTGGGCGGCATCATTGGATGATGCGGTTGATGCGTCACAGCTGTCGCTAATTGTCTATACGCACCTTGAATGTTCGGCCATATGCCACAACCGCCGTGCTGCGCCGGTGAGAACGTCGAGTGCTGTACTCCGGGCGTTGAAGGCGCGTGAGTGGTCATACACAAGATCTGGTTCCCAATGTTCGATATCTGGTTACTAATCCTATCAGTAATGTTATGCATGCCGAAAGATGACACCGGTGGGCGGGGTGGTACGATAGGGGTACGAGGCACAAGGCCCTTAGATTGGAGCATGACGTCAGTAAATGTCAAATTAGGCGCAGATGTTGTCGAAGGTTGCCCGCGTGGTCCACTGAATGGCGAATCTACATTCACATTTGACCACTGCTGATTTTGTGACGTAGGAACATTTGAGAATTTTTTCGGGTTCTGTCCCTGCGTGTTGCCACGTTCGGCGTGACTTGGCGGTGAGTTCAATGGTGGTGGTGTTGACGTTGAGCTCCGCTGGCTCTGCGATGGTGTTGGCGGGCTGGTGCTAGGTGGCGCTAACGGTGATGGTTCCGGCCGTGGACTGATGAGGCTATGACTAGACTGAGACGACGGGTTGGAGTGCGGACTAGGTTGCGACTGCGTCATGGTGTAGCTGGCGACGCTCTGCGTATAACTCAGATGCGGAGTCGAATGTGGAGGAGGGGGGAAGTTCCCAGGTCCTGGATACGGATGATCACGGGGCATCCCTTGATCTCGGTGCATCTGCGGATCAAAATGACTCCTCGGCTCAAATATCGGATCACCTGGCAGCGGTGGGAAGTTACGTCTTGCCGGGCTCCGCTGTGGAGACTGGTTCAAGAATAGCTCAAACTGTGCGTCTGGATCTTGAGATGGCATGCCGTGACTCTTAGGGAAGTTGGGCGGCATAGATCCCGTCTGTATCGGTGGATGTTCTTGGTAGGGTAAGGAACTGGCTGATGACCTTGGTGCGTGCTGTCCAGGTGCAGGGCTCGGCATATTACCAGGATTGCGGACTATCTTCTGCGGTTTAGGGCTCATGAACAAATTTGGATTTTGCATATGAGGATCCGGCGATCGTCTCCCAGTCGAATGTTGCCGATGGATCGCACGTCCTTGCGGCGTAACAAAGTTCCCAGGATGCATTGGAGGCATATTGCTTTGAGATAATGGGCGGCCAGGATAAGGAGGTGGCGGGTGATTGACATCCTGGTCCCCAGGAGAATCTAAATAGTCCAATAGCGCATCATTTTCTAGATTATGAACGTCATCGAGTACCCGTCCGGATAACGTCTGAGCAGCTGACGTGGGTAAATGTTCACCATAACTTTCCATCATTTGGCGTTTTGTAACATTTTGCGACGGAATATCGTCCGAACTGTTATTCCGCGAACGCTTCATTGCCGGGGTCATTTGATGCATACCAGGTGGTGCTGGACCACCCATCTTATCACGTGATTCTTTCAATATCGTACTCACAGGCCGCATATCACTGTAGAACGGACTATCGATAACATCAGGTCCATAACCGCGTACATCCTTAAGAATCTCCGAAACAGTTTTTCCAGCGTGTCCTGAAGGCGTTTTAGGTTTGATCGGCGTGAATTTTAACTTTTGCGCCCGGGCGCTGCTCTGTTGGTGAGGCGCCATGGGATGTTGATGCATCTGGTGTGGGGCTACTGGCATCATTCCGCCAGGTCCACGAATCATTCCCGCCTCTGACATCGGCGGTCGTATATCATGACCAGGTCCCATCGACATATTTGGCAGATTCGGTCGTCCCTGCATCGGTCCATGTGGCATGTGGCCCATTGGTATATTGCCTTCCATTTTGATATGAGGTGGGAATTGTCCGGGCGGCAGATGGCCCATCAGTTTAGGGTCCATTGGGTGCATTTTCATTTTGTTCATCGGATTGTCATTTAGTAGCGCTTCTAACGTACTCGTCCCACTAGTGTTTTGTTTCCCCTTACCAACCGGACTACCGGCGACCGGCATGAAGGCACTAGATGGCGATGATTCCAAATGAGAACGTGTCATAGCTAGCGTTGACGGAGGTGGACCAGACGATGGCATATTCCCTTGAAGTAAATTCTGCGTGCAAGACGGTAACTGCTTCCAGTCCTGGCCAAGCATAGCATCGGGCATACCGGCTATCGACCCTGGTTTCGGCTGCATACCGAAATCACAAATGTCTGTCGCAACAGGCCCAGCCTGCATAGGTCCGAATCCAGCTTGCGAAACTGAAGACGTCCCTGTCGTTTGCGTTGATGAAAACGTTCCAACCGGTGGACTGAAGAGTTTCGTTTTTATCGATCGGCGTCGATTGCCCAATTCGGCAGGTTCTTGTTTCCCGATCTCTTCCCTTTGTTGTTGTATCTTTTTCTTCTGCTCGCCGATGAGCTGACGTTCTTGGATGCGGCGTTGCAGCTGGATCTGTGTGTCAGTGTGTTTGCCGCCGCCTGGCTTGCTGGCGAATAGCGATGAGACGGGGACTGGAATGGAAGAATACAGAGTTGAACATCAAGCAACTGGAAACAAGTTTGAACAATTTATATTCTAAGAAGTTTTTGATACGATCTCACTTCAAGCTGAACTGAGACAGATCGTAGGAAAGCTGGCCACAGTAAAACATCAAATCAGGTTTTGCACAGCATTAAAACTCGCTAGGACAGGACTGTCCATCTCAGGGGGAAAATACAGAAAGAAAAGAAGTTCTTCCTCCTCTGATGACGGTCTCCACAAGAGCAAGGTAGCTGGGTGTACTCAGAGGAAGAAAGGCTGACAACTTTTCCATGGACTTAAATGTTGACCTTAGAACTGCCTTTTTCTGCACAAGTAACACTTGAAAATGCTTCACGTTTGGTGTCTTTTAAACCGGGCCCTTGGAAAGGCTGGCTCAGGTAGAGAAAGCTCAACCTTACGTCTCATTTCTGGATCCCTCTTTTAAATCTTACCTTTGGAATCGGAAGTCTTCGTCTTCTGCATGGCGGCCGTTAGCGCAAATGCTGCCGTCGATTTACTATTGACGTACAGGTTGCTAAGGAGATGCTCTGCGAGGTCGCGGATGTTCGTGAAGCCGCGACCAAGAAGGTTCTCCGCCCATTCACAGATCAGGGCGATACACTCGGGCATCAATTCTTCTTCATGAGTTTTCTGAGCGTCCTGAAAGAGGATTAAAGATTTGTTGAGATTCTTTTGTAAATTTCACGGACTACGACATAATTTGTAGTACAGAGCCTAAATGGATTTGAAGTACAGAGCCTAAAAATGATTTGAAGTACAGAGCCTTAAATGATTTGTAGTACAGAGCCTAAAACAATTTGAAGTACAGAGCCTCAAATGATTTTTAGTACAGAGCCTAAAACAATTTGAAGTACAGAGCCTAAAATGATTTGTAGTACAGAGCCTAAAACAATTTGAAGTACAGAGCCTAAAATGATTTGAACTACACATTTCGAGACAGAGACAAGACTTCAAATAGTGTCCAAGTTTTACAACGTACCACTCCAGCCTGGTCAAATCCTTCTGCCAAATCAGGTAACGACGGTGGCTGGAGCTCCAGCCTCTTTCTGAGTCCGCTGTAGCAATATTTCGACTGTCCACGTTGTCCAAGGCGTCGAGGCTTTACATTTGGGAAGGCACGTTTCATGACTTTACCAAAGTCGGCGGTGTTGAGAGGTTTCATCCCGTTGGTATGGCAGTAGGCCCTGGAAGGTAAGATTTACTCATTAACTTTCGTTGAGCGGTATCAGTTATTAAGGTTGGAGACATTAGCCTGTTGGACTGAGGGTAACGAAGTGCAAGTCCACTAGGGGCTATCATCCATCCGTGAAATGTCTTTCACTTGTCATGGCAGAGACAGAAGATACAACCGACCTCAGCCAGACGTATCAATGAACCCGGGTTTCGAATGGCCGGGGACCAGCCGCTTGTTAAGGGGAAGCAATAACCTTCAGACCATTGCTTTCGACCATCATTTCTAAGAAGGGCCTACACTGTGCTTCTTCTAACGGTGCTGCCATTTTCAAACAGCTCCTGTAACTAACCTCTTTGTGGCAAATTTTGCCTTAGTCTTTCGAAATGGTGAACAGGCGTGTGTATGTTGACATGTACGTACCGATAATCGTCAAAGACTTCATCTTTGCGGAGACACGTTTCTGTGTCCTCCTCCAGGTGGCTCTGTATCCACGTGAACGCCTGGGCATGTTCGAGGTTGGATAAATGGAGGGATGACGAGGGGGTACCCCTGAAAATAACAAACAAATATTTGAGACGTTTTCAAAATGTGCAATTCTAAGACTGCATCACATACATCACATTCTTCGGTAATCTCTCACTCGCAACAACGACTCGATACCTGAAGAGAATCAACTCGAAACTGAGACCAAATCCGCCATTGATGACATCATTGGCGCCAAAAACTATTCCTTTTGACCTCGATCTGATTTTTTTTCAAGTAGGCTATTCAAATCAGCAACATTGTTCATCAGCTTCCTCAACTCTACCAATGTATGGCGAAGAAATGCACAAATATCAAGGGTCTGATTTTTTTTCAGGGGACTACTTACTGTGCAGGGATATCTTTACTTCGCGTCCCCGTCGGTAGCTTGAGGTACAATAATAACTTCTCGACATCTGAGAGTTGCCGGACATCGTCCAGTATGGACTCGATTCTTGATTTAGCTTCATCACTGCAAAGATAGAATGATATCACAGGTCAGCAAAATGACTTTTCAGGCAAAATATAATAAGTAATGAGTCATATTCCTTGACAAGACTTCAAAATCTGAAAGGGAAAAAGTCTTCATTTTGGTTCACTTGCAGCAAACTTTTGTTTTGTCAAACTGGAAGAAAAGAAGATTCTGGGACTGTTTGCTTTCCGTTGATTGCTGCGGCTATCTATGAGACGTGGCTTATTGAATCCGCTAGGGGTGTGGTCACTTGTGAAATGAATTATATTGGGGGAGCAGGCAGAAATCAATTGCAAGTTACTACCCAGTGGGGGGCTTTCACTTTTCTGGTTTACTCACACCACTAAAAGGGAAAATGAATAGCATTTTATGTCACAATTGAAGGAAGCGGCAACCAAGGTTAAGTGACTTGCCAAAGGTAGAAATGCGACTTGAAAAGTTTGATCAAATCCTACACGTTTAGATCGTAAATCACGGTAACTCCACTCTAAAGAGCAACCAGAGGTGAATGTCAGAAAGCATCCACAATGACAAGAGATGAAAACTGAGAAGGAGGTCGATGGACGCCGTTATCAACCACCGTTCGAAAATAAACAAAAAAAAGATAAATAAAGCCACCGGACCTTTCATTTGTGAAGACACACAATAAAAGTCTGAAACAACACAAAAGAAAACATACACAAAAGAAAAAAATTATGAAAAATTCACCTTTGATGAAAATTTAAAATCTCGATTCAAATTTGAGGAGATTGTCAACCTGTTTGATTTATTGAAGGTCGGTGGGGCGGAACGTTTTAAGAATAGTGCAGGGTTGCATTATGGGATTTAGTTCACCCGGGGATATTACGATGGTGAACTGAAATCCTAGTGCTTTACAGGTGCAACAAGTTTGAAGAGTTTTGGCTGTAGGCATTTTTTATTCGAAGTTTTGTTCAACTTGTAGACTCGCACTCTGCATGCGTTTCGGAAGTTTTTTCATCAATGCAGGAATTTGATTCTATTTTGATTATTGTATTTTATACAGGAACAGAATCAGCACTAAATCATTTGATTTACAAGTTCACGCAACGAAGTCAATTTGGGGAAGATTCATTTCGACAAGGTATAAGATTTCTTTCCTTAAGAGAATTTCAGGTCCACAGCAAGGAGACACAGTTCTAACAAGTTTTGTGTGAAGCATCCCGAAGACAAGCGATGAAAATTGCAGCTCCCTGCCATCACAATTTCTGCAATACGCAATGAAAGGCTCTCTTGTCTGCAGGTTTCAACCAACACGAACGAGAAGTTTCACCCAAAAGTTTTGCAACTCCTTACAATATCCTATCAACTTTTCTGAAAGTTTGATCACAAAAGTGCCAGAAACATCAAATCAAGATTCCAACCCGACCAATCATAGGATCATAATGCCCACGGGTGGTTTCCCAAAGGTACCTGCAGTGGGGAAATTCATAACGCAGAGCAGAGAAATGTCATGATTCAAACGCAACAATCGTAGCCCCCAGGGACAAGGTCAGAGGCCATTATGATCGCTGAATCCAACGCAGCGCAGATTTCACGTTCGTAGACGGAGGGACAATCGCTGTAGTGAACCCTGTTGACCCCAACAGTCAAAACTTACTCAAGCACAACACAAGCTCTGAGAGAGAATCAGTTCCGAAACAGGTATATTTTTGGCCGAGTGCCACTATTTTAAAAACACGTTTGGCCAGACTCCTGCGTTAAAACTTCATGGTCCGAATCACAACTTTAGATAATCACTGGTGTTTGTTATATATGTTTTTAGCCGATTATTGTGGTCGGAGATTTTTTGGAGGGGTCTATGATCTGCACAATTGGGAAGATAACTTTCTCGGGGCGGCTTTATTGAAACCTTTCAATATGGAATTTCATTTTTGGGGGAAATTCCAAGAAATTTCATCACTTTTTGAAAGTGGCCCAATTCTTGTTCCAACACGTTCTCAACTTAACTATGAGAGGACAGTTTTTGATGACTTACAAAATACACCCCATAGTGGCAATCTAACTTATTTAAGGGGGTCACATTGGTGTAGATACACTGAAGCACCAGTACAGCACACTTTGGCCATCTTATCCACCACGAAACATTTAAATCTTTTGTGAAAAAATGAATAAACCAATGAATAGATTTCACCCTGGATTTTTTTTACAATGGGCCCTGATTGTTGAAAATCTGCAAGGGTCCAAGCATGCCTTTAAGGGGTGTGTAATCTGCCCTGAATTGTGCCATGTTATGGGGTACTTTAGTTGTAATCTGGAAGGCAGACGAAAGCCCCTGGATTCAGTACGGTACCATTAAATAAGTTACTGTCAACAAAGCCAAGGCTGTCGGGCTTTCCACCAGATTCCGACTTGAGAGAACGGTCTGAGGGGAGCAGCAAAAAAAAGTTATCCAGAAAATTTGATTTTTATTTTTTCAATTTAGACTAACAGTCATACATTTCTACAACCATTTTGCTCTCCTTGTTGAGGGTCATAAGCCATCCACACTGACATTATCCTATGAAATAAAGGGTAACTATGACTTCTCATTTCACCATGCCCCCTTGTCTCCCTAACACACTGTCTCAAGCTTAAAGGCCGCAGAAAATCATCTCGTGCAATCTGGATACTCGGATCGGCCACTTGGGCAGTTTTCTTAGCTGGAAATGGGCCATCACATCTTTCCAATACGCTCTCCATGCATTGTCTCTGGCTGCAAGCCTGTACTTTCTATCATAAGGGGTACAACTTCAAAGAAATTACAGTAAACACACATAACCTTTATGTTTACAACAATCACCGCAAATTACACACAAAAACACAATACAAAGTACACATTGTACGTGGCCTGTAGCTTTACTTGGTTACACGTGATTGACCCTACAAAAACATTGCAAATTTGGTACACATATTTTGTAGCATGTAGCCTTCTGTTTCACTTGAGTGGCCCCCACCCTTTAGCTCCCACCCTGATTAACCCTCCCACTTGGGCCCTTTATTCCGGACCCCTGCAGAGGGGCAGGTCATAATTAGACATCTGCCTTCTTCAAGATGTAAACAACTAGGGTGTGAATGACTGCCAGATTTATTTTTTTGTGGGAGTTTTGTCCCTTGGAAGTTGATGTGAAGTGTGAAGTGCCGAGTCCAAAGGGATAGTGAGAACAAGAATAGGAGAACATCCTACTAATCTTGGAACTGACACCCTGTGTTTTCTACTACCCCATACTGTCCCCGAGAACTTTGGTGTGAAGTGTACAAGGGCCTTAAGGGCCAAGATTATGTGGATTTAAGATAATCCCTGTCATCTGAAGTCAATCATGACGCACAGTCTTCCAGATACCATAAGTCTCCACGATTTCTGAGACAGCATGTTATGAAGAGTGAATGTTATATTTTTCTCTTAGAAATAGAGGGATCTATGGTCTTCTATTTTTGGCCAACTCAAATATGCACCCTGTAGAATTGCATCTCATGAAATATTTACCCCGTCTCAAAATTCAATGTACTATAGATGGTATGTGCTAAGGAATATCGAACAACGCCACTTCATTTCAATGCACTACAGAACGGCCGACACACTATCAGAATGCGTGCATTAGAATACACACTAAAGAGCACAACTGGGACGACCTATAGGACACTACATGCTATAGCACGGGACCCCAAACCCTTTTGTTCCCCGCTAAACCAGCTGGTCACGACAGCCCGACAATAGGCCAGCATCCGAGCTTTTGAATTCAGCGCTATTAGGGGTTTTAATGTCGACGCTGCATTCTGATTGGACGCCTGACTTCCTACTATGGCCGCACAATGGTTGAGGCGGGTATCGAGGACGGTTTGTACAGATGTGAAGTTATGTGGAAGGGTGACAGGTGGCTGGGATGTTTAACCCTTTAAAGAGGTACGACGTTTGTTACCACTGGTGGTCCAGGAAAATAGAAATCCAGTTATACACAAGGCTGTAGTGCAGTTTTAATTTATACGAATTTGCTGAAACTTGATATTTAAAGTTATCATTTATCAGTCTACACAAGGGCATCACTGAAATTTATATTTAGTACGTATTTATGCATTTTGAAATTTTGCTAATATTTTCTGCCTTACACTTACAGTCATTTTTATCATTCTTCACACTGATCAATGACAATGTTTCAAAGCTAATCAGATATGAAAGCCAACTTATCAACAATAAATATTCGTCATAAATAAACTTGATTGTCTAGACTGTTTGCAAACGGGAATTAATCTATCCCAAGCTATATCTGATGATCAGACATTAGTCTGTTTCTTTTGGAAATACGACCCAAGCTTACCAATATTAACATAAACCAAAATCAATTTGGATGGCAATCAGACATACCAAGCCATTTCATCTACAGTAGAGCTAGCTTTGCTGTATATAATTCAAGCAATCTCTATACCCAAGCTAAAATATTAGATAGTAACTCATCTAGATAAACAACATGTTATGTTATTGACAGGGCTTTACACCCGTTACAACTTTAGACCTCGGTGATCAGCTCGGGATGGCTGTTCAATTTGTCACATACTAACAGTTTACATGAGACAGTTTTATAGCTAGGGTGTTAAAGAGGAAAAGTTGTTCACAAATCAGACAAGGCTGTCCTTGAGCGTAGAAAACCAGTGCCTTTCAGGAGGTTTTTCGCTTCGAACTTGATTGCAGAATCCCTGACAAAGGTTTCTAGGCAGGTTCTGACGGCCTGGTTCTGACAAGCAAGACAGCCCTTGACAGTAATAACTTATTTTGTGAATTTGTCTTGGATTCTGCCATTGAGTCAACTCTTGATGTCAGATTTGATGTCAAATTGATATAAAATCAAAAGGCAGGCAATTGCTACCAGGGGGCAACATATGACATATCCAGGTAGCACAATATGATACCATAATGCATAAGGCTGATGCACTGTGAGAACCTCTACCTCTGTGGTCATGGAGTGAATGTTAGGTTAGCTATATTCGGAAAAACAATACTTGCAGGTTTTCAATTTCGAGATCTTGGAGTTGGGTGCTGAAGTTACTGTTAGGCGCCATGCCCATGGTCAGCACTGACAGTGAGGACAGGAGGTCTTCACAGCGATCTTGGGCTCGCTGACAGGACCACACTACATTTGAAGCAAAAGACCCAAATCCTGGTCAAAATAGGCATATATCCATTGGCTCCTGCCAAGTCGAGGTCAAAGCACACACTGATGCAAAGTGGTATTACAAGCACATTTATCCCGGAACCATGTCTTTGAACTGGCCAGCTGGATCATATTAAAATAATTTGGTTTACTTCTAATTACACTTTGATTACCATTTGATTTTTGTGATTACATTTTTTAATGGTTCTTGACCAATGGACAAGGTGTGCAAACAAACACCTGTGTGATCAGAAAACAATGAAAAAGTTGTGAAAATTAAACATTTGGTCAAAAGACCAAGTTCAGATGGGACCCCCTCCGATGGGGTGGGGGCAATTAGAAAGTGTGAAAACTGAACATGAGGCCAAAAGGGAAAGATGGGACCCCCTTTGGATGGGGAGGGACCCATGTAAGTGCGCTCAGTTGACAGTTTGTGGCAGGGTCACTGGGGTGGATACGACCAGGGTTATAGGTTCACTTGATGAGCACCCATGGAGTCAGCCCGAGTAAGGCCTTTTGATGTGATTGTATTGTGATGACCCATGCAGCTAGGCCTGTAGGGGGGTTTCCGCCAAGGTCTTGATCTTTAGGCCTATACTTTTGATGTTGAGAAGGTACACCCACCATGATCGTACCTTTTCCAGTTTGGTGTTAGGGTGACACTAGGAGCTGGGATGAAAAAAGTTTTTGTTCGGGTCTGACTTCCCAGGGAGTTAGAAACGTATGGATACATGTTGTTGTTGGTAGGGGGACTGAGGGAGGATCTTTCGGGTCAACGTTATGACAACAGTTTGTAAAGACCAGTGTTTCCATTGTTATAATTGACGTGTTGGTTCTAGAGATCATCCTGGTCTCACCCATGAACCAAAACAAACCTCCCTTTTCCATTTTATTCTGGATTTTGCCAACAATAGGCCTACAAAAACATTGTACTGCAGATCAATTTTGGATGCTAACTAGTCAAACTATGTGTTGCACCACAAACTTTTTAAACTGGGCACTTGAGCGTTTACCATGTAAATGAACCAATATATAACCTACATGTATGCATTTTCAAAATTTGAAATTCTACAGGTAAACCAGTAACTTGTGAGATAACCAGTTGCCTAAGTTATTTACCTTGGAGGAGCTAACGGCTAATGTCTGGTATTGGATTAGGACAGAAAAGGTGCTAACCAAGGATGTCTCTCAAAATTTCGAAATGAGGAATCAGAAAACAGCTTATAATTAGATTTTAGGAGAATTTTGTATGGTGCTGAATCCAACTGGTTTCTGTCGCTCAAAGAGCTTCACTATTACCCCTAGCTATTGACCTGTACATTCAGATTAAGTAGGGTTAAGTGCCTTGCTGAAGGACACAAAGACGAGATGCGGTGATCTTTCCGAGACCCAAACTCCACTACCAAAGTCTGTCTATCAGTCAAGTACAAGTTACTTCTGTGACAACCCCTCTCTCAAATGAAATGTGCACAGCCCCAAAAGGTGCAGACATTCTCGAGATAAATCTCGTAACAATATTTATACAACCAGAGACAGATGTTCTTCAACGCATGCCAGAACGTGCCACATGGCAAGAGCAGCCAATCAGATCGTAGAAAAACATAAACATCGGATTCAGTGGGAAATACGAAAGATTGGAAGCATGTGAAAACTATTTTCACCAGTTTATCTATAAGTGGCTTCAGGTTTTTCTACACCTGGGGTAGGGGTCATATGGAGTGTCGAGACTGATAACTAGGTAGCTAGTTAGTTGTGTGTGATGAATTTGCCTAGCTCAGCTACCAGAGTTCTTTGCAACAAATTTCTTTGCTCGGGTGCTGTTTAGACTTCATGTCAGTGTTGACCAGTTGGCAGCAATATCTGTCTAATCCAAGGGCCCCATGAATCCATCCGCACGCTAAACCGGAAAAATTACTTTGACCAGCTGCTGCGCCTGAACAAAAGCATACTGGAAAGATTTTTGAGAACTTTTAAAAAAAACTTGTAGGAATGTGTTGAAAGCCATCCAAAACAGAGTCTGTCGTTGTTTTTTCAAAGACCTTCGTCGACTAATCATTTCATCATTTGTACAAAGTTCCTCCAGATTTGTCGGCGCAAACCTGAAGTCAGGAAGTGTTGCAACTGAGCCAGGTAGCGTTCTACTCTGCTTCCGAACACGCTACTCGGCATATAATCGTCATTCAGCCAAATTGGCTGGATTAACTTTTTTCGCGTCTGCACTTTCAGGAGTCGGTGAGATTCAAAATCAGGGGTCGTTAACCGTACAAGAATATCAGAGGCTGGCAACTACATATAACAAAACTCTAGCGTCTACCTGGTAAATAAACTTTCTTGTTTTACATCAGGAAACATAACTCTGATTGTTATTGAACAAGATATCATTCACAATGGACAAACTTGTCAGTGTTTTTTAGAAGATGCAACAGCATTGGTTTGAAAAGTGTGGAAATGTAAAGTATAAAGAACTTGGGACAGCGGCATTTCTAAATGACTAGAGTGAACAGGAATACTTCATCAGATCCTTATGCTATGAGGCAGTTTTGATCAAATATGGACAGTCACCACAGCCAGGTTATAGATGTCAGAAGATAAGATCATACTCTGCCTCAATGACTTCACCTCAACCCACCCAGGGTGTCATATTCATCAATGCAATGGCCAATCAAGACACATTTTCAAAGAGATCATGAAGTTTCATAGTCTGATCTGAAGGACTTGCTGCTGCCCAATGTCAACCAGAACACATAAATGACAGTGAAAACGCACCTGGAAACGTCGTCCCGAAGTCACAATCTGCAAACCATAAGATGAGGAGACATATTTTCTTTGATATCAAAGCGTACCTAGTGTTTTAAGAGTTGGTCATTAGCCTGGTACTTAGCAATAAGTTAGCCTTATCACGCTCAGACCACAAAATAACACTACCTGTCAAGCACCGTCACCATGTGAAATATTACCATACCTGTCTGAAACAAAGTTGCAACCTCTCATTTTTTGATGGAGGAGAGGACTCATTTATCACCTGAAGTTGGGTACCCCCCTTCCCCTTCTCTAGTTGGCCTACTCACACAACCAAGAGGTATTCTTATGTTACACAAGCTTGAGTGTTGCACTGAGGTTCAGGATGCAAGAAATGTTACACCACGCTATATTTAGCAATGTCTGTCTTAAATTTTGAAACAAGCCGCTGCCAAAAAGACGCCTAGCATTCCTGGGGCAATTTTCATTATCACTCAGCTACTAGGAACTAGCATTTCCTACTCCCAGCAGCCGTGATTGCTGCTCCTAGCGATATTTCATCTAAATCTTATCTTGGTTATGCAAGGTTTAGCAATTTCTCCTATCCCCATTTTGAAAAGCTTACTGATGTCAGCCAAGGGTTCACCCAGCCAAGGCCCGGGGCAAAATAACCCCCTCCATGACGGGAGTAGGAACTTGGGAGTAATACACCAGGTGCAACAGGAGATAGAACACAGATGCATAGTTATGCATACAACGTAGACAGGACTGTTAAATCAGAGTTATTAATCTGGAGATAAAGATTAACCCCCTGTGTTGAGGATCAGGCCCAGAGGCAATTTGGAACACTTATCTACTGGGGGATCTGGTGAGTCTACCTGTAGTGAGTGTATCAGCGTGATCCATACCCAAAGGAAAGAATGACATACTAAAATAGCCTCATAACATCTCATAATTCATAGTAGAGTAACACTCGTCACTGGTGCTCCATCTCATATCAATTGGGCACACTGCCTTTATTTCTATTGATGATATTTTAAACTATGATATATGTTGATTATATAACATAACATTAGCCCATGAGTTTTATATGTTTTTGTAAGGTGAGTCAGCTGAAATAGCTAATTAGCCAAGATGTATGACAATAATTTCACCCCACTTTTTGCCAAGGAAAAACGAACCCGGAGCCAGTTCGCACTATGCAGGATTACAAGACCGAAACCGCTGTTTCTATAAATCACTGACAAAATACAATGAATGAGGCTCAATTAATGAACTTCAGGAGATTAATGGCTATAAAATCAGGTGTTTCAGTCCATATTGTCCCATAAAAACCTCAACCACAGAAAAAATAAAAATATTTTGCTGAAAAAACACCAATATCCCTCTGTCTCCTCTGATGTGATATAAACCTTGAAAAAACACTAACTCGGTCAGGTTATACTAGTTCCAATCCTTGATATTAGTTAATTAGTAATTATCGTTAAAAACACATTATAGTTTTATTGTTGGGATAGAATGTGATTACTTCAGCTGGAATCATGGAGGGGAACAGAACAAAAGTTTGTCACAGGTATTTAGTCATTTTGTTCAAGGGGCCATTGTCAGTGATATCAGCTGGTCATTACTCTAAAATAAAAAAAATTCCCTGCCTGAAATATGGTATAATTGTGTAACCACTGCACTGTGACTATGCATACCATTAGTAGGCATAGTTAAATCAGAAATAATGCATTTTTTATGATGGTACAATGAAATTAGTACAGAGAAATATAATTGCCTTGAATGGGATTCGAACCACTGCATTTCCTTGGATTGTCGGTCAACAAATCATTCATGATGGTCCCTCTTATATTATTACAGAGTAATTTTGGTGTTTTATGCTCTGATTTTGTGAGGGCTAATTGTGACTAGTATGTCAGCTCTATCATAATATTAGGATAGCATATTACAATTAGAATCTTGAATCTGGACATAATTATGAAATAATGATCCACACACATGTGACGGTATTAAGTGTAATTCTTGATTTAGCCCTTACTCAGGATGTACAGGCTTATAGCACTATTTTCTCAGAAATAATCCAAGAAATTAAAGGGACTATGGTAGTTTGATTCAGAAACAACAAGGAGCGTACATAACAATTATCAATGATTTTGAAAACTGCGCCAGACACAATCATACAATATATGGTTTGACAAATCAATCAAAAATAGAGGCCATTTCATACCTTCATCAAGAATCCAAGCTGATCAATATAAGATATTCATTTAACATTTAGGCTTGAAAATGTATTAGCAAAGTAATCAGCACAGTGTATAGACATGCCTCTGTGTGTTATACCAGATACTAATTCTATAGTGCAATTAGCCTCATGTAATCAGCCTGGCCTTTTGGTCTTATGCTTATCATTGACATTGTATTTGATCACAATACAGCCTCATTGTTTACAAATCAAGGTGTGATTGCTGGGCATTGGGGTGCAACAGAAGCCTATAGTGCCCATGAAAGGCCTGGACCAGGTGGTATAACCCTTGCTTTAACAGAGAGGAAGCAGTGGCATGTATAAGCCAAGAGGTATTTTCTATACACACACTGTTCTTTGGGGTTCAAAACTTTGTCTGGGGTCCAGTTCAAGAGTAACATGGGATAGTAATACTAAGACTGTGTGGGAATAATTCACAACTGTTCCTCTGTTATTAACAATGGCACAACACTAACAGTGTTTTTCAGGAATTTCAAGAAAATTTGTGCATTTCAATATGAAGATTTCTAGCTTAGAAACCACAGGATTTTAGATAATCAAATGATGTACTCATATTACTTTAGGCTTCTTTCCAATACTTGCTAGACACTTATAACAAGCTGGCTTCTTGACTTTTGAAGGCTACGGCTTTATGAAAAGAATAGTAGCTTCAAGACGACGTCTAGACTGGAAAGGATTTTTGTATTGAGAAAGTATTCCAAGAATGGTTTTCCAGGCAGACGAAGTTAAGGACTCAATTCCTGTTGGAGTTGAAGACAACCTGGGAGATAAATATTTGATAAAAGAGTCTGAAATATTGCGACTGAAATAAAGGAAGAATGTAATTCATTTCCTGAGCATTTAAAGGTTTGTTGAGAAAAAATCACAGATAGATTTTGAAGGAAATCTCATGTCATTTTAAAACGGCATCAAAAATGTCAAAATGGATTATTTTTATCTAAAAATATCAACCGCCATAAAAAGGGTTTCAAAAATTTCTGGAAAATAACCATGCAAATAACCCTGAGGATAAAAGAAATTCAAAAATAGCAAAGATTTTTCAGATGGGACATGTTTCTTTTGAGACCGGACTTCCTCACTCAACCTTTTGAATGACAAATTACGTAACATTACAAATAAAAAGTTTTAAATAGCACGACAGATAAAGTGTAAATAAACCTGAAGAATTTATTAAAATAGTCAAAAGCTGTCAAAAATAGGGCATGGGATGAAATATTGAGGTCATACCAGGTCTGGAATGAGAAGGTAATTTGAGGTGCATCTCTCTTCCTGGTACCAGGTGACCTACTTCTCAACCCACTCATTTTCTCAAATGTTTACCACCTTCAAAATCATATTTCTCAAAAATGAAAGATGCTATTTTTAAAAACATACCTTATGGCACTCTCTAGTCCTTCTCGGATTCTATCTACCCTTGTCGTATGTCCTGACGGGCGTTCTTTTTGTGGCGTTTCATCTGTTGGAGTCGGAGGGTCAGATTCTGGTTCCGACTTCACTTTGTCAACATTATCAAAATTTGAATCTTGGGCACTGGAAATTTTCGGATTGTTATTTTGAGCATCCTGTAGAGATTTTAGTCCTGAAATTTCACTAGCATGGTCCATTTGTGTAAAATTGTCCGTAGCATCCAAGTCTAACGCGCTTGGTGGCGATTCCATGATTTAGTTCGGCTTTTTCTGCCTGCTCTCCGAGCAACGGTTGCACTTTACACTTCTCTACACATGTTGAATGAATGCAAATCTACCGCCAGTATACAACCGCGCTCTCAGGAGGTGTCAGCCAAATATACACGGGAGCGATGCCTGCGCGAGGTCGCCAATTAACCTGGGGACGAGCATCAATCAAGCGGAAAGCAAAGCGACTTCACACCTACGACAACCAATTAAAACCTAGCCATTTCTAATTTATGCTGATGATGATTCTTGATATAAAGGTAGTATATGGCAGGAAAAACTTGAGATTTGTAATTTTCCAAAACACTGGTATTTGTGTATTTTGTATTCAAGTTCCCAGCATTTTACGACTCGATTGGGCCACTTACGATACCTGGCAGGTGCGCGTGCGCATTGCATTCCAGCAATTTCCCTGAAGTTCCGCTGTCCACCAATTTTGTGGGGAAATCAAACATGGCCGTTCGTCGGTCCAAATGACGTCAAGGCATGGAATTCCGTTCATTATCGTGTTAGTATCTATTTTAAGATCATACTCACGTGTTCTTGTTTACGTTTTGGACTGACTTTTTTCGTTGTTCAGAAGGCTTGGCTTGGGCTTATGAATTGGAAATTAGTATCAATTTTCGATTCTTTTACAGATTCTCATGTTTAAGAATATTGACTCAATGTTTGCTTATTAATATGGCTTGACCGCTGGATATAATATAACCTTCGTCAAGCCACTTACCGGTGTGCAAGGGATAGTAGTCCTGGGGCTGATAGTCCGTGTAATAATAGCCCGCATTGCTAAATGTTTTGGTTAGGGTTAGCGGTACAATAGATCATGCTGCTTAATTGGTCAAATACAATGCTACCGGACTAATACTCTTATATCGGCTGTCACACCGGGAAACATATCACGAAATGCTCAAAGGGCACTCAGACTTGGGCCTCTATCCTTCCTGGGAAGAGAACGCATAGCGAAGGGGCATGGCATATCCAGCAAAGACTTGGTACACTCTCTGGCAACATGGCGAGCTTTGAAGGGTTGGGCACATCCAGAAGAGATATGGTGCACTACTGTCTCATTGGCCGAAAGTCAATGCTGTCTGATACCACCTACGTCACAATCGTAACAACTAGTAAAGACATTGGAAACCTATAAAAGAGCCTAATATATCGTATTTTTAAAAAAATGACCCAGAAGTCGCTATGGATATTCCAGCTGGCCGAGGGAAAATTACAAGTTGACTTTTGAGATGCCATAAATCCAAAAGTCGTGTTCCTATTTGACTGAAACTTACGGGATGCATTTATATTGACATCAGATACTCGCATAGCGAATTTGGTAGAGATCCGATAATTTTGACTTTAACACCTTTGAGCTGGTTATCGGAGTGTCAAGGACTTCATGAAAGAACTACGCCATCGCCATCTTCAGGGAAAGGTAGAAACTGAAAAGACACGAAGAGGTCTTTCCAGTTCCTATCTTGCCCTGAAGATGGCGATGGCGATGGCGTAGTTCTTTCATGACGTCATTTAAAGTTCTGAACTACGCCATCGCCATCTTCAGGGCAAGATAGGAACTGAAACGACCAAACGGTATTTTCAGTTTATCTCTTGCCCTGAAGATGGCGATGGCGTAGTTCTTCCATGAAGATTACCAGCTCGAAGAAGGGGATTTGGGCCACGTAGATATCTGGTTCGGTGCTGAAGGTGTTAAGGTGATATCGGCGACGCCCACTTCAGAGAAAAATATCTGTAGATTTTGTTTTGATCATTCAATTAAAATTTTTTCCTGGATCCTCATACGGTACACTAATGTGCATTAACAAACCAAAGTTGAATTTGAAATTACTTGTAATTTTCCCTCTGCCAGCTGGAATATCCATAGTGGCTTCAGGGTCTTTTTTTAAATACCTCAAAATATTATGAACAACTTAAAATTCTGAGCTGAAATTCACAGGATATATTCGTGTTACTGTCAGGAAGTTGTACACAAAATTATGTTGAGATTCAATCAATTTGAAATTAGTTGTAATTTTACCTCTGCCAGCTGGAATATCCATAGTGGCTTCAGGGTCATTTTTTCTTCAATACTCGTGTCCATGAAGATGTACGAAATCGCTCACGACGAAGGAATTTATCAAAAAAATCATCTCCAAACCTGGCTAAAACCTTCGGTAAAAAACCTTCTACGTTTCTTGTCATGTTTAAGATGATGTACGGATAAGTGCCAGCCGGTACTGCATGATGTAGTCAATCTTTTCTGTATCACCCTGTATGATCACACCGCTTCGTAGTTCAAATAGAGCCCGTGTGGTGGCGTAGTAAGCGGAGCGCTGATTGGTCTATATCATGGGTGTGTGGTGGGCGTGTCGTCATATGCATGCCCATATTTGGGAGATCAGTACTGTACACTGGAGGCGAGGTACGACTGGGTTGTTGTTGAATCGGATATACGACTGATTTCTAAACTACCGTCAAATCATGTAAAAATAATCTCCAAATATTGATTCGTAACCACCAATGACATTTTTTCATGTTTTTATGCATTTTTAGGACTGATTCCAAGGTTCATCACTGGTTCCAAGGTTTCACTGTTTCCAAGCTTTATCACCTACCGTCCTTAATAGAGAGGTTGTCCTTAATAGGGAGGTGTCTGCCAAGAGAGGTTCACTGTATACTTGATCATATGGGCCCTGTTTCAAGTCCACGGAAATTGAAAACACTCAACAATTTTTCGTTCTTTTTTATAACTTTTTATTACTGATAAATAGCAAGTCTGTCTGGTCACATCACTATCAGTATCAGGTAAATCTATTTTACATATATGATTATGACCATTCCTTACAAGATCATCTCAAAATGGTTTGAAATCGAAAGAAACATTTTTTCACTTAGGTTGGGGATTTTCATGTTCAACGTGATGAAATGGTCCAGGACACTTGTGCTCACCTCGGGTAATGTTATTGCATGTCATTTGCAGTCGATAAGGGGAGAACAGTTCATCGCTGAAGTGGTTCAGATACGTGCCACTGTTTTTAAAACAGGATACAGACAACGACGACAGACGCAGCGGTAATGTATCGACTCCCCTACGGTGAGCCAAACATGAATGAGCTGTTGTGTGGCGAGACAACCTTAGAGTGAGGTCAATAACAGATTTACTGCGTTTGCCCACTTTTTACTGCAAAACTTTACAATTTGCGAGCATAGATTTCCAGAACTAATCCACAATCCACAATGTATTGACAAAAATGCAATTTGCTTGGTAATTTTGCGGATCATATCAACTTGAATGATTGTTAAGATCAAATGCCCGCAGAGATATCTTGTTTACAGTAACAGAATTTCTTCAGAATTCTTTCCAAGCAGCCCCATCCTTTTATGTCCATTCAAATATAAGTGATACTCCAGTTTCCAGACTTTTCAGCACATTTCTGCATATAAAGTTTTTTTTTAAAAAAACATTGTTCCATTCAAGTCTTTCTCCTCAGAATTGAAGACAGTGTCGAAATCCATTCTACGAAAAAAACCTTTCAGCGTTCTGAATAGTTCTCGACGTTCTCCACTTTGGAATAAGCAGTCATTAATCTTGTACCCTGAAACAATATGGAAAGGATATTATTCAAACGGTTTCGAAAAAGGTCTGTCCCATTTTCAACGCAAGGGCGAATAGAAAGGTTCCAGTTAACAGCACTGATACTCCAATCTGACAGTTACTCCAACCCGACCCTCGCACAATCTAAATTCTTCCACCGTCATGGCACCCCAATCTCCACTCCCATTGGTCTAAAATCTAATACTGACTGCGAAGCATTTGCTACATCCCAGTTTGTCTGCGATGATATCGGTCCTTCGATTCTTGCTCCAGCGGCCGTGCAGATTGCTACTTGATACTGGAATGAATATCAAGAAGTTAGCAAAAACGAACAGGAAGTCATGATAAATAAGTCCAAAATTTATGTAGCTCAGTTCCATTCTAACACAGACACCCGGCGAAAATAAATATCGGCCATTTTGAAACGACCCTTTTCACAGGCAACGTTTGTTTACCAATACCATGGCATAAAAGAGGTGAGCTAAATGTAAAACCTGATTCAAGCATTTTACTTGAAGTTGTCCATGCCTTTCAATGTTCATGATATTTTGAATGCTTTTGGTGATGATTTGATTTAAAGCATGACTTTTATGTCCTGGGAAACTTACGCCGCCTGTGAAAATGTGTTTGCAAAATGGCCGAAATTTATTTTTTGCTTACTGTCCATTAGGGGAGCTACTGGGGACAGACGTAGTCCCTCAAATGCCATTCGACGACGCCATTATGAAAAATCTATCCGAGGCGTCACCACATGATGATTGTGACTAGGTTGCGCAAATGGTGGAGTGAAATCCCTTTGACTACTAAGATAAGAGGTGCCTTGGTGCGGGAATCAATTGGTGCAAACCTTACCTTATTGAATGATCTAGCATCGCGGTAAAAAAGTACTTTCATGCAGTCATCGATGAGTTTAAGCGCCTCGGCTTCACTCATGTTTGGATTCTTTTCGACCGCATCTCGCATCAAAGGCTGGAAATCGAGACGACAAAAATTAGGCAATATTTTGAGAAAGGGTGATTAAATCTGGTTAAGGGAATTCTCCTTAAAAGACTTTGGAGCAATACTGTAAACCCCGAATTTTCGCATACGTATTATTTCAAGATTAGCAAAATCTGAGTCACGACTGGATCTCTTTAAGGACAACCTCTCTAATAAGGACACTAGTTTTGGTCCAAAATTGGTTTTTCCATTTAATTTGACCTCTTTAAACAGGACACCTCTCTAATAAAGACGGTATATGTCAGTATAGGGAGGTTCTGCTGTATATCAATCTGCAAAGCAACCTACCAGTGCAATGTAGGAGCCGTAACCGGTTGCTATGGTACTACCCGTGTATGCTGTGCCGATTTTATCAACATATCCAAGATACGGTGTACCGTCCTGGATCCCCCCCACAACTATCGTATTCCACAACGGGTTAAAGTTCGATCTGCGGTGGTATAACATGCGTGTCAGCCAGGAGTGGAGAGATCTGGGCGTGTAGGTGAAGCCATCGTCAAGACATTCTTCATCAACACTGAAAGAAATCAAAGTTAGGCCATGGGAATGATTAATCCTGTTTACCGTCCGAGAGATTTAAAAAGATGATGAGGCTTTTTTTCATTTTTCATTATTCATTATCGGTTTACAGTCTGATTTACTGGTCAAAACACGCGATTCAGCAAGTTCCAGTAAATGGAAATCAGGTCGGTCATCAACATGAGGCATTGAAAAAATGACATAATTATGATGAAGAGCCTACCCTTCCAAGTTTTTATTGTGTTTTTCAATCATTTAAGGTAAATATAAACCACTGGAAAGATTATTTAAATAAAAAAATTATGGGAACAATAAAATAAAAAGATTTTAAAAAAAATAATGAAAATATTTCATGTTTGCTCAGAACCCACGCGGGAGGTGGACGGTAAACAGGATTAATAATTCCCATGGCCTTAGAGAAATCAGAGTCGGCTGAGCTATTAACAACCTGCTTTTGTAAACACTGAGGTCAGGTGAAATAATTCACCCATACTCACATTCTTTGTTTAATTGTCTCCTGCAGGAATTGAAAATCTGCATAATCACCGCTCGCTCCTAGAATGGTTGAGTCGTTCACCTTCATCACACGAGGACAATTGCGGTATCTAGCAAGGGAGCCATAAGAACCCAGCATATCACCGGCCATCATCACACCCCCATCGAACTTTACGCCAATCATCGACGTTGCAGTCACCATGGGGTTCCTGAAGAGGAAGGAGAAGTTAGAAGAGATTATATTTTTCATCTTAAATCAAATGTGAAAACTGAAACACAAGGATGGGATCCAAGGCTTTCCGGGCTTCTCATTCTCATTTGAAAAATTAAACCGCAAAGTGCTTGGTCTGGAGAGCTACATTTTGAGAGCACACTTCATTTACTGTCAAGTCGCTCCATACTTCCACGCCCAATTTCTGGTCAACAATGTTGGGGTTAGGGGACTGGCGAAAATTCGTTCCAAATCATGAAGCACACTACATGCCATGTGCATGTACAACATGACAAAGCAGAATGCGACATGACAAAAAGGTGATTTGTTAAAAAACTGGAAATGTTATCACCAACTAAATGGGTTTTCAAAGTGAGCCATATCATAATCTAAGCATCTACGCCGAAATCACCGCTGTAGATATCTTACATAGTGTGTTGTTTGCCCATTTTTAGAGCCGGTGAAATCCCGAATTCTTGAAAGGTTGCCATTTTTCTGTTATGGTCGTCGTTAATTTTCCGTGTACGCCGTGAGAGCCCTGAAGACACTACTGTGTGTTCCAAAAAAAGCAAACTATCTTTGCCTCCAAATATAGCAAATGACTGACTCATTCGAGACCAATATTTCTACTACTTGTTAACCCTAAACATCCCAAAGCGGGTAGATCTTGGAGTGCACGCTAGCTTATATGGGTGTGGTGTGGCACAACTGAAGATGAGGGACCTCCACACAATATAATTTCCCATGTCTTCCTTTAGTTACTATGCTTTTCAACAGATGGCTCTTCATTCGCCAACTTGCCTGCAAAAGCAGTACATGATATTGGGTTTGATGACCTCACACTATGGCTATAGAGACCACAGACATGTTAGACCTATCACAGGACACTGCCATGGGGGGGGGGGGGTGATAGGAGAGGGCAATTCTACTGGGAAGGGGCAATTCTGTCCTAACATCAAGCTAGGACAATGCTAGGGAAAAGCCTGAAATGTACTACCATCTATGATGATACCAACCCCTCTTGCTGAATCTTTCTAATGGTGTCCAGTCCAGGGCTGTACCCTTTGTTGAAGGGGGGGGGGTCTTTTTAGCATTTGCAAGACAATTATCCCCCTCGAAACACATCATCTTCCCAAAAAACATAGGAATTAAATGCAAATTTGCTTCCATGTCAATTTGTTACGGATCAAAAACTACGACAAAAAAAGTTCATTTAAGTCAATTTTTTACAATTCTTTATTTATTCATGTTCCGGGCCTGTACATACTTGTCTATGTAGAATCTGTACACATTTTAAGCTACAAAATTTCCACCAATCAAATTGCAGCTTTTACTTCAACGTACAAATAGAAAATGTAAAATGCATTTTCATTGGATACCTCCAAAGTGAGGCGACGTCCGCCTCCTTATTTACAATTTACACAATAATATTACTACCTGATATTAGCTGCATAGTGATTGGCTGATTTTGAAATTTTCTGCAGACACAGCAGATTTTCAGCCAATCATGAACTGCTTTACACAAGACCATGGCAATTCATGGTTATTGCCAAAATGTATTGCTTCAATCCCACTTCCCATACAACCCCTGTTCCAGAATCATGTGACATTATGTAGAAAAAACCACCCCTCCTAATTACAGTGTATAAGTTCACACACCCATTGTGCAATTTGAAACAACAGCTTGAACAATGAATCTTTGGTAACATTTTCCTCAAAGTGAATATGACAGTAATCCCACCCCGCACACGAGCAAGTCACTGTGATCTGCAATTTAAATTGCATGTGAAAATAGTCGCTCCTCTGCAGTGTCCTTTATCGACTACAGTACTGCTTGAGGAGTCTAAAACCTTAACAGGCTTTTCTTGACATAAACTTTGAAAACAATCAGCAACAGTTTTTTATTGTGTTCCCAATCAAGAAGGAAAATGATCCTAATTAAAACCAATACGGAAGATAAAGAAGATCAAATTGCGATGTTTTTGATGTCTGTTAGACTGTTGCAAGAGCTTGTGATAGCTTTTGCAGGAAAAAGCATATCATCTGACATGTTTTGGGATCATTTATCCTGGTTGGCGCCAAACTTCGCACTTCGATCATGATAATGAGGCTTGTGATTAATTAATATGGCTGTCGGAACAATGTTATTTTCATCAGGATGGATGGGGTAGTATTTCATTGTACATGTTTGCATTGTTCATGTGAATGTTTTTCAATTTTACTTTCCGTTGAAGGAGGATAATCTTTTTGGACGTTCCATGAAAAATACTAAAAAACCTAGGGGCCTTGGTCAAAGGGTTGGGGTAGCAATGGAGCCCCCCCCCCCCCCATCTGAGTTGTTAGAATTCCTCTTTCTTAGCTTCACAACCAGGATGCTACCATCATCTTTCATGGCATCTATTATCTCAAGAGCGTGATCAGGAAGTAACAGCCATTAACGTTTTCGGGGAATTTTGTAAAGTGCCTGTGTCTAACTATAAAAAAATGTACAGAAAACATGATCAGGGATCAAATTTTTCGTGATTTTTATAGCTGTTAGACAAGGATGGAGCCTGCTGTTTCAATCAAAAGGTTCCTGAAGTTCGCAACTTCCTGGATTCATTTGTAATTACCTTCCTCTTCCTTTAACTGACTTTACTCATGTTACAAGTTTTACGCTCAGTAGTTTTCAGCAGAGTTTACCATTTCCTAAATGTTATTCCATCTATGTTATTTGGGGCAATGACAAACATTATACCACAATGCATTTCGTATAAAAGTGCGTCATGACGTCAGGGGACCGATCTACTGTACGTCAGAACAACATACCAGTCTATCGCAGCTCATTGCATGACACGAGCACAGTGTAAAAGCGTACCAGCTATACACCCAAGGAGGAAAGTCTTTTTATCACATTATTTTTTATGCAAGGTATTTCAATTTCATTCTAGTGTGTTTCATATCGGCTATACACTGGGGGGCATCAAAACATGCACTTGTTCATCATGAATACAAAGGAGGTAGCCATTGGACTATTCATCCTGTCTGTATAGCACGGTACATCTATGACAAGCTTCTCCACAGCGCTGAGAGAAGTTCAGATAAGTTTCAATCAAATGAAATATGAGCAGACGTTTTTAAACAATATATGCATAGACCTAGCTTAATTTTGCATGTTGTATGAGTGCAGACAATGTGATAGCCATTATCGTAGACAGTAATTAATCTACTTCAAAATATTCAATTTCATTCTGGGAATATAAATAAAAATTTACATCAACGGTTAGAAAAACCCGAACGATCGGGTGTACGTTTTCAAATGTATTCCATCTGACAGGTGCCAGGCTGTAATTTCATTCCACAGTTTAGCAGCAGCCAGGCGACAGAAGGCCAAAATTTAGTCTCGCAATAATTTGAAAAATAAACGCAAAAGAAATTGTTTATTTTACTGCCTTTGGCACTGTTGTATTCGACAAACTTCGCTGCGTTTGATAAAATTCGGGAAGTATCAAATTCCTGTTGTCAAAACAATGTATCTTTACAAGTAAACTTTGGGTATCAAGTTTTCCTCCGTTCAAGTGAGATAAAGATACCTTTTTTTTTGTAGCATGCTGTAGGCAAATCCTCAGTTAATGAGGCCAATCTTGCAGTGAAAATGGACTGCTGTATCAAATGCCATAAGTATTCAAATAAATCTTCTTGTTTTAAACGTCAACAATTTATCCCTGTTTCTGCAAGAACAGAAATTAACTCAATGAATACACGAAATGAAAAAACTTGAAATAATTAAGTTGACATCGCCATAATTATCCACAACCGTTTTCATAATTTCTGGCCCTGTCTTCCAATTAAGGGTTATTTTGTTACCATGGTTACCCAATAAACGACAGAGTGAAAATTGAAGTCAGATCTGCTGTAGACTCTCCGGGGGCAGGAAGTAGCCATGATGGCACCGTCTTCGTGTAGCCGTGAGCCAAAACATGCACAGGAGACACGACTTCCTGAGTCACTCTACGTCTCGTGCGAGCAGACGATAGTTATTCTATCTTGTTTCAGGAAGTATGAACAAGTCATGTCTTTAACCCTAAACCTTTGGAAGGAAGCGCTAAGGCCGAAGTTACATAGACCTCATTCGTTCATTTACCACGAGTCACTTTCCGGGTTTTTCTTTCATTCCTCGGTGAATGCACGCCACAAGGCCGTGCATTCACAGGGGAAAGAAAGCAAAAGGGGAAAATGAGTCCTGGGAAATGAACGAATGAGGTCTATGTAACTTCGGCCTTAGACGCAAATTCTACTAAAAGCTCCTCAGAAAACAATTTAGATAACTACCATATAGACAAATGTTACAGTTCTATCAGAAGTAATGATATAGTCAAGATTCATTGCCCAGGAGTTTTTTCAAAATGTTAGCTGTGAAACTATATTACCTATTTCCAATGTCACATAATTCTGGAAATTTATGAAAATGCTTTGAAAAAACAATAGATAGCGACATGTTTCATGTCCTCATATCGAATATCATCAAAGAGGGACGAACAGTGGTGCCAAAACATAAAAAATTGCTTGAAATTGGAAAACTTAATTGTAAGGTAAGGTTGAACAATCATAGTCCCAACACTATATTGGCTGTAATTGTACCACTGTACCTTACTTCAAAAGAAACTAATCGAAATTAAGAGGAGTATAATTCATTCAAATGGCCGACTTTTGACAAAATAAGAGGTTTTCAGATTTGAAGCTTGTTTTTAGCATAACAAAATGGTGACAACTGTACCATAAGCAGCGTCCCAGCATTTTGATAACCTGAATTTCAACTAACCCATGCCTTTTAACAACAGTAAAGATATGGGTATTTGAAGAAAATATGCTGTCACAATAAGAATTGTCACGCCCATTCAAACTCAAGCAACCTCGTTGTTCGAAAGCACTCGTTCCGAATAATTTCTCCAAATATCAATTTTTGGCCATTCTAAATTTTCTTAATCTCTTTAGGAGCCCTTGAACAACACATGCAGTCATGGATATGCTCTAGAACTGACAGAAAATGCCCTTAATAGGCCTCTTTATCAATCAAATCCCCAAAAACAAGACATAAGCTTTTGGAATTATTCGTACACTGACATTTCATATTCATTGAAATAATTTAAATCTTCATCTTCAAAAATTCATTTCATCTTTTGAAAGTTTAAATAGAGCTATCACAAGGTTTTAAAAAAGAATTTATCAAACAGAACTCTTTTTCGGAACAAAAATTTTTACTCGGAATTGAATTCGCCAACTGAAATTAACATATTACAATTAACATCAATGCACCGTTCTCCAATCCCCCTCATAGATCCTAATATTCCAGCACATCTAAAGTGCACAGACAGGCAATTTTTATCACAGTGATGTGCAATATTTATTGCATGCGACAAAAATCAGTCAAAACTGTGACACGCAATAAATATGAAACTTGTTTGATTTATCGCGCATCGCTGCAACAAGTGATTATACCTGCAGACATGCAATTTTTTTATTGCTCATTGCAAGAATAATCACACACCTACAATAAAAATGGCTTAACTGTGCATAATTCACTCACGTGCCTCATTTCCAACCTCATACCTAAAAAGACTATTTACTGACCTAAATTCTAATGGCAAGAAGAGGTTGTTGTCGCAATAAATTACCTGGATACGAGATTGGAAAGATTGTCAAATAAACATGAACACCAGCAGAAATAATCCATTAAAGCCCTTGCAATAAAAACTCTGGACTTTCAAAAAAATGTACACATACATGCATCAGTAATTGATAGTAATAATAAAGTCATGATTATTATAATCATTATTACGATTATTAATGAAATCATAGCACACTGTTGCGTAATTTCATCATTTCTGAATTGGGTTGTAATCTCAAAGGGATGGTGCCCCCTATGGCAAGGTCTAGAACTAAAGAAGTCGCTGAATTCAACCATCAATGAAGTAAGTATAAAAGAGGGTACTGAATTTCATGTAACAGTGTCAATAACTTAAAATCGCCATCTGGCATCAATTCAAAGAATTCTTTCATCAATTTTTAACATTGGTTCAACTTTTGGACAAAATAACAATTGAACGAAATGATGCAACCCCTGGTGGTGGGGCTGTGAACTAGCTCGGTTAGGGTTTGGCCTGACCTCTGAACTTTGCCCACCCAACTCGGTGGACAAAATGTCAGATAATAAAACCAGATCCACAAGGGCAGTGTTAAGCCGTGCACACCACCAATATCACACGATTGTAATCATTCTGAAATACCTCCTCATTATAAATTTCCAAATCTTCCCCTGTTTTACATTTCATCTTGCAAAATTTCGCATGAAACGACGGGCAGATATTTGAAAATGATGACGCACAGTGAAGTCGTAATCTAACCCGCCGTGTGCAATTTGACCTTTGACCTGAGCTGCCATTGGTTGACAAGTGATTGAAATTAAGCCACATGCACTGGTCAAAGCACAGAAGTTTGAGTGTCACACTGAACACCCAAGTAGGTTTCATAGCGCCCCCTATATACAATTTACAGAACTACACATTATAGTTCCTATGAAGCTCGAATGAGGGCAGCACAAACCTGAGATTTATACAACCTCGGTCCCAAGGGATTATTCTGCTTATAGAGACAATGTTCACATCTATACTTGAATAACCCCTTGGGTGAGGTTGAGATTTAAACATTGCACACAATAGATGGTGTCTGACACTCTACAGAGAGACCCAAAAATAAGCCAGACAAAAATCAAATTGATCAGTTGTTCTGCTCATATGTTTGAATGACATGTTTTTGGGCTACGCTGCTTCAAGGGAGATTGTCCTCCAGATCATACTGGCCCTCTAGTGACAGGACAAGGAACTATTAATTACTGATGGTCATTAAAACATCTATTTACAGGTTTGATCTTCTGGAACATTAACATAATTTATTCAATTGGGGATCCCATGGTGCAACAGTTCGCTTGACCAATCATATGCATATTTCCCTTTTCTTTTTTTTTTAGTGTCAAACTCAAATAGTCATGTCAACATTCACCAATTTTTTCAGGTGATTGATTTTAAACATCTGATTCTATACTCCTCTATGACCTTGCTCAATCAGACTGCTGCAGCCATCCTCATACCCAAACCTCAGTTCATAGTTCACCTGGGTCTGAGGTTGAACATACATTGCATTGCTATAAAAGTCCAGGATTTCACAAACAGAAAGATCATGTGGTGAAGACAAACATTCTGATTGGTCGATTAACTAACCAATGAAATGTATGCATAGATTTACTCCCCTCCTTAGTTGTTCTAAATGGAGTACAAGGCACTTACTAACATTTGTTTTCATATAAACCAATTTCACTACCACTGCAACAACTGAGTTGCCATAGCAATGAAAAAGGTTTTCCCGGACAAAAATCTTCATCAATCAAAAAAGTGATTTAACAGAAAACAAAGAAAGTTGTCTTGAAAGATCACTTTTTTCTCGGTCATTCTATTTTTAGTTTCCATTCAAATCTGAAAGGGTTAAACAACCGTTTCCATGGAAACCTTAAAAGCCACAAATAAGACTAGAACAGCAAATGTCTGAAACAACAGACCACAAATTCAAAATGGCTGATAGAGTCCTTGGAAACGGTTACCATAGCTACAAAACGACGATTCAAGAACATGTCAATTTATTCCGTTTATCATTGTTTTTCGACTGTTCCAGTTTTTCTACAATCCCTGAGAAACGAAGGAAGTTTCCATTATCTTGCAATCCATAGCAAGGCTCCACATCCCAAGTGAGGCTCCGTGAAACGTCCCTCAAATCAAGAATGAAACATCATTGTAATCCAAGAAAGTTCAAATCCAAATTATTATAGTTTGTCATCTTTGCACTAGGTGGCACTCTGATTAACCCATTATTCTCTGTACACATTCTGTCGCACAATGCCATATTCTGCCACAAACCATGCCATGTGATTGTCACATGATCGAAATGAGGTAACCCGTTGATTCCAATATTGACCCAAAGATGGTGCCAGTATAGCCACTATCACCTATCTGTTGTCCGTAATAAAATTTCTAACCAACACGGACATGAGGTCACGATTTGTCGTGAATACGTTGTGCCCCAACCCTTGGCAAAGCTAATCCGTATTGCGTTTGGGTCGAACGGACCATCTAACGACCCCCGATCACGAGTCTGTTCTAAAATCAACGATTGCTGATAGTCAAATATTTTCACTGAATACCCCGGTGGTACCTTATGCACAATAAACGTCCGCGACCACGCATCGTCTAAAGTCGGTGAATTTACAAAAATCGGGAAATCCGACCGGTTGTACATCCAAACGGCTTCATCTACACGGCTCAGCGTTAAACCAAAGCCGATTTTCTCTCGAGTTCGTTTGACCGATTCTAAACATTGGTCGTCTGATTGTAAGATGCCAAGGGACATTCCATCGCCGTGCGCAAGCTGCTGGAAAATGTTGACGTAGTCGTTGGTGACGGTAAACAGACGTCCTACGCGCTGTCGATGCTCCCAGTATGCAACGTTGCACCAGTAGTTCAACCGTCCGCTGTTCGACTGGCTGTCGCCTGGAATGATATAAAATACGGAATCGTGAGTTTTCATAAAAAGCGACATTGGTAATATCTTGCACGAAAAGTCCATAAGACAAACGAAAACATAGTGTCTGTTTCTCAATCGTCTTGCAGAAAAATCTTAAATCTGGAAATAAAACTTCGTAAAAATCATTAAGATATCTGCCAAATTGGAAAACAAAAGTGTTAGAGACTAGCTTTGAGAGTCTGTGACTGCATCTTTTCGTACAATTTCCAACATTTTAAAATTATCTTCACGTTTACGACCACCTGACGAAATCCGATGGCGCGGAAAAATCGACCTCAGTTTCAAAATTTGAAAACATGTCTGATTTAATTGTCGTTGAAATTGACAAGTGTTGTTGATGGCGACGGCATGGTTGTCGAGTGAATCGCAATTTGAATCAATGGAAGTGATACGTCGGGGCAAAGAAATTGATCAATAAAGGTTGATGCCATGTTCCCACACTGAAAACAACAGTTGCCTCTTCATCAATGACAAGACCTTCCCTTTCCCCACACATCACAGGTACACATACATGAAGTACTACACACGTCACCAGCAGCAAAGGGTTAAACCTTTTCAAAGTAAAAATTAACAGTGACGTCTGTTTCAAACCATATAATCGTTTTCATCATAAGACCTCGTCAATTCCCATTACAGCATTATTGATAAATGTATTCAAAACTATTGGCCTTTCAGAGACGTAAGTAATAAATTTGTAAATCAGTTCAAATTCTGATTACTCAGCATAATTAGCATTAGTTGGCACCAAACGTCCGTCCTGCCCTTTCAAACTTTTCAATGCAACAGACGACGACTCCAGTCACTGTCTCCATCGGGACAAACGGACGACCATCCGCGGCTCCAAACTTGCAAAAAACAATAAGAGCACCGACGTCTAATTAATATATTTCATTAAATAACAATTTCTATACAAGGCGTTCTGTTTAAATGTATTGCATTGAAAGATCATGAATGACTGCGTCGTCCCACTGCTTCCATAATTTATACCCACCCATTCCATTCGACAGTTTATATGCAGCCATTAGCAAGACAAAAAGGTTTGTAATGATGAAAAGATAACGTGCAATGAAACGTAATGTGCCGTAACGTCGGTAATGAATTCCACATTTTTGATCAAACCCACCACAGTCCTCGCTCAGACGAGCACAAAAAGATACTTAGTGAGTAAAAACAAACCAGGTTTGTTTTGAAAATATGCCGACGCCAGAGTTCCATCGCAGCAGACGCCAAAAGACAAAACAAAGCTTTTTTTCAGGCGGGACGAAATTCCGTCACTGAGAGGCATCGGAAATGTATCAATTAAGCGCCCCCTGGTGGATGCCGCAAGCATACAACCGTATATCCTATCTCGTTTGATTCGGAACAATTAGGACCACTCAGCGCTGGTCTAGAATAATATTTTCCAACTTTATGGAATAATCATATGAATGTGATCTTTCAATTAATTCATTATTAATGGAGTTGTTACAAATATTATAGAATTTTTATTCCCTGTCTCAAAACATATTAACTTATACTGGGTGTTTCAAAACTCATTTAACACTTCTGTCTCCGAGTAATATGTTCAATGATGTAACAATATACTCATGCGCGTGCTCGTAAGGATGTATAGAGTGATAGGCCAGATGTATACTACCTCTAATGAACTGCTGATAGTGTGCACTGCAGCACCAAAGGGTTAACCTGTGCACCACAGACACTAGCGATACTTCTGCTACGATAAATGTTCTGCACTAAGGCAAAGCCCTCAACTTCATGATCATCATATGCAAAGTTAAGTCGATTCCTGTGTACATACTTCAACGCTCTGCGCTCGTCAACAAATCGCGTCCACTTGGCGAGAGGTCAAGATGGAGCACAGTCAACCTCATACCAGGTGACTTGTTCAAAATATTGAGGTTAAGGTTATTTTCGAGTTTATCGGACTGATGGAAAAATTGCTTCATGCCTTTCTTTGAACTATGATTGAGGAAACGCTGATGTAAGGTTAGCATTCGGCTGACACCACGCTACGTCGCGCGACTCTGACCAAAGACAACGTCGCCAGACTGATAATCCTAATTGGTGCCTAACTATAGTGGCACTCAATAAAAAGACTGACGAGGGACTAACAGAGGCCAAGGGGAGGAAGGGAACGGCAATTGGCGTCATTTCACAAAACATCTACCTCATTCAATGAAATCTGAATAGCTACTCTGTAGAAATTGACACAGAAACTTGAAATTGTCTTCCTGGGGGCAAGGTTGCAGGTGCTCGAAATATATCTAGTTGACTTGAGTTGTATTTACTCTTGGGTGGGTGGGCCTATTTTAGTGGAGGGGTGATGGAAGGTAATTATGACTGATTAATTAACAGAATAATGGAAATATTATTGAAATGCGATGCATGATTATGACATACTTTCAAACACTGAAGTTCTAAATGATTCAGAACATACTTCAAAACCATAAAGAAGTGGTCGTCACAGGATGAGAGAGCTCAAGCACTTTTTAACTCAACTGCGATTTCTAACTGTGGAGGGTTAAAGTGGTCAAATGGACAACACCACTGGGCTGGGAATTTTAAGACCTTTAAAATGAATACCCATGTTATGGGGTTGCAATGGCTATAAAAATTCATACTTGTCCTCAAGATAGTGACAGTTTTAGGCCTACTTGACTCCACAAATCAAAATAATCAAAGTGGTCAACTGATAAACAATGTCTCTGACCACAACAACATGAAAACAAACCAAATCAAACCCCACATAAAACGGCCTGAGATAGGGCGTAATTAGTCGCTGCCTTTGCCAGCTGACTCACCTGGACTCAACACCCACCAGCCTGGAGGAGACAGGTCGAGCTCTTTTTGCCCCGTACTCAGGTTCTATGGCGCCACAGTTTAACAAAGACGCGATGCCGTCATTGATTTAGCTGACTACACTTGTGATACACTGTGTAGACATCAAGAGTGTGTTCTATGCAGCTTCAGACATCACGGTGCTGTGTTGGCAAGAGCTTGCCTGTGTTGGGAGAGCTTGCCTGTGTGGGCAGAGCTGGCCTGTGTGGGCAGAACTGGCCTGTGTGGGCAGAGCTTGCCTGTGTGGGCAGAGCTGGCCAGTGTTAGGCAGAGCTGGTCTGTGTGGGCAGAGCTTGCCTGTGTTGGCAAGAGCTTGCCTGTGAGGGCAGAGCTTGCCTGTGTGGACAGAGCTTGCCTGTGTGGACAGAGCTGGCCTGTGTGGACAGAGCTGGCCTGTGTGGGCAGAGCTGGCCTGTGTGGACAGAGCTTGCCTGTGTGGGCAGAGCTGGCCTGTGTGGACAGAGCTTGCCTGTGTGGGCAGAGCTGGCCTGTTTGGGCAGAGCTGGCCTGTGTGGGCAGAGCTGGCCTGTGTGGGCAGAGCTGGCCTATGTGGGCAGAGCTTGCCTGTGTGGGCAGAGCTTGCCTGTGTGGGCAGAGCTTGCCTGTGTGGGCAGAGCTTGCCTGTGTGGGCAGAGCTGGCCCGTGTTAGGCAGAGCTGGCCCGTGTGGGCAGAGCTGGCCCATGTTAGGCAGAGCTGGCCTGTGTGGTAAGAGCTTGCCTGTGTGGGCAGAGCTTACCTGTGTGGGCAGAGCTTGCCCATGTTAGCTTCAGCTAGCCCTTGATTATAGGGGGGAACTCAAACAAAGCTGACCATGGTCTGTCTAAAGTGCTATTAGCTGTCAAGTATTGAAGTATCTGCAGTGACGTTCTGGGCATGAGCTCTCAAGGAGCTGCTCATGGCACTAGAACTCAGGCATCCTAGCAGGCTCCTTTCAACATGTTCAAAGACCTTTGATGGTCTTTGGCCAAAATAAAATGCTCGTGAAAATTCTGTGGTTTACAGTAGAGTCAAACAAGACATATCTGTTTCCACAAAAATCTCATCTAAAAGTTTGGGAATTAATTCATAAAGCAAATGCCCGTTCTAAACTAACTCTGCCAGCCTCTGAAACCCGCGAGTGCAGCGTCTTCGTTTGAATAATGCTTCTATTTTCACCTCCGCCAAATCCCCATATCGAGTGACAATGACGGCTTTGGTTGGCTATAAATTGTGGAATTTGCACCGCTCTTGAAATTCTTGCTAACAATGGGTGCTACTTCACACGTAGTTCGAACTTTGAGGCGGATACAATAGCGAGGTGTAGCGTGTAACATATCGTGTGGGTTGTGTTTGCGTAGCAAGGTTTCGATACAAGAGGTCATGTTTGGCGGCGCTGCTTGCATTATGAGAAGATACAGTAGAACGCGTTGACCACGATCTTTTTGGAAAATTGAACTTCTAAACTCTTTGAGAACTTAAGCATCACGCAAAGAGCGAGTTTAGTCACTGCGACATGCGACATGCAACATGACGAGTACCATTGCAATTCAATCAATTGGCAGCCGCACTCCAACCACAAAATCATGTTGTCATGGCTAAAATAAAAGCATGCACATGATTTCTGGGTCTACAGTATAGACCTATTATACAGCCGACATAAAAAACTGAAGTAATTTCCAGTCCCCCATTTCATCTGCACATTTTCCCTTCCGCCGTCTGCCAACAACACAACTCATAACAAGGTGTGAAAAATAATCTCTGGCGACAACAGCCGATTGATTATTCTTTAGAATTTCCCTTGCGTTGCTTAAGTCTACCTGCGACATCAATAATTCCGTACCTCGCTAAGTACTCTTCGATTATCTGCGCCCTGTTCTCTAGAATTTCCCTTCGTGACTTTGCGACAATGGCGTTCACACGTCAAGGTGTAAGGAATAGAAATGACTAACGAAATGTCGATATTCAGTTCCAAGTTAAATTGGCCAAATAAATAATTAGCTTTACGCATATTTGCGCTATTACAATTGGTCAATTCACGTGAAATCATATTGAGATTTGGTTTCAAGTTGAGGTGTCCACAAAAAACTACAAGATATGAACGCATTTTACACGGTATCTTGCTGTCAAGTCCCGTAGTAATCTTCTCAATTTCGTTCCACGCTTAGTTGGTGAAATTGACCAATAGCCTGGGCCATCTTGAGAGGAGGGGGCAACATACTGTCAAAGTCAGAGAACACGTTCTCCACACCCTATTGGTCAAGGGAAGAACTACACATATTTATCTCCAAATTACTCCCCAAGAAATACATAATAATAATGAGTCTTTTATATAACGCAATTCCGTGACACTATAGTTCTCGCTCAAAGCGCTTTGGGATATCATATTATTACCCTAGTCTCCACAGAAATCAATCAGGGGTTTCAAGGAGCAACCAGAAGGCGCTCACTTGAACTCGACCAGTAGGGGAACTAAGCAGTGACTCGGCCATGAGTCGAACCTACGACCTCCTGATCATGAGGCCGACTCTCTTCCACTGCGCTACCGCTGCCCCATACCTAGGCATTTCATCCCAGTCAAGTTGGTAATGGAAAGAGAGGAAACATCTTATCTGAAGGCAAGTTTCTTCCCCAATGAGTTAAGAATGCTACCAACTTGCAAAACAACTAAGAGCCTACACACAGAGACTGAAAACATAACTCATAAAACACACACCGCTCCTATACCACTGCACCAAACATTTCACCAACCTCAAAATGCTATATTAAACCTCATATCTCTATCGGATCTACATATCTTTCTCGGCGAGGCATAGATCTCTCCGTTCTACATGGATCACTCCGTACTGTAGAGCAGCTGAGATAGCGATCACCGCTATAAGAAAATACGGGCCGACTTGGCTTTGGAGCCAGTGGATGTATACCGAGACGGGTCGAGTCTGCTGGGATGAATCGCCTTGGTTGTTATGTTGAGGAAATTGATGTACTAAAGTATGAGTTGTTGAATGGTTGTGTGTTTAGTTACGATATTGAAATTTTCTTCCACGATGGTTGGAGGTTCTTGCAGTGGGCTTGCGGGCATCAATGGAGACATGTTAAAGCTTGAAGCACAGTGGCCAATATTGAAATTTTCAACGATGGTTGGCGGTTCTAGCGGTGGACCAGTGGGCATCAATGGAGTATGATAAAGCTTGCACACCGATGTCCCTAGAACCACGACTAAACACCTCTCATGGCCAACAAAAACCACCATACACTCATTGCGATATAACACGTTACAGCACAGCAGAAAACCAGAGTCAATGGTGCTTCTGCCACGAAGCCTGTCACGGTCACATTCAATATAATGTTATTTCAAATGAAACAATTGTGCGCATACACAACGTTTTGATTTCATCACAGATGTTGAAAACGATATTGAGTCCTCGTCTTTCAGCGCAATGGACCCCGCCAACTTGAAGGATACTCGATAGGTGCTCGAAAACTGTCGAGTTATCGAGCTTCAATATGAAGCAGTTCAAAAACGATACTTTTCATTCTGTGGAGGTGGGTATCTGAAACAACATTTACAACATGAAAAGAATTCTTTGTTTTTGTTTTATATATTGGGTCAGAACATTTGGCTTCAAAAACATTATTTCGGGTGCGCATTTTGGGAGTAAAAATGGCACAGTTGCGCCCACTAGAGGTGACAGGGTGCACGCCCTTCTAAATATAAGACTATTACTATCGCTGTACCTAGACTAAGCACTTAGGGATAAGATGTTATGATGCTGACGATAGCTGTAACCATAAAGCATCACCATAAAACCCGAGTTAGTATTCAGAGAAACTCTGCAAAGATCGACCTCAGCGAAAAGTGCAACTCGGGTCATTGCTGTAATCGACATGGCATATCTATCGAAATACAACACGCACATGAAACAAAACAAGCGTATCCTATTGTTAGCGGAGCCAGACGCGATTCTCTTATCGAATATCTCTCTATGATACGCGGGATATCGCCAAGCATATCGCAGCTAATCAGTACATCATTGTTATTGGCGTCTCTTGTTGGGACGGCATCATCAAGACAAGGCGTGAACCCACATTTCTTCTCTTAGTTCTGCGTGGCTCAAGAGGTTTAATTTCTACCTGGCCATTTTTTTATTACGTCTTACGATAATACAGTAGAACCTCTCTATTAAGGACACCCTCGGGACTGACAAGTGCTGTCCTTAGTAGAGAGGTGTCCTGATTAGAGAGGTCAAACTGAATGGAAACAACCAATTTGGGATCAAAACTAATGTCCTTAATAGAGAGGGTGTCCTTAATAGAGAGGTGTCCGCTAACAGAGGTTCTACTGTACCTATTTAAAGGGGGACTATAGGCAGGAGGAGAGGGGCTAATTTGGCCATCTTCAAGTGACTAGTATACAGAGTAAGGGCTCTTGGTCATTTCACTTGATGTATCCCTCATACAAGCGTGAATCACTTCGACAGACTGTGAGATTGGAGAGACCCTACGGTGACTTCATGTACCAGTAACCTTATCTTGCCTACCTAGTAACTCCTGCCTGCTGAGTCCCTTTAAAGCCAAAATGTATTCAAAAACCTATCATAATGTTCCCTTTTTTTAATTTTGGCGTCAGAGTGTATCAATATAATACCCGCTTTAAAGGCCGACTTGTTTTTGGAACCAGGCCAAAGTGGCCATACAATGTCATGCATTCATAGCCAGCATGGTATGTGAGAAACAGATCTATATACATCATATTATTCTGACACAACACAAAGGCCTCGGAAACTTTTTTCAAAGTTCGGCGCCATGAACATGATTTCTCGCTAGTTTTGACTTAGAAGGGGATTTGCACTTGGAAGGTGACCAAAATTGGGGTGCAGCAGTGTTACAAGAGATGAAACAAAAATTGGGTTACTTTTTTTCTACCAAGTGTATCAGAGTCAAGAAAACGATTTTTATATTTTCCGTCTCAATGAATTTTAGATGGATTATTTCAATTAAACGACTAAAAAGTTTAATTTGGAACAAATTACTACAACTTCATAATTTTCTAGTTGTGAAAGATGGATTCTTATGCGCAATTGATTGCAAGAGACGTTAGCCCAGAGACCATATGTACATGACTATGGACATATTTATGCATACAGTGGAACCTCCCTTAGCGGACACCTCCCTATTAAGGACAACCTCTCTATTAAGGACACTACTTTTGGTCCCAAATTGGTTGTTTCCATTCAATTTTACCTCTCTAATTAGGACACCTCCCTATTAAGAACAACCTCTCTATCAAGGACACTACTTTTGGTCCCAAATTGGTCGTTTCCATTCAATTTGACCTCTCTAATCAGGACAAATCTGTAATGAGGACAGCACTTGTCAGTCCCGAGGGTGTCCTTAATAGAGAGGTTCTACTGTAAAACGGGATCCACATTGTTTGACGAGCTGTTCCTGAAAATTAGGTCCACTAAACACAATCCACGCAAACAAAAAATATGCAACTTTACAACGGGAAATATTTGAATGGCTCTCGGCGTCGCCGAAGAGTGGTCTGCAGACATATATTGGGGGTGAGAAGTGGTGCTGGAGGAGGATTCGCAGACCACAAAGTCAACAGTTGAGGCGAGATCATTTAATGTTGAGGGACTTTTCGAGGCTTAGAACACCCAAACTACAATGATTTTGATCCAAAATACAGAGATTTTGATCCAAAATACGATATTTTGATCCAAAATACAATAATTCTCATCCAAAATACAAAGATTTTCATCCAAAATACAAAGATTTTCATCCAAAATACAAAGATTTTCATCCAAAATACAAAGATTTTCATCCAAAATACAAAGATTTTCATCCAAAATACAATGATTTTCATCCAAAATACAAAGATTTTCATCCAAAATACAAAGATTTTCATCCAAAATACAAAGATTTTCATCCAAAATACAATGATTTTCATCCAAAATACAAAGATTTTCATCCAAAATACAAAGATTTCATCCAAAATACAAAGATTTTCATCCAAAATACAAAGATTTCATCCAAAATACAAAGATTTTAATCAAAAATACAATAATTTTAATCCAAAATACAATGATTTTTACCCACAATACAGAGTTTTTGATCCAAACTTATGTTCATCTGTAGCAATATGCTGATTCAGAGGTGCACGATTTCTTAAGTCTTTTCAGTTGTTAAAACTTCATCATTTCCGCACAACAATGCTTTATTTCCTGCAAAATGTTCTTTCATCCTACAACCTGTATCGAAAAGCACAATCAATTCTGTGGCGACTTCAACTGGCGCCATTGTACTTCTCGCCCATTAATCAATGGCGGAGTGTTTCTAGTGAACAGGTGAATCCACCTAACATTATTTGATGGGAGTATCGGGAAAATACAGTAGAACCTCTCTAGTAAGGACACCTGATAGATCCTGTCCTTAATAGACTACAAGTCCGTATTCATTATTATTATAAAATACATGTATGTTACATTTCTTCAAAATCAGCATGTTGGCCTAGTTCTGGTGATGACCACTTTTGAAAATGCAGTGAAATCTCCCTTAGCGGACACCTCTCTATTAAGAACAAACTCTCTATTAAGGAAAAACTCTCTATCAAGGACAAACTCTCTATTAAGGACAAACTCTCTATTAACTAATTAAGAACAAACTCTCTATTAAGGACAACCTCTCTATTAAGGACACTAGTTTCGGTTCCAAATTGGTTGTTTCCATTCAATTTGACCACTCTAATCAGGACACCTCTCTATTAAGGACAGCATTGGTCAGTCCCGAGGGTGTCCTTAATAGAGAGGTTCTACATGAACTGTAATTTTTGCATCCAGATTCAACTGAAAGTGCTTTTCAGGAACCATGGCTGGGACTTGGATCCCCCCCCCCCCCCCCGCACGTTATTTCTTGCAAAGCCACGTTTTATCAAGCAGCATGACACTTTTACAGGCGCCAGCGATTTTTATCCAAATATCAAAAAAAATTTATCAACAGAAAAATATTCTGTGTACACAACAGGTGACTTCAGCTATGGCTGCCTGCTGAAAAATCTGTAAGTACGTTATTGCAGTTAAATGGCGGAAAAAAGTGATGCTTGCCTCTCAGACGTTTTGAGCCAGCTCTGGAGCCACGAGCAATTAACTATCACAACTAACTGGTAATTCCATCCGCATCTTAGGCGGAATTTCGAACTCAGGTTCTCCGCGTACGTCAATGCCCTGGGGACGAGGTTCAGTGGAAATGAGAAACTTTTAAAAGGTTTACCTGAGACGCACCGCACCAGCCTGTCAACAAACTCGGCCAGATTTTATACACAACCAGATAATGGGTGCCACAATTTAGACAAAAAGCAAGATTATTGGATCACGGTTGTAATATCCGATATTGTACACTTATATCCATGCGGTTTAGATAAATTGTAATTCTTGGATGGGCCACTTTGTTTCAGCTGCGATTCCATGTTTTGGATGCAGCCAGTACTCGCAGACGCGGTGCCAGTCTAATGATGTGGCGTCTAAATGGTATTGTACAACAGAGGCACATTTTTCTCCATGATAGTACAGTTAATGAGCCACTCTCCAGGCATAGGTCGGCGTTGAGTTATCTCTCATTTGGAGGATGGATTAACCCTTTTCAACTCTCTTGCTGGTTACGAAACATAATGCTCTGATGATTCTGAAATGGCTGAGCCACACTGTCTTTTTAAGTAACACTGTATTTTTAGTGAATATGCTGATTCTGGGCCTAAATGGTAACATGTCTTAACCTGAATGAACATGTTTTCCCAAATTAGACACATAAATGGCTGCATCAATCGGTTCAAAACTTCCTAAAATTTTCATACAATTTTTGTGTCCCCCATTTCGTTCCACAGATCACAGGCCTTAAAGGGTTAACTCAACAGAAGAAGGTGTGGAAACACGCACTTTATTCTGAGACGGAGGTCGCCTCCGTCCAATCAGTTGAACAATCTCTACTCAGTCTGACCGAAACAATCACGCACCACCACAGAAAAATGGTGGACATCAAAAATGGAGCCACCAAGTCCTGTAGCGCCGAAAGAACAAAACCCAGCGACTTATAGTCTCCAGGATTTTCTAAATAACAATGGGGGCTATCTTCTCTGGGATCAAAAATCCGTAGAACATGGTCCGTGAATAGCCATAATTCCCTGAGGTTTGTTGACGGGCAGACTGAGCGTATAGTGCGGGCCATGCCGGGCTATTGTTCAGGCCGTGGAGGGGCATTGTTTGCGAGCTTAGTCTAATTTGGACAGCGGACCTGCACTATTTCAAGTGGTGTATTGGTCTGGAGACTTCTTAAGCAACTTTATAGTCTCTGTGTCAAAGCTGACATATTTGTTTAAATATTTTGATAACTTTTTATATTAAAACGCAACAAGCTTTTTTGTGGACAATTTTTTATTACTTTTTATAACTTGAGTTATTTTTTGGAAGATTGCACAATTCATCATTCGGATGGGTCTGCAGAGTTTGACATAATTCATTTGATTCTCTCTATATGGTTTTTAAAAATGTCTTCATCTGTCAAGTGGAAACAATTATTGTAAGTTTTAGGGAAAAAACTCGCTTAAACCACCTGACACCAAGAGCTGTGGGAGTGGGACACAGGAAACACTCTCAAACAGCCCATCATGGAAGCATCATGGTGTGTCAAAGTAGGTACAACCAGCTTTCCAGTATACCGCAACCAAACAAATCCCACACAGAACCCGACCCAGCCAAAAACTGCCACAAAGTCATAGTACACCAAGGGTTAAAATGTCAATGAAAACACAGTGGGCCATGAATAATTGGGTCATTTACTATTCTCTGGGCCACCTAGTCTTTCCTGGGGCACCATTCATTGCAGCGATTAGACCCACAGAGACCAATCACAGGTGCTTCAGGCCTTTAGACACTGGGACACAGCCAAATGTATACCTTGTAGGTATATGTTTAGGGAAATACCTGTGACACTAACCCTTAACCCTTTCCTATTGACCAGCCCTCAATGCCAGTGCCACTCTCTCCTTAACTGTCTATAGATAGAGTAAAAAAGCAGATACAGGCAGATGTATACTGCGTCTAGACTGCTGTCTGTACCCTCAAGACCACAACAAATGAGTAAGTCCGGGGCCCTTCCCTGTAGCTTTTCTATAGATGACATCAGTACAGGTGTATGGCAGGTACAGCAGCAGGTACAAGCAGATGAATACTGCCACTAATATACTGCTGTCTATACCAAATGAAGATGTCCGAGGCGTATTTTTAACCCTTGCCCCAGTTGAAACATTGGATACAGCCGGCGGCAATGCCCTCTGACATCTCACGTTCATGCCTGGGACGACGATGAGAGAGAAAACAGATGCAGCCAGCGAATCCAGCGGATCAGTTTCGGTGGCCATTTCTCGGCGTGCAATCGACAATGTTTTTAAAACTATACACACACTCCTCCCAACCTCTTACCAACGAACGAAAGCACCCTCAAGTTGAGAGAGGCGTTAGGATGACGTCCTTGACGGTTTTTCTTTTGCCAAGAATGGAGATGCAGTCAGATTTTCTCGTTGCGTTCAGAAATAGATGATATTTGTACATCCGATATGACTTCGGGTGGTAAGTATGTACTTTTGTCCGAGGAAAAGAAAGCAACCGTTTGGTGCAGAGACCTAAATATGGACGTAGCGCGTTAAGCAATTTTTCTTGAAAATCAATGTGAAAGTGTAACCAGACGTTTGCAGAAGAAGATCGTGGAGACATTGCATTAAATGGAGGGGGTGACGTAATGTCCCCCCCCCCCAGGGAACGACACGTCCCCAGAATTTACCTGGTTCAATTCAGGTGCCTTGCTCAAAGACACAATGACAAAACAACAATGATCCTGCGACAGTCGAACCAACAACCTCCGAAATATCAGCCCGGCGCTCTACCTACAAGGTTGATCATCCAACACCGAACAATTCCCACTCGGGCGATGAATTCTCTTCGTCGTTAACCCGGAAATGCACCTGAACAAAACAACCCACCGCAGAAGCAAAAATCGTAAAAGTACATCAATTTTTCTCAATTGGGTCACGATCCAGGAATTCACCGTCTCCTACGGTCATAACTCATACTTAACGTCAAATCTTAGATTGGCGATGGTTGATTATAAAATGTGACTTGGCATAACAGGCGGAATATGCGATGCATTGATTACCTGTTACGACTAGCCTTAAAGTACATTCGTTCGGGACGCACCGGTGATAACTTGATTAACGTTTTACGACGCACTCCCAGCGCGGTTTTACGGACAATTCGGCAGGCGGTTCACGTCGCATGAATCCATTTCATTTCAGCGGAGACAATGTTATATAACTCTTGGCCCACGTTGTTGTGACTGGCATTAAAGTACATTCTGAACACGACAGCAATAATTTGATTAATGTTTTAATTCTCGCGACTAACGTCGTTTTATGGCCCATTCCATTAGCGGTCCAAACCATTCACGGAAGACGTAACGTGTAATGCATGAGTCCAAGCCGTTGTCATGGCATAAGAGTACATGAGATTTGAACTAATTTGATTAATGTTTTAATTCTCCTAAACAACATCCCTCTACTACTCAGATCTGGAATCAACTTATCCTCACTTAGTGACAAATGTTATAAAATTCAAAGCCCCTATTCGACTGCGCTTCAGATTTTCGCATCGGAAATCCAATTTAGAAGATGTCTGAGAAGTTTTATTAACCTGTAATGTGATTATTTGGTGGCTGTGACAAGAATCAGTCAACGCAGCCTGCACACAAGAGATATTTTTGTCACAGACAGCAGCGATTATAATTGCAATATGCAGCAATTAAAATCACTCATTGGTGCAGCACTCAACCGCTTCATCAAATTTACAATCAAGTCACGTTTCGGGGCGACGATCCACTACGGCGAAAGCTCCCAGGATGCCCCAGTCTCCCAATGGTTCATGAAACAAGGGACAAATATATCACAACGGAGCCACAATACGGCGGCCCTCGTTAGACACGAGGCTCGACGAGCAATCTGCAGAGGAAATGGATACAAATTGTCAGTTGATTTGGCTCGGGTCTTAAGCCGGAGCCGAAAGGCTGTGCGTTTGATTCATATACACCCAGTATTGTCTATTCAAGGGAGAGCAAGCTAGTCGGCGGATGATCAACAAAATCTTGGCGTTAACCCTCGAGAAGGTTTATAAAAATTATATAACTCAGCCAGTTTTAATGGTTTCCAAAAACAGTCTCGCGAAGACGTTTTTAATCCTCGTGAAAACCGTGCATGGAGCCTAGTCAATCCACCCGGAGATGGATGCGTCGCTGTTTTCAAATCTTGGTCAATCAACGAAGGACCATAAGTCAATATGCCCCAATCGGCGAGAATTAATAAAGCTTTGCCGGCGTCTGTGAGTTTAACGTACTAATTTCTCATCGATACCCTTCAGAGTGGCGGATTTCGAGCCATGAAATTTATTTCCGAAAGTTGGCATCCTATTCATCAACGTCAACAAACTCAACAACACGGAACGCATTTTTATCGAACGAAAATATGCACTTTGAGTGAATTGAACAGGATTCTCAGAAAGCACAGGAAATGAGCGACTGGTTGTTTTTGTCTGTTTCCATAGCGATGAGTTTCAGTGACTCCATCATCACAATCTGGCACCCTTCTGATCTCGAACCAATAATCCTGCAGACGACGTTCTGATGGATTCAAGAAGACCAGATCCATGACTCCAAATTCTCCCCAACAGATGATAAGGAACAGCTGGAGTTGGTGAGGAGAATTGGATATTCGATCAAGTGGATTTAAACCCTGTTTTCCAGGACCCAAAAGTGCGACTCTAAATTCTCCTTACATAGTTTGGGGATCCGCTGGATCATGTTGGGAGAATTGAATAACTGATCAGTTGGATTTGAGAGCCATTGACGACTGCAGCAAAACAAGACTACGGTCAAATTTTCCCGGAGAATGTTAGCCGCCATCTACCAATCCTCTGCCTGTTTAGCTTGGAGCCAAACTTTCAACTCCAAATTCTCCCAACCTGGTGTTAACGATCAGCTACAAAGGTTAAGGAGAATTGACAAATTAATCGCCTGGAGCCTCATTAAATAGCAGCCAGAACTCTGTCGGCCAGCGACAGCTCGGCAGCTAACTAACTCGAAGTGATCTTTCATAGCATGCTATACGACGACGCTACCATATCTCGTCTAGGTCTCGTGTCTCCGGCTAATTTCATAATCGTTGTTGTATCACCGTGGCGATTGCGTTTAGCTGTGGACGAGAGTTCTGGCTCCGGTCATCAGACATCTGTGATTCCGTCAGTTGGAGCCAAGAAGGGCGGCTAGCACCATATATGAAGTTAGCCAATTTAGCGTCGTGGGAGTTGTACATTGTAATGGTCATTTAAGATCATATATTGACAACTTTGATCGGGTCGCCGCCAAATCGTTGACGCTGTTAGTGTTACCACTTTAAGAAGACCGACGTAAGGTTTGGAAAAACTTTTTTGGCATTCGCTCTGCAATGGATGTGTTATTCTCCTAGTTTTCCTCCCGAGCATTTTTTGTGTGGCACTATTGTTGGGCACCAATTATACGATATAATGATAAGAACCAACTAGCGACCACAGCTGTGCGTAACAGCACACCACAAAAGTGCTTTGCACAAGATCACAAAAAAGCCGAGAGCTGCAAAATAAAATACCACATTTTGCCGAGGGGGCTATTTTCGTATCATTGTACTTTTAGGATTCATTGCAAAGTAATACACAGGGCCCATGGATTCGCTAATAATAATAAATAATGTCACGCATTTATATAGCGCTCCTCAGTAATGGAACTGTTAAAGGTGTGGGATATCAAATTATTACCCCGGTCTCCACAGAAATCAATCAGGGGTTTCAAGGAGCAACCAGAAGGCGCTCACTCGAACTTGACCGAGTTATCAACAACCTCGTTCTATTCAAAAATCGTAGTCAGGAAACCTTCAGCAGTACCGTGTCGGAATGGCAAACACGAGATGCTACACCCCCGCTGTCCCTGTGCTCGACGTACCAGAAGAACTCAGGCACCGGTACTTAAACAAGCCACAGATAAGAAACGCACCCAGGCAAGAACTGATAGTTGCCATTTTGTTCTCAAGCTGTTGAAAGGTGCGACTTGCTCGGAAAACTTTCCATCTGAAATGCATTTTTTCAATTACGGTGGAACCTCCCTTAGCGGACACCTCTCTATTAAGGACAACCTCTCTATTAGGGACACTAGTTTTGGAGACTGGCAACTACTTGGCAACTAAATGTCAAATGACCGATCTGAGCAAAATAATTGCGATAAAAATTCAAAATACATTTTACAAATTGTCTTTTCGCTGTCAATGACAATGATTACTTCAGCAGCAACTGAACCAGAATCAAATGCAGCAACCAGAATTGAATGCAGCAACCAGAATCAAACACAGCAACCAATATAGCAACTGTAATCTTCCCCTAATCCCACCCAGAAGAACAACCAAGGATGCACTTTTTAGCCGCAATACTCCGGCCAATCCTGCATGGCCAAGAATAACAAAACTCGAAAGATCAGCGCGGGAATAATATGCCAGTCAGATGTAGGCTAACCTGGCTTAAGCCGGCTACAGAACATGTACATCTGAACAGAAAATCTACAGATGAATCCTACTGAAATTGACATAGAAAATCAGCGATCAGTATCTAGGCTGCGGATCCAGGTAGCTTGTACATTTCTCATTATTATTATCGGTTCTGCACTCATAGCTACAGCCCGCAGACACGTCCAAAGCCATAAACTTCCACCGATTGAAAATTTTCAAATTCAATTAGAAATTTCTAATTTTTGACAAACGGGGTAGGCCTTTAAGATTGGGTAGTTGTATTGTTGAGTGCCCACCTTGACTGATGAACACTCTCCTATGCACTCAAGTCCAACCACCAGAAAGCAGACAGGGGAAAGGACTCTCAATCGACACGTGGAAAGTGAATTTCAACACTATTTCATTGGATTTTTGCCAGACTGATGAGCCAGCTGCACCACGCAACGTCTGTGATACTTTCAATTTGGGAGGCAAGCAAAGACCTGCACACACGTTTTTCCAATTCATATATGTCGAGTTTGATCGCATACAGAAATTACAAGCTTTACACATTCAGGGTGTTGGGAAATGGCAAGTTCACTCCAACAAATTCAAGCTCCGAAGCGACATTTTTCATTCACAAGCACAAGGGGGTACAGCACACCAATCCTAGTCCACATATCTCACACCCCATCGCAATCTAAAACATCACACCGTCAAACTGGCCTATTTTTATCGCGATAACTACCACCCTGCCCGAAAGAAAAATCGCCAAATTCTAAAGATTTGTCAAACTTCCTCTGAGCGCCACCCGCACTATTGTGCCGCCATTGTTGCGCCTCTGCACGACCGGTATTATCGTGAAAACCCACGGCGCACACAATTTCATGTTCGATGAATGCGGACATCATTAGTGACAACTTAGGCATTGTGCACGGCGTTCTGAGGGCTATTAGAGTGGACTTTACGCTGTCTTAAAGGCACGGTGACTCTGTGTACTTTATTCACACGCAGCCCACAGAAAAAAGCATGTCACAGTAAACAAACAAGATAAGGCAATGAAACTTGGCATGTTTATGTTATGTATGTGCTAATAACAACAGTACACTGTACTGTACATTCAGGGTGTATTTAAAGAATTGGAAAATTCAAATACAAGTTAAAATGTCAAATTTTGAACAACACATGTTTATGGCTGTTTAAAAAGCGCTGATGTCCTTCCCGCTTTGATTGAAGTGAATACATTGTAGTGGCTGTGAAAATGAGACGTTTCTTATGGAGGGCAGCGTCCACGTAGAATGCAGTGCGTAGATGTGTGGCTGTTTACGCAGTTTAGCTCCATGTGACGCTATGAACGTCAGCAACAAAACCAAACTTAAAAAACAACAACTGCAACGATTTTGTAACAGACTATAGCCTCCATAAGTGCTGTTTACATAAGCCGACTTCTTCCAATTTGTGTCCGTCCATCTTGTAGGGAGAAAAACGTGAAAGCTTCGCCAGGTCTATGCACTTCCATAACTTCCCTGGCACAGCATTGCCTCTGCGGCATTTTTCCGCAAAGTTGATGAAGTCGTCAGGTTAATATTCGCGGCTGAAAGAAACGCACCCTTCAAGACTGATTAGTGGTGAAATATACACGGAGATGGGGTCGTTGGAAAATGGGCTGGTAGTTGGAGTACAGGTAGCACTACAATGGTAGTCTTGTTTTGCTCTGTGATAACTGATGCATGCTAACAGAGCTAACACAATGTTGGCCAAGCTGTTAGCGGCAGCTCCTAAGTTCTATTAAACCATACAACTCATCAAGATGACGCAAAGACCTTGCCGAGGGCACTTGTGGAACTCCACGAAACTGTGAAAATGCTACTTTTTAGTATCAGACAACAGAACAGGGCAGAAGATATGGAGGGGGAGGAGCAGGGGGCGTTCGCAGCCCATCAAAAGTATGTTTTCACGCACATCTTGGCTGTTTTTTAGACTGGCAGAGCCAGCGGGCAAAAAGGGTGTTTTGCCCATTCATGACCATTTAGCTAGCTACAGGTCGGCAAAAATCTGATTTACGCCAGCAGACTCCCATAGCTTCATTGTTGAAGGTCACCTAGGGCAGCAGGACTTCAGCCCGCCTCCAAGGAGGATACCGCGGTGACGTCACATCACGTGATCCCGACCCATATTAGTGATCGCTATGGCCAATCAGATTCAGTCTACTGACAGCACCAGCACTGAACACATCTCCACGTCTCACTGTCTGGTGCGCTCCTGTGCACAAAAACACCAATAGACATGAAATATTGCAATACCTAGTATGGATTCTTCCTGTGTAGAATAAAATTTACAGAGCAGATTAACTTCCACGAATAAAAAAGACGTTTGGCGTGGCCAAAGTGCGGAAATAATGGGAAATAATGTCTCCGCTAAAATACACTACGAAATACACTAGGCAATGCACTACGCGATACACGGTAGAGATGCAGTTGAGTTTGTTATTGTTTTGACTTAGAAGCCCGCCCATATCATAATATATTCATGTATTCATGAAGTATGAACTCATTTCTGTCCCATACAACTCTAAGAACAGTCAATTTCTCCTTAAATCATCACCGAAACCGCGATATCCGCAGGAAGATTTCGTTCTAGTGTCCGAAAATGCATGATCTTACAGGGGCGCTAACTCGACAAATAGAGGGGATCTATGGGGATCTATGCGAGTTTTAGGTATTACAGGTCTCGAACTTGTAAAATCTGTAAACATGCCTCCAAATCCCATTATGATAATGAAGAGATTGCCCCATATCTGGGAGACTGTTTTGAAACCATCGCTAATTTTGGAAGATCGGTGCCGGCTATTTGGTTTAAAAAACCCTATTTTTCCCCATCAAAACAGCACTTTTCATTATTCAAATGATAGCTTATTGTCTGAAGACTTATTTCATAGCAGAAAAGTACTAATAACTCTGATTTGATGCGAAAAATCTAACTTTTTTGATGACTTGATTTTCCCTTGGCCGTGGATCGAGTTTGTTTACAATATGCAGCGCCATCTTGGAAAAGCCGTGACGTCACCGCGGTATCCTCCTTGGCCCGCCTCTGACCAAATGGAGAACAGAAACTGACTTCGAAACAAATTATCATTCTATGCATGAATATAAACTAAACAGAGTTAGAGCAATGTAACTGCTGCCTGTATGTCAAATCTCTCCGTTTACAAAAGACCCCCACTTTGTTTATTTGCTCAGACTAATGTTCATTTTGTTAGCACAAACTTTGCGTGTTTCTTGGTGTTGCTTCATCAGCCTGCCCGGAGGGGAAGAGATGGAAGATGCAGATGTCTGCAGCAGCTTCAGCAGCAGCCAGAACTGCATTCAATTCCCAGCAAGGCAAGGTACAATCATCGAAATACCAACAGGAAACCAGTGCTGGGGAAAGAGGCAGCCTCTAGGGACCACCTGGGACCTTATCCAGGGCTGCAGAGACCGGTCCCTGTTCCTGAACAGAGAAAGCTCAGCGGGCAAGGACCAACCAGCAACGTCATCCATGACTGCAGTGGAGACAGGGAGCCTGTCCCTGAACAGCAAAAACAGGGCAAAGGTGGGGTACAGATCAATGCAGAACTCGAAGGGAAATTGTGATTTCTCTTCTTCAAGACACTTCCCTGCCTACAAATGCTTCGAAACAAATGGTCAGGTGAACTGGTTTTGACAATTTCAAATTTTCTGAGACAAGGTACAAAGACCCACTGCCCCTTCAAACATTACAGAAATTCGTCACGAGTCTAAAAGAGTTACGACAGACAAAACTAACTTCAACTCCCAAACGATCAGGTGCCATAAATATTCTTCATCTCTGCTCGAGACTCTCACGACTCTCCTCGAGAACGACCTCTCTTTATCGTCGATGAGAACGTCCGATACTTGCGAGATTTCTCAATGGATTGTGGGTAATCAACTGACCAAGGTTACGACGGTGAATCGGTTCGATGGTGGGTCATCTGCGTACGATCATGGTGTTTACGGTGGGGGTGTACTTAAGGTACATTCGTACACTGGTCAATTTCGGCGATAATAGCTCAGTGCATTGTTATCATATCCGTCGGTGTTAGGATATTTGATCATGGAGGGCTCCACTGGGTGTCGTTGGTCGTAATTGTGATCGTTCTTTCGATAAACGTTAGTGGGTCAAAAGTGCTCACAGAACAGGTGACATGCACTTCAGATACGATTTCATCCCGAGATTCAGGTTTTTTCACTCCTTCGTCATCACAATTTTTGAAGTTCTGAAAATCGGATCCAAGCGACGCTCTGATTGGGTGCTTTTTTCTATTGCTACAATCCGTCTGAAGGGACATTTTCATCAGGGGTTTGAAATATCGAGAGGCAGAGAATATTGAAAACCACTGGTTAAATAAAGATGATATGATTTGGGAGATAGGCCTTTCAACAGATATAGGATTTGGGATGAACAGGGGATAGTATCCACATTCAAACAGCATTACTAATTGTTTTTCATAACGTGACTTTGGGTCAATAAAGTACACATCTTCCTCCCGTCGTTCGAAATCCCCCAAACATAAAGTTACCAAATTTCGGCCACTTAAATAACATGACTAGGCCAAGGCCAAACTCTTTAGAATCATTCACCTCATTTTTGAAAATGAGTTTGAAACTAGGTCAAACTTCGCATATTTTGACTCTCAATGAGGAAGGGTTCAGGATACATTAAGTTTAAATGACGTGAGAGGTCGAGGATCACAGAGAGATCTAATTTTAACACACAGCGCTGTATTAAAGGGAGTATAGTATCAATAGTATAGGCATATTGTCTTAAAGGGACTATAGGGGCATACCTCTTCACATTCTGATGTTTTCAAGAGGCATTGTCATAAGTTTTGAAGGACAAGTTTTAGGTCAAGTTTCGTAATACAACAAGCGGTTTGACAGTTGGCATGAAGCTGTGTTAAAAGTTTTGAAAGACCATTTAACGTCAAGCTTTAATCAAGTTTTTTACTGCACACATAGTCATCTTAAAGGGACAATATAGGCATGCGTAATGGTCTTAAAGGGACAATAGTGGCATACATCTTTACATCCTGATCTTTGTCGAAAGACACATGAAAATATAATGCAGTTTTCTTTCAAAGAATTTCGTGAATCAAAGGGTTAATTTGATACAATCTCTGAATCATGTAATAAACCCACAAGTAAATAACAGATATTGATAAAATACGCCATAAATCTAAATAAAATAGCGATTCGTCAAATTTATGTAACATGGATTTATTAGTGGTGATACTAGGATATACCGTTAACCACCATATTTTTCGCTGCAATTTTTTTATGTTTTTATATTTTTTGATTTTGAAAATGACCTCGAATTGCAAAACTAAAAATTGCTTATATCAAAATAACTTTTGATCAAAAACCAAAATAAAAATTGAAAATCTTTTTTTTCCCGAAATTTTCGCAAAAGTAGTATGGCAGTATGGACTTGCACACAGGTGATTTTTATTGTAACATCATGCAATATTAATCGCTGCAATGAACAATAATTATTGGTAGTCTTCGAGTAAAACAGCAATACGTGATAGAATTCCCAATTGAATCCACATTTTCGAAGCACCATCGTCTGATTCTTTATAAATCAAAAAACTCAACAAAAAACATCGAAACAGCTAATCACCAATACACCACTATTCTGAAACTCTCGAACAAACAAACATGCGTCATTACCTATACCCACAATTTCACATTTTCCCTGCAACACTCATAAACCTGCGAGTGATGCACACATCAACAGTATGTCAAACTCACGGACATTCTGGCTACGTTGTTATTCCGTCTTACGCTGACCGAATACCGCATGCAAAACCATGTACATTTACCTCCGAAATGCACAGGTATATTCTACAAATTCGACCTGAAATCATTGCAAAGTAGAATCCACCCAAGTAGGCCTGAATTACCTGCAGCATACATTAAATAAAACCCATACCTCCACACATTGGAGATTCCAATTTACCTTGAAATGGACGCTACCTATCTATCAGGAAAATGGCGGCACGCACCTTAAAGTGCACCACTAATAACATCGTACCTATTAGGCCAATTTTAAAAACATTTCCTAAACTAACACAGGAGATTTTTTGCGAGAAAAGGTTGTTCTTTTCGCATAGGAAGATAAAGCAGTTAAAATGTGCAGTCATATTCCTAAATGCATCTTAACTTAAGATTCACAAATATAAGACCAGTTCTAGATATTCGATAAAGCTAGATATCATTCACGTGGTTGTTGGAATCCATCTAACATTTAACATTTGACATTAACATTGCCCTTCTTTAAAGGGAATTCCAGTGGAACTCTAGTGCAATTCCAATGGAACTCTAATGCAATTCCAGTGGAACTCTAGTGCAATTCCAGTGGAACTCGACTGCAATTCCAGTGGAACTCTAATGCAATTCCAGTGGAACTCTAATGCAATTCCAGTGGAACTCTAGTGCAATTCCAGTGGAACTCTAGTGCAATTCCAGTGGAGCTCGACTGCAATTCCAGTGGAACTCTACTGCAATTCCAGTGGAACTCCGGTGCAATTCCAGTGGAACTCCGGTGCAATTCCAGTGGAACTCTAGTGCAATTCCAGTGGAACTCTAGTGCAATTCCAGTGGAATTGTCCAGCGAGATGAAGAAGTTGTATTTTGAAGTGTATCCAGGGTATTTCAGAGGATCGACCACAACACCACTGGTCACTTCAAGACATCCAGTGATAAACCTGCACGATTTCTTCATATTTCTTTGTTTAGATTCGACGTTTTTAGTCTAACAGAAATTCGCGACAGGATGTCGCAGTTTTGATAAGAACTTCCACTGAGGGCCAAAGGCTTCGTGACACTCGACCCGTGCAATTATCGCCGAAAATAGCGCCATCTCTGCCGAGGCCACCGGGAGACAAGATCGCGCCATTCAGAAAATATCTTAGAATAGTGGGAATTTTCATACCTCCATTGTTGCGATTTTGGTCTCATTGTTGCGATTTCTGATGCATTGTGTCTAGAATAACTTCAAAATGGTTTGTTAACCCTTTTAAAGTGAAACGTTACTGACAAAACAGATGGGTGGGACTAGTCTCCCAATTTTGAAGCGGGCCTAAAATATTGTGTTGTGTTGATATTCCTGATGGTCTGGGAAAATAGAATATGCAGTTATACACAATGCCATGAAATTCATATCCAGTATGTTTTACACAAATAGAAATTTTCAAATTCAATTACAAATTTCAAATATTTAACGAACGGCGAAGGCCTTTAAGGCAAGGCAGATGTTTACCACAGGAACTTGTAACACTGCTGAATCAGGACATTACCGACCAGTAGGCCTCCTTAGACAGGAACCCCAAATGTCCAAGAAACGAAATGTGTTTCACACTAAGAGGCGGCTGAACTTTTGACACAAACCATTATTAGAAACCATGAACGGTTCACAGAGAAACTTCAAGGGGTCTGAGGCCTGGGTGGTCTTCAATATCCCCAATAAATCACATCCCAAGGAAAACTACGTATTCCAGAAGAACTGTAAAGGATGCTTCAAAAAAATGTCGTGAAAAAGAAGTGACGAGCATCCTGCAAAGCCAGGAAACGAAAAGCTATGATGATCTAATGACAACACCCTTTAAACACCCTACAGAAAGTCGTCTTAGAGGCGCACACTTGAATTCGTAACAAGTGTCTGTACTGATGTAATCTTCAAAATGTCAAGACTGAAATTGGACGCCAGGCCCAACTGAAACAGCTTAGCGTCAAGCCAAACATGGCCACTCGAAAAAAGAAGATGTTTCCGCGTAAAATCTCCCCTTGGGAATGATAGACGTGAAACCTCATCTTGGCTGACACCATGTCAGGACATCTACCAATGGAAAGTTATGTAATTCCTGACCACATTTCCTCAAACTGGGCAAGGATATGTACCAATGCAATGTTATGTAATACGTGACTACATTTCCTCAAAAGACCTTGCGGCTTAAGTAGGAAACCTGACCCTTCCACCCCCTCGAAATCTGAGTGAAACCTGATACTATTTACTTTTGAGCCCCACTGCCTTGACAAAACTTTGTCAATCTCATTTGAAGAGCTTCTTTACAACCGAATTCCCCCAAAAACCCCACACAATCTTGACACAATGCTCTGAAAAGGTACAGTCCCTTTACGAGCCTGCGTGTCACAAAGGTTGGGCTTGACTTATTGGGGAAAGAGGATTCCACACTGACAGAATCTGACATTTCTGAGAGCACCCTAGCCAAGAAATCTTCGAGTAGGCCTCTTCCCGATACCCTCATTCAATGCATACCACACCAAGCCACAAAGTTAGAGTTCTCTGTAAGCCTCACAGCATGTTTTCCTCAGCGCACAATGGCCACTCTCACATCAGAAACCAAGAAAAGACTGAAAACCCTCATGGTCTTCGATCCTTTCTGAAGGGGTAATTTAGGGGACCGTGTTACGTCAGAAGGTGGCGATTTGTCCAGTGTAAATGCCACAAGATCAATGCTCGTGGTTTGTTTTCTTACGGCGAGATTCAGTTTATTTAGGATGTGTCATTCTTCGACATCGGGCTTGTAAACGATCTACAAGCATGTCCCACACCAAATAAATGTCAACACAAATGTGAAGAGTTAACAAAACACCACTAGGAACACCAGGCTATATATAGCCTTGAAAGGGGCCTAACTCTCCAAGTCCTTAATAGAGAGGGTGTCCTTATTAGGGAGGTGTCCGCTAGGGGAGGTGCCAATGTAGACCCGACATTTGGTAACAAGCCTTATTCTCCAGTAGGCCTAAGGAAAGTTCGGGCAGCAACACTCAGTAGACATAAACATAATTACGTTCAAAACAAACGAATCAACAAACCAGCGACAAACATCACAGCAGCGTCTAGCAATGCGTGAAAACTTTCAGTTCAACGTAAAATACCCCGTTTTCCCACAGTCGTGAGAAATTCATTTGCTATTGATTGACCAATCAGTTCACACGTATGAAACAATTGTTGTTATTGTCTCAGAGGAACTGATTGGCTGATACTTTATAGTGGTTTGATTGGTTTCTTGTGGGTTCTGATTTCTTTGGTTTTTCCACAAGCTGCCGAAATTCGTGGTATGGAAGTCATGAAAATTAATTAACAGTAACAAAGAGAGACTGCCAGCACCCCTGAGACCCAACACTCAACCCCTAAGACCCCTAAGACCCCCACCCAATCAAAACTAACACGAACTGATCAGTAATAAAAACACTCTCTTTGATCTGTCTCACCTCTGAGGTGTTAATACTGCTAATTAATTCACAACTTTGTTTAATTAGGAAATAAGTAACGATGAGGACAATGACCCAATCGCGTTCTAAGATTGGTGTGAAAACAATTTGTCACCTCTAAAGACAACCCAAGACAATCTTCATCACTCACCAGACAGGAAATCTGGTGAAAATGAGGCTTAATTTTGCTTTCTACGCATGAAAACTGGTTGATCCTAGCAACACAGAGTGCCCCTCCCTCGAGAAACTCCATTATCTCACAAACGTCACACCCTGATAGGATACATTGGCTTCCCAATAGATGGTGCGATTTTCACCAGGATATCGAAATAGTGTCACTACTCAGACAAAATTGACATCTGGACAAAGAATCCTTTTTAAGCTGGATCAGTAGAAAATTGCACAGCAACTATGTTACCTATATGTACGATCCATGACCACTGCTGTCCCAAAACAAGAAATGGTGTTAATTACCAATATTTTTCAATCAACATAGCAACAAATATGTGCTGATCAGTGTATAATTGCTGAAAATAATAGCTCAAAACAGTTCGAATCAGGTTGCAAAATACACCAATCATTTTAAATTTTTACTCATCAAATTTTAGAAAAAAATTTCTTGGACACTGCCACCATCCACTTTTATCTTATCCATATATCTATGCCTGTGGTTACAACGAGAAATACTTATTACTGCATGAGTACCTTAGATAACCGCTTGGACAAATAAGGAGCCTGATAAATAGCCTAGCGGTCAACACTGCTGGCTACCACGCAATAGGGCCCAGGTTCGATCCGAGGGAGAGCCCGGGATTGTATTTCTGGATGAACCTGCAGGGGACTAAAAATCATGGCTCCCCACAGCAAAATCTGATGTAAAAACAAGGTCGCTTATCTCTTGTCTATACCAGGGCAAGCAAAAAATCTGCTTAGTGAGAAACAGGTGTCACTTTCATGGGACTCTTCCTCCAGCCAAAGATGGAGTCACGAATCGCTGCCGATGTGTTGTCCTGGCCTGAACGCTGTCCAATCCAAAGTGCAAAATGTCCAATCTTTGAAATCTATTTCCTGATTTTTTGGACAAGACTGCGAAAATTGCACAGAAACACTACCTTCCACTAAAAATGGCGATGGCTGAAGTCCTAACGAAAAATAGTGTGAACAGCGATCGTTTTTCAATTAACACTGCAACACACATTAGCTGATTACTGCATAATTGCTGTATAATTGCTGCATAATTGCTGGAAATAATAGCTCCATGCTGTTGAAATCAGGTTGCAAAATGGCGCAATCAGGAGAATCATCAAAATTTGTTTCAGGAACAACAATTTACCTTGACAATTCATCATTGCTTTCCATTTCGGCCAAATGTTTATAACCGTTTTTAGACTGTTTTTATGACGAAAAGTGTGAATCATCATTTTACAATCAGGGTTGCAACGAATATCGTATCATTGAATATATAATTGCAGTAAAATAAAAAATTTCTGTCTGACTGATGGAAAAAACCGCTCTGATGAAAACAGGCGACAGAAATTCACTCTCAAATAGTAACAAGTTTTACAAGAAGAGGGCGCTTACCTTGTATGGCACGGAGGTATGAAGGTGTTCCACCCGTTTCTGTGGAGATAGGCTCCTTCGGTGACTCTGCAAGAGAGAAATACGGATTATTTACACAATTTATAACTTTTTTTTATTCACAAGTAACAGAGATGTTTTACTATGCATCACCAGTGCTGGCTTACAGTAATTCATGTTCCTCATCTGGTTTAGAATGTATAAAATGCAACTTCTTACATAGCGCTTTACAATACAACATTCTCAAAGTGCTAAATTTATATTTATTCCCCAGCAGAATGAAACCTTTTCAGTAGAACTCGGATGAGCTGCTCAATCACCCTTACATCCCGAGTGTTTCTGACCGCTTCCCATTTATAGACCTATCTGGTGGAGTTCGTATGTAAGGCAAAGAGACAAGCCGGCCATGTGGATGGAACCGAGACCTCTTGAGCACCAGTCGGAGAACTGAGGCACTACACCACCTTCTGTCTTCAGTATGCAATACTAGGCAGATCAAACCTTGCAGGGAATTTAGCCCGGTGAATTCCAAATTACACTTTTTAACAGACGCAAGGGCAACAACAAAATTACTGTACTGGTTGGAAGTAACATTCTGCACAATGGACAACTTGTTCCAAGTTCAAGGTTGCTTTATGTACATTTCAGTACATTTTGTATGCTAAAACACTGAGCCACAATTGCTATGCTTTTGGCAACTTCGTCTTACCTTTCCGAGAAAAGTTTTCTAAATCCAAATCTGACATCGGTGGAGTGGGGGTGTCTGAAATTGTCGAGGAAAGACAGTATTTAGAATAAACTTCATCAACAAAGCAATTACAGCTTCACACATTCCTTATTCCTTCTTTATTTATGAAGTCAAACTCAGTTTGTTCAAAAATTTGAAAATTGAACTAGAATTTGAAAATATCTATGCTCAGATACGAACTGAATATGAATTCTAACATTTCTATTGTGTAGACAGAATATCCAAGTACTATAGTCTAGATACCAAGTTTCAGCAAACATGCATGCATGATAACTGCCTATGGCATTGTGTATGACTGCATTTCTATTTTCCTGGACCACCAGTGAATACGAACGGTATACCCCTTTAATATATATTAACAAAATCTTTTTCTAAACAGCCAAAAACAACTAAAAGGTTTTCTACACCAAGGCCACTCTCAGACTCAGTCAAAGGGTTAAAGAATTACAGACCAGTCCGCAGTGCATACAATGTATTGAATATACTGTGCGGGTTATTGACGAATCGCACTGAGTAGGTATCGAATTGAAAATGTAACGTTGTGCACCCTGAGTGGAGTTGAGTGGCGTGGCATATTCACATCATTGAAATGAATACTTCTGGACTGCTCTGTACAGTTTAGTGCTTGATGCAAATATGGCGGTTTTTTCAAAGCTTATTTTATCAGATACTCTGCATGTTTTTTCTGGTTTTAAGTGGTAATCCCAGCATTTTATTTGACCATGAAGTTCATTTTGTGTCCTTTTTTATAATTCTTGGTATTACACCTGAGATATGTAGGCATACATGTATATAAAGTTGCCTACTATAACCAATACCTAGTACTACTACACTTTATCTTGCCTAAGTATAACCGCAGAAATCTACCTATCAACTTTTCCATATCTCACACTATCAAACACAAAGTATGATAATGAACTAAATGCACCACACAAAATTCAATACCAGTTTTGTTTTCCTCTAAGCAATAGTGCATGTAGCCATTTGGGCTATACAAGCCAGTCATATTGTTTGGCACAAATGTCGACTGGCGCCAACCCCAACCATCCAAAGGTTTATCTCAGCTCTTTGGCGACAGTGCTCTGTCTGTCATTAAATGCACGCATGTATAGACCATAATACACTGACAGTTTAATGGCATTAACCCCTTAAGTGCTGGGGTTTCCAAAAATGGTCGAAAATGTTCAATTCACCCTATTCAACAAATGAATGGTACCATCAGGTAGTCCTCATCGAGAGCTTTCCAATAAATGGTGAAACTGAAAGTGCTCTTTCAAATGATTTCTTCAGAAAGTGTTCATTGAGAGCATTCTTATGAATGGTCAGGTCAAAAGGGTCTGATATCCCGATCCACGCTTGTCTACTTGTGAACCCTCTGGCCTACCCTTACTTGAAGATTTCATCTCTTTTCAATTATTTTTATATAAAGCCATCACTGATTTGGGTCGGACAAGTTCCCGGTAACTCATGCAGACTCAAGGTTACACGGTGGGTAACACATGCCCCCCTCAGGTCTCTAAGCTCAGGCAAACCTAACAAAATGGTTAGACACGATCTTGAGAAATTCCCTACTCCAATTAGAGCCATGATTGAAGTGGGTCTGACCCAGTTCTTCTGGCTTACATGTAGATTCAACACCACGTGTAAATATTGACCAAGACAAAATGACATTAAAATGATTTTTAAATCTACCCCTCGTTGTCACGTCTTGACCTCTGCAAGATCTCTATAAACGAAAAATGACTTTCTGCTTGGTTGTATTTACCATTTATTGTGTATAATATTTGGTAGATCGAGCACTGGTGCGACATCGGCTCAGAGAAGACGTTTGAATGCTGATTACAGTGAAACTTCCCTAAGCGGACACCTCTATGTTAAGGACAACCTCTCTATAAAGGACAACCTCTCTATTAAGGACACTAGTTTTGGTCCCAAATTGGATGTTTCCATTCAATTTGACCTCTCTAATCAAGATACCTCTCTATTAAGGACAGCACTGGTCAGTCATGAGGGTGTCCTTATAGAGAGGTTCTACTGTAGCACAGTTGATATTCAAGATGATCTGCGTGTGTGCAACACAAGGTAGGGTGGTCACTAGTTTAGCGACCTCTACATGTGTTCTAGAAAAACTTAGGTCTATATCAGGGTTTTTGAACACGAGTTGATTTTCACATATAATAATAACGACCTCATCTGCCCTGATCACATGTCGAGTGTACATCAAAGGGTCACCGGCCAGTCCCTACTGAAAAGCCGATTACTGTATCAATTAAAGGCCCCGCTAAATTCTGATTACTTAAGGCATTTCACTAGTAAAACAAACCAAGTTATCAAGTCTTTCAAACCAAGTGCAATTTTCGCATTAACAGGAGTAATAATTTGTCATTATTCCACTGTCCCAGTGGGAATCAGTAACCTGTGAAAAATTGGACTGAAATGTATCCAGATCGCTATAATATTATCTCGGGGTTTAGTTTATCAAATGATTTTGATATAATTGCGTGGTTTGTTTTGAATTTGTGTGTACAATGTAAAACACAATGCATTCGCGTGTACATTTGATTGTAAAGAGTAGCATTCCTGCAAGTCTTATAAGTGAAAAAAAGACTCCAGAAAAGATTGCATATTCAAATGTCGTTGACAAAACAATGGGTTGTTACTTCTGGACAGTACAGCACCAACTTTCACAAACATTACTTCTTTATCGTCAATACAAAAGTCGTCACAAAAAGGGATGTAACTTTTAAACAGCACTGTAGTCTAAATACATGTACACAGCAAAAGGGTACAATCCACAACACCTTTCCCAAGCTCATACCAAAACAAAATAACATCCCTTTATTGTTAAAGGAACCACAGGCAAACCACACCATAAGAAGCACCAGATAAAGTCAAAACATGGTCTTAAGTTTCATAAAATACACAAAAATCATTTGCAATATTTAAAAAACAATTGCACCATTAAAACTAACAGACCATGCTCTAATTACTGACAGTTTTAATTTTAAAATAGCATTTTCCTTAATTGAGAAATATCAATTTGAAAAGTGGTCAAATTTCGCCGGTCACAGAATTCTGCAGGAGCAGAAAAGATGGCCTCTGTGTATTGAGTGAGAGTACACATTGTACACGCATAGTAGAAATTCTTTTTCAAAGCAAATTGAGGGCAAAGAGCTCGGAATACACAAACTTTTAACACCAGCGCGTGCTTTGAACGTTGTTTGCCAATTTGGCTCATAGTAAAATGGAAGAATTTCACCATAAGCACGTAGTACTCACAGCTGACGGGATGTGTTGTGTTTATTTGTGAATTTTATGAATGAATGAAAGTTCCAAGCCATGTGCGTTTGTTTTTGATTTACAACTCAAAATGTTGTGATGGTTTTTGACAATTTTCAAGAAATGCGTCCTCTTAGCCGTCGCTTGCTCAGTTAAAAGATCTATAAATATTGAATTCAAACCTGTATCATATGTTAACAAATAAAATTAAAGTTGAATCGAAAAGGCTGACATAAATGGAGAGGATTATAAACACAAAGATGGATGTAAAATTTCTGAACGAAGAATGTGTAGCTTCAAAAGCAAACAAAATGTTAACCCCTCCTTACCTATTTCCATAATAAGACTATAATGATACGGATTGCAGCATATATGTCCCTGTTCAGCTTTAGTACACCATATCAGCTTCCCAACGTCTTGTTTTCGGGCTAAATTCCGCCACCGAAAAACCTCGCACATCAAAAGATGCGGCTCAACAGAGCGGCGTCCAATCTTCATCTCCTGTTTCGGCATGAGGACGCAATCGGTAACCTCACCCCCACGTCCCTCTATACTATTCAATAAAATTTCCAACTGGTGTTCTTTTAATCTCTTAAGCATCGAGTGAAGCGTCGATTTTAATTCTTGGTCTTCTTCTTTTTCGTTTTCAATTTCACTCCTGGCTTCATCATGGACCCTCAACCGCCAAAGCTTTTTCGAGAGAATAGTGCGTTTGGACCGAAACATAGACCATTAAAAATAACCTTTATCCGGAGGTTTTCGGCCCCAAAACATATCCTCGTAAAGCTGATATACTCTGTATTCCAAATATACAAAGAAAACCGAAAATAACTCCACAAATTTTGAGACAAATTGAATAAAGTGGAACGCTATCCGTATATTTACGCACAGAAATCTAACTCATGAACTGCTCTTTGCGATGTGGTATTGCGGAGTGTGTACAAATACACTAAAAGCCGTATGGCTCCAGCAGTATGGAGATAAGCGGACCTAAACACTGCACTGGCGCTTGCAAATATCCTGGAATTTTTCCTACTAAATGGCGAAGTTTTGCTGAAATTTTTACATGTATCCAATAGTTTATGTATATACTCCAATTGTGCTTGTTGACATGGTAATCCGCCTCTCCGTTTTGGAGATATTAGATGATTTCTGTCAAAATTCCTGACAGCAGCACCGACACCAGTCTAGACCATAGTATACCTGATAGGCTGTAATGCTTACTGAAAGACCGGTCCATTATTCATGGGGGTGGCGGGCTGTCACAACACACGAACAAGGGTTTCGCGTAACGGGGTAGAGTTTTTAAAGCAGTTGTCGCAAGGGGTGTTGTTTTACACGAATTTTTGACAGCATGGAAACATTTCGTTAGCTGTCAATGAGGAAATGGACAAGTCAGATTTGAAGACACTCACAACCAAACACCCCTTAATTTGGACGCTTTGCATAAATAATGACAGAACCTAAACACGCTAAAACCCCTGCAATAGAACCACTACGCTGATTGGCTAATTAAGCCCACGTGACTGGTCTAGACATTTTGGCGCGGTAGGCATTTTCTGAGTCTCCGGGTACAAATCCCAAATCGCACAAAACATATTCAAGAAAATGCGAAACTTTCGAAGAAAAGTTTAGAAAATGCAACCCCTCTTCCAGAATTTCCAAAACTTCTCTAACTCTGTGAGTTATTTGCGGGTTTTGCGCGCCCCACTGTGCGCTCCGAACCTAAATGCTTTCCAGTTGAATTGCCATGTTTCGAACACCATCAAAACGACCATAAAACGCGACGACAATGGCAGAAATTGCTCGGGGCAAAATTGTCAATGCTATCTAGAAATCTTGGCCCGTCCTTCCTATACATTGTGGCACATTGTCCACGAGAATAAACCAACGGAGTAATGCATTGGCGTCGGATTTCGTATGGCGCTGGTGCACACTAGCGTATCTCTGTCATCTAGCCCGCTCAGAATTAACCCATTACGACCTATTCCCAGGGAAGGGCCGGATTTGGTACTGAGGCCCGAAAACCCAACTATTGTCCCTGACATACCATATGCCTGAGCGCTCTATGTCGACACATCGCCAATATCGGCGGTGAACATCAGGCCTATAAAGTATCCTATGGATTTACGCACAAACGACAGCATGAAGCGCTCCATCCTGACGTAACCAGTGATTGACAATATACTCCCCCTCTCGATATTTCATACGAGGTTCGTCAGTTTTGCGGGCATTCTCCAAAACAGACTGATTGACAACATGATTGTCTTCACAGTTGCAGACACAGAGTTGGTGGCAGTGACCAACTAATCTTATGTTTGGCAGGATCAATTGCTAATTAAACAATGCTAATTAACTAATTATAATTAATCACAATGAAAACTGACAGCGCAACGTCCCGCACACCAACAGAAAGTATGATTGACAACGTTCAGACGGAACGATCGTCTTAACAAGATGGCTGCCGTGGCGACCATATTGGAAAAGTGACCGTATTTATAGCCGCCATTTTGGTAAAAACTGGAATAGTTTGACAGCACTCCACCATTCGTACTCGCACCAGAATCTCATCTATTCTACATCTTCGGTTATGCGACTTAAACCGAGGTTCCTTGTTTCTTTTTAAGTTAATCCCATTAAAAATTGTCACGTAAAGTCTACACGAGGAATTCCGTAGTGACGCACTTCCGCTTTGCTCCTTCTGGAGTGGCTCCGTGCGGCGGCGTCTCTCCAAACGCCACGATAAATTCAGGAGGTGCGGCGGCTTTCATTTCAAAGCAGCAGCGCCGGCAACGTCATGGAAATAACTCTGAATTTTATTCAAATTTTAACCGTTTTCAAACTATTTGATTATGATAAGCAAATTAACACGACAATACTATTTTGCGTTTTGGTGACTTTATATCAGTATTTGCGCGTGCCTTCCAATAACTGCGACATATTTTCCTGACAGGAATAATAACATTAAATATATTCTGCCGCCGGACAATCAAGGCGCCAAAGTCGCTGACACCTGTCTCCTGTCCCAACGAGATATGTATATATATATATCCCAAATATCCAATGCCTCGCCCCAGGCCATTTTTCCGCAACATACGTATTTGAAATATGCATAGTGATATCCCCAATAGTCCCTTGGGACGAGAATTTGAGAACGCCATTGTTACTGCATTTTTTCCCGCGTTAATTTTATTTTCGATGGCGCCAATATCGTCTGCCGATTTCAATATTAATTGAATGTATATTTCATCGATTCCTTTTTTCTGCAGACAGTTTTCAATCAACACAAATACCGAAATAACAAATATAGTATCGGTTTCCACCAGCAAAGGCAAGGAATTCGCGCCGACCCCACCGAAACAAACAATCTCGTAGTGCCTTCAAATCATATCAGATTTAGGAGCTTTTTTCACTCCTTGCCATTTTCACCAGGGACCGCTGATACATGAGAACCAATGTATACTCTGGTCCTTGTGAGAGTACATTCCGGACGCAGTCTTGACAGTGAGAGTGCGTATACGGTGTGCACTCACGTCAACTGACTTGACGCAATTGCAGTACACTCCGGACGCAGTGGACCGGCCTCGTCCCTCAACCTGAGGTGACGCGATGGACTGCCTCGGAGTCTAAAATGTCGCAGCGAGAGGGAATGGCCGGCCGGGACAAGATTATTGTACTCGAGTTTATAAAAGAAAATATTGAACAAATCTCATCAAATATGCAACAGATGGGCCGTAGCAATCATACGCAACAGTGGCCTGGGATAGGCCCGAACGCACCAGTAGTTTTCCCGGGAGTTTCAGGCGTACGTGTTCCGACCAAAGATGACATCGGGATATTTGGCGCCTAAATTTCTCTCTTTCCCGCACATTCCATTTCAGAATTAAAATCATTTCACTGTCATGAAAACTGTTCGATCAATGCAACTTTCAACTCTTTGGGATTTAATAGAAAATATGTACACAAAAATACGTATTGTCCGGTCTAAAACTGATTTTATCATGTCGCAATCTGTTAACACGATAAATCATTTTGTGATTGTTGTGAGAACATTGTTGATTATTGTTAATGTCGCGTCCAACAATCAAGACATGGACCAGCCGGTATGGTATGAACCAGAGATCTCGTGATAAAACGCCTACACGTAGTCCCAGAAGCTGCGCCAGGCTGGTGTACACTCCGAGCGTCATCCAAATTGGATCTCCTTATGGGTGAGGGACGAGGCCGGTCCAGTGCGTCAGTAGTGCAGACCCATGGGACTCTTTCGTTTTTCTCAGGAATCAAGTATATAAAGAACTCCCGCAAACACACTCACAGCGACTTGTGATAAATATCGCCGCTGCGACGAGCGATAAAACAACTTCTTGTCTGCGGGTAAAATCAGTCATCGAGGTGATTGTCCATCCTTGCGAATGTGCATGGGTGTATGCGCATGACGTTGTCTGTCCGTCCGCTAGCAGCGCACGCTGGATGTACACTCCGGACACAGTGGACCGGCATCGTCCTGTCGTCATGACGACCAAGATGACGAAATCTAGCTTGGCGCTGTTCCGATATACCAGTCTGGATATACTCTCGGTATTTCAAAACAAGCCTATGGGCATGGGCGTGGGTAGTTGGTCGCTGTTATCCCCGCAACGGCGCGGCCATGGTGCCAGGAACACCTGCGAAATGCCTTTCGAATTTCATTGGAAGTGAAACAGCTGGACAAACTATTAAGTTTGCTGTGTCATCACCTTGGCGCCGAAACGGATTGTTGGACTGAGCGGAGCAGCCGACAAAAGTAGATGGGATGTCAAAGCCTGTCAACTCGGATAACGTCAAGGGTGAAGACCTAAGTCCCTTATGTGGGAGAGCGACCCTCCATGAACGCGCATCATTGTTACCAATGCGTTCCATTCTCCAAACCAGACACGATATTCACGTATTTTCTCTCTGCCAGTGTTGGCCTTCAGGTCCGGTGTACTGTTACATAATGAATAAGAACAAATCACGACCTCGCCCAAGGAACCTTATAGATCACGTAAATCCATGCATTGTAATGCAGAAATCAAGTCTGAATACGAGGGTTCAACATGGACCTCGGCCCCTAGGTACATTTAGTCAATAGATATCATTGTATCAATATATTGCAAGATGAATAAATTAACCGCGGGACGAGGTCGAGCAACACTACAATACGGCGCCACTGACTCCCAGATGTCCGAAACAAAAAGTACAATTTGCAAAAATTAGCAAGTGCCGCGTCGGGATGCAGACCTCGTGTAGCCAAGCCATTCAGAATCATGCAAATTATTCAACGAATCATGTATATTTAAATTCCTTTGTAAGGAATTCATGAATAAACAAATGTTTGTCATTTTGACCCCAGGTCGATCCAGGGTGGTGTATAAACCCAAGGAGAACCTTGACAAACCTCACAGATCGAACTGACTATGACAACGGGGTAATGTGATGACATGGGGTCACGTGATTTCATCCCAATGGTCATTACAAAACCCAACCTCCATGGAATGGCTCAACCTGTGAACCATTCTCCAAGCAGACATAATATTCAAGACATCATACATGGGACCGCCTCGTCACACGACTAGTATCACTGGGTTGGAGTATGGCTTGTGAATCTACAAAAATGTCCCATTCCGAATTCCCGGCGCTGGTTGTCAGTCGCTTAATTTCTTCTCGAGAATGACCTCAGGCAAGTGCGAACAAAACGCATTTACTCATCATGATTACCAGAGCCGAAGGGGCCAATCCATCCCAGAACATCCAGAGTCAGTCGTATCCTCCTCCCCTACGTAAGCTCGGTCGTCTGAGCTTCAGGATGGGCCCAATTCGGCGATTCCGGGATTCGATTTCTATGTCACTGGATTTTAGTGTATATGATTTTCACTGATGTTGATCCCCTCAGTGCCTCTGCTCCTGTTCATGTCTATAAAACCACTAATTTTAGGCGCCACGAAGACCAGAATGGCGCAATTGGCGCGCGTGCAGGCGCCATTGTGGCACGCGACAAGCCAGTCCATCGGCCATGCGGAAAATCATTAAAAACATAGGCCTATCGGGCAGCAGCTGGCGGAAGGGTAAAAAATGCTGCAAGGTGGCGTTATACTAGCAGGGGGAGGGGAATTACAAGATGATTATGTTGAAACAATAAGGTTATGAGCCCAATGCGCAGCTGTTCGCTTGGCGTTTGTTGCCCCCCGCAGAGTTGTCGTCTGCAAGTCGTGGAGATTGTGCCGGTTACTGTCCAAATAGGAGCCGCATGACCGTCCCGCCCTATGTTGGAGCAATTTTGCACGACAGGAGACCATTGACTTGCAGAGGCCCAGGAGGCGACGGCAGCCGATGTCCAGCAGGGCCTAGTCCGATTGTTGCGAGTACGATTGTACTCAGTAACCCCATGCACCCAGCCAACTGATAATGACCAGAACATCCGATCAAATATTCCTAATTTGATTAATTGTCTTTTCCAAGCACGATTATTCTGATATAACCAACCGTCCATGTCAGCCGCCATGCCGTCTGTGCGGCGATGGTCTGTCTCCATCGTTCCGTGTTTATTTGCTTGAGGCAGTGACCAAAACAATGGCAACCGGTTGCGGGCTTTGGCAAGATCTATCAGTAGGCTTTCTGTTACATCGACCCCCGATGACATGTCCAGAATTCCGAGAAGGGTCGCACGGAAGGCAATGTCAAACCGCCTTTAAGACAACGCTGGTAAAACTACTCGCCTTATCCAGGTACAAAAAGACGCAATCTCGGCGAACAGCGATTAGATCCTGCCCCATTGTGTTTCTCCTCACCAGGGTGTTGTTTTTGTAATCACCATGACGACCTGGCGTGATTACACCGAGAAAAGAGACCAGGAAACCCTAGAAGACAGCTCGTCGGCGCCATTTTAATTATCTCTCGTCTGTTGTTCTATTGTCTTCTAAGCAGATGACACTTTCGAATCACGTGACATTGAGCAGACGACATTAAATTGACACCTCGTTGGCGCGTCTTTTGTCTTCAGGTGTCGTACATTGCACTTTCTTCATCCCAGGGGGCACCGTGAGATGCAATGACATTGATGGAGATTAGGATTAGCATTAAAGTGTTCTTATCCAGATATGTTGATATCACTCGAGGTGTATTTATACTCTGAACACAGGGGTGTCTTCGCCCCTCCCCTATGAGTCAGTACGAATATGATGACGAAACTAGGCAGCCTGGGGAGACTAATTTTGTGGGCTGTGGAAATGAATTTCACTTTCTAAAAAAAAACGCATAAAAGTAACCTCACCAAGATCACGGAGATTTTGCGGTACCATTCATTTCAAATTGGTCATCATTGATAGCTATCCCAAGGCTGTACATAGTGCTGCTATCTGCAGGAAATCTGAGGAACTGAAATGAGTGAGCCCGTACGTTCAATCTTGACACTAGAGGCGCTGATTTCGTTACCCTGTGTTGCGTGGGGGGGGGGCGACAAAATTATTATACATGTATTTCATCTATGTCCCCGTATTGTAAATGCTGAGGGACATGAAGGGAGACCCCCACAGGACTGACGATGGAACATCTTGTGAGGTTGGAAGACCTTTTCACAACCAAAAAATACCAAGTTTTTCTGGCAAGACCCAAAGTTATAGTATTAGTATATTAGTATATCTGCTTGGAGCTTTTGATACTACATGTATAATGCCCGCGTGGAGTGTGGAGTCGTTTTATTTCGTCCCCGGCGGCCGAGTTGGGCGTGATCTGGAGTTGGACCCCGAGCGGATCAGTATATACGGAAGCCCAGAAGGCTCGTGTTCTGGAGTACAGTCATTCCAGAAAGTAAACGTCCACGAGCTAACATGCATGCATAAGACCCCTTACGGCCAAGTTAGAAAACACAAGCGCCCGACCACCAAACGACCAACTGCACTTGAAACATGATAGACACCAAGCGACTGATAGTCGAGGACATTCTGCTTGGAGAATGAGAAGATGGCGATCAATTCAAGCAGGGACGGCCGACTTCGTCAATAAATAGAGTCCCGGTCGCGGTCCTGCGCGAGGAGGAGGATCCGATTGCTGTCCACTAATAATGGGGAGTTTCGCAAAGCCCCCGAAACGTCCACGAGAACACCTATCCCTTTGTTCGACATCGTCATCTTAATCGTGGGGTCGAACTATGAGATAGGCGATCACGTTGGCGTTTCGTGGAATCTTGCGAAGACTTTGAATACAGTATGTACATGTATAATGATTTCTACGATTGCCGAGGCATTCGAAAGAGAGAAAAAAAACGAGCTACGCATTTTAACGATACCGTGCCTATTTTTATTGGAATGAGTAGACCAAGAAACAAAAAGTTCGAAATTAGTTACAAATCTAACCTCTACATCCGGGCACTACTTTGATTAGCAAGTCAACATGACTGCACGGTAGAGCACCGGAAGTGGGGGTGCGCTTTGACCCCTGGGAATAGAGGTTGGTAACAAATCAACCTCGGTCTATCCCTGGACCTGTTGAGCAAGCTTGACAATATCTTCAAACAAACCGGTGAGGGCGCTTTTCAGGGCGTCTTCGGGAGAGCCTTTGGTGGCGGACCGGCTCAACCCAGTCAGAGGGTCTGAGACACGAGCCTTGCATTTCCTTTCGGGGACGACAGTGTCAACAACCTGAAGAAAAATGAGAATCGAAAATGCGAATCCGAAGTTATAAAAGGGACAACTTGGGCATGAGATATCAGCATTAGTGTGATACCACAACTTTATGGTGCGTGGCAAGTAGTATATTATCCTGCTGGCCAGGTAAATCCCACGCCAGTTGTGTCTTTAAAGCTAGCAAAAGGCGCTTTGTAGTGAGATGAGTGTTATACTGACAAGCCGGCAGGGGCTGCTGCAATCGCATCCAGAGCATGGATCCATAGCAGCTGATGCTGTGAACACCGTTGCCAAGAACTGTCGAGGACCAAGTGTGAAGCACCAACACGGTCCATGGAGAGGTCAAAAGATAAGGAAGTAAGTCACAGAGAACATGGAGCAGGAGAAACTGAATCGCGTTTGGTTTTGCGATAAATGTATTCTTCGTATACAGCGGAAACAGGTTTGAAGTACCGTGAGCTTGGAAAGACCCCTATCGGCGCCTTCGTGCAACTTAATCTGCTTTCCTGGCATCCGTTTATCATTTCCTTTCACTGGCCTAATGAAAGGTGAAAACAGAGAAGGTTCTTACCGTGTCGACTACATCACTGATGGTGTTCCAAACTGACCCTAACCAGCGTTTTTCCTCCCTTTTACCCAATGACAGTGTGCACGCGTCAAGGTGGTAGTTGACGTAACCATAATTTGGGATGTTAATCTGTAAAGAAGGACGCATATAAAGAAACCTCCAAGTATCGCCATCGGTAACGGTTGCTAGCGATAGACTTCGAAGCTAATGCTAGCTATCCTCTATAGAAAATGTAATGAGATCTTACGCGCCAGACAGCATTTTACACCTGTGGTCCTTCCCGTAAATGCGTAGTGATACAATACTTCAGATAGAACTTATTTTTTATCTTCCCTTAAAGCGACATCTATTGACATGCTATGTACTTACGTCGCCATCGTGATCACTGACAAAAGACAAGACAGTTGCAACGGCACTTCCGATAAACTTGCCGGAATCTTGGACGACAGATTGGAGGTAGGGTAGGGACGAGGATAAGGTCGAGATGGCAGCGTTAGAAAGGCTGCTGAGCACGTCTCTACAAAAACAGAAACGACATTTCATGCAGTTAGGGTATGGGAGCCAGGTTAGCCAGATTGAGTTAGACGGAGATCCAATAGGTGTCACTATTGTCAAGCTACTGTGAGATGTGAGAGAACCCTATTGGTGGCTTTGTGTAACTTTATCTTGCCTAGCTGTTGCCTATATTGTCCCTTTAATAGGCAAGTTAGAGCTAGCACGAGCACCGATCGAACATCGGACTACCCTGGATTCTGCTCACAATCCCCCTTTAAGTATGACGTGGTGAGTAACTGAAGAATATTACCCGTCATAAATCGAGTTGTCTATTTACGAGTTATTCATTTATGGTATATTGAAAGTCAACTTACTTCCTTTCGGGCGTGAGGACAACAGCACCGGAGCAGTAATTGACGGCCAAGGCCAGGGCCAGGACGCCTGAAACACACATAACGGGCTGTGAAACCAGTGAAAGCATTTAGCAATAGGCAACGCATCAGTACCAGTGGACCCTTTGGTCTGCAAGATTTTGCCTGGAAAAACCAGTGATGTCTTCGAGGCCGAATTATTCCGTAAAGGGGCCACTTGTGCAGGAGATATGTTGGTTTTTCCTACAAAAACACTTCCAGCAGGACCGTGACCTCTCCAAACAAACGGTATAATGGAAAAATCACTGAACTACACTAAACAATGCACTATAGTACGGGGTGCAACCAGGAGCCTGGCTGAAATTATCTAAACCCACATCCAAAAATGCTTGCAACGCTGGTGAAAATCATCATCAGAGATCAGCATCAGTGGAAACTACAATTGGCGGCGAATGGTGGCAGGCTCAGGCCTCTTACGAAAAAGATCTTGGATTCACTGAAATGCTGTAAGCTCACCATGGTGAATTGAAATGGTGTTGACTTACCCGCAAGTTTGCTGAAAAACATGATTGCGCTTGAGTTTCAATCGAAATACATCACCTGGCTTTGATCAGTTCCTTTTGAGTTGAATTCAGCTTACATTACGTCACGATTAATTGCTTATCGTGTGACCTCATGCTGTATGTGATTGCGTCACGGTTTGATACTAATATTTGCTTTTTAAGGTGAAGCAAATGATAAAAGTCTGAGCATTATGGATAAGACCAAAAGTCATAGTGTTATTTTCACACCATGCAAATATATTTATCAAATTCCTCCATTATTTTACCAAGTTGTCAAAATGATACCTCCCATCCTGAGATACAGGTTTTTGACACTCATATCGAGAGGCGGAGTATGTTGAAAACAACTGGTGCCAGGATGATGTTGGACTGATCTAAGAGGAATGATAGGCCAGGGTGAGCCCAGTGTGCCCCTTCTTGTGCAGAAAACAAGGGGCTAGTGTCAAGAGCGAGTCACGTGTTCTATATCTGGATCTGATTGCTTTATCGTTGCGCCAAAAGTGGAAAAAGGCCGTAGACTTTTTTTTCAATATGGCGAATTCCCAGATTAAACCTATTTTAGGGTAAACGTTTGCAGTTCACGCACCTGTAATTTGAAGCTATGGGCGGTTATTTCCGCATTAAATGATGTCCTAAAACGCGTCTTTATAACTGGCAACTCGTGTGTGTGTGGAGCAACCCGTGCGTACAGAGCAAAACGCGCGTATCTAACTCGCGACCCCTACAAAGAACATAACGCGAATGAATAACTACTGTCGCATAAACGTGCCGTCGGATAACTAGTGTCGGATAACTAGTGTCGGATAAGTGCTGTCGGATAACTGCTGTCGCATATAAGGTTCCTCAGCCTCCCGCATCGCGGCGCTCTTGTGTCTTGATGATTATTGTTTTTGCTCTAAGCGACATACGATTTACCAATTGGTAACTGTAATGTAGTAGGCGCACTTCAAATGGCCTTGCTTTTGCACTTAGCAGACCGTGTTAAGCGCGTTCTCGTTGAGGTGGAAATATGTATAGAACGACAGGTAAATTTAGAGGAATCTGTGATTGCATATTTCAGCACAGTCTCTAGCCAAAGATTCAACCATGAAAATCACAGATTCCTCTAAATTTACCTGTCGTTCTATACATATTTCCACCTCAACGAGAACGCGCTTAACACGGTCTGCTAAGTGCAAAAGCAAGGCCATTTGAAGTGCGCCTACTACATCACAGTTACCAATTGGTAAATCGTATGTCGCTTAGAGCAAAAACAATAATCATCAAGACACAAGAGCGCCGCGATGCGGGAGGCTGAGGAACCTTATATGCGACAGCAGTTATCCGACAGCACTTATCCGACACTAGTTATCCGACGGCACGTTTATGCGACAGTAGTTATACATTCGGGTTATGTTCTTTGTAGGGGTCGCGAGTTTAGATACGCGCGTTTTGCTCTGTACGCACGGGTTGCTCTACACACACACACACACACGAGTTGCCAGTTATAAAGACGCGTTTTAGGACCATTTAATGCGGAAATAACCGCCCATATGAAGCTAGTATAGCCTGTGTTATATAGGGGCAGCACCCTCGACCTATTTTCTGAGACCATGGGTTGGTTGTGATAGGTTGGTCTTTCAGGTGATGATGTACTCTTAACTTGTCCTTTGATAGAGAATATGTCGCTACATTCTGCAGAAGTCCTAATTCCTATAGCGCAGGGCCAAAACTAGTTTATTTAAAGAAAGTTCGGCCCGGTAAAAATAAGCTAGCCGTCATGTGAAAATTTTCTTGGGACTTGGGTCAGTTCAACTGGTTTGGTATAGGAGGCAGCACCTTCTGGGCCTAGACTGAGACAACTCGAGGTGGTTGTGACTTGGTAACTTGGTTCCTTATTTGTGATTGTTTCATATAGAATATGTCGCCGCCTGTAGAAGACCATTCTATTAAAGTGCAGGGTCATAATTAGTTTATTTAAAGAAAGTTACATTCGGCCCGGTGAAAATAGGCTGGCCGTCATGCAAAAATTTCCCCTGAATATGTCCCACCTTTTGTTGAGTCTGCATTCCTAGTGCAGGGCCATATTAGTTGATTCACATTTGGCCCGGTGAAGTAGGCTAGCTGTCGTGTAGAAATACAGCACCTCTTCACAGGTTGGGTGGAAGACACGTCACATCATTGTCACATCCATGTCACAATGGATGATATGAATAAAGACCAGCAAATGCTTTTACTTCAATTTTGTACACGAAGGCCTGGTGTAAATGTACATGGAGTTTTAGATAAAAGCATTTGCTAGTCTTTATTCATATCACCCATTCTCTCCCCAACAGCAACAGGCAGGTAAGCATTTGAAACTAGCTTTTGTGCCTGCTGGAGAGGGTTTATCAAAAACTCCAGGATGTCCTACGCATTGTTTTGAGAATGCCCCCTTTCCTCCCCTGGGTCCATTGTCTACCAACTTTGTTGATTTTCAAAAGGCCTTTATTTGGTAGCTAAACCTGAGGAAGGGACTTGAACAACTGTGTTGAGGACCTCATTACCAAAAAGACTTGCTGTAATGATGAGGACTCCTGGGCGATTTTACAGTACAAACAGAGACAAGGACTATAGTATATTTTGCACATAACTGTTTGATATCATATCACTGATACGTTTGCCAATTAGTCCAATAGACACTGGTAAGAAAATACATTTCAAATTAGCACAATATACAGGGTGTTCAAAAAACAATGTCCTATAAGTGGTTTTACACCAGAGTTCATGTTTCCATATTTCACTTCTAGGCAATTTAGGTCACACAAATACAGGAAATAAAATTTAATACGTGATCCAAATTTTCAAGTCTGCTCCATAGCTGATACTAAAATGTTTATAAGGTGAAGTAAATTTCACATTGAGTAGTCGACAATCGGACTTGAATGTTGGAAAGACAAGTCTAAAAGAATTTTTGCACAAAATTCAAATGGAATGCACATTTCAGAACACGATAGCAAGGGCAAAAGAAGCCTCAATATCATTAGACTTGGAATGAAAGAAAATGGAATCAGTTAAGTAAGAAATAGCCTTGGTACAATTATAAAGTGGTTTTCATATCGTAATTTCCTTTCGTTTCCAACTTTTGGTTAATATTCTACCTCCGATTTCGAAAAGGAGTATAGTAGTCTTTCTCTGTGTCAACTGAAGACGGTCAACTATATGACACAGGCTACCCAGGGCTGTGTAACATTACTATTTGTTATCACACTTTTACAGATCAGTGACAAGAGGTAAGCCAAATACCTTGGGCCAGATCTGTCTGAACAGCACTTTATCCTGTGAGTGCATTTAGTGTACTTGAAGCCGTTTTAAACAAAGCAGGGACTATAATTGTACCACTTTACCTTACGTGGTATGGATCATACTTTGGTCTGTGCACCGCCTGTTATGTCACATTAAGCAGGGACTATAATTGTACCAATTTACCTTACGTGGTATGGACCATACTTTGGTCTGCGCAACGCCTGTTATGACACATTAAGCAGGGACTATAATTGTACCACTTTACCTTACGTGGTATGGATCATACTTTGGTCTGCGCAACGCCTGTTATGACACATTAAGAATTGAAAATGTCAAAATTAAACTCGCCTTCTCTAGAAATAGAACCTGAAGCTATGAGAGTATACAATAATGTATTTGAAGAGTTCTGTGGGATCTGCACTACAGCTGATGGATGCCTACAGCTACGTGCGAACAGTTATGGCCAAGTTTCACGTGTTGTGCATCAGGCGTTACACGTGAACAGAAGGAAAACCTAGAACTATATGTAAGCTCAAGGCCAAGTTTACATACAGGTCATGTTTTGTGCAACACGGGTCAAACGTGAATTGATAAAATGTGACTCGCTCTACCAAAACTAGGCGCTTGTCGCATCTGAACTCGACAGGTTGATACGGACTTGTTGTTCATTTCCCTATTGTAGACCTTTTGTGAAATCTATTACAAACTGATTTGGTCACATTTCACAAAAGGTCTACAATAGGGAAATGAACAACAAGTCCGTATCAACCTGTCAAGTTCAGATGCGACAAGCGCCTAGTTTTGGTAGAGCGGGTCACAAATGCTTACAGCTTTATCTACACCTAAGGCTGAGTTTACATACAGGTCATGTGTTAAGTGTAACAGGTCAAACGTGAACTGAAGGAATACCTAAAACTATATGTAAGCCTAAGGTCAGTTTACATACAGGTCATGCGTTAAGTGTAAAAGGTCAAATGTGAACTGAAGGAATACCTAAAACTATATGTAAGCCTAAGGTCAGTTTACATACAGGTCATGCATTACACATCATGGGTGACATGTGACTTATACATAAACTTAATTATGCACTCTCGAACTATCAATAAAACTTCTAAACTTAAACGAGATCGTAATTTTTCAATAATGCTTTATCACAATTTCATGGCAGTTTTTAAAAAGACATAATTTGCAACAAACCCACACTGCACATCATTTTTGGAAACGTAAATGGTCACCTAGTAGACATACTAATTAACTAACTAATTATCAAAACAAATTAATCAAGTCATCACCGAAAAACAAAGTGAGATCATTCTTGGATAGGCTTAACCCTTTATAGAGGATATATAGCAGTCCAAAATTTAAAGAAACGGCACTCTCCGAAAGCAGTCATTGAGACCTTTCAGACAAATGGTCATGTCAATAGGTTTTGGTATTTCTTCTCTTTAGCGGAAATTTTCAGTGACACACACTTGCATAGTGCATCGAGTGTTATCTTTGATGCATAATAACAATGATTACCTGTACACATTTGAACAGGCACACCACGATTGCAATGTGGAATGCCTCATACACAGGTTTGCACCACTGGTCTAGATTTTTCGATAAACATATCATAGACAGTGTGATGAAGTTGCATGTGCTGTATTGGATCGACAGAACAAAGTCAAAACAAGAGTTTTCAATATGTTCTGTACAGATAACTCATTAAAGTTTAGGTGTGATAGAATCGAAATTAACACCACACTGTAGGCCTCTGTACTAAAAGTGAGACCATTTGGTGGAGATCAAATTCCGCTACAAACCCGATGCCAAAATGGTTCAGGTGCCTATATTCTAGCTCTCCCTCTCTCAGTTTCAAATTAAGTACATTTCCTAAATGAAATTTTAACACAAGCGCTGCACATCTCTCAATAATAGCTTGATTCTTCAAATTATGCTCTCAATATTGTGACTCAATTATGCGCAATTACATTCACTGGTTATGCCAAGTTTTATTCACTGGTTATGCTGAGTTTTGATTACTGGTTATGCTTAGATTGATTCACTGGTAATACTAAGTATAATTCACTGGTTATGCATAGGTTTTACAAATAAGACAGGGAACACTACGAATTTTAAACAGCAATGGCAAAGTCTGCCAAATAATGTCAGCTACAATACAAGTCGTTGAACCCAGATTAAAGAGGATTTCACACCATCAATTCAGTCTACTATTTACTTTTTCTCGGGCGGTGAAAATGTACCTATCATTTCCTGTTTAGAGGTCTGGCACAAATCAGTTAGCTAGATTTGGCCTGATGAACATGTAGGCAAAAGGCCCGCAATAGGGCTCCATCCAGAAACCCGCGTATGACTTGATGTTGTATCTATTGCTCCGATACAGACTGAGGGGCAGGATGGGCATAAGTTTGCTCCTGCGAAATTCTCTTTAACTAAAAATCGGCAAGACTTTTGTGATCCAAGTTTAACAATAGCGATAACAATGGAAGCAAGCGGGTTGAACCCAACACAAAGGTTTACATGTTCATGTTACTCAGTGGTGATATTTTTTATATATCGTAGCGCTTTCCACTGACCATGGTGCTTCACAACAACTGTCATTAAAGCGTCCTGTTTGTTGTCGGTTACTTTTCACCAGTCTTTCAAGAACATGAACCCTCACAAGAATAACATGTATAAATACTGGTTACCACTTTGAGGAATGTACACAAATCAACAACATCTGATCAGGCGGGGTGCCAACAATCCAAAGGTTGTGAGGGTTAGCACTGTCATCAAAACCAGACAAAAACGAAATTGTGACTTAGAAGTTTACAATAGCAATAGCACATGGAAATCAGAAGGCAATGTTTTGGCTTCTCCTTAAAGCGTTGCTTGCAGGTCACGTCCGTTTGCATTGGTGTTGGTCAACCACCTGTCCGAGTGAGACCTCGCATGGGGAAGTCAACACGTCAACTCTCATCCGGGAAAATCCCCATCTTGATGTAGTCATTTAGAACCTGAAAATACGGGAAAGTCAAATCGAAAGGTTCGTGAGTCAAGTGTTGATTAACATACTCGGGTCGTGGGTTCGACTCTCGGAAGGATCACCGCTGTTTTGTCTGTGTGTCCTTGATACTCGACCCTTAAATGCTTCGTCGTTCAAATGACACTAAAACTGCGGCCTCTTGTATGAGGTGTCTATGCCAAGACAAGCTATAAAAGACCACACCATATACCTCTGGACTCTGGACTATACCTATGGCCGAAGACACTAGGCCAATAAATCCAACTGCGCCAAGCTGAAGTGGCTTGTTAAATGTTTAGGCCTATCCCTGGCCATCAGGAGTGTACCATGGGCCATCATAGATTCTACGGTGGCGCTCAGGGTGTAACACCTCCAAGTGCAGAGCGAATGCAAAAGAAGACAAGGATATGATAGCAAAAAAAACTCACCTCTGTCAAAAGTTCCTTAGTCACGTGAGGATACAGGTATTCAAACCCTGTTGTCTCGATCTTGGACCCTTCCATGTAAAGATGCTTATTGTATAGCAACTCCTGGTCTAAGTACGGTGTAAGGGGGCTGTTTGCGATGTGTTTTTCCTGGCAAAGCTCGGCCCACGGTAAAAGATGTTTATCGTTTATATCGTCGACGACGCCGGACATATTGAGCTGGAAACAAAATGGAAATCTATTCAGAACAACATTTGGCCCGAGGAAACTTGAGATTGGGCCGAGCGAGTGGAACATATCTGATCAGACACCAGAGCATGTGATCCAGAACTGCCGACTCTGGGACACCGAGGGAATAGCCACGTGGCCATATGGTGCATCAATGGAGACTAAGCTCTGGGGATCAAGGGAGGAACAAGAGACGACAGTCAGGTTTATTATAGACATAGGCCTGGTTCTTACAGTGTGATCCTCTTGCGATGCTCCAGAACAGCCCACTCTGGGACACCGAGAGACTGGCCACGTGGTCATACGGTGCATCAATCGAGACAAAGCTCTGGGGATCGAGTTAGGAACAAGAAATGACTGCTTGGTTTTTCAGAGCATAGGCCTGATTCTGTAGCATAGTCAGAAATAAAATTGAATGATAAGATGAGTGGGAAGAGACATGGAATAGCTGAATTCATCAGCAGATCGGGAATGAGTGTTTGGTGAACACAGAGAAGGGGAAGAAGAAGATGTCAAAACTTACCCTGGCCATGTTTGACACAAGCGACCCAACGTAGTCGTGCTTTATGTTGAAAATTGCACACACCAAGTCACTCACATTACCCTGAGCTGAAAGTGGAAAAAAATGAAACCGTTTAGGTGTGATTGACACTGTAAGAACTGCCTGTGAAGAAAGCAACATCACTTGGGCATTGCTGAAAGGGTAAAAGACTGCCACCAAAGAAGAAAGCAACATAATTTTTTGATTGCTGGAAGTGTAAATGTCTGGCTGCGCAGACGAAGACAACATCATTTAGACTAAGAAGGAGATAATCCGTACCCGGAGCCTAGACCAGGGCAAGCAAAGTCTCCAGCAACACACTGCATCATAGTGCTGAAGCAGGCCCTTCCTGAATCCCAAAATGATACTTACTAGTTTCATTTCTGTCCACAAGGTGGTACACCTCTCCACTGTTGCCATGGGAACATAAATGCCAGATCCCCCTCACGACGTCCTCCACGTGGACCGTATTCATCTTCAAATCCTTCGTCCACAACATCTTCATTTTTTCCTTGATGTGTTTGTAGATGGCACCGACAACTAATCGAGGGGCTGGAAAAAAAAGTTAACAAAAAAGTTACAAAGTCACACATCCACATAGCGCTTCTCAGTTACTTATCTTTTAAAGCGCTTTAAGGATCACTGTTAACCAGCTGTCTCCAAATAAGAACTGGGTTTTCGAAGAGCATGCATCTACAAAGCATTCCTCGAACTCGACAAAACAGAAGTCGACCTCGAACTGAGAAGTGACTCAGCTGGGAGTTGAACCCACAACCCTCCGATCTCGAGCAGGATGCGCTACCACTGCCACCAAACAGGTTCTTTTACAAAGAATGCTAACTGTTGCTAAATTTACATATTTGGGGTAGCTCTTCTTGAACATTCTGTTCTAGTGTAGGCCTACTGTTTGTTGCAATTTAACACTCACTTATTCCCAATTTATCACCGATTCCGTACACAATTGCTGGTCGAATGATGACGTAATTAAGACCCTCGATGATTGACAATTCTTGTTCCACCTTTAACTTTGAACGAGCGACAAGAGTCCAGGGATCAAGTTTTAGAGAGTCTTCTGCGAACGCTGACTGAAACGATAAGAATTGAAAAGTTCGATTTCTGAGAAAGGACTTTTAAATTGACAGTTCCTTGCTAAAAGTGCTATGCCATCTCGGATTCTTCCGTTAAGGACTTTGAACTCGAACTAGAGAAAGATGGAACATCTTAGCAGGGTTTTAATCCAGTCATTTTCAGCAGGTGTCACCTGCGCTGACAGTGGACACCAATAATGAACAAAAAACTAACTTTTATCAGAACAGTCGAAACTACTCGAAACTACTCAAAACTACTCGAAACTACTCGAAACTACTCAAAAGCGTTGCGACCGTGAGGATGAAACTAATATTCCTCTGAAGTTCGGCATCTTAAGAGAGGGTGCGGCCAAGTGCTGGTGAATTTACATTTCCGTAGGGTATGACGTGCTGTGTATGTCAACCGCACGTCATGGGGCCGTCACCCGCAGCAAAAGGGTTAACAAGTTGTTTTACCGTAAACCTGATACTTGATTTCAAACCATGCCAATGGGAGACCCACTTCACACAACCCAATTCAAACTTGGACATACTTGATGGGTATGATTTGTAGGTTAAAAAGCTATCGAACACATTGATAATGTGTAATATTTTTATGAATTAATAATATATTGAGTTCAGGATAACAATTATGTCTAAGTGTAGCATGTTTTTAGAGTAACAATCACAACCACAGCTTGTAGAGAACCGCCCCAAACAAGTCTATTAACCCAGATAACAACTTCCTGATTTTTAATCAGACATTTGCTGTAAAATTGGGCACAGCTTTGTTCTCATTTTCATGGTTAAGAAAATATATTTTCAGTATTTTCAGGAAATAACTGGATTATATGTACCTTTTCAGACGACAACATCTGACCACTCGATAATTCAACGTAGCGTTTGGTTTTGAGTTTGGCGGCTTGACGAGCACACGTGACACTGAGACGGTAGACGCCATCTTCGTATATCTGAAAAATAAATTCGAAACTGAAAGGCCACGCAGCCTCAAACCTGGCGACCTTATCATGTAAGCACTGCTTGATGCACTGGGATCAACTGAGTAGGGATTATAAACAGAATATCATCTCAGGCAGATGGGGCAGATCTGCAGGCATAGGCCAGATGAATACAGCCTTTTATCAACTGCTGCTGATATTAACATGTCCACGGTGTGCAGAGAGTGGGTCAAGAAATGGAGCATATGACCAGGTCAAATTATACCAAACTGGATATTGGTTTGCTCTCCAAACACGAGGGGGAGCTAAAATGTAAATCACAACTGAGGCAACCGAGGGTGAAATGACAGCCCCAGCTGGAGTAATAACGAACGGTGTACCCCTTTGAGGGCATCTTGAAGGTAGAATATTTGACCTACCGACTCTTCCTGTCCATACTTTGTTTCGGCGGCGAGGTTTATCACAAAATCAAACGGCTTCTCGTCTGTGAACACATTCTCGACTCGACCTGAAGGAGGACAACAAATCATTATAAACACTTTCGCTATCGTCGATCAGAATTTCGGTCCAACATGTGATGATGCACGCTCTGTTAGACAGAAATACCTGTCCCTTGACGTCATGACCTTGAGTATGACAGATGGTAGATTATTCTGTTCAACTACTTGAAAGAACACCATACTGGATGCCAAGGAAATGGATGTGAGGTTGTAGTTACCCTGTGGGCAAGCTGAACTGCAAGAATTCTCTTTAACTTACTCTCCTGTATAAGATTAGCTTGTTTGAACTCCACTTTTTCAAATGCGGCTTTTTGCTCATCATTCAGCCAGGCCATGGTGGGGGGGACCTTGTCTGCTACACGAATCTACAAGAAACACAAGTTCATCTTTAAAGGGGTAAGAAATCATCAGTTTTAAACTTTTGACAGTTCAGCTTTAATTCATCAAAATTGAGATTTATAGTATCAATGGCCTAATTGACTTGTTTCAAGTACTCTTAGGCCATCAGGGTCAACAAACAGTGTTATCAGACTAAACCAAGCCACCTTCTTAGTATTCTCACTTTCAATTCATACAGAAACCCTCAATGAACTTGAGAATATCAGAACAAAATGGAGCCACAGTTGAACCTCCATAAAAAGACGCCCTTGGGACTGTCATATGCTGTCCTAAATAGAGAGGTGTCTTGATTAAAGAGGTCAAATTGAATGAAAACAAACAATTTGGGACCAAAACTAGTGTCTTTGACACAGAGGGAGTCCATAAAAGGGAGGTGTCCTCAATAGAGAGGTTTTGGTTGAAGGAGGTTCAACTGCTTACAGCCTGTCATAGTTTATTCAAACTTGCTCAAGCAAGTCTGTCTTAGAAGAAACACTTACATTCTATGTCACTCAGGGCATTAATACTGAATGCATATCATTTCATAATCAGGGGGGGACTTATGATGTCAAAATATTTCGAAAACTGACCTTATTCGCCAAGTCATTCTTGACCAAGTAGTTGACTAAATTTCGTCCAATAAACCCAACTCCTGAAATAAACACATAAACAATTAAATAAACAATTAAATAAACAATGAATAAACAAATTGGTTTACCTTTGCAACACAAGAGAGGTATGGGGAAACAAAAATAAGAAAATTTGACATATTTTACTCCCTCTGCAATGGCAGTATAGGCTGTGTAGAGCCACTTCATTTTAAAAAACTTACCACCCAGGATGAGGACATTTGGTTTTTCTCCTGCTGCAGCCATATTTCCTAACTAGTCTTGCAACGCTATGCTGTCATTCACTTTCTATTTTGTGGTACATGAATTGGTGTCTGAAAAAATAACATAGTACTGTCAGATGGGAGAGGCCCTATTAACTAGTTTGTGTAACATAATCTGACCTACCTGGCTCCTGGCTATAGCCACTCCTTAAAATTCACAAAGAGGTCTACTGTCGAGAAGAACTCCGGTGTATTCTATGCCTTCCAGCATGTCAAAGAACCGTACAGCACTGTGCCTTTAAATTATTATGCGAATGATGCCTGTATCGACTGATCCATCTCAGAATTTCACAGAGACGCTGCCTTGGTATTCATGACAGGCTTAGCGATAGTATAAATACATGTAAGCCATGACTCATACTGTCTCGGCTAGACTGTTGAGTTGATGGCTTCTTGGAGCATGGGGAGAACACCACGTCTATCCTAATCATATTGAGATGTTGAAAGATTATGAGGTCAGATTGGCAAGGCATGGTTCAAGCGAGGGAGGGGGGCTTGGGGTGTGGGCACCCCTTCTTATGGAAAATTATTGATATTACTGGTGTGTCAATTACTGTAGAACCTCTCAATTAAGGACACCCTGGGGACTGACAAGTGCTGTCCTTAATAGAGAGGTGTCCTGTTTAGAGAGGACAAATTGAATGGAAACTTCCACTTTAGGACCAAAACTATTGTCCTTAATAGAGAGGTTGTCCTTAATAGAGAGGTGTTAGGGGAGGGGAGGTCCCATTGTATGTCCATTATAAACCCTCAACTGCCGCTTCAAATTTTGTTCTGCATTTCAAGTCTATCCTAGCGGTCCTGATGCGACAACCTATGACCACAATCTTGGTATCAATTCCTCAAACAAGCGGTAGAAGTAGAGGAAAATGTTTTTTTTGGGATACGCCACAACCAGTTGGAACTACTACCCTCAGTCGCTGTTGGGTTCGGGACAAGCAGAGGCTGAGCAAGAGCAAGAGGATGTCAGGAGTCAGCTGATACTGCTAATCAGGAAACGCAATGAGGCCACTCCCCTTTTTTACGACGGGGTGGCGAGCAGGTACCCATTTGAATTTCCCCTTCAGGCCTTGAAAAGGGAAACATTGTATACCTATACACTACACATTGACTACATACAGTAAGTACAGAAACACAAATAGGAATTTGATAATGGGATTTTTCTCACCCTTAAACGTCTGTTGACGCAGAGTTTCTGGTGTCTACGTCTCTATAATAATCGTTTGAGAACTGACCACGTGCCAATAAAGACTGTCCTCCTCCGATCGAATTATTAGTGGTTTTAAAATGTGTTACTCATCAGCTGAGAGAAAATTTGTTACCCTACGATGCTGCCACCTTCAGGAACGATGATGAACTAAGCACGTAAACATTACGGCACGTGTTTGTTCATTGTGCAATTAAAGGCATAGTTATCCTACAACCAATTAGGATTAATTAGTCCAGATGTAATTAACAGTTATTAGTTAGTTGATTTACAATGTAATGTGTGCTTTATTGATCGAAGCATGGGGTATTAACGGACATAAGGTCTAAATCATGGAACTGGAACAATTCTTGGCCCTTTGTTAGGTCTCATTAGGGAGTTTTCTGTATTCATGCGCAGCTAACCGTAGTTCCTTAAAAATCATTGATTTCTTGGTCCTCACAATATTCCAGTGTTGATTTAGCAGTTGTTTTGGCAAAGACGTGTTTTTTTAAACCTAGAGTGCTATTTAATAGGCGGCTAACAAGAAACTACGCATTTTACTGTTGTTGCCGACGTATGTGTACACTGAACTTGGGATGTGCCTCGGCCCCGTGTTGAAATGCCGTCCACAGTGCCAGTTGGTGGGTTTTTCGCTGATTTGTGCAAAATTCAACATATCTCAAAAGTTCAACGGTTGACCCTCGATTTTTTATTATTTTTGTGTAGCGAAAGCAACTATCTTGGCAATATTACCATTTGGGATGGTGAACAGAGCTTATGATTTATTTAAACAAATAAAATGCCTGATTTAACATCCTGCAGAATCAGGGGAATCGGGCGTTTCCAGTGATATACGACACAAATGGGTTGTCCTCATGCAATCACTTTGGAAACGCATTATAAAATAAATGTTACGTCCTGGTAATGGGGCACGTCATCATCGCGTACATTCGGGAAAAACTCCCTAACGAGACCTTAGTGACGGTTGGCTGCCACCTTTCCTCAGAAGAGAGAACTAATCCAAAATGACTTCCGTCTTTGCGCAGAATGACGTCACGGACCTGCGCAGATTGGAGGGGCGTTATAATCGCCATATTGGTTCCTTCCGGGGATTTGTTTTGCTATTCGTAACTCCGATAAATCCTTGGATATCACCGTCATCTTGGCGATTATTGTAAAATTGAATCAAAAAAGTGAAACAAGAAGTAGTTTTCTATCCATCATAAGACTTAGTTTTGCCACCAATTGTGTAAAACATCCTCTATAGGAGGCTAGAATTTCAGAGGTCCCCATAGATTTGGGATACTGAACAAAATGGGCACCAAGGATGACGAATACGATTACTTATTCAAAGGTGAGTTAGGTGACTTGGCGTCGCGTTTTTTCATAAAATAGACGCCCTATCATAATGTAAATGGTAGCAACTTTGCCTCTATGAATGCTATCAATGTTTCTGTCAAAGATGTGCTTCAGTAGCGAAGTTGTTGTAGTTTCTAGACGCATCCGGAAGCCCTGTCAGGTCAGTCGCAGTGTCAAAAAAAATGTTTGTATTTTATTTTGAGTAATAAAACGACGATCGTGCAACAAGTCCAATGAAATGGTCAAATCCAGACAACTGGCTGAAAATAGACGATGTCTGTAAAACATCTCCTCAACTCCAGCAAAGTTGGATAGTAGCTAGCTGCTATACTTTGGCTATCGCATAGGCCCTAGCAATAGGCCTATACGGGTATGACACTTTTATAAGAAGTTGGCGCTGAAGTTGCAACAGTACACTTTAGACAATGGGAGACTGCTAAAATGTGAAATCTGCCAGCTGGCAAAGCGAGGATGCAATCATTCCCAGGCCATCTTCTTGATTGAGTGTCGTATTATAATGATTTACCGCTCTGCTTCATAGGCCTACATCACTTTACATCAGTCAGAGGAAGTCGCTGCTAGCCCAAACAAACCTAGGCCTATACATGGTATAGTATAGGCAAAACGAACAAAAGATCATGTGGTGTGCAACAATGTAGTCTTTTGTTTGCTGCTTGTTTGTTGTGGTCAGCAGTGGCTTCCTTCACCCTGTATAAAGGGTATCTATACAATACATACAACAAGTGAAATCTACAAGACGTCAGACTGCACTCAGATTTGCGTACTACCACATTTGATGTCTGATCTGATCAATTGACATCTTGATGGATGTCATTGTCTAATGGAATTTTCTGACTAATTCCTGCTGTTTATCATATCATTCAAGACAGTTGAATCATAGTCATCCAGTCTGGGTTTCATAGTTCTAGTAACTCGGATGAAATCCAGGGAGCATTTTTGCTCACAACCCTAACTAAAACTAAAATGAAGGCACAGTAGCAGAATGGCCGATGGCGTATGAGACATTGGGCCAAAGAAATTTGTGGTGGAGAGCGTTGACTGTCATACACATGAATACGACTGATCGATCATAGTGTTGTGGATTGAACCTCTGTCAATATCAGGCAGACCTAGTCAATCCAGTTACACTGACGGCTGTACACTGTATTCCATTTACTTCAAGTTGATAGCCCTACATATAGACCTATTGTGGCCTAATTTATTTGCATGCTTTGCATACTTCCTGCAGGCACAGTTAATAATGCCGTACACTTGACTATTAATTCAATTGTGTACAGTAACAATGTGGAATCATTGCCCATGTCCTTCAATCAGCGCTTGTGTAATAGTACTTGTGACATGTTGCAGTAGTAAGTACAAGAGCCACTGTGGTTCAGTGGATCGGGTGACTGTAGCAGTCAAGAGGTCCCTGTTTCGAACCCCACAGTTGGCGTGAGACTCATTGCCTTGCCTAAAAAGGGCGATTGAGTAACGCTGATTGAGCTCCTCATCTGAGGTGTCTTGACAGCCTTTGGCCTCGAGACCTGCCAGCTTGATAAACAGTCATGTATTGCCCATTGATCTTTCCTACTAAGACAAACAAGGACCCATGATATTTCATCTAGCATTTGAGGCTGTCGAAATGTTACCAAATACATCATGTAGGCCTACTTCCCTGTTTGTTTTAATGTTGGTTTATGTGTCATGTTTCATGTATGACATGTATTCGGAAAACTTGAAATGAACTTGCAAAGAATAAAAAGATCTTAAGGTTGTCCTCAAGCCTGTTGTATGTACGACTTCCTTTATGTCTGTATGACTTCCAGTTCAGACTTCTGTGGGGCTGTTGGGGAGGAAGGTGTATTGTTAATTTCAGGTCCGTTCAGTTTGTGTACAGTTTGTATAGGTTGGTGATTGCGGTTTGTACTCCGATTGCGAGTAGCTGCAGCTCAGACCTGTAATTGATACAGACACCCAACTCAAGTGGAGCTTGAAAGTTTAATCATGAATTTAAAGGCTACTGCATTTCCCAGTCGCTGTGGCTAATCAGAATTTCGACCCAGCACCAGCCCTGGAAGATGCGTTCTAATCATGTCTCAAATGACAAGGCATTATGATCAGAAGTCTAGTATTGTATTGTCGGATTAAAAAGCAGTCTCTTTCCTAACCCCTTGTGTAGTATCATGTATGTCGGTGTGTGGGTCGTACAGGTCCCTGGATTCATCAACAGGTGTGATTCATGGATATAACATGTTTTAGGATGCGATTGGATTCTTGCATGATGGATCAATCTGCCTTTTGAACGGGTGATTATCACCACTTCTGTTGCAATTTCAAATTGCATCGCACAGCCTGTCTTACCACTTCTCGATTGTTCTGCATTGATCTGTTTTTGAACAGACAATCATCAAAGTTCTATTGCATAGTAGGGCTCGTCTTGATGCTGCACAGGCTGTTTTCTCATGTTCTGCACTTTGATCGGGTGATTATCACCAGTTTTATTGCATGAGTGACAGGGCTGTCTGGCTCCTGAACCAATTGTTCTGCATTTATACTGCATCTAAGTGGTTTTGAACAGACGACTATTGCCACTTCTATTGCATGGCAGGGCTAGTCTGGCTCCCACAAGGATTTCTCGAGCATTGGCCCTCAGGTTGGGTTGCAGAAGTGATTTGCACAGTCAGTTCTTTTGCGCGGCAGGGCAAGTTAGGCTGCTACATGGATCATTTTAGCAAAGGTCCTCAAGCCAGGTGCTTCAAACGGGTGTTTATTTGATCAGTAAGTCCAGTTCTGTTGCATGGCTGGTCTTATGCTCTGGTTCAGTGAACTACTGGTTGACCTATTTAAAAATAATATTGCTGTAATTTCCAAAAATAGAGGTCTGAAAAGTACAAAAGGCTACCACTTGCCAAACAATGGCTTTAGTGCTTTACAATGAGTCATGGTATGGACTCGTCAAGTGAACCCAACTCAAAACTTCCAGGTTGGAACTACATGTAGATTGATTGAAAGAATCTATTTGTCAACGCTATGTTTAGCTGTAACAAGGTGGTACGCGTGTATTGATATTCATAAACCAGGCGGTGACCAGTGTGTTATTGATTACTTGAATGATTGGAATCCAGGAATTGTTAGTGTATTTCATCTATTTGCACCAAGGACATATTCCGATGGATTGGGTGGGAACCTGTTTCTGAATGATGGGTGCTGCTCCTGTCTGTTGGCTGTCAAACTACAAATGTCAACAAATGTCACCTGTTTTCAATCAGAAGTTGAACGTGATTATGCCATCCACTCATCATGTTGGTGAAAGTTGCGTCTGCATTTGATATCGAATTGTTTGTTTACATTGAAATCGACCTCTATAATCAGAACACCTCTAAATTAAGGACGGAACTTGTCAATCCAATGGCCCAGGGTGTTCTTGATAGAGAGGTTCTGCTGTTTTTGTTCACTGCTTGGACGAAACTGATTGAAAAGAAAATGGTGAATGGGACAACCGAGTGCCAGTGGGCTGTGACAGAGTTGTCCCCTGCTGCCCCCTTTTGGGCAGGTACAACATCGCAGGTATAAACATAATCAGCCCCAAGCTTTGTTCAACAAATATGAGTCATATGGATTTTTGTCGGTGAAATAATACACCTCCATGTGGCGTATTGGTTTATGAATCAGATTGAGATAAACTGGAATGACATCGTGCTTTATACGGCTCTGATGGCATACGATCCGTTATTGATCGTATAAATGGGCTGTGTTTTATAAAGCTGTTGCATTGAAAACTTATCGAAGTTGCAATATGTGGCGTGGGATCCGTTGATATTTGCTATAGATTCACAGCACGGGATACACATGGAGAGGACATTTGTGTAATTTACACTTGCATCTAGTATGGTGATACTCTTCATGTAGTTGAACTGCTGTCGGGAGACACTCATGTTTTTTGTAACTCAGGAAAATTCATTATACTGAAGTGACATTGGATCTACATGTATTAATATTTCTCTGTGTATACAACACATTGTTAGACATTTTTTGTGGTGGATATTGACATTTAAAATCCACTTCCGTAGTGTGCCATCACCTCCACTGCTTTCACCTTTTTGAGTTGAGACAGCTGACTCAGGTTGGATCCAGTTGTGCCATTCCTTTCTGGATTTTAACATGAAATTCGCCTTGGATGAACAGTCATGCACTAATTTTGGGTCTTCGGGTTTGAGTTCACTGTGAGGACATTTTAGTTGACCTTTTTGCTGGTCTCCGTTGATCAGATCAGACCCCCCAGACCCCTCGAGACCCCCCCCCCCCCGCCCGACTGGTGGTGTGTTGTAATCTGGCCGACTTGAACCACTTCAGTACTTGAACCACTTCAGTACTTGAACATTCCCAGGATTTCTCCTCTTCTATTTGTGGATCAAAACCTGAATGACCAATTAGTTTTCACCATTGAATACTATACTATACTAATTGGATTATATTCAATTGGCCGTCAATCAAGGATATAATTGACTGTCAATCAAAGCCAATTAGTGCTCCACTAATCTGGTATCACTTTTCCTGTGATTTTCTAAAATCATTCAGAGGACAGGGTGTGTTAGGGAATAAGATAGGTAGGACAGAAATATCATTTTCATCATTCCTAGACAGAGGCCTACATCACATGTTGCCTTTTGATAAGTTTGTGACGAAGACATAGAGATTTTGAATTCAGCATTTCTTATGATTTGAGAATGAGATCATATCTGCTCAATTTCAAGAACTAAATTCAGGGTTCCAGCGATTTTTCTGAGGGAAAATCTTTTTCGGTGGATAGAGTATACTATAGCTGACCTTCGAAGAAAAACTATTAGTTCGTTACTGTAAAATTCCTGATGTTGTCCAATTCGACTTATCACCAAGTCCGCAGCAAACACGTCTCGCCAAAACAGCTGCGTAAAACCAAAATGGTGGATTACACGACACGTTATACGGCGAACCAGCTGTATTGTGATGAGGATTATCACATGATATGGAAAGGTACGCGAGTTCGCGAGCAGGGACTTCAAACTTCTTTTGGGTGCCTGGCCATAGAAGGGTTCTTCACAGGGTTTTCTCTGGTAGGGTGGTACCCTTGATATTCGAGTTTTGCCAGTGTCTAACACAACAGGTGGCCAGCAATTAAAGGTAGAGTGGCCCTCTAAAAACCCTCTACTAACTCCTAGAGTAAGGCAGCCTGGCTCTTCTAAGGTAGGGTGGGCCGCCCTGACGAATGGCCTATGGAGAACACTGCCAACCTAATAAAAGTGAAGTGTCTATTTAGGCTGAGCAGTGACGTTGGAAGGACAGTCATTTTGGATTTCAGTCTGGGGTTTTAAATCATTTCTCCCTATTGCAGTTATAGTGATTGGCGATACTGGTACTCACAAAGCAGACCTCATCCACCAGTTTTGTAAAACAGATAATAAAAAAAAGACAATTGGCGTTGATTTTTGTACTCGGTATGTCACATGATTCGGAATTTTGACACCCGACACCTGTCACTTTCTCCTGAACAATCCCACCTCTTTCTATAGCTTTTATTCTGCCCCAAGCGGAAGGGGTATACCTCATGATTACCGAGTGACGCTTGATTGATCCCACCTTCCCGTTATGTTTTGCAGTTGTGCTAATAGGGGACTCTGGTGTCGGCAAAAGTAATCTATTGTCCAGATTTACGAGAAACGAATTCAACTTGGAGAGCAAGAGCACAATAGGAGTAGAATTTGCAACTAGGTAAGTGATTGATATTAGTTCATGAACCCACCACTAGGGGGTACTCTTGCATTATGCTTCAAGCCTTCTCCCTGGAATATCGTCCTCCTGCGCTTATCTGACAGCCCTACGTCCGAACCATTCTAAACATCCTTAGGCATTCCCTCTGGAGTCTCCTCTTAGACCTCGGAAAAAATCCATGCTATCTTATCTGCCTCTGTTTGAGGTGCACCTCACCCAAATTGATCTAATTCTTCTGTAAATATAGTAGAACCTCCCTTAGCAGATACCTCTCTATTGAGGACACTAGATTTGGTCTCAAATTGGTCGTTTCCATTCAATGTTACCTCTTATCAGGACACCTCTCTATTGCGAACAGCACCTGTCAGCCCTGCGGATGTCCTCCTTAATGGAGATGTTCTACTGTAAATGTGTTCAGTTCATGAGAAATCTAGATGTCGTGAAGTAGTGAAGAACTCCCGAATGCAGTCAATAAGCAAACTTCTGACTCCATCTGTGGTTCAGTGTCTACCTAGTTATTCCTTATACAGAGCGTCATGAATTGTTTTGTATCTTGTTCTTCAGGAGTATACAAGTAGACTGTAAAACTATCAAAGCCCAGATATGGGACACAGCGGGACAAGAGCGATATCGGGCTATAACTAGTGCGTAAGTATCATGTGACACCCTGTACACGGTTGTAAGACTATCACAGCCAAGATCTGACGGGACACAGCGGACAAAAATGATATCAAGCTAACAAGTTTGTAAAGTATAGACGAATTCGAAGAAGTTTGTTTTGGTGCTGACCAGTCATGCGTTTCATCTTGAACAGAGGATTGCCATGTCTGTAGGCATTGTCCGAAGTAGCAAGCCACCTGTTTCTTTAAAGAGTAGGCCAACCCAATAGACAACTTTCTGACATAATTACATCGCATGTGTGACCTGGTCACTGCAAAACTAGGTGCATGTCGCACAGAAGATGAGCCTAAATGACACCGGGAGACAATGGCAGAATCCTCGGACTTCATCAGAGGCAGAGCAACCTGTGCCTGGTTTTGTTCTGAAGGGTCGCAGATGTCCGCCTGGAATGATTCCTCTGACGCGTGTCTAACTCCCTATCTTGTCCTTTCAGATATTACCGAGGAGCTGTAGGGGCGTTATTAGTTTACGACATCGCCAAACATTTAACGTATGAAAACGTCGAGCGATGGTTGAAGGAATTACGCGACCACGCCGATAACAACATTGTCATTATGTTAGTTGGAAACAAATGTGATTTACGCCATCTGCGCGCCGTACCGACAGAGGAGGCTCGTGCTTTTGCCGGTAAGAATGAGCAGATATTGCACAATCAGATCCCCTAGGTGAGAGTGGTCGATGTTGAAAGAAATATCCTTGCCCTCCCAACTGACTTCTACTTCAGTGTTCTCTCTAAAGGACAACCTCTCTATCAAGGACACTAGTTTTGATAGAGAGGTTCACCTGTACTTGTACAGTGGAACCCCTCTTAGCAGGTACCCCTCTATTAAGGACACTTGTTTTGTTCCCAGATTGGTTGTTTCCATTCAATGACCTCTTTAATCAGGACACCGCTCTTAGGGACAGCACTTGTCAGTCCCGAGGCTGTCCTTGATAGAGAGGTTCTAATGTAATCTATAACGTTTCCCTTCTTCTTTTTCAGAGAAGAATAACTTATCATTTATTGAAACCTCCGCTTTAGATTCCACGAATGTAGAGGCTGCCTTCCAGAATATCTTAACAGGTGAGTTGATTGATTGACATGGAAACTGACATAAATTGATTGACAGATGGGCGGAGCTAACCTAATGGTGATTGACAGATGGGTCGACTGAGGAGCTACAATTGCACCAAGACTGTAATTGTAGCACCTCACCTGATCTGTCATGTTTCTGATGGACCCAGTAATGCCCTCTATACAGGAAGTGTGTATGAGTTATGATGGCCGTCAGAAATTCACATACTTCCTGAAGCAATCCCACAAGGACTGGAGGCTCTATTTTCTGAGATGAAATTTCAACATTTTCCCTCAATTCTGTTAGCTATGTAGGCCTTCCTGCCCCAATGTAGATGCTCAACTGACCAACTAGGGCCTACATGGCCTTTCCTTAAGTCCTTGTTCAACTTTACAACACTTTGAATAAAATATTTTGTCAGAAAATAGTGATATCAGTCCTTGGAGGGTAGAGAATAGCAGCACTGCACGTAGTCTAAATAAACTACATTTGAGCAGTTATTACTGACCACCTGGCGTGTTACTAACAAAATCCATGCTGCATGTAAAATTCGCTCGAGAGAAAAAAATTGTAAATTTGTGAAATTTCCGCTGTTTGCTTGAAATTTGTGCATTTCAGAGTTAATTCGGAATGAATTGAGTGTTATGTGTGCATAACCCTGTATTATGTGCATAAAGGCTCTAACCATATTCGTGGCATTTCTTTATGAGTTGCATCCTATGCTTTGAACCCTCGCCCTTCAAGGACTGAAATTTTAAAATTTATCCCGAAGCAAAAACATTTCATCGTCAAACTGAAAAGTAACATTCCTGTGGTGTCCAAGTAACGCCCTCATTGGGAGATTTCAAAACTACAGCCCTTGAAGGGAACTAGCTCAGTATTCAGGCTTTCTGTCCTATTAAATTAGTTTGCTGTCTCTTATAAACGGGATTCCCCATTCTGTTTCTCGCCACCTTTGGAGATTGCATGTTCTCCCAAGAAAACTTCGACGTTCAAACTTTCTGGTCGTCGAAAAATATCCATCCTGAAATAGTCTGACAAGTCTTCTTAGCAATGCCATTTCAGAGGAATCCCCATTCTCCATATGGGAAAACACATGAGCTATAAAAGACACCCAGATTTTTTTTAATCTCGGAATTTAAAATCACAAAATATGTAGGCCTACTTGTAATGATTTTCATAGCGCCCCTTGATATAGGCCTACTTGGTATAGAATATTTTTGATCAAATTTTTTCCAACAATTTTTTCGTTGACTCAAATTTTTTGTTCCATCTTCTGCATGCGTTTGTTTTTCTCGTCCCGTGACAGAGATCTACCGGATTGTTTCTCAGAAGCAAATCCACGATTCACCAGGCGACGACGACCAGCTTAGCACGAGCGTACAACCGATTAAAGTGGAACCGACCGAGCCGGGCGGCAGCCAAAAACGTGCGTGCTGTAGTACATAATCTGAAGACAGGGGGCGCCATTTAGAAATCCCAGAGGAGAGCAGTTACTGGATTGATGATGTGTGTGAAAAGTGCGATTGATCGAAGACTTGTTTGGGACTGTACTGACTTGAATGTAACCAATTAGTGCAAGGACACGATTTGTGGAAGACGGATTTTCTGCCAGGGAAATTTGGCTCGCTTGACTCTGTCACGAACTTGACAAACTGACCGTTTTTGGAACCAAGTTGTGTCCGTCATTTAAAATCTGCTTTTTTCTGCCCGAAATTTTTGTAAGAACCTTTGTTTGGCACTCAGCTACGTCGGGTCGAGATGGGGTGGGTTTTTCAAATTCGACACTTGTTGAAAGGTCTGAGGGGCGCTGACAGTTTAACCTAGATCAAATAGATAACCATGCAGAAAGGGTGAGTGTGATATGGACTCGCTATGTGGCTGGGTTTTGGTTACCATGGCAACAGCAGTGATCGACATTTGTAAACATATGGGCGCCATCTTTCGAGAACATTTTTGAGAATTCACAAATCGGTAAACTTTTCATTCAGATCTCACATCTGCTCAGGTTACTCCATACAGCTTTCCTTTCCTTTAAATTTTTTCCTCAAGAAATGTTTTTTAAGAATTGACATAAAAGCATGCTCAAAGATGCCATCCCATTTTAAGGTCCTGTCTTTGCTGTCGGTGATACCTTATCTCACCAGTCGATTTTAATCTAACTCCTTTAATTTATTGTAATGGACAAAGACCATTTAACAGATGATTTGTTGCTTTAAAAAAAGTTGGCTGTGAGCATATGAGGTAACATAGTGTGAGCTCCATAGTGTCTCTTAAGACACTAGTCGTGCAGTGTATACTGTAGGAGGAAACTGGGTAGCCCGGAGGAAACTACACTGTCGAAGAGAGTCTCTCCTGTAATGTTAGTGTACTCAGTACTGGGATTGAACGCAGGGCCACAGAGGTGACTGGTGTAGATGTCACCTTTGCCAATGCCGACAGCCCTTGCCTCGTATTTGAAAGAATCGTTTCTTGGCGCAGATGCCTTTCGAAACAAACTTTGAAATTGTACCAGAAAGATAAAACGGCTGGTTGTTTGATCCGCGTGGCACATTGTCCGAATGAATAAGAAAGTTTCTGTAATATAACATGATTTTTTTATAATCAATAATTTATATTCCAAGTCAACGTGTTTCTGTTTGTGACACCCCTATTCTACAAAGTGGTTTTGTCCTCATCAAATCATTTGTTTATGTTTGGTTGGTCCATTTTGGGAACTAAGGGGTGCCTGGTTGTGTATTGCTCTGCATTGGCTGAAGATGTTTTGTTGGTTTGTGGTTTTGACACCAGATGGCTACAGCGATATGTGATGTGTTTTGAAATTGCAGGGTATGGATTAATAACAAGAGAAAAGAGAAAATGTGCTATTAAGTGTGGAAAATGTGGATCTCTTGTGTGTTTTGTCACATTCCGTGCCATCTGTTGTCCAAACTCATAACCAGCCAACACGGTCAACAGAAGTTGGAACAAAATGTCCAGAATTTGCATCTGTTATATGCATGCGCATGTATCCATAGTTACGGCTTGTTTACCTATCAATGTGCATGCGTAACTGATTGCAAAATCTGGACATTTTCAAAAGTGACTGTAACCTAACATCCCAGAATGCATTGCTGGTGTAATCTGATTGGTTGAGAAGAAAGCTGGGACGGCGACATATCATCATAAAGTCATTTTGCATACGGACAGACATTGTGTAAATACGCTTATAAATTGTATCAAATCAACCTTTTAGTCTTTTCATAGCCAGAATTTGAAGTATGCACTCCTGCACTTCAGACCTGCTTCAGTTTTACAGAAACACTGAACTACACCACAGTAGAACCTCTCTATTAAGGACACCATTGGGACTGACAAGTGCTGTCCTTAATAGAGAGGTGTCCTGATTAGAGAGGTCAAATTGAATGGCAACAACCAATTTGGGACCAAAACTAGTGTACCTAATAGAGAGGTTGTACGTAATAGAAAGGTATCCACTAAGGGAGGTTACACTGTACTATTGTCTTTAGGCTGTTGTCAAGCAGTCTAACAATTTTGCACAGCGGGGCAATCACACTTTGCCACTATAGTTTCGTCTTGGCTATGAAATGGTTAAAAGTTTGAAAACCTGTACGCTATATTTCATTTGTATAAACTCGCGCCATCACCGCGAACTAATGTTAATGGCGGTGATGTGAACTTTGATTTAGTGTCCGCTAAAAGCTTGAAATCCTGTACGCGATTTTTCATTTGTATAAACTTGCGCCATCATCGCAAACTAATGTCATATGCGGTGATGTGTGATTTTTATGAAATGGCTGTAACATATTTATTTAATTTGTGAAATTGCTAGTACTCTTGAAAGTTTAGGATTAGCCCCTGTCTGTGCTTGTTTTTGTCTTAGAGGCCTTTAGGGACTGTGTGCTTTCAAGGATATCCCCCCCCCAAAAAAAAAATTGGTAAAAACGTAACAAAATTAGGATCAACTTAGTACCATGCTTCTATTCATTCCAAGCACTTCGAAATGAATACCTACGTTATTGGGCTTGTTATTCATTTCAGAATTGCGTAAAATTTACAAGAGTTTGAAAGAAATTTTTAAGACAATGTTCATACAAGAAGGGAGTCAGTCCTGAGGGGGTTAATTTTTCATCCTCGAAATAAAATAAAACTTATCTGGTTTCTGGGTTACGCTCTGTGATTTGTAAAAATTTTGCACTGAATTTTTTGCTGTTTTAAGAAAAATATAATTTAGGTTCTTAGCTACTGTATTTTGTGTCCACACGACTGTTAACACTGGCATCAGTTGGCCACCTAGTGGTAAAGCTCTGTAGTTGGGGAAAATGACGGATTTTCTGGTAGGCTTTGTTTTTGGGACCACTGGAATCATTCCGTGACACCCTCCTCCCCCCCCCCCCCCCCCCCATCAGGCGTTCTCTGCCACTAAATGGAACCAAATTGACTTTGTTAAAGTAGTTTGAATAATAACCTCATTGTGATTTTATGCTTGAAAGTCTGCGATGACATATGAAGTGAATGTTTTGTTCTGTAGTCAGAAGTATTGAACACATCTGATCCGTCTTAACGCAACATCACACTGAAGTTATTCCAATCCAACTTTTGACAAAATAAGACCTGTTAGTTTCTGATTTACCCACTAGGTGAAGCACAGTGCCACCAATTTCTGCTTGGTGGCAGCACTGAACAGTGTTATTTTCCTTATGTACAGACTTATACTAGTGTAATAATAAATAATTGAATTGAATGGAATTCAGAATGCCTTGTTTTCCTGCCTTCGGCGATAAATGTCCTACAAAAGAAAACAATCGACGGCAGTCTGAAAGTTGGAACAGGAAGGAATCCGAAATTCATTGGATTTCACCCAGAACAAGAAAGGGTCTACTGAAATGTGGAAGTCAGAATGTCAGAAGTTTGAATCATAGCCCGTCTTTTTGGTGAGATTCCTACTTCTAATAGATTTAGAAACGGAGGAAGCATGTTTAGTTAAGGACCAGAAAGTGAATTTAGCCCATTAGCAAGTTGACCCAGTCCGGTCGACCTTCCCCCCTTCCACCCCAAGTTATGCAGCAATGCTTGGAGGAACTCGGCAATGACAGTTTAAGGAAACAATCGTCCTATTCATGGAGCTTCAGCCATGGACCGTCCATCCAAACAAGGTCTGAGCTTTTCATTTGATTTTTTCATTGGTCTGTGTTTTTCCTCCGAATAGCTTCAGTGGTTCAGAATTTTCTGACGTGGCGCATGGCTCGGTGTTGGTAGATATCGCTAGGCAGCCTTTGCTTTGCTTTGAATTGCACTATGTTTTCGCCATAATGTTAGCTGTAGAAATTGACATTAATGACAAGTTCCTCTTCTATTCTAGCCGTCATGTCAATTTTGTTACCATCTGTTCCCCTGCTAGTCTTTGCTTTTAGCATGCACGTAGATTAGTTCAATCCTTAGTGTTTTTTACAACTTTCTGCATTGTCCTTGCTCTAGATTCACCCATTGTAGTAATGTACCAAACCCTTGAAAAGTTTAGGTGCCTGTTGCATCATGAAAAGAATAGAAAAAAGTAAAAACTAGAAAACAAAATTCTCAAATTTTTTTCGTGTCTATCTCAATCCATTCTCAAGCAACTGACAAGTGTCATATGTCATTTTAAAGGTAATTTATTGCATGGTCTGCTCTTGTCAATAACTCAATATCTGTCTTTGGCGAAAGTGCCTACTTTAGCCTGAGCCTGTCTCACATTTGAGTGGACATTTTCTTACTTGGGTCTCATGTTTGCCAATAAGGGGGCATTTTGAAAGTATTGCATGTCGGGATTGCCTCAAATTTTCACAATCTTGGGTCGTGGAAACTTTTAAAAAAGATTTAGAGGGATCTTGCATGACTTGCGGCCTGGTTTCGCAAACAGACTAAACATCACATCCCTTGTTTCTTTTTCAGAAATCTATCGCATAGTCTCACAGAAACAAATCCGTGATGGATCCGACACAGAATCGCCGGGTTCGAACAGCCAGCCCATAATTCCGCTGACGGATTCGAGTTCGGACAGGAAGCGGCCATGTTGCAGTACTTGAATCAACCAAGAAACCAATTGTAAACGATTTTTAAAGGGGAGATCCAAACGTAAATTGCAAAGGGAAAACTGTGCACCAACTTTTTTTTCAAGAGTTGAAGACTATAACCTTTTCGCTGAGGCAGCCATTTTTTGGCCAGTGTCATCTTGTGCCGACAGTGAATATCAATACTAAATAATGAGATTTCTAAATCTGTACAACCAAAACTATTCCAGTACCTTCTACTCTAGTGTTGCCAGCTATACTATGAGGCTGAAACGAATGTTCCCTGAATGTATTAGACATGTTCAGAGAGGGTCGACCAAGTGCTGTTGAATTGAAATTTGGTGGGGCATGACAGGTTATGCACGTCTTGGGTAGCGAAAGGGTTAAAAGTCATGGTTTTGTCGGATGCTTTGAGGTACAATTCCTTTAAATCAACAAAGTTTCAGATATTTGAAGTTGTGGTCAATTCCATTGGAGGTCGATTCATTCTGTCGGTCAATGCCAAATTCAGTACTGAAGGTGTAAAATGTAATTTCATAATATCGTCAATTCATAATCTCTGCTTTGCCTACAGCGCATTTTGAAAAATAAAAACAAACCTCACCCTCAGGTGATAAATAATCAAGGAGAATGTACATAGATCTGTTGATTGTTAGGATGTGGGGCAAGGTTTGTTTTCATTTTGGAGCAAATACATTGTAAATGCTGTGCTTTATGTGCGTCTTCCAAATGTGGAAATTTTGGGCCGTTGTCGATTTCACCCTATCCGAACGCCATGACAAGACTGACATTCCGGAAACTTTCAAACTCATTGTAAGCCGTGTATTTTGTTCTCAATTTTGACAGCCTATGTTGTGTTTTTCTCAGTTTTTTTCTCAGTTTTGTCTGATATACAATTCAACTCCTTTCGTTGGTCCAAAATTTTCATCATGCATTCATCTTTTTCAAAAGTTTGGCGCATAATTTTTCAAAAAGTCAATGTAACCATAGCAACATTTGTTTCCATAGCGACTGATTATTTGGTTGCCTTAGCAACTGCTCAAATGGTGATCTTAATGTACCCTATAGTACTGAGTAGACTCTCCTGAAACTGTAAATGGGATGGTCCACTTTGAGTTCAGAGGGTGGATGGGTTAATGAATGTATGTGCTTTTGTAATATGTAAAAACTATATATATGGTAAAGTATGGCACCGTATCAAGTCAGTCACTTCAAAAATTCTTTGATGGCTGAACAGATTTTCAAAGAAATATCTGTTCTCACTTCTCATTTTGTGAATGAGGCTCATTGTCAACTGGACCTGGGGATTGTGAATTTGCATTTTTGTTCAGCCATCAAAGTGCTTCTAGCAAATAAACTGGCATATGTAGATATGTAGATTTATGTAATTCATTTTAAAATTTTGAACTAATTTGCACAGTAGGCTTTAGGGGTTACGTTTTTCAAAAATAGGGAAAAAATGGTTTACATTGCATCTCAGGTGTATGTTGGGATTGCAATGCAAAATTGTTACGCTTTTAAAAATGTGTCTTGTCCAAATGATCAATTTTCTTCAGAGGTTATGAAGTTTTCAGTGATCAAATTTTTGATTTCGATTTCCAACTTTGATTTCTTCTGTTGGACCTGTTGTCAAGTGAAGCTGGGCTTGGTCCATTCTTAACGCCATCATAACAATCAAGTTTGGAATGCAAACATGATCTATTTCTCATTGTACTCAGCATGAGTACACTCCCGACGCAGTGGACCGGCCTCGTTCCTCACCATAAGGAGACCAAATAAGGATGACGCAATGGGCTGCCCAGGGAGTCTAAGCACGAGCAGCTACATAACCTACTAGCCACAAATGATCTTGGCGGCATAGGGCTTGATTGATAAGGGTTCACTCCGCAGTAAGGGGCACACTGATGAAACACATGGAAAACACCAATTGGGGACCAAAGTAAGTGTCCTTAGGAGAGAAGATGCCCTGCCCTCAAGGAGGTTTTTCTGTAGTTCAATGGATTTGCCATTACAATCAACATTACCCACTAGCTCGTCCGCGGGGAAAGCTGAATGAAATGTACATCACTTGATATGGACTAATGGCCCGTGTCCTTGACACTAGGGCACATTAACACAGGTTTACAGGCTGTTGGCATAATTTGATCATACCAACCAGTGTTCCATTTCAATCACCTCCGACCTGGGTGCTAGCTTGTGGGTAATGTCGATTGTTGTGGTCAAATCCAAGTATTTCTCGCGAGTAATTGTCAACCTTGGCTAACATTGGCCTGTGAAACCTGCTCCAGTCTTGTCAACCAGTCCATTCTGTACATGTATTTGTGTTTCTGGCATCATTTTCGTATCTATTTGATCATTAAAATCTCTATATCCAAATATTGTTGTCTTTTTATTATTGCACTAACAATGGCATCTGACGATGTGTAGAAACTCACTGCTCCCACCATGCGTTGTGAAACTAACCAAAGTCATCTAATTCAGAAATCCACTGTCAAACCAGTAGCTTAGTTCAGAGGCGTCTGTCCTTGCCTAACACTACATGACACAATACCATGCTCTTCATCCATCTTTCCTCCACATGAGGTGAGCACAATGGCCCTGGCCATTTCATTTTCAATATACTCCGCCTCTCGAAATACGACATAGGAGTGAAGAAAACCTGATGTCAGGATGCATCTGATGGGGAATCTCAGTGTCTAATACTTGTCTAGTGATTGACTGGGCCTTATCATCTTGACCAACAGGTGATTGCTCCGTTACCTCCGAATATCCAGGTATATGAATATGCCACCCCTTCACCGCCCCCAAAAACTTGTGCCTGAATTGAGATGCCGGGATAATAAGACAGTTTAAGTTACTTGCCCCTAATGCAGTAATAAAGAGATAATAAATCCATAATTATATGACAGTGATTGCACCCCACCCCCAAACACACACGCACACCCCACTCCTAGAACGGACACTAACCAGGCGGGTTAACTAAACTCTCTTATTCACTCATGACCACATGTTGCGCAGTTCAAATTATTCCCGCCAAAAAACTTGAACAATTTCTCACTCAGCTGCCTGGTTTATATCAGCACCGATGGTGGCGCTCAGGTCACATTATCCCGACTTGGGTCTAAAAATAGATTTAATGAGAAAATACTTTCCCCACAAAATTGGTGCAAATCGGAACTTTAGCGAAATTGCCATGGCGGAGCAATCAAATTTTGGGAGAAATTCTCAGGTTTCTGTGCTTTAATTGATGATTTAAGTTAACTTTGATATATATGACTTTTTGATGAACTGCCTTCGATCATGACACCAACGTTTAGAACATAAAATTAAGTTCTGATGCCTGTATTTGCAGAAGTATTCAGTAAATGAAAATCATGGAGTGTCAAAAATCAAAATGAAACTATTAACTAGAGGTAGGCTAGGTAGGCCTACCCCCCATCACATCACAACACACTGCGGAGCAACTGCAGAATACCCGGGACACTCTGTGCTAAATGATAGGAATGTGTACATAATGTGATGTACAGAGGGACAGGGTGTACATAATGTACAGAGCTACTACTGTCCCGGCTATTCTGTAGTTAGGCCCACACTCACTGCAATGATGAGTAGGCCTATGCCTATGGTGAGCAACAATGAAACTGTCACTGACAGTTCTGGCTGCTCATGCAAATGCATAACATAAAGGTGACGTAATGGACGACGCCATCTGAAAACCCAGTTTCCTTGTAAATATCAATAGACAATATGATGATGAAAGAATCTCACGAAGAAGAATTCGTCACAGTCACCAGGTCACGTGTACAGACATAGCCACAAGCATTGAGAGATTCTCATTGCTTGTGTCGTAAGGTCCTGTACATAAGGAATATGTGGATTTTGTTGCCCTGGGTAGTAGATTCAACTCTAGTCTCTATGCTTGCGAAGGTATTTGGTGAAATATTGATGTAAACATTAATCACAGTAACTATGACATCTTTTTCAGTCTCGTGGTGGACGCCCTGCCACAGGTGGAAGGAAGTCTGCTACCAACATCAGGAACAACTTGGAACCGTCCAATGATCTCCTTCGGAAGGAGGAGGAATATAAGTATGTTTAAATAAATCGACCTTTTCGAAGATGTTGGTTTGGTCGTGCGTTTCACATGGAACAAAGGGACACAGTGGCTTATGGCATTGTCCGAAGTCGGCTTAGGCCTTCTGACATGTTCTGAGTGTGCGCATTTGATTGTTAAGACTCCAATTCGTCTTCTTCGAAAAGGCCTATACTATACACCTTTCCAGAAATGGGGCGCTAAGTGTCCAAAATAGTGATGTCATAAGGGGAAACTAGGCCTTATGGTGGAGGGACAAAGGAGATAGACATGGTTGACCAACACACTTGAATGCCTTTAATGACGGACAAGGGGAAAAATTTAGTTCCAATGCAAGCCACCAATTTCGGGTAGCATGTATAGGAGTAAATATTGGTGGCAATTTTCCACCACATGGTCCATAGTCCTAGGCCAGTCATGCGATCTACCATTTAAAAACCCAAACGTCTTTGAATGCATCTAATAACTTCAAAATTATTCCAGATAATGGAGTGTACGTGTGTTGATACAAATATTTGTCACATTTCAGACGTCTCAATGCTGAACTGGAAGCAAAGACTGCATCGCTGTTAAATGAAGCTGAAGAAGTGATGGTAAGGAAGGATTGGACTTTGAAGAAAGATATTTCAGCCAACCGACCAAGAGGTCATGGGTCAAATCTCTTCTGAGGCACTTAGATTGTTCTTGTTAATTTGATAGTCTCTTGAGTGCTCCAAGTAGTGGCTGCTAGTATTCCTTGGAAGACTCTACCTTGATGCGTATTCCGGTAATCTGAAGTTAGAGAAAGACTAGTTGTAGGTGAATTTGAATCTGAAAAGTTAAGTTCCAAAGAGAAAGAAATTCCTTCGGTGCATTCATATAGATAATGGCCTTGTTTTAGATTTGTAGGGTGTTTGAAAATGGTGTCTTTGATTGCAGTATTTCTTGTTCCAATTTCAGAAAGGGCAAGAGTCCGCCCTGTCCAGGCCGTCCCTCCTTGACAACATAAATGCTGATGATTTTCTCAGGTGTGTATTTGTTCAGGTGATCTCTCGCAGGTGAGGGACCCGACCGAGTGGATTCCACATCTGGCCAAAGTCGGAGTCACGTGGCCAATAAACCCAATTGGTGCCTCACCGTAGTGGTAAATAAATGCCCATCCCGCTTTGGAGTAGGAATACTCCCTGGAGAATAACATCTCCAAGTACAGAGTAAAACCTGCAGAAGGAAGAACTTGAGTATTTGCTTGATGACGTGAGGAGTCTACCAAAGACTACCCCTTTTTGTCTTGGATGCGATATTTTGATGCGAATTATTATCATGAGGTACAGGTAGATATACTCCAGATTAATTTCCAATGAATTTCAACTGCAGGAATTGGGAAGATGAGGAGTCGTTGTCAAATAAAAGTGACGAGGATCAGGGGCAGGAGTCCCGGCCACCAACTCAACGTAGCACCCGTCCGCCATCTAAAGTTAGCAACCACAGTCGGCCGACGACCGCCGCACGTCCAATCTCGGCAAAAGCTAGGCCATCCTCGAGGTGAGTGTAGCAGAATCGCTAAACTCGCAATATGATAGCACAGCCCCACTTCATGCTTTAGCTCCGAATGTACTCCGATCAGTGAGGTCTACTGTACTTTGCGTCGTTGAATTTCACCTTCGTTACAATATTTTGTCTTCTCAACTTTTTTAAGGACCCAGTCCAAAAAAACAAAGTCAAATCTAGCAGATGACGTTGCTGTCCCCGATGATGCATTTGTGACAGAGTTTAGAGACTACAGTTTGAAGAAGACCATATCTAATATAGAAGGGAAGTTGGATAAAGGGGAATTCGACCCGAGGGAGTTGGAAGATGACGATGTTCTGCCATCTGCTGCAAAAGATATGGGAACAGGTAGGAATGCAAAAGTTTTTCCTAGAGGCAGAGCCTCATTGCTAAGAGCAGGTCAAAGCACTATAATAGCATGTCAAATTAGTGATCGGAAAGATCAGTTGTTTCATATTTGTGGCCTTGAGAAAAGCACTTGACTCTACTTGCTTCTCTCTTCCCAGGATCACGTGGGTACCTTGCTGGCTGCAACGGCCATTGGTTACACAGCTTGTCCAGAATTTCTGATCAATTAAGTAATTGTTTTGTGGATTCCAGAGGCCCAGATTCGTTTCTTGAAAGCCAAGTTGAGAGTCATGCAGGAGGAGGTCGATAGGCTAGCTCATGAATGTGGGAAGAAGGTAAAAGGCTGTGATCACCCCCCTATCTTTCTGAGAGGAGTGGTCCATAACTTGTTCTGAACAATTCTGAAAATCTCTTATATGAAGCCGAATGCTGTTTGAAAATAACGGCTTTTGCCGTAAACTGAATCTTTTGACATGATTTTCCAAGGAATCTTAAAGGTTTTTCTCCTCCTAAAAAGGGTTTAATTCGGCAGCAGGAATGGAAAGGTCTATGGCTCTGCTCTCTCTGTAGAACTTAGAATTTTCGATTTCAGGATGAAGAGAACTCGTCTCTGCTGGTTAAGCTGAAAGATGCCGAGGATGAGAGGTTACGATTCAGTCGCACGGCATCCCAGCAACAGGGACAGATTGAAAAATATAAGAAGTTATCGGAGGAGTCGAAGGCTAAGGCAGACTTATTGGAGAATCAGTTGAATTCTAATAAGAAGGTAAAGAATCAAAATATCCTTCCTGGGATAATGTGACCGATGAAAAGATACTGTCAAAGTTGGGTGCCAAATATCCTTCCACGGTAAATGTGGCCCATGAAGTGACCCTGTCCAAAATGGGTAGCAAATTACCCTTCCTGGGTAAATGTTACCCATGTAATATCCTGTCCTACATGGGTACAAAATAAATAAACCTAGTGCTTCTGCCAGGATTAGAAATGGGCAGGTATTTTCTTCTTTTGATTAAAAATGGCCTAACCCTAACCCTGCAAAATTGACCCATCATAAACTCATTTTCAAACTTTGGCTCCAAATGTCAGCTTTTTGTGGAGTGCCTCACAAATGATTATCTTAACAATTTGTTTTTCGAACTGGACTAACGATATTTTCATCTTTCCAGGATCTTGAAAGTCTGAAACGTTCACAAAAGCAACAAGTTTCCAGTCAGGGTGCGACCGAGGTCCGTCTGAACCGAGCGTTGGAGGAGGTTGAGAAATATAAACAGCAGATGACGAGGTTTAAATCATCAACAAAAGTAAGTTACTGGTAACAGTAACAGTAATCCAGAAAAATGTTGTCAGACCTGATCCGCAAAGCTCACAAGCACAAAATGTAACTTCATCCATTCTGCATTACGGCTCCCATAGTTCCCCAAAATGTACTCAAGCAAAAGTTATCCAATAGTAAAAGTTAAGGAACCGAAAAGAAAATGTGGTGCAAAATGTTTCTAGCCTGTCTAAAGGATCGATCGAGTTTGTTGTGTGTGACAGTTTGCATTGCCTCTTCAGGGTGGCACAGAAAACTTTTCCCTTGCACAATAGAATTCTGTTGCGTATCGATTGTGTGAGGGGAATGTTTTCTTGGACACCCTGTAGAGAAAAAAACTCAGATTGGTGCTGCCGTCTTACAGTAGCAATTGGAACTGAATGAGTTAAGCCAAGTCTGGTCTTGTTTTTTTAAATTTAGTCAGTTCAAGCCCAACACACCTGATATGATTGATAGGCCTGTGCATAATTTGTCTCTTATTGGTTTAAGGATACTTCCGAACTAGACAAAAGGAAAATCGAGCAGCTGTTGGCAGAAAATAAACGCCTTGATAAACAGAAGAATGAGCTGATGACGGGATTCAAGAAGCAGTTGAAACTGATCGATATTCTCAAACGACAAAAGGTTAGTTTGTGGAATATTTCATTCTTGGTAAGGTACATTGTGTCTTTTGAATAGTTGAAGTGAACTGGATACCATAACTGTAGTGTATAGCAATGTCCAGTGGTCCCTTTTGTTGGGTTGTTCCTCCACGGACGCACGTTTCTGCACCTCTAGGCCTCATCAGGGTGGCTGGGATTGACTTGCATCTGCCTTGTTTGAAGTTCACAGGTAGAATGACATCATGACAGAATGTAGTCTCTTTACTGCTTGAATGACATCATGACGCAGGGAGGTTTTTCAATGACGTTGTGACGTTATAGGCTTTGTTGCGGCTGTGTTGTTGAAACAGGTGGCTCGTGACGGAAAGTGCAACAGCGCTACGGAAAATCAGAGCGGTAGAATCATAGCTGGGTGTCTTAGCTGTAGTCTAAACAAAAGTCCAGTGGTCCCTATGTCATTTGACCCTGTCAGGTCCCTGAACACCAACAGAGGAATACAGTCAATTTGAAAATTAGTTTCAATTAGAATACTTGCGGCTATTAACACCTTCAGCGCCGAACCACGTAGATCTAGGTGGCCCAAATCCCCCTCCCCTTTGAGCTGGTCATCGGAGTCTCATGGACTTCATTAAAGAACTACGCCATCGCCATCTTCAGGGCAAGGGAGGAACTGAAAAGACAAGAGAGGTCTTTCCAGTTCCTACTTTGCCCTGAAGATGGCAATGGCGTAGTTCCTTCATGAGAGCACTACGCCATCGCCATCTTCAGGGCAAGACAGGAACTGAAAAGACAAGAAGATGTCTTTCCAGTTCCTACCTTTCCCTGAAGATGGCGATGGCGTAGTTCTTTCATGAAGTCATTTAAAGTTCTGAACTACGCCATCGCCATCTTCAGGGCACGAATGGAACTGAAAGGACCGTTTGGTTCCTGTCTTGCCCTGAAGATGGCGATGGCGTAGTTCTTCCATGAAGTCCATGAGACTCCGATAACCAGCTCAAAGGGGAGGGGGATTTGGGCCACGTAGATCTACGTGGTTCGGCGCTGAAGGTGTTAAGAACAATACATGTTGAGAATGATTCAATGTTGTCTATTTTCAGATGCACATAGAGGCTGCTAAGATGCTGCAGTTTTCAGAAGAGGAATTTGTGAAGGCTTTAGAATGGGGAAATTAGGAGAACATTTTTGAAGTTGACAATTTGTTTCCATAAGATTTATACAATACGACATATTCCATTTTAGCCCAGTTTGTGTATATCAAGGTTGTTGCATTGCGGGCCTAATATTCTGGGAGTAAATTGGTGAGATGACATCTTGAGGTTGTGTCAAGAATTCATGATGACCTTGACATCATTTGGCCATGATGTGACGGACTCTAGTACGGACCTACAGACCAATTTCTAAATGAGAAGACTTGTTGCAATTGCATGGCAATGTCTCCAGAAGCTAGAAATTCTGTTTGTAAATACATTAAAACATCTCTATAAGGGACACACCCTCAGGACTGACAAGTGCTGTCCTTAATAGAGAGGTGTCCTGATTAGAGAGGTCAAAATGAGTGGAAACAACCAATTTGGGACCAAAACTAGTGTCCTTGATATAGAGGTTGTCCTTGATAGAGAGGTGTCTGCTAAGGGAGGTTCCAATGTTGAAACTCGGCATGATGGTCACTCCCTGGAATTGAAGATTATGTGTGGATGCAGGCACCTATGTCTTAGTGAGCTGCTGGTTGGCTCTATTTAGAAAAGATTCCTGTTTTGAGGAATCATTTAGAAGTGTGTTGTCAACGGACTCTGTACCGGTATTGTTGCAATGAATCATAAAAATGTATTATCATGTCCTGGTTAAAATTCCATTGAGATGCTGAATTGAACATTTCACAATTTGTGGTATCCAGCCATGGAGCTGATTTAACAGTTGTACAACCAACTGCAGTGTGGGGGGTGTTTTTTGCGATTGTGTTTGTAAATCAAATTCGATGTTCAAATGATGATTGGTTTTAATAAAATGTTGTGTTGAAAATTAAGATCCGATAAGATATGTTGTCTTCGTGCCATTGGTGGATGAATTCAGCTGAATGACCCTTTTGTGGTGTGTGCCGGTGTCCAGTCCTTTCCGAAATGGCAAAACTACGGCCAAGGTGGCTTTTTGATCCAATTATCTCGCAATTACGGACAGTAAACGCAAACAATGGCTTCCCGAGTCCATTTAGGTAGTCGATTTGACCTAATTGGGTGGGAAGTTTGCGTAATTGATGAACATAAATCCACACTAAGTTCAGTTAATTACATGGTGGAATGAATTTAGTGCCCGGTGCTCTCCTAATTAACACAACTTGCATATATCAATGTTGGCAAATTAATATTACGTCCACTAAAAAATGCCAATAAAGTAATTTCAAGTTTGCATATAAATGGTATCAAATTCTTTGAAGTACTTAATATTTACAATTAAATGGAATATGTAATATGTAGGCTTCATGACCCCCATGTTCATACACATGAATCCACATGGAATATGGAATATGCAGGCTTCACAAACCCTGTGTTCATACACATGAATATCCTTTTTGGACAATAATGGTATAACCTCTATTAAGGACACCTACATTACGGACACCAACGCCCAGTCCCATGGGTGTTCGCAATAGAGAGGTTGTACTGTATAGTATAATTATAGCTTGTGGTAAGAAACTAGTGAAACAATTGAATACAGTGACTTTTTTAATGGTCATTTGAACCGGAGGCTGTGATTTAAATCACTCTGTTTCGAATATCACCAAACTATTTGGGCAATCTCATTAACATCTGAACACAAAGTCGGGACTGAATCTACTCCAGATTAAAGTAGGACTCCATCATCCCTTGCCTACGAACATCCGCAGTCCAGCAATGAAAACCTCCGCCGAATGAATTGGCATGTCTGGAAAAAAAGAAAATAATAATAGGGGGGGAAAGCAGGGCGGTATTTAACTTTTTGGTTGGGGGGGGCACCACTTTTTATGCCAGAAGGGCCGAAATCTGTATGACTATGAGTCGTGTTCAACAGTTGTCACTAATGAGACAAGGCATGTCACTCGTGACAGATATTCTGGTTGGAGCATCTACGCTGATTCATCATGTTCACAGTCCTCAGAACTTACTTGATGCTTAGCTTGATACACTTGATTCCAAGACTCTCGAACATCTTCTGTGTCGGTATCTCCTCTGCATCAACGACGACACGTTTCTCGTCCAGCATGAGGATGTTCATTGACAGCCATTTTGACGACATCCACAAGGGATGGTCTGAAGAATAAAGAAATGAATTTACTGCCACGATTGAGGCCCGAGCTTGTCAAGTCTTTTATTGCGTTTGACTGGTCAAACTTTAACATTGTTGGTCCTCAAGAACATGGCAGTGTGCCAAAAATCTGCCTCTGTTCTCCATAGCTTGGAGAGATGTGGACTCCAACTTACCGTCCCCCATGACAGGCCTAGGTGCTTCAATCAACTTCCATCCCGCCTTTTCAAACATGTCCCATTGAACACATCGGCGATCAGGATTCACGATGACAAGGCCGGGACCAATGATGTTGAATGTCGCGTCAATATGCATCGGATTGGGATCTTGGAATTTCAGACGATGGATGCGTATTCCTTTTGGGGATAGGTGGCGCTCTACCCAGTTTATGCCCATGTTATTCGTCACCTGGTAAGAAGGAAACTGACATTACAGACATATACTACTCATTGTCTCTAAAGAGTCACATTGTCTATAAAAAGGCATAGAGACATTGTCTCTGATGAGGCACAGAGACATTGTCTCTAAAGAGGCACATTTTATCTTAAGAGGCATATTGTCTCTAAAAGGGGTGATTTAAATAAAGACTAGCAAATTCTTTTATCTAAAACTCCGTGTACATTTACACTCGGCCTTTCTTTCTGTACAAAATTGAAGTAAAAGCATTTGCTAGACTTTATTCATATCAGCCATTGTCTCTAAGGATACATCTTGTCTCTAAGGATACATCTTGTCTCTGAGGATACATCTTGTCTCTGAGGATACATCTTGTCTCTGAGGATACATCTTGTCTCTAAGGATACATCTTGTCTCTGAGGATACATCTTGTCTCTGAGGATACATCTTGTCTCTAAGGATACATCTTGTCTCTGAGGATACATCTTGTCTCTGAGGATACATCTTGTCTCTAAGGATACATCTTGTCTCTAAGGATACATCTTGTCTCTAAGGATACATCTTGTCTCTAAGGATACATCTTGTCTCTAAGGATACATCTTGTCTCTAAGGATACATCTTGTCTCTGAGGATACATCTTGTCTCTAAGGATACATCTTGTCTCTGAGGATACATCTTGTCTCTAAGGATACATCTTGTCTCTGAGGATACATCTTGTCTCTGAGGATACATCTTGTCTCTGAGGATACATCTTGTCTCTAAGGATACATCTTGTCTCTGAGGATACATCTTGTCTCGGAGGATACATCTTGTCTCTAAGGATACATCTTGTCTCTGAGGATACATCTTGTCTCTAAGGATACATCTTGTCTCTGAGGATACATCTTGTCTCTGAGGATACATCTTGTCTCTAAGGAGACATCTTGTCTCTAAGGATACATCTTGTCTCTAAGGAGACATCTTGTCTCTGAGGATACATCTTGTCTCTGAGGATACATCTTGTCTCTAAGGATACATCTTGTCTCTGAGGATACATCTTGTCTCTGAGGATACATCTTGTCTCTAAGGAGACATCTTGTCTCTAAGGAGACATCTTGTCTCTAAGGATACATCTTGTCTCTGAGGATACATCTTGTCTCTGAGGATACATCTTGTCTCTGAGGATACATCTTGTCTCTGAGGAGACATCTTGTATCTAAGGAGACATCTTGTCTCTGAGGATACATCTTGTCTCTAAAGAGGCTCCTTATCTCTAAGGATACATCTTGTCTCTAAGGATACATCTTGTCTCTGAGGATACATCTTGTCTCTAAGGAGACATCTTGTCTCTAAAGAGGCTCCTTATCTCTAAGGATACATCTTGTCTCTGAGGATACATCTTGTCTCTAAGGATACATCTTGTCTCTGAGGATACATCTTGTCTCTGAGGATACATCTTGTCTCTAAGGAGACATCTTGTCTCTAAGGATACATCTTGTCTCTAAGGAGACATCTTGTCTCTGAGGATACATCTTGTCTCTGAGGATACATCTTGTCTCTAAGGATACATCTTGTCTCTGAGGATACATCTTGTCTCTGAGGATACATCTTGTCTCTAAGGAGACATCTTGTCTCTAAGGAGACATCTTGTCTCTAAGGATACATCTTGTCTCTGAGGATACATCTTGTCTCTGAGGATACATCTTGTCTCTGAGGATACATCTTGTCTCTGAGGAGACATCTTGTATCTAAGGAGACATCTTGTCTCTGAGGATACATCTTGTCTCTAAAGAGGCTCCTTATCTCTAAGGATACATCTTGTCTCTAAGGATACATCTTGTCTCTGAGGATACATCTTGTCTCTAAGGAGACATCTTGTCTCTAAAGAGGCTCCTTATCTCTAAGGATACATCTTGTCTCTAAGGATACATCTTGTCTCTGAGGATACATCTTGTCTCTGAGGAGACATCTCGTCTCTGAGGATACATCTTGTCTCTAAGGAGACATCTTGTCTCTAAGGAGACATCTGGTCTCTAAAGAGGCTCCTTATCTCTAAGGATACATCTTGTCTCTAAGGAGACATCTTGTCTCTGAGGATACATCTTGTCTCTGAGGATACATCTTGTCTCTAAGGATACATCTTGTCTCTGAGGATACATCTTGTCTCTGAGGATACATCTTGTCTCTGAGGATACATCTTGTCTCTGAGCATACATCTTGTCTCTAAGGATACATCTGGTCTCTGAGGAGACATCTTGTCTCTGAGGAGACATCTTGTCTCTGAGGAGACATCTTGTCTCTGAGGAGACATCTTGTCTCTAAGGATACATCTTGTCTCTGAGGAGACATCTTGTCTCTGAGGAGACATCATGTCTCTAAGGAGACTCAGTGTGATCAAAGAGGGAGAACCTACCTGACTCCTCTGGACAAAGATATCACGGCCAGCGCGGATAAAATCAGCAGCGTCAAAACATGGCTCAAACTCTGTTGTCACAAATCTGTCACTGGCAGCAAGTTTGTTGCGCTCAGTGACTGAAGAAATAGGGTATTTCTGGAACAAATGGAATCATTATAAAATGTTGCCCACAATGGTGGTGATATACAAGTACAGTAGAACCGCTCTATTAAGGACACCCTCGGAACTGACAATAGCTGTCTTTTATAGAGAGGTATCCTCTATAGAGAGGTTAAACTGAAGGGAAGCAACCAATTTTGGTCCAAAAGTAGTGTCCTTAATAGATAGGTTGTTCTTAATAGGGAGGTGTCTGGTAAGGGAGGTTCCACTGCATATCAAATAATTACATGACCATCTGTAATCCAAGCACCTCCCTAGAGAAAAAACATTATGTGAACAGTTGCCCTGTGACCTTACATCCAGGCGCAATGTCATTATTCACAGCTGCTCACGAGTTTGAAGGTCACACAAAACTTTCACAACATGTGGATCTATCTACAGTGGTGTGTGAGAAAATACAGTGGAACCTCTCTATTAAGGACACCCTCGGGACTGACAGGCACTGTCCTTACTGGAGAGGTGTCCAGATTAGAGAGGTCAAATTGAATGGAAACACCCAATTTGGGACCAAAACTAGTGTCCTTGATAGAGAGGGTGTCCTTAATAGAGAGGTGTCCGCTAAGGGAGGTTCTACTGTATAGCCCTTTTACCCAAGACAATATGGCTCATATTTTGGCCCTTGCAAGCTCTAGTCTTCTCAGTCAACTGGCCCATATCGATACGAACCTGATCATATAATTGATCCGACATAGTTGGCTTCGGTGCAGTTGTCCATTTTGCGCCGTTGAGAAAATACTCCTTCATCAGACTACGGTAAGCGCGGTATTCAAAGAAGCGCGATCTCCACGCCATTGGTGCTTCGATAATCTCGTCCCCAATGACCAACAGGATGTCTCGAGGCATTGCAGCGTATAAACCTGGAATCGAGGTTGAAATTTAGTTCGACTATCACTCCACTCTGCTTTCATTGATATAAGACCACTTCGAATATCCAAGTCATGCTCCAAAATGAGCATGTGGTCTTTGGTGCAGTTAACATGTTCAATTTGGACAGGGAATGGTTTGGCAAAACCAATTCTCCCATGGCCTGGACCTTTGTGCAAATATTGTTGGACCAAGTGGTCCAAGATCAGTGAACCCATGCCCAGTAATTTTAATTTCAAGCCATGCTGTTTCATCCAGAACTACAATCCTGAATTCTCCCCGGGCCTTTTGCATGGTAGCTAGCAGTGTTAACCACTAGGCTATGAGGCTACTTGAGGCTACATCCAGATATTGAGCAAAAAGGGGACCTACCACGAGATTGAAAATCTGGTGTCTCGTATTCAGATCCAAAATCTACCACATCAGGTTGGCGCACCTTCACGCCCTCTTGTTCCAGAATATGACAAAATTCATTAATCTCCTTGGTTGCACGCTCGATAAACTCGCTAGGGAAAGGACGACCACCATGTTGTTCGTAGAATGGCCAATGCTTCTCATTGGTATTTGCCTGAAAATAAAATACGGTCTGAAAGTGTGTTTGCCATGGAAATTTTACAAGACTCGAAGAGGGGTGAAAAAGGTTCATTGAACGCATTGGTTGGCATTTTAACTTAAGAGAGGCGGCTTTGATATGTAAGAGGGGTGCTGCTATTAAATGGAACCCCTGTACAATACCTGAATTCTAAGAGTTGACTGTAGGCACCACCATTTGGGCAAGATCTTGAAATCCTAAAGCGATTAGAACTCGTTCAAAACAAAGTGAATGCCAATTTCAAGGGCGGGAGTCGGTCGACTACATTCAACTTACTTTTACTTCAATTGTAAATTTTGGCACAGTGGCATTTTCTGGTCGTCCAACAATCACCTCCTTCAACGGGTCCCATTCATTGCAGGACCAAACTGGCGATATCAAGGGATCCAACTGTTCCACTGGGCTAGTCACATGATCCATATAATTTTCTGACACTTGCTGGGTATTCTGCCATTGTGAAGAAGTGGTTGATGCCCTCTTAAAGAGATCAGATAAGATATGCCTAAGTATTTTGTTTTTAAACTTTGATGCTCTGCCTCCATGTTTAATGTTAAGAAGGGGAAGAGTTTTAGAGATAGGGCCTACTGGGTGAATTTTTACAAGTCTGAAACCCAATTCTTGAAATAAAATGAAAACTGTTGTTTGCTAATTTATATCAAGTCCAAATCAGGGTTCAGTAAACAATGTTGAAGGTATGTGATAGTCTTTCAGGTTCACGAATCTGCCTAGTGTATCAGTGTACATAATGATATACTGCATGCAAAATCCTGAAATGAATACGAAAGCACGGATATTTTTGAACTCACTCTTCGAGGCGAATTCTTGACTAACCCAGGATGGAACCAACATCTTCCCCAGCATAGAATTCTCTTCATTGTGTGCATTAAGTTCTTGATTTTCAAAAACTACCTGAAACAGTTCATACTAGTCAGAAATTGTGATAATGATAATGAAGCAAAAACTTCAAAATCAAATTTAGCGCCGTGATAAACTTTTGGAGAACTGCCAGAAAGTGGAATAACATCAACTCCGAATATGTCAAATAATTTGATTCTAGCTCTAGCAAACGGTGAGGTGTTCAACAAATCCCATATATCTAGTAGTTTTTTTCGACGTAGTTAATGTTTTATAGTTTTAAAAGTGACCAGAAAAGATGAGTGCCTTATTTCGTCATTGACACTTCTCTACTTTCCTTTCGAGTTTCGTCCACCGCCAAATGACGCTGCCATACGGAAAAACGCGTTCGAACCACACCCAAGTCGACAATCGAACCTTTCAAATGGCGGGAAATGTACAAGCCCTTCGGCAACATTGATTCATTTATGTACGAGGATGGTCCAATGTTGCTCCGATTGTGACCATGACAACCTTATATTTCATCTGCCTGCTATGTATTCCAATTATTGTTTTAGATATTGAGGATAGGCCGGTTGAAAACGTCACTATGAGACATAATTTGTTATGAAAATGCCCTATTTTCATGTAATCTGTCAAAAAAGGATAATAATTCATGTCATTTGTACGTCACAGTTCAAAAGCAGCAATCTGAATGACACACTTCTTTCTATTAGCATATGAAACCATCGAGAAAAAAGCATTAGGCCAATGTAGGCCTACTTAATTTACCGCATCACTGACGCAAGGCATGGACTGCCCCAGGAGTTTAATTTTCAATATATCTCATTGTCCTTCTTTCTTATTGCATCTCGATATTATAGTGGCGGTATCAAATTGTGTGTCCTATATGGTAGACCCATCCCATAATCACCCTATCTCACTTTCTCCATTTAACTGTGGTGTCCCAGAACTGAAACCATACAAATAAGTTACATTATACCAAATTATACATGCAGGAAATTAATGTGCATAAAAGCTCCATTTCCCTTCGCTATCAATTTGACGGGCATTTTTGTCGGGTGAGAAGTTCAGAAACTAATTTAGGTATAGCTTACAAGATAAGCGAAGAACAAAAGAAGCGGAGAACTTACCTTGGGCACTGACCTAAAGTTCGCACACAAGTAATTCGTATACAGCCCGTCTCACCAATCAGGAAAATCATACACTTTGCCCGTTTTCTAAAAACCGGAACCAACATCTGCAAGCAGCAAGTGGGCTAATGGTCAACGAGACACAGCAACATTATGTAAATCAACAGCGCAACTTACATACTAATAAATAACCAGCTGACACAGTATCTACTACGCATGGACATTTTATTAAATGTATTCAAACCAATTAGATGCAACTGGCTGTTTCCTACTGGTTTGACACTGACAATTGTCTTTTTCCGATCGGGCCTAACGCTCGCACCGCCAAAACAATTAGAATGCAAATGCTCACGCTGTAACAATTAATAAAGCGAAAAATTTAGACGCTGTAGCCAATAAAGGCCTTGTAAAGACATTGTGGACAGTTACCTCAAGCAATATTCTAAACTATTTCTACTATCATGATTTTTTAACATCGCCTTTGGATCCCGATCGGACGTATAGACCTATACCAGTTCCTTCTCGATTTGGCGGCTCGCGTTGTGCGCCTGATCGGGCGGAAAATCCTGACTACCGAAAATGTTTTTCGCTTTGCCTTCAGTGCAGTTAATTTGGTTCAAAAACCAGCTTGAAGTTGTGAGCTACACCCGAAACCAGGCAGATCGACGTCGGAAACGGCCTTGCCCTGCTCGGGTCAGTACCAAAAGTCATGAAAAGCTCCGCCTATCTTTACTTATAGCTGGTGTCTACTTGGATCGAATCATCTACGGACTACTGTTTGCCGTAGGCAACAGCGGTGAGTCTTCCTGAGTCGAACCAACCCTCCTGATCAATCCTAGTCAAAGCTTGTTTTTATTGTCTTCACGATTGCGCATGCCCCAGTTATCATTCACGAGCGCCATCTACGAAGCTTATATCACAATGCCGGTGTGACAGCGGATATAGTCCCCCTGGAGTCATAGTCCGGTAGCATTGTATTTGACCAATTAAGCAGCATGATCTATTGTACCGCTAACCCTAACCAAAACATTTAGCAATGCGGGCTATTGTTACACGGACTATCAGCCCTAGGACTACTATCCCCGTCACACCGGGTCCCTATGCCCAATGAGAGGAGGACTACATGTACTTCACGTGCGAGTACATTGCCTCCTAAACCGGAAGCTACTATACGATGCAAGTATCACATAGCAACCGTTATCAATGACGAGGCTTGGAGATTGATGCCAACACTGGCGGGCGTGCCTTGGTTGACATTCCTTTGTTGTCTGGGCGAATCATGGTTGAAACCATCCTGAGATCAGACGGTTTTTTGCTCCTATGTCGTATACAAAAGTTTGAAATATCGATAGGTGGAGTCTATTGAAAACAACTGGTGCCAGGATGTGGAACATGGCCAATGATGCGTCAACTTGAAAGGGCGTCAGTAGAACAGAAACCCCCATGAGAGGAGTACGCAGCGCAGCAGAGGCCTCAACTCCCGGAAAAAACATGGGAGAAGAACGAGAAGCTTCCGCCGCGCACCGTGCGCGAGTTGTCAGGTGCGCGTCGGTATCACTACCATGGCAATGTGACGAAATTAGACCAGTAGAGAGATTCCCATGCAATGTGAGGGACAAGCTGGGGGGGGGGGGGGGGGTGGTACAGAAAAGTGGGTGCATATATGGCACAGTATGGCGTAAAAGATGGTGGTAAATACCGACGGTAAAGTGCGGCCGCTTTGCATGATGTCGGGTCGGGTACCAACTTGACAACTGCTCGATATCTCACTACCAACGAGTATCAATTAATTATCCTCCCCGACAACACAGAAACGCAATTGTCATTAATCCAAACAATGACTGAAATAAAAATGTCCATAAAACATAAAATGACTAAGTTTTGGCGCCATTGCGTCGGCGGCAGACGACAATACGCTTGAAGGCGTGTCGTAATCACTAATTAATGACCCGCGTTAATAGCTCCGTATTAAAATTTAATTTCGTTGTGGCAGTGGCCAGAGTATTCGGAACAATCAGAGCTATTCCGTCCGTAGCTACTGAGTCCGGGTCTGTGCGAAGCCCAAGACGTTGTCAAGGTTGTTGCATCTTGACCCTCAAGTTTTGGACCCACTCCGGACTCCGTTACACCCGAGGGGAGGTTACGGACGGAGTACCTCTGTTAGTTCAGAATGCATTTGTGGGGTATTATCGTGTATGTCAGGCTGAAGTTTACAATTGTTTCAACATTTCAATATCGCATCAACAATACTCATTTGGTTGTTATGATAAACAATGCGGCTAGCGGGTTGCAAAGATTGTGTCAGCCGGAACGGTTGTGCTGTCGATCGGTTGTTTATGACGCGGGGAGACACGGCCCACTTCAAGTGTAGGCACTTTTCCTCAGCTCTCGAGAAGAAAATGCTCGTCCTGCTAATTCAAGAACAGGGAGGAGGGACACCATGTATACAGGTACTCGAATTTGTCTCGAGGATGGGGGTTTTTACCCCACGTCATAAATTTCTTTGTCCTTGTTCTCAAAGTATTTGCATTGCCATTTCTATGACTCCATAAAATGTCGTAAAATATGGTCTGCATGAGAAGTGGCCATCAATCATTTAAAACAATCAACGCAGGTGCCGTAATCCCGATGATTCAATCTGGCCCGAGGCAATCCGCCGTCATCCTCGTCACTAAGGACTGAGACAAGAGTTGACACATACACCAAATACACATATGGCAAAAGAGTTCACTCCCCTGGGGACGATACTTGCCATTACAACAATGCTAGTACCATCTTGTTGCGTGACCCGTGTCACGTGGGGCTAATCACATTACCAGCTATTGCGGGCCTAGCACACTCTGTTTTGAATAGAGGGAGACTCCATCATTCCTATTGTTTGAGATTGGAAAGGTGTGAATTAATCTGGCAATTAGCCTCCTGTGCATTGGTGCATACAAACACTAAAATGTTTGGTTTTTGCTGATTTAGGGTCAAATAAATCAGCCAAAAGTTTTGAAAGCTTCACAAATGATTGTTGCAAGGAAGTACTTTATGATAGTTTGCGAAATTTTGATTAATTCTAGGTGGAAAGTAATATTTTTCGCATATTTGTTGGGAAAAAAATTGAAAATCCTCCAATTTTCAACCCCCCTATGGACACTATGAATTTTTCTCCAATAAAGCTGAAATCTTGGGAATATAATCCTAAGAGTTATATCAACCACGTCTGAAGTCGGGAGTTTGTATCAAATGTATAGTTTCGGAGCTAGCGCAGCTAGAAAAGCCCCCAAAACCCACTTTCTCAGGAATTTACACTACGGGCTACGAGTGAAGCATTAGAGATTTACCAAAATTTTCAACCTATAGATGGACACATCGAATTTCCATCCAAATCACTCCAAATTTTGCCAGTAAATACCTAGACATATATAGAATTGTGTCAGAAGTCGGGAGTTGGGATTATTTTAACACCCCGCCCAAAAAGCCAACTTTATTGATATTTCCTATGCATTTTCCATTAGGCTTGCCAGGACCAATTTAGCAGGTGCACTAATTGGCTTAATTGGCTAGGCCCGCAATAGCTGGTAATGAATCAGACGATAGGTTCTTAATCGCCATTGTTGTCTGTTTTTGGATTGTTTTAAATGATATTGGTAGAATGGGTTCGCATACATAAAGATTAAATGAGTGGCTGCAAACCTGGATAATGTTTCCGCCGTTGTTTCAGATATGATTAAAACTTGTCTGACTAAACTCTCCCGGAGCTATACCTTGCCGTCTGCCGGGTTGAAAGACTGACTGCGCTGGGCGAAATATTTAGGAAATCTACAGACGTTTGAGCGAATACGTTGGAAACTCATGCCCGTCTCCAATCGGTACGGCTCCACGCAATTATGTTGCTAGTATCGCGTCCCCAGGGAAATAACTGTTTCGTTTCGCTCATTCGCTTTCGACTTGTTTCGTTCCGCTGAAAAAAAACTGCCTCATATAGTTTTCGATGGTCCGATTGGTAGTCATACCCAGTAACTTTGGTACCGTAATGACAATGCTAAGACAATGACTCAGCCTCTCTGATATATTTATATCACGGTCCTCAATCTCGGGACAATGGCAAGATTAAATAATGCTAATTATTGGTCATAATGAAGTCAAGTAGAACTTGAGTTAATTACATGATAAATTGATGGTTTAATGCACCAATCTTGATTCATCATAATCATCTTGACCACTTACCTATACGATAGATATTAACGGAGTTATTGGTTAAAGAAACTAAATGCTGTTTCACGGGAAGAAATAGCGCTGAACGGGAATAGGGTTAATGTGACCACATTGGTATAAGCCATAGGTAAAGAGACGCACAATATGGCACAATTCACTCTGTTTTCTAACGTTCTCAATGGAGGAGAGGAAAATTCTCACAGAAACATGGTACAAGACGCATTGATCAAGACCATTGGGATGACATTGTTCAAAAAGTCTGTTGAGGAGAAAGTGCTCAACTAACAATTTTGTTGTTCGAAAGCGGCTGGGACCAAACAAACCAATCATAAATTTTGACCAGAATTAAAAGAGTTAATTCTTCATATTGACCATTGTCAAATCAATTATCAAATAAAACCTTCATTTTGTATTTCCTTGTATGAATTGATTGACCACAACAATATGTTGGTTCTCTGCAGCGAAGTATTATCAAGCATAGGACAAAAGGGTCAGTTAATCCGACCACTGCTAATCTTCATTTTATATCACTTCATACACACTAGCAAGTAGCTTATGCCAAAGTGCCATCTATCAGCCTGTCCTGACAATTACGTATGCAAATGAGCCTCCTAATATGGAAAACGATACAGTAAATGCATTGCGCTCGCGCTGTGTGTTGGAAGTCGGTGTTGTATGTGTGCGGAAACTGTCATTAAAACCCCGATTTTAGCCATCTTCTCATATTCGGATAGGACTAAATTTTATATCACAGCCTTATGAATTCTGGACAAACATTGAGTGTGAAATTCTCTCGAAGATAACCCGCCATGGGTGCAAATGGTTTGAAAGTTGGAGGTGCGCGCTAGTCAAATTCTTGGATTTACCTCGCTTAGTGTGCGGTTTTCTTTCCTCGGGAAAATTTTCAGGTAATATTCACACCATTTTTTCTCGACTTTGCAACAAATTTTCCAATAGTTTTAAGCATATATTAATGTAATATTGTCTCATTTATTAAATGTATGTTTTATTTCAGTGAGTCTTTGCTCTGATTTTGTAAAATTTGATAGTTTAAGACGCATGTTTTCTCAAATCCGTGTGTCTTTTGTTCCGAGAACGGGTGGGAAAAATTCATGCGTTGGCCATAAATGTCCTATTTTAGAGCCGTCAAATTCATTTTCAGTGCGAAATGTCAGAATTATCTTATTGCCACGTCAATTTCAGATAGATTTATGTAAATTTTATGCTATATAATGCATTAGCTATGGAGTTATGTGTGATAGAAAACAGTAGATTTTCACAAGCCTAAATATATAGTGGATAGTGGATAAGCGTACACAATGTACAGTAAAACCTCTCTATTAAGGACAGCCTTTGGGGCTCTGGAGGGCGAACTACCGGATGGATTTCTCTGAAGTTTAGTTTTTATTGATCCTTGCAGCAAAACAAAACAGGTTTTTAGGAGTTGAGGATTCTCAATGCAGAAATAAAAAAATTTCTTCACCCAAGTTCAACGGTCATTTTGTGGGTTGCCTGGATACGCCTTATTTTGTTTCTGGATATTTCTCATTCATTCTTGTCAAATGATTTTGATTGACACAAAAATTAATAACCTGAACGTTTCATCCAGATTGGTCGAGATACAAACCGTACAGAGCACAAAATGTCCGAATTCAATTTCCTTAATATATAGAGAGGTGTCCTGCTTAGAGAGGTCAATTTGAATGGAAACAACCAATTTTGGACCAAAGCTAGTGTCCTTAATAGTGAGGTTGTCCTTAGTAGAGAGGTTGTCCTTAATAGAGAGGTTGTCCCTAATAGAGAGGTGTCCTGCTTAGAGAGATCAATTTGAATGGAAGCAACCAATTTTGGGACCAAAGCTAGTGTCATTAATAGAGAGGTTGTCCCTAATAGAGAGGTGTCCGCTAAGGGAGGCTTATTTATAGACCATGACCTTGTAAAATTGATTGAAACGTTCCAAATTTTAAACGCAGCAAATTTTTGACAAAAAAAGTGAAATTGTTCTGTTCTGTCCCGAAAATGTCCTGGTTTTCTGTATTGTAAATAATGTCTCAAACTTTTCAAAATCTCACAAGTTCTTATCTCAGTTCATATCCCATGGATAAATTGGACAATTTGGACTAGATCAACTTTATATATCCCTCGTTTCCTTGGTAACGGATAGAAGAGATTGTTAGATATTTGAGCATGGGGTTCTTCCAATATTTGTTTCCTAAAATAGCTCAATACTGTCTGGCTGCCAGAGGGTGGGAGGCCTCAATTGTTCAATTCTATCCTTCCCTGATGCGAATATTGGGGTCAATCTCCTTTCGCCAGTTATGAATAAACTTGTCTTATCCCGTTTTGATATGGCCAGCTCCGTCAATGTTGAAGAAGATTGTTAGGGCGCTCCCAGTCATGCCTTTCACCTGGAACGAAGCCTCACAGTGGCTTATGGGATTGTTGAAAGTTGGCTTAAAGGGTAACTCGTGTCAAATTTCACCATATAATGTTTTAGCTGTTTTTGACAAATGACTACGTCACTTTCTCATAAATCGGCAAGGTTTTCGAATCGAAATGCACATTTTCTAGAAATTGATGGTTTAATCCCGCCCGGACGGCTCGCTTCGATGCCGTTTTTGTTGATGACGTCACAACATGAACATTTTCGCGGTCGCGGTGGTTTACATTCAGCGATTTTATAATAAATCTAATCAAAAATGAAAAATTTGAGCTTTACATTTGTGATCAACAATTAAAAACGGACGTATTTCCGCAAAGTTGTAAATCACATCATATCACTTTAAGCCATCCCACCTGTTCTGAGTGTGCTCATTTGTTTTGTTTAATGTTTTGGCCCTACTTTGTCTTTGTCGAAAAGGTCCATTGGCCCAGTATCTCAGTTTGAGCTGGCTGGCTGGCTTGGTGGAGGAACTTGGGCTGCATCCCGTTTGGCTGTTTTAGCCCAGTTGACACTCCCGAGTGGCACTGGTCGAGCCTTGAACCCACGACCTTCCGATCACAAGTCGAACACTCTTCCATTGTAGCACTGCTCTTCCCATAATGGACCATTTCGACAAATACAAACCAGGGCACAAAAAACAGATACAGTGGAACCTCTCTGAGCGAACACCTCTATTAAGAACAACCTCTCTATTCAGGACACTAGTTTTAGTGTTTCTATTCAATTTGACCTCTCTAATCAGGACACCTCTCTATTAGTATTAAGGACAGCACTTGTCAGTCCCGAGGGTGTCCTTGATAGAGAGGTTCTACTGTATACGCACACTCGGAACACATCAGTAGGCCTAAGTAAACCTCGGACAATGTCCGAAGTCACTGTGACCCTTCGCGTATGACTGATCAGCACCCAAACAAACTTCTCCGAAATCCTCCTTACTCGCACGCATTCGCGAGAGTTTGTTAGGGACTTTGCAATTTCGGAGCTTTGTGCATCGAGATGCGTGTTATTGGCTTGGCTTGTTTATCAAATATGTCAGAAAAGGCCGTCTCATTGTTGAAGCACGAACGTCAAACACTGTTCCATTATAACTTGCATGTCCCGACTTTTAAATGAGTGTAGTGGGATATGTGATATTGTGCGAATAAAGACCATTTTCATTGAAAGATGTCATCTATATTATTGCACGACATCCATAAAAGAGAAAATAGACTTATGCTAAAACATGCCGATTGTATCCTTGCATTGCACCAAATCATTGCCGTACTCCCAAAAAAAATGTTGGTAGTGCGTGGTTTTATGGTCAGTCATTTTTTGGCGGAATGAGTATATCCTGTGGGGGGTCAAGATGACCTGCTTCTGACTTCTTTCCTCTGGTAATCAGAAAGTCTTTTCTGTTTTCAATGCTTTGCAGGTTTCAAAGCTATCCCTGTACTCAAGTCGGTCAAGCCTATTCAGTATTCAGTATCCTTGCTTGCATAGTATTACCTTATTGACATAGATTGCTTATCCAATAAAAACAAAAAATTGGGCTTCCAGCAGCGAAGAGCTTCTCGGAGTTACTGCATGGGGCCAAGGCCTAAAGTACATGTAAGTACAGTGGAACCTCTCTCAGCCGACACCTCTTTATTAAGGACAACCTCTCTATTAAGGACACTAGTTTCAGTCCCAAATTGGTTGTTTCCATTCAATTTGACCTCTCTAATCAGGACACCTCTCTATTAGGACAGCACATGTCAGTCCCGAGGGTGTCCTCAATAGAGAGGTTCTACTGTACATGCTTGATATCTCTCAAAGTTTGACAGCTTTTGATCTTCCATGCTGTTATTTGTGGAGACCTTTCTGCAGTCATATACCGCTGACTGCCTGTATGTTCAGGAAACATAGGAGAAAAAGGTCTTCTCCACAAGGACTTCCTGGTTTAGGGTCCTTACTCACATTGACCCCCAGCATAGCACCATTCATATGTAAGGTGTGATTGCTACATGTATGTCAATGGTGCAGTAAATAGCTATTGAGTTCATGACCCATTGTCATCTACCTGAGCCTGCCAGGATATAGTGCAAGGCTGTTGTGACACTTTCTTTTAAAACAGTATTCTTGGAAATACAGTAACCTCTCTATTAAGGACACCCTCAGGACTGACAAGTGCTGTCCTTAATAGAGAGGTGTCCTGATTAGAGACGTCAGATTGAATGGACAAAACCAATTTAGGACCAAAACTAGTGTCCTTAATAGAGAGGTTGTCCTTAATAGAGAGGTTGTCCTTAATAGAGAGGTTGTCCTTTATAGAGAGGTTGTCCTTAATAGATAGGTTGTCCTTAATAGAGAGGTTGTCCTTAGAGAGGTTGTCCTCAATAGAGAGGTTGTCCTTAATAGAGAGGTTGTCCTTGATAGAGAGGTGTCTGCTAACAGAGGTTCCACTGTATATAGTGGTAATTCCCCTGTGAACCATCCTCATTATTTGCCTCGGGTGAATGTAGGTTTCGGGTTTGTTCATGATGTGGTTTAAGATTTTCAGAATCTCGCCCCTTCACGTCGGGATGGATAGGTCCATGCCCTTACGCCACCATCATGCAAAGACCCAGTATGCATTGCTGTAAGAAGTTCCCACCACACATTCTTACTGATATCCTCTGTGGTTTGTCAGTGTGGCCAAAACCCTGTATTCTTTATGCCACGGCCTATGCAATTGGATATTTCTTCAATATCATGTTGTGCTATGGTAATAGAACCAGCTCAATACTTCAACCTACTCCAAGCTCAATTCTTCAACCTACTTCAGCATGGCTTCATATCCCAATTACATTGGACAATGTACTTGCACACCAGTACATGACAGCCTAGAGCTCTCTTTATTGGGAAGTCACAGCTCTTCAAGAATCAATTAATAGTAGACGGCCAAGCTGGTTGCATGTCCAGGGGTTTTGCCAGAAGACTGCAGAACATATTTTTTCCTATGTCACTCCGAAAATCGGCCCAAACTGGTATTTCTTCAGGAAATTTTGAAAGACATGGAATTTGGGAATCGGCTAAGAAAAAGGGATGGTGAACTTCGAAAAGGGGCAGAGTGAAGAACTGTCTGTAATGGAGAATGCACCTCATCTGAAGACGCTTAGAGGGGCAGTATGCTGCATCCTTCTATTTCTATCAGAAACGCTTAAGATCTGCATGAAAAATTCGTTTTTGGTGACCCGCGTAGAGCATTTTCCCCTCTTCCCCCTCTAGCTACATATCTGGTCAGTGTCTGACTCCAACCCTGAGGTAGGAAGTCCTTGGCATCACCGGCACGAATTCGCATTCAGACTGAAAAAACATCTGCTGGTCCATGTATTATACGCGCCGGTCACCGATCCAAAGGTTGACCGCGCTCAACGTTGCTCAACTTCCACTCTGGGGCCAACGCGCCAACCACTGGGCCATAAAGGAATTCCCTCATGGCCGGCGGGTTAAGCCGTGCCATATACTATACAGTCCACAGAGGTGTCGTGTCAACATTTTCATTAGAGGACCGAGCGGTTCTGCCCATTTCCGTGCACTGGCCCTCCAGCAGGATGTACTTTGAGCCTGCCGTGCGCAACTTCATACTTCACCATGAAAACACCTTTGTAAGTCCACAACTGGAATCAAATCAACATTTTCATAGCATGACTGGCTGATTTCTGCCCCTTTCCCTACATGGAGCCCTGAAGCAGGAAGTTCTTTGTAACAAACCCATACGTACCATAAAAACATCTGCATACTCCACAATTGCAGTCAAATCAACGTTTTCATAAGAAGAATGGCTGTTCTCGGGCCAGAGGCGGTGTGACTAACATTGAGTAAAACACAGGGATATTACTGTGAATACTGGATGAGATTTTGACAGCTGATAATTCCTGGCCCATTGTCGTCTGGTTGGGTGATCAAACGTGGTATTGTAATTAACGAGTGGGGCAAGAGACTGGAATCTGTCACCCAATGGAGGACCAGGCTTCCAGGAGTCTGACATATTGAAAATTTATATTGGTCTGGGTAAAGTGAATGGAATGAAACTTGTAAAAGGAAGGTGCAGTAGCATTACACACCTGGCAAGTTGTTTGAAGTTGATTTCAATGGGCGCTGTTTTTAAGCCATTTAATGCGATTTCTGTCCTAGTACCAATTCTCCCAATATTAGTTCTAAAGGTCAAAGGTCGACTGTTCTTCTTTTTCATTTCTAGTTCCTGATTCTAAATTCAAATGGACTGGAACCCCCATAACACGACAAGTCATGGGCCCAAGGTTGGATGGTCGTATTACTGTGGTGGTCGCGTTAGTGAGGTTGAGAATCGGGAAACAATGTTAATGGTAATGAGGAAACCATTCGGGAGAATCTTGGTCACCATGGAAGGGTGGTCGTGTTACTGAGGTGGCTACTGACCGGGGTTCTACTGTAGTCAAGATGCTGATGGCATTCAAATAACAAACAGTACTCCTGCGAAGGCCATGCCATAACAACTTATGCATTCAACAGCAACAAACAGTACTCCTGCAAAGACCATGCCATAACAACGTATGCATTCAACAGCAACAAACAGTACTCCTGCAAAGACCATGCCATAACAACGTATGCATTCAACAGCAACAAACAGTACTCCTGCAAAGACCATGCCATAACAACTTATGCATTCAACAGCAACAAACAGTACTCCTGCAAAGACCATGCCATAACAACTTATGCATTCAACAGCAACAAACAGTACTCCTGCAAAGACCATGCCATAACAACTTATGCATTCAACAGCAACAAACAGTACTCCTGCGAAGACCATGCCATAACAACTTGTGCATTCAACAGCAACAAACAGTACTCCTGTGAAGACCATGCCATAACAACTTATGCATTCAACAGCAACAAACAGTACTCCTGCAAAGACCATGACATAACAGCTCACGCTTTCAACAGCAACAAACAGTACTCCTGCAAAGACCATGCCATAACAGCTCATGCATTCAACAGCAACAAACAGTACTACTGCAAAGACCTTGCCATAACAACTTATGCATTCAACAGCAACAAAAATTCAGAAATGGAAAAAATACAATAACACGAGTGGTGCGGCCACATTGGAGAATATCCCTATGCACATCACACGCATTATTAAACACGGATTCCGTGCACGACGAGCATGATTTCTAAAAAGTCATCCAAGTTTGAAGAGTGCTTGAGTTGCATGGAAATAGGTTGAGTTGGGCTTGGGGACTATATTTATTGCAGAATGAGAGTCCTAGTGATGGGGCGTTTTTCAATAATTTGTTAGCGTCCAAAATTAGAGGTTGCTTTGGCAAATATTTTGGCAAGGGTTGAAACAAACTCCTTTGTAATGTCTTCCAAACAGCTGACGGAGAGTCTGGAAAGACAACTGTCCTACCCCACCGCTTGGTTTGAGAAGAAATTAGCATTGTCTCTCCGCAACTCCTGTAACTGCTAATCAATACTGCTTCAGTCAATGTAGCATGATTTGTGAATGTGTTTTAGATGTCATACTTAATGATCTAGTGCTGCTATTAGAAAGCACTCTGGGTCGAAAATACATTTGCTAAGCAACCCATTGGGTGCAAATCATCATTCAACACTATTTGACTAATGCGCTAGTGTTAAATGATGGCTACCATCGTCCATATAGGAATCCAGCGCTAGCTGCTTGCTACGTAGCTACATGAACATGAATTAGCTGGTTCACGAGTGGTGGATATTGATTGGTAAGATCGGAGTGGATACGCCAGGTACTTTTGCCACATTCATCAATAGTAAAGGGTCCAAATTAACCCTGTTAACTGGTGGCGTAAGTCTCCTCCTGCCAGTACACAGCCTCTCCTCTATCAAGACTCCAGCAGTACCTACTCGTGGTGGCCTGCGGTAACTGGACACCTTGCGGCTCCAGGCAGAATCTGCTGGGGATCTCGGAGCAGATTGGAGCCCCAGAAGTGCAGTGTGCAGGCCCACTGGCATGTGGACACGCCCTGGCACTCACTAATCCAATCTCCAGCTATGGGTTAAATAGCATGCTGAAGTCGGATGACCACAGTGCAACGCATCCAAAACGCTATGACAGACTGGTGACGTCTGCTGTCAAGTTTGAAATATACCGTCCAAGGATGAAATCGGAAGTCTGTCGTGTCTTTGTGCCTAATTCCTGTTTTCCACCTTTTTCCCACGTTTTGATGTCAGACTATCAAAACATTCTAAACTTATGTTGTGGGTTTGTGTCATTCCTGCTGAAAATGTAAAGTTATAGAATGACAAAACTTTGCTCTGTTTATTCCGTAACATATCTAAAGCACCATCGCAAACAAGAAACTATCGTAGCTGCGACCTGCGATCTTGATCATTTGCGACGAAAATCTCTTGTTTACGATGGTCATCCCTGGTATCTGCGACAAGAATCAGCGATCGCTGCGACTTGCGGTCAATATCTAACTCAGCGATTACCGGTTACCATCAGATAGAGACTAGTGATATTTTTATCGCACATTGCAGCAACAATTGTTACAGGTTGCTGCAGCAGTAATTTCTTGTTTGCAGTGCGCTTAAGGTGACCGAGTTCTTTCCGTTGACCTTATAAAACTTGCAGCCAAATATCGGGTGGCGTCACATTCTCATCGAACTCTTCAAAACACAACAATTATCCACGGTGCAATAACCTGCAATTTTCTCATTTTAGTGACTGGTATCTAATGAATCATTGAAAAGTAAAGTTGAAATGACCCACATTTTGTGTGATTACAATTCATGGTGAGAGTACGTTGGGTACCAATAAGTCGATTTTTTGATTAAAATCTCCTCTAATTATATACTCGGCACCAGAAAATGATTTTGAAATCTCTGATCACGGGATGCAGTCATTTTAATATCTTATCATAAGAGTTAAATACCAAATATTTCCCGGTGTTTTTTTCACAGATTTCATGATGACCTCGAAAATGAAAATCGTGACAAAAAAAATTATTTGAAAAGCCAAGGCAATTTTGTAATCCACCGAAATGGAGATTGAAAACTTTATTTTTTATCAGTAATTTTGTGGATTGCAAAAACATAACTGTTTTGCTGTTTTCAGTGCTGATTTTCCGTGGACAAAAGATCCAGAATGCTGATGCTGCCAGATTGTGTCCGAGTTTTAAGGTGAGACTTAGGACGCGGCAGGATTCTGTGAAATCGAGATATCTAATTGCTACTCCAGAAATTGACTTTTGAAGTTTGGTCTCCCGTTGTGATCCGAGCTTTTGTGGTACCGGGTATTTCTTTCAAGACACCTAAGGGGCTATCAGAAGTGGTAGAAAATGAAGGGAATTACTACTTTTCAGGAAAAAAATATCAAAAAATTATCTCAGATTCAGCGAGACAGCCATCAACTTCCGTACTTTGATGTCACCGAATTTGTTTTAAAAATCTTAAAAATTCAAGAAATTTTTTTGATGTTGCCCCATTGTTTTCAAATCTTTTGTTGGGTTTCATCCGAGACTCCTAGCAGTGAGGTTCTTTGGCAAATTGGCGAAAAAAATTAGCATTGTCTGGTTTCGGAGGAAATTGAGGGAATCACTGGCGATATTTCTTCTCTCGCTCCTGAGGTGTCGGTTAAAACGCAAAAAAAGACTTTGTGCTTTGAGATGATTTTCTTTTGATCGCAGTTGGGTGCGTGGCGAAAATTGTTTTTGCTAATCCTGGACAGGGCATTTGCCCCTGCCCCCTCTAGCTATGGGCCTTTAGGAGCTTCGGCTGACTTGAGGACATCAACCACAACTACATGACAAAGGTGATGAAGGAAATTCCTCCCAGAGTGGATGGCTGGTCATCTCTTATACCTCATCTGGTTATCTCATTTCTTTTGATATGAGAACATTTCAAAAGCAACTGACTGCAGCTTTGCTCTCAACCTTGTACTGTCTACGGCTTATGCTGACCAACCAGCAATACACAAACAGGCCTACTCTGCTACATCATGTCGGAAGTAGCCAGCAAAGCATTCATTTCAACCAGTTACTCTCCAAGACAGGTGACGGGATACACTTCGCTACATCATGTAGGAAGCAGCCAGGATAGCTGTACTTCTAACTGCTACAAGCTAACGTTAGCCTCCAACTTCTAAGCCAGCTGAGAAGGTAAAAAGCACCTGGCATCCTCATTTTCTTGTGGCAGTTACCACCTCGCAGCTTGTCTGACTTGGTTCTCATGTTGCCCACCTCATCATCTCTTCTTGGGGCTAAATGAGAGGCTTCTTGAGTCATGGGCGGTAGGCTATGTCCTCAGGCTAGCAGTATCTTCATCTCAAAGTCGTCTCAGAGGTGCATCACTCATGGCAGACTTGGTGGTATTAGTTTCTTCTACAAAGTGAAAAGTGGTGGAGACTGTCTAATGCATCTTTGCAGAAAGAAAGACACCATCTTCCCTTCAAAGTCATCTCAAAGGTAAATCAGGCATGCCAGAAACTTGGTGGTATAGATTCCTCAACAAATTGAGAAGTGGTAGACATCTGGCAGAAAGAAAGAACACCAGCAACTCAACTTCCTGAACAAATTGAAAAGTAGTAGTGACTGATTGGGTTACCGTACTTTAGAAGGCTGAGTTTATGTTTTGTAATTCTTCATTTTCGGTCCTCCTCGCATCCTTCAGTAGAAACTTGCGTTATCGGGAAGAAGGGTTCTCTATCAGTATCATGTTACGAACGATTCGAACTGGGAATTGAACAAGTGTTGACAGACACCAGGGTTGACATTTCAAAATGTTCACTTCTCGCTGCTGATGAGCTGAACAGCTCCAAGGGTTAAAACTTGAATATGTTCATTCTCACATCGCTATCGCCATTGCCTCATGAATTGACAATGACAACATTGACGTTGCCCGCAAGAAATCTTGTCTGTTTGCACCTCGCATCTAATTGCACTGTCGCGATGTAGATTGATTTTTGCCTCACGGATGTACGAATAGTGCGTTGATTTGGGTTAGTCATAGAGGTATGTGGCCGGAGGCTGTCACCGCAGAAGTGTCTGACATGCTCTCAGTGTGATTGAGAAGGACCCGAGATACGTTCGGATGTGATGTCCCATAGCTACGTGTAATTATGATTATGAATGTGATGTTGGCAAATGTGAGTGCATGAAAGTGTACATCGATAGTAGTGTCCCTGTTTGTGATCAGATCTTGAACTTGATGTAAGTTTCCCTCCTGACTTGATTCCTCCAAAATACACCTTGCAGGTTGTGCATTTGGAAAGAAAACAAATTGAGTTTATCATGTTTAGATCCAGTCGTAAATTTATATCGGCCATTTTTTTCCTGTGAGACCACACCGGTGATTCCACGCTATAAATTGGTGACTAAACTTTATCTCATCCTTGTGAGCGAAGAGCAATTTGATATCGGAAATCGTCGTTTATGATAACTCAATCAATGCTTGAAGATGTCCAGAGATGATTAGTCATTGTCGAAGGAGACAATATGAAAAGATGTCAATATGTTCAGTGACGGCGATAAGATTTGATGACGTTTTAACCGCTTGATGAGCGGTTGCATAGTTGAGTGCTTTGTGTTCTCGACACTGGCGTTAACTTAACTTAACGTTGTCTCCTTCAGTTAAGCCCTTAAGGCCAAGTTAAATTAATGCCAGGGTTAGTGACACAACTTGTTTTGAACAACCAAGGCCCTGGGTCTTCGTCGGAAGCTCCCGGGTTCTTTCTCTTGAGGGAAGCATAGTGGAAGAATGTCCGTTTTGTGATCGGAAGGTGATGTGTTCAAGGCTGAATGACCAATTGGTACTTTCAACTGGCCTGAAATGGCCATGTTTTGCCGAGTGTGTGCGCGCTTTCTGCAGGAAAGTTTTGGGATTAGGCTGAGGAATGAATGTAAACCGCTTCGAGGAGTGCAAAATGCTTCAAGGCCGCGGACCAGGTCCTCAGACAGTACAGCCATATCAAGTTGGTGGGATTCATTTGCTGAAAACAATGTTGAGAAGTTGGTAAGAAAATTGATGCCGCAAAGTAAACAGTCATATTGCCAAGATGTCGCGATGATGTCCTCTTCACCAGAAACACGAAGGAGCGCTTAGTCATTCCTCCACTGGAGACGAGACAATTCCGATAATCTTTTGTGACAATGACCAGGTTTTATAAGTTAAACAACGATGACACAGAGCTTTTATACGCCACTTCCGATTGATCTGATTTGGTTTATTGCTGCGTGCCATAACTCGGTAGAGAGGTGGAGATGTCGTTCTTTGTAGAGAGAGATTGGTCATAGCGTGCGGAGAGGGACTTGGGACTTTGAATTTGTGTGGAGAATGCCATAACTTGGTAGAGAGGTGGGGATCTTCTTCTTTGTAGAGAGAGATTGGTCGTAGCGTGTGCGGAGAGGGACTTGGGACTTTGAATTTGTGTGGAGAATGCCATAACTTGGTGGAGAGGTGGGGATGTTGTTCTTTGTAAAGAGAGATTGGTCGTAGACTCGTAGCGTGCGGAGAGGGACTTGGGACTTTGAATTTGTGTGGAGAATGCCATAACTTGGTAGAGAGGTTGGGTTGTCGTTCTTTGTAGAGAGAGATTGATAATATCATGCAGAGAGGCACTGCATGGGGCTTGGGACCTTGAGTTTGTTGTTTTTGAAGATGGCACAGCTTCCAATTCATCTGGTTAGGTTTATTGCCTCGTGCCATAACTTGGTAGAGAGGTGGGATGCCATTCTTTGTAGATAGAGATCGATCATAGATGGAAGCGTTCTTCTCAAATGTTGAATTTCTGTCATCACGCTGGGGACCCTGATTGAAGTCGGTGATGTCGCATAGTCACCAAATCAAGTTGGTTTGCTGCAATCAGCACGACGTAATTTGTGTTGCCGTTGGCATGGAAAGCCACAAGGGACAGAAGCCATACAGTTTGATGTAGATGTGGCAGTCAATGTTGGTCTGCCACATCAAAGATATGATGCTTTGTGTCATTTCATAACAACTTTCATCTCAGGTTTGTCACCTCCTTTTCAGTTTTGGGATTGAAAATCAAGCAAATTATACGTTATGAGTAAAGGCAGGTCTTTTGAAATTTGTTGTCATGAATTTTATTTCTAATTGGAGTTGGAAAACAATCCAAATAGAATGATGCATAAAATACTGGTAATTGAATTCGGCAATAACTGCTGCCTAATTGAGAATGGAAAACTATCCAAAACTCAATACGCCGCACAAAGTAAAATTAATAAGTTGGAAATTCAATCATTGCATAAAGATGTCTGTGAATGACAAAAGGATGGTTAGTCATCATACCATGGTGGCTGGCTGGCGTTGCTTTGGCAGTACACAAGAGAGCCCGACGATAATCTTTAATGACAATGCAACCTTATTGTCAGTTTGAAGAGCTGGTGAAGTGATCAGTTTGGTCGCCATGAGACAACTTACATAAAAGGAAGTGAGCTCAGCTTCTGGCTAGAGTTTTGTACCACGGAGGCTGGAGATGCAGTGACAATACCAAGGCCCGGGAGAGGGCGATGATAATCTTTAGGGACAATACACCATACACCTGAGTTGTGAGTTTGAAGAGCTAGTGAAGTGGCTAGTTGGGTCACCATGAGACAACTGACATAAAAGAGAGAATGAGTTCAAGCTATTGGCTAGAGCTTTGTACCACAGTGGCTGGTGATGCAGTGACAAAACCTTAGTGACAATGCAGCTTGTGTTGTGAGTTTGAAAAGCTGCTGAATTGCTCAGTTGGTTTGAGACCATGTGATCAGGTTCAACGTACAGGTATACATGAGTTGTTTGGTCCTGTGGACAAATGAACCTCGACAATCAACCTCGTCCACAGACTACCATATTGCAATGCTTCATAGAAAGTAACCGATAGCTCAGAATCATGCACATTTCCACGTAAATATATACCGTTTCATCTCTTATAATCACGCTCTGGCGTTTCTAACTTGACAACCTGTCACGAGAGACCAGCGATCACGAACCACACAAAGGACGTGCTCGACAACTAATCGCAATCTAATCCGCCATTGCTATCCCATGAGGCTTTGCAGGGCGGAGTCACATGTCGACGGAAGATGATGTTCGCATTGTTGGTATAAGTCGTTGATCATTTATTCTTTAACCCTTTGACGGCATTGACAATTCTTTACGATATAAAGACAAAAGGAATGTTCTCTCTTGGGAGGTGTGCCACTGCCGTTGGGGTCGTCTGCCTAGTGACCTTTCTTCAGTCTTGGAGGATTTCTTTACAAGATACTGTCAACTTGGTTGATTTCTTTTGTGTACCAGGGTATCATTATAGTTAAATTACTTGTCCAAGGTCACAAACTGGTTGATGGTGCCACCTTTGAAACTAACTCTTAAAGCTGAACTGTCGCATTAGATGCTGACATCACATACTGAAATGACCAAATATTTCATAGTTTTGGAAGAAAGGAAAACTTCTTAGAACTCCCCACTTAAGACTTTTCACCTCCAAAGGCCTTGGCTAACTCTCTCACCAAAAACATGCCTATTACACATGCAGATAAACATGCGTAGTCCATTATAAGCCTAACAACATTTAACACACAAATATTATCGTTTTCTAACCATTTTCAAAAGCTCCCCAGGAGCCATCTGTTAGCCATACCTTTGGTCGGACAATACTGGTAGCGTTTGCAATAACCTTAGGCCCTGTAGCTTAGAATTCCTTACAAGGGTCATGTCCTAAAAACATAACTCGACAATCGCCAAGATTTTTCGACAAATACTTGAAAGACAGACTGGCGTCGTTAACCACGCAAACAGGCCTTTACTATTTGCATTTAATGTTATTGTTATGGGGAATTTTAGTTTATTTATTCCTTTTGCTTTTGATTGTGGTTGACTGCTGGTTCTGTCCGATAGACTTTGGGAGGTGGCTTCTCAAATTAAGCTCTCACTTCACCCAAACCTTGGCTGCTATCTTGGTTTTGGTAAACATTTTATCTCCAACCTCACATAAGCTGCGCTTACACCACGAAATATTGGTGGACCAATTGCACGTACACCACCACATTGCCGTGACAAATTGGTTCGGCAATCCATTGCCGATACAAATTGCCGAGCGAATTTGTCCCACTAAGCTTGATGGTCCAAATTCGCCCGGCTTGTTAAAAGCTCGGCTTTGTGGTGGTGTACGCGCAAATGGATCGGCAATTAGCTAGTTAGATGGTTCGGCTCCAGGCGGCGCTTTCGAAATGGCGCTTTCTGCGCATGCAATTTATTGTTTGCGCACCATCTGTAGCCGGATTTTATAACTAGCTGCAGCGCTGGTGTAAGCGCTTGGTGGATTTTCGATGGTGCGGCATTGGTTCCCGAACCAAGATTGGTGGTCCATTTTCAGGTGGTGTACGTACGGCTAGTGTTTGTTGAGAAAACCAATAACTCAAGTTTGATATCAGTTACTTTATCAAGTGTGGTTTCATTGCTCAAAGCGCTTTGTTGCCGTTGGCCTGAGCATTCATGACTCAAGCTCCGCTCTCTTGGAATAAGTCCTACCTAGAGCTACCACTTAGCCTTGAGGGTCAACATTCACATCTGGCTACCGAGGTACCAATTTACTCCTGGGTGGAAAGAAGCAAGTAGGGTTAAGTGCCCTGCTCAAGGACACAATGATGAAATAGTGCTGATCTGATCTGATAGATGAACCTGCGCAGCCTGGTTATAAAGCTGTCACTGTAATCACTGTGCGACCCACTTGAGCTCAACTGCGGGGAACAAAGCCACGCGAACGACAGGGATGGTAGAACTTGTGAGCCCTCACGAGTCATGAGTCACCCTGTGGGACACTGGCCAACATTGTTGAAAGGGTAATGACGAGTCATGTAGGGGAGTAAAAGGGGTAAACTCATCCATTTTGGGAGTTTCCTCAAAATGGCCCTGAACCTAGCCTTAAAAGGGTCAATGAAAGGGCCTAATATTTGTGTCAAAAGGTGTGACAAGTCACACTCACCCTTGTACAAAATGAAGCGCATACCTATGTTAAACCAACCGCTATTTCCTGTTATGATGTAACGTAATACCGTTTATATTCGTTACATACAAGACTTGCTACCGGTAGAAGCCTTACATAGGCCTTTAGATTTAACGATCTTAACCATGGGCTTTGTTTATCAATAACAACCCTAATCCCACAAGATCATGAATTCATTAGGTTCAATGGCCCGTGGATTAAACTACCGCTTAAACCAAACACATTGATTAATTAAACTGATTGGGTTCACATTGTTGACTCTGAACATTCTCGAAGATTTAAGCTGAACTGCTGTATTTGGCGTACACCAAACGCGATGAGTGATTGATGTGCGATAAAGATTGCTGGTCTGCTTCATCCTCGGATCCGCAAACTTGGTCTGAACTCGAAAATATAACTTGAAAACTGATTTTGGATGTTTCAGTCATTTCTCTATATTCATACTTTCTCATCTTGTGTATTTGCAGGTACGTGGTTTTCTTTCGTATCAAAACAGCACCAATGGAACCAAAAGTAAGAACGATATATCATTCAAACTTGAGCTCATAAAGATGACTTTTTATTTATTCTTGATAATATCAAGTTACATCATACCAAAGCTGCAGTAAGCCTGTAAGATGTTACAGCCTGACTTGGGGGAACTTCAATCACTATAGCTTCAGCTGGTAAGCAGGTTGATCCTGGCGTAGAAATGGCTTTGGGGCGGTTTAAAAAGGCCTATGCTTTCATAAGCAGAGCATCATGGTTGAATCCAATCAGGTGGGCCTGCAAAGATTTGCGTATTAGAAGCATATATCCTGAATGTCATGGTCTATACTCGCTTGAAACGTAGCTGGGTATATCTTGCTAAGATGCAAAAACCTTGGTGGTCAAGATAAGAATCATATAACCCATGTTAGAATCTTTGATGATGATCACAAATAACTTTCAAGGGACTGTAAGTGTATAATATTTATCAACCTTGGTCCCCATTCAGGACAATTAGGAACTGAGCCTCCAAGGTGACATTTAGTGATATAAATTTTGATTTCGTCTACCGCTCTGACAGCCTTAACATCTGTGCACATTCAAATCCTTTGTTCGATCTTGTCTGTAATTAAAATGCCGCCTTCAAAATCACAGGTGCATCCACATATTTTATTAGAATTGAATTATCATCATAGTGAGAGTATAATTGGCATTAGTCACATATTGAGTATGCTCTGTCAGCATCACACTATTGTCAGATGGGGTGCTTGTGTTGGGAGCATTGTTTTCCAATTAACCCATCAGTCAAGTTGAGGTAAAGTTTCTTGCTGGCCAACCGAATCGAAACACTGATAGCGCTTACAGGGCCTAACAGAGAATAGTGTAAAGTATTTAACCATTACACTATACTCTGTTAGGTCCTGTCAGCACTATCGGAGTTTCAATTTGGTCGGCCCTGATGGGCAATGTCTGGATGTCAATCTCATCACAGTGCAGAAAAAACAATCTGTTTTCCACTTTTGTCCAATTTCCGTGGAATGTACGGTTGTTTATAAAAAGAGAGACTGGATGGCTATAAAAAGGGCATCAGCGATGTAATTGGCATGTGGAAGCAATCTCTGCCATTGACACAGAAAGGATCATAAATGTCGAAGGGGATTCTTGGTTTGATTGAGACAGGGCAAAAAATAATGATTCCGATAAATTGCATTTGGGCTATCGTGATGAACAGGTCAAATATGTTGCTGAAATGAGGGAAGCAACTGCATGGAGTTGAAACAAATAGGCAGTGCTAAGAATCTTCTCTAGCGCTGCAACCATCGTGGAGTCAACAAATGACAACAGAGATAGGGCTGTAGGCTCCAGGCAGAATATATAACAGCTTGGTACCAGTGTGCCGGGTCTGGCAATCCTTCTGTGCAGGTTACTTGGAGCTTTTCTTCAGTTGAAAAAAAGGCCCAAGAGAAACTTTACACCCACAGATGGAAACCCATTTGTACCAGACGAAGTGATACCAGTTTTATCCAAACAGTCAGCTAAAGTTCAGACAAACTTTGCTCAATTTATCATCTGGTTGTTCTTAACTCTTTGACTCATCTCAGACAAAACCGTCCGAGTCAAGCCGATATTTTGCTAACCTTCGTCCATTTCACTGATACTCGCCCCCATTTTATACACACCCAGGTAGACGCACAGACGTTCGGCGCCACGCTGAGTGCCCGCTATTTATACCGGAACTTGAGCTGCGCTAACATTTAGACAACGGAAAAATGCCGAGATAAGTTTTTCATAAACTCTGACCAGAGTTAATAGTAACATTGAGTGAGAGTAATATCAATCATGTAATGTGATTGGGAAAGTACTTTGTTTTCGTTGGAACTGCATATCATTCCGGGAGGAAATTAGGTTGAATCTTATCCAAGTCGCATACCAAATTAAAGGTAGAGCTCTCTCTTCAGTTTGCAAAATGAATCAGCAGTGTTCTCCACAAGGCTATTTGTCAGGGAGGCCCACCCTACCTTGGCAGCTTACCACCCTACCTTGCTCTAGAACTTTGTAAAGGGTTCCTATAGGGCCACCCTACCTCAAATTGCTGGCTACCCTACCTTGTGTTGCACACTGGTAAAATGTCATGCTAATCAAGGGTATCATCCTACCTTGAGATAACCCTGTGGAGAACACTGATTGCTGTTGTCGGTGCAATGACATTTCAATATGACGATTGATTGTGATTCAACCAAATTGGTGGCTGACTTCCAGTGACAATCGTCATGGCTTTGTCGAAGGGGCAAAAATCATTGTTTTGTGGAGCACTTTGCTACAAAATGTCCCGAGTATTAACACAAGTCTTGGACAGTCAACTTCCAAGTCCAACCGAACTGACTTGTGGTGGGGGGGAGCTGTTTGCAACCTGTGGACATGGCATCTTTACCTAACTGATGCTGTACAGGTGTGAGGAGGATTAGTGAGGAGGATTTGGGATCCCTCTCGGTTTGACAAAACCTTTGTCCCTTGACATTTGGCAGGTTGAGTCAGAAGGATATTTTTCAGTCTCAGGCATTGATTTGGCTACCAGCCCACAATGTATGTGTTTACTTCGCAAGCCCCGCCTGCCCCACACAAACGAACTCTCAAGAGCTCCCAGCGACATTATCTGGTCCTTGAGATCGAACGCTTCATTTACCTCACAGAAACGCCTTTCAGACGTGCTATCATCTGTCGCCAGTGTGCCCTCCGCTTACACCATAACAAAGCTCGAGCGACCCGAGATGTTCACCGGCGGTGCCGCTAAGGAGAGTGACATACAGTGCCATTGTAGGCGCCGGTAGTCCTTTCTTCTCGAGCTATTCAAGACGTGTCGCTACGATTCAGGTGCCTCAAAGTGATGTTATTAGATTTGAACGCTTGGCAAACGTGGTATTTCCCCGAACATATAATTTAGTCTGAGGCGAGATTTTGGCGAGATAAGGTATCTAATAATTACTTAGGCCGCAACAAATTACTTGTTAGCCAGGGGTCCTTCGGCGTTATTAAAAACTTGAATGTGGAGTTTTTTACGTAGTTACTTATGAATCAAGGGGATGTCGGACTCATATATTTGAGGACAAAAGTCTGTTTCACAATCTGAATAGAAATTTCCATGCTTTGTGATGTCAAAATTGAAGCATTCGGAGCCAATTTACAGAGTGTTTGGGACAAAAAACATCTTGGAAAGGTCATTTGCCATATCCAAGACAAAAAATACTTTACTGGCAAAAGCCCTGCTCTCCTGTAACTTTTCATGCGGAACTTGAACTTGATCCTTTCTGACGGGTAGGCCTACCCATTTGGGTTGAGTGAAGCAGCTACAGGGTTAAGTCTCTTGCTCAAGGATACTGAATCCATTAGTGGTCCTTCCAGGAGTTGATTCCTAACTCTTTGGGTTATGAGCCAGGCAACTGCTTGGTGTCCTTAGCCCAGTTCACCTCTTGGCGTGGAGATTTTTGCCCAGTTCGGGTCAGGCTGTTAATTTGGACGTCACATCTGACGTAATCTCGAAAACATCAAAAGCTGACCTCATAAGTCGGCCATTTTGTTGCTCTCACAACAGAGTTCCGATCTGCGCTGATCACGAAAGAGGCAAATTTCAGTGCTGGTCTGACCAAAACAAGGAATTAGGTTACCGCAGCCTTTTCGGCCAAACGGCAATGATTTATACATATGAAGTTTATATAAATCTTTACTTGACACAATATATAATATTTATAAAGATTCAGCAAAAACTTAATTTCTTGCTGGGGGGTCGTTGGTCTGGTCTTCGTCACTCTGCCATGTTTTGGTTGTGAATATTGACAGTTAGGCAGTGATAGGCATGTACACTCTTAAAAATAAACATTTTTGAAGGTTTTTCAACCAACACAGATATGCTACACACTTTGAACTTAATGTGACTCAATGGCCTGTGGTTCCAGCACCATCTAAAGCCTCCTCTGACGTGACATTTATTCATCCATGAAAAATCCTTGTCAGACTTCCAAACATGCACAATTTGTATAACAATCTGTCACCTTGACTGACAGTACTAGATAATAATCCAATTTTTTGCTGACCTCAGCAAAAAGTAGCTGTCGAAGGTCAATCCCAGCTAAGCCACCAATTATGCAACAGCGCTAAAAGACTACCAACACGATAATCTAAAGCGCTGCACATGACAGCAATTATCTGTAATTCCACTTTTTATACCCGTCCGTCACGATTCCACATTTTACGCCATCCCCAGAAGACACCGGGTGGTATAAATCTGACAGCTTGTTGCTCATCGTAGCGATTATCCGCAGTTCCACTTTTTATATCCAACCATTGCGATTCCATTTTTTATACCGATCCATCGGAATGGCAGTTCGAACAGCCTGTCATCTGTCCGACTTGTTCTGATTGACAATCAGATTGAAATTAAAAGATGTGTTTTTCGAGTGAATATCAGAAAAAATCCTCTCATATCTTGTTCCTCAGTTAAGATTACACATCACTGAAATCTTAATGTCGAGTTCGGGTTGGTGCAACGAAGTCTGAGGTGGCGAAGTGAACTCCAAAATTTGAGGGTCGAAATGACACCTGCGGGGTTTGTAGAAGCTTTAGTTTAGCGAGCTGTCATGCAAACAATTCCGCCCCTGGCTCTGAGAGGGTTAACCCCATTCTTCACATTCTTTCATGTGGCCTATAGCCTCGAGCGCTATCCGTCCTAATCATATTTCACAGACTACGCCGTATTTGGAATATCTCGGAATAAAATTTATCGGATTTTCCCTGAGGGAATTGACGGATACCTCAGTCATGAAGGGAGGTGGTTCTCATGCTTGCTGGCGATTAACCGTTCATCGTTGGGAATAGTTAATGTTGGCATTGTGTTCTTGTCAACCTAATTGTACTGTGCTGGACTTGACCATTTCAGGCCAATTGTGAGTACAGTGGTACCGGCTTAGCCTTGAACCCATGACCTTCCAATCACTAGTATGTTGCTTTTCAACTTGGCCATCACATTTTCCGTGATACAGTGATAATTTGGATGCTAGAGCCTCCTCACTGGACTGGCACTCCATAGCTCATCCGAAAAACACCCAGCAAAGTATTTTCTCTGTGACAGCCCTGATTGAAACACCTCTTCCGAAAGTTCTTCGAACCACCTCTGGTCTCTCCATCCGGACAGGTTTCATAGAGCAGAGTTGAGATCCGTGAAAATGATAAACTTTTGTACCGCAGTAGACCTACTTTCAACATATGTACTGCTTGACACTTGTCTCATCGCCTCCGAAAGTCATACCGAACTTCCAGCGGTATTGCCCCGTAGCCTCCCCCCTTACGCACATTGTCTCGAACTTGAGCAATGTCAATACATTGAGGGTCAAGATGCCAGAAGTGTAACCAGTGCAGCTCTGATTTCTCTGTAAACACTGGTCCTGGACCCCTGATGTCTCCTAATTGGCTGTCTACAAGATAAAGGACAAGAAATGAAGTGCCTTTCCTGTAGACTTGCCTCGCTGGAGTCAGCCCTCCATGGATACGTGCCTGACAAGGACGCCTAGCAAATTATACGCACAATTCAAAACGAACTTTTGCGACGTTGGCCAACCGCGTCTCAGAAATCGTCACAATCGCTATTTTTCTGTAAACATCATGTGGCCTCTCATCAAAGGAGAAGGTATCCAACCTGAAGTAGCATGATCATTGGCCAGCAGGAGTCACCATTGTTCGGAGCCAATTAATGAAGTAGCGACATTGTGCGTGGCTTTGTTTGCGAGTGATGCGTGCTCTGTTGTCATGGGAGTGAGACAGTATGCACTTGGAGGCTGGCAGTGCTTGCCTACACGTGCTGTACTGCTTGGAAAGATAGCAGTGTTTTGTGTGTGTGCAATGCATGTGAGGTTTGACAGTCGGTGCAGAAGATATCGTGTATGGTCTGTCTGTGCCATCTCTGGTAGTTTGCCGTCTGGGGAATCATGCTTTATTCTTGAAATATCATAAAGTCCAAAGAATTTGGGAAGTGATGGCAGTTTGTTGACTGTTGACTGTTAAAGGGGATTTCACATGACCAGGGCCATCTTAGCCAACTTTCAATGGTTTCACCATCGAGATAATGTACAACCTTCTGATTTCCTGTTCAAAAGTCTTATCCAAATAAGTTAACTAGATTCCTCTTGCTGAACATGTGGACAAGAGGGTTCCATTTAGAAACTCACATATGGAAATTCCATAGTAGGATGACTATGATGTATCACTTGCTCTGGTTCTGACTGAGGTTCAAAAAGGGCATCGTATTGCTAAGGTCATTGTAATATTCCTTGTGCGAAATTTGCTTTAAACTACGGAAAGCCTGAAGTTAAAGAATCAATTATAAATTCCCTGGTGATATTGCGTTGTAGAGGTTGACAGAGTAAAATCCCTCAGAACCCTATGACTAATAATGAAAACAAAAGATTCAGTGGTCTGTGGCTTTGGAAGACGTCAGGGGACGAGTTCAATGCGAAAACTGTCGGCCTTTGCCACTGTGAAAATTAAAAGAAAACAAAGGAAGAATTCTGCGATTGTGTGCTGCTCCTTGTCAAGAACCCTTCACTTGTCAAATTTTGTCAGAACTCTGTTAATTTGTTCAATGCTGGGGTTCGATTGTGTAGATGTCTACCCTTCATGTGAGGGAAATGAAAAGAAAACAATGCAAGCTTTCGCTGCGGAGTTGGGAATCGAATCGATCGAATCTCAGCGTGAAGTGTTTGCTGTATTTGCGTGGATTTCAGTAAGATTGTCTGGTAGTCTGCCAGAACTATGTTAAATTTGTTGTAAG